>NC_044399.1:74280581-75480581 GCF_006542625.1 Nomascus leucogenys
GCCAACTCCATCCATCACAGAGCCCCGTGCAGAAGGCAGCATGGAATGGAGAAGGCAGGAACAGTCTTAGCAGTCCTTTTTACATTTCTTTTAAAATTCAAATGGAGTTTCACTTTTGTTGCCCAGGCTGGAGTGCAATGGCGCGACCTCGGCTCACTGTAACCTCCACCTCCCAGATTCAAGCGATTCTCCTGCCTCAGCCTCCTGAGTAGCTGGGATTACAGACGTGCACCATCACACCTGACTACTTTTTGTATTTTTAGTAGAGACGGGGTTTCGCCATGTTGGTCAGGCTGGTCTTGAACTCCTGACCTCAAGTGATCTGCCCGCCTCAGCCTCCCAGAGTGCTGGGATTCCAGCTGTGAGCTCCTGCGCCGGCCTCTTCTGCTTCTTGTTTTGTTAGTGTGGAGGGAGACATTCTTCCTCATTTCAGTCTAAAATGCAGTTGATGAATCAGATGGTTTTTCTTACAATCGTGCCTGTGTTGTGACTTTGGCTAGCTATTTTATCATTTTGGAAACTGCCTGATGTTATAAGACAGTGTTTTTATCCAGATGTCTGCATAACGGTTGTTATGCAGATGTCTGCATGTGACTGTGTAGGAGTAGATATTGATTTTGTATGTTTGTGATATATTGTACTTAAAAACATTTTAACTGTGGGCCGGGCACGATGGCTCATGCTTGTAATCCCAGCACTTTGGGAGGCCAAGGTGGGCATATCATCGGAGTTCAGGAGTTTGAGACCAGTCTGGTGAAACCCCCTCTCTCTACAAAAAATATAAAAATTAGTCTTGTGTGGTGGCATGCACCTGTAATACCAACTACTCAGGAGGCTGAGGCAGGAGAATTGCTTGAACCCGGGAGGCAGAGGCTGCAGTGAGCTGAGATCACGCCACTGTACTTCAGCCTGGGTGACAGAGTGAGACTCCATCTCAAAAAAAAAAAATTGATTGTGGTAAAATACACATAGCATAAAAGTTGGCATTGCAACCATTTTTTAGGCATACAAATCAGTACTGTGATGTACATTCACATTGTTGGGCAATCAGTCTTTAGAACTGTTTTCATCCCGTAAAACTCAAACTCTATACCCCTTAAACAACAGCCCCTATTCCTCTCCTTTCCCGGCCCCCTGTAACCACAATTCTTCCTTCTTTCTCTGTGAATTGGACTATTTTAGGTACCTCAGATGTGGAGTCACATAGTGGAGTCACCTAGCTTATTTCACTTAGCATATATCATACTTTAAAAAGATTTAATGCTGGGCGCGTTGGCTCACGCCTGTAATCCCAGCACTTTGGGAGGCCGAGGTGGGTGCATCACCTGAGGTCAGAAGTTCGAGACCAGCCTGGCCAACATGGTGAAACCCCGTCTCTACTAAAAATACAAAAATGAGCTGGGCATGGTGGCGGGTGCCTGTAATCCCAGCTACTAGGGAGGCTGAGGCAGGAGAATCGCTTGAGCCTGGGAGGCAGAGGTTGCAGTGAGCAGAGTTCATGCCACTGCACTCCAGCCTGGGTGACAGAGCAAGACTCTGCCTCTGCCCCCCTACCCCCCAAAAAAAACACCACAATTTAAAAAGTATGATTGGCTTATAAGTATAGATATTGGCAGTTTTTGTCATTTTGGGTAAAAATACAATCCTTTACCACATCTTTGGTCTACTCCAGTAGTTCTCTAATCGATGCAGGAATCAGAAATTATGTGGGTGATTTAGATTATTTTTCTTTTCTTTTTTTTTTTTTTTGTAGAGACAAGGTCTCACTATGTCGCTCAGGCTGGCCCTGAACTCCTGGCCTGAAGCGTTTCTCCTGCCTCGACCTCCCAAAGTGTTGGGATTATAGGCAACAGCCACTACACCAGGCCCGTGTGGGTAATTTAAAAAATATATGGCCTCCTGGGCAGTACCCTAGAATCTTCTGCGGCCCTGTGGATGTGTGTTTTTTCTTTTTTTTAAGTCCCCACCAGCTGCAATCAGCTTACCACAGACTGTGAGTGGCATCTGGTGATGTCTCTACAGGCTGAATTCTATGGTAGCCAAATGGATCTGAGGCAGCCTGATTCTGGTCTCTTCTGCATCCGTCACTGGGGTGACTGTTCAGGGGGTTTAAGGGAGGTTTGGGGGATTTGCATATCTTTGCCCTGATGCTGAGAAGTAAGTAAGGCCCGTGTCTCCTGTGTCTCCTGAACAGTTTTATCCAAGCTGTGCTTGTGATACTGTCTGTCTTCTTGTACTTGTTTGCCTACAAAGAGTACCTCGCCTGCCTCGTGCTGGCCATGGCCCTGGGCTGGGCGAACATGCTCTACTATACGCGGGGCTTCCAGTCCATGGGCATGTACAGCGTCATGATCCAGAAGGTGCGTTGGGAGCTGCGCCGGTGGGAGGGCCCTCGGAGGATGGCTATTTTTCAGATGGGGAAACTGAGATCTGGAGCGGAAGAGGGGTTTACCAGGGGGCAGGCCACTGCTCTTCCTGCCGAATGCCACACGCTGCCTTTGCTTTCGGTCAGGCTTTAAGTGTCGAGACCTTAAGTCCCCCAGGCTTGTGGGGTGCTGGGGAGGGGTACACTTTGTGGAGGAATGTTCTCACCCCTGGGCAGTGGCGTGCCGGTAAACATTTAACAACTGTTCTGTGTGTGTATGTGTGTGTGTAGGTGGAATATGTATATTCCATATGTATACACATACACTTATCATACATTTTACTATACAAACGATGTGTATCACACAATTTGCAAATAATGAAAATATACAATACAATTTATTGTAAATTGCACGTAGCCAGTTGAGTCTCAGAATAATTTGTTGCTTTTTTTTTTTTTTTGAGACTGAGTCTTGCTCTGCTGCCCAGGCCAGAGTGCAGTGGTGAGATCTCGGCTTGCTGCAACCTCTTCCTCCTGGGTTCAACCCATTCTCCTGCCTCAGCCTCCGGAGTAGCTGGGATCACAGGCATGCACCACCACGCCCAGCTAATTTTTGTATTTTTAGTAGAGACGGGGTTTCAGCATGTTGGCCAGGATGGTCTTGAACTCCTGACCTCAGGTGATCCGCCCCCCTCGGCCTCCCAAAGTGCTGGGATTACAGGCGTGAGCCACCGCGCCCGGCCTATTTGTTGCCTTTTATTGAATTCTGGTTTTTGTTGTCAACCTTTGGTTGCAATTGACAAAAGAGTGCTATTCAGACATGAATGTTGGTTGAGAGTTTTCTTTATAAGCAGTGATTAAAGTGAAACAATTAAGATTTATGTTGAACTTTACTTGTTTATCAATGATGTGAGCAACTTCTTTGCTGAATTGGATACTAGTTTGCAAATATCAGAAGAATATTCTGTTGATATTTTTGTGCTATACACAATGTAAAGGCTGCAGACAGAACATATTTTAAAATTTAATTGGATTAATAGTTTCTCCATCACTGTCTTAAATCATTTAGATCTAGATATCAACAAAACAGTGAGTCAATCAATCTCTGATTTGTGGCATTTACCAATTTTCATGATGTAAATACAGTAGCCCCCCCCTTAATCTTGGGGGGAAATGTTCTAAGACCCTCCATGAATGCCTGAAACTGCAGATAGCACCAAACCCTATATAATATGCTATGCTTTTTCCTATACATATACTATGAAAATATACTATACAATACAATTTATTGTAAATTCCACTTAGCCGGTTGAGTCTTAGAATAATTTTTTGCTTTTTTTTTTTTTTTTTTTTTTGTGACCGAGTCTTGCTCTGTTGCCCAGGCCGGAGCGCAATAGTGCGATCTCGGCTCACTGCAACCTCTGCCTCCCGGGTTCAAACAGTTCTCCCGCCCCAGCCTCCTGAGTAGCTGGGACTACAGGCATGCACCATGCCCAGCTAATTTTTGTATTTTTAGTAGAGTCCGGGTTTCACCATGTTGGCCAGGCTGGTCTTCAACTCTTGACCTCAGGCGATCCGCCCGCCTTGGCCTCCTAAAGTGCTGGGGCGCAAAAAACAAAGCAACAAATTATTCTAAGACTCAGCTGGCTATGTGGAATTTATAAAATTTATTTTATAAATTAGGCCCAGTGAGATTAATGGCAATCACTAACAGAACAATGATAGCAATATACTGTAATAAAAGTATGTGAATGTTGTCTCTCTCAGAATATTGCATTGTGTGTAATATTTCTGGGTCTTAGTTGACCACAGGCAACCAAAACTGCAGAAAGTAAAACCGAACAGAAGGGCAGACTACTGTTCTCCTCTCAAGGCCAATTTCCAGCTGCCAACTTTATGTTACTGGACATGGAGTTAGGGAGAAACATGCAGATCCACATCACTCTAGAATTCCCACCTTATGGCTATGATAGAGATAAGTAACCTCAAAAGCACACACAATTGTAAATATAGTGAAATAACTGGACAGGGATGAGTTTTGAACATTTATTGTCTTTGTTTTATTTAATTAAATTAATGAATGAATGAATTAATTAATTATTTGAGACAGAGTCTTGCTCTGCCTCCCAGGCTGGAGTGCAGTGGTGCGATCTAGGCTCGCTGCAACCTCTTACTCCTGGGTTCAAGCAATTCTCCTGCCTCAGCCTCTGGAGTAGCTGGGATCACAGGTGTGTGCCACCACACCCAGCTAATTTTTGTATTTTTAGTAGAGACAGGGTTTCGCCATGTTGGCCAGGCTGGCCTCCAACTCCTGACCTCAGGCGATCCACCCACCTCAGCCTCTCAAAGTGTTGGGATTACAGGTGTGAGTCACTGTGCCCCGGCCTGTCTTTGTTTTAAATATAACTTATTTTAATTTAATTGTAAGTTTATATGTTTTAAGTTTTTGGCAATACAAATAATAATTTCTTTACCCCCAGCTTTATTGAGGTATAGTTGACATATATAATTGTATAAATTTAAGATAATTTAAGATGTACAATGTGAGGATTTGATATAGGTATATATTGTGAAATGATTTCCAATTTCAAATTAGTTAACACACCCATCACCTCACATAGTTGCCATTTCTTTGTGTGTGGTGAGAACATTTATGATCTATTCTCTTAGCAAATTTCTAGTACACAACACAGTATTGTTAACTGTAGTCATCATGCTGCCTATCAGATCCCCAGAACTTATTCATCTGATAACTGAAAGTTTGATTTAGTTCTGAATAATGGCTGTGTTTAACAACCAGCTCACAAGCTTCATAAGAATTTAACGATCAGCTCTTGCAAGCTGTTCTGAGCTGGCTCCAGCATGCCACTGCCCCCAGGAAGTGTGAGGATTCCAGATGTGAGACCCTATGGTGAAAGGTACAGGGTGAATCACAGGGAGAAGAGAACCTGGGGCTGGAGCAGAAGCAGAAGGCTTCCTGCAGGAGGCGGGATCCAGAGCTGAGCCTTGGAGCATCAGGAGGATTTGGCTGGGGGAAGGGAGAGTGGCCCAAGTGAAGAGACAGTTAGGCTGGGGGGTGGGAGAGGGTGGGAAGCAGGAAGATCAGGGTACTGTGAATATGTGCTTGCACCTTACACTTGAATTATGTTTATTTCTTTATAGGTCATTTTGCATGATGTTCTGAAGTTCTTGTTCGTATATATCGTGTTTTTGCTTGGATTTGGAGTAGGTAATTGATTTATAAATAATAGTAACTCCCACATTTATAAACACTTTATACTGATGTCAAAATGACAAAGTGCATGGCGGCCTTGGCAACAATTAGACCAGCTACCAGTGGGGCACTTGCCATGCTTGGCATTTTCCACGCATTACCTTTATGTGTATATATATATATATATATATGTTTTTTTAAAATTATACTTTAAGTTCTAGGGTACATGTGCACAACATGCAGGTTTGTTACCTATGTATACATGTGCCATGTTGGTGTGCTGCACCCATTAACTCGTCGTTTACATTAGGTATATCTCCTAATCAAGCATTACCTTTTTACTTCTCTCAACAACTTGATCAAGTGGGAATCATCATCACGATCATAAGGTAACTGAGGCTTAGAGACTCCAGGATTCAAACCAGGCCAGCCACTCATAATCCAACTTCACCATGTGGTATATAGCTCTGGCTTTCCCATTCATTGCTTACGTGGCCCTCACGACCTAAGATAGGTTCTGCAAGTGTTTTCAGCCCCATTTTAACAGATGGGGAAACTAAAGTCCACAGAAACTCAATTGATGGTCTTTGCAAAGTAGGAGCAAATTAATGCCCTGAGGCGACTTCCTTTGGATTTCACATCATGTTACTCTCACAGTTTGCTTTAGACATAACTGTGAGAGCCTCTCTGGTCTGCTGGGACCAGGAAGGAGCCCCCTCTTAAAATCTCTCCATTTACGACAGAGGGAACAGCACCATCTGGTTAACCTCTGCATAGACAGATATCGTTTTCCCCCATGTACCAGTTGCTTTTTTTTCTTTTCTTCAGTGACCATTGACATTTGAAATTAGGTAGCTGTTTCCATCTGTCTGGTACCTTTTCCGGGTCACAATTTGCTTATTTATTTGCTCCTTCACCTGCTTGTTTATTCATCCATCTATTTACTCTCTCATTTAATTTGCTCATCCACTTATCTGTCCATCCATCCATCCATTGATCCATCGATCCATCCATCCATCCATCCATCCATCCAATCATCCATCCATCCATCCATCCATCTAATCATCCATCCATCGATCCATCCATCCATCCATCCATCCATCCATCCATCCATCCAATCATCCATCTAATTATCCATCCATCCATCCATATCCATCCATCCATTCATCCATCCATATCCATCCATCCATCCATCCATCCATCCATCCATCCATCCATATCCATCCATCCATTCAGCAGTGAACCTCTACTGTGGTGTGTTGGAAAGAATGGAAGTGTAAGCCTGGTCTTGCTCATGGGGAACTCACGACAGAGCATTAGGAGGAGATTCAGGATCTTACAGCCTTGAGGGAGGTGACCCAGGCTAGAGGAAGTCAGGAGCTCAAAGACTAGCTGGGGAGCCAGGGACACACACATGGATTAGAATTAGCGGCTCTGCAAGGCTGCAAGTGATCAAGGGCAGACTGTGGGGTAGAGGAAGGAGAGAAGACTCTGGGCTTTGTTAGGTGGAAGGGCTTTCTGCAGGAGGCCAGGGCAGAAAAGCCAGCCTTATGAGGCTTTGGGAGGACCTGAAGCTGGAGATGGGATTTAATGGCCAGAGAGAAAGAGGCAGCAGGCTTGTCACGTGGGCAAATACATGCAAGCTTGTAGAGTAATTCACCAGGCAGAGAGCTGAGGAGAGCACCCTGTTATGTTCCCTTAGCCCTGGCCTCGCTGATCGAGAAGTGTGCCAAAGACAGCAAGGACTGCAGCTCCTACGGCAGCTTCAGCGATGCAGTGCTGGAACTCTTCAAGCTCACCATAGGCCTGGGCGACCTGAACATCCAGCAGAACTCCAAGTATCCCATTCTCTTTCTGTTCCTGCTCATCACCTACGTCATCCTCACCTTCGTTCTGCTCCTCAACATGCTCATTGCTCTGATGGGCGAGACTGTGGAGAACGTCTCCAAGGAGAGTGAGCGCATCTGGCGCCTGCAGGTGAGTCTAGGTGGAGACCCCAGTGTGGGGGCCTCCACGGGACTCAGTTCAGCACATGGCCGTTGACTACTGTCAGCACCAGTGGGTCTAAGGTGGGGCCTGAGAATCTGCACAGGCTCCTCAGTGTGTGGCCGGGTTTGAGGAGGGCTTAGCCCAGGTTCTTTGAGCGTAGAGTCTAGGAAGTGTGGCTGTGCAACAGCATGCGTAGAAAAACTCAGGCTCATGGGGGTGCTCTGCTCAGGGTTGACAGTGTGATGTGTGGATGTTGAAGTTTGACCTCAGGTTGCATTAAGAGGAGTACAGTGTCTAGGACAATGGAGGTGACAGTTCTGCTGTATTCCATCCTGGCCTGAACACTTCTTACGTGCTGAGGAAACCAATGCATAGGATGGGTCCAGAGGTGGTAACCAGGTTTGGGAGAGGACTGGAGACTGCCTCTTAAGAAATGGTTGTTGGTGGCCGGGCATAGTGGCTCACCCCTGTATTCTTAGCACTTTGGAAGGCCGAAGCGGGTGGATCACCTGAGGTCAAGAGTTCGACACCAGCTTGGCCAACATGGTGAAACCTCATCTCTACTAAAAATACAAAAACTAGCCAGGTGTGGTGGCACGCGCCTGTAATCCCAGCTACTGGGGAGGCTGAGGCAGGAGAATCGCTTGAACCCAGGAGGTGGAGGTTGCAGTGAGTCGAGATCGTGCCATTGCACTCCAGCCTGGTGACAGAGCAAAAACTCTGTCTCAAAAAAAGAAAAAAAAAAAGAAATGCTTATTGAAAAAGGTGAGCGTGCTTCGGATATCTGCAGAAGAACCTGTGAAAGAGGGAGCAGATCCCTTCTGTGGTCCGGAAGGTAGATGTACATGGGAATACTACAGGGAGAAAAGCTTTGATGTCACACATGGAAGTTTCTCACTGTTAAGGCCCTCCTTTTTTTTTTTTTTTTTTGAGACAGGGTCTTGCTCTGTTGCCTAGGCTGGAGTGCAGTGGCACGATATCAGCTCACTGCAACCTCTGCCTCCCAGGCTCAAGCGATTCTCCCACCTCAGCCTCCCTAGTAGCTGGGATTACAGGCATGCGCCACCACTCCTGGGTCATTTTTGTATTTTTTGTAGAGATGCGGTTTCACCACGTTGCCCAGGCTGGTCTCTTACTCCTGAGCTCAAAGCGATTCTCCCGCCTCAGCCTCCCAAAGTGCTGGGATTACAGGAGTGAGCCACTGCGCCCAGCCAAGGCCCTCTTAATTGGTTTGTTGATACTGTTCAAGAGAGACTGGAAAAATTATGGCCAGGAAACTGCAGAGATTCCAAGCCGGGGAGAGGGTGGGACTAAATGATGTTTGAACAGTCTTCTGCCATGGGATTCCAGGACCCCAGCACTGTCAGATAGGAAGCTCCTGGGCTTTCAGAAATATTATTTATATCACGGAAAGTTTCGCTCTGTCACCCAGGCTGGAGTGCAATGATGGGATCTTGACTCACTGCAACCTCCAACCTCCAGGTTCAAGTGATTCTCCTGCCTCAGCCTCTTGAGTAGCTGGGATTATAGGCACCTGACACACGCCTAGCTAATTTTTGTGTTTTTAGTAGAGATGGGGTTTCGCCATGTTGGCCAGGCTGGTCTCGAACTCCTGACCTCAGGTGATCCACCCGCCTTGGCTTCCCAAAGTGCTGGGATTACAGGCAAGAGCCGTCGCGCTTAGCCCTAATTTTTGTGTTTTTAGTAGAAATGGGGTTTCGCCATGTTGGCCAGGCTGGTCTCGAACTCCTGACCTCAGGTGATCCACCCACCTTGGCCTCCCAAAGTGCTGGGATTATAGGCGTGAGCCACTGTGCCCGGCCTGCTTTTTTGTCTTTGAATTCTGTAGATTAGTCAAACCCTTGCGATCTATGCATTAAGCATGAGGTGAGGGTGGAGTGGGCTCTCTGACAGTGTGTGTGCATTTGGGTGTGCTTGTGAGTGTGAATGCCTACTCCTTAGACTTGCTTATGTCCCCAGAGAGCCAGGACCATCTTGGAGTTTGAGAAAATGTTACCAGAATGGCTGAGGAGCAGATTCCGGATGGGAGAGCTGTGCAAAGTGGCCGAGGGAGATTTCCGACTGTGTTTGCGGTAACAAAGGGAGAAGGGCCCTGGGGCGGTGGTCTTTGGGGTGGGTAGAGAGGAGCAGGTCAGTGACAAGATGTTAGAGAAACAGTGCTGCCCCTTGCTCACCATAACCACAGCTACTGTCTCTTACAGTGGCCCCCTCGGAAGAAGGAATTTGCTTATGGGGTTGCAGGCCCTGGGATGGGGGTTCCCGAGCTTCAGAAGAGAAAGAGAAGGAGACTGCCAACAGTGGCTCCCCTCTCTGCATTTTTCTTTCTTTCTTTTTTTCTTTTTTTTTTTGAGACGGAGTTTTGCTCTTGTTGCCCGGGCGGGAGTGCAGTGGCGCAATCTTCGCTCATTGCAACCTCTGCCTCCCGGGTTCAAGTGATTCTCCTGCCTCAGCCTCCCGAGTAGCTGGGATTACAGGCATGCGCCACCACACCTGGCTAATTTTGTGTTTTTAGTAGAAGCAGAGTTTCACTATGTTGGTCAAGCTGGTCTCGAACTCCTGACCTCAGGTGATCCACCCACCTCAGCCTCCCAAAGTGCTGGGATTACAGGCGTGAGCCGCCGCACCCAGCCCCTGTCTCTGCCTTTTCGGAGGTGCCTCCACGGTCTCTCTCTGTTCGCTATCTGGTTTAGGGAAGATCTGCCTGCTGAGTACTCCTTTTCCTGCTGTTTACCCTGTGTGAGTTCCTGTGACCCCGGGTGACTTGAGGCCCCTTTTGCCTCTGGCAGATGGAAAGTGACACGGCTACTTTGACAGATCTCTGGCTTTTGGATTTTTTTTTTTAAGTCCTTACATATCCTATGACCACCTTTTCTTTTTTTTTTTTTAAACGGAGTTCCAGGCTGGAGTGCAGTGGTGGGATCTCTGCTCACTGCAACCTCCACCTCCCTGGTTAAAGTGATTCTCATGCCTCAGCCTCCCCAGTAGCTGGGACTACAGGCACACGCCAGCACGCCTGGATAATTTTTGTATTTTTAGTAGACACGGGGTTTCATCACGTTGGCCAGGCTGGTCTTGAACTCCTGGCCTCAAGTGATCCACCCCCACCGCCTCGGCCTCCCAAAGTGCTGGGATTACAGGCGTAAGCCACGGTGCCCGGCCCCATGAACACCTTTTCTGGTAAGCCCACCTCCTCCTACCCTGACCCAACTGCCTGAGCCTACAGACCACCTTCTTTGAGTATGACCCTAACCTTAACCCACTTCTCTGACTGAAACCCCACCCCATGGAAAGCATCATTTCTGACTGCAATCATTACCCTAACAAACAGTTCTGATGTTGCCACCCTCACTCTAGAGATGTTCTCTGGATGTGAATTTAAGTCACATCAATGCCTATGGTTGTATTCTCACAACTCAGATGCCACCTACTCTTCTTGGGGCATAGACCCTGACCACAGGCTCTTTGTGCCTCCTCAACCCCTGTTACACTTGGAGTTTAATCTTCACACCCCTGTGGCCTGGGCCCTCCCTCTGTCTGTCCCCGCTTCCCCCTGGGCTGTCACTAGTCAGGCACAGCAGCTGGTATCTGAGGTTGGACCCTTTACACCTGTCTGGGCAACTTGCAGGATTTCCGAGTTCCCTACAGTGGAAGGAGAACTGATTCTCTGAGGCCTGGGGACATGGAGATGGGGATAGAGTTCGAACTCCAACAACTTTGGTGTGACCCCTCGGGTCAGGGGTGCTCCTGATCTAGGACAGACAGATGGGGAGCTGTGTAGACACCAGGACGTCCCAAACACAGGGCTATTTGTTTGTACTCAGTGAGGCACTGGTGAAATAGTAAGAGTGATGATCACACTTGCAGGATCAATGAAGTGAAGTGGACTGAATGGAAGACGCACGTCTCCTTCCTTAACGAAGACCCGGGGCCTGTAAGACGAACAGGTACTGTCGCTGTGAGGTGACATGGTGTCCGCTCCTGTCTCAGACCATGTAACCTTGGGCAGATCAAGTCTAAGGGTCCTGACTTTCGCCATCTGTCAAATGGGAGGGTTGAATGGAAATGCTTCTTAGGTCTCTTCCAGCTCTGACTTTTAGAACCCTAGTTGGCACAACTTTTAAAATGGTGTAGCCCTAAGCCATAGAAACACATCATGCAGGCCGGGCATGGTGGCTCACGCCTGTAATCCCAGCACTTAGGGAGGCTGAGTCGGGTGAATCACCTGAGGTCAGGAGTTTGAGACCAGCCTGGCCAACATGGTGAAACCCCGTCTCTACTAAAGATACAAAAATTAGCCGAACGTGGTGGCAGGTGCCTATAATCCCAGCTACTCGGGAGGCTGAGTCAGGAGAATTGCTTGAACCTGGGAGGTGGGGGTTGCCGTGAGCTGAGATCGCACCACTGCACTCCAGCCTGGGTGACAAGAGTCAAACTCCATCTCAAAAAAAAAAAAAAAAAAAGAAAAGAAAAAGAAAAAAGAAACACATTATGCAGAGTGATATATTTCTAAAATATATATTTTTTAAAAAGCAGATTTCAACGAAATCCAAGATTCTTCCAGGAACAACAGCAAAACCACTCTCAATGCATTTGAAGAAATAGAGGAGTTCCCGGAAACGTCGGTGTAGAAGCGGACCCCAGAGCTGGTGTGCGCGTGCGCTGTCTGGCGCTGCAGGCGGAGTCACCGACTCTGCAGAGAGGATTCGAGGGATGGTGGAGTCCGGCTCTGCTGGCCTAGAAGCAGAGTGCACCCTCATGCTCAGTGCTCAGTGGGTGCCTGAACTGAGGGGCAGTTGTCAGTTTGTCTGAGTGGGAAACATCCTGGATTTTGTTACTTGGCAAAGAGTTGGTGTAAACCTACAGCCAGCAGCAGTCTGGAGCCTGGGAGCCTCCTGAAGTCCTGGGTGAAGCCTCTGGTTTTACCAATTGCAGGTCAGCTTGGCTGGGAGAGATGGGTGGCGGGGAAGGGGCAGGAGCCTTGAGGAGGAGGGAGAGGCGTCTTTCCTCCTACAGCTTCCCCCTGTCAGCCCCAACCCCAGCCCACACATTGTACCATCTCTCCTGCTGTGACTGGGTTGCCTGAATTTGTGGGAGACCCTTGATTCCATCCCAGAGTGTGGGGGGTACGGAGGTAAGGCGGATATCCTGGGGGAGGAGGGGAATGCGCTCTGGAAATGCCCTTCTGGAACCCTTCAGGGAAAAGGAGACCATCCTTGGAGTGAACGTCTCCTGGCACCCCAAGGTTCAAACTATCTCAAGCTGAGAGATGTTTTTAGTAGCATAATTAACACAGGGTTTTAACTTTCAATATGGAAAAGACATTTCATTTGGGAGTGAAAATTACTACAATGAAGTATGTGATTTTAAAAGTGGAGACAGATTGGGGACTTTGGGGCTGGATGTAAGTATTATATATTTGGCCTCAGGGTGCCCAGAGCAAGACAAAAAGCTTTTCTTCACACACACAAAAGTCTGCATGAGACAGCAAGTCCTGCTGGGCCGCTGCGATCTGGGTGAAAGGGCCTGGCTCTTTTCCTTGTCCTGGCCTCGCAGTAGCCTCTGTGCTGGGATCGTGGCTTCAGCTGAAGCAGAAATAGCAGGTGCTCGATCGATACCATCTTAGCACTCAGCAGTTAGTCGCATACCTCAGTATGTCTCGGTGGGGGAATTTAACAAAATGCCTCAATTGCTTTGGTACGAAGTTTTTTTTTCTTTTAACTGTGAATTTTGAAGCTAAAGGGGAAGCTTGTGAGAGAGAAGCATCTGCCAAGACTTCGAGCTTATTTTTAGGTCCTCATCCTCTGATGTTCTCCTTCTGAAATGACACGGAGTCAGTCTGGGGGGCAGAGGTGAAGTGGAGACGGAAGGATTTTCCAGGTGACTGCGGCCAAAACCACCAGAACATCCACTCTGCCGCCATTGTCTGGTGAAAGGATTCATGTAAAAATGTTCGAGGTGGAATTATAAAAATAGTAACCATAAGTGTTAATCTTAAATAGCAGAAATAGAAATTTGGCCTTCAGATAACATGGCGATTGATTAGTTCATCTGGCTTGAGGCAAACTGAGGAGTCCGGGCCTAGCAGTGCCCTCTGGGCCGGTTTCTCTGCCCTGGGCCACTCTGTGTGCCAGACTAGCTGGACAGATAGAGACTCTGTGGCCCTGATGGGGCCGGCTGGGGAGAGGTGGGCTGGGGTGTGTGAGGCTTCACCATCCACAGCAGCCCGTGCCCTCCCAGCGGACCCAGGGAGTAACCGCGTGCTCTAAGCCACAGTGGTTGGGGCTGGGCATGGGCCTCTGAAGAAGAGAAGATTTGAGGGGGACTGTCCTAGAGGCAGGAGGAGCGGATGTGTTCCAGAATGGGCAGAACTAGGAAACTGAGAAAGATTTTGGCTCAGTAGAATCCAGCAACTACTCCAGATGTTGGAGATGTGTAAGCAGAAGCTGGTCAAGCACTTAATGAGGAATGTTGTTGAAAATGGTCATTGGAAGAAGTTTAAGGTCCCTTTGAGCCTGGAGATTGTACAAATCAGCATTCCACATCTGGAGTTGGCTACCCGCATTAAGCCTGAACAGACATCTTTGTCTGAAAGGAAGTGGTTTGGATTCATGACGCCACGCTCTACACTATGGAGCTGGGAATTCCAGAATTGCTTTGACTCAGATATTAATGGAGAAAGTTATATCCATTAATGGATAAAGCCATATCTGTTATGGATAAAGCCATATCCAGAATTGCTTTGACTCAGATATTAATTAAGATATCCAGAATGCTTGACTCAGATATTAATGGAGAAAGTTATATCCATTAATGGATAAAGCCATATCTGTTATGGATAAAGCCATATCCAGAATTGCTTTGACTTAGATATTAATGGAGAAAGTTATATCCATTAATGGATAAAGCCATATCTGTTACGGATAAAGCCATATCCAGAACTGCTTTGACTCAGATGTCAATGGATAAAGCCAATTATTGATTTCTATTTGCCTAACCTGCCAGCTTTTGTCCCAGTGGCGAATGGAGAGCCACATGGATGTTTGTCTCTCCCACGTTTTGGTGATCTGCTGTCTGTGGGTCTGGATGGAATTTGTTGGCAAGACCATTTTCTGTATTGGATATTCTTCCCAACAGTGTCCACTCCAAAAGGCTTTCAGCCAAAAGATCTGAGCCTAGGTAGGTTTACCAAGGGAAGCCATGAGTCAAGAAGCATCAGAGTGAAAAGGACCACTTCCTTCATTTTACCCCCGGAGGCTAATGCTCCGAGAGGAATGTGTACTTGGGCAAGGTCATGCAGGAAGGTCATATCAGAGCTGTGCAGGCTGGAGTGTCCTGATTCTTGGACCACAGATGTCTCCTTGAGCCATTATTTACTTATTTTTGAAAAGCACAGTTATTCCATCATTTTGAGTCTTTCTTTGTAGTTGGCTTATATTGGGGGCAGGACTATTTTCTCAGGTGTCTCATTTGGCAGTCAACATTGTCCCCTATGTTCCCTATGACTAGTTGAAAATTCAAGTGTGCCCATAGGGGTGCACAAAACCACACCCACACACACACCCCCACACACATACCCACACCCCATTAAACCCATGGGTCTATCAGGACATCTTAAAACTCCGTGATTGACATTTCAGTAATTTCAGGGGAAGGCGTTTTCCAGGGATGGGGTCTCCCAGGCTCAGATAGTGCCTTTGGCTGCAAATGCTCCTTTAGCTAAACTTTTCCTCAGGAAGAATTCATTATTCTAGACATTATGTGATATATCTGTTTGGAATAAAAGGTGCTTAACCTTCCTCCCTGGGATGTGGGAGAAGGTGCTGGAGGTTGTACTGTGAAGTCTTTAAGCTCTTAGAAGGCTCCAGCCTGAGAGAGCCCAGTATTATTGACATTCCTTTCCTTCCTCAAGGCCTGGTGACCTGTGACCTTTCGCTCTGGGCAGGGCCCAGGTAGATGGGCCGTCATCCGGGCCTGTAAGCCGTACTTGATTTCTGCATTGATTTACATTTTTTTACTGTGATCTTGATTCTAAACACAGAATTGTCACTCCATTCTCCCTGAATGTGCCGGATCCTTGTAAATTCTCATTTACCTGCTTGTTCTTAGTGTTGTGTGTGTGTGTGAAACTCTATGTTCAAGAAAGAAATCATACAAAGAGTAAGAACATGTTTGTGCCATTGAAGAAATGGTTTTTTGATTTCTAATAAATATTTATTTTGCCTTGTTATGGCCACGTTTTATCCTTGCCTTAGGTGTGCCAATGTGCAGACTGATTAGAAACCCTAGAGTGTTGTTAACAGGAGTGGGTAAAGGGAAGGCCAGTTTTTGGACCTGAAGCATTATCATTGGTTCCGGCTTAGGAACAAAGCCAGCAAGCCATAAGACATGTCACCTTTGTACGTATTTGCATCTCAAAGCGCATTCACATCAGGTAGCCAATTTGAACCACTCAGCAGCTTTGGAAGCAGTTTGAGTAAAAGGAGACTCAGGGGGTTGAAGCGATGTGCCCAGGGATTCACAGCCAGATAATGCCAGTGGTTCAGGCCGTGAAAGCCCTCAAAGAGTGCTCTATCCGCTTCTGCACAGCAAAACAAACCACCATCAGAGTGAACAGGCAACCTACAGAATAGGAGAACATTTTTGCAATCTACCCATCTGACAAAGGTCTAATATCTAGAATTTACAAGTAACTTAAACATATTTATAAGAAAAAACAACCCCATCAAAAAGTGGGCAAAGGATATGAACAGACACTTCTCAAAAGAAGACATTTACGTGGCCAACAAACATATGAAAAAAAGCGCATCATCACTGGTCATTAGAGAAATGCAAATCAAAACCACAGTGAGATACCATCTCACGCCAGTCAGAATGGTGATTATTAAAAAGTCAGGAAACGATAGATGCTGGAGAGGCTGTGGAGAAACAGGAACACTTTTACACTGTTGGTGGGAATGCAAATTAGTTCAACCATTGCGGAAGACAATATGGCGATTCCTCAAAGATCCAGAACCAGAAATACCATTTGACCCAGCAATCCCATTACTGAGTACACACCCAAAGGAATGTAAATCATTCTACTATAAAGACACATGCACACATGTTTATTGCAGCACTGTTTACAATAGCAAAGACCTGGAACCAACCCAAATGACCATCAATGAAAGACTGGATAAAGAAAATATGGTATATCTACACCATGGAATACTACATAGCCATAAAAAGGAATGAGATCATGTCCTTTGCAGGAACATGGATGAAGCTGGAAGCCATCATCCTCAGCAACTAACACAGGAACAGAAAACCAAACACCACATGTTCTCACTCGTAAGTGGAGCTGAACATTGAGAACATATGGACACAGAGAGGGGAACAACACACACCAGGGCCTGTTGGGGGGTAGGGGGTGAGGGGAGGGAACTTAGAGAATGGATCAATAGGTGCAGCAAAATACCATGGCACACGTATACCTATGTAACAAACCTGCATGTTCTGTACCCGTATCCCCCGCCTTTTCTTGGAAGAAATAAAAAAATAAGAGGGCTCTATCCATCATGGCTGTTGGCTGTCAAATTATTTTGAGTGAATAGAAACCCATGGTTCCACCTGGAGAACAGAAGGTATAAATCCCTCCTGTCTACCACAGAGGATTTTCACGAGGAGGCAATGAGAGAATGGATAGGAAAGAGCTGACGTTGTTACTATCATTATTACCGATCAGCCTAATTCATAGGTATATGCAGTTCTTCATTCCTTTGAGTTATTTCATAAGGATGGCTGTTCTCAACTTGAACGCCAAGTCTTGAATGCTTGTCTTGATGGGTTGTGGAACTTGCAACCAATTTGTTAATAAGTGAAATACTGCATTTGGTGAATTATTTACTTAATTCAGATGATTCCCAGAATAATTTCCTTCACTGGGATGTATCTTGTTGAGTGGCAACAAAACAGGGATTGTACGTGATTCACATCCTAGCTTAATAGGCGTTAGTCCAAAACCTAGGAATGGGCCATCCGTGGGGATGTTTTGGGTGGATAGGTAGAAAAAGGGTGGAAACCCTTGTCATAGGATATATTTCTGGGAAGGAGATGCCTAGGTCAATAGGTTTCAACATTTTTATGGTTCTTGATACCGTGAAAAATTACCTCCCCAAAGGATTCCATCAATGTGTTCAGCCTTTGAGATTGTATGCCACACTGTTTACAAAGTTCTTTCGGTCATGTTGGTTATTGTTTTGTAGGTTTGGTGAGTGTCGTATCCCAGTTTAACAGGTAGGGAGATCGAGATTTGGAGACAGACGGAATGACATGCGAAGTTCACAATCCTTTTTCCTGGCTGGAGGATCCAGGTTCTCTGAAGCTTAGTTAGTCTAGTATCAAGAACTAACATTTTTCTCACTGCACCAGCACCCCCTCTGACAGTAACAGCAAAGTTCTGCAGAAAGGATTCAGTCCAACTCAAAAAATGTATCTCACCTGCTATGTGTGAAGATTTAGAACCAATTCAACAACAATTGAACATGAAGTACGGGCAATGATAGATGACACAAATATAAGTAAGACAGTTTCATCCATTTAAGATGGTGGTAGGAGGGAAGAAGGACATGAATATTTATAAAGTTCCGTGCACTTTACATACATGTCTCATTTAATGTTTATAGCAATCCTTGTTACTGTCTAGCTGTTCTATTTCTTTCATCGGTTTTCTGTTTTATTTTTTAAAACCATCATATTTTGTCATTTCAAAACCATCATACTTCTTAAACCTGTGACCCCACCACTTCCGTATCAATAGCTGTAGTTGGTTTTATCCCCTATTTTACAGTTAAAATGGAAGCCGTAGGTTGGAAACACCTTCAACTTCGGACCACCAAACCTGTGAATTTATTTGCACCCACATTCCTAAGCTTTGGTTTCCTCCCCCTTCTCCCTCCTTCCCTCCTCCCTCCCTCCTCCCCTCTGTTCCTCCCTCTCTCCCTCCCTCCCTTCCTTCTCTCTCCCTGTTTCTCTCTTTCTGTCTTTCTGACAGAGTCTTGCCCTGTCGCCCAGGCTGGAGTGCAATGGCATGATCTCGGCTCACTGCAGCCTCCACCTCCCGGCTTCAAGCAATTCTCCTGCCTCAGCTTCATAAGTAGCTGGGACTACAGGCACCCACCACCACGCCTGGCTCATTTTTTGTATTTTTAGTAGAGATGGGGTTTCACCGTGTTGGCCAGGCTGGTCTCAAACTCCTGACCTCAGGTGATCCACCTGCCTCAGCCTCCCAAAGTGCTGGGATTACAGGCGTGAGTCCCTGCGCGCAGCCCTGCCTTTCACTCAGAGCAAGAAAACTCCTGTCTAGGGACCTCTCTTTATGCCCTTGAGCTTTCTTATGTTTCAAGACTGTGAAAGTTATTCTTTCCCTTAATATGTAGTTTCTAAAAATGAACTTTTTCTGTTAAACATTTAGTCTATCTGTAGCTAATGGGGCTTTAGTATTTTTTTCCCCTTAATTATACTACATGAATCCCCTACAGACCTCAGTTTTTTGGTTGACTTTGTTTGCTAGTCAGGTTCCTGTTCTTTTTCTTGGCAGAATGGGGGAAACTTTAGCGCTGGTTTTGCCTTGATGGGATGTAAGCTTCTGGGCTGTGCCACTGACTTTGTGCTGTGTGCAGGGACCTTCCTGGAGTTTCACATTGTGCAACCCAAGCCTGATGGGGCAGCCCTGGGCGAAATCCTCTCTTAGTGAGCCTGTCAATCACTGGCTTGGTAGGTGTTCCGGAACTGTCTGCCAAGTACTAGACTAGGGTTTTTGGTGTGTCTGCTTTGGGAACAGACATACAAAGGTCTCTACAGGTAGATCACAAGCCCCTTGAAGGCAGTATGTGTGGGAAGTATAGAGATATTAGAAAAGCAGCCGGGCACGGTGGCTCACGCCTGCAATCCCAGCCCTTTGGGAGGCCGAGGTGGGCGGATCACCTGAGGCCAAGAGTTCGAGACCAGCCTGACCAATATGATGAAACCCTATCTCTACTAAAAATACGAAAATTAGCCAGGCTTGCTGGCGCATGCCTGTAATCTCAACTACCCAGGAAGCTGAGGCAGGAGAATCGCTGGAACCCGGGAGGCAGAGGCTGCAGTGAGCCGAGATCATACCACTGTACTGCAGCCTGGGTGACAGAATAAGACTCCGTCTCAAAAAAAAAAAAAAAAAAACAACCCAAAAGACAAAAAACAAACAAAAACTCTAAGCAGCTATTTCCCTTCAGACTCTGTTTTTGTCAGATATGCAAATACAGGCCTTTCAGACGCTCCCTGGTCCTGCTGCCCTGGAACATCCGTGACCTGTATAGGCTTCTCTCCCAGCGTCATGGCCCTGGTCACCCCCATGGGACTCTCAGGCTTCAGGGTTTCCCCAGCTGCCACTTTTCATTTGCTCTTCCTATTGGAGCATTGACTGTACGTGGTTCACCATTCCCACCCTCTGTGGTCTCCAGTGGCTATCTTGGGGTCACCCTTGTGAGGGAAGTGACAACTCATGCTTCCACAGAAGCCCTTCCAGATAGCTTTACACTCAGCAGAGCAACTCTCATTTATCCAGCAAAACGCACGGAGCTCCTTCTATGCGTTAAGTGCTGTGGGTACGACAAAGAATAAGACAAATGCTATCCCTGCTCTCCTGGAGCTTTTGCAGTTTAATCAAAGAGACCGACAATGACTTCCCCTGCCCCAGTGTCATAAAGCATTATGGTTGCAATTTGGGTAAATGCCAGTCTAGTACTGTCAATGAGCTTGTATAACAGAGTGGCCTAACCTAGCCTGAGTCATGTTTAACAGTAAGTATCATTTAGCTAATCGAAGTGTGGAGATGGGGAAGGGTTTCAGTAAGTGGGAAAAATGTGGGCAAAGGTAGTAGGGAACTTTGTGCATTTGAGGACTGGAGAAGTCTTATGTGGCCAAATTGCTGGGAGCAAGGGCCCAAGTGACATGAAATAAGGCTAGAGGAGTGGGCAGAGGCCAGTGCATGTAGGACTTGGACAGCCGTGGTGAGGCTTTGAGATCTCATAACAAGGGTAAGAAGCCACCAAAGGATTTTAAACAGGGGAATTGTTGAGTGTGAACATTTCCTTGTTTTAGCCTGGTGTGGTGGCTCACGCCTGTAATCCCAGCACTCTGGGAGGCCGAGGCGGGCGGATCATCTGAGGTCGGGGGTTCGAGACCAGCCTGATCAACATGGAGAAACCCCATCTCTACTAAAAAAAATACAAAATTAGCCGGGTGTGGTGGTGCATGCCTATAATCCCAGCTACTCAAGAGGCTGAGGCAGGAGAATCGCTTGAACCCAGGAGGCAGAGGTTGCGGTGAGCCGAGATCATGCCATTGCATTCCAGCCTGGGCAACAAGAGCGAAACTCCATCTCAAAAAAAAAAAAAAGAAAGAAAATTTCCTTTTTTTTTTTTTCCCGTGGATTTGCGGACTTAAATGTGTGTTTTTTCCTTCCACTGTCCTTTGGGACATAGTAACAGTTTGGAGGGTGTAGAACGAAGTGTTTCACTTGGAAGTGATGGGGACAATTCTCAGGAGGTGGAGGAGGTGACTGGGAAGGAAGATGAAAAGAAGGCAGGCCCATTGGTGGAAGATGAAGATGTTTCAGTAGAGAAGGGATGTTTGAGCATGCTCGTTTATTCAGCTCACCTCTATTGGTCACTTTCTAGATTGTAGACATCAAAAAAGACACTGCTAATGCCCTCAAGATGGGATAGAAGGAGGGGCAAAGTGGCAACGAAGTCAGGTAGATGAAGACCATGTTGGCTATGAAATGAAAGTTGGGTTGCATTTTGAAGGAGAAACAGGCATTATTAGCAGTCTGAGGTGGGGTGGGAGGTGGAGGACAGTGGGGGAGAATTCTGGTTACGGGAGTCGGTCTATGTGAAGGCCTAGAGGAATAAACGGCGGGAAGGACACCCGAGCGGAGACGGCCCAAAGGGAGATGAGTGCAGGGAGGCGTCGGGGAGGGAGGGAAGATCAGGAAGGGCCTTTCGTGCTAGGAATTTGAACTTCAATGATTTATTAAGTATATATTCTGTGCTAGGCACTGAGCTAAGTGCTTATATGTCTTAGCCCACTTGATCCTCACAGTAACCCCATGAAAGGGGCACTATTATTATGATCATTCCCATTTTATAAATGAGAAAAAATGCAAATGTAGCTTGTTAGAAATAATCAAAATAAAACTCAAAGTGGCAAAAACCACACAGCAATATGTTATAGATTAAAAAAAAAACAAACAAACCATGCATCTAATTAGAAACTCTAAAGGCTGTAAAAGGGAAAATTAGACTTGATAGGAATAATCAACCCTGAAACCGACTGAAGCCACAGTGATATAAATTGTACGTTGTAAATTTTACAAATAACTAAAATTTGAGGGAAGAATAAAGTATTCTTGCCAAAATTTACACCTGGAAAAAGCTGACCTAGAAAAATTGGACTCAGAAATAAAACACAATGGAACATTCACAGCGGGAGAAGGAAGCTTGGCAAAACTTAGGTACAAAAGCTGATAAATCACGTTTTTACTACAGAATTCAGAAGGAAGAGAGTTTATTCTAATGCAAATAATTTTGGTGAAGTACAAAAATAGAAAAAAATGCTGAAAAATTTAGAAAGAATATGTGCTTTCCAGAACAGTGAATATGAAGTAAAATTGGCTTAGTGGGGTTCAATTTGGAAGAATGAAAATGTATAAATATATAATATTTATTTATTTATTCATTCCAGATAATGTTAGTATTTTTGGTAAATACATTTGAAACTATGATTATGGATTCATTGGGGGTACAGATCATGGAATAAAAACACTCTTTATTGGCTGCTGTGGCCTAAGAGGATGGCGGGGAGGGCCCTGGTGGGGCTGGAGAGGGAGGGGGCGGCATCCAGCAGAAGGTCCTTTGAGGAGAAGAATCATGGGAGGCAAGGGATTTGGGCATTTAGGACGTGGCAGGACTTCTTGAAAGACTGTATTTGCAAACTATAGCTGTGGGTCACATTTCTATGTGTCCAGTGCCCTGTTGTTGACTTTCACCACCTCTGCTGGCAACAGCTGGAGCCCAAAGACCTCCTCACACCTTGCCTGGGAATAAGGGTGGGCATATTCTTTCAAAATGAGAAGTGACAGCTGTGAAGAATAGGCCTCTTCCAAATTTTCCATGTTGGGAAGAAACATTAGCTCCTCAGGGGGTGCATGAGGCGTCTGAAGGAGGCTCTCTGCTCCATGAGGTCAGTGCAGAGCAGTGGGCATGCCACAGTAGCAATGCTGTGTGGGTTACTGTCTGTTTGTGGACAAAGGGCCGCTCAGTTTCTTAATATAGTCATATGTCATCTTTACCATTAAGCCCTCATTTCTCTTTCATATTTCATCTACAAAACAGCACTTAAAAGTCTCCTCTGGATTTCGCAACGAATGCTGAAGTTTATAGACTGTACACTTAGTATATTGCTATTAACCCAAATATAAAAATTGGAAAAATAGCAAGCCTGCACAACTTGTTTCTACTAGCACTTATACATTACAGGCATACCTCAGAGATATTTCAGCCTTGGCTCCAGACCACCACAATAAAACAAATATTATGACAGATGAGCCACACACATTTTTTGATTTTCCAGTACATGTAAGTTATGCTCACACTATACGTAGTATGTTAAATGTGTAATAGCATTATGTCTAAAACATGTACATTCCTTCATTAAAAATGCTTTATTGCTAAAAAAGCTAACCATCATTTGAACTTTCAGCAATTCATGATCTTTTTGCTGGTGGAGGGTCTTGCCTTGATGACGGCTGCCTGATCAGGGTGGTGGGCACTGAGGGTTGGGATGGCTGTGACAATTTCTTAAAATAAAACAACAATGAAGTCCGCTGCATTGATTGACTCTTCCTTTCATGAACCATTTCTCTGTAGCATGAAATGCTGTTTAATAACATTTTACTCACAGTAGAACTCTTTTTTTTTTTTTTTTTGAGATGGAGGCTCGCTCTGTCCACCAGGCTGGAGTGCAGTGGCGCAGTCTTGGCTCACTGCAACCTCTGCCTCCTGGGTTCAAGTGATCCTCCTGCCTCAGCCTCACAAGTAGCTGGGACTACAGGCACCTGCCACCATGCTTGGCTAATATGTTTGTATTGTTATTAGAGAGGGGGTTTCACCATGTTGGCCAGGTTGGTCTCGAACCCCTGGCCTCAGGTGATCTGTCTGCCTTGGCCTCCCAAAGTGCTGGGATGACAGGCATGAGTCACTTCGCCCAGCCGAACTCATTTCAAAATAGGAGTCAATCCTCTCAAACCCTGCTGCTGCTTTATCAACTACGTTTATGTAATATTCTAAATCCTTTGTCATTTCAACAATGTTCACAGCATCTGCAACAAGAGTAGATTCCATCCAAGTAACTACTTTTTTGCTCATTTATAAGAAGCAACTCCTCATCCATTCAAGTGTGATCATGAGATTGCAGCAATTCAGTTACATCTTCAGGCTCCACTTCTCATTCTCTTGCTGTCACGTCTGTATGACTTCCTTTACTCAAGTCTCGAACTCCTCAGAGTCATCCAAGAGGGTTGGAATTCACTTTTTCCAAACTCCTGTTAATGTTGATATTTTGATCTCCTCCCACAGATCCTGAATGTTCCTAATGGCATCTAGAATGCTGAATCCTTTCCAGAACGTGTTCTGTTTACTTTGCCCAGCTCCATCAGAGGAATCACTGTCTATGGCAGCTACAGCCTTATGAAATGTTTTTTTTTCTTCCTTTTTTTTCTTTTTTCTCCCCTCCCCCAGCCTGGAATGTATTTCTTAAATAGTTAGATTTGAAAGTCACAATGACGCCTTGATCCTTGGGCTTCGGCTGGATGTCGTGTTAGCAGGCACAAAAACAACGCTAATCTCTTTGCACATCTCCAGCAGAGCTCTTGGGTAACATGGTGTATTGTCAGTCAGCAGTAATATTTTGAAAGGAATTTTTTTTTCCCCAAGCAGTAGGTCTCAACAGTGGGCTTAAAATATACAGTAAACCATGCCGCAAACAGATGTGCTGCCAGCGAGGCTTTGTTGTTCCATTTATAGAGCTCAGACAGAGCAGGTTTAGCATCAGTCTTCAGAGTCCTAGGATTTTTGGGCTGGGCACGGTGGCTCACGCCTATAATCCTAGCACTTTGGGAGGCCGAGGCAGGCGGATCATGAAGTCAGGGGATTGAGACCATCCTGGCTAACATGGCGAAACCCATCTCTACTAAAAAAAACCACAAAAAATTAGCCGGGCGTGGTGGCAGGCGCCTGTAGTCCCAGCTACTTGGGAGGCTGAGGCAGGAGAATGGCGTGAACCCAGGAGGCGGGGCTTGCAGTGAGCCGAGATCGTGCCACTGCACTCCAGCCTGGACGACAGAGCGAGACTCCATCTCAAAAAAAAAAAAAACAACCAGAGTTCTGGGATTTTTGAAACAGTTAATGAGCTTTGGCTTTAACTGAAAGTCACCAGCTATATTAGCTCTTAAGAGAGTCAGCCTGTCCTTCGAAGCTTTGAAGCTAGGCATTCATTTCTCCTCTCTAGCTAGGAAAGTCCAAGATAGCGTCTTCTTCTGATAGAAGGCTGTTTCAACTACACTGAAGATCTGTTGTTTAGTGTAGCTGTCTTCGTCAATGATTTTAGCTACATCTTCTAGATAACTTGCTACAGCTTCCACATCAGCAACTTGCTGGTTCACTTTCCACTTGTAGGTTTTGGAGCTGTCTTCTTAAACCTTGTGAACCAACCTCTGCCAGCTTCCTGCTGCTTCCTCACCTCTCTTAGCCTTCACAGAATTGAAGGGTTAGGGCCTTGCTCTGGGTCATGCTTTGGTTTAATGTTGTGGCTGGTTTGATCTTCTATCCAGACCACTAAAACTATCTCCATATCAGCAATAAGGTTGTTTTGCTTTCATATCATTTGTGTGTGTGCACTGGAGTAGAATTTTTAATTTTCTTCAAGATCCTTTTCTTATAATTCACAACTTGGCTAACTGGTGCAAGAGGCCTAGCTTTCAGCCTGTCTCAGCTTTTGACATGCCTTCCTTACTAAGCTTAATTTCTAGAAGTATGACCCTTTCTTTCACTTGAACACATACAGGCTGCTGTAGACTTATTAATTATTCTGTCTCAAGGAATAGGGAGGCCAGAGGACAGGGAGAGAGACAGGGAAATGGCCGGTCAGTAGAGCAGTTAGAACACACACAACATTCATGAAGTTCACAGTCTCACATGGGCACGATTCATGGTGCCCCAAAACAACAACAGTAACATCAAAGGCCACTGATCACAGATCACCATAGCAGATATAATACATCATAAAAAAGCTTGAAATATTATCAAAGGGTGACACAGAGACAAGGAGTGAGCACGTGCTGTTGGAAACATGGCACTTAGACTTTCTAGACACAGGGTTGCCAAAAACCTTCAATTTGTAAAAAAAAATACAGTATCTGTGAAGTGCAATAAAGCAAAGCACAATAAAACAAATAACTTTAGATATATCTATTTCAATTTTATATTCTGAATACAAAGGCTGTTTATTAAGAATGTTGAGCTACCCAAGTATAATGTATAATAAACTATACAGAAATAGCAAACACTTCTTTGAATAAGCTACCTACATAAAATATGATATCTTTAAGATATATTAATTAATTTAAGAAATTTGCTTAGATGCCTGCTGAGTAAGGCACTGCGCTAGGAGCTATGTGTGCAGTTGAATAAGGCACAACCCTGCTCTTAAGGAGCTTACAAACTAGCGGAATTTGTAAGACACTGTATAAGATGTGAGCTACAAGTGATTTCTAATGTGAAGAGCAGCGAATACTTTTTGCATTGAGCGTCAGTTTAGTTGTCTTTGCAAAAGCTTCTTTCTTTTCGTAATACGCGGCCTCATTCACAAACACGGGGTACACGGTACAGTCTCCGCCCAGGGGGATCGTCTTCCCATCAAGAGTTAAAAACACGGGATCCCCAGGATGCAGTGGTTTCCAGTCTTGATCCTCTCAGGAACAATCAAAATAAATATATTATATTTGGTTTTTCTCCTCTAAAAATGTATGTGAGACTCTAGACAACTAACGAATTACAGTATTCTGTTGTTTTAAAAGAGATACTTGAGCGAGGCATCGAGATGCAGGCAAGTGATCTGACTGCACTGAAATTGGGTCATGAATTTTGGCAGTAGTTTTAAGAGTTCCCCTTTGCATTTGTATAATTGAAACATGTAATTAACATTTGCTTCAGCCAGGTGCAGTGGCTCCTTGCCTGTAATCCCAGCACTTGGGGAGGCCGACGTGGGCGGATTGCTTGAGCCTAGGAGTTCAAGACCAGCCTAGGCAACACAGAGATCCTATCTCTAGAAAAAATACGAAAAATTAGCTGGGTGTGGTGGTGCATGCCTGTAGTCCCAGATACTCAGGAGGCTGAGGTGGGAGGATTGCTCAAGCCCCCAGAGGTTGAGGCTACAGTGAGCTGTGTTCACACCACTGCACTCCAGCCTGGGTGACAGAGCGAAACCCTGTCTCTAAAAAAAAAAAAAAAGAGTTTGCTTCAATACCAGGTTTACCTTGGATGTAGCCAAAGAAATGTATAATATTAAAAGGCAAAACTAAATGCATGTCTACCTAAGTGCATAGTCTGCCTGTTGCCAGCTCAAGTTAAATTCTGTTCAGCAAAATTTAGGAAATATCCATCAGGAGTCTTCTGTGTGCAAGACATTCTACTGCTGGGAAACATAAAAATGAGCCATGTTATACCTGCATACAAAGAGATTCTATTCTGACGGGGATTGGTGAGAGAAGGTGGTGCTGGGCTGGGGAGAGTCTGGGACAAGGTGAGTGTATTCCAAATGTGCTCCTACATTAGGGTAACAACTGAGTTATCTGAAGGGTCCCGCACCAGGGGTTTGGACCTTTGAGCCCTCAAGCACCATGGCTGTCACACCACAGGAATCCCAGAACAGTTCTTCTCAAACTTTGAGGTGCTTGTAAATCATCTGGGGATTTTGTTAAGATGAAGATTCTGATTCTGTAGGTTGGGGGTGGGGGCCTGGGATTCTGCATTTCTAACATTTCCCAGCAGCATCTGCATCACCCAGGAGCTTGTTAGAAAAGCAGGATTTCATTATGCGCAAGAGACCTACCAAATCAAAATCTTCATGTTAACAGGTCCCCAACGTTCACGTGCACAACATTAATGTTTGAGAAGTGCCGCATCACAGCAGTTTTCTCCATCCTGGTGGTGCATTATGATCGCTTGGGATGTTAAATACATATATACAGGTAGAGGGGCTGGCCCATTTCAGATATCAAATCAGAATCTGAGAGGAGGGCCTAGGCATCATTATTTTTAAATTTTATTTTAAAATTTACATACAGTGAAATTCACTCATTTTTGTGTACAGTTCTATGAGTTCTGACTTGCAGAGCATAGAGTCATATAATCTGCAACCATGTGATCAGGATATGTACTTCTTTCACCCATCTCCTCGAATCCCTCATGCTACCCATTTATAGTTCACTGTTTTCTGTGTTGATTGTATTTAGGCCCCAGATGATTTACAGGGTGGCTCGGCTGAGAACTATTTCTCTGAACCGGTGGTTTTCAGGCAGAGACTTGCCCCAGAATCACTAAAGGAACCTCTTCAACACACGTCTGGCTAGCCCCACCTGCGGAGATTCCGATGTCGTGCAGTGCTATCCAGACCTGAGCCACATAAAAATCACCTGGTGAACTCAATTGATTCCCTGTCTACACCCTGTTGAATCAGATCAGAGCCTCTGGGAATAGGACTCAGGAATCAGCATTTTTTTTTTTTTAGACGTCTCAGCTCTGTCCAGGCTGGAGTGCAGTGGCACAATCTCGGCTCACCGCAACCTTTGCCCCCCAAGTTCAAGTGATTTTCCTGCCTCAGGCTCCCGAGTGGCTGGGACTACAGGCACCCACCACCACGCCCGGCTAATTTTTTGTATTTTTGGTAGGGACAGGGTTTCACCATGTTAGCCAGGATGGTCTCGATCTCCTGACCTCATGATCCGCCTGCCTCGGCCTCCCAAAGTGCTGGGATTACAGGCGTGAGCCACCGCTCCTGGCCAGTAATCAGCATTTTTAAAAAGCTCCCCATAATTGTCACGTGGCTCAAGTTTGAGAAGCGCTACTTTAGTAGTTTGTGGTGGGTTCTAGGCACTGGGAGGGGGTCCCTTACGTGATTCCAATTAGCATCCCTTAATAAGAACTATCACTCTTAGGACAAAATCTAGACTCATAACTGGGTCCTGGACTGTGTGTTTTCTCCAGGCTCTACTGTCCTCTGCTCACTGCTACTCTCCAGGGACATGGGTCTTCTTGCTGTTCCTCAAATGCTCCAAGTTTGTTCCAGCCTCAGGGCCTTTCACTTGCCTTCCACATGGCTGGCTTCTCATCTTCTAGGTTCCAACTTCAGTGCCACCATCTCTGAGATGGCACTTTGTGACCACTCCATCTAATTGGAACCCTTTGTTATACCCTCTGCTATATTATTTTGTGTATTTCTTTTACAGCACTTATTACAGTTTGAAATGATTTGGTTTACATATTGTTTACTTATTCATGGTCAGTTCTCCTCACCCATTAGGATGGAAGCTCCATGAGGAACACTCCCTATCTTGAATCTCAGGGCCCAGAATGAGCTTAGTTGTCATTCAAAAATATTTGTTGGAAGAATTAACCAATCAATCCCTCCTGTAGAATACTGAGCCATTCCTTATTGTCTGTCAAATCAAAACCATCCTCCCTAACTTTCAAGACCTACCACTAGCCCAGTTTGCTACTGACCTCATCCATCTCACTTCTCCGCCTGTCTGGGATTATTTTTGTACTCCTCAAGAGTATCCTAAAACCTGAAAAATCCTGTTTTAGCCTGCCATGACATCATCACCTTGGCCTCTGTTTCTTGTACTTGATATTTTTGTCACCAATAGTGCTTTCTTCCTTTCTCTCCCCCAGTCTTTACCTTTCCTTTAAAACATTGCCTAAGGCCGGGTGTGGTGGCTCACGCCTGTAATCCCAGCACTTTGGGAGGCCAAGGTGGGCGGATCACGAGGTCAGGAGATCGAGACCATCCTGGCCAACATGGTGAAACCCCGTCTCCACTAAAAATACAAAAATTAGCTGGGCGTGGTGACATGAGCCTGTAATCCCAGCTACTCGGGAGGCTGAGGCAGGAGAATTGCTTGAACCTGGGAGGCAGAGCTTGCAGCGAGCTGAGATGGTGCCACTGCACTCCAGCCTGGGCGACAGAGCGAGACTCCGTCTCAAAAAAAACAAAAACAAAAACCAACACTGCCTAAGGCTCCTTCTTCAGGTTTCCACCTGGGTCCCATTAGGCCACAAAGCAGGATTTGCTTCACTCCTCTGTATTACTGGGCAGGCCACTTCATTCCGTTGCAAGTCTGAATGACTATTAGAGTCACTAAACAGGGATAGGAACTGGATCAATCAGTGTTTTTCAATCCTGATTATCCAAGCCAAAAAGATCAGAGTATCTCAGAGTGGAGTCCTGCCATTGCTATTATTATGTTTTTTAAAAGCTCTCTAGGTAAAGGTTAGTCGGGGTTGAAAGCCCCGGACTGATAATCCACCAGTTCTCTTCCATCTCTGAGGTCTGAGAGTGTGCAGGCCACTCGCGCTGGGGAATGGATACTTCGGCTTTGGAAATCTGTTCTTCTCTCCTTTTCCCTTTGCCTTTTCCAGATTTAAACCTCCTACATTCTCTCAAGAGCCTTTTTTCTTTTCCTTCTTCACTATGTCATTATTGATAAAACTAGGCAAGGAGTAAATTCTGGGGGTTCTGAGGAGAGTCGGGGACTAGTGGCAGAAGAAAGAGGTTCCAATTGTTTTTCTCTAACTTATTCTGTCACAGGGAGGTAGCAAGCAATGTGGCCAATTTGAAAGAGCACTAACTCTGGATCTGTCATTGATAGCTACATGGCTATGGGAAGGATCTAACTTCCGGCCCTGTATTTCCTTATGTTAAAATAGACATCATTAATTCCCACCCGCTGAATGTGGGTAGGAATTTCACTTTCTCTAAGCGGCCTTGTCTGACCACTCCTCTCCCACCTCATTGTTCTGTCATCACATCTGGCTATCTTCATTTCTAGACTAAAGTTAGACTTTTGTGTACCTACACTATAAATTCCATTGAGCGTGTAGGCCATACTTACTGATGTGTCCACACAGCCAGCACAGGTTACACTGAATAAGTACTGAGCGACTGTCCGAACATCTTCCCTATCTACACTCAGTGTCTTTTGAGAGCATCAAATGGGTGAATGTACGCAAAGTGCTGTATGAGCTGTAAACTTCTATTCAAAGGTACAGCATTATTATCTTCAACACTTTAAAGAAAGAACACATGTTACCTGCAGATTAGGATGGATGATAGCAGCAATTTCTCCATTTTCATCCCTGGGATAATCAACTTTCTCTATAATTTTATAGACCTCGATGGCACAGGGAGGAAATTCTTTTCCTATGACAAAAACAGTATGTATCAATGGCAACTAAAAACATCTCTGGGCCGGGCGTGGTGGCTTATGCCTGTCATCCCAGCACTTTGGGAGGCCGAGTTGGGTGGATCACCTGAGGTCAGGAGTTCGAGACCAGCCTGGCCAACATGGTGAAACCCCATCTCCACTAAAAATATCCTAGCTACTTGGGAGGCTGAGGCAGGAGAATCTCTTGAACCTGGGAGGTGGAGGTTGCAGTGAGCCATTGCACTCCAACCTGGGCAACAAGAGTGAAACTCTGTCTCAAAAAAAAAAAAAATCTAGAAAAAGGGAAGTTGACAATGTAAGGAAGAAACAATAATAACAACAACAACAATAACAAAATGAAGAGCGATGGGGAGAACAGATAACGTTTAGTTAAGGATGTTCATAAACAGCACTAGGCCAAAAGATGTCCTTGAATGATTCCTATCAGCACTCTGTCCACAAACATGCCAACGGACAGAGGTAGAAAACAGAACTGAAAAAGCCAGTTTGGGAGAAAAAGAATCTAGGTTTCAGGGTCAGGAGACCTGGGCTCTAATCCCCTGGCTATGCCGCCTTGAACAAGATGCTGAACTTCTTTTTTTTTTTTTTTTTTTTTTGAGATGGAGTCTCGCTGTCGCCCAGGCTGGAGTGCAGTGGTGCGATCTCGGATCACTGCAAGCTCCGCCTCCCGGGTTCACGCCATTCTCCTGCCTCAGCCTCCCGAGTAGCTGGGACTACAGGTGCCCGCCACCGTGCCCAGCTAATTTTTTGTATTTTTAGTAGAGACAGGGTTTCACCGTGGTCTCAATCTCCTGACCTCGTGATCCACCCGCCTCGGCCTCCCAAAGTGCTGGGATTACAGGCGTGAGCCACTGCGCCCGGCCGATGCTGAACTTCTTGAGGCTCGCTTTCTTGACCTGTCAAATGAAGGTATTGGATTAGCTTATCTTGGAGGACCCTTCCAGCTATGATGTTTTATGACTGAATATTTTCAGGAGGAGTTCCAGCAACTTAGGTGACTTCAGTATCGTGCTCTTTTTCTTTTCTTTTCTTTTTTTTTTGAGATGGAACCTCGCTCTTTCACCCAGGCTGGAGTGCAGTGGCGTGATCTCGGCTCACTGCAACCTCCACCTCCTGGGTTCAAGCGATTCTCCTGCCTCAGCCTCCTGAGTAGCTGGGACTATGGGCATGCACCACCATGCCCGACTAATTTTTGTATTTTTAGAAGAGATGGGGTTTCATCATGTTGGCCAGGATGGTCACGATTTCTTGACCTTATGATCCGCCCACCTCGGCCTCCCCAAGTGCTGGGATTACAGGCGTGAGCCACCATGCCGGGGCCTCTTTTTCTTAACTAAGTACATTAGACACTTGGACAGCTCCTGAGTAATGAGATCTTGCGATGCAGGCAGCCTGCCAGTGGTGGAGACCAACTTCCAAAGATGCAGCAACCTCAACCCAGTTCCCAGAAACTTGGAAAAGGAGTAGTTTATGTATATACCAGGCTATCTCTGAGCAAACAGGACGAACTTTTGGTCCAATGTAGGGCCCACAGTGTGTTATGGTCGCAACTCAAAGGAAAGCCTTCCTTTGCTTTTAGAGCAGAGTTAGAATGGGTATACCCAGTGATCACTTCTGTGTCAGTTAGCTTCTGCTGCACAACATACTACCCCAGAATTTAGTGGCTTCAAACAACCACCTCCTAATTTAGTTCATGATTCTGTGGGTTGGTTGAAAAGTTTCTTCCGTCTACACTGGCTTTGTGGATTCTTGATTGTTTTGCTCCTGCCTTTGTGGTAAGCTGACAGCTCACCTGGAGGCTGGATCCTATGGGATAGCCTCACTCTTATGTCTGTCAGCTGGAGTTGCGTGACTGTCTGTTAGGGTGCCTGAGTTTTCCACCTCAAAGTCTTTCATTATCCAGCAGGCCAATGTGGGCTGTTGCACATAATGGTACATGTACAGGGTTTGCAAGAGCAGGAAGAGAGCAAGCTCCAATGTGCAAGTGCTTTTCAAGCCTCTTCTATGGCACAAAACAAGTCACATGGGCAATCCAGCTATTCCAGGAGTGGAAAAATAGACTCTATCTCTGAACAGAAGGATATGAAACATCCACTGCCAGGATGTGGACATGGGAAAGGGAAGAATTAAAATCTATCACACCTTCCAAGATGAAGATGGGAACTTACCAGATCTCATTTCTTTAAACCAAAAAGTTGGATAGGAAGAAAGTAAAAACTGATAGAACACAAAGGAGTATGTTTTTGCTACTTACAGTTGGAAGGAGTCTCGAAAACCTAACTTCCATCTATGTTTGAGTATTCTCTGTATTGTTCTGGCCATCTTACAGATGCAGAAGATGACTTCTTACAGCCTCACAAAGTGTGGCCTGTTTCATTGCTGCTCAGCTTTGTTAATAAGAAATTTCTTTCTCGCCAGGTGCAATGGCACAGGCCTGTAACACCAATGCTTTGGGAAGCGGAGGCAGGCAGATTGTTTGAGCTCAGGAGTTCAAGACCAGCCTGGGCAACGTGGCAAAACCGTGTCTCTACAAAAACCAAAAAAATTAGCCGGGTGTGGTGGTGCACGCCTGTGGTCCCAGCAACTCAGGAAGCTGGGTGGGAGGATTGCTTGAGCCCAACCAGTGAGCTGTGACTGCACCACTGCACTCCAGCCTGGGCAACAGAGTGAGACCCTGTCTCAAAAAAAAAAAAAAAAAGAAAGAAAAGAAAAGAAAAAAAATTCTGTCTCTAGGTAACTTTATCTCATTGATTCTGTTCTGCCCTCTGGGTCACAGAAAATATGTCGAATTTCTTTCCAATGTAGACTTCTTTCTTTCTTTTCTTTTCTTTTTTTTTTTTTTTTGAGACAGTCTCACTCTGTCACCAAGGCGCTGGAGTGCAGTGGCGTGAACTCGGCTCACTGCAACCTCCGCCTCCTTGGTTCAAGCGATTCTCATGCCTTAGCCTTCGGAGTACCTGGAATTATGGGCACATGCCACCATACCCAGCTAATTTTTGCATTTTTAGTAGAGACGAGGTTTCCCCATGTTGCCCAGACTGGTCTTGAACTCCTGACCTCAAGTGATCTGCCTGCCTTGGCCTCCCAAAGTGCAAGGATTACAGGCATGAGCCACCGCGCCTGGCCAGGAATTATTCTCACTATGATTTTCAAGCTCTTCAACATTCTCAGTGCTCTCCTTGGCTAAATTCGTCTTTATAGATGTTTCTCCTGGATTACAGACTCAGAATTTATTTACACTTCTCAAGTGTTGTTTATTCAAGGCAGAAAAAAAAGACCATTACCTCCCTTATTCTGGGATTTTTTTTTAACATAAGAACAAAACTTTGTTCCTGATGTTGTTAAGCTTAAACATTTGGTTTAAACAGTTGTTAAAGATGGTCAGGACTTCTCGGATCTGCCTTCTCAGCCAGGATGTTTTCCTGCTATCTTCCTGCAACCTGTCACTTAGGTGAGCATGTCGCATATGTCTTTATCCAGTTCGCTAACTACAATTCTGAGTAGTACAGAGTCAAGAACAAAGCCCTTCAACACACTTCTTGAGACTTTTCACATGGGGCTATGATTCATTTGTCAGCATTCTTTGGATACAAGTGCTCAGTTGAAAATCCACCAAGCTGGATAGTCTAAATTAATCGTGGTTGACAATTTTTGAATTGCCAAATCCTTTGCTTAAATGAAATGTTACACAGAAGAGCTCTAACATACAGAAGAGCTCTGGTTGAAGCAGAGATAAGGGGTTAAGGGGTGGGGTGTTGCAGGAACTGCTTTTCTCCACCCTTGTGATAGGATTCTATGGACCATGATCTGAAAACCCTGCTTTCCACCCAGATTTGTGGTCTTCTATCTGAATGTATCACTTCTTAACGTATTGTAGTCCCACACTTACTATTTAAAGAGTTTATTGTAAATATGTTGTGGTCTTCTCAAAACCAGTTCCATTAGACACTATAGAACCTGCCCTCAGACAAAGATGGTAAAAAGCACATTTTCAGTTTTCATGATTTTGGAGTCAAAGGATTTCCAAGCACAAAAGGAAAGTCTGTGATTGCAGTAGGATGCACAATCTGAGGTTGAGGAATTTACTCCCCACAGACACTGAAGTATACACCAGCTCTGTTATTATAATTGCCCATTCCTCAACAACAATTTCAACTCAGTCTGTTGGAATAATTGTTTACATAGAATGCCTCTTTGATTTTAAGCAATTATTTTCCATTTTAAAGTAAACTTCCTTTATAATTAATAGACTTTTTAGTGCAGTTTTAGATTTACCAAATAAATGAGCAGATAGTACATAGAGCTCTATATACCCACCTTGTCCACCAGTCCCCATTTAATTAATTTTTAATTACAGAAATAATACGTAAATACATTATTCTTACTGAATATAATTAAGACAAAATTAGCCTGGGTTTTGCCTCCCCTTCCCAGTAACCACTGTTATCAGTTTGGTGTGTTTTCTTCTAGGACTTTTCCTGTGATATGTTAACATATATATGTATCCTAGAAGGTGATGACTATTAGTGTTATTTTAAAGCCAGTTGGTGTACTGAATGTCTTGGGCTACAACTTGCTTTCTGCTAATTACCAACGTGTTTTGAAGATTCTTCCATGTTAGTTTATTTAACTGTCCACCAACAGGTGGACATTCGTGCTGTTTCCATTCTTTTGCTGTTATAAATGATGCACGATAACTATCTTTGTAAACAACATGTTGCTTGTGCTTGTGTTTCTTTGAGATGTGGAATTGCTGGGTAATAAGATTGGTGTGTTAAGAAGTGGATGATGTAAAATTATCCTCTAAAATGTCTTTACCAACTTAAATGTTCACTTATATGTTCACCGGCAGGTAATGAGAGTTTCCCCTTTTCCTACACATTTACCAACGCTTGATATTTGCAGACTTTAATATTTTCCCAACTTAATGGGGGAAAATGATTACTTATTTTAATTTGCATTTCTCTAATTACTAGTGATGTTGAACATCTTTTCATATGTTTACTGGGCATTTGTATTTTCTCGTCTTTCTTTTTAAAATGGAGATTAACAGGAAATGAGGATTTAATGTGGAGTCTTTATTTGGCAGCTGCTTTTCTTGGATGTGTCTATCCTGGCCATTGGGGAATAGCTGAAGTAGATAAAAATTTTAAAAAGCACTTCATATCATTAGCATGGCAAATTTGACCCAGGTTCCAATTGTTTTTTTGTTTTTAGTTTTTTGTTTTTTTTTGAGATGGAGTCTTGCCCTGTCGCCCAGGCTGGAGTGCAGTGGCGCGATCTCGGCTCACTGCAAGCTCCGCCCGCTGGGTTCATGCCATTCTCCTGCCTCAGCCTTCCGAGTAGCTGGGAATACAGGCGCCCGCCACTATGCCCAGCTAATTTTTTGTATATTTAGTAGAGACGGGGTTTCACCATGTTAGCCAGGATGGTCTCAATCTCCTGACCTCGTGATCCACCCACCTTGGCCTCCCAAAGTGCTGGGATTACAGGCGTGAGCCACCACGCCCCGCCACCAATTGTTATTTAAATGTTTGGTGGTTAAGTTTGATAACGTCACCTTCATTATTACTTACCTTCATTGAAGTGATGTATAAAATCAAGAGCATGTTTAATCATTTTTCTCATTTGATCCAAGATATCAGCTCTCAGAACCCCTTGAGGCTGAGGACCAACTTCTATACCTAGGTACAGAAGGAGAGATAGTCACATTTATATAAGTATGAAAATAGATTATAAAACGAAGCATTTTAATGTATCAAGATTTAGAATTATGTTATTAAAAATTATTAAAAAGGTAAACCATGTAGCATCATGGAAAATATTTGAGACATAATGTTTGGCAAAACGTAAAGCAGAACATTTACATGTTTAAGTTAGATGCATAGTGAATAAAGACTGGGAAAGAACATGGAAAAAATCAGTGGTATTAGAAATAGGAAACTCTTGTGGTCTTTTTTATTTAGATTTCCTTCAATATTGCTAAAATATTTAAAAGTCATAACATAGTAAAAGAGGTGGATAAGTTTATGCTGACAAAATAATAGGTGGATCTGAAGAGAAACTGTTAAGATCTAACACTTAGCCGTTACGGGAGGAAGGACATCTATTTTTATAGATTTCACAGAAATCCAGACTAGATGAATCATGGATTTCAGTCAATATGACAACCTATGTGACCCTGGAGCAATTATTTTGTGCTTAACATAACAATCCATCCTAACACAATAGTGCAATGGTTTTAATTTTTTTTTTTTTTTCGAGACAGAGTCTCACTCTGTCACCCAGGCTGGAGTGCAGAGGCGTGATTTCTGCTCATTGCAACCTCTGCCTCCCAGGTTCAAGCGATTCTCCTGCCTCAGCTTCCCAAGTAGCTGGAATTACAGGCACGGGCCACCACTCCCGGCTTATTTTTGTATTTTTAGTAGAGGCAGGGTTTCACCATGTTGGTCAGGCTGGTCTCAAACTCCTGACTGCAGGTAATCTGCCCTTCTCGGCTTCCCCAAGTGCTGGGATTACAGGCATGAGCCATCATGCTTGGCCTGGTTTTAATTTTATGCAGGAAAAACTTGTGTTCATTTCTTCTAACTCATATGAAATGATGCCTGTACTATTAGGTCTACTTTGTGTGGCTGTTAAGCATCCATCCTTACAACTACAAAATACTCTTTCTTTAAACTATTTTTGTAGACCCTTCCTTCCTGTTCAAGTCTCCCACAGTCATCTCCCCAGTCATCACCTTCTCCATTTGTCAAACCATTTACCAACTGCACTACCCTCATTCTCTTCCATCCCATTAACATACTGCATTCTTTTATACTTACCTTGTTTTCACCTGCTTCTGTTATTTCCCAATACACAAAATCTTATCATATTCTCTTGCATCATTTTTTATTTGTTGTGCTTAGGTTTCTTGCATATACGTGTGAACATATATTTAAGTATATGTTGTTGTAAATGTGGCTAAGGTATGCATCTGTGCATAAATGACTTATACAAATATGTGAAAAAGTGTGTTTGTAGATATGTCTGTAGGAATACTATAGAATACATTGTTGTTTGCCTACCCCAAATCCATTTCACCTTCCTCCTTTTTCTAATAGAATCCTGATTTTAGTTGGGCTTCCAATCTTCAAGGTAGGTAAATTTTTCTCCAGTTCAAGAGTAAATGTTGAATAGTTTAAGTCAATCATAGTAATCTCCTAGTCAATGATTTAAGAATAAAGGAATCTTTATTATGCACAAAAGCATCAATACTTGAAGTAAGGAATTGGAGTAAGCTAAATATCAAAATATAGGCAATTAGCTGAAACAAATCAAAGGTTTAGCAATAAGAGATACAGATCCTGTTTCTCTGTGACACCAAATAAAAGCTTAAAATTTCCAAACTTTCAAATATCAATCTTGGGCTATGATATTTGTAGGCAATACTCTTAGCCAGAACAAACATCTGCTGATATGTTTGGCCCTTACGAGTTCAGCCAAATCTTTAAAATATTTCAATATGAGGGAATATTAAATTCATTGTAAATAATTAGAAATGTTATATGTTCTCCTTCCAACTTTGCTGTTTTATTTAGAATATTTTTATATCATGCACTCATTGGAAAAAAAGCATGTTTAACATTAGAGAGAATCTTTCTGAGTCAACATTTTATAATGCACTAAGAATATTACTGCATATAAATTTTGCTTTAACTTCTAGTAGCCACCTACAAGGACCACCTTTGTACTCTGTTCCCAAGGCAGAAGAAATGTGACAGGATCATTCTAGGTAAACCTTATCCTAGAAAGAAGCAGTTTGCTGCAGCCACTCTTATGATCATACACACACACACACACACACACACACACACACAAACACACACACACACACACAAGTATGGGAAAGCAACTGGACACAGCCCTCTCCTAACTTTCTCAGACTAACCGTGGTCTCATTTGAGACTTAGAAAAGTTATTTGTATAATTATTGTTCATTCAGCGCCACTCCTGACTCTGCCATAGCCATGTCCTACAATCTAAATATTCTGCTCTGATATGAGATCTTGTATTGAAAAGTTAATTTTTGGTTTGGACAATAGGGCCACCAAAGATGGCCATATAAAGATCCCATTATTATGCACAAAAGTATCAACGCTTGAATATCCAGAATAATTTTAGATTTTTATTTATTTATATTGTTTGCCAACCTGCTTTTAAATTAAATTACTCCTGGCTAAACCATCTGAGATTTAACAAAAAATATTTTAAGTTGTAATTTTAATTGTAATGTAGTCTGCAGATAATTAATTATGCTAATGGGGCGCTCAGGAAAGAGAATAGAATAGAGAAGAAAGAGGGTGTTTTAGAGGGTGTATGAGTAGTAACTGGCAGGATAAACAAATGAATAGATGACAAACAACTCGTGAAATGTCTATTGCAAAGCAGGTGGTAAGAGGAATGTGGAGAGAGGATTCTTCATGGATCTTCTGCATATCTGCAAGTCTCGTGAGCAAGACACGGACTATTTTTGTTCCAGATGATCTTTTCAAGGATGTCTGTATAGTGAACAGCCTTGGAAGTTAGGAATGAGGTCTTCCTTGGGGCAAGGGGCACTCGTGCCTACTGCCCATTATAAAAATGAAGGTTCACAGCTGGGCGCGGTGGCTCACGCCTATAATCCCAGCACTTTGGGAGGCCGAGGTGGATCACCTGAGGTCAGAAGTTTGAGACCAGCCTGGCCAACATGGTGAAACCCCGTCTCTACTAAAAGTGCAAAAAATTTGCTGGGTATGGTGGTGGGCATCTGTAATCCCGGCTACTCGGGAGGCTGAGGCAGGAGAATCACTTAAACCAGGAGGTGGAGGTTGCAGTGAGCCAAGATCGTGCCACTGCACTCCAGCCTGGGCAAAAAGAGCGAAACTCCATCTCAAAATAAATAAATAAATAAATAAAATTAAAGTTCCCTCAGCTCAGGGTTTCTCTCCTAGAATGCAACCACTGGCATGGATAGCTGCCATCTGGCTCTCTCCATGTCACCCTGTGTTAACTGGAGCTTGGGGAATGGTGCAGAAATGCTAACACTCTGCTATTACTACTGTCAATAATCTATTCTTTGTCTCTGTTTCAGGAGTCTTGTGTCTTCTACTAGCACTCAGAGGTGCTAGGCTAATGGTTAGCTTGAAAGCCGGGTACAATTTCTCAGATCTTTGACAGGTCTTGATAAGGAGAGGGTCAGAAAACCACCTGGAGTAGGTCACTGGTAGCACAAGCACTTTGGAGAAACAGATCCCTTGCCTTTCTGATCCAGTCAGATCTGACCACTCCGGACAAGCTCGTGAATGTATGTATTTCCGGTGTTAGATGGCTAGTATTTTTTGTTTGTTTGTTTTTTTGAGACGGAATTTCACTTTTGTTGCCCCTGCTGGAGTGCAATGGCATAATCTCGGCTCACTGCAACCTCCACCTCCGGGGTTCAAGCGATTCTTCTGGTTGGCTAGTATTTTATATATGGTTATAGTTATAGAACCTGCGTGGGAAGGAATGGATAAGTTTGTATGAGTCTGTGTGGGATATGTGTGATTAAAACTGTGAATGAGGTACAGGCATGGTGGCTTATGCTTGTAATCCCAGCACTTTGGGAGGCCGAGGTGGGAGGATCTCTTGAGTCAGGAGTTTGAGACCAGCCTGGGCATCATACCGAGATCCTGTCTCTACAAAAAATAAAGAATTAGCCGAATGTGGTGGCACATGGAGGCTGAGATGGGAGGATTGCCTGAGCCCAGGAGGTCAAGGCTGCAGTGAACTGTGATCGTGCCACTGCACTCAGCCTGGGCAACAGAGTGAGACCCTTTCCCAGAAAAAAAAAAAAACCCAACTGTGAATGATGATCATTTATAAGTTGGAATTGTGTACTTACTGGTAATTTGAGCTAATATTTAGTAAGCATATATTAGCAGCCTGCAGAAGGGGGTAGGGAACAGGAGTGCTAAGATAAATGGAGAACACAGTGTATCAAGTATGGCATGTCATCAGTTAGGGGTTTGGGGCCCTTGTATATGATATTCCTTTTTCCTCAAAGTGTTGTCTGAGGACAGGGACTGGTCCACCAATTGTCTGCTGCTAGTCCCAGGCAAGATAAGTACAGAAATTAAAGTAAGTGTTTAGAAACTTTTATAGCAATTTGACATTGCTGCAACATTCAAGTATGTGATCGTTTTTCTAGAAATTCATTTTTAAATTATATTTTACAAAAGTATTGCTCTATAGCAGATTGGAAATCAACAATGGCCTTTCGTCACAGATAACTTCAAGACACTTGTCTAGAATCCTGTTGACTGCTCTCAATTTTTTTCCTTTCCTCCCCCAAACACATACACATACACAACCTCAAGATGGATCCCACTTCTTTGCGCCTTCTGTGATCCATCAAGACTGCGTTAGGTCTTTCCTGCTCTTCCAGTCTCCTGTAATTGCCCCTATTTAGCATTTATCACTCTGTGCAATGATTACCTGGTTACCTGTCTGTCTTCTCATCAGATACAAAGCTGTTTGAGGGAGGCTGCAGGATGCCTTCTGAGGCACTGTTTTGGGGTAGGGCATAGAGGAAGGGCTGAGGAGAAGGTGCCAATACAACCCTGAAGGGTCAGGAATTTTGTAGAGGCCAGCCCTGGCTAAACCAATGGGTTGGAAAACCCCCGTCTGTGGTACCTGTAACTAAAAAATATATAAAAATTACAGGGTGGCACATGCCTGTAATTCCAGCTACTAGGGAGCTTGAGGCAGGAGAATCACTTGAACCGGGGAGGTAGAGGTTGCAGTGAGCTGAGATCACACCACTGGACTCCAGCCTGGGTGACAGAGCAAGACTCTGTCTCAAAAATAAAATAAAAAGTAAATTTCTCTGAGTTTCAGCTAGGACATATTTTATTGAGTTATGACAATGGGAACTATGACTTACCCACAGGATACTTGGCTATAGAACGAGTGGTTGCATATTTGAGGGAAGGATGCTCAATAAGATAAACATAGCAGGGTAGTGGAGCCAAAGAAGTCTGAAAAAAATCGAAAACATCTTTCTTATTATGTAAAAACCGTATGTTTTGTTCTCTTTGCTTCGACAGAGTCAATAATACCTTCAATACATTTTACTTCATCAACTAAGATTGGTAAGACAGCTTTATGAAATACTTTAAAACCCAATGGTATTATAGCTTTGAAAACATACAAATAAATTATACAATATGAAATTCATATACAATTGAATTATACAATGTCTTTCCAGGTAAAATGTACATTAAATAGTTCTCCAGAACCATGATCAAAAAACATGAAATAAATGTTCTTTCTTAATGGATGTGGTGATTTTTGTTTCATCACTGGTTACACTAACTATTTAGCTTGGTATTGGTGTCTTAAACAATTCTGTTTCTATTCCTGTGGTCCAGCTCTCTACAGATGTTGGGTGATTCCCCCTCCTCTTGCTTATCTGCATGAAAATTGAAGACAGGCCTCTTGGTTTGGATAACAAAGTGTCAGCAATACTGCTTCCATATCTGGCAACCAAAGCATTCAGCTCTCTCTTCAATAGGCAATGAAGAATTGCTACATTATGATCTCCTACCGGGACCACTACCCAGTTACTGTCCAAAACTGAAGGGAAACAAAAATAATAATCTTTACTATAGGCCAAGTATTAGGCTAAATGCTTTAAATACTTTATGTCATTTAAGGCTTTGAGTACCCTTATGGGTAAGTGTTGTTATGACACCAATTTTATAAAATGAAGGAGGCAAGGTTTTGGGAATGGTGTGTTTTGTCTAAGGTTAGTGAAGGAGAAAGTGAGGATCTGAGCACAGGCCACGCTTTTTCCTCTCAATCATCCTCGCTCTCAGGAAGGAAGGCTATCTAGTACACAGAAATAAGCACACAGTTCCTTATGTGTGTTTCTGGCTATTTTCTAGCAAATCTTCTCCGAGATTTCTGAGCCTTAAAATGATTAACTATATGAAGTACTGAAAGATTAGACGTGTTCTGGGGTGTCTAAATCAAATGGGGACGAGGGCAGGACTAAAGGGAGGCAATCTTTTTTATCACTCGGCTTTAGTCTACATTAAAGGGCTATTTCTTAAGTTTCCTAAAACCTTGTAATTGAGATCCCATACCATTTAAAGTTTTAATATTAATTTTACTTGGTTTTAACAAATACCCCACCATCTGGTGGCTGTCTGGATAAAACGTGTAATTTTATAGACACAAGAATCCACAAGTGTTTTATTACTTTATTAATTGTGTTTATTATTTTACTTGTTTCCTCTCTTTTTCTCCTTCCTCTCACCACTGCCTCTATGTTCTGGTAGCACCCTTTCCCCCAACCACCAAGCCTGGCTGTGGAATAAATCCCATTTCTCTTGCACCTTCCCTCGTAACCGTTTTCTGATTGTCTCACATCCATAATTGACTTAAAAGTACAAGTCCTTTGCTAACTTATAAATTAATAACATTAACATTACCTTAATATAATGAAACATCTGAATTAAAAAGTTATTCCTGGAATCCTCAAGAATAAGAGTGCACCCCATGTTAGAAGTGGTGTTGTGAAGGTCAAAAATAATGTCATAGGAATCTTCACTATCTTTTGGACCAAATAAATGATTTATTTCTTGAGCCCTTCTCACTTCATATGGCAAATCTTCTGACATTTTTTTGCTGTTATAAGCAGAAAGAAAAAGATTAACAACATCTGTGCCTGAGATAATATAAACATATAATAAGAACACAGTGTAAAAAGAACCAGCCGCCAAATCTTTAATATGAAAAATCTGTGTGGTAAGTAAAAACTTACCTGAAATGTTTATACATGAAAACTTACATTCTTTTTCTTCATTTGATTCCATATAACTAATGTTGCATTGGCATGCTTGCAAAGTAATACGTTCATTTATGTGGCTAGTCATGAATAGGACATATCAAACAGAATTTGTCATTTGATTTCTATCTTGAGCACAACATATCCATTAATTTAATGAACAGTTTCCTAGTAGTTATGGTACACTGGGTTATTTATTATGGGACTAGACCATCAAATGCATCTTTTTTCCCCCACTTTAGCTAAGTCTAGTGCACAAATATAGTCACTTAGGGGCTCACATAATCTAATTAGAGATCATTTTAATTTTTTGAGACAGGATCTTGCTCTTTTGCCCAGGCTGGAGTGCAGTGGCCCAATTATGGCTCACTGTACCCTCAAACTCCTGGGCTCAAGCAATCCTCCCATCTCAGCCTCCCAAGTAGCTGAAACTGTGGTGTGTGCCACCATGCACAGCTAATCTTCTTATCTTTTGTGGAGATACAGTCTTGCTATGTTGCCCAGGCTGGTCTTGAACTAAAACTGCCTTTGCAAAAATTATAACTGAGACAATTATTACAATGAAAGAGATCTAACCTGACTCCATCTTGCTTCTAATCTCCAAGCTATTCTTGTTCATGCCTGGGTGTAAACTGAACTAACTTTGGGAGGAACTTATAGTTTAACTTTGAAACAAAGATGATAACAGCCCCTTCCCAAAACAAGCCCCCTTCCTACCTGGGGACTAGACTGCCTTTGCAGGACTAACAAATTAGCCACAAGATTGGAAATTATGATTTAGGAGTCATGCAGCCGGAGGGCCGCACGATTCTGAACCTCCTGAAATTGCTCCTGGGGATAACACCACTATTGTAAAACCTAAGATCAGGGCTTGAGATATTTTGTAAACCCTGAGTTGACAGATCAGCTGGCACCACCCAGATGGATAAACTGGCTTATCTGGTCCGTGGTTCCCACTCAGGAACTGATTCAGCACAAGAGGACAGCTCCAACTCCCTATGATTTTACCTCTGATCTGACCAATCAGCACTGCCAACTCACTGGCCCCCTACCCACAAAATTATCCTTAAAAATGCCAGTCTCTGAGTTTTCAGGGAGACTGATTTGAGTAATAATAAAATTCTGGCCTTCTGTACAGCCAGCTCTGCGTGAATTAAACTCTTTATTGCAATTCCCTTGTCTTGATAATTCAGCTCTGTCTGGGCAGCGGATGAGGAGAACTTGCTGGCTGGTTACAGAAGTTTTGGCCTCAGGCAATCCTCCTGCCTTGGCCTCCCAAAGTGCTGGAATTACAAGCATGAGCAGCCACACCTTGCCTAATTAGAGATTCTTAATTGAGGTCCAGGAACCACTAGAGGTCCAGGGACAACGTTTTCAAAGAGTCTGTAACCTCTCCAAAAAGGCCACAAGTTTGCAGGTACAGATATATGTATTTTTTTCTGGCACAAGGGCCAATAGTTTTTCTTCCATTCTCAAATGGGCCTCTATCCTCTCCCCACTTCCCACAATGGTTAGGATACATTTTTTTTCTAGATATAATAATGTTTTTCATTTACTTTTCCTCATTAAACCGTCCGACCACATTTTCTTAAAATTCCATCTATTTGTATTCCTTGGTTATTTTTGCTAGTATCTTCAAGAGACCTACTGTGCAATGGGCTAATTCCTGCCTGGAATGCAATCAGGAAGGTGGAGTAGTTATTTTGTGACTTTGAAGCAAAAACCATTAGGACAAAGCCTGCATCTTGAGACAGGGCAGTGGGAAGGTAGAAGGGACCATGTCGAGATGGTGCAGTGGGAAGGTAGAAGGGGCCACGTTGAGATGGTGCAGTGGAAAGGTGGAAGGGGCCACGTCGAGATGGTGCAATGGAAAGGTGGAGGGGGCCACGTCGAGATGGTGCAATGGAAAGGTGGAAGGGGCCATGTCGAGATGGTGCAGTGGGAAGGTAGAAGGGACCATGTCGAGATGGTGCAGTGGGAAGGTAGAAGGGGCCACGTGAGATGGTGCAGTGGAAAGGTGGAAGGGGCCACGTCGAGATGGTGCAATGGAAAGGTGGAGGGGCCACGTCGAGATGGTGCATGGAAAGGTGGAAGGGGCCATGTCGAGATGGTGCAATGGAAAGGTGGAAGGGGCCATGTCGAGATGGTGCAATGGAAAGGTGGAAGGGGCCACGTCGAGATGGTGCTGTGGGAAAGTAGAAGGAGCCTATGCATTGATGATATCATGTGGCCGCTGCACCAGCCCTGGACAGCCTACTTCTGGACTTATTATTTGTGAACAAGAAACCCTTATTTGTTTAAACCACTATTCTTAGGTTCCTATTATATGCAAACCAAGCCTAATGGATATTTATACATTTTAAAAGTTAATTCATGAAATAACCCCCTGAGGTCGCCTCCAACAATTTTAGTTCTTTATCATTCTTCTGCATTTGAGTAAATGGTGCTAGTATCTACCCAGTTGCTCAGAGTCAAGTCTTGAAGTTTTGAAAAATGATGGACACTTTTGAGTTTTTTCATGCCTGCAGTTGAGCTCCCATTGGAAGAGTCCCAAGGGATGAAGAATAGGGAAGAGTGAGATTCTGAAGGGCATTAGCCATACTAGGTTGATTAAATCTATTCTGGATACATTTTTAAAGAATTTTCAGCAGGGGAGAGACATGATAAGATTTGCATATTAGGATGATTCCTAGAGGTATCAGATGGAAAATAGATGGCAAGAAGGGTCAGAGCAAGTCTGGATGCAGAGAGACCCTTTAGGAGACTATTCTAACTGTCCACAGAGGAAATCAACTAAGGTAGTGAAACTGGAGAGGAAGGCTGGATTTGTGAAGTACTTGCAAGGAATAATTGGGAGGACTTACTGACCCACTAGACGTGGGAGACGAAGCACTGGGAAGGTTCTAGGGTGATTTTCATATGGGACTTGGTGGATAATGATGCTACCACTGAGATGAGGAATACAGGAAAATGAATAAATTTGGGAGAGATAGGATGGGAGAAGTTAATTAGTTTATCTATTTTATAATTTTTCAGCCACGCTGGGAACAGTCTAGTCTCTGAATAGTGTTAACAGTAAGGAGCAGAAAGTGAACTTAAGTGAAAAGACTGTGCTCACTGAAATGCATACTTCTGGGTGTTCATAAACTCACCCCAGTCCATTTCACACCTATTTGGGAAGTTAATATGCCGACTAAAAGTTATTCTTCAACAAATTCTTACTTGTAATATAGAAGTTAGTTAACAGCTATCTTAGGTCAATAGATAAGCATGAATTGTGTTGACATAACCTCAGTCATGAAGATAAAGCATTTCTCAAATTAAAATTTATGCTAGTAAAAATATGATTTGATACAAACAGGATGACTGCCGTATAATTGCCCTGAAAAACATCTATTCCATAAAGTGAGGCATGTTTCTATTAAGAGTAGTGTCCATTTTTTGATCTGTGGTGAGACTAAACCTAAGGAGTGATCTAACTCAAATTAGAGTTGATCAGAAAACAGGCACATAGAACAGCGGCTAGTTGTGCCTGTGCGTATATCTTTTTTTTTTTTCTTTTTTGAGATGGAGTCTCGCTCTGTTGCCCAGGCTGGAGTGCAGTGGTGCCATCTCTGCTCACTGAAAGCTCCGCCTCCCAGGTTCACGCCATTCTCCTGCCTCAGTCTCCTGAATAGCTGGGACTACAGGTGCCCGCCACCATGCCCGGCTAATTTTTTGTATTTTTTTTAGTAGAGACAGAGTTTTACCGTGTTAGCCAGGATGGTCTTGAGCTCCTGACCTCATGATCCGCCCGCCTCGGCCTCCCAAAGTGTTGGGATTACAGGTGTGAGCCACTGCGCCCGGCCACGTATCTTATATCTTAGCTAGTAGTCTACCAACTCCTTGAGGGGTAGAAACCAAGTTTATAGAGCTGTGTACTCCCCCAGCACCTGGCGCAGTTTCCTGAGAAAAACAGATGTTTCAAAATATTTTTTAGTAAAAGAAAAAAAGTGGCCCAGCGTGGTGGCTCACACCTATAATCCCAGCACTTTGGGAGGCTGAGGCAGGCAGATCACCGGAGGCCAGGAGTTTGAGACCAGCCTGGCCAATATGGCGAAACCCCATTTCTACTAAAAATAAAAAAAATTACCCGGACATGGTGGCGGGTGCCTGTAATCCCAGCTACTCGGGAGGCTGAGGCAGGAGAATCACTTTAACCCGGAGGTGGAGGCTGCAGTGAGCCGAGATTGCACCATTGCACTCCAGACTGGGCAACAAGAGCGAAACTCTGTCTCAAAAAGAGAAACAAAGAAAGAAGAGGTAAAAAGCAAATATGTGGAGTCATATTATATCTACAGTGGTAGCTATTATGATGTAAACAAAGGCAAAAATAATTAATAAGGACCTAACCTAGCATGTTATGACTGCATACTTGTATGCAATATATTATAAATCAGCAAAATTTAAGCTCTGAAAATTCAGATGGTGTCTTTAGTTCTCATCTCTGGCATCCCATCTACGATAATCTACCAAGGAAGTTAAGTACGTCTGCTACTTCGGATCACAGGGAGATCTGATGTCTTCTGTTTTTTTTTTTTGAGACGGAGTCTCGCTGTGTCACCCAGGCTGGAGCGCAGTGGCGCAATCTCGGCTCACTGCATGCTCCGCCTCCTGGGTTCACGCCATTCTCCTGCCTCAGCCTCCCAAGTAGCTGGGACTACAGGCGCCCGCCACTACGCCCGGCTAATTTTTTGTATTTTTAGTAGAGACGAGGTTTTACCGCGTTAGCCAGGATGGTCTCAATCTCCTGACCTTGTGATCCTCCTGCCTCGGCCTCCCAAAGTGTCTGATGTCTTCTGGCAAAAGATTTAATAATGCTTTCATTCAATAAATATTACTTGAAACATTACATTTTTTGAACTAGAACTTTATGCATTACCGTAAACACAGTTGCTTGAAAACATAGTAGTGAATTTCCTAAAAAGCTAACAATTATGTATGCAAGCATAGTGGCCAAACACTAACTCAATGCAAAGGAGTATTAAAACTGTTTCTTTAAAGGTATGATTTTAAAACAAAACCCTTTTCTATTTATTGTCTCAGTCTGTATACATTTGAAAAGAAAACTTAATAATCCAGTGCTTAAGAAAGTTTATAAAAGAGCACGTGAATGCCCAGTTTAGATAACTGTGCAATTCACAATGCAGTATAATTAAAAGTGAAAGTAATCTTATTCAACATACGACTGCATATACGGACATCAATTATCATCTGCGTATACATATATGTGTTCTCTTTCACACGCCTACCACTTTTCACACAACATACATACATATACAATACAAAGCATAGTCTTACCCAAGATTTTCAAGGTCAAAAATGCGATTCAGGTCACAGTCAATATATCTGGTACACTTCTTCACTGCTCTGGGGTTAGTAATAAATGGTTTTACCTCCAGCCCTGTTCTCTGAATCTCAGCGCCATTCTCTAGCCAATACTTAACCAGAAATACTCCGGTTAGCTCATTGCCATGGGTTCCTCCAAAGATAGCAACCTTTTGTATATGTTCTTCAGCAATGTGACAAGAAGTCATTTCACCAAGTAGTTTTTTATCTGATTTCTGCAATTCAGAAGAGAGATCAAAGGAAATTTTATTTTCTTAAGAAAGGTTTAGAAATTTAAATGAGACTTTACCCAAAGGGCAAAGTACAGAATTCCCTTGAATGGAGTCTATTTTAATTTTCTGTTACAAGTTCTAAGCCCCGTTTATGGACACTCCCTTCTTTAGCCCTGCCCTTTACCATATTTGGATTAAAATATGCAAAGATCAACTAGAGATACAGCTGTTTACTTTAACTTCTAACTCCCTCAGATGGTCAGTAGATCTAAATACAGTAATAAATTAGCATTTCATACTAATACAAAAATTCTGTTCTTTTCCTCAGCTAGGATGTTGTCCAGTGAGGCTTTCACAATTATTTCTAATAATAAAAATTGTTTATACATTTCTAATCTCAAAAAATAAAAAAGTGGCCCACTCAGTATTTCCACGGGCATTTCAAAACATTTCTTCTCTGAAATAAGTTCAAGCACTTTTCATGATCTGAGGGCATTTGAATCTCACCTCTATAAACAGCCAAAGGCTGACCCTCAGAGACCTCCTCTTGAACCGGCGCCCATTCTTTCAGAATGCTTTTTCACAATCAGAAACAGAAGGGCCAAATCAATGACCACTTGGGACTCGAAAAGCTACCCTGAAACATCCCTTCATTTCTTTCCCATGAAGTTTTTGGTAATTCTGTGTTAACTTACTTATGAATCTTCCTCATTTTTTGCCTAAATACCAAAGGAAAGACAACTGTTAGTAATTTTCAAGTCTTTGTGATGCCTGAAAATGTCTTGGGACATACTGCATGTGCTAACCACGTCATGTGAACTTATATAGACACAGCCTTATTCACTGTCAGCAGGGACTCTCCACTGGACTGTGTTACTCCAAAAGGGGTCTTACTAAGGGAAATTATCCAGAATGCTAAGATGATTACATCCCTTTGGAGAAATGACTCTGAGCCAAATCTGATTTGATTTCATGCTCAATCACCCAGAAAGTCAAATATGTTCAAGTACTGGAAATACCATGTGCTAGTAATGCCAGCTTGTTTGATAGAGGGTACGATAAGAGTGATTTATTACAATTGCACAGTTTAATTTATAACGTTCTTCCACTCAGTTTATTCATACATTAATTTTATACGATAGGGTGGGTTAGGTGTTGACATCCCCACTGTAGGGGTAAACGAAAGAGAGGTTAAGTAACTCAGTTAAGGTTCTGCAGGGATGTAGGAGAACCTAGGCCTGAGACCCATGTTTCTCATTCCAAGTCTAGTGTTTTTCACAGGACAATAGGGTGCCTGTCTATTATTTTTGGTCTTCTTCACAGTTCCAGTTTTGCTCTTTCAGAATTCACATAAACAGCCATTACAGTGTGCTCAGGAAACAAACATACATACAAAGAAAAGACATGGTGGAAAAATAAAATATGAATGCTTCCTAATATTTAATAAACCCAATGAATGTTCTTCCTTTAAGAGCTTATAATACAGAGACAGAGAAAGCAAAATAACCACATCAAATCTACATATTAAAATGACTGTTCTAATAGAAAAAAAAGCTCCTGTAGCCTTTGACTGTCCACATCCATGTACACTGAACACTTCAGACGGTGTAGAGATGATGAAAACACACGTAAAAGTAAACAGATGACAGTTGTTTAGTTGCTTTGGTTTTAAGAGCAGTAACTGTGGTGAATTATTAACACTCTACTATGCTTGGTTTCTTTTCTGCTGATTTGTAGTTTGTTCTGTCCTTTGCCCTAGTCTCTCTGGAAATGCTGCTTCAGTTATTTACTCGTAGCTGGCACAAATGACTTGCATTTTGAAGCTTGTTTTATGGAATTTTAACAGATCAGCACTTCGAAGCACATTTCACATTCATAAATAAAGTTTCTCTTACATGTCAAAATGAATAACTTTTTTGAGAGTTAATGAATTGCAGCAATTATTTCCCATACTTACCTTGTTTTTTGGTGTACAGAGTTTGTCTTCTGTGGAAAGCTTTATTAGGAAAAAGGAGAGCATTTCCTCAGAACTAGAGCAACAGAGGCTTTTCATACTCTTATACCAAGTTAACTTCCGAAAGATTTTTAACTCCCTGTTTCCCAAAGTGTACTTGATTTTTGGGATGACCCACAAAAACCACACTTTTTTATTAGTTCTCAGCGAACTGATAGTATACGAAGTGAAACCCTTTCAAATTGTCACTATCTCATTATTAAGTTGAATATATAATATTCTGAAGTACTTAAAAGAGTAAGCATAACTTCCAGCATTACAGATGTTTTGTGGGATAGAGCTGCCTGATGTATTAATAAAATAATGTAGTTTAAAACAAAAGGAGGCCGGGCGTCGTCTCACGCTTGTAATCCCAGCACTTTGGGAGGCCGAGGTGGGCGGATCACCTAAGGTCAGGAGTTCGAGACCATCCTGGCCAACATGGTGAAACCCCCGTCTCTACTAAAAATACAAAATTACCTGGGTGTGGTGGCAGGTGCCTGTAATCCTGGCTACTTAGGAGGCTGAGGCAGGAGAATCACTTGAACCTGGAAGGCGGAGGTTGCAGTGAGCTGAGATCGTGCCATTGCACTCCAACCTGGGGAACAAGAGCGAAACTCTGTCTCAAAAACAAAACAAAACAAAACAAAAGGAGAGCAAAGTTTTACTTCACAGTTATGGCTGTCCAGTAGATCATTGCCAGAAATTTTGTAGGAGACAAATTTAAGGTGGGTTGTTTCCTAAATGGTATGATAGGGGGATAAGAAGGGTTTTTTGTTAAATATTATACATAAGATGTCTCATACATAATGTGATGTTCAGTAGTTACGTAATCAAACTACTTTTACTACTTTTTCTCCTTCCCTGTGACCCATCCTGACCAGCTTTCCAGGTGGAAATAAATAACCAGAACAAGACAAGTATAAAACAGATTAAGTTTATAACCTGCTAGCAAAAATTCTATATTGCTCATGTCTGCAGTCCTTACAGAAGTAATTGGCTTAAGGTGTTTTTTTTTAATGAAAAATCTATTTTTGGGGTGGGTAGGTGAGTGTTGTAAATGTATGCACACCCGTATGTAGATATCAAGTCAAAATCTGCTTCCCTGAAGCTTCTATTCATATTTTGGGTAACTCCTCTCTGGAACCACGATAAATAACAAGTTTTATTTTTATTGTTCAAGTCTTCTTCTTCCCAAAATAAAAGATGGCCCTATTCCTTGAAAGCTATTCCTTACTCTGGCATTCAAGGTCTGCTATTATCTGGTCTCAGTCTACACCTAATATTATTTTCTAACACTCTTCTTTACTTGAGATAGTTTTAAAGCAACTACTAAAATGTCTGTGGTCTTATAGGCTTAGGCCTTTACCAACAATCTTCGTTTCATCTCTGAGCCCTTCCCTATCCCAGTCTTCAAATGGTTAGAAGATACAGTAACAACAAAACATGGTCTTTGAACTCAGACAGAACTAGAATCCACTACCTGGCCCATAGTAAGTTCCGGATAAATGGCAGCTACTGTTATTCATATTAAATAAGGGCTAACGTTTACTGGGCATTTACTGTGTGCCAGGATTATTTCATCTTCTAGTATTTTTAGGGCAATTGTTGTTATTGTTCTTTTACTGGTAGGTCCAGAGGGTGTTCAGTAAGTAACTTGCCCAAGGTCACAGGGCCAGGAATCCACAGTCCTCTTTGCCAGGAAGCCTGGAGCTCAACGCTCAGGGTCACACACCACGCGGCTTCCCCTGTAGAGCGTCTCTGCGGCTCACGGGCGTTTCCCTCCCGCAAGCTCCCGCAGCCCCCGGCCCTGCCTCGCTGACGGCTCTCCGCCTTCCATGGCCGCCATCCGAACCCGGGCTTCAGCTCTGTCCCCAGCCTCCTGGGGACTCAGATTCCCTGACCCTGATCCGACCCAGAAATTGAGCCAGACACCTCGGGTGGCCTTCGAGTCAGTGTCTGAGCACACCCCGGCTGGCCACCAGCATCTAACAAACGGATGTCTGGACCCTAAGAAAGGGCCAGGGGGTACGGGGAAGCGGGGCACACTTTTTTGACGACGCTGGGGCTGAGGCCGGTTGGGCAGGAGATCTGCCCCTGTCTCTCCAGTCACAGGACAGTCTCCTTTCCTTTCTGGGCAAAACTCTAAGGAGTTGGAACCATCCCTGTGCCCGCAGTGTGAGAACGCCAAGGAAGCGCGTTAACGTCATCGCCACGCAGGCCCCGACAACGCCATCGCGCCGAGGAGGCGGCCACTGCGCCTGCGCGGTCCGCGGCGCCTGCGCACAGCCTGTTTCCCGCGCTTTCTTCGCGGGTGGGAAGGGCGGCGGTAGCTGACGGGGCTGCCTGGACGACGGTTGAGGCGGCGAGGGAAACCGAGGGCGAAAGTTGTGCGTTGTGTTGGCAGGGGGGCCTAGAAGGGAAAGACTGTGCGTTGATACCAAAGTGCCCCCACTCCGTGGGCGGGTCAGGAGAGGCCTTTGGAAGAGCGTCTCAACTCTGACTGGAACCTCTTCTCTCCCGCCCCGGTCAGGAGCCGAAACAGGCCACCATTTGAGGCCGTGGCTTTTGTGGGTGTTGTGTGTAGGTGGTGGTGTGTGTGTGTGTGTGGTGGTGTGTGTGTATGCAGATGGAGCACACTTTTTGCACACCAATGCCACCAACCCCATTACTAACGTCACTTAGGTGCATTCGGGAGCTGGGATTGGGGGTAAATGAGGGTCCCCGCCCTCAGGGTCAATGGTCCCGCGGGTAGAATGTTACACTTAAAAATTTTGTTGTTGTTGTTTATTCTGTTTGATCCTAAGAAACATAATAGCCCTCGTAAGCCCCTCTAAATACAGGATGTGAGTTGCGCTGGTAGAGAAAGTGGCAGAATCCCTGTTGTGGCTCCTAGGATGGCACCAAGAATATTTTTCTTTCCTTTCCCTTCCTTCCTTCCTTTCCCTCCCTCCCTTCCTCCCTCTCTCCATTTTTTTTTCCTAGAGTCTCGCTCTGTCGCCCAGGCTGGAGTGCAATGGCGTGATCTCAGCTCACTGCAACCTCCGCCTCCCGGGTTCAAGTGATCCTCCTGTCTCAGCCTCCAGGGTAGCTGGGATTACAGGCACGCACCACCACGCCCGGCTAATTTTTGTATTTTTAGTAGAGACGGGGGTTTCACCTTGTTGGTCAGGCTGGTCTTGAACTCCCGACCTCAGGTGACCCACTTGCCTTGGCCTCCCAAAGTGCTGGGATCACAGGCGTGAGCCACTGCACTTGGCCACCAGGAATATTTTCTAAAGGGTCTGTCTCTTCTACCCAGCTTCACGCCTAAAATGTGGAAACAAAGGAGAGGCAGCACCTGACCTCGTGTTTCCCAAGTTTGTTTGTTTGTTTGTTTGTTTCTTTGAGACAGAGTCTCACTGTCGCCCAGGCTGGAGTGCTGTGGTGTGGTCTCGGCTCATTACAACCTCTGCCTCCCGAGTTCATGCCATTCTACTGCCTCAGCCTCCCGAGTAGCTGGGACCACAGGGGCCTGCCACTGCCCCCGGCTATTTTTTTTGTATTTTTAGTAGAGACGGGGTTTCCCCGTGTCAGCCAGGATGGTCTCGATCTCCTGACCTCGTGATCCGCCCGCCTCGGCCTCCCAAAGTGCTGGGATTACAGGCATGAGCCACTGTGCCCGGCCTGTTTTCCAAGTTTTATTTTCACAAACGATATTTGAAAATTAACACCTCGGCCTGACTTGCATTATTGCTTAGTTGTGTATGTGTCGGTCTGTCTGTCTCATTGGGTTGTGAATTTGGAACAGAAGTTACCTGGTTTGGGTTTGTATCTTGCCACTTCATGCAGTGGGCAAGTGTTCGTTGAATTAGATTGGGGTTGAAATGTGTTAAGGGGCTAAACATGCGAAATTACAGGAGAAATTCTATTGTAAAAGAAGAAACTAAGGAAAAACTTATTTCACTTGTTGAAGTTGTGGAAATGGAGTGGAAACTTGTCATTACAATTCTAGATATGAAGGGAGGACTTAGTCTTTCTTTTTTTTTTTTTTTGAGATGGAGTCTGGGTCTTGTTGCCCAGGCTAGAGTGCAGTGGCACGATCTCGGCTCACTGCAACCTCGGCCTCTCGGGCTCAAGCAATTCTCCTGCCTCAGCCTCCCGAGTAGCTGGGATTACAGGTGCCTGCCACCACTCCCGGCTAATTTTGTATTTTTAGTAGAGATAGGCTTTTGCCATGCTGGCCAGGCTGGTCTTGAACTCCTGACCTCAGGAAAACTTAGTCTTTGATATTATATAATCCAGGCATTTCAAACTGATGCAAAGGCAGATGACCTGCACAATGCCTTAAAGTGGGGCATGGAGGAAGTTCCCGGTGGCTAAATACTGTGTTTCCTGCTTGGCCTTGGAAGCATGTATGTTTGCCAACGCTGTCGTCCATTTTCCTCTTTGTAGGTGTGGTTCAGAATTCTCTTTGTGGGTGCTGGATTCTGAAATAAATTACATATACTGTGTGAAAAAGTGCACATATGTTTATGAAGCAAGGTTACAGTTGCCCTAGTCATAACTTAATTTGAACAGGGTTGGAAAAGTGGATTATGGTGTAAACTCTTAGAAAGCAAAGGACTCCCTAAAGTGTTTACGTGATCAGGTTTGAAAGTAGTTTAAAACCATAATTTCAGTAATCACCGGGCTGATGGTTGGGCTTTGTAGTTGAGACAATATGAGTTATAAGTTTCTTTCTTTGCAGGTCTAGTGGGACAATGTCATATTGTAAATTTGGAATGCTGAAGAGAAAATTATAGATTTTGACATTGAAGGAAATGAAGCGAAGCCTAAATGAAAATTCAGCTCGAAGTACAGCAGGTATTGAACAACTTTTTATTTTTAAATTTTCTATATAGCATATAAAGCTTGTATAGTTTATAGATATAACATTGGAAATAAATTTAAAATATATTGAACAGTTAATCTAGCCTCTTTACTTTTTTAGGTCCAAGGAAGTAAAATAACTTACTCAAGACAAAACATTTAGTGGTAGAGGTGGGAGTAAGATCAAAGTTTCTTAGATTTATTTTGATATTCTTTCTACAAATTCGATGTGCTTGAGTTATTCTATGCTTTAAAACTGAAAACAAAGAAATAGATCTATTTTTGTTTGTATTTGTTACTTACTTGTTAAAAATATTTCCAGAAGCACTTCTGTCCTTCTAATAGCTTCTCCTATCATTTTTGCTTTCACAATTTATTAATATAAAGACAGAGGGCAAGGATGATAAGAACCAGGGGAATGATGATGCATAATGAAGATAATAGTAACTATTATTTATGGTGGATTAACTGTATTCAAGACATTAATTATATATATTAATTTATTTAATCTTTACACCAATACTCCGAGATAGGTTATTATAATCATTTATGTTCTTCAGATGAGAAAACCAAGGCTAAAAGAGGTTAAATAAGTAATCCATGAAGTAGCAGAATCAGAATTTGAACCTAGGAATCTGGCTTTTAGTCCATGCTCTTAATCATTATGCTATCACTATATGTCATATTGGCACAAAGAGTTTAGGGAAATTGCCCAAGATCATACTCTGAAGTTGTAATTCAAACCTACTTTGAAGTCATAATTCAAGACCCAGGTGGTCTGATTCCAAAGTCCATATAATTCTCCCAGCCTTTCATCAGAGACTGTTCACAGAGTCTGTATTTGCCTGTAGAACAATTGATGATGACCAGTTAGAGAATGGTACAGTGGCAAGAGATCTGAACTGATATTTAGGAATCTTGCGTCCCATCTAGATTCTTCCACTGACTTGCTCTATAGCAATGCATAAGCTTTTTGAACTTCTTTTCCCTTCGAGTTCCCTAAGTTTTAAAGTTTATGTTTTGTGACTTTTGGCCTGAATTGAGATCCTAGATCTGCCATCTGGAGGAATTGGTATTAGTATTTATTCTCATTTGGACTGGATATTATTACTCTCTAAGGCATTCTCAAAATGATCCACAAAATACATAATTACAGATACCTGAGGTACTTGTTAAAATTGCAGAGTTTTGAGTTCCAGGCTAAGTCTGTTGAAATAAAATCTATGAGAGTGGAGTCTAGGAACCTGCACATTAAGCAGAATTCCAGATAAATCTTAGTCCAGTGAAACTTTGAGAACCAAGGCCCAAAAGGGTGTGCCAGTATTGTCCAGAGCATGGTTCAGAGTTTGGTTCTTCCTCACCTCTGTTGTACTTCAAAGGTCCCCTGCAGTTGATATGGTAACAGGCAAGCACAGGAGGGGGATAAGGAAAACAAAAAGTGGATTTGGAAAGGTTGGGGGATGAGGGGGGAGATGGGAATTACTTCCATATGAGAGGAATTAAAACTGTTAGGGTAGAATGAGAAAAGTTTTTTGAAGGAACAAATTAGGCGATTCAGGATCTTAAAAAGAATGTAAAAATCAATCTAAGGTTATAGAAATCTGTAAGTATATTAGCATATAGAAGTAGATAAATTTAAAGTGTGTATTATTATATACTAGTAATTGTTTTACAACTAGATCTGCTTATTTGTCTATTATGTACTAATTTATTGGTACATTCAATTTAGGCTGTTTGCCTGTTCCATTGTTCAATCAGAAAAAGAGGAACAGACAGCCATTAACTTCTAATCCACTTAAAGATGATCCAGGTATCAGTACCCCTTCTGACAATTATGATTTTCCTCCTCTACCTACAGGTAAGAAAATTAATAAGGTAAAAATTTTCAGGAAATACAAACTAGGATTATAGAAAATTGTAATTTATATTATGAAAATAGAAAGTTTATTTTTTCTTCTTTCCATTATCCACATATAGAAATTACATGGCACTTTCTGAACATTCCAGGTCAGGAGTTTAAGTTTCCTTATCTACAAGGGTGGCTTAGCATTTAAATGGAGTATCTTAGATTTGGAGTCTTTGTTCTAATAAAGTAGTAACATATATTGCAAAAAATATTTTTTCTTTCTCGAAATACACGTGGATATTGTATTATAGCCTATACATTTGGTGGTAAAGAATGGAAACACTTGAATTGCCTCAGGAGTGGGGATAAGTGTGCATGGGAACACAGGAAAAATGGGAAAAAAAAGATAGATTTTAGGAAGTGCAGATGCCTGGAAATATCTGGTGCCTGGCCGTAGTCTTTTTCTCTTTTTATGGCATTTTTGCCTTCATTCATTTGTTAGCTGTTTATGGTCCAAATGTGATCCCCCCCCCCGCAAATTTATATGTTGAAACTTAATTGCTGGTGTGATAGTATTAAGATGTGGGGGCCTTCAGGAGGTAATTAAGTCATGGGGGCAGAGCCCTCATGAATGAGATTAGTGACTTTACAAAAGGTATGAGGGAGCTTTTCCATCCTTCTGTCATGTGAAGACACAGTAAGAAGCCTTGACTTCCCAGCCTCCAAAACTGAGAAATACATTTATCATATTTATAAATAACCCATTCTAAAGTATTTTGTTATAGTAGTCCAAACGGACTAAGACCCACCTTCATCCAGTTGGCTTCTTTATAGCTTCAACTGGCACATGAACTAAGTTGCCCTTCCTGTGAGTTTGCATAACCTTTTAGTTCTAGTTCTCAGAGGTCACCGGTAGACTGCCCTCTGTATCTCTTAATTCAAATCCTAGAGACAGCCTGTGATTCAGCTCATCTTTTAAGTAAGGCCACTGAAATCCTGGCTTAGGTTTAGGTTAGGCCTCTTAACTCTGAACCAGTTAGCTGAGGTTTGGTGGGTGCTGGGAGGTCTTAATGGTTGTTGTTGACTTTTTGCTTTCCTCTGGAAGAGGTATGGGCAGGCAGACGTTCTGATATATACGTGGTACATGCTGGTTATATACATTTACATTTTGGGGGCACATTTTAAAAATCATTAATAGGATTTTATATAGCTAGAATTTAAAAATATCTCTGATATAGCAATACTTGTATTGTTAATTTCATCCAGTGTGCTGCCATAGACTTTAATATACTTCTAAATCTGTGATTATTTTGTTTAAAGAAAACAAAATATATAAAAGATGTATTTGAAGAATTTTAGGTATGAAGTTCATATGTTTCCAGTTTTTGTATATAAAAATCATAAATTCACATGGATATGCACAACTGGGCATTTGTCTGGTCATACTCCACCATTTAAAAAACATTCCATCATTTAAAATATTTTTATAAGTAGCATGAATGTTGACCTTGAAAACTTGAGCTACTCCATAAGGAAATGTGTATCCTCCTGAAGTACTTCAAGCTTGGAGCACGGTTACTACTTGTCAGAAATAGTAGTTTTCCTGTATTGGCTAAGAGATAGGACTACATCAGTGTTTTTTTTAAATTTTTGTCTTGATCCATTAGTCAGTCTGAGGTATAATCGATCTTTGAAAAAAGAAATAGAAGAGAATAGAGTAGAATAGAAAATACAGCCATGCACTGCATAACCATGTTTTGGTCAGTCACACCACCTGTGTGATGGTGGTGCCATTACAAATATAATGGAGCTGAAACATTTCTATCTCCTAGTGACATAACGTAGTAGCTGTCATAATGTCATAGCACAGTTCATTATTTTTTTATAAATGTAGCCTAAATGTATGGTGTGTTTAGTGTACAGTAGTGTATACAATAATGTCCTAGGCCTTCATATTCACTCACCACTTAATCACTAACTCACTCAGAGCAACTTTCAGTCCTGCAAGCTCCATTTATGGTAAGTGCCCTCTTAGGTGTATTGGTTTTTATCTTTTATATTATATTTTTACTGTACCTTTTCTATGTTTAGATATGTTTAGATACACAAATACTATTATGCCACAATTGCCTGTGGTATTGGGTACAGTAACATGTTGCACAAGTTTGTAGCCCAGGAACAATAGGCTGTAACATACAGCCTAGGTGTGTAGCAAGCTGTACTCTCCAGCTTTGTGTAAGTACACTCTATGTTGCTTGCACAACTCACCTAACAATGCATTTCTTAGAATGTATCCCTGTCATTAAGTAACACATGAGTGTGTCAGAGTGTGTCATACATATTAAGGATAAGATTTGATGGTGAAGTTTTATATTCTTTTTTCTCCTTTCTCTCTCTGTTTGTCCCTGTCTCACACATATACCATGCATATATATGTTCTGAGTTATGATGTATTTCTTTCTGTGGGCGAGATTTTAAAAGTTCAGTAAACATTGGATTAGGTGAAATTCATGTTACAAAGTTAAAGATACTATACTAGAACTGATTGTAGAAAAGATACAGATTACATTAGCTTTGCTTAAAATACAATGGATAAGAAAGACATCTATAAAAATTAATAAATCAGGCTGTGCAGGTTTTCCAACAAAGTACTGTTGAAGAAATCCATATATTCAAGTTTTTTCTTCTTCAAGTTTTTAAACCCCCCAAATTAAATAAGTATGAAGTTATCATTTTGAAAAATACTACCTGTCTTACTTTTATCTATGTTACTTATATCTTTTGAGATTGGGCCTGGGAAGCTATGAATCCAGAGTTGGCTCCTGTAATGCAAACAGTGGACACCGGGTATGTGGAGAAATATAAACCATTGGATGTGTGTCTGTTACTGACTGATGTTATTCTTCTATGTATATCTTAATTTCTCAATTTGAAAGCAAACTATTAATATTTAACAAGACATATTCCCTTGAAAGGCAAATACCACATTCAGTTTCTCGTCCTCTGAGAAGTCAAGATTCTATCTTTAACTCTATTCAATCAAATACTGGAAGAAGCCAGGGTGGTTGGAGGTGAGTCTACTTAAAATTTCTTTCTTCTTCTATTCCTTCTCATTTTCTTGTCTTCCTCTTCGTTCTTCCCTCCTCCTTCACTTGTTTGTTTCTCAGACAGAATTACATTCAGGAAATTTCTATAAATAACAACTATGGCAGTATTAATTATGTTTTATGAAAGAACTTAAGAGAACATGCATGTAAAACTTAAAAAAATGTAAATTTCACAGTGATTATGCTTCAAAAGATTCTTAATGTGACAATGAAATTTCTGCCAATATTCATTGCTATGAATTTATGATTTTGCTTATGGGTTATTAATGATTTAATTCACAATAGACAGGAATCGTATCTTAGTATTGATTATATTTAGGAATTGAGAATCAATTAGAGTGCTCAGTCTTATCCTGTAAGACAGTCGGCTTCAAGGTAAACAGAATGGAAAAAGAAAGAAAAATGGAGGCTGAGATGCATATGCATCTGCAATAGTAGGGGCTCAAGAAGTGAAGGAAATGGTCAAAAAGATGGTGAGGGTTCTTGCCATAAGGACCAAAGTTTAATGCTTAAATAGTATGAAAAAATTGATAGAAAAAGAACATGGATTTTTCTTGGTTGGATTTTAGTAGCCTTGGATAAATGGCAATATTGAAGGAAATAATTTTGGAAACGAAGTGCTGGGAAAACAACACCAAATCAGTCACTGTTAAGTGCTTTGATATGTTATTTCAGTAATCCTTACAACAACCATATGAAGTTAATACTATTCTCATTTTTATTATATAAAGATAGCATATTTTTTTAAAAGGGGGAACTTTTTATATAGTTGTTAATAAATACATTGCAATAATATCTTTATTTAAAAATTAGTTTTGATTTTATTATTCATGCTAGTTTCCCCAGGACAACTCCATTAGTTTCTTCATAACAAGGCCTTAAAACTAGGCCTGTTCAGTGGTTTGGGATGGTTCTTAGAGACATTGTTCCAACTGCAGGTGCTAGAAGAATCCATTCTGACAAGCATTAGGCAGATAATTAGGTAAACAGGTTGTAATCTGGACAGGCAGCCAGCATTGGATATTACAATTTGAATTAATACATGATCTGTCAGACTGTTGGAATACAACAGGAAATCCAGGAGTGGAGAACATTTAAAAATCTATGCAGGTAGTTGGTAATCTGCTGAAGATCTTTTGAACCAGTTAAAGGACTAATCTTCAGATATAGAGTCCAGGCTACAGTTGCCAGATTTAGCAAATAAAAATAAAGGATGCCCGGTTAAATTTGAATTTCGGGTAATGAGGAATTTTTCAGTATGTGTCACAGCCAATATTTGGGACATACTTATACCAAAAATTTGTTACTTATTTCAAATGCAAATTTAACTGGCCATCCTGTATTGTTTCTGGCAGCCTAGTCTAGACTTTCTTGGGACATGGAGTTTTCAAGAGCAAAGTACACTCCTATTCTTATAGATACTGTGTTATTAGACACATTGATCAATATAGATTTCATTTACCAGAATTAGGATATGGGCAATTAGTAACATTAGTAAGGATGAGCTTCTTTGCCAAAGCTCCTGCAATTGGCTTTAGACTCTGAGGAGACATTGAGCTTGTACTTACTTAGTAGTTAAGACATCTCAGTTGAGGAGTTGAGGTGATATGAGGACTTTTAACATTTTTAATCTTTTTTTTTTTGAGACTGGATCGTGCCACGTTGCCCAGGCTGGAGTGCAGTGGCATGATCATAGCTCATTGCAACCTTGAACTCCTGGGCTTAAACAATCCTCCTACCTCAGCCTCCTGAGTAGGTGGGACTGACGATAGGTTTGCACCACCATGCCTGGCTAATTTTTACATTTTTAGTAGAGACGAGGCCTTGCTATGTTGCCCAGGCTGGTCTTGAACTCCTGGGCTCAAGTGATTCCCTCACCTCAGCCTCCCAAAGTGCTGAGATTACAGGTGTACACTGTTGTGCTCGGTGAGAGGAAGGCTTTAGAAGCTGAGAACTGAACACAGCCTGGCAAACGGGTTCAGGTAAATGCATACATTTTAAGGGAACATAAGGATATTATTTTTTTCTAAAATAACTTACTATTCTCATTATGAAAATAGAATATTCTAGAAAAAAGGTAAAAAGAAAATTACTTATAGTTGCACTGATCTAGAGTTAATCATTAATTTATTTTTGAACAGAAAAAAGCCGTTTCACCTTTTTTGAGTCTTACATCTTTATCCATGGGAAAAAAATTGAACTAGATGATATCTAAGGTTCCTTCAGTACTCAATATATATTGTGGATAAAACATACAGTTCTGATGTATTTATATAACTTTGTGCTGTCTTGTCTATCACTACCAAGAAAACCCTTGATTAAGGATTTTACAAATACATGAATTTATCTAACGTGCTTGTATGTGGAATACTTAGAATGCCTATTGCTCTGATTCACCCAGAATTGTTTTCTTATTACACATCGTGTCTTTCAACCATTCTTGTTACACAGATCTATTATAAAAGTTTAATAATATAAAATAGTATATAACTTAAGTCAGTAATTCATAAAAGGAGGTGGCAGGCCCCCAATATCCATACTAAATTTTTAAACTTTTAGATCTCCTTCAACTTGCTCAGGATGGCCAAAGATATGAGGAATATTTTCTTTTGGACTCTATTTGCCTCTGGAACACTCTCTTGACAATCTCATCCTTGTTAACAGTTCTGACTGCAGTTGAATATTGTATTTCTATTGTTATCTTAAAAAAATTTTAATTAGGGCCAGATGCAGTGGCTCACACCTGTAATCCTGGCACTTTGGGAGGCGGAAGCGGGCAGATCACTTGAGGTCAGGATTTTGAGACCAGCCTGGCCAACATGGTGAAACCCCACCTCTACCAAAAAAATACAAAAATTAGCCAGGCATGGTGGTGCATGCCTGTAATCCCAGCTACTTGGGAGGCTGAGGCAGGAGTATCACTGGAACCTGGGAGACGGAGGTTACAGTGAGCCGAGATCCTGCCACTGCACTCCAGCCTGGGTGGCAAAGTGAGATCCTGTTTCAAAAAAAGTATTTTTTTAAAAAAATTATATATATTTAAGGTGTACAACCTGATATTTTAATATGCATATACATAGTGACCTGATTTCAGTCAAGCTAATTAACATATCCATCTCTTCACATAATTACCATTTTTTTCTTGTAGTGAGAACACTTAAGATCTACCTTCTAAGTGATTTTCATCTGTATAACACAGTATTATTAACTATAGTCCTCATGCTCTACATTAGATCTCTAGAATTTACTCATTCTATGTAACTGAAACTTTGTACCCTTTGACTGACATCACCTTATTTCTCCCACCTCTTCACCCTGGTAACCACTTTTCTACTCTCTGCTTCTATGAGTTTGATTTGTAAAGATCCTACATATAAGTAAGCACATATAGTATTTTTCTTTCTGTGTCTGACTTATTTCACTTAGCATAACATCCTCTAGGTTCATCCATGTTGTCAAAAATGGCAGGATTTACTTCTTTTTAATGTCTGAATAGTATTCCGTTATCTCTTTATGATACATTTGTTAGTCCATTTGTCTGTCACTTACATTGTTTACATATCTTGGATTTTTTTTTTTTTTTTTTTTTTTTTGCGAAGTTTCGCTCTTGTTGCCCAGGCAATGGCGACAAGACAATGTGAGTGCAATGGTGTGGTCTTGGCTCACTGCAACCTCTGCCTCCTGGAATCAAGTGATTCTCCTGCCTCAGCCTCTCGAATAGCTGAGATTATAGGTATGCGCCACTATGCCTGGCTAATTTCGTATTTTAGTAGAGGCAGGCTTTCACCATGTTGGCCAGGCTGGTCTCGAACTCCTGACCTCATGTGATCCACCTACCTCAGCCTCCCAAAGTGCTGGGATTACAGGTGTGAGCCACCGTGCCTGGCCCTCTTGGCTATTGTGAATAATACTGCAATGAATCTGGAAATGCGGATATCTCTTTGAGACACTAATTTCATTTCCTTTGGATATATATCCAGAAGTGGAATTGTTAGATTATATAGTAGTTCTGTTTTTAATTTTTTGAGGAACTTCCATACTGTTTTTCATAATGGCTGTACCAAGTTACATTTCCACCAAGAGTGTACAAGGATTGCCTTTTTTCTGCACCCTCGCCAACACGTTATCTTTTGAATTTTTGATGACAGCTATCCTAACAAGTGTGAATTGATAAAATATCATTGTAGTTTTGATTTGCATTTTCCTGATGATTAGTGATGTTGAGCACCTTTTTATATACCTATTGGCCATCTGTGTGTCTTCTTTAGAAAAATGTCTGTTTAGTTTCTTTGCCCATCTTTAAATTGTGTTGTTTTTTGTTACTGAGTTCTGTGAATTCCTTAAATATTTTGGATATTAACTACTTATCAGTTATATAGTTTGCCAAAATTTTCTCCCATGCTATAGATTGTCTTTTCACTCTGTTGATTATTTCCTTTACTGTGCAGAAGCTTTTTAGTTTGATGTAGTTCTCAAATATTTACTTTTGCTTTTGTTGACTGTGCTTTTGGTGTCATATTAAAAAAAGTCATTTGCAAGACCAATGTCAAGGAGCTTGTTCTCTACGTTTTTTCCTAAGAGTTTTATGGTTTCAGTTCTTACATTTAAGTCTTTAATCCATGTTGAGTTGATTTTTGTATATGGTATAAGGTAAGGGTCCAACTCCATTATTCTGCATCTGGATATCCAGTTTTTCCAACACTATTTATGGCAGAGACTTTTTTCCCATGTGTGTTCTTCTCACTTTTGTTGAAAATCAATTAAATGTAAATGTAAATGTATGGGTTTATTTCTGGGCTCTCCACTCTGTTCTGTTGATGTATGTGCCTGTTTTAATACCAGTACCATACTGTTTTGATTACTATAGCTTGTAGGTATAACTTGAAATCAGGAAGTGTGATGGCTGCAGCTTTGTTCTTTCTCAAGATTGTTTTGGCTGTTCAGAGTCTTTTGTGGTTCCTTATGAATTTTAGGATTTTTTTTTCTGTTTCTGTGAAAAATATCATTGAAATTTTGATAGGGATTGCATTGAGTCTGTAGATCACTTTGGGTAGTTTGGACATTTAACAATATCAATTCTTCAAATCCATGACACAGGATTTTTCATTTATTTTGTCTTCAGTGTTTTTTTTTTTAATCAGTGTTTTATACTTTTTAGTGTATAGACCTTTCTCCATCTTGGTCATTTATTCCTAAGTATTTTATTCTTTTTGGTGTTATTGTAAATGGGATCATTCTCTTGGTTTCTTTTTGGGATATCTGTTGTTGGTGTAAAGAAATGCTCCTGATTTTTGTATGTTGATTTTGTATCCTGCAACTTTACTGAATTCATTTTTTAGTTCTAACAGTTTCTTAATGGAGTTTTTAGGGTTTTCTACATACAAGATCATGTCATCTGCAAACAGAGACATTTATTTCATCCTTTCCAATTTGCACTCCTTTTATTTCCTTTTCTTGGCTAATTGATTGGCTAGGACTTCCAAAACTAGTTGAGTATTCCTTATCTGAAATATTTGGGATCAAAAATGTTTCAGATTTTTTTGGAGTTTGGAATATTTGCAGAATACCTACCAGTTGAGTATCCTAAATTTGAAAATTCAAAATCTGAAATGCTTCAGTGAGCATTTCCATTGAGCATCGTGTTGTTGCTCAAAAAGTTTCAAATTTTGGAGCATTTCGAGTTTTGGATTTTCGGATTTAGAATGCCCAGCCTGTAACTATGTTTGAATAGAAGTGGTAAGAGTGGGCATCCTTGCCTCGTACTGGATCTTTGAAAAAAAACTTTCATGGTTTTAGGTCTAACATTTAAGTCTTTAATCCATCTTGAATTAATTTTTGTATAAGGTGTAAGGAAGGGATCCAGTTTCAGCTTTCTACATATGGCTAGCCAGTTTTCCCAGCACCATTTATTAAATAGGGAATCCTTTCCCCATTGCTTGTTTTTGTCAGGTTTGTCAAAGGTCAGATAGTTGTAGATATGCGGCATTATTCATTCAAATAAGATAGCAATACCACCTGCAAAATAAATGGGGTCATCATTTCTTCTAAAAAAAAAAAAAAAGAAAAAAAACTTTCAGTTTTCCCCCATTATGATGTTAGCTGTGGGAGCTTTGCAAATGACCTTTATTGTGTTGGAGTATGTTCCTTGTGTACTTATTTTTTTTAGAGTAAACTGAATGGATGTTGAACTTTGTCAGATGCTTTTTCTGAATCTATTTTTATCTTTAATTCTGCTACTGTGGTGTATAACATTGATTGATTTGCGTATGTTAAACCAACCTTGCATCCCAGAAATAAATCCCAGTTAATCATGGTGTATAATTTTTTTAAAAAAGATTTCAACTTTCACTTTAAATATAGGGGATATATGTGCAGATTTGTTTACATGGGAATATTGTGTGATGCTAAGGTTTGAAGTATGGATCCTGTCACCTCACCCATGAAGTGTGCAGAGTACTCAACGGGTGATTTTTTTGATGCGCTGTTGAATTTGCCTTGCTAGTATTTTATTGAGGATTTTTGCACCTGTGTTCTTTAGTGATATTTGCCTGTAGTTTTCTAGCAGTGTCTTTGTTTGATTTTGATATCAGAGTGATGCGTCTCATAAAATGAATTTGGAAGTGGAATTCCCTCTTGTTTTACGAAAGAATTTAAGAAAGATTGGTATTAATTTGTCTTTGGATGTTTGATAGAATTCACTGTGAAGTCATCTGGTCCTGGGCTTTTCTTTGTTGAGAGGTTTTTGATTACTTCTTTGATCTCCTTATTGGTCTGTTTAGGCTTTCTACCTCTTCTTGATTCAATCTTGGTAAGTTGCTTGTTTCTAGGTATTTATCCATTTCTTCTGTGTTCTCCAATTTGTTGTCATATAATGTTCATAATAGTCCCTTATGATCTTTTTTATTTCTGAGAAATCCATTGTATGTCTCCTCTTTCATTTATTTAAATCTTCTTTTTTCTTTTTCTTAGTCTATGTAAGGGGCTGTCAACTTTATCTTTTCAAAAAAATAAGTTCTTAGTTTTTCTTTTTTTTTCTTTTTCTTTCTTTCTTTTTTTTTTTTTTTTTTCTTTTTGAGACGGAGTCTCACTCTGTTGACAGGCTGGAGTGCAGTGGTACGATCTCGGCTCACTGCAACCTCTGCCTCTCGGGTTCAAGCAATTCTCCTGTCTCAGCCTCCCAAGTAGCTGGGACTACAGGCCTGCCCCACCATGCCCGGCTAATTTTTATATTTTTAGTAGAGACGGGGTTTCATCATGTTGGCCAGGATGGTCTCGATCTCTTGGCCTTGTGATCTGCCTGCCTTGGCCTCCCAGAGTGCTGGGATTACAGGTGTGAGCCACCTCGCCCGGTCCCAGTTTTGCTTTTTTTTTTTTTTAATTCTCTATTTTATTTATTTCTACTCTAGTCTTATTATTTCCTTTATATGCTTATTTTGGGCTTAGTTTGTTATTCTTTTTCTAATTCCTTTAAGTGTGAAGTTAGGATGCTTATTTGACATCTTTTTATTTCCACTTAGGCATTCATTGCGATAAACTTCCCTTAGTACTGCTTTTGCTTTCCCATAAGTTTTGGTATGTTATGTTTTGTTTCTATCTCAAGATAATTTAAAAATTTTCTTTTTTAATTCCCTCTTTGATCAATGATTGTTCAAGAGTGTGTTGTATTTGTGAATTTTTTCATTTTCTTTTCTTTTTTTCTTTTTTTTTTTTTAATTGAGACGGAGTCTCACTCGTTGCAACCTCCGCCTCCCACGTTCAAGTGATTCTTCTGCCTCAGCCTCCCAAGTAGCTGGGACTACAGGTGCATGCCACCACACCCAGCTAATTTTTGTATTTTTAGTAGAGATGGTGTTTCACCATGTTAGCCAGGACGGTCTCGATCTCTTGGCCTTGTGATCTGCCCACCTCGGCCTCCCAAAGTGCTGGGATTACCGATGTAAGCCACCATGCCTGGTGAATTTTTCCATTTTCTAGCTGTTACTGATTTTTAGTTTTATACCATTATGGTCAGAAAAGATACTTGGTATGATTTTGATCTTCTTAAATTTGTTAAGTCTGATTTTGTGACCTAACATGTGAGTTATCCTTGAGAAAGTTCTATCTGTGCTTGAGAAGAATGTGTAGTCTTCTGCTGTTCGTTGGCAAATTCTATATATGTCTTTTGGGTCCATTTGATCCATAGTGTTGTTCAAGTTCACTGTTTATTGATTTTTCTGTCTGGATGATTTATCTATTATTAAAAGTGGAGTATTGAACTTTTTTTTATTATGTTGCTGTCAATTCTTCCTTTTAGATTTGTCAATATTTGCTTTATATATTTAGGTGCTCTGATATTGGATGTATATATATTCACAATTTTCATATCTTCCTATTGAATTTACCTATTTATCATTATATAATGACCTTCTTTGTCTTTAGAGACAACTTTTAACTTAAAGTCTATTTTGTCTGACATAAACTTAGCCACCCCTGTTTTCTTTTGGTTGCTGTTTGCATGGAATATCTTTTTCCATCCCTTTATTCTCAGCTTTTTTGTGTCTTTGAATCTAAACTGAGTTCATTGTAGACAGCATACAGTTGGATCTTTAATCCACTCAGCCACTCCTCATATAGGCATACCTTATTATATTGCACTTTGCTTTATTGCACTTCACAGATACTGCATTCTTTACAAGTGGAAGGTTTGTGGTAACCCTGCATTGAGCAAGTCGATTGGTGCCATTTTTCCAACAGTACGTGCCCACTCCACGTTTCTATGTCACATTTTGGTACTTCTTGCAATATTTCAAACTTTTTCGTTATTATTATATCTGTTTTGATGATCTGTAATCAGTGATCTTTGGCATTACTACAAATGTGCTGTTACCAATAGAGAGTTGTAAAGCTGAAATAAATTTTTCTAGACTATGAATAATAAAAGTAATTTCTATAACCATGAGAGAAAGACAAAATTGTGTTTCCGTTCTCTTTGTTGAAAATAAAATTACAAAATTGTTGCGTGTGATGGTACATACCTGTAGTGCCAGCTACTCTGGAGGTTGAGGCAGGAGAATCACTTGTGCCCATGGGTTTGAGACTGGCCTGAGTCCAAAAATATTACAAAATTATTGTCGTATGAAGAAGTGATCAGTGTAGGAAAACATTTCTATAAAGGAGTATCAGGCAGTTAATTTATAATAATTCTAATTTTTTTTTCTGGGTATCGTGATGTTTGTGGTGTTTATAACTTAAATTGTTCTAATTGTGCTTTCGTTTCTCATTATTTTGTACTAACTTTGTACCCAATTAACAGTGTTCCCCAAATTATACAAGCTTCAGGCCTCATAAAACTTGGATTTGTTCCTGGTCAGTAGTGTACCTAGACCTCTTTTTGGATTATTTACCTAAGTAAGGGATGGGTTGTATTGGTTGCCCTCTTGTGATACTTGTGGTATTTCCAGGAAAATTACTGAGAATTAAGAATTTGTGGGCTGGGAATGGTGGCTTATGCCTCTAGTCCCAGCACTTTGGGAGGCCAAGGAGGTGGATCACTTGAGCCCAGGAGTTTGTGGCCAGCTTGGGCAACATGGTGAAACCCTGTCTCTACAAAAAATAACAAAAATTAGCTGGGCATAGTGGCACTCACCTGTAGTTCCAGCTGCTCAGGAGGCTGAGGTGGGAGGATCGCTTGAGCCTGGGAGATTGATGCTAGAGTGAGCTGTGTTCTTGCCATTACATTCCAGCTTGGGTGACAGAGCGAGACCCTGTCTCCGAGAAAAAAAAAAATAATAATCTGTGACTTGGACTAGTTTTGTTTCCTGTGGAACTCCTAACTAGGCTGCTCAGAAATTATGCTTTTGATTTTGGCCTCATTAGCAACTAGCATAATGTTCTGGTCAGCTGATATAACACACTTAATGTTGCTGACAAATGCTGTACCAAATACATTATAGGGCTTTTAAACTATGCAGTAAAACCACAAAATTTCTAATCAAATATTAATAGCTATCTATCCTGCTTATATGTATTCTCTTTGTGATTTAAAATCATTGATAAGCCACAGTTTAACTTCTTAAACTTTTACTTTGTAGAAAATTTTAAAATTGAATATATAAAGAAGCATGCAAATGCCCTCAAAGTCTTACCACTTGGATACAACTACTATCATATGAAGAATGCTATCATTTAAAAATATACTTTGTAGTACTAGACTCTGAGTTGGGAGAGCTTGTATTTCCTGGGTTCTAGACTTGTGAGTAATTTCCTGTATGACTTTGGACAAGTTAATTCCTCATTAAGGATCACTCTTCTCATCTGGAAAGAGAGGTAATACAACATTGTAGGGTTGTTGTGATGTGTTTGGAATTTCTCAGTAGTTAGTTATAAAGTGCTTTCTAAATCATAAATTGCCATATAAGTGAATTTTTCATTATTAATTTTTTTTGTAATTAAGAAACCATATAGAAACAAATGCTTTTTTTTGCACTATTACAGCTACAGAGATGGTAACAAAAATACCAGCTTGAAAACTTGGAATAAAAATGATTTTAAGCCTCAGTGTAAACGAACAAACTTAGTGGCAAATGATGGAAAAAATTCTTGTCCAATGAGTTCGGGAGCTCAACAACAAAAACAATTAAGAATACCTGAACCTCCTAACTTATCTCGCAACAAAGAAACCGAGCTACTCAGACAAACACAGTCATCAAAAATATCTGGCTCCACAATGAGAGGGCTAGACAAAAACAGTGCACTACAGACACTTAAGCCCAATTTTCAACAAAATCAATATAAGAAACAAATGTTGGATGATATTCCAGAAGACAACACTCTGAAGGTAAGTGTTTAAATATCAATTAATGACTTATTTACGTTTTTAAAAATATAAGGTAAATATTTAGAAAACTACAGAGATAAGAGCACCTGAAATAAATTCCATGACATACATTACTTGATTAGCATAAATATTCAGTTCCATTGAAGTGGATGAATGTTAGTTTCCAAAATATTTTCTTAGAGGGTATGAATGGCTGCTCCTTTTCAAACTTCAGAGTTTTCTACTGGATTCTGACTTTCACTTTACACTCACTTTAAAGATAATGACAGTTTATCCATTGTTTATGAAGTTACCCAGGCTCTTCATATGTCATTCTAAGTATTTTTCAACAGAGGTCAGCAAACATTTTCCTTAAAGGGCCAGACAGTATTTTTGGCTTTATGGGCCATACTGTCTCTGTTGCAGCTACTCAACAATACTACTTAACTCTGCCACTGTAGCTTGGAAGCAGCCATAGGCAATACATAAATGAATGGGCATGGCTCTCCTCCAACAAATGTTTACACAAACAGATAGCAGGTTAGATTTGCACTGCAGGCCATAGTTTTCTTTATGATCAACTTATTATGACCTTTGCTTTGTGATCTTGTCCTAGTCTACCTTTGTAGCCTCATATTTCATAGTCTACTAATTGTCTAATGCTCTAGCCACTTCAGACTCGTCACAATTCTCTAAACATAGCATACACTCTGTGCTTTGGTTTATATTCTTCCCTATACCTGTATCTCAACTGTACTTCCTCTCTACGCTCAGTGCTGTAATTGTTCTTTGTAAATATTATTTATATATTATGTGTGGTGGTTATTCCTCATCTCTGCTCCCTGGCCCCTTGGCCCACTTGATTCTTCACCTGTCCTTCTCTGTGTTCTGGAAGGCTGAACTGTCCTATGTAGTGCATCATCCTGAGATTGTTTACTTGCTGGCTTTTGCTAGAGGTCAGCCAGTAGGAGTCACTGGTACAACATCACAGGGTGGGAGGAAAGGTTGGGTTTTCTCACTTTCTCCTGTCTTAAATGTTACATCACCAGCAGTAGCTGTGTCACTGCGTGATGTAGCCCCTTCATGAGTATAGCTTTCCTGGGCTTGATACTTTTATTTTCTCCTCTTGTCCCTTCAGCCTAGGAATGGTAACAACTTCTTACAGTTGTTAGTTTTTGTTCTGCCGATATGTCTGAAAAAGCAATCTTTTCAAAAAGCCATCGGGGTAAAATTTGTTTTTGCATGTTTTGTTTTTTGTTGGAAATAAGATTAATAAAGCATGTTTCACAGTGGTTCTCAATCTTATGTTTCCTTGTACTCAAGAATTATATGACATAATCACCTTAGTAACAGTGGTTTACTGTGGCCATAATCATCAACAAGAGGTGTGTTAGAATCTTGGTTAAGAGGAGGAAGAGGGAAGAAACTACCTGTATTTTGAAAAAAAGTCCCATCATATGTTCTTCACAACCCTCACCCTCACAAAGGAAAGTGTCCCCCTGCCTTTGAAAATTAGTGTTTTAACACACTGTATTCTTAGTTGATCTTCAAAAATGCTAAGAACATTTCCATCTCAGGGCTCTTATACTTGCTGTTCCCACTGTCCTCATTCAACAACCCACTTAAAATAATAACCCCCATCCCTCTCTATTTCCATTTACCTTGTGTGTTTTTTTCTAAAAAAAAGTACATTTCCTGACATTCTGTTATATGTTTATTTTATAAATCCTCCACTAGACTATAAAATCTTTGAGAACAGATACCTTGACTGTTTTGTCCATGAATGTTTCCTTAATAGCTATGTTTGGCATGTAGTAGGTGCCCAGTAAACACTTTTGAAACGAATGAATGAGTGAATGTGTTTGGCTCCTTCCCTAGAGTCCCCTAGAGTGTGAGTGCACTAGGGAAAGGAATGGCCTTACCTATATTTGTCACAGGATCTGGCATATGATGCTTTAAAATATTCAATGAATGAATGAGTGAACGAATACCTATATAAATAATTCTCCTCTTGATTAATTGTCTCTAAGTGCACCCTGGTTTCTCCATCTGTAATATAATATTGATGGCCTTATTTTAGGGAAGTAACTATATTAAAATTTTCAGTAGTTCTTTTTACACACTTGTCCATTGTAAGGACTTAGAATTTTTACATAGAAGGTAAATGAGTATGATTTAAAAAACAAATATTTTTCTAATACTATGTTTCTTATTTTTTCAAAAGGAAACCTCATTTTATCAGTTACAGTTTAAGGAAAAAGCTAGTTCTTTAAGAATTATTTCTGCAGTTATTGAAAGCATGAAGTATTGGCGTGAACATGCACAGAAAACTGTACTTCTTTTTGAAGTATTAGGTAGGTAAAATACTTCAAAAATACTTCAGTAATACTCTTTGGAGAACAGGTTTTAATGTCTGATTAGTCCTTTTTCTTCCAAATAAAACAGTCTGATTTTTGCTACTCCCTAAAGTATATTCAAAGAACTGAAGTTTTAATAATAGTCCATGTGGTAGATAGAATAATGCTCCCTAAAAATGTCTACATTCTAATTACCAGAATAATGCACCCTAAAATGTCTACATTCTAATTACCAAAACCTGTGAATGCTACCTTATATGGCAAAAGAGACTTTGCAGATGTAATTAAGTTAGGGATCTTGAAATGGGAAGATTATTTTGTATTATTTGGGTGGGTTCAATGTAATCACAAAGGTCCCTTATACAAGGAAAGCATTGAAAGATGCTACCTTGCTGGCTTTGAAGATGGAGGAAGGGGCCATGAGCCAAAGAATGCAGGCATCTTTGAGAAGCTGGAAAAATTAAGGAAATAGATTCTACCCAAGAGCCTCCAAAAGGAACACAGCTTTGATGACTCATTATAAGAATTCTGACCTCCGTAACTATTAAGATAATGCTTTTGTGTTGTTTTAAGCCAACCACTAAGTTTGTGATAATTTGTAAGCGGCAATAGGAAACTGATACAACCTCCTCCTTTTCCTTTTGTCCTGTTTATATATGTATATATATATATATATATAAATGTGTGTATATATAGATGTAGATTTCTATCAGTGCACTCATTTCACATGTTTAACTTTCACCTAAAAATGATTCCAGTTTCTCTGTTGTTACCATTAAGGAAAAAGCTTTATTATATAAAGTGACATTGGATTCAATAGAGACTCAGACTTTGAGTAAAGCACACTGTATTCATTTTCAATTGCTGCGTAACAAAGTAATGGAAACTTAGCAGCTAAAAGCCACACCCACTTCTTAACTCAAGTTTTGTAGATCAGAAGTCCATGTGGGCTTGACTGCGTTCTATACTCAGGGTATCACAGTACTGAAATCAAGGTGTTGGCTGGGCTGGTTTTGTTCAGTTTTCATTTTTGGCTTTTTGGAGGTTGCCATGTCTCTGGCCTCTGAAACTCCCATATACTTAAGGGATTCTTTATCAAGTCCTACTCATGTTGCTTGAAGCATATCTCTTAGCTGGTTGGCATGGCTGTTACTACTCTATGTTGAAGCTTGACTTAGCTCTTATTTTGTTCAGTTCTTACCAGTAGCCACATAACTGCAATAGCAGATGGTATTGTATTTCATGTCAGTTTTCTGTCAGAGCTAGAATACTGTCAGAGGTAGAGCATCTTATTTCAAAGATCTTAACCTCTGTTGGACTTCCCACTAAATTGCTTTTTCCTGTGTGAAGGATGCCTTTGGCTCTCACCTCATTTACAGAATATAAATATTAAAAATAACCTGAGCCTATTAAAAGGACATGCTAATTCCATTCATTTCCCCAGGTTCTCTTTGGTGAATTGTTCAGGTTCACTCCAGAATAATCCTTTTAAGAATATCACAATACTCATTATAAACACCAATAGACATTCTTATCAAGAAATGAAGGGGGTCCATGCTTTTATATGTGATGGTTAGCTTTCATAGTGCTATAATAATCCTGAGTTCCTAGGCTAGACTCTAAACTTATCAAAGGTAGATACTTCATTTTACTACACTTTAGTGTCTAGCACACTGCACAGTATATAGGAAGTACCTTTTAGTTGCAAGCATCCCCCCAATGGGGGGGGATTTTAAATACTCATTTATATTGCTATGTATAATATTGTGTTGCATAGAGAATTATTCACGCAACTGAAAAGTGGCTAGGTTTCTGACTTCAGGCAAAGCTTGATCTAGCTGCTCAAGAGATGGCACAGTGATTTCTCTCCATCCTTCTGGCCGGTCATAATGTTGGCTTCACCTTAAGGCTCCACACTATAGTCTCTACAGAAGCTTCTGACTCTCTCCTTATGGTAGCAAGTTGATTATTAAATTTCTGTAGACTATACATTCTTATACCACACCGTCATATTCTTAGATTTTTCTTCTGATTGCTCTTTCCTAGAAACTAACAAGTGAGTCTTTGCATATAACCATTTCTGACTTGGTAACATGCCCATTGCAGAAACCCTGAACTACATAGTTGAGTAATAAAATATGCTGATTGGATTAAGTCAGTCACAGTTCGCTCCTGGATCTGGGGGTGGGGACAGATCCTATCCAAATAATATGGCTAAAAATGGAATTTTCCTGAAGGATAATCTGGGTCTTTTTAGCAGAAATGGCGGCCAGCCTCAAAATAACAAATGCCCACTACCGGTACTCAGTAGATGGTTATTAAATAAATGAATAATGCTGTCACTTCATAATAGTTTCTTGAGATAAACATGAATTACAATTTTCGTTTTATAGGTGAAGAAACAGATTTGAAAGTGGTTAAACAATTTACTCAAGGAGGAGGGAATAGAGAGATGTAGGTCAAAGGGTACAAACTTGCAATTATGTAGGATGAATAAGTCTAGAGACTTAATGCACAGAGGAGGTCTATAGTTAATATTATTGTATTGTATATTACAATTTTGGTAAGAGTAGATTGTAGGTGCTCTTACCACACACAAAAAGGGTAACTATGGAAGGTGATGGGTATGTTAACTTGCTCACTGTAGAAATGATTTCACTATATATATGTATAGGAAAATATGTTGTATGTATATGAAAATATGTTGTATACCTTAAATGTATATAATAAAAATAAATTTAAAACCCAGTTTGCTCAAAGTCACAAAATATTAGTAAGTTGAAGTACCTGGGCCTTGAATGCATGACTCCTGATTATAATTCAATGTTTCTTTTTTCACTAAATTATGATGCTTATTTGTTACACATGTGCATTTTATTATTATAATGTTGTAGACTGTTCTGGGGATTTAACCACTCTACAAGGAAAAAGTTTCAGATGGCCATTTAGTGTCAATTATATGAGCTTGGCATATAATCTGTTCCTAAGTTGGAGAGAGTCAGAAGTTTTGTTTTCCTACCGATGAAACTGCCTGATAAATATCTTCTCTTCTTAAAATATCTTCTTTATTACTGTATAAATAGAACTATAAGAGGTTGATATGGATAGTTATTTAAACATCAGCTTCTCCTTGTTAAATTTTATTTGCAGTTTACCAACATTTATTTTTCCCCCATTTCAATATTGCTTAGCTGTTCTTGATTCAGCTGTTACACCTGGCCCATATTATTCGAAGACTTTTCTTATGAGGGATGGGAAAAATACTCTGCCTTGTGTCTTTTATGAAATCGTGAGTATTTTTAAAGAATTATTCGCAAAGCCTATGTCAACAGAGTATAAACATGCAGGCTATAATTCCAGTTGAAATATAAATTCTGTTAACAATTTAGTACTTTTAACACTTTGGTTTTAGTTCTGATATGAAAGTTGTTTATTTGTATAATATAGGGAGCCTACTATGTGCCAGGTACTGTGCTGGGTGTGAGGGATATAAAGTGGCATATAAATGGCAAATGGCTCTTTCTCTCAAAGAGTTTGTAATCCCAGGTAGAATGGTACAGAAATGTTACACTGTGGTATGGTGAATGGCATGGTGGAGCTAGGTATGTGCAGGGTGCTAGAGAAGTAGGTAAGAAGGAAGGGGCAGATCAGGGAAAGATTTTCAAAGAAGGTGGTAACTTATCCTTGATCTTTAAGGACTAATAAGAATCAACTAAGCCAAAATGTGTTGGGGAGGGAAAGAAGGATATAGTCGAAGGTGAGGGAGCAGCACATGCAAAGACTTGAAGCTAAGAGAGAGCTTCAGTTGTTCAGGGAACTGAAAGTAGTTATAATTACCAAAGTGAAGAGTTAGGAACTGATAGGGGTAAGGGTAGTGGTTCTGAAATTGGGGGAAAGCATAGTGGGCTGGGATATAAGGAAGAGGCTTGGTGACAAAGAAGTCTAGAGATTGCAAAGCAGGCTATAGACCTACACACATTGAGGCTGTATAAGAGCTACATAAACTTTGTAAGTTTGACCTTAATTCTGACATTGGTCTCAATTCTGAAATCAGACTTGGATTCCAGCATTTACCCCAACATTTTCTAGTTTTATGACTTAAGAATGCCGCTTAAATTACTTGAACTTCAGATTTTTAAAAAAATCTATAAAACGGGGAGACAAATTCCTACTTCGAAAGGTTAAGGGGATTAAATGATGAAACATGAATATACGGTGCATGACACCTAGTAGGTGATCAATAAATAATTGTCAATTCCTATAATATCTTGAATGTGTATTATTTTTATTTAGTCTGAAGTCTTTAAAAAAAACTTTGTTATTGAAGTATCACATGTACAGAAAAGTGTAAAAATCATAACTGTACAGTTCTATGAAGTATCACAAAGTGAATGCCACCTAGGTTAAGAAATAGAACATTACCATCACCCCCCAAATCCCTTTGTGCTTCTTCCCATTCACTACCTCTTGTCCTCTACTTACAGGTAACCGCTAGCCTGACTTTTAATGTCATCAATTAATTCTGCCTGTTTTTGAACTTTATAAAAATAGTATCATACATTATGTCTTTTTAAATATGTGAGTTCCTTTATTTGACAAAATGTTTGTAAGATTCATCTATGTTGTTGTGTGTAGCTGTAGCTCACTCATTTATATTACTATGTATAATATTGTGTTGCATCAATATGCTACAGTTTTCTGTTTCACTGGTGGTGGGCATTTGGGTTTCTGGATTTTTTTGCTGTTATGCATAATGTTCTATGAACATTCTTATCTATGTCTCTTATGCATTTGCGTGTATTTCTGTTTGATATATACTCAGAAGTAAAATTGCTGGGTCATAGAGCACGTGTATATTCAAATACAGTAGTTATTGCCAAAGAATTTTTCAAAGGATTGTGTCAGTTTAAGTACTCACAGGCAATGTAGGAGAGTTGTGGTTGCTCTGCATTCTTACCAACACTTAGTATTGTCAGTCTTTTTTATTATAACCATTCTGGTGAGTAAATTTAGTGTTATCTCATTTCTTTACAATTCCCTGGTAAGTAATTAGGTTGACTACCTTTTCATATGCTATTTAGATATCTTTTTTATAAAGTCTGTTCAGGCATCTTGCTGTTTTCTTCTCTTATTTGTCTTTTTCTTACTGATTCTAGGAATTAAAAAAAAAAAAACTATTCTGGGAATCAGTTTTTCTGTCCATTATGTGCATTGCAAATATTTTCTCATATCCATGGTTTGCTTTTTCCCACTTGATGGCTTTTGATAAACAGAAGTTTTTCATTTTCATATAATCCTTTTATCAATCATTAGTCTTTCCCATTATAATTAGTGCTTTTTGTGACTATTTAATGAAAGCAATTTCAGAATGCTTTAATTTTATTCATAATTGAGAGGATTTGGAGATTGCTAATCTTTTTCTGATTTACTTGTCTCTAAAGGCATCACACTTTTGGGTCCCAACCTTAAGCTTCAGGTCTGAGTGGGGGTGGTTACTAGAATCTCTTTTCCTTGGACGCCTAAGATTCCATTTTTTGTTTCCCACCTATACAAGTCTGTGAAATCTCTGCTCAGTTTCTTAGACTCTCAAATGCCTTTCTGTAATTTGCAGACATCTCAGGGAGAAAGCACCCCCCAAATCAGGTTTCATCTGAGACTCCCATACTATCCTAGATGGGGGGTGGGGGGGTCTCTGTAATTCCTCACTGTCTTGATATCTCTCTGATGCTTACGAGGAGGTTTTTAACAAAACATTTCATCCAGCTATCCTAATTGTCATCTGATGAGCTGTTTTGAATCACCCAGTCTGCTGCCTACTGAAAGTGGAACTCTGGGAATCTGATAAAAGAGTGGGTAATTTCATGTGTCATTACACTGGGAATTACTCAGTCTTTGAAGAAGCAACAACTTGCTAGCTTGTAAAAGCCCTACCAAGTGAGGGTCTTTCCTCTGTTACAGGGCACCAATATGTGAGTAACTATCATTGTCTTGTTAGCAGTGGGGCCCTGACTCACGTGAAGGAATTATAGCATTTTGAGGTGACACATGTTTAGCTGATCACATAAATATTAAGAAAAATTGAAATTCAGATGAAGTAATAACTATTTTTTTGGTATTTATTTTTTGAAAAACAGGATCGTGAACTTCCGAGACTGATTAGAGGCCGAGTTCATAGATGTGTTGGCAACTATGACCAGAAAAAGAACATTTTCAGATGTGTTTCTGTCAGACCGGCGTCTGTTTCTGAACAAAAAACTTTCCAGGCATTTGTCAAAATTGCAGATGTTGAGATGCAGTATTATATTAATGTGATGAATGAAACTTAAGTAGTGATAAAAGGAAGTTTAAATAGCATAAATTATAGCAGTTTTCTGTTATTGCTTAATTTACCATCTCCATAGTTTTATAGCTACTATTTTCTTGTATTTCACATGTTGAATTAAAGTATTTGAATTCTTTTAAATGGGAAAAGAGTTTTTGAAGTATAATTTTAATGTTTTTATTAAAATGATATATTTGCTAAAATTCCACAACCATCCTAGATAAAAATGATCACTGTAACAGGAATAGATGATGCTTATTTAATATGGGATAATAATACATCTGAGTTAGCTCAAAAGCCAGTATTGGGCTTAAGGGGGAAATACTAGAGGTATTTGCACTATCAGGAAAAAGACAAGTGTGCCCACTGTCATTACTGTTATTAAGCATTGTTCTGGAACTGCTAGTCTGTGCGGTTCATTTAATTACTTCAAATATTTAATGAAAATCTGCTTTGTGCCAGGCATTGTTGCAAATGCTAGAGACAAAGCAGTTCACAAAGTAACAAAAATTAGGGGTACCAGAAAGGTTGGTGTGCTTTGAACCAGGAGCTCATGTATCATCATGTTTCTCCCATAGCCATGATTCACAAGTCTGGAAATCAAGGAGTGGTAGCAGGGCTGACTTCCTCATTATTACACCAACTAACATACCCACAGAACTTTTGCTCCCTACCGCCACAATTTTGGGCTCTGCTGATTAACAGATCTTACTTTCTGTCATAGCCTAGGTTACCCAAAAAGTGGAGACTGAGAAAAAGTCTTATTTGTAAGTAGTTTATTTGAGAATTTTACGTCATGTGAAGAAGTAAGGAATAGAGGGTGTTAAATAGGGAAGAAAGGAGACCAGTTACTAGGATGGCTTATTGAGTTGGCAACCACTAGGAGGGACTAAGGCATATATGCATAAGCTCCCAGTACCTGTATTTAAGGGTTGACCAACACGGCAACAACTCCCTTGCACTTTCTGGTTGTGTATGTATGAGCATGGGGCTGGTTTTCCATGGTATTCCACTCCATGGAATCAGAGGAACCATATGGCAGGACACAAGAAGCAGATGGAATAGGCCTGAGGTAATACTGTCAGACCAAATCTATGTGAAGCTGGTCAAAGTCTGTGCAGAATTGGTTATTGCAGCCATGGCTGGAATAAAAGATGGCTGAGAGAATTTGAAGTGGTGGACAAGAAGTGTCTGATACAATTCTTATTGTTTTACCAGAAGTGCTTCCATGGTTCCATTCTACTGAAAGTTGAGACTGTCATTTGGCAATTTTGGTTCTTTATGTTTTCGAATCAGTAGGCAAAAAAGGGGTTTACTGTGCTGCCTGTGGTACTTCAATCCCAGTTAACAATGGAAAATTGTGTTTCTCTGCATAATGAGGAAAGGGAAGACCATATCTGATATGCAGGGGATTCTTTTGGATGTTGCTTAGTAAAAGTTAAGGGAACACTCTTATAGCAACCCAAGAAAAACAGTAACACTGAGGATTCAGACTCACAAGGAATGTGGGTTGAATCTAGCTGAATTTATGTAAAAGAGAACATGGAATGGGTGTGGAAGAAGGAGTTGTAAATGTCAGTTATGGTCTTGTGATCAGTTGTAGGGTAAGGAAAAGCTAGTATGAAGAGGTAATATGACACATGAAGAGTGGTTGAGATAATGATGGTGTCTGGTTATTAAGGTTTTCCTAGAGAGGTAAGGAGCTAGAAGTAACTCAAAGGGCTGCAAATATGGATTTACTTTTCCATATTTGCCTGAGGAAGAATTGAATGTGATCCGGGAGAGTTCATCTTTTCTCTTATTCCTGTCCTTTATATCTGTATATGGTTGGGTAATGGAAGTCTGATCCTTGTTGGTTACCATTTTTCTCTCTCCTAGGGCCTATTTACAGGGAGTTGGGTTATCGTGAGAGATTCTGCCACCTGGAAATATTTCCAAAGCATATGTCTTTCCATGGTGGTCCTCTATTCAAAGACCACTGATGGCTTCTTGTTGTCTACAGGATAAAGCCTAAACTCTTAGACTCTTAAGATATTTTAGGACATTTACAGTCTGGTCCCTGCTTGCTTCTATGACTTCTCCAACCATTTTTCTTCACTTCTCAAGATGTAGGCCCCAACCTCACAGGCATGCTCTCCAGTCCCTAAGCAGGCAATGATTAAACACCCATCCCTGAACTTCTCTCCATTCTCATGATCCCCCAAAGTATAGTAAGGTGTGATCAGCAGCTGTGATCAGTCACTGTTGCAGGACTCTAAGATAATTTGTTCTAGAGAGGTCCTGTGTAATTACTTTGTTTTTAATGAGTTCCTCCGGGATCTAGGCTCCTGTGGGATGCACAGTCCCCTAGGGCCAGGGATAGGTAGAAACAGAGATGTCAGAAGGGTGGGTACAGACACAGGTGATGACTACAAAGGCTGTTGCAACCAATAAAGGGGAGGAGGATTTTGGATCAGGGCCCTGGAGTTAACCTCAGACACAGAATAAGTTGGGCAGGAGGGTACCAGGGATACTGGTACCTTAGTATCCCTACAACCTGAGGGTCTTGATTTCCCCAGTTGTATGATGTTCTATAGGATAGTTTTTCAGATATAACTTTCCTTTTCTCCACCTCTCTGCTTTTCAAGACTTTTCTACGTTCCAGAAATATTTTGATTTAATGTTCACAACTAAGTTGGCAGTGTCCATTAATACTATGCAATGTCGTCTCTCATGATTATATCATTTCAACATAATGACATCTCTATGAGATAGGCATTTAATACAGAGATTTCAAGCCCTCGGCCATGTATTTGAATTACTTAAGGAGCTTACTTAAGGCCTCCTCCGGAGATTCTAATTACATTTATTGGGGGATGGTGCCGTAATCTGTATTTTTAAAATGTATTATATGTCCTTACTACTCAGTGTGGTCCACAGAACAGCAGAACTGGCATCACCAAATGTAAAATTTTAACTTTCGAAATGTAGACTATTAGGCCCTACACCAGACCTATTGAATCAAAATCAGCATTTAACACGACCACCAGGTGGTTTGTATGTAAATTAAAGTTTTAGAAGCAGTGACCTTTGTGATTCTTATATTCAGTCCAGACTGAGAACTGTAGATTTACCAGGTGAAGAAGATGAGAGGCATTATCGAGGGAGCAGCTGAAATTTATATTCCCCATCAGTGGCAGCATTCACAAGTGATGTCTCCCTGGTTTGGAATTTCTAATAAGATCCTTGACACCAGAGATTGGTCCCATTCATTTCCCAAGCAGGCAAACTTCTGAGAGAACAGGCATGTGAAACTTCACTTGATGCCATTTCTCTACTACAATACTAGCACAATATGTCCAAATGTGAAAAACTGTTAACGTGGCTAGACTAAACATCATTAGCAGGGTGAAGATCCCGGCAGTTAGACTCAGCTACATCACTCTAGGGAAGGAACTTCTCATATACCCTAACACCCTTCAGCTTTCTTAGCTCAGAGGCGTTTTGAGGTATGGATATCTGGAGAGGAAGTACAGCGAGGTCTCAAGGGTGGATATCCTCGTTCCCTTTCTCCCCAAATTATACAAACTTTCAGATACATTTCTTCATGTCAACATAACAACCATGTAGACATCGACACCAAAACGAAAATGATAGTGTCAACACGCATAATGGGCTGTCTTTTTAAAATAAAGAATAGTGTGGTTGGATGGTCTAACATTTTCCATAGGTCTGAAGTTTATCTCAGAATTGTGTAATAAAGTGTCAAAACTAGCACTAAATGGTTAAGGCTAGTGAATTCTTATTCTGGGAGGATTTAGTAGGAGTAGTTATTCTAACTACAATGGGAGTTGCCTGCTTTAAAGTTGGAGGGGCTGGGCGCGGTGGCTAATGCCTGTAACCCCAGCACTTTGGGAGGCTGAGGCAGGTGGATCCCCTGAGGTCGGGAGTCCGAGACCAGCCTGACCAATATAGAGAAACCCCATCTCTACTAAAAATACAAAAATTAGCTGGGTGTGGTGGTGTATGCCTGTGATCCCAGCTACTCATGAGGCTGAGGCAGGAGAATTGCTTGAACCTGGGAGGCGGAGGTTGCGGTGAGCCGAGATCGTGCCATTGCACTCCAGCCTGGGCAACGAGCGAAACTCTGTCTCAAAATAAATAAAATAAAAAATAAAGTTGGAGGAGTGTATGTCTCAGCCTGAAGGACAGCCAACAAATACTAATGAAACATTGGCCATATCCAGGCACCATCCCAGGTGCTGGCCTTGCTGCAGTCACAAAAGCAGTCATGGCCTTATCTGTATGGAGTTTACAATTTGGTAGGAAACTCAGCTATAAACAAGAAATCAAGGTCATTGAATGCTGCTGGATGAGTACAGGATGCTGTGGAAACATAGAAGCAGGTCTCACCTGGTCTGGGTGATTGAGCTGAGCCAGTGACATGTAATAAACCTGCAGGAGAAGCAGGGGTATGCCAAGTAAGGAGGCAGAGGGGCCGGGCGTGGTGGCTCACGCCTGTAATCCCAGCACTTTGGGAGGCCAAGGCAGGTGGATCACTTGAGGTCAGGAGTTCAAGACTATCCTGGCTAACACGGTGAAACCCCGTCTCTACTAAAAATACAAAAAAATTAGCTGGGTGTAGTGGCGGGTGCCTGTAGTCCCAGCTACTCGGGAGGCTGAGGCAGGAGAATGGCGTGAAACCGGCAGGCGGAGCTTGCAGTGAGCTGAGATCGCGCCACTGCACTCCAGCCTGGGTGACAGAGCGAGACTCCGTCTCAAAAAAAAAAAGAATGCCACAGTGTGAATGGATTGAAGGCTAGTGAGCATAGCAGCAGGGAGGTGAAGTAAGAGACTATTCCAATAGTCCAGACAAGAAAAGACGTCAGCCTGTTCCAGATTGTGGCAATTGGGATAAGCAGTGGGTGAATTAGAAATGGAATGAAGTACAGAATCTATATGACTTGCTAGGATTAGATGTTGATCTTGAGAGAAATAAATGAATGAAAGAAAACTCCCAGGTTTCTGACTTGAGGCTGGATTCCTTTTGCTGAGATATGAGAGACTGGAGGAGCAGATTGGGAGAGCGGCAGGGTGAGATAACGAGTTTCATCTGGGATCTGTGAAGCTGAGGATGGTCATGATCCATGGGGAGATAATCAGGAACTGGTAATGCAGTACTAATGATGATAGGTTTACCCAGGAAGTTCAGATGGTAATCAGTGTCACAAGGACAGGTGAACTCTTTCAGGGCTTGATCTGTAGAATTAGAACAGAATTCAGGAAAAATTCCCAGAAAACACCAATATATAAGATACTGTTAGAGAAGAAACCATTTACAGTTGTTAAGAAGGAATGTCCAGTATGTGTCAGGAAACCAGTGTGATTGCACGGAAGCTAATAGATAAGAGTGTTTTAGAAAGAAAGGAGGAGTCAATCTCATTACATGTTATGAAAAGTGAGATGGATCAGTGTGAAAAGTAGCGTGGGTTTTGTGATGTGGCACATTTCTGATTATAGAAATAATTATAGAAATCTCAGAATATAGAGATTGTTGTTAGGAAAAATGATGGTGAAATCAATGATTGAAGAACACCTATTGACCATGTATCATAGGAATATATTTATTTTTATTCACGGTTTTAAGGGACCCTATTCTCTTAAAGATACTGGAGACAGAGCATGATGGGACAAAATCAAACCAGCATCTCAGAGTTCCTGCTCCTGGGCCTGCCCATCCAGCCAGAGCAGCAAAACCTGTTCTATGGCCTGTTCTTGGTCATGTATCTTACCACCCTCCTGGGGAACATCCTCATCATTGTCCTCATTCGACTGGACTCCCATCTCCACACGCCTATGTATTTGTTTCTCAGCAACTTGTCCTTCTCTGACCTCTGCTTTTCCTCAGTCACAATGCCCAAATTGCTGCAGAACATGCAGAACCAAGACCCATCCATCCCCTATGCAGACTGCCTGACCCAAATGTACTTCTTCTTGTATTTTTCGGATCTAGAGAGCTTCCTCCTTGTGGCCATGGCCTATGACCGCTATGTGGCCATCTGCTTCCCCCTGCACTACACCGCCATCATGAGCCCCATGCTCTGTCTCTCCCTGTGGCGCTGTCCTGGGTGCTGACCACCTTCCATGCCATGTTACACACTTTGCTCATGGCCAGGTTCTGTTTTTGTGCAGACAATGTGATCTCCCACTTTTTCTGTGATATGTCTGCTCTGATGAAGCTGGCCTGCTCTGACACTCGAGTTAATGAATTGGTGATATTTATCATGGGAGGGCTCATTCTTGTCATCCCATTCCTACTCATCCTTGGGTCCTATGCACGAATTGTCTCCTCCATCCTCAAGGTCCCTTCTTCTAAGGGTATCTTCAAGGCCTTCTCTACTTGTGGCTCCCACCTCTCTGTGGTGTCACTGTTCTATGGGACCGTTATTGGTCTCTACTTATGCCCATCAGCTAATAGTTCTACTCTAAAGGAGACTGTCATGGCTATGATGTACACTGTGGTGACCCCCATGCTGAACCCCTTCATCTACAGCCTGAGGAACAGAGACATGAAGGGAGCCCTGGAAAGGGTCATTTGTAAAAGGAAAAATCCCTTCCTTCTATGACAGTAATACTTGGGAGTCTTACATAATTTTATCCAATAGATACATGGACATTAATATTTCAATATTATTTCAGATCTCTTTTTTTCTGCACATGAAACTTTTTGTTTAAATGTAATATTACATAATTTCTGAGTAAGTAAAACAGATGTAGGGGGATATGTAGTTGAAGTAAGGTGTTCTCAGTAACCTGCTAGAAAGATTTTCCTTTTTGCTAATCCCAGGTGAAGAAAATCTTTACATTAAAGATTTAAAATATTTAAATTAAAATTTCTGTCTTCATTGTTAAACCACCAGTTTATCATGTGTACTTAAAAAAACCCTGTAGGTCTGCTTTAAATGATATTCTGTCCTCTCATGTCAATAATAAGACCTAAACATCTCAGTCCCCTTCTTTGCTAAACAAAACTACAAATTTTGAATAAAATTTTTTTACTCAATTTCCTGAGCAAGTGTTCACATCAGCCTGTCTCCTAACCTTGTTTTCTTCTTAATTTTTATGTCTGCATGTCTCTTTACCTGACCCAAACCTAAAATGAACTTTCTGTTTGCTTGGATACCATAGTTTAGTTTATCTATATCTAAGAACTAAGTCATACCTGAGGCCCTAAAAGGACTTCTCAAGCATGAGGAAGGGAACCAAAGTCTGCTTAAGAACCTCAGTCATTTGTTCAGTCATTCATTTATATTAGTTATTTTAAAATTGTTTAAAAAATTGACACATAATAATTGTACATATTTATTGGGTACAGTGTGATATTTTGATACATGTATACAATGTACAATGATCAAATCAGGAAAATTAGCATTTCTATAACCTCAAAATTTATCATTTCTTAATATTGAGGACATTCAAAATTCTCTCTTCTAGTTATTTGAAAAATGCAATAAATTGTTTACCAGAGTCATCCTACAGTGCTATAGAACACTAGAACTTATTCCTCCTATCCTATAATTTTTTATCTATTAACTAACCTCTATAACCCCACTTCTTCCCCTTCTCAGCCTCTAGTGGCCAATATTCTATTCTATACTTTTATACTGCCAACTTTTTAAGCTTCCACACATGGATGAGAATATGTGGTATTTATTTTTATGTGCTTGACTTATTTAACAAAATATCCTTCAGATTCATCCATGTTGCCATGAATGACAAGATTTTATACTTTTTAATGACTGACTAGTATTCCATTGTGTATATATACACCATATTTTCATTATTTATCTGTTGATGGCCACTTAGGTTGATTCCATATCTTGGCTAACATAAATAGTGCTAGAAGTGAAGATGTCTCTTGGACATACCTATTTTCTTTCTTTTGCATACACACCTAGTAATGGGATTGCTGGATCATTTGGTAGTTCTAGTTGTATGAGAACTTCCATACCATGTTCCATAATGGCTGTACTAATTTACATTCCCACCAACAACAATATATAAGAATTATCCTTCTCCACATCTTTGCCAGCATTTGTTATTTTTAGTTTTCTTGATAATACATTAATTGGGTGAGATGAGGTATCATTTTGGTTTTGATTTGAATTTCCCTGATAATTAGTGATGTTGGGCACGTTTTCATACACATTGTCCATTTGTATGTCTTCTTTTGAGAAATGTTTATTCAGATCCTTTGCCCATTTTTTACTTAGATTATTATTATTATTATTTGCGGTTGAGTTGAATTCCTTGTACATTTTGGATATTAAAACCTTACCAAATGAATAGCTTGCAAAGATTTTCTCCCATTCTGCAGGTTTTCTGTTCATTCTGTTGATGGTTTTCTTGCTGTGTAGAAGCTTTTTAGTTTGATGTAATCCAATTTGTCTATTTTTTCTTTTGTTGTCTGTGCTTTTGAGGTATTATCCATAAAATCTTTGCACAGAGTAAGATGCTGAAACATTTTCCCTATGTTGTCTTCTAGTAGTTGCATAGTGTTGGGTCTTACATTTAAGTCTTTAATCAATTTTGAGTTAATATTTGTATATGATGAGAGATAGGGGCCTAGTTTTATTCTTCTGCATGTAGATGTGCAGTTTTCACAGCACAATTTATTGAAGAGACTGACTTTCCCAGTATATGTTCTTGGTGTTTTTGTTGAAAATCGGTTGGCTGTAAATACATGGATTTATTTCTGGATTCTCTGTTGTGTTCCATTGGTCTATCTGTCTGTTATTATACCTGTACCATGCTGTTTTGGTTACTATAGTTGTGTAGTGTAGTTTGAAGCCAGGTAGTGTGATACAGTGAGTTTTGTTCTTTTTGCTCAGGATTGGTTTGGCTTTATGGGGTGTTTTGTGGTTCCATATAAATTTCAGGTTTTTTTTTCTATTTCATGAAAGAATATCATTTCTATTTGATAGGAATTAATGGAATTGGTAGATCGCTTTGGGTAGTATGGTCATTTTAACAATATTTAACAATATTATTTCTTCCAATCCATGAACATAGAATGTTTTTCCATTTTTTTTACCCTTTTCATTTTCTTTCATGTAATTTGCCTTATATTGGTTAGATTTTTTTCCTAGGTAGTGGGATTGCTTTCTTGATTTATTTTCAGCTACTTTGTTTTTGGTATATAGGAATGCTACTGATTTTTGTATGTTGATTTTGTATTCTGCAACTTTACTGAATTCGCTTAATTTAAGTTAAATCTAAGACATTTTTGGTGGGATTCTTAGGCTTTTCTATAGATAGGATTATGTCATCTGCAAAGGACAATTTGGCTTCCTTCTTTCTGGTTTAGATGCTGTTTTTTCTCTTGTCTAATTGCTCTTGATAGGATTTCCAGTAGCATATTTAATAAGATTAGCAAGAGTACACATCCTTGTCTTATTCCAGTTCTTAGAGAAAAAGCTTTCAGCTTTTCTCCATTCAACATGATGTTAGCTGTGGGTTTGCCGTATTTGGTCTTTATTGTATTTAGGTACATTTCTTCTATACCTAATTTATTGAGAATTTTTTTCATAAAGTGATGTTGAATTTTGTCAAATGCTTTTTCTGTGTCTATTGAGATGATCATATGGGTTTTGTCCTTCGTTCTGTTAATGTGATGTATCTCATATGTTCATTTCCATATGTTGAGCCATCTTTGTATTCTTGAGATAGATCCACTTGAACATAGTGCACAATCTTTTTGATGTGCTGTTGGATTTTGTTTGCTAGTATTTTGTGAAGAATTTTTGCATCTATGTTCATCAGGGATATTGGCCTGTAGTTTTCTATTTTTGTTTTCTTGTCTTGTTTTAGTATCAAGGTAATGCTATCGTTATAGAATGTGTTTGGAAGAGTTTCCTCCTCTTCTGTTTTTTGAAACAGCTTGAAAAGAAATGGTATTAAGGTTTTTTTTTTCTCTAAAATTTTGAACAATTCAGTGGTGAAACCATTTGATCCCGGACTTTTTTGTTGTTGTTGTTGAGTAATAAGATTCAGTCTTATTACTCATTATTGGTCTGTTCAGGTTTGTTTTTTCTTCTTGGTTCAATCTTTATAGGCTGTTTGTCTTCAGGAATTTATCTATTTCCTCTAGGTTTTCTAATTTGTTGGTGTATGGTTGTTCATAATATTTTCTAATGATCCTTTGTATTTCTGTGGTATCACTTAAAATGTCTCCTTTTTCATTTCTGATTTTATTTATTTGGGTTTTCTCTCTTCTTAATTAGTTTAGCTAATGGTTTGCCAATTTTGTTAAACTTTTCAGAAAAATCAGCTTTTCATCTTATGAATATTTCACATTTTTAGTCTCAATTTTATTTCTTTCTGCTTTGATCTTTATTATTATTTCTTTCCTTCTACTACTTTTGGGTTCGATTTGTTCTCACTTTTCTAGTTCCTTGAGGTATATTGCTAGGTTGTTTATTTGAAATATTTTTTTTTATGTAGGAGTTTGTTACCATAAATTTCCCTCTTAGTACTGCTTTTGCTGTATTCTATAGGTTTTGGAATGTTGTGTTTCTATTTTTATTTTATTTTAAGTTACAGGGCAAATGTGCAGGATATACAGGTTTGTTACACAGGTAAATGTGTGCCATGGTAATTTGCTGCACCTATCAACCCATCACCTAGGTATTAAGCCCAGCATGCATTAGCTATTTTTCCTAATGCTCTCCCTCCTACTGCCCCCCACCCCAACAGGCCCCAGTATGTTGTATCCCTCTCTGTGTCTATGTGTTCACATTGTTCAGCTCTCACTTCTAAGTGAGAACATATGGTGTTTTGTTTTCTATTCCTGCATTAGTTTTCTGAGGATAATGGCTTCTGGCCTCATCCATGTCCCTGCAAAGGACATGATCACCAGTGGCTCACGCCTGTAATTCCTGCTTTGGGAGGCCAAGGTGGGCAGATCACCTGAAGTCAGGAGTTCGAGACCAGCCTGGCCAACATGTTGAAACCCCATCTCTACAAAACTACAAAAATTAGCCAGGCATGATGGCGGGTGCCTGTAATCCCAGCTACTGTGGAGGCTGAGGCAGGAGAATAACTTGAACCCAGGAGGTGGAGGTTGCAGTGAGCTGAGATCGTGCCATTGCACTCCAGCCTGGGTGACAGAGTGAGACACTGTCTCAAAAAAAAAATAAATTAAATAAAGATATCATTCCTTTTTATGGCTGCATAGTATTCTATGGTGTACATGTACCATATTTTTTTTAATCCAGTGTATTATTGATGGGCATTGGGGTTGATTCCATGTCTTTGCTATTGTGAATAGTGTTGCAGTGGACATATATGTGCACGTACCTTTATAACAGAATGATTTATATTATTTTGGGTATATACCCAGTAGTGAGATTGCTGGGGCAAATGGTATTTCTGGTTCTAGGTCTTTGAGGAATTGCTACACTGTATTCTACAATGATTGAACTAATTTACATTCCCACCAACAGTGTAAAAGTGTTCCTATTTCTCTACAGCTTCACCAGCATCGTTTCTTGACTTTTTAATAATTGCCATTGTGACTGTCATGAGATGGTATCTTATTGTGGTTTTGATTTGCGTTTCTCTAATGATCAGTGATGTTGAGTTTTTTTATATGTTTGCTGACTGCATGTGTGGAGATTGAGGAGAATAACCCTGCACTGCCCAAGGCAACAGCAATAGCCTTCTCCGAGGCAGTTGCCATGCAATGTTTATTCTCCTCAGGACCCACCCCCAACACCCCTGTTTGCTTCTAGACCTATAACTAGACTAAAGTCCTGGCAGGCCCCTAGATGTGAGGTTCAGAGTGTGACCCATGAAGAAGTGTGCTACACTCCAAAAGAACTGCTTGAGTTTTCTAATTTAAATGAGCAGAAATCTAAAGAACAGGCATGGGAATGGATATTAAGGGTGTGGGATAATGGTGGAAGGAACATAAGGTTGTATCTGCTGAATTTATTGCTTTGGGCCCACTAAGCAGGGATTCTGCATTTAATGTTGCTGCTTGGGGAGTTAAAAAAGGTTCTACTAGCTTATTTGCTTGGTTAGCTGAAATATGGATTAAAAGATGGCCCACTGTGAGCGAGCTGGAAATGCCTGATCTCCTTTGGTTTAATGTAGAGAAAGGAATCCAGAGGCTTAGGGAGATACGGATGCTGGAGTGGATTAGTCATTTTAGACCTACTCATCCCAGCTGGGAGGGTCCAGAAGATATACCCTTGATCAATACTTTGTGAAATAGATTTGTGAGGGCAGCACCTGCATCCTTGAAGAGCTCTGTGATTGCTCCTCTCTGTTTGTCAGATCTTACAGTGGGAACTGCAGTCACTCAACTATAAAATTTAAATGTAGTGGGAATAATTGGATCCCAAGGTGGCAGGGGCCAAGTGGCAGCACTCAACCATCAAAGACAAGGTGGCTGTAGCCACCATAATGGACAGCAGAGGCAAAACAGCAATCAGAATAGTCTGACTCATGTAGAGCTCTGGCATTGGCTAATTAATCGTGGTGTTCCTAGAAGTGAAATTGACAGGAAGCCTACTGCATTCTTACTTGATTTATATAAGCAAAAAACTTCCAGGTCCAGTGGACAAAATACCAATTTGATATATAAAAACAGAATCATGGCCCCTCAATCAATTTCCAGACTTGAACCAGTTTACAGACCCAGAACCCTTTGAATGAAGGGGAGGTGGGGTCCCCTTGAGGAAGGACCCCACTACACTACTGACAATTTATGCTGTTAATCTTTCTCCCATTCTTCCCCAAGGAGACCTCTAGCCTTTTACCAGGGTAACTGTGCATTGGGGAAAGGGGAATAATCCAGGGACTACTAGACACTGGTTCTGAGCTGACATTGATTCCAGGGGATCCAAAACATCATTGTGGTCCTCCAGTTAAAGTAGGGGCTTATGGAGGTCAGGTAATTAATGGAGTTTTAGCTCAGGTCCAACTTATAGTGGGTCCCCGCACTCATCCTGTGGTCGTTTCCCCAGTGCCAGAATGCATAATTGGCATAGACATACGTAGCAGTGTCAGGACCCTCACATTGGCTCCTTGACTGGTAGGGTGAGGGCTATTATGGTGGGAAAGGCCAAATGGAAGCCATTAGAGCTGCCTCTACCTAGAAAAATAGTAAATAGAAAACAATATCGCATCCCTGAAGGGATTGCAGAGATTAGTGCAACTATCAAGGATTTGAAGATACAATGAGATACTCTCACTCCAGTCAGAATGGCTATCATTAAAAAGTAAAAAAATAACAGATGCTGGTGATGTTGTGGAGTAAAAGGAATGCTTATACACTGTTGATGGGAGCATAAATTAGTTCCACCATTGTGGAAGACAGTGTGGCAATTCCTTAAAGACCTAAAAACAGAAATATCACTCAACTCAGCAGTTCCATTACAGGGTATATACTCAATGTAATATAAATAGTTCTAACATAAAGACACATGCATGCTTATGTTCACTGCAACACTCTTCACAAAAGCAAAGACATGGTATCAGCCTAAGTGCTCATCAATGGTAAAATGGATAAAGAAAATATGTTACATATACACTGTGAAATACTATGCAGCCATAAAAAAGAATGAGATCATGTCCTTTGCAGGAACATGGATGGAGCTTGTAGGCTGTTATCCTTAGCAAACTAACTCGGAACAGAAAACCAAATACTGCATGTTCTCACTTACAAGTGGGAGCTAGGCCGGGCGAGGTAGCTCACGCCTGTAATCCCAGCACTGTGGGAGGCCGAGACGGGTGGATCACGAGGTCAGGAGATCGAGACCATCTTGGCTAACACGGTGAAACCCCGTTTCTACTAAAAATAGAAAAAATTAGCCGGGCGTGTTGGCGGGCACCTGTAGTCCCAGCTACTCGGGAGGCTGAGGCAGGAGAATGGCGTGAACCCGGGAGGCGGAGCTTGCAGTGAGCTGAGATCGCGCCACTGCACTCCAGCTTGGGTGACAGAGCGAGACTCCGTCTCAAAAAAAAAAAAAAAAAACAAACAAAAAAAAAAACAAGTGGGAGCTAAATGATGAGAATACATGGACACATAGAGGGGAACAACACACACTGGGGCCTATCAGAGAGTGAAGGTTGGGAGGAGGGGGAGGATCAGGAAAAATAACTAACGGGTGCTAGGCTTAATATGTGAGCGGCAAAATAATCTGTACAACAAACTCTCATGACACAAGTTTACCTATATAACCTATATTACCTATATACACCTATATAGGTATATATAACTTATATTACCTATACATAACAAACCTGCACATGTACTCCTGAACTTAAAAGTTAAAAAAAGAATGCCCTGTAAGATAAAGGAAATACCAAATATTGAACATGTTGATTATAATTTGTTAATCAGCTCTGATCAGCAATTATTGAGATATTTGGTTGATACAAAATTTTATCCCTCAATTTGTTGGTAAAATAGGGATGATAGCTCAAAGAGTGGCTTTAAGGATTAAATGAATTATCTTATGTAATGTGGATAGAGCATTTACTAGCACCTAGTAACTACTCAGTACATGGCACCTACTTAAATAAATAAAAGTAAAATTAATGAAAAAAGAAATTAAAAATTCAAATTAAAATACTGCAATTTCTCAACCTTCAGGTTATAAAAATTGAGAAAAATTTTTTTAATAACAACCATTGATGGGAGAGATGTGGGTAAACAAACACTATCATAACAGCAAATCCATAAATTGGCCCAAAAGTTTTAGAAATTAAGATGTGTATATGTTTGTGCATGTGTATCTTAAAATTTATATTTGTTATTTATATTTTATAATCTGATAAAGTTATTTGTATGAATTAATCCTGGGAAAATAATTACATAAATTTAGAAAAATGCCCCATAAGGATATTCATCACAATATTATTTGTTATTGCAAAACAATTAGAAACAACCCAAGTTATATCAGTGGAGTTTTGATTAAATAAATTATAGTTTATATGTTTAATGATATACTCATTATTATTATTTTTAATGATATCTCATCATTAAAAGAGATAAAGCAGAATTTTAGTCTTTGTTATGTAAAAGATTACATTGTATAACATGTAGGAAAAACATAAAGCAGATCACAGAACAGTATGTTTCTACAGATGTGAAATAGGCATATCATATATATAGGAAATCTTTGGGGGATTAAACACCAAGTTCTTTTTTTTTTTTTTCTTTTTTTGAGACGGCGTTTCACTCTTGTTGCCCAGGCTGGAGTGTAGGCTGGAGTGCAGTGGCGCCATCTCAGCTCACTGCAATTTCTGCCTCCCGAGTTCAAGCGATTCTCCTGCCTCAGCCTCCCAGCTAGCTGGGATTACAGGTGCCTGCCACCACGCCCGGCTAATTTTTGTATTTTTAGTAGAGATGGGGTTTCACCATGTTGGCCAGCGTGGTCTCAAACTCCTGACCTCGGGTGATCTACCCGCCTTGGCCTCCCAAAGCGCTGGGATCACAGGCGTGAGCCACCATGCCTGGTCACCAAATTCTTAAGAGGAGTTAACTCTGATGAGATTTTTGGCGAGGTGAAGGAATAATTGGATTTTTATTTCCCACTTAAAAGAATAATATTTTCTGAGTGTTTCCACTATCAGGTATAATATTTCTGAAACATTTAAAAATAGGTATATTTACATTTGAGAGCACAAAGAGAGAAACTCCAAGGAAATACATCTTTCTCACTTGTTCAGGAAACCCCTCGGTGTTGGAGGACAGGTGGAACACAAGAAAGGAGGTGGCAATGCCACACAGGAGGCAGTGCCAGGGCCTGGGATCTTTGGGGGTCATAGACGAGTGTTAGATGCTCACAGCGTAGATGGAGTGGTGGAAATGGTGGTGGTAATGCTCTCAAAATGTTCTGTGATGTGTTCAGACCCAGGGAAAAGTTCATTCAGACTATTATGATCAGAGGTCATTAAATGTGAGGAACCGTGGATAGGAAATCTTGTCCCAGTCCCTTACAGTACAGGTGGACACAAGCCCAACCATGTAAGGAACTTTCTAAGATCACAGAGCAGTGGATGAGTAGGAATGATGTGATTACAACCCGTGTCCCTGATTTTCGTTCACAAGAACTTTGCCCTTAAGGGAAGCTCAAGTTCTTTAATGTTAAAGTGTCTGGACACCCAAGAGCATCAGGTAAGAGACATACTTCTCTCTTCCCATTCTCTCATTGCGTCATTTCCTTCATTACTTCCATCCTTCCTTCTCACCACTTTTGCTCATCATCCTGTTCCATCCCTCTCGATATATTCGTTTCATCTTCATTGCTCCTCTCCAATCCTTTCCTACCTCCCACTCTCATATCTTTTCTTCACATCCTTATCTCAGCCCATCCTTCCAGTCAACCCCAAGAGGAAATCACAGAGAAGCCACGGTTCAGGTGCACCCACGGACAGTTCTAGGGATGACACAGCAGAGGGACAGTAGGGTTGCTAGGACGCGGTAAACAGTCTTCCTAGAGGGGCTGGAGAGAATCAAGAATTAATGGGCTGAAACCTGGATAGACGTCAAGATGAGACAATGCTCTGGGTTGCAGTGGTATTGATGTATTAATAAAGTTAGGAGGAGGTATCACTCCCGGGGACTGCATTTATGGATGTGTATTTTCAGGCTAGAAGGTTTGGGATCGAAAAGTAAGACTTTGGAGGAGAATGTTGTATTGGGTATTCTACAGCATAAACACTTACTCTTTCAAAAAGTATCATATGTGTCAGGAAGATGACTTATCAAATAAGACAGAAAGATACCACAGGGGATGGAAATAGAACATTCCCTTTTTGATCTTAAGGTATATCATGTACGTATTAACATAGTTTTTATTTAGTAGCTCTTTCCTTCTCTAGACCCCACCTGTTGCCTGATCATCCTATGGGATTCTCGTGTGGTATTAAAGAGAGGGAACTGATTTTATGGGAGGTGAAAGGTGAACAGTAGAATGAAATGATTCCTGGCACTGGGCCCACTGTTCAAAATATCTTTCCACACTCTGATCTGGAGGGAGTCTCACATCCCTCTGGAAGGAAACTTTGCAGTGATATTCTTGGTTACCTAGGCTGGGATGAAGTGGCCCTTTCCTGTAGGACATTGCTGCCCAGGCATAAAGTGCTGCCAAGATTTCAACTCTACCGAGAAAGTGGGCACAGCCCAAAGCAAGGTAGCAACTTGCCCAGGAGGCTTGGTTGGCCAAAGCTAACTTCATGTCTTCCTGTCTTACTACCTTTTTTCTATAGAGTGTATCACCATGTGGTATACTATATATGATGCTTATTTATTTATTTAGCCTACATTTATAGCATGTGATTTGCTTGAGTGCAGAGACTTTTGTCCATTTTGCTCACCAATGCCCTAGAAGATTGTCTGGATCATAGAAGTAATTTAATAAATATTTGTCGAATGAATAAATGAATGAATTATATAGGGTTTCCTTGTAGGCCAAACACATAACACCACTCCTCAGGCATCAGGAGATAGAAATAATGGTTATAAACAAGGTTTGTTGGTTACTATCTTCTCGGGAAATTTTCCTCAGTCCAGAAAAGGCAGGAAAGCAGGTCATCTCTCAGGTCAGTGATCGCTTCCCCACAAGTAACTGACACAGAGCGCCCTGAACATCAGTATTTCTGAGGCTGTAGATAAGTGGGTTCAGCATGGGGTTGATCACAGTCATGAAAACTCCAATCCCCTTATCCTTGTCTGAAGATTCCACTGAACCCAGCCTCATGTAGCTGAAGACACCTGTCTCATAGAAGATGCCCACCACAGTGAGGTGGGAGCCACATGCGGAGAAGGCCTTCTTTCTGCCCTCAGCAGAGCGGATTTGCAGCACGGCAGCTACCACATGAGCATAGGACACGCTGATGAGGACCAAGGGCGCCACAGCCATGAAGGCTGCTGCTACAAAGAGCAGCAGCTCATTGAGTTGGGTGCTGGAGCAGGAGAGCTGGAAGAGCTGTGGGAGGTCACAGTAGAAGTAATTGATCACACTGGGGCCACAGAAGTTGAGGGTAGTTAAGGCAATAGGGTGGGTCAGTGCATTGGTGAAGGCACAAGTCCAGGACACAGCCACCAACATCCTCTGGACTGTCTGACTCATGCGGGTGCTGTAGGTGAGGGGCCAGCAGATGGCCAGGAATTGGTCATAGGCCGTGGTGGTCAGCAGGAAGCAGTCCATCCCAGCCAGAAGGTGGAAGAAGAAGAGCTGGGAGAGGCAGGCATCATAGGAAATTGTGCACTTGTGGGACAAGAGATGACCCAACATTGCAGGAACAGTGGCAGTGACACATCCGACATCCAGCACTGATAGGTTCCCCAGGAAGAAGTGCATGGGGGTGTGGAGTTTGGGCTCCACCAAGACAGCTGCCAGGATGCTGAGGTTGCCCCCAATTGTGACCAGACAGGCAAAGAGGAGGAGCACAAAGACCACAGACCGCATCTCTTCTGCTTGCACTAGGCCCAGTAGAATGAACTCAGCAACGGCTGTCCTGTTGGTCCCAGCTTCTGGCTCCATGAGTTCCTATAAGGACATGTCCCAGCAGGGGAGGTATCAGTTCACTCAGTTCACATTAACATTTTAAACCATTTACGTTCAAAGCCCCATGGTGAGTCCCCAGGCCGTCCCTCACTCCTCCAACACCTCAATGCCTTTACCTTGCTCTTGGTTGAGATGCCCAGTGCCACCACCACCGTGTCCCTCTCATCGTCTGCTAGCTGAAAAGGTCAGAATACTTGGGAAAATAAGCTAAGATAAAAGATCTAATTTATAACATGAGGATTATAGTTAATAAAGTGTATTGTATTCAAGATTTTTGCTAAATGAGTAGATTACAGTTGCTCTTGCCAGAGGGGGGGAAAATGGGTAACTGTGTGAGATGATGGATTTGTTAATTTGTTTCACTATGCTAATCATTTTACTGTCTACATGTATCTCATAACTTCATGTGGTGAACCTTAAATATACGCAATGAAATTTGTTTAAAAAAAGGCAAAATACTTCCTTTTTGAATATAGTGAGATTAAGATAGAATTTTCCGTGGGCACAGTGGCTCACGCCTGTAATCCCAGCACTTTGGGAGGCCGAGGTGGGCGGATCACGAGATCAGGAGATTGAGACCATCCTGGCTAACACGGTGAAACGCCATCTCTTCTAAAAATACAAAAACAAAATCAGCCGGGCGAGGTGGCGGGCGCCTGTAGTCCCAGCTACTCGGGAGGCTGAGGCAGGAGAATGGCATGAACCCAGGAGGTGGAGCTTGCAGTGAGCCGAGAATTCGCCACTGCACTCCAGCCTGGGCAACAGAGTGAGACTCCGTCTCAAAAAAAAAAAAAGAAAGAATTTTCCCATTTTTCTCTGAGGGATCAACCCAAACTCATAAGCAGATTACACTTTAATAATTAATTTTTAATTGATGAATAATGTGTATATTTATGGGGTACAGTGTGATATTGATCGGTAATTAACATAGCCATCCCTTCACCAACTCATTTTTGTGGTGAGAATGTTAAAATATATCCTTTTATACAAACTGGAAGACATTATGCTAAGTGAAATAAACTAGACACAGAAAGATAAGTACTTTACAATTTCACTTACATGTGGAATCTAAAAAGTCAATGTCATAGAATCAGAGACCAATAAGCAGACTTCAAAATAGAAAAATTCATGAGATTTTCAGAGAAACTAGAAAATATTGAAACTGTTGCCTAGGTTTCAAGGCTTCTGGAAATAGCGAAGATCAAGCGAAGGTATGGCAAGAATCAGAGACAAGATACTCATGATTCTGAATTTTTTTTATTTTTTTGAAGAACCTCCAAACTGTTCTCCGTAGTGCTTGTATTAATGTACACGCGCATCAGCAGTGGATGAGGGTCCCTTTTCTTCTCATGTTCACCAACATTTGTTACTGCCTGTCTCTTGGATAAGAGCCATTTTAACTGGGATGAGATGGTATCTCATTGTAGTTTTGATTTGCATTTCTCTGACAATCAGTGATATTGAGCACCTTTTCATATGTCTGTTTGCCATTTGTCTATCTCCTTTTGAGAAATGTCTATTCAAATATTTTGCCAATTTTTAAGTTGGATTATTAGATGTTTTCCTGTAGGGATGTTTGAGCTTCTTATATATTCTGATTATCAATCGCTTGTCAGATGAGTAGTTTGCGAATATTTCCTCCCATTCTGTGGGTTTTCTCGTCACTTTGTTGACTATTCCTTTGCACAGAAGCTTTTTAACTTGATGTGATCCCATTTGTCCATGTTTGCTTTGGTTGCCTCTGCTTGTGGGATATCACTCAAGAAATTGTTGCCCAGACCAACGTCCTTGAGAGTTTCTCCAATGTTTCCCCGTAGTAGTTTTTCAACTCTAGAATTTCTGCTTGATTCTTTTTAATGATTTCAATCTCTTTGTGAAATTTACCTGATAGAATTCTGAATTTCTGCACTGTGTTATCTTGAATTTCTTTTCATTTCCTTAACACAGCTATTTTGAATTATCTGTAAGAAAGATCAACTATCTCTATGTCTTCAGGATTGGTCCCTGGTGCCTTCAGTTCATTTGGTGAGCTCATGTTTTCCTGGATGGTCTCAATGTTTTTAGGTGTTCATTGGTGTCTGGGCATTGAAGAACTAGGCATTTATTGTAGTTTTTGCAGTCTGAATTAGGCATTTATTGCAGTTTTTGCAGTCTGAATTAGGCATTTATTGTAGTTTTTGCAGTCTGAATTAGGCATTTATTGCAGTTTTTTGCAGTCTGAATTAGGCATTTATTGTAGTTTTTGCAGTCTGGTCTTGTTTATCCTTCTTGTCCCTTCCAGTCCCTGTTCCCATTTCCAGGGGGAGCTTTTAAGTGTCTTGAGCGTCCTTCACAACATAGCCCATACAAATAGGCACTTACGGATATGCTTCTTACTTTTGACTCTCTGCATATTTGCTTTGTTTTTGCAGGCAAGCCAATTAGAAAGCCAGCTAAAAAAACGTGTCAATGAGTACTTAATAATAATATGGGTTAAGTAGGATGGGGTTTTGAATTTTTTTTTTTTTCAGTCAAATGGCATCTTAGGTACCACTGCTGGGGGTCCTCAAAATATGCACTTCTAGTCATTCTCTTAAGAGCTGAGCTCTGGATTCTGTGTGTGTGTGTGTGTGTGTGTGTGTGAGAGAGAGAGAGAGAGATTGAGATTCTTAGGCTAAGAAGATGTTTTTGGCCCATAGCTAAGTGGGTTGCTTGCCTGGTGGTGGAGGAATTGCAGGCCAGGCAGTGTGTCCTATGGCCTTGGAATGGATGAGAAAGGCCTGGGCTCCACTGAAAATGACAAGTTGTTTCACTCCACGGGCTCTGCTGCACGAGAGGGTGCGTGTGCCTTCATTCTTCAGCTGCTGTTAAAGCAAAGCTAGGCTGTGCGGCCATGGCAGCCCTTTCCTTGTATTGCATTTCACTTTGCATGTTTGTGTGAGTGCAGAGACTACAATTTGATATGGCTCCTGAAGGCTTACAGTCAGGAAGTAGCCACATCTTGTGTTAGTTGACTGTGGCCTCAGTCCTCTTACTCATCCATCTGTTCATTCAACGAGTATTTATCAAGCATTTACTACGTATGAAACAATTGACCCAGATACTGGGAAAACTGGTGAACGAAACCAGAATGTCTAATCAGGTGCATGCTGGCTGGGAAGGGCGAGGGTAGATGCTGAGAGGTTCTGCTTTTGAATGTTTGATACTGTGATTTACCTTCCAAAAGCACACAGTCTCGGCTTGCCTCCCTGCAGGTTTTACCTCCGAAATTCCTCTCTGATCCCTCCTCTCCTTTATGCTTCTGTTACTACCTCTCCAGGTGCTTCCCCTCACTTCGGCCAGTCTGGCAGTCTCCTAACTGATCTCCCTGACTTCGCCCTTCAGCCCTGTTTCACATCCATTGTTGACAATGCCACTTAACACAAAGCTGGGTGTGTCATTTCCATGCCCGAGACTTTTCATGGGCTCTCTATTGTCTATTGCATAAAATCCAAGCTCCTTAACTAGCCGTAGGGGGCCCTCAATGACATTGCTCACACGTGTCTGTGGACACATGGAGATGATCTCCAAGGACAGTTCTTCCTTCAAGAACAGACCTGCTGCCCAGCTGTGAGGAGCGTGGTCGGCAGACAGCCTTCAGCTGTCAGCTCCTTTAGGGTTTACCGTAGCTACAGAGAGCCTCCTTCCCCAAGGCAGTCCCTTTTCCTGGATAGCCCACACCTGGTGATTGAGGCCGGGGTATAAAGACTGTCCATTTTAACCTGGTATGGGACAGCTCCGATGGCCAACAGTCATTCCAAATCTCCCTGCTGGGTCGGTGCTATGGTGTGAAAGTGTCCATTCTGAAAGTCATGTGTTGAAACTTCATAGCCAGTGCGATAGTATTATGAGGTGGGGCCTTTAAGAGGTGATTAGGCCACGAGGCTCCTCCCACGTGAATGGGATTAAGACCCTTTATAAAAGAGGCTTCACGCAGTGTGCGGCTTTCTTGTTCTTTCACCTTCCCCCGTGTGAAGATGCGGTGCTCTTGCCCCCGGAGAGGATGCAGACACAAGATGCCGTGTCGGAAGCAGGGACCAGGTCCTCACTAGCTGGCAGCTTGGTTTGGATTTCCAAGCCTCCGGAACTGTGAGAAATAATTTTCTGTTTTTTATAAATTACCAGGTTCAGGTATCTTTTTTATAGAAGCAGAAAATGTGCTGAGACAATTGGCTTTCTGGGAGGCCAGCCTGCAATTTGACTTCCTCCTCTGCCCAATCAAGGTTCCTCCCTTGTTCCTTCACAGTTGTTGTTCCCTAGTAAACACCTTTTACTCCAAACTCTTTCTCATACTTGCTTCTGGAGCCCCTGGCCTGTGACACTGCCTGGATAGCGCGTCATTGCCGCCGCTCTGTTTATACCAGACTCCCGGTCACTCCCCGCACACACCCTGTTTCAAATCCCCGTGCTTTCATGTGTGCTATTCCCTTTGCCTCAACTTTTCAATTTTTTTTTCTGGTCAACAAAACTTCTATTTTTCCTGTCCTTTCAAACCCAGCTCAGGGAATATCTCCTACCTGGCTCCTTGTTGCTGGGCTTGGCTTGCTTCTTCGTTCTCTCCCGCCTTCCTTTGCTTACAGAGTACTGCTGTAGTTGGTGGGTACAGTACTGTATACAGAAGTGTATTTGGTACCCAGAAGTGATGGATTCCAGAGCAGAAAGGGACCCAGGACTACCTGACACGGTGGTTAATTGTGATTCTGGAGCAGGAGCTGTGATGGACACGGGAGAGCACATATGCCTTCAACATGCTGACTTCATTTCCTTCGGGTACATACCTAGAATTGGGATTACTGAAACATATGGTAGTTCCATTAAAAAGGAAAGTCATTTTTTTAGAGGCAAGGTCTCACTCATTTGCCCAGGCTGGAGTGCAGTGGCACAATCATAGCTCACTGCAGCGTTGCCCTCCTGGGCTCAAGAGATCCTCTTGCCTTAATCTCCCCAGGAGCTAGGACTACAGGTGTGTGCCACTATGCCCAGCTAGCTTTTTAAATTTTGTGTTTGTAGAGACGGGGTATCGCTGTGTTGCCCAGGCTGGTGTCAAACTCCAGGCTGTAAGTGATCCTCCTGCCTCAGCCTCCTAAAGTGTTGGGAGTACAGGCACGAGCAACTGTGCCCAGCAGTGGTTGTATTTTTAGTTTTTAAAGAAACTCCATACCATTTTCCATAATTGCCATGCTAATTTACATTCCCACCCACAATGCTTAAAAGTTACCTTTTTCTTCACATCCTCCAATACTCACCATTCATCTTTATGGTGAAGGCTGTTCTAACAAGCATGAAATGATACCTCATGGTGATTTTGATGTACATTTTTCTAATGATTAGTGATGCTGAGCATATTTTCATGTACCTGTTGGCCATTTGTATGTCATCTAAAGAAACACCGATTCATATACCTATAAAGAATATCATTGCTATTTTGATATGGATTTTTTTGCATTTCTAGATTGCTTTGAGTAACATGGACATTTTAGTAATGGTAATTCTTTCAATCCATGAACAGGGAGTATTTTCTCATTTACTATTCCCTTTTCAATTTTTTCTTCAATGTTTTATGTTCTTATTTTAGAGATCTTTCATCTCTTTTGTTAGATGTACTCCAAGGGATCTTTGGTTGTGGTAGCTATTGTAAATGGTATGGTTTCTCCTTTTTTTTTTTTCCAGATAGTTCACTATTCATGTATAGATGTTTCTGTTTTTATGCCAGTACCATAGTATTTTGATTAAAATTGTTTTGTAATATGTTAATATGTTTTGAAATTGGAGAGTGTGATGCCGTCAGCTCTGTTCTTTTTGCTGAAGTTTATTTTTGGCTATTGGGGTCTTTTGTGGTTTTATACGAATTGGTTTGTTTTTGTTTATTAAAAATTTTATTTTAAAAAATTTTCAATATGGAGGGTACATATGCAGGTTTGTTGCATGTGTATATTGCACCCAGCCAGAGAGCATAGTACCAAATAGGTAGCTTTTCAACCCATGCCTCCCTCCGCTCCTCCCCCCCCATTACTCTGCAGTTTCTATTGTTCTCGTGTTTATGTCCACGTGTGTTCAATGTTTAGCTCCCACTTACAAGTGAAAACATGTATGTGGTTTTCTGTCCCTGAGTTAGTTTGCTTAGGATTATGGCCTCCACCTCCATCCATGTTGTTGGGAAGGATGTGACTTCATTCTTTTTTATGACTGCATAATATTCCATGGTGTATATAAGCATTTTCTTTAGTCAACCACTGATGGGCACCAAAGTTGAATCCGTGTCTTTGCTATTGTGAATCACATACATATGTCCTTATGGTAGAATGATTTATATACCCCATAATGGAAATGCTGGGTCGAATGGTAGTTCTGTTTTAAGTTCTTTGAGAAATCTCCAAACTGCTCTTCACAGTTGCTGAACTAATTTACATTCCCACCATCAGCATATAAGCATTCCCTCCCTTTTCTCCACAGCCCTGCCAGCATCTGCTTTTTTGGGGCTTTTTATTAATGCCCATTTTGACTGGTGTGAGATGGTGTCTCATTGTGGTTTTGATTTGCATTTCTCTGATGATTAGTGACGTTGAGCATTTTTTTCATATGTTTGTTGGCCAATCGTGTCTCTTCCCTTGAGAAGTGTCTTTTCCTTTGCCCATTTTTTAAAATGGGGTTATTTTTTGCTTGTTGATTTAAGTTCCTTACAAATACTGGACATTAGACCTTTGTCAGATGCATAGTTTGCAAATATTTTCTCCCGTTCTGCAGGTTGTCTGTTTACTCTTTTGATAGTTTCTTTTGCTGTGAAGATGCTCTTTAGGTAATTAGGTCCCCCTTCTCAATAGTTTGACCTATTCTTTTCTTATTTGGACGCCTTTTATTTCTCTTGCCTGATCGCTCTGGCTAGGCCTTCCAATACTACGTTGAATAGGAGTGGTGAGAGTGGGCATCCCTGTTTTGTTCCAGGTCTCAAGGGGAATGGCTCCAGCTTTTGTCCATTCAGTATGATGTTGGCTGTGGGTTTGTCATAGATGGCTCTTATTATTTTGAGGTATGTTCCCTGGATGCCTACTCTGTTGAGGAGTTTTATCATGAAGGGATGCTGGATTTTACCAAACCCTTTTTCTGTTTCTATTGAGATGATCATATGGTTTTTGCTTTTAATTCTGTTTATGTGATAAATCACATTGATTGATTTGTGTATGTTGAATCAGCCTTGCATCCCAGGAAGTAAGGTTGGGCAAGTCCAGATGGTCATTTTACAGGTACTTGCTGACATGCAGTTGCCGCTCAACCCGGGGAAGACTAATGAAAGCAACTGGGTTTTGTGGGGAAGGTGGCTCAGGATTTGAGCCTGAAAGGCCTATGGACAGTATTGCCTGCAGCATGATGTTGACTAGTTTTTTCTGGTGTGGCACCTCTTTTGGCCAGAATACAGAGCAATTCCCAAGATCTGTGTGCTGGCTACTTTAAGTCCTACCTTCATTGTTTGTTTCTAACTGACCTCAGGTGGTCTAACTGCTGGCACTCTCTCTGTTTCCCATGGGATGAGACAAGAGTGAGCTTGCCTCCTCCTGCAAAGGATCCCAGAATGGTGGGGAAACTGAGTATCGGCCTTCAATTCACTTTTCTTATTGTAGAAACTGTGGGTCTAGGAACATTCTCTGTGTGTGGTGCGGTGCTGACTTTGGGGAGGGTGAAATGGTCAGAGAACAATTTCTGTTACTCTTTGGTCGTGCCTTTTCTCGATTGTGTGCCCAGGGTGGTGTCTCAGCCTCAGTCCCAATTCCTGGAATATTCAAGACGTTTTTCTAAAAATTTTAAGTTCCGGGATATATGTATAGGATGTGCAGATTTGTTAGGTAGGTAAACGTGTGCCATGGTGTTTTGCTGCACCTGTCAACCCATCGCCGAGATACTAAGCCCTGCATGCATTAGCTCTTTATCCCGATTCTCTCCCCCCACCGCCCCCACTCCCCCAACAGAACCCAGTGTGTGTCGTTCCCCTCCCGGTGTCCTTGAGTTAGGATGGTATTCTTGACTGTGGGTGCTTCTAGTTGGATTTCTGTGTGGGGAGTGAACCTGGAGAACTCCTATTCTGCCATCTTGCTTATGTCGTTCTCTTCTTGACCAATTTTTAATAAAAAATATATGATTCAGATTTTGTATGTGTTTGGAGGGGAAGGAAGTATTGTTATGGACTCAATGTTTGTGTCCCTGCCAAATCCATTTGTTGAAGCTCTAATGCCCCATGTGACTGTACCTTTGGGAGGTAATTGGGTTTAGAGGAGCTCATGATGGTGAGCCCCATAATGGGATTAGTGCTCTTATAAGAGGAGGGGCCAGTGCTTTTCCTTCCTCTCCTTGCATACACAAAGAAGAGATCATGTGAGCACACAGCAAGGTGGTGGCTGCCTACAAGCTAGGAAGAAGTCCTACCAGAACCCAACCATGCTGGCATCCTGATAGTGACTCCTAGCTTCCACAACTGTGAGAAAATAGATCTGTTGTTTAAGCCACCCAATGTATGGTATTTTGTTATAACATCCCTAATTGACTAACACAAATGTGTTTTTCACATCTAATCATTCATCCATTTTATAAGTCAAACTCAATGGCAAACCAAACCTTCAGATCCTTTAAAAACTAAAAAAGTAATTATGAATAATTTTTTTCTTTTTTTTTTGCTTGGTAAATCAACTATTTTTATTTTATTTTTCATAAGTCATTGGGGTACGGGTGTATTGGGTTACATGAGTCAGTTCTTTAGTGGAGATTTATGAGATCCTTGTGCATGCATCATCCAGGCAGTAAACACCGCATCATATTTGTTGTCTTTTATCCCTCGCCCCCCTCCCACTCTTCCCCCCAAGTCTCCAAAGTCCATTATATCATTTTTATGGCTTTGTGTCCTCATAGCTTAGCTCCCACATATCATTGAGAACATATGATCTTTTGTTTTCCATTCTTGAGTTACTTCACTTAGAATAATAGTCTCCAGTCTCATCCAGGTCATTGCAAATGCTATTAATTCATTCTTTTTTATGGCTGAGTAGTATTCCATTGTATATATGCCATAGTTTCTTTACCTATTCGTTGATCAATGGGCATTTGGGTTGGTTCCACAATTTTGCATTTGTGAATTGTGTTGCTATAAACATGAGTGTGCAAGTATATTTTTCAAATAATGACTTCTTTTCCTCTGGATAGATACCCAGTAGTGGGATTGCTGGATCAAATGGTAGTTCTATTTTTAGTTCTTTGAGGAATCTCCACTGTTTTCCATGGTGGTTGTACTTGCTTACAATCCCACCAGCGTAGAAGTGTTCCCTGATCACTGCATCCATGCCAACATCTCCTGTTTTTCTATTTTTTGATTATGGACATTCTTGCAGGAGTATAATTTTTTGATTATGGCTGTTTTTTTGCAGGAGTACAGTGGTATCACATTGTGGTTTTGATTTGCATCTCCCTGATCATTAGTGAAGTTGAGTATTTTTTCAAATGTTTGCTGACAATTAGTTTATCTTCTTTTGAGAATTGTCTATTCATGTCCTTAGCCCACTTTTTGATGGGATTGTTTGTTTTATTCTTATTTGAGTTTGTTGTAAATTCTGGATATTAGTTCTTTATCAGATGTATAGATTATGAAGAGTAAATCAACTATTTACCCTTATTCAGGCAGTGTGGTTTATATTCTGAAAATGACTCACAGATTTTGAAAAAATTACATAAAAATCTTATAATTTTATAATTTTCTTTCCATCACACTTTCTCAGCATTTTTGCCATAACATTTTCTTAAACTAAATGAATTTGAATAACTGCCCTGTGATTTACTTAGGAAAATTGCTTATGTATCTGTTTCCTCATTTGTAAAATAAAAATAACAAAACCTTCTTCGTAAGATTGTTTAAAGGACTCAGTGAGAAAGTCCCTGTAATCTGGCAGATGTGGGAAATACGAGTTTCCTCCCTTTCTTGACACCAGTGAGGGTAAGAGAAAAGTAATAGAAATAATGCTTTAGCTAATTTTGGTTAGAAATAACCATGACTTTTGTCTCTATAGATCCATGAATAGATGAGTTTTAAAAACAATAATATTACCATGACATGTTTTTATAGTAGGATTTTAAATAGAAATAACTATATTTAAAAAAAATTATTGAAGAATAGTATGGTTTTACTTTTTTTCCAATCTTTTTAATGTCTGACTTAATAGAAGAGAGCTAGATTCCTGTATCAGCTTCTGCATTTATTTGTAGTGATATGTTATTTTGGTTGACATGTATGAGGAAAATCCAGCCTTATACAGATATGTAATTGCAAAAGGGAGGATGTTAATAACCTTTTCAATTAATATTATTTGATACTACATCAAAACGTGATAAGTGGTAGTTTCTTAAAGGTTAGTAGAAATGCAGAATCTGATAACACATGAATAGACATTTTATCCCCTATGTCATTAAAATCCATTGGCTTCTTTTGCATTTTAAGTTGATCTTTTATTTATGTGTAACTTTTTCTCATAATGCATTGGTAATTTGAAAAATACTGGCTCACTGAGTTATGCAGATCTTCCAAATGTTGACACATTTCATGTATATATGAAATATATATCCATCACCATGATGGACGAATTTTCCAAAGGGGTGATATTGCTTGATAGACCAAATATTTATTACTGGCAACAAATACTGTCAGTTTTTCTTACAGTGACAGGCTCACTTCATTTATTTGGTGGCAACGTCTGCCAAATACCAGTTCTGAATAACTATAGTTTATCAGTAATTCTAACAACTAAAAATGTTCCATGAAATGGCTGGTTGAGCCCAAATTCAATCATTCAAGTACTTCCTCACAAGACAATCATTGTACTTTGAGATGCAGAAATGCTCTCTGGTACTAGCCATTATATTATACAAAATATTAAGAAGACATACATGAAAAGATGTGATTTGATAAAAATTTACTGCTTTATCAAGGACAACATTAGTTTAGAATTTTATCTTTCTCTGCATCTATTGACATGTTGATTTTTTCTTTTGTCAATATAATAAACACTTATGGATTAAAAAGTATCAAATTATCTTTATATACCTTTGATATATCCTAATGGGTACTTATGCAATATTATTTTTAAATTCTCTGTTGGGTTCAATTTACTAGTTTTTTTTGGGGATACCTGTATTTATATTTTTAAGTGAAATTAGCTCTTGCACTTTTTCTTGTCCTCTCTTTCTACTTTGATATCAGGTGATAATTATGACATAAAACTATTTGGGAAGTTTTATTTTTCTATTCTCTGCAAATTTTTTTTTTAAAAAACTGGATGATCCATAACTTGCTAAAAGTTTTATAAATGGATTTATGTGATATGTGTACATATTCATATATGAATATTTAAAATGATTGCTTATAGTTATAGGACTATTTAATTTTCCCATTTCTTGAGTCAGCTTTGACAAGTCACATTTTTTTTCAAGGATTTGTTATTTTGTCAAAATGTTCAAAATTATTGGCATGTAGATGTTGATGATATTCCCTCTTCATCATCCTAGTCTTGATGTTTAGTTTTTATCCCCATTCTTCCCACTGTAGTCTTTGCTAGTGTCTTTTCTTTCTTTGCTCAATATCCCAGGGGTTTATTCACTTCATTTTATTTTAAAAGAACCTATCTTTGGCTTTTAAAATCCTCTTCGTTGTATTTTTGTATTTTATTGAGTTCAATTCCCAATTTATTTATTAAAATATCTCCTTTCCTCTGTTCTCTGGGATCACTAAATTGTTCATTTGCTCCAGAATCCTCCCCTTCTACTGGCCCTACTACCACTGCTATTTATGAATATGTATTGATGTTTGAGAGTTTTGTTTTGAGGGGTGGATGGAATTCTTGCATGAAGAAGAGAAGGAAGGTGAGGAACTACAGAAATAAAAGATAGGATGGTCTTTCCAAGGGCAAGGTCTGACTTCCTGCAGAGAAAAGGAATGCAGGGAAAAGGCAAGAGAGTGTTGCTTTGAGGCCCCAAAGATAAAATCAACCCAGAGCACAAGAGGAATCTTGTTGGCATTTCTGCATGAACCATATGGGCTGTGTCCAGAGTGACGATATGTCAACATTGAAGTGGTGCATGTTGTACCTGTTAGAGCATCGAGAAAGGGGAAGCCTCACCCAGGGCATCTGTGGCAGGGGTAGTGCAAAGTGTCTTCTCCAAAGAGCTTGAAGGTAGAAGCTCCTTAGAGAAGCCAAACCTCTGGATCATAAGTGAATGGGTGCTAGAAAACATGAGAGCCCTCCCTAAGCTATGACTGGTTATATATAGATAAGCCTAGGACTGTGGGCCTATGATCAAGCAGGTTTCAATATTTGACCCTGTAAAATCCTGGTAGTAGTGTTAGCATGACATTATTTATTGCCAAGGCTGGTGAGGTCTGGGAGGCACTGGGATACACATTGTCTTTTCTTTACCACAGATAGATATGCTCACCTCATTCTGAGCTGGAGCTGTACTCTAATGACTGTTGCATATCCCACAGCATAATGCCTTATGTGGGTGAAGGATATTTCCGGTCTCCACTTCAATCCCCTTTCCAAAATTACCTTCATTTAGGCCTCTGAAAGGGTCTCCCTAGGAGTCTTCCCAGAGCCCCATGCACATCTTTGTTTCTCAGGCTGTAGATGAAAGGGTTCATCATAGGTGTCACCACAGCATACGTCGCTGTGGCTACTGAGTCCTTCATGGAGTAGGTGTGGAGGGGCTGCAGGTACACCATAGCAAGCGTCCCATAAAAGAGGGAGACCACACCCAAATGTGAGGCACAGGTAGAGAAGGCTTTGTATTTCTTAGAGGCTGAGGGTATTTGAAGGATGGTTCTGACAATACGTACATAGGATGTGGTCGTGAACCCTAAGGGGGTGATGAAGATGAAGCAGCCAGTGGCAGTCAGCACTGTGTGAATGATGTGGGTGTTGGAACATGCCAGCCGCAGCAGGATGTACATCTCACAGAAGAGGTAGTGGATCTCTCGAGGCCCACAGAAGGTCACCCTGGTCATGAGGAGGAGGCCATAGAGAACAGACAGCCCCCAACACAGGGAGAGGAGCAAGACACAGAGCCCAGGGCTCATGGCTGTGACATGGTGGAGGGGGCAGCAGATGGCCACATAGTGATCATATGCCATCAGAGCCAGGATGAGGTTGTCCAGGGTCACCAGGGAGACCAGGAAGTAGAGCTGCGTCAGACACCCTGCATAGGAGATGGCTTTGTTCTGGGACTGGAGGTTCACCAGCATCTTGGGGATTGTGTTGGTGACAAAGAAGAGGTCAGTGAAGGAGAGGTTGGCCAGGAAGAAGTACATGGGGGTGTGCAGGCAGGAATCAGAGCTGATGGCCAGGATGATGAGCACATTTCCCACCACCGTGACCAGGTACATGGACAGGAACATCCAAAACAGCATCCGCTGCTGCCCAGGACTCTCTGACATCCCCAGGAGGAGGAACTGTGAGTTCTCACTCTGGTTGTCTCCATCCATTTCCCCAACTCTCTGCAACATTAACACCAACAAATGTTTATTAAGTGCCCTCATTTGAATAAGAACACGAAGATAAGCAAAATCAACTCTTAGCATTAAAATATCTTGGACTAAATTTTAAAAGTAATAAAAGCAACAGGTCATCATAGGCATAAAAACAGAATATAGAAGGTATGCAATTATTCCAGCAACTTCTAACCTGACATGCTGAATATTATAAAAATAATGTCTAAGCCTTATTTTTAATCCTGCCATCTTCCAATAGTCTTGAAGTGTTTGAAGTTTAGTGTGTTATGTTATGATTTTATACAGGGTTTTAAGTGGTATTTAATACAGGTATATGCATTACAAGAAATGATTATTGTCCAATTGGAGGAAGTGGAGAAATAAAATATTGGAAAGGAGATAGAAGAATGATTATTACTTGTTGATATAATGATCACTCTGTGAAATCTAAGAAAATCAGTGGAAACATCATTAGAAAAAAAAAGATGTCTGTGATTAGTCAGTGAAGTGACCCATGACAAAATGAACCAGACCCTCAGCTTTCATGGTCCCCGTAAGCCGTGTAGTGCAGCGCTAAAGACCGTCCTGTGGGAACTCTTAAATTCAAGTTGAAGCACTGCCTCTTCCTGGCTGTAATGCCTCAGGTAGGTCACTTGTGTTCTTTAAGACTCAGGTTTTTTTAAATGTGAAGAATGGGTTGGGGTGAGGAGAAAATTAAGGAATAAAGTACTTAACACAAAGAGCTGACATGTGGAGAGCACTCAATAAATAGTACCTGTTATTATATATGAATGATAATCAAAAATACTAAGATTAAAATATAATATGAAACACATTATCGGCAAACAATCTATGCATTAAGATATTAAGAATCAGCTATGGTCTTCAAATTCTCTATTGAGGCATAAAGTAAACATTTGTTAAATGGACAGATAGAAACAAGATTCTAGATAACAAGATGAGATGTTGCAAAGGTGCAGATTCTAAGTTATTGTAAAATTTAACCTATTTCAGAGTCAAAATTGTAACAAGGTTTTAAAGAAACAAAAGCTAGTTTAAATTTCCTCTAAAAATAAGAATGAAAATAAGCGAGGAAAATGTTGAAGACAAGGAGACACTTGCTCTGTCAAATATTAAGAACTCTACAATAGTGGGGGTACTGGTGCTGGAATGAACAGATCAGTAGAACTGCCTAGAAACATAAGAAACAGCCAAGTTCATGTGGAATGTGGCGAATTATTATGGTGACACTTTAATTCAGCAGGGAAAGTTGCATTATGTAATAAATGGCATTAGGACAACTGTCTACTTATTTTTTTGGGAAAAGTTACATCAATGTTTTGTATTTTATCCAACATACTAAAACATACCAAACATACTAGTATATTTTATCAAAATAGACTAAAGATAAAACAATTATTTTTTTTCTTTTGAAAACCTAATGTATATGGAATAAAACATTAAAAAATCTGAAAACTTATAAAAGAAATAATATAAATTCTATCAAATTCCAGCATGTAGAGATAGACAACCACGGCTAATGTCTTTTTAGTCAGGACGTGAAGGACCGCAAAACGCCAGCTTTGTAACATGATGGGCAGAGAGCTTTGCAGAAAAGCAGGTGCATGTACAGATGCCCTGAGGGGGGAAAGGTCTTTCTTGTGTTCAAGGAAGTAAATATAGGCCAGCATGACTTGGGGTGAAGAAGATATTGGTGAGACAGGACGTTGTGCCATGGCCAGTAATGAACTGTAAAGCAGAAGTGGCTGTGTACATTTAGCAACTATTTTTTTCTTTGTATTTTATCAACCATATTTTAAAAATCAGGTATGGCTGCTGCATTTTTAATCAAATGCTTTTTCAGTGTCACTCAAGATATATTTTGTGAATAGCCTTCTCAATATTGAAGCATACTTGTGTGCCCAGTATGAAGTACTGAATCAATTTGCTAATATTTTATTTAGACTTTTGTAGTCACAATTATTAATGAGGTCTGTCTACGGTCTTTTTTGGTATGTGTCTTTTTAGTACGATTTGGCTTGCATCAGAGTCCATACTAAACTTGTATTCACTTATTTTCAAGTCTAACATTTGAAATTTGTTGCAGTTTCTTTAATAACTTAGAAATTTTAAAAATATTTTGTAGAATTGTTTTTGTATACATTTATTTATTTAGAGATTGGGTCTCACTCCGTTGCCCAGCCTGGAGTACAGCAGTGTCATCACAGCTCACTGTAGCCTTGAACTCCTGGGCTCAAGCCCAACTCCTGGCCCCAGCGATCCTTCTGCCTTGTCTTCCCAAAGTGGTTTGATTACAGTCATGAGCCACTGCGCCTGGCCTTGGAATTCTTTTCCTAAATAAAAATAGCTTCAGCAGGGTGCAGTGGCCCACGCCTATAATCCCAGCACTTAGGGAGGCAGAGGTGTGCATATCATTTGGGCCCAGGAGTTCCAAACCCAGCCTGGGCAACATGGTGAAACCCATCTCTACTAAAAATACAAAATTAACTGAGTGTGGCGGCAGATGCCTGTAGTCCCAGCTACTTGGGAGGCTGAGGTGGGAGGATCACCTGAGCCCGGGAGGCCGAGGCTGCAGTGAGCCATGATTGTGCCACTGCCCTCCAGCCTGGGCAACAGAGCAAGACCCTGTCTCAAAAAAATGGCTTTAAAAAACTATATTGTAATCTATTGATTATATACAAAAAATGTCCAATGTGAACAATTAAAGCAATACCAAAAAATTTATACAGGAAATAAAAGTCATCCCAAATTCTGTCAGAGCAGCCACTGTTTACACTTTGGTGAAGATACTTTCCACTTGATTCATTCAGTCGTCTTTATTCACTCAGCAATGTGATGGGGAACTTCCTCCAAGTCAATATTGTCATTTATTAGCTACTGTTGTTGTTGTTGTTGTTTTGTTCAGGGACCTTATTTTTCAGCCTGCGTGATAGTTGTTTTTTTTTTTTTTTGAGACGGAGTCTCTTGCTGTCGCCCAGGCCAGACTGCAATGGCACAATCTCGGCTCATTGCAACCTCTGCCTCCCGGCTTTAAGTGATTCTCCAGCCTCAGCCTCCCGAGTAGCTGGGACTATAGGCACCCACCACCATGCCCAGCTAATTTTTGTACTTTTAGTGGAGAAGGGGTTTCACCATGTTGGCCAGGCTGGTCTTGAACTCCTGACCTCAAGTGATCTGCCTGCCTCGGCCTCCCAAAGTGCTGGGATTACAGGCGTGAGCTGCATGATAGTTTTTAAATCTTAATATTTAAAAAAAAAAACACAACCCAGCTACAGGCGTACCTTGGAGATATTGTGAGTTTGATTCCAGATCACCTCAATACAGCAAATATCGCAATAAAGTGCATCACACAATGTTGTGGTTTCCCGGTGTGTACGTGTTACGTTGACACTGTACTGTGGTCTGTTAAGTGTGCAGGAGCGTTAGGTCTAAAAATGTACATTCCTTAATTTAAAATACCTTATTGCTAAGAAATGATAGCAATCACCTGACCCTTCAGCAAGTTATAATCCTTTTGCTGGTGGAAGGTCTCACCTTGATGCTGACGGCTGCTGACTTACCAGTGTGGTGGTTGCTGAAGTCTGGGGTGGCTTTGGCAATTTCTTCAATGAGGACAATAAAGTTGGCCACATCAGTTGACTCTTCCCTTTAGGAAACATTTCTCTGTAGCATGTGATGCTGCCTGACAGCATTTTACCTACAGTAGAACTTCTTTCAGAATTGGAGGCCATCCTCTCAAACTCTGCCACTGCCTTATCAAGTAAGTTCGTGTCGTATGCTGTGTTCTTTGTTGTAATTTCAACCATGTTCGTGGCATCTTCACCAGCAGTGGTGGTCATTTCGAGAAACTGCTTTCTTTGCTCATCCGTAAGAAGCAACTACACATCTGTCCAAGTTTTATTATGAGATTGTAGCTCTTCAGTCATGTCTGTCAGGCTCCACTTCTAAAATTTTCTCTGCTCTTTCCACCACACCTGCAGTTACGGAGCTCTTCCTCCCAGCGAAGTCTCGAACTCCTCAAATTCATCCATGAGCATTGGAATCAACTTCTTCCCAGCTCCTATTAGTGTTGATATTTTGACCTCCTCCCATGAATCATGAATTTCTTAATGGCATCTAGAATGGTGAATCCTTTCCAAGTTTTCCCTTCCCTTTGCCCAGATCCATCAGAGGAATCACTATGGCAGCTGTAGCCTTACAAAATGTGTTTCTTATATAATAATAAGTATTGAAAGTAAAAATTACTCCTTGATCCCTGGGCTGCAGATTGGATATTGTGCTAGAGGCATGAAAACAGCATCAACCTTCTTGCACATCTCCATCGGAGCACTTAGGTGACCATGAAGAGTCATATTTTGAAAGGAATATTATTTTCTGAGTAGTAAGTGTCAATAGTGGCTTAAGATATTCAGTAAACCATGTTATAAACAGATGTGCTGTCATTCAGGCTTTGTTGTTGCATTTATAGAGCACAAGCAGAATAGATTTAGCCAAATTCATAAGGGCCCTAAGAGTTTTGAAATGGTCAATGAGCGTTGGCTTCAACTTAGTCACCAGGTGTATTCGCTCATAACAGGAGAATCAGCCTGTCTTTGAAACTTTGAAGCCAGGCATTGACTTCTCGTCTCTAGCTATGAAAGTCCTAGATGGCATCTTTTTCCAGGAGAAGGCAGATTTGTCTACATTGAAAATCTGTTGTTTAATGTACTCACCATCATCAGTTATCTCATCTCGATCTTCTGGATAACTCGTTGCAGCTTCTACATCATCACTTTCTGCTTCACCTTGAACTTTTATGTTATGGAGAGGGCTGCTTTCCTTTAACCTTATGAACCAACTTTTGCTAGCGTCACATTTTCTTCTGCTGCTTCCTTAGTTGTCTCAGCCTCTGCAGAACTGAAGAGAATTAGGAACTTGCTCTGTATTAGGCCTTAGCCTAAGGGAATGTTATTGCGGGCTTGAGCTTCTATCCAGACCACTAAAACTTCCTCCATATCAGCTAGAAGGCTGTTTCACTCTTGTCATTTCTGTGTTCTGTGGAGTAGCACTGTTTAATTTCCTTCGAGAACTTTTCCTTTGCATTGACAATTTGGCTAACTGTTTTGTACAAGAGGTCTAGCGTTTGGCCTATCTCTGCTTTTGCATGTCTTTCTCAACCAGCTTAATCATTTCTGGCTTTTGATTTAAAGTGAGAGACGTGTGACTCTCACTTGTACACCTAGAGGCCTTTGTAGGATTACTAACTGGCCTGATTTCAATATTGATATGTCTGAGAATAAGGAGGCCTGAGGAAAGGGAGAGAGACGGAGGAATGGCTGATCAGCGGAGCAGTCAGGACACACAAGACATTTATTGATTCTGTCCTACTTCTTATGTGGGTGTGGTCCATGGCACCCCCTAATAATGACAGTGGTTATGTCAAAGATCACTGGCCACAGATGAGCATAACAGATGTAATCATAATGACAAAGTTTGAAATGTTGTGAGAATTACCAAAATGTGACACAGAGACATCAAATGAGCACATGCTGTTAGAAAAATCGTACTGACTGGCTTGCTTCATGCAGGGTTGTTGCAAACATTCAAATAAAAAAAAAGACACAGTATCTGCAAAGTGCAGTAAAGCCAAGTGTGACATAACATAGTATGCCTGTACATGCTGTCTACAGGAGACACACTTTGTTTTGTTTTTGTTTTTTTTTTTGAGACAGAGTCTTGCTCTGTCGCCCAGGCTGGAGTGCAGTAGTGCAATCTCGGCTCACTGCAACCTCTGCTTTCCAGGTTCAAGCAATTCTCCTGCCTCATCCTCTGGAGTAGCTGAGATTAAAGGCTTGCGCCAAGATGCCCGGCTAATTTTTGTATTTTTAGTAGAGATGACATTTCGCTATGTTGGCCAGGCTGGTCTCAAATTCCTGACCTCAGGTGATCCACCCGCCTTGGTCTCCCAAAGTGCTGGGATTACAGGCGTGAGGCACCGTGTCTGGCCCAGAAGACAAACTTTAGATTCAAAGGTACAAATAGGTTGACTGTAAAAAATGGGAATATATATATCATGTAAACATCTACTACTAGAAGGTGGTTATACATTAGCCTTTAAATATACAAATAAATAGAAAAAATAGACCTTAAATAAGTTACTAGAGAGAAAAAGATCCATTCCATAATAAGAGATTGAATTCATCAGAAATATGTAATAATTGTAGACACATAGATACCAAAATGCTTGAAGCAAAAGCTGACAGAAACGAGGGGAGAAATAGATAATTCAACAATAGTAGCTGAATAACCAAATATCCCGCTTTCAATAATGAATGGAAAAACTAGGTAAAAGATCAGCAAGGAAATAGAGGACTTGAATATTACAAATGAAGTATCCCTAACCCATATCTCTAGAAAACTCCACCCCAAAATAGAACAAGATTCTTTTCAGCCGTCCTTGGAACATTCCCCCCAGACAGACCATATGCAAGGCCAAAAAACAAACATCAATGATATTCAACAGATAGAAATAACACAAAGTATGTAATTCAATTACAAAGGAATGAAATTTGCAATGGAAAGAAGAAAAAATGGAGAAAACTCACATATTTCTGGTAATCAAACACCATCCTCCAAAGTAACCAATGAATCAAAGAAGCAACAGAAACAAAAGATAGATGAAAGTGAAGATACAACTTTGCAAAACTTATGGGATTCGGGGAGTGTAGGAGAAACGGTGGATAGGAGGCAGGACTAACTGGCAGCTCCCACTCGGACGGACAGAGCAGCCTGTGGAGACTCCCACTGTGAGCTTGTGCTCCAAGAACGACCGCAGGAACGCACCAGGAAAGCCGAGGTAAGGTGTCTACCTCTGCCTGAGCACGAAGCATGCTTTCTCATAAATTTATCATGTATTTTCCCTACGGTAGCTGAGGCTCCCCGTTTCCCCCAGAATAGCTCAAGTTTATGGCCAGGCGGTCAAGGCCCAGGATGCTTCAGCCCCAGTGGACTCTCAGGCTTGCCTGATCTCCACTTTCTACTCTAGCAGTGCCCTTGCAGTTGGTATGTTTCTAGAGTACACAAAAATTTTGTCTCTGTCCTGCATACTGATTGTTCCTTTTCACCAAATATGCTTTCTTCATTCTGCTTTTCCAGACTGAATTTTTTTCCTTCAGTTCTTGTCAACCTGGTAAGACCTGCTCTAGCACCTGCTTAAGCATCTCCTCCTCCTGACATCTTCCACCCCACAGGTAACCACTCCAGTTTCTGCACTATTTTGGTCTTTGTATTCTTTTTAGGATTGACCCTTTGCACATTTTGCTTAACTATCCATTCTCTGCAAGACTGAGAGAGTCTTGAGGGTAGGGACATTACTCTGTATTCCTGCATCCTCTGGATCTTGCACAATGCCAGGCATAATGTAGAGATCAGTAAAAGAAGGTTGAACTAAACTGTATAGAATAGTAGACATTTCATGCATTTGACATAAATGAATGGACAAGAGTCATGTATCAATGAAAATGTGGTTGCTTAGGGAACTAGCTGATGCCAGGGCAATGTGGAGTGCGTTCTGCAAATTCAATCTTGAACAGGATAAATTTGAAATAGCAGCTGGGTAAGCAAATGTGGATGTGGGAACTGTGAGCAACGTAGAAGGTTAAAAGTAAGTTGGAGCTGCAAGCTTTGGTGGAGGTAGGATGGGGCAGGCAAGCATTTAGCAAATGAATGTGTTTTTTTAATGTTTATTTTATTTTATTGACAGAGTCTCGCTCTGTCACCCAGGCTGGAGTGCAGTGGCACAATCTCGGCTCACTGCAACCCCTGCCTCCCAGGTTCAAACAATTCTCCTGCCTCAGCCTCCTCAGTAGCTGGGACTACAGGCGCCCACTACCATGTCCAGCTAATTTTTGATCTCAAAAAAAAAAAAAAAGAACTACACACTAGTTACCATAATATATAACTTACATTTATTTCTATCTTCCCATTACAAATTGTAAATCTTTTTACTAAGAGAACATAGATCACTCCTATATTGCTGAGAGCTTTGTTTTAATAGCTGCAAATATTTTTGATTCATAACCTTGAGACAATAAGTATTTGTGTAATTTCCTATTTTTGTAGGAAAACATACTTATTCACTTAAAGTTGTAGTCTTTGCCATCTGATATTGACTTTATTGCTAATATTGTTATTAGCCCACTTTCCATGACCTCATTAAGTTTTAATAAACTAGCATATAAAAGGCTACACAGGCTTTTAGAATTAAAAGCATTGCAAAAGTCACGCCTCCTTGTGAAAAATTATTAATAAGTTAAATGAGCAAATAAGGAGCTCTTAACAGATTAGGCACAAAGCAAAATCTTGACTTTCCTTTATAACACCAAACTTGCAGTGGGCATTCAGGGAGGGGGGAGTGCTGATAAGGGATATGTGGGATTCAGAAATTAGACACTTGAGGTAGAAATTTCTGTCAAGCCCCTCACTGGAGGGGATGGAGAACACCCTCAGTTTCTCAGCAGAAGTCGCTGGCCCTGTGAGAAGGAGACTCTACCCTCGAGAAGTCTAACCACCGCAGCCTTCATGTCCTTGTTCCGCAGGCTGTAAATAAAGGGGTTCAGCAGGGGAGTCACCACGGTGTACATGACAGCAGCCGCTGTATCCCCCTCTACTGAGTTGGAGGAAGAAAATGAGGGGCACAGATAAGCCCTGATCACCACCTCGAAAAACAGAGCAACAACAATGAGGTGAGAGCCGCAGGTAGAGAAGGCCTTACGCCTTCCCTGGGCAGAGGGGCCCTGAGGATGGCTGAAGTGATGCGGATATAAGAGACCAGGATGAGCATAAAAGGAATTAAAATGACTGCTCCCCCTAGGAAGAGGGGCACAAGCTCACTGACCTGGGCGTCAGAGCAAGACACCTTCATCAGCGATCCCAAATCACAGAAGAAGTCAGGAATGATCTTAGAGCAGAAGGAAAGCCGGAATATGAGGAAGGTGTGAGTCATGGCGACAAGACTCGTGAGGGTCCAGCAGGCGGTCATCAGGAGGGCACAGCGGTGGAGGCTCATGATCGTCATATAGTGGAACGGGTGGCGAATGGCCACGTAGCGGTCATAGGCCATTGTAGCCAGGAGAAAGATGTCCATGTCCCCAAAAGTCAAGAAGAAGTAGCGCTGTGCCAAGCATCCTGCGTAGGAAACGGACGTGCTCTGGGTGTGGATGTTCACCAGGGCCTTGGGCACAGTGGTGGAGGTGAAAAAGATGTCTGCACACGACAAGCTGGCAAGGAAGAAGTACATGGGGGTGCGGAGGTGTGTGTCGGTGCCAGTGGCCAGGACAGTGAGCAGGTTCCCAGCCACAGTGACCACGCACATCCACAGACACAGCAGGAAGAGGATGTGTTGCTGCTGTGGCTGGTCTGAGAGCCCCCAGAGGAGGAACTCCAAGGTGCTAGTCTGATTCCCTCCTTCCAGGAGCTCACAGGTCAGAGGAAAAAAATCTTGAGTAAGCCCCACTAGAATTCTGTAAAAATGTTTTACTTTAGACTGGTGAGCATGCTGTTCTCTGGGCTTGAAGGAAGAAGAAAGAAAGACAGTGTGGTTTTATTGGCCATCTACTACGTGTACTGTAAATTTTTATTGAAATACACTGTGCTAGAAAGTGTGGGAGATACGATGTAAGGTAATTAAAATACATTTCTCGTTTGTTTTTCTACACTCTTTTCCATCCCAAATTTCTTTAGTTGTATTCTCAGAAGAGTTAAAAGACGCTTTCATTCATTAATTTTACAGATATTAATTACTGACTCTGGACCTGGCACAGTGCTAGGTAAATAAGACAGTGATAACCCTTAACCTCAGGGAATTTTCGATCTAATGGGCTAGATATAACTGCTTCTGTTGAAATCTTATTTTTCCAGCCATTCACCCGCTTTCAAACCACTCTCAGACCCCAAGACTGTACCTGTTCTGATTAATCAAGCCCCAAACTCAATATTCTCTGAAGGTGCAATTTCATATTATTTATTCTTCTGGAAAACAATTCAACAATCAACTATTTAGTAAAGACCCACTATATACAGGTTACTTTTTGAGGTGTCAGTGAAACTCCAAAGAAAAAATCATATTCTCTCGTCTCCAGAATCTCAAACAGAACAGAACAGGACAGAATGTGTCCTGAAAGAGACGCTGAAGGCCAAAACTCAGCATTTAGGTAACTCAACCCAGGGTTACGACTGGAGAAGCAGCTAGGGCTGTTCTGATGGAAGAGGCCTTCATATGGATAGAAACATCAGCAATAGGCCGGGTACGCTGACTCAGGCCTGAAATACAGCACTTTGGGAGGCCTGGGTGGGCAGATCACTTGAGGTCAGGAGTTCGAGAATAGCCTGGGCAACATGGTGAAATCCCGTCTCTCCTAAAAAATACAAAAAAATTAGCCGGGTGTGGTGGCAGGCACCTGTAATCCCAGCTATGGGCAATATGGTGAAACCCCGTCTCTACTAAAAATACAAAAAAATTAGCCTGGTGTGGTGGCAGGTGCCTGTAATCGCAGCTACTCGGGAGGCTGAGGCAGGAGAATCGCTTGAACTGGGGAGGCGGAGGTCCGTACTGAGCCAAGATTGCCCCACTCATGCCAGCCTGGGCCACAAAGTGAGAAAAAGGAAGGAAGAAAGAAATCAGCAACAGGGAGTAAAGGTCCCCTAATGAGTACAGCCACTACGGGGGGGTGACTTTTCTCTCCATCTCTGACTGGTAAAATTCCACACATTTCCACACAAACGCCACCTACTACTTAACAATTCACGGTCCTTCTATAAGAAAAAGGTTGTTCCTGCACCAAGCTTCCACAATATTTTGACTACACATCTTTTTCATCAGCACTTGGACATTTTTGTGCCCCCGTATTAATGATAGATTCTTTAACATGCCATGTCTTCCGCACAGTAGCTGTAGTGGTGTCTTGAATATACAGAAATGAATGCTATTAAAAGATTAAAGTTTCTACTTTTCTACTTTCTTAGGGCTTATCTTCCTTTCCTGAATTTATTCTTCTAAAGGCTGAGAATTTTAAAACACGGAGTCAAACGTGAGTTTGGGTCAATTTAATTCAGTTCAATTCTGCAAACGTTTATCAGTCTTCTCACCCCTCTGTACATATACCTTGACTGTCTTTCTTTACCCAGAGAAGGAGTGCATTCTGTATATTTTATCTGCATAAACACCCCTGGGCTGAATGGAGTGAAGTGTTAACTGTTGACCGGGGGCGATGGCTTTGAGGATTCTGTGAAAGGGGGAAGTTCTAAAACATAATTTGATAAAGTCACAGATAAAACTTTCAGAAGCTTTTGGTATCCTTTTCGACAAGTACATATCTGAAGAAAGAATAAAAAGGGTACAAAGGGAACTACATTAAGAAAAGGGTGCATAGAACCATTTATATCTGAATTATGTATTTGGGACTCAACAGTGATTTTCTAGATCCTGATTTTCTTATGTCTCCCTTGAGAACTATGCAAAGTGACGAGGGGCAATATAAGCTTAGATACATATACTTTCACTGAAACTGAGAGTCAGAAACATCTCACATTAAAAAGAAACCTTGGAAATGAGTGGAAGAAAACACCATGAATCATCCCCATCAATGCTGAAAGCAAAGGCCAAGTAGCAAAGTAGGTGAGTAGGGCAGGGAGTGATGGGGAGTATCAGAATCTATAAATCCTTAGCTGACAATCATGCCTAGAATCAGAGGGCGTGACCCTGAGGGATAGTTGTTATGTGTAGATCTGAGGAAACAGGGCAAGAAGTCATGCTGAAGAAAGGTGAAGAGGAAAGGTGAGGCACTTGTACACAGAAGCCTCATGCGATAAAGCAACCTTCATCTTTGTAGCAACGGAAGGAGTCCTTGAATGGAGAATCTGGGCAAGTTACCCTAATCTTGCTAAATCTCTGGTACTGAAAAAAGGCAAATTGTTCAAATGTGAATCATAACTAATGACTAAATTGCTGGACCTATAGAGAAATATAAAAAAAGGAACCCCTGAAAAGTCAAGCTTTTTATCACGAGAGAACTCACTAGGAAGTTGTCTCTATTGAGAAAAATTCCAATACAACATGTCTTCAAGAATTTTCAAAGTCATGAAACTAATTGTGAAAGAATACTACAAAGAGGAAATCAGAAAACTCAGAGAAAATATGCCTGACCACAAGAAGGTGTGAAATAGGAACTGAGAGAAGTCTGGAAAGAAAGCAAAAGCTACTTATTCGATGAAGAATAAGTTACAAAGAGTTTTTAAAAATAAACAATACAGAAATCATTATAAAGGACCTAAAGGCTAGAAATCAGAAAAGCAAAAGAAACAAAAATAAAGAACGGGGTTAAAGAGTTAAATAGGTCTAGAAGACTGACCAAGAAGATTCAGTATATTATAACCAGAATCCCAAAGAAAAAAGTAAATTTCAGAATAGAAGATTAAAAATTAATTTAAAATGAACTTCCCAGAAATAAGACTTTAATCTACATATCGAAAAGTCATGTATCTTGGAAAATGGATATAAAATAGTAAATTCCAAAAAATATCTTAGTAAAATTGTTAGACCTTTAAAATAAAGAATCCTTCAGGTAACCAGTTCCTCCTCCCCGACCAAAAAAAATCAGGTTGACATCAGTCTTGATAGCAACTTTCTATACCAGGAAACAACACTTACAAGAAACTCAGAAATATAAAGATGAGCCAGGAGTTTTATAGCAACCAGTCTGTACTTCAAGTATAAGGGCTACAAGCAAAGGGTCTGAACATAAAGAAACTCAGGGATTATTGTTCCCATGGCTCTTTCTGGGGTTTCTACTAGAAGATGCGGTTCATATAATCAGGAAAATGTTGGAATAATCTTAGCAAAAATGCAAGTGAAAAGCATTGAATATAGATTTACTGCAGAACTAAACTAGGATCAGAATGTGGGGCTAAAGGTGACAAGATAATACCTAAATGCAATATATGCTCATAATATGGAAATAACCAATAAGTGGGAAAAGGAAAGTAGGAAGTATAAGTTTCTCATTATCTCTTAGGAACATTTAGGAGAAAAGGAATATCATATAAAGCAAATAAGTCAAATAGTAGAAGCTTAAGCTTGTCTAAGAGGATAAAGAATATTCTTGAAAAAATAGTAATATTGAATGGGGAAAAAGAGGTAGGAGACGGGAGAATAAAGTTAAGTTAATTTCATTGTATATAATAAGGAACAAAAGATACTATCTAAAGAAAGAAGAGACTAAAGGTATTATATTGGCATATATTATATATTATATAGCATATATATTATATATTATTACATATTAGCATATATGAGAGAATGACAGACTACACACTAAACATAGTCGTATGGCACACCTAGGCCTAACACATCAGTTGTGTTAATAAATGTAAATGAGCTTAATGAACCTTTTAAAAAAATCCTTCAAACTGACTCTCAAAGCAAAACCCAACTCTATTCTGTATATAAGATAAATTGCTAAAATAAAGTAATTCAGAATGATTGAAAATGAAATGATAGGCAAAGACATAGGAGGCTAATGTGACCAAAACAGCATGATCCTTATATTGAAAAAACAGAATTCAGGAGGACAAAACTAAACCTACAATCAAAATAAAATTGTTTTTAAAAATCTATAATATTTATGAAGCTTAGTTTGGCTTCGTTCAACCATTGTGGAAGACAGTGTGGTGATTCCTCAAGGATCTAGAACCAGAAATACCATTTGACCCAGCAATCTCATTACTGGGTATATACCCAAAGGATTATAAATCATTCCACTATAAAGACACATGCACATGTATGTTTATTGCAGCACTATTCACAATAGCAGAGACTTGGAACCAACCCAAATGCCCATCAATGATAGACTGGATAAAGAAAATGTGACACATAAACACCATGGAATACTATGCAGCCATAAAAAAGGATGAGTTCATGTCCTTTGCAGGGACATGGATGAAGCTGGAAACCATCATTCTCAGCAAACTAACACAGGAACAGAAAACCAAACACCACATGTTCTCACTCACAAGTGGGAGTTGAACAGTGAGAACACAGGGACACAGGGAGGGGAACATCACACACTAGGGCCTGTTGAGGGGTGGGGGGCCAGGGGAGGGATAGCATTAAGAGAAATACCTAATGTAGATGATGGGTTGATAGGTGCAGCAAACCACCATGGCATGTGTATACCTATGTAACAAACCTGCACATTCTGCACATGTATCCCAGAACTTAAAGTATAATAAATCTATAATATCTTGGTATTACATAAAACAGAAATTTTCCTAATGTAGAAACTATAAAAGATACACGAAGAAACAAACACATTAATAAAAAGAGAAGGTTTTGTCAGTCCAAGGCAGATCAAGTGATTAAAAAGGAAGGATAGAAAATATCAAACAAGGCTGGGAGTGGTGGCTTACACTTGTAATCCCAGTACTTTGGGAGGCTAAGGTGAGCGGATCACGAGGTCAGGAGATTGAGACCATTCTGGCTAACATGGTGAAACCCTGCCTCTACTAAAAATACAAAAAATTAGCCAGGCCTGGTGGCTGGAGCCTGTAGTCCCAGCTACTCGGGAGGCTGAGGACGGAGAATGGCGTGAACCCGGGAGGCAGAGCTTGCAGTGAGCTGAGATCGCACTACTGCACTCCAGCCTGGGCAACAGAGCAAGACTCCGTCCCAAAAACAAAAAAAGAAAATATCAAAATAATATGTGCATGAGTATATGTGTGCATTTGTGTGTATCAGTATGTTTTAATAATGGTAGTGAATACACTGTCAAGTTCCTATAGAACATTTTTTAAAGAGTTTATAGAGCTACAACAAACCCTCAAACGAATTCCAAAAAGTAGCAGTAATTCAACTAATGATCGCTGACAAAGGTGCAATAAAAATAGAAATTCATTACAAAACCAAAAAATAAAAATGGTCTTTTAACCTGGAAAAAAATGTTTCAATATCTTCATTAAATAACTCTAGGGTCCAAAAGAGATATAAAGATCTAAATTCCAGAATTGTTAGAAAACGATAGCAATAATAATACCACATATCAGAATCTATAGAATAAATATTGTTAACACCATAATAAAAAAATTCACTGCCTTAAATACTTATATGAATGACAATAAAGAATAAAACATATAAATTAAGCATCTCACAAAAATAAATTGAAAGGAAGAAGAAAAAATATTTAAAGCAAAAATTGAGTTAGAAACCAGAACACAAAGTTAAAAAAACAACAGTTCTTTGGTCTTTTCAATAAATCGTTTTGGGACTACTGCAAAAGGATGAATTGGAACGCCTAACCTCAGCTAATACACAAACTTAACTCAAAATGGATTAAAGACCTATGTAAGAGCTAGAGTTATAAAAGTCAGAAAAGGAAATACAGGCATAAATCATTGTGACCTTGGATAAGGCAATAGTTTGTTAAATATAACGCCAAAAGCACACAACAAAATGAAAAGCAGACAAATTGCACATCATCAGAATTTAGAACACTTGTGCTTCAAAGCACACTATTAAGAAAGTGAGAAGACAGCTTATGGAATAGCTCACTTCTCACATAACAGGAAATTTTATTTTTTCCTATTCCATAAGCAGATAAGGAATTTCTATCTAGAATATAGAAAACAAATACAACTCAATAATGGAAAAGACAACAATGGTATGATTTAGAAATCAGTTCCGATACGAGTTTTTTCCAAGTAACCTCACTGAAACCATGTAATAGGATGCATTTTTCTTTGTGAGGGTCTACGTGATCATTTTCTAGAAAGCAGAGGTATCTGTACTTACCTTTTTATATGAATAAAGTAGTGTCCTTGTGGTTTTACAAATATGAAATAAAATTGTTTCACCTGAAAAAAAAAAAAACAATAACGAGATACCACTTGCCACCCTCTAGGATGGCTGGAGTCAGTAAGTCAGGTAATAACATGCATTATCAAGGATGTAGAGAAATTGGAACCCTCATACACTGCTGGTGGGAATGTAAAAGGGTGCACTTCACTGGAAAACAGTTTGGTAATTATTCACAAGGTTAAACAGAGATTACTGTATGACCCAGCAATTCCACCCCTAGGTATATACAAGAGAAATGAAAACAAACATCCACACAGACATTTTACACATATGTTCACAGCAGCATTATTCATGATAGACAAAAACCAAAACAACCCAAACACCAACTGGCGAATGGATAAATAAAATGTAAAAAGTGCATAGCTGTAGAGTGGAATAGTAGGGCAACAAGGAATGACGAACTGACACATACTTCCACGTGGATGACCCTGGAAAACATGACGCTCGGTGAAAGAAGCCAGTCACAGGGGACTGCATATCGTATGAATCTATTTATATGAAAGACCCAGAATTGGAGAATCCATAGAGGCAGAAAGGAGATGACTGTCTGCCAGGGGCTGGGAGAGATGGGCAAGTGTGGGTCATTAAGGAGCTGTGGGGGTTTCTTTTTGGAGTGATGAAAATGTTCTAAATTTGACTGAAATGATTGTTGCACAACTCTGAATACAGTAAAAGACAGTGAACTGTAAAAGCCACTGAACTGTACCTTGTGAATGGGTGAATTATATGGTATGTGAGCTGTATCTCAATAAAGCTGTTAATTTTTTGTTAAACAATTTCTTTGAAAAAGTCAATAAAAGAGATAAGCCACTTGCTAACCTAAACAAGGGGATGTGGGGAGAGAGAGAGAGAGAGAACACGAATAGACAAGTAATGAAAAGGAACGTACACACTGAAAAAGAAACTTTTTAAAATCACAAGACTGTTTTGCAAAAGTCCATAAGAATAAATGAGTAACCCTAGATGAACTGCAATGTACCAAAAATAACCCTGGAAGGGATAAAAAGTCTAAGCTGATCATATTCCACAAAGAAAAAAAATGTATTAATCATTTTTGTCTTGTTAATACTGTGATAGAAACTACCCTCAAATCCCAGTGGCTTAAAAAAGCAAAGATTTATTTGCTCACTTATATGACCTGCAAGTTGTGTGTACTTTTGGTTAGCATTGCTTCATGTGTCTTCGTCTTGGGACATTTCTTTACTTCCTGTATTTAACCAGCCTTGCATTCCTGGGATATGCTTTTTTGGATGCTCTAAGAATGCCATTCTTAGAGAAAAAGAGAAAAAAGTAGAGAACTTACAGGACCACAATGGCTCTTAAAGCTTTTGCTTGGAACTGGCACACATCATGTCCAGGCAAAGAATGGGAGTGTATAATCCTTTTTCAGAGAAAGTGGAAAACAATTGACAGCAAAAATACAGTCTAGTCTGTCAAGGACCTACCCTCTAAAAAAGTGCCAGGATGACTTAGTGTCACAGGAGATTTGCCTAGGCATTTAAACGGAAATCTCTTTTTCTGTTCCAACTCTAGAAACAGAAGAAAAATCTTCCAAAATACTTTTATAAAGTAGGTATAATATTGATAAGTATTGCACAAAATTAAAACCACAGAAGAATCTCACTTGTGAGTATTGATGCAAAACTCAAAACATAAGCACAAGCTAACAAAACGCTAGAAGAACACTACATCTAGGCTGGGCATGGTGGCTCACACCTGGAATCCCAGCACTTTGGGAGGTTGAGGCAGGCAGATCACCTGAGGTCAGGCGTTGAAGACCAGCCTGGCCAACATGGTGAAAACCCGTGTCTACTAAAAATACAAAAATTAGCCAGGTGCGGTGGCGGGCACCTGTAATCCCAGCTACTTGGGAGGCTGAGGCAGGAGAATTGCTTGAACCTGGGAAGTAGAGGTTGCAGTGAGCCAAGACGGTGCCACTGCACTCCAGCCTGGGTGACAGAGCTAGACTGTGTTTCAAAACAAAACAAAAAACAAAAAATATTACATCTTCATCACGTGGGATTGGTTCCAGGAATGCAAGGCTGGTTAAATACAGGAGAAACATAATCACCCATGGAAATGCTGAAAAGCCATTGTTATAGACTAAAAGTCTATAAGAGGAATCATAACTAGTTGGACAAGTTCCCTTCCCTCTAACATCCTCCTCCCAGCAAACCCATCCCAGCCTCAGCAGGGAGGCTTTGGCAGGAACACGCTGTGCTCAGTTTTACTGTACTGGGAATGCTCCTTTCCCCGGGGTGGATGAGGGTCTTGCTCTGAGCCTGCATTCTTGGGTCTGGTAGAGCCAGGCATCCATCCCAGTGCCTGAGTCTTTGCTCCAGTGGAGAGGACATGGGCCTTCAGAGATCACTGGCAGCCTGGTGTTTCTGTCCAGCCCATGGGACCCAAGCCTCCCTCTCCCAGCTGTTCACACAATTCCTCATCCCCACTCACCTTTCTCTCCTTCTGTCTGTTGCTGGCTGCATGTAGAGCACAGCCGATTCCATCCTCTTCTCTCCCCTGCACTGTATCTAGATGAACCTCACCCATGACTCTGAGCTTCCCTGACTTCCCCACCAGTGAGGGGAGTCTGTCTTTTTCTTATGACAACTTACCTGTAACTCCTCAAGGTATTTTCTTACCTATAATCCCTCATTTCTCCCTTTTGTTAAAAGAATTAGCATTGGAATTAGAGGTGCTGTTTCACAGCTCCTAGTTCATCTTTTCTGTCAATTCAAGAATCCTCTCGCAAGCATCTGAAGAGGCGCTTTGCCTGCTTAGGGACTACAGCCATGGGGAGCTCCCCCTCAGCAGAGCGACCTACTGCACCTTGAAGAAGCTTCCATTTTACCCTGTGACACTGGAAGTCCAGGCACTTTTTAACACTAATGTGTTTAATATGTGTTTTTAAATTAGGATGTGTTTTTAAAACCCTTTTCAGTTAATACTATATTTTCCCTGTGTAAAATATATTATTTACACACATTTACAATTATAATGCATTTACCTGTGTTATTAAGCTACCAGTCTATTCATTTTTTTCTCATTATTTTTATCTCTTTTTGCTTTCACATGAAACTTTTGACGAAATCTCAAGTTTTTACTCTACAAAATAGACGATCACTTCTGGAGTATTGATATTATCTGTACCTATGTAGGTTTTTAAAATTTACATTTTCATGCTGAAATATTTTAAATGCATTGACAATTATAAGGCATTGACAAATATAGTGCATTTACCTGTGTTAAGTGTTTTTCAAAACACGATTCTAACAACGTGTGATTTCCTCTTTCTATCTGTGCAAATGCTGCCTTACCCTCTCCTCCTCTATTCCAGCCACTCTGAGCCACTTAGTGCTCTGAGGGTGCACGCTTTGGCCTCAGCTCTGGTGTAACATCCTCTAGAAAGCCTGTTCTCACCAACAAAACCAAATGAAATACCCCTCCAGTGTCTAGAATACATTAGTGTCCTCTGCTCCTGTGACATGCTATGCATCTCTCTGCTACAACACGCTACACTGTGGTTCTAGCTTGCCTCTACTACTGTTTGAGACAATGAAGAAACAGTGATGAACAAGCTGAAAAGAAACCTACTTCCATAGAGGAAAAGATAGTGAACAAGTAAACCTAACCAAGATAATTGCAACATGCCGAGTGCCATGACGTTGGCAAGCACAGGATATGACTGAGCCTGACCTGTATGTGAGGGTGGCTTCTCTACACAAAGAAGTCGCGAAAGGACTCTGACTTAAAGGCATGTGAGCTGAGACTTAATAATTAAGACTTGTTAGTAATTTAATCGGAATCGTGTTGTATTTATATTTTGTCTGGGGACAGTTAGGATTTTTATGATACATTTTTTCCCAGCCTGGAACATTTTCCCATTTTTTACATCTTGCTGATTTTCTTCATAAAATGTTGTAATTTTCTTCCTATAGGTTTTATGTTTTACTTGTTGCATTTATTCTTAAGTGTTTCATAGATTTTGTTGTCATTGTTGCTGCTGTGATTTTTTTTTCAATTTCTATTTTTAGCCTGTGGTTACCAAAGCTGAGAAAAAATATATAGCCTGCACTCATATATATATGTGTGTGTGTGTGTGTGTGTATATATATACGTATATATATGTGTGTATATATACACGTATATATGTGTATATATACGTGTGTGTATATATACATATGTATATATATATACACACACACATATACATACACACAAACACACACACACACACACATATATATATATATATATATATCTCCCTTGTGTCTGTCTGTCTATCTATCCATCCATCCATCCATCCCTTGCATCCAGGCTTTTATGTGCAATCTCTACCCCCAGATACTTACAGGGTTCCTGGCATACAGTTTATACTCAGTTAATATTTGTTGAATGAGTGAATGTCATACTGTTAGTAAAAGAAAGGTCGCCTGTTCTTGCCTCTTGCCGGAGATCTGCTTTGAGGGTAGAGAGCTTTGAGTTCACCTAGAAAATGAGAAGGAATCAACTTGCTGTGGTCAAACACAAGAGCCCAAGAGTCCAAGTTTTCGAGTTTGAGAGAATTGGGCTTGAGTCTTGATTCTACCATTTAAAGTTATATGAACGTTAAATAATTTTTGAATGATTCTTTTTTACTTTTAGAGATAGGGTCTTGCCCTGTCACCCACGCTAGAGTGCAGTGATGCAGCCATAGCTCACTTTAGCCTCAAACGTCTGCGCTCAAGCCATTCTCCTGCCTCAACCTCTTGTGTAGCTGGGACTATAGGAAAAGGCCACTGTGCCCAGCTTATGTGAACATTTTAAGTGATTTCTCTAAACGCTAACTTCCTCACCTGTAAATTGAGATAATAAATAGTTTCTTCCTTTTAGTGTATTGTGAAGGCGAAATAAAACAGCTAAAGAACTTTGAGTTCTGTATCCTGAACAGTAAGCTCTCAGTAAATGCTGATCCGTACTCAGTAGAGGTTGGTGAATATTTATCTTTGAAATTTAAAAGCTCCAAGATATGCACATGTGTAAGTCATTGTTCCTCAATAATTATTTGCAGAATTCTCAGAGCCATTTAGATTTCCAATTGCAAGTCTCCTTCTGTTTTAGTGCAAAGGCCTCTAATATTTTCCTTTGGCGTTTCTCAAATTTTTGCATTGCATTTTAGTTTTCTATTCCCTGTAACTATCAGGCAGCAGGTGGGGTGATGCAGCCGGGAGCCAAGGATCCCCTGCGGCCACCTGAAGCTTGGAGAGACAGGGAAGGATGCTCCCCTGGAGCCCTGGAGGCAGTGTCGCCCTACTGACAGCTTGATTTTGGACTTTGCACCTCCAGAACTGTGAGAGAGTGAATTTCTGTTATTTTAGGCCACCAAGTTTGTGACAATTTGTTGCAGCAGCAGTAGCAGTACACATACCAGGTAAAGTAACACAAGTTCCAGGGATTTGGATATCGACATATTTGAGAAGCCATTATTTAGCCTACCAGTCTTTATTCATTTTTTTCTCATTATTTTTATCTCTTGTTGCTTTCCTGTGAAACTTTCGAGGAAATCTTAAGTGTTTACAAAATAGATGATCACTTCTGGAGGGTTCATATTAACATTATCTGCACCCTATGTACGCTTTTTACATTTACATTTTTATGTTGCAATATTTTAAAGTAAATTGTAATTATTGCGGCATTACACCCCTAAATATTCAGCCTACATCTCTTAAAAAAAAAAAAAAAAAAAAAAAAAAAAAAAACCTTCTTCCACTTGCCCCAAATAGCACTTTCACACCGACTCAATTAATGATGATTTCTTATTATTATTTATTACTGGGCATATTCAAATTTTTCCAGTTTCCCTGAAACTATCGTTTTTGTCTGGTTTGTTAAAATAGGAATCCAGTCCAGAGCCTTGCATTGTATCTAGGAGCCGTGACCCTAGAATGTCCTAAATTCCTCTAGAGTCGCTGGAGACAGACCTTGCTATCATCCTGTGTGAAAGGCGCACACTGAAGCTGAGGGAGTAACCCCAAAGTCACACCCTGGTAAGTGGCAGAACCTGGATCTGGTCATTACTCTTTTGATCCCAAATGTTATGCCCTGGTGTGGTGTGCTTTGGAAAGAAGAGTGGCCATGCACAGCTTATATTTGGACCCAAATAGCTTTTCCTTCTGGCCAGCTGTTGTCCAGCAGGCCCATTAATCAGATGCTGTATCCGCTCTTCCTCCCAAAAAGGGCAAGTGTCAGGAATTTTTTTTTTCTTTTTTTTTTTGAGATGGAGTCTCACTCTGTTGCCCAGGCGGGAGTGCAGTGGCACGATCTCAGCTCACTGCAACCTCTGCCTCCTGGGTTCGAGCAATTCCCTGCCTCAGCCTCCCTAGGAGCTGGGATTGCAGGCACCCGCCACCACACCCAGCTAATTTTTGTATTTTTTGTAGAGGCCGGGTTTCATCATCTTGGCCAGGCTGGTCTTAAACTCCTGACATCATGATCCACCCGCCTCGGCTTCCCAAAGTGCTGCAAGTGTCAAGATTTCATTTGGTGACCCCATAAACTGCCTCGGGAATCTCGTCTTTGGGTTGAAAAGACTTTTAGACTTACATAGTCCTTCCTCCCCAAAAGTGCGAGTGTCAAGATTTCATTATATTTTTGTTATCAGATAATTAGGTCTTTATTCCCTACTTGACTTTGACTCTTGGAGATGGAGAGCATGTCTTAGATACTTTCATATTCTCTCACCACCATTTCTCTGTTGAACAGAGGCTCTCCCAGGACTTGTGTCCCAGCCCAGCTGGGAGGCTTACCTTCCGGCCTGTGTCCGTGTCAGCCACCATCACAATGACCTGTTGCCTCTTCTGTCCTCTACATCATCGGAAATAAACATTAAAAAGCTGCCTGAGAACTCAGAGGCTGTCCGTCTGTGGTGCGATGAACACGGCCAGGTTTCTCTTCCTCTGTGGCAGCAGAACAGCAGATGGGAGATTTCTGTTCATTAACCCCAAGACCTCTAGAATAATCCCAGGTTCTCCAGCCCTCAGCTACAGAGGACTTGTCCTATGTATTTATTTCCCAGGTGGGCTCTGTGTGAGCTCCCTGGGGTGTCCTTGGGAAATGGGAGTTTTGTCATTTCCCATGCCCTCTGCATGCCCTCAGGAGCAGTTTCTTGGAAGGGGGAAGGATGTGGTCCAGCAGTACTGGGATTTCTTCCATGAGAAGTTATTATCTGCCTGTTTCTTGGGTGGAACTAGAGAGCTTACGAATCTATCAAAAAAAAAAATCTCCTTTGATATTTGCAATGATACTCTTCAGTCACAAAAGGCCTCTGCTGAAATTAAGATGTCTTGCCTGAGGGAATCATCTCTCGAGACCATAAAGTGTGAAGCCGTGGCCGTTCTCATTTCAGCGTGGGTTTTTTCTTGGAGTCTTTATGAGAAGCTCATTCTAAACTTGGTCAGGAAATGGGGAGATACCAAGAGAAAGACACAGTGCTTCATGAGCCTACAGCAGGTAGAAGTTTGGGTACAAGTGGCAGCAGATGTTAGAAAACTGTGGGCTCTGGACATACCTCCGGCTCCACCTGCAGATCCCCAGTGAACATGAGCTCCAGGGTGCACGGCCATTGCCTTCCCCAGAGTGGGGATCCAGCACTGGTCCTCTAGGTGCAGCTGCTACAACTGTGATTAGAGGTCAGATCCAGAACTGTGTCCATACCACCAGCATCTCTGTGGCCACGAACTTTATTGCTGTTCCTTCAGAAAAAGACTGGAAAAGAAAAGCTCAATTTTAGAATATACTTACAGTTGTCTTAGAATCACTAACCTGGCCGGGCACGGTGGCTCACGCCTGTAATCCCAGCACTCTGGGAGGCTGAGGCAGGCAGATCATGAGGTCAGGAGTTCAAGACCAGCCTGGCCAACATGGCGAAACCTCATCTCTTCTAAAAATACAAAAATTAGCCGGGCATGGTGGCGGGCGCCTATAATCCCAGCTACTCGGGAGGCTGAGGCAGGAGAACTACTTGAACCTGGGAGGTGGAAGAGATTGCAGTGAGCTGAGATCACGCCATTGCACTCCAGCCTGGGTAACAGAGCAAGACTCCGTTTCAAAAAAAAAGACCTAGGTTAATTCTCCCTGCCCCCTTTCAGTAGGGTTCTGTTACTCATTTGAAAGATAGTGGGAGTGGGAGGGGAATGTGTTATAAAATCATAAAACATACCATATAGGCAGATAGGTTGAGCTACAGGTATAGATGTTGATGTAGCTACAAAAACAGATATGTATATAAAATCAGGTATAGAAGATAACCAAAAAATAATACAACTAGAAACAAATCTAACTATTTCAAATTAATAAGCACACTGAAGAAGAGGAAGGAGATCTAATCCAAGTAATTCTTGAACATAGTAATTTGACTATGTATGTTCAGGATAAAGAAAACTTTAACTGTAAAAAATATATTCTCGTTATTTTTTTTTACAGTAGTATGGAAATACTTTATGTATATTCTAAGATTTAGCAAATAAATAAATATAATATGGATAACATAATAAAAGCCAGGTTGCTTAATGTTGCAGAAGGGAGTTACAAGTATGGAAAGGGTTGGCCGGGCGTGGTGGCTCACGCCTGTCATCCCAGCACTTTGGGAGGCTGAGGTGGTAGACCATTTGAGGTCAGGAGTTCCAGACCAGCCTGACCAATATGGTGAAACCGCATCTCTACTAAAAATCCAAAAATTAGCCAGGCGTGGTGGCAGGCATCTGTACTCCCAGCTATTTGGGAGGCTGAGGCAGGAGAATCACTTGAACCCGGGAGATGGGGACTGCAGTGAGCCGAGATCGTGCCACTGTACTCCAGCCTGGGTGACAGAGTGAGACTCCACCTCAAAACAAACAAACAAATACAGAAAGGGGAAGGGCTAGAATGAACCCTGGGATGTTGCACTGGAATTGAAAGTATGGTTATAAGCGCATGGTTCTGGAGAGAGAGAGAGGAGATGGAGGTGTGTGTATCTGTGTATATGCGTATGTCTTGGCTCTGTCCATTGAGAGGACCTCGAAGCAATGACAACTCAATAGCAATGAGCACATCTATTAACTTACCCAGACCTCAGCTTTGAAATAGCATTCTCTTCTAAGAGAAATAAAGACTTTTTGTAGAAACATATAATTCCACTTCTAGACAGAGAAAATAAAAGATGAGTCTGGAACATTTGTTCTGCCAGAAAGGAGGAAAGTGTTCCAAAATTGCTGAAAGCCAAAAGACACAGAAGCCAACTCGAAGAGTCCCCAATGACAAAGTGGGAAAATCAAGCAACAATATAAAGATAGGAATGAATTATAACTCATAGATAAAATCAAAGTAAGTTTATCATACTGCTGCAAATGGATTAATAAATGAATGAATAAATGAACAAAGCGATGAATAAACAAATAATAAAAAAACTTCCTTGGATATAATTTCAACTAATGTATAAGGCATGATTGAATCAGAAAAAAAATCATATTTGGCAGACACAACAATTGTCCCAGGATAGTTATTCATTACAAAGAAAAAATTGTATCTCTTCAGTAGACAGACTAGTATATATCACTTTTCCCAAGTGGTCAACAGCATCACCAATATTGGGATAAGTTATGTGCCTTCTCATAGACCACACTGAGAAGGACACAGCATTTCTGTCATGCTCCTGCCCACAGCTTCATAACCTGAATCTATATATGAGAAAATATCAGACAAAATTCAAACTAGGCATTGATGCAGTGAAGTCAGCAAAATGGCAACCAGGAAGTCCCAAACATTTAACAACTTCTCAGGGACAAAAATATCTCTGGGAGAGCGCCAGAGTCCATTTAAGAAGCTTCAGCGCACAGTGGAGCACAGAAAAACAGAGTGGCTGCAGCATAGAAAAATACAGGCATACCTGGCGAGGATGGTGAAACCTTCTCTCTACTAAAAATACAAAAATTAGCCGGGAGCAGTGGCAGGTGCCTGTAATCCCAGCTATTAGGGATGCTGAGGCAGGAGAATAGTTTGAACCCTGGAGGCAGAGGTTGCAGTGAGCTGAGATCACACCACTGCTCTCCAGCCTGGGTGATAGAGCAAGACTCCATCTCAAACAAAATAAAAACCAAAACACAAAAACAGAATGGTGAATCCTTTCCAGAAGGTTTTCAGTTTACTTTACCCAGGTACATCAGTGGAATCACTATCTATGGCAGCCATAGCCTTACAAAACATGTTTCTTATATAATAGACTTGAAAATAGACATGACTTGGCCAGGTGCAGTGGTTTGCACCTGTAATCCCAGCACTTTGGGAGGCCAAGGCGGGCAGAGTTCGAGACCAGCCTGACCAACATGGAGAGAGCCTATCTCTACTGAAAATGCAAAGTTAGCCGGGCATGGTGGTGCATGCCTGTGGTCCCAGCTACTAGGGAGTCTGAGGCAGAAGAATCGCTTGACCCCAGGAGGTGGAGGTTGTGGTGGGCTGAGATCGCACCATTGCACTCCAGCCTGGGCAACACGAGTGAAACTCTTGCTTCAAAGGAGGTGCAATTGCTTGGGCTCTGCCCCGCTCTGTCAGGTGGAGTCAGCATTGGCAAAGACTGGAGGTCCTCAGTGGGGAAAGGTGTCCAAAGTGGAGAGAGCTCCTGAGACTTAGAAAAGTAGACGTGTCTCCCTGATCTACGAGCTGCAGAATGGATGTTGTGTTTGCAAACAACATTCATCTCCTTGTGTGTCTCCATCAGAGCCCTTGGTTGAGCATTGTCAATGAGCAGTCATATTTTGAAAGGAATCTTTTTTTTCTGAGCAGCAGGTCTCAACAGTGGCTTACAATATTCAGTAAACCATGCTGTAAACAGATGTGCGGTCATCCAGACTTTGTTATTCCACTGATAGAGCACAGGCAGAATACATTTAGTATAATCCTTAAGGGCTGTAGGATTTTTGAAATGGTAAATGAGCATTGGCTTTAACTTCAAGTAACCAGCTGCATTCGCCCCTAACAAGAGTCAGTCGGTTCTTTGAACCTGGGAAGCCAGGCATTGATTTCTCCTCTCTCGCTCAAAAAGTTCTAGATGGCATCTTCTCACACTTTTGTGTTACGGAGATGGTCCCTTCCTTTTCCCTCCTTTCTCTCTCTCTTTCCCCTCCTTCCTCTCCCTTTCTTCTTGTCTCTCTCTCTCTCTCTCTCTCTTTCTCTTTCTGATGGAGTCTTGCTCTGTCACCCAGGCTGGAGTGCAGTGGCACAATCTCGGCTCACTGCAGCCTCTGCCTCCCGAGTTCAAGCAATTCTCCTGCCTCAGCCTCCCGAGTAGCTGGGACTACAGGCGCCCGCCACCACGCCCAGCTAATTTTTGTATTTTTAGTAGAGGCAGGCTTTCACCATATCGGAGATGGCTTATTTTCTTAAACCTCATGAATCAACCTCTGCTAGTTTCCAACTTTTCTTGTTGAAGAGGCATCTTCCTCCTCTCTCTCAGTTTTCATAGAATTGAAGAGAGTTAGGGTATTGCTCTGGATTAGGCTTCGGCTAAAGGGAATGTTTTGGCTGGTTTGATCTTATCCAGACCACTCGACCCCTCTCCACGTCAGTAGTAAGACGGTTTTCACTTCCTTATCTTTCATGCGTTCACTGGAGTAGCAACTTTCACTTTCTTCAAAAACCTGTTCTTTGCATTCACAACTTGGCTGTTTGACACAAGGCTTAGTTTCCAGTCTATCCCTGCTTTTGACACGCCTTCCTCACTAAGCTTAATCATCTCTGGATTTTGGTTTAAAGTGAGAAAGTTGGGTACAGTGGTGCACATCTGTAATCCCGGCTGTTTGTGAGGCTGAGGCAGGAGGGTTTCTCAAGCTCAAGAGTTTGAGACCAGCCTGGGCAATATAGTGAGACCCTGTCTCAAAAATAGTAATAAAGTTAAAGGCATGCAACTCTTCCTTCACTTCAACACTTAGAGGCCACTGTAGGGTTACTGATTGACCTAATTTCAATATTGTGTCTCAGGGAATAGAGAGACCCAAGGAGAGGGACAGAGGCAGTGGAATTGCTGGTTGGTGGGGCAGTCAGAACACATATAACATTTATCAATTAAGTTCACCATCTTACATAGGTGCAGTTCATGGAGCCAAAAACCAATTACAAGGATCACATCTAAGGTAAGTGATCACAAGTCACCATAACAGATATAATAACAAAAAAGTTTTAAATATTGAGAGAATTTGACACAGAGACCTGAAGTGAGCACATGTTGTTGGAAAAATGGCACCAATAGACTTGCTCAAGACAGGGTTGCCATAAACCTTCACTTTGTAAGAGGTGAAATATCTTCATACAATAAAATGAGGCATACATGTATATGAAACATTTTTCTGGCATTATTGCATCCCCAGGCTGGAAAAGCAGGTGCCAAGAAGGATCCTTCAAGCAGCAACTTCCCCTCATGAGGGGAAAAGAAGAGTAGGAGATCCCTCAGGACCTCTCTCCACTTTGGACACCTTTCCCCACTGAGGACCTCCACAGTCTTTGCCAGTGCTGACTGCACCTGACAGAGCCAGGCAGAGCCCAGGCAATTGCAGCCCCATCTCTGGAGACAAAGCAGGAACCGCTGCTACATGCCAATATCCCTGATGAACATAGATACAAAAAATCCCTGACAAAATAACAGCAAACCCAACTTAATGGCACATACACCACGACCCAGTGGGATGTATCCCTGGGGTACAAGAATGATCGACAGATGCAAATCAATCAATGTGATACACAACATTAAGAGAACAAAATAAAAATGTGTTAACAGAATGAATTTTAAAATGAAAGAAATAAATGATCACAGAGACACAAGCGTCTCAACAGAAGTAAAAAAAAATTTAACAAAATTCAACATTCTTTCTTGATAGAAACTCTCAACAAAATAGGTATAGAGGATGCAGAGGAAGATGGCTCAATAGAAATCTATACTGATCATCCCCCTTGTAAGAAGACCAAATTTACAACTATCTACACACAAAAAGCACCTTCATAAGATCCAAAATCAGGCAAGCAATGACAGCACCTCTTTTGAACTTCGTATTGCTGAAAGAGGCACTGAAAAGGGTAGGAAAGACAGTCTGGAATTACAGACGTCACCCTTCTCCCATCCCCCAGCAGTGGCTACCTGGTGCAGAGAGAGAGACTGAGTGCTTGGGGGAGAGAGAATGCAGTGAGTGTGGGACTTTGTATTGAAACTCAGTGCTGCCAACACTGGGTAAAACTCAGCTAATGTCCATGAAGGGCGCATTTAGACAAACCCTAGCCAGAGGAAAATTGCCCATCCCAGCAGCTGGGTCAGAGCCCAAGTTTCAGCAAGCCTCACCACCACAGGCTAAAGTGCTCTGGGGTCCTGCAAAAACGTGAAAGGCAGTCTAGGCCGCAAGGACTGAAACTGCTAGGTGAGTCCTGGTGCTGTGCTGGGCTCAGAGATAGTGGACTTGGAGGGGCAGGCACGTGACCTAGTGAGACACCAGAGGGGCAGCTAAAGGAGTGCTTGGTGCCACCCATCACCAACCCCAGGCAGCATAGCTTGCAGCTTTGAAAGAGGCCCTTTCCTTCTGCTTGAGGAGAGGAGGAGACCGTCCTGGCTGACATGGTGAAACCCCGTCTCTACTAAAAATACAGAAAATTAGCCGGGCGCGTTGGTGGGCGCCTGTAGTCCCAGCTACTCGGGAGGCTGAGGCAGGAGAATGGCGTGAACCCGGGAGGCGGAGCTTGCAGTGAGCCGAGATCGCGCCACTGCACTCCAGCCTGGGCGACAGAGTGAGACTCCATCTCAAAAAAACAAAAAACATCTTGCAAACTACTTAGGTTGTAAGTGCAAAGTGCGGGGTTTGGTCAGACATGTTAGCAGGATGACTGAATATGGAAATATGGGAGAAAGAAATCGAGACCACAGATACAGACATGACAGTTTACTAAAGAATAGTTGAATCCACTGTGGACTTGGATTACTACAAAAAGAAATAAGGAAGACGAGGAAGAGAAGACTGCTATGGATTGAGTTTGTCCTCATCAAAACTCATGTTGAAATGTGATCCCCAGTGTGGGAGGTGTTGGGAGGTAAAGCCTAGTGGGAAGCATTTGAGTCATGGGGGTGCATCCCTCATGAGTGGTCTGGTGCTGTTCTCATGGTAGTAAGTGAGTTCTCATTCTCTCAAGACTGGATTAGTCTTAAGGGAATGTTCCTAAAGAGTGGGTTGTGATAAAACCAGTATACTTCTCGGGTTTTCTCTCTTCCCGTGTCCACTTCCCTGTTGACCTTCTCTGACAGGTTATGATGCAGCATGAAAGCCCTTGCCAGAAGCCACGGCCACACTCTTGAATGTCCCAGCCTACAGATCCATGAGACAATTCAACCTCTTTTCTTATGAATTACCCAGTCTCAAGTATTCTGTTATAGCAACACAAAATGAACCAAGACAAAGGCCAATGGAAAAAGCACTGTGATTATGTATAGTTACGGGCTTTGAAAAGAGAGAAAAGCTGTCAAAAAGATAGGGAATATCTGCTTTGAAAATCAAACACCTGTGGAGTAAGTTCACTGAGCTTGTTTTTCTAGGACCTAATGCCAGTTGTTTTTCTGTTTTAGAATCTGATGGCAGTGTAGACACCTCTGACTTCCTGGGCTCTGGGCTCACCCTGAGACTGGTTGGAGGAACAACTTTAAATTGTCCACTGCACTCCTACTATGACACATCCTTTGCACTGGAGTATTTTTTGTTTGTTTGTTTTTTCACAAAGACTCCAAGAGGCTATCCTTTTCTTACCATGTGTAATAAAATTATTGTGTGAGTCTGGCTTTCCTATTAAATTATAAGGTCTTTGAGAACAGATGCTATGTCTTGTATAACAAATAAATGGAGGGTGGAGCCAAGATGGCCGAATAGGAACAGCTCCGGTCTACAGCTCCCAGCATGAGTGATGCAGAAGACGGGTGATTTCTGCATTTCCATCTGAGGTACAGGGTTCATCTCACTAGGGAGTGCCAGAAGTGGGTGCAGGACAGTGGGTGCAGCGCACCGTGTGCGAGCCAAAGCAGGGCGAGGCATTGCCTCACTCGGGAAGCGCAAGGGGTCAGGGAGTTCCCTTTCCTAGTCAAAGAAAGGGGTGACAGACGGCACCTGGAAAATCGGGTCACTCCCACCCTAATACTGCGCTTGTCCGACAGGCTTAAAAAATGGCACACCAGGAGATTGTGTCCTGCACCTGGCTCAGAGAGTCCTGCGTCCACAGAGTCTCACTGATTGCTAGCACAGCAGTCTGAGATTAAACTGCAAGGCGGCAGCGAGGCTGGGGGAGGGGCGCCTGCCATTGCCCAGGCTTGATTAGGTAAACAAAGCAGCCAGGAAGCTCAAACTGGGTGGAGCCCACCACAGCTCAAGGAGGCCTGCCTGCCTCTGTAGGCTCCACCTCTGAGGGCAGGGCACAGACAAACAAAAAGTCAGCAGTAACCTCTGCAGACTTAAATGTCCCTGTCTGACAGCTTTGAAGAGAGTAGTGGTTCTCCCAGCACGCAGCTGGAGATCTGAGAACAGGCAGACTGCCTCCTAAAGTGGGTCCCTGACCCCCCGAGCAGCCTAACTGGGAGGCACCCCCCAGTAGGGACAGACTGACACTTCACTCGGCCAGGTACTCCTCTGAGACCAAACTTCCAGAGGAATGATCAGACAGCTGAATTTGCGGTTCACGAAAGTCCACTGTTCTGCAGCCACCGCTGCTGACACCCAGGCAAACAGGGTCTGGAGTGGACCTCTAGCAAACTCCAACAGACCTGCAGCTGAGGGTCCTGTCTGTTAGAAGGAAAACTAACAAACAGAAAGGACACCCACACCAAAAACCCATCTGCACATCACCATCATCAAAGACCAAAAGTACAAAAAACTACAAAGATGGGGAGAAAACAGAGCAGAAAAACTGGAAACTCTAAAAAGCAGAGCACCTCTCCTCCTCCAGAGGAACGCAGTTCGTCACCAGCAACAGAACAAAGCTGGACAGAGAATGACTTTGACGAGTTGAGAGAAGAAGGCTTCAGACCATCAAACTACTCCGAGCTACAGGAGGAAATTCAAACCAATGGCAAAGAAGTTAAAAACTTTGAAAAAAAATTAGACGAATGGATAACTAAAATGACCAATGCAGAGAAGTGCTTAAAGGAGCTGATGGAGCTGAAAGCCAAGTTTGGAAAACTACGTGAAGAATACAGAAGCCTCAGTAGCCGATGCAATCAACTGGAAGAAAGGGTATCAGTGATGGAAGATGAAATGAATGAAATGAAGCTAGAAGGGAAGTTTACAGAAAAAAGAATAAAAAGAAACGAACAAAGCCTCCAAGAAATATGGGACTATGTGAAAAGACCAAACCTTCGTCTGATTGGTGTACCTGAAAGTGACGGGGAGAATGGAACCAAGTTGGAAAACACTCTGCAAGATATTATCCAGGAGAACTTCCCCCATCTAGCAAGGCAGGCCAGCATTCAGATTCAGGAAACACAGAGAACACCACAAAGATACTCCTCGAGAAGAGCAACCCCAAGACACATAATTGTCAGATTCACCAAAGTTGAAATGAAGAAAAAAATGTTAAGGGCGGCCAGAGAGAAAGGTCGGGATACCCACAAAGGGAAGCCCATCAGACTAACAGCTGATCTCTCAGCAGAAACTCTACAAGCCAGAAGAGAGTGGGGGCTGATATTCAACATTCTTAAAGAAAATAATTTTCAACCCAGAATTTAATATCCAGCCAAACTAAGCTTCATAAGTGAAGGAGAAATAAAACACTTTACAGACAAGCAAATGCTGAGAGATTTTGTCACCACCAGGCCTGCCCTAAAAGAGCTCCTGAAGGAAGCTCTAAACATGGAAAGGAAAAACCGGTACCAGCCACTGCAAAAACATGCCAAATTGTAAAGACCATCAAGGCTAGGAAGAAACTGCATCAACTAACGAGCAAAATAACCAGCTAACATCATAATGACAGGATCAAATTCACACATAACAATATTAACTTTAAATGTAAATGGTCTAAATGCTCCAATTAAAAGACACAGACTGGCAAACTGGATAAGGAGTCAAGACCCATCAGTGTGCTGTATTCAGGAAACCCATCTCACATGCAGAGACACACATAGACTCAAAATAAAGGGATGGAGGAAGATCTACCAAGCAAATGGAAAACAAAAAAAGGCAGGGGTTGCAATCCTAGTCTCTGATAAAATAGACTTTAAACCAACAAATATCAAAAGAGACAAAGAAGGCCATTACATAATGGTAAAGGGATCAATTCAACAAGAGCTAACTATCCTAAATATATATGCACCCAATACAGGAGCACCCAGATTCATAAAACCAGTCCTGAGTGACCTACAAAGAGACTTAGACTCCCACACAATAATAGTGGGAGATTTTAACACCCCACTGTCAACATTAGACAGATCAATGAGACAGAAAGTTAACAAGGATACCCAGGAATTGAACTCAGCTCTGCACAAAGTGGACCTAACAGACATCTACAGAACTCTCCACCCCAAATCAACAGAATATACATTTTTTTCAGCACCACACCACACCTATTCCAAAATTGACCACATAGTTGGAAGTAAAGCTCTCCTCAGCAAATGTAAAAGAACAGAAATTATAACAAACTGTCTCTCAGACCACAGTGCAATCAAACTAGAACTCAGGATTAAGAAACTCACTCAAAACCGCTCAACTACATGGAAACTGAACAACCTGCTCCTGAATGACTACTGGGTACATAACAAAATGAAGGCAGAAATAAAGATGTTCTTTGAAACCAACGAGAACAAAGACACAACATACCAGAATCTCTGGGACACATTCAAAGCAGTGTGTAGAGGGAAATTTATAGCACTAAATGCCCACAAGAGAAAGCAGGAAAGATCCAAAATTGACACCCTAACATCACAATTAAAAGAACTAGAAAAGCAAGAGCAAACACATTCAAAAGCTAGCAGAAGGCAAGAAATAACTAAAATCAGAGCAGAACTGAAGGAAATAGAGACACAAAAAACCCTTCAAAAAATTAATGAATCCAGGAGCTGGTTTTTTGAAAAGAGCAACAAAATTGATAGACCACTAGCAAGACAAAGAAGAAAAAAGAGAAGAATCAAATAGATGCAATAAAAAATGATAAAAGGGATATCACCACTGATCCCACAGAAATACAATCTACCATCAGAGAATACTACAAACACCTCTACGCAAATAAACTAGAAAATCTAGAAGAAATGGATAAATTTCTCGACAAATACACCCTCCCAAGACTAAACCAGGAAGAAGTTGAATCTCTGAATAGACCAATAACAGACTCTGAAATTGTGGCAATAATCAATAGCTTACCAACCAAAAAGAGTCCTGGACCTGATGGATTCACAGCCGAATTCTACCAGAGGTACAAGGAGGAACTGTTACCATTCCTTCTGAAACTATTCCAATCAACAGAAAAAGAGGGAATCCTCCCTAACACATTTTATGAGGCCAGCATCATCCTGATACCAAAGCCTGGCAGAGACACAACCAAAAAAGAGAATTTCAGACCAATATCCTTGATGAACATTGATGCAAAAATCCTCAATAAAATACTGGCAAACCAAATCCAGCAGCACATCAAAAAGCTTATCCACCATGATCAAGTGGGCTTCATCCCTGGGATGCAAGGCTGGTTCAACATATGCAAATCGATAAATGTAATCCAGGATATAAACAGAACCAAAGACAAAAACCACATGATTATCTCAATAGATGCAGAAAAGGCCTTTGACAAAATTCAACAACCCTTCATGCTAAGAACTCTCAATAAATTAGGTATTGATGGGACATATCTCAAAATAATAAGAGCTATCTATGACAAACCCACAGCCAATATCATACTGAATGGGCAAAAACTGGAAGCATTCCCTTTGAAAATGGGCACAAGACAGGCATGCCCTCTCTCACCACTCCTATTCAACATAGTGTTGGAAGTTCTGGCCAGGGCAATCAGGCAGGAGATGGAAATAAAGTGAATTCAATTAGGAAAAGAGGAAGTTAAATTGTCCCTGTTTGCAGATGACATGATTGTATATCTAGAAAACCCCATTGTCTCAGCCCAAAATCTCCTTAAGCTGATAAGCAACTTCAGCAAAGTCTCAGGATACAAAATCAATGTACAAAAATCCAAGCATTCTTGTATACCAATAACAGACAAACAGAGAGCCAAATCATGAGTGAACTCCCATTCACAATTGCTTCAAAGAGAATAAAATACCTAGGAATCCAACTTACAAGGGACGTGAAGGACCTCTTCAAGGAGAACTACAAACCACTGCTCAATGAAATAAAAGAGGATACAAACAAATGGAATAACATTCCATGCTCATGGGTTGGAAGAATCAATATCGTGAAAATGGCCATACTGCCCAAGGTAATTTGTAGATTCAATGCCATCCCCATCAAGCTACCAATGACTTTCTTCACAGAATTGGAAAAAACTACTTTAAAGTTCATATGGAACCAAAAAAGAGCCCGCATCACCAAGTCAATCCTAAGCCAAAAGAACAAAGCTGGAGGCATCATGCTACCTGACTTCAAACTATACTACAAGGCTACAGTAACCAAAACAGCATGGTACTGGTACCAAAACAGAGACATAGATCAATGGAACAGAACAGAGCCCTCAGAAATAATGCTGCATATCTACAACTATCTGATCTTTGACAAACCTGACAAAAACAAGCAATGGGATAAGGATTCCCTATTTAATAAATGGTGCTGGAAAAACTGGCTAGCCATATGTAGAAAGCTGAAACTGGATCCCTTCCTTACACCTTATACAAAAATTAATTCAAGATGGATTACAGACTTACATGTTAGACCTAAAACCATAAAAACCCTAGAAGAAAACCTAGGCAATACCATTCAGGACATAGGCATGGGCAAAGACTTCATGTCTAAAACACCAAAAGCAGTGGCAACAAAAGCCAAAATTGACAAATGGGATCTAATTAAACTAAAGAGCTTCTGCACAGCAAAAGAAACTATCATCAGAGTGAACAGCCAACCTACAGAATGGGAGAAAATTTTTGCAATCTATCCATCTGACAAAGGGCTAATACCCAGAATCTACAAAGAACTTAAATTTACAGGAAAAAAAACCACCCCATCAAAAAGTGGGCGAAGGATATGAACAGACACTTCTCAAAAGAAGACATTTATGCAGCCAACAAACATGTGAAAAAAGCTCAACATCACTGGTCATTAGAGAAATGCAAATCAAAACCACAATGAGATACCATCTCATACAAGTTAGAATGGTGATCATTAAAAAGTCAGGAAACAACAGGTGCTGGAGAGGATGTGGAGAAATAGGAAGGTTTTTACACTGTTGGTGGGAGTGTAAACTAGTTCAACTATCATGGAAGACAGTGTGGTGATTCCTCAAGGATCTAGAACCAGAAATACCATTTGATCCAGTGATCCCATTACTGGGTATATACCTAAAGGATTATAAATCATTCTACTATGAAGACACATGCACAAGTATATTTATTGTGGCACTGTTCACAGTAGCAAAGACTTGGAACCAACCCAAATGCCCATCAGTGACAGACTGGATAAGGAAAATATGGCACATATACACAATGGAATACTATACAGCCATAAAAAGATTAGTTCATGTCCTTTGCAGGGACATGGATCAAGCTGGAAACCAACATTCTCAGCAAACTAACACAAGAAAAGAAAACCAAACACTGCACGTTCTCACTCCTAAGTGGGAGTTAAACAATGAGAACACATGGACACAAGGAAGGGCACATCACACACCAGGGCCTGTCAGGGGGTTGGGGGCAAGGGGAGGGATAGCATTAGGAGAAATACCTAATGTAGATGTCAGGTTGATGGGTGCAGCAAACCACCATGGCATGTGTATACCTACGTAACAAACCTGCATGTTCTGCACATGTACCCCAGAACTAAAAGTATAATAATAAAAAGAAGAAACTGACCTGGGGAAATATTTCTGTGCTTACTTCATGGTTTAGACTATATCTAAAGATAATCCAACTCCTCCTAAAATCTTACTAAGACAGTCACTAATAAGTAATAATAAACAAAAACAAAAGCAAAGACAGAATGACCACAGGATTCAGGATGAGAGAAAATTCAAAAGGAGAAATGGGGGAATAGAACTAGGGTTATCACATAGTTAGATGTAGTTTATTACTACAGTCCTAATATTCAGATTAAGTGGTGAGGCCAGGGTGTTTATGAAATTATGATTGATAGTTACATAGATACATAGATAAAAGCTCTGAATGAAACAATGAGAGCTTCTCTTTAATCAAGAACGGATAGATAAGAGAGCAGTAAGGGAGGAGGGGAGAGTGATGAGACCAGGAGTTTAATTAGACATCTCTTAAAGCAATCTAGGGAAGACAGAGTGAAGATACAAAATGAATACAAGACTAATTTTGCTGTTATGGATAAACTCAGTAAGATCAAATGGAATTAGGTGTTTATTGCCCATGGTGAAATAATAAGTACCAAAGAAGATAGATACCATATAAGAAGGTATCCTTCTTTGCATCTACGATCTAGATGCAAAGGTAATGTGGAAATAGAAACCATAGAATGAATTATTATGATAGCAATAAGATGTCTACAAGATTTTGAGTTTGACTCACTAAAAGGAAAAAGATGCCCTTAATGACAGCAGTGAACAGAAGAGCAATTTAAGAAAAAAAAATAGTTCCATTCTGGGTGTGTTTTTAGTGTTCCTGTGACTCTTGTGGATGTATTGAATTAAATGGTACAATGAAGATATAAAGCTTTGGAGCAAAATTAACAGAACATGGATCAGAGGGGAGCTGATAAGTCAAGTTTTCAACAAAGAGACTTGCGGAATGACTAAACTTCCAGAAAGGGAGCCAGGATGGAGAATGAGGATTCGAGCTGGGGAAGGAAGACACTTGTACAGTCAAGACTTGATGTCCCTCCAAGTCAAACTATGTGTCTCTCTCCCTTTTATATCAGTCAAGGGACACAGCACAGTGTATTGTCCTGCACTACTGATTGGGCACTCAAATACTTGCTTTTGAAAAAAACGAAACAAGGAGAAGTGATAAGTGCTACAAAAGAAGTTAATGTGCCACATAAGTTCAGAGAAAGTAGCCATTTCATTACATATGAAATGTACGTATGTATGTGGGTGAGTGCATTTAGTATATCACATATATTATTGTCTCTTAATTTTCAAAATAGTCCTGTGGCACAGATGGCAATAGCCCTCCTTCCAGATGAAGAAGTCAAAAGATGAAGTGATTTAGCCCATGTCTTTCAATTAGGAAAATGCAGATCTTGTATTTGAGCCCAGTTTTCCTCATGCTGAATGCTCTTCCTCTGACTCCACAGCTGGCTTGTAGAGGGAATATAGAATAATGAGGAGAGACACCCAAGGAAGTCAGGATGTGTGCACCAGCAGGAAACGTGGCTAGAACTTTAACAAGTAGAGCGGACACTCCAGCCATGGTAATGGTCCTTTTTATAATTCCTATTTATTTATTGCTTTTTAAGTTATTCCCCTTTATCTTATGTTTTCATTCATGCTTGTAGGATTTTGATATACATGCTTAGCTTCTCACAGTCCATTTACAGTTAATATCACACCACCTCATGTAAAATGTAGAAGCTCTGTACTTGCATAATCTCATTTACTGTTCCAACTGCCTTTTGCTAGATGCTATATATATAACATCTACCTACATTACAAAGCTGGCCATCAGAGAAATGCAAATCAAAACAACAATGAGATACCATCTCACACCAGTTAGAATGGCGATCACTTATTTTCAAAAATTATAAAATTGGGTTTAAGATATTCTTAAGTCTAAGAAAATAGAATTTACACTGACCTGGTGGCTCATGCCTGTTATCTCCACACTTTGGGAGGCTGGGGTAGGAGAACTGCTTGAGGCCAAGAGTTCAAGACCAGCCTGAGCAACATAGCAAGACCCATCTCTTAAAAAAAAGTTTAAGTCAAAGTGGACACCACAGAAATAGAAAAGATCATTCAAGACTACTGTGAACACCTCTATGCGCACAAACTAGAACATTTAGCGGATAAATTCCTGGAAGAACCTTCTTGGAAGTATATTATCCTCCACAATATGGAAATGAAATAACATATGGAAATGAAACATGTTTTTCAATTTTTTCTGCTATTCATTGCTAATTTCATTCCATTGTAGCTGGAAAACATACTTTGTATTTTTTGTAGCCTTTTAATATCATTGGGATTTGTTTTATGGCCTAGCATATGGTCTATCATAGAGATTATTCCAATGACACTTGAAAATAATTTTCTTCTTTTATTGGGCAGAATGTTATATAGACATCTGTTAGGTGCAGTTAATTTATAGTGTTGATCAAGTCTTTACTTCCTTGTTGATCTTCTGTCTAGTTGTTCTATCCATTATTGAAAGTGGTGTGTTGAATTTTCCAAATACTGTTGTTGAATTATTATTATATTATTATTATATATTATATTATATACATTATAATATATTATTATTATTCCCTACCCCACAACAGGCCCCCGTGTGTGATGTTCCCCTTCCTGTGTCCAAGTGTGAAGATAATGTATGGAGTTTTTCTATGTGGATAAGCTATCGGCTTCAAACAGACTGTTATAAGAATTTTTATCCAAACCTCATGGTAATCGCAAGGAAAAAGCCATTGTACAATCAAAAAATAAGACTGACAGGGCATGGTGGCATGTGCCTGTAGTCTCAGCCACTCAGGAAGCTGAAGTGGGAGGATCACTTGAGCCAAGGAGTTGGAGACTGCAGTAAGCTAGGATCATGAGCCACTGCAATCCAGCCTGGGCAGCAGAGTGAAACCCTGCCTCTTAAAATAAATAAATGAAAGTAACTTTTAAAAACTAAGAGAAAAGGATCAAAGTATATCACTATTTTAAAAAATCATCAAATCACAAAGACTGCAACAAGAGATGGACATCCAGCTTTCCCAGCATTCCAAGACGCCTATCAGGATGCCCACTCCAGTCTCACCTCACAGAGGTCATAGCGGGGTAATGGCAAGGTTAACTCCCTGTGGTCAGATACAAACAAAGAAGGGAGGTGTTTCTCTGAGAAAGAGAAAAACAAAAGACTGACAAACAAGACAGAACACAATCACATATTGACAATAGTGTTTGCCTATCAATAATTACTTCAAGTATAAGCAAATTACACTCATTATTCAAAGTATATACAGCAGCTAAATGAATTAAAATACATGGTCCAACTATGCGCTTTCTACAAGACACAAACTTTAAGGACACACAGAAACTGAAAGTAAAGGGAAGAAAAAATACATTCTATGCCAATAGTAACCAAGTGATGTAGTTTGGCTCTGTGTCTCCACCCAAATCTCATTTCAAATTGTAACCTTCATGTGTCAGGGGAGGAACCTGGTGGGAGGTGATTGGATCATGGCAGCAGATTTTCTTCATGTTGTCCTCATGATAGTGAGTGAGTTCTCATGAGATCTGATTGTTTAGAAGTGTGGCACGTCCCACTGCCCCTGTTTCCTGCTGCCAAGTAAGATGTACGTTGCTTCCCCTTCACTTTCTGCCATGATTTTAAGTTTCCTGAATGCTTCCCCAGCTATGCAGAAATGGAGTCAATTAAACCTCTTTTTTTAATATACATTATCCAGTCTCAGGTAGTTTTTATAGCAGTGTGAGAATGGACTAATACAGAAAATCGTTATCAGTGGATTAGGGTACCTCTATAAAGATACTTGAAAATGTAAAAGCAACTTTGAAACTGGGTAACAGGCAGAGGTTGGAGCAGTTTGGAGCACTTAGAAGAAGACAGGAAGATGTAGGAAAGTTTGGAACTTCCTAGAGACTTGTTGAATAGTTTTGAACAAAATGCTGAAAGTGATATGGACAATGAAGTCCTTGCTGAGGTGGTCTCAGATGGAGATGAGGAACTTATTGTGAACTAGAGTAAAGGTCATTCTTGCTATGCTTTAGCAAAGACACTGGAGGCATTTTGCACCACTCTAAAGATCCGTGGAACTTTGAACTTGAGAGAGATTATTTAGGTTATCTGGTGGAAGACATTTCTAAGCAGCAAAGCATTCAAGATGTGACCTGGCTGCTTCTAAAAGCATATAGTCATATGCACTCACAAAGAGATTATCTGAAATTGGAACTTATGTTTAAAAGAGAAGCAGAACATAAAAGTCTGGCCATGTAGTAGAAAAGAAAAACCCATTTTCTGGGGAGAAATTCAAACTGGCTGCAGAAATTTGCGTAAGTAACAAGGAGCTGAATGTTAATAGTCAAGACAATGGGGAAAATGTCTCCAGGGCATTTCAGAGACCTTCACAGCAGCCCCTTCAATCACAGGCATGGAAGACTAGAAGGCTCAGTGCAGCCATGGGACATGGCACCCTGCATCCCAGCCACTCCAGCTCCAGCCATGGCTAAAAGGGGCCAAGGTACAGCTCAGGCCATTGCTTCAGAGGGTACAAGTCCTAAACATTGGTGGTTTCCACATGGTGTTGGGCCTGCAGGTATGCAGAAGACAAGAGTTGAGGTTTGGGAACCTCAGCCTAGGTTCCAGAGGATGTATGGAAATGCCTGGATTTCCAGGCAGAAGTCTGTGGCAAGAGCAGAGCCCTCATGGAGAACCTCTACTATGGCAATGCAGTGGGGCTGGAGCCCCCCCATAGGAGAACTGCCTAGTGGAGCTGTGAGAAGAGGGCCACCATCCTCCAGCCCCCAAAATGGTAGATCCACCAAAAGCTTGCACTAGGTGTGTGGAAAAGCCACAGGCACTCAATGCCAGCCCATGAAAGCAGTTGCAGGGGCTATACCCTGCAGAGCCACAGAGGTGGAGCTGCCCAAGGCCTTGGGAGGACCCCTCTTGCATCAGTGTGCCCTGGATGTGAGACGTGGAGTCCAAGGAGATTATTTTGGAGATTTAAGATTTAATGGCTGCCCTGCTGGGTTTTGGACTTACATGAGGGCTGTAGCCCGTTGGTGTTGGTCAATTTCTCCCTCTTAGAATGGGAGCATTTACCCAATTCCTATATCCCCATTGTATCTTCGAAGTATCAAAGTAGCTAACCTGTTTTTTATTTTACAGGGTAGTAGGCAGAAGGGACTTGCCTTGTCCCAGATGAGACTTTGGACTGGAACTTTTGAATGCCTGAATGAGTTAAGACTTTGGGAGACTATCAGGAAGGCATGATTGGTTTTGAAATGTGAGAAGAACATGAATTTTTGGGAGGGGCCAGGGTTGGAATAATATGATATGGCTCTGTGTCCCACCCAAATCTTACCTGGAATTGTAATCCCCACATGTCAGGGGAGGGAACTGGTGTGAGGTGAATGAATCACAGAGACAGATTTTCCCCATGCTGTTCTCATGATAATGAGTGAATTCTCATGACATCTGATGGTTTAACAGTGTGGCACTTCACCCTCCCCTTCTCTCTCTCCTGCTGCCACGTAAGATGTGCCTTGCTTCCCCTTTGCCTTCCACCATGATTCTAAGTTTCCTGAGGCCTCCCCAGCCATGCAGAACTGTGAGCCAATCAAAGCTCTTTTCCTTACCTAGTCTTTACCCAGTCTCAGGTAGTTCTTTATAACAGTGTCAAAACAGACAAATACACCAAGTGTGCAGGGTGGCTATACTTACATCAGATAAAATGGACTTTAATTCAAAAGCTGTTACAAGACACAAAGAAGGTCATTACATAGTGACAAAATGGTTGATTCCACAAGAATATGTAACAATTATAAATATACATGTACCAAACATCAGAGCACCTAACTATATAAAGCAAACATTGACAGATTTTAAAGGATACATAAAAGCATTACAATAATAGGAGACTTTCCAAAAGGAATTTATAATCTGAATGGAAAATCAATAAGGAAACACCAGATCTGAACAATGCCATGAACCAATGTATGAGTCAGACATATACAAAACATTCCACCCAACAGCAGCAGAAAACACATTCTTCTAAAACAGACATGGAACATTTTCCAAGAAAAATCACATGCTAGGTTAGAAAATAATTGTTAACAAACTTAAGAAGATTGAAATCATTCTGTGTGCCATTTCTGGCTATTAAAAAATGAAAAATGAATTCAATAATAATAGGAAAATTCTAGATTATGTGAAAATTAAACACTCCTGAACAACTATTGACTCAAAGAAGAAATTAAAAAATATTTCAGGAAAAACAATGAAAATAAACACAATATACAAAAACTTACAAGTTGCAACAAATGCAGTACTAAGAGGGAAATTTACAGTGAGAAACTTACATTATGAAAGAAGAAAGATCTCAAATAAACAACTTTACACTTAATTAAGTAAAAAAAAGACATTAAACTCAAAGTTAGCAGAAGGAAGAAAATAATAAAGAATAGAGCAGAAATAAATGAAACAGAAAATAATTACAAAAATAGACAAAAGTAGACATTGTTTTTTGGGGAAAAAATGTGAAAAAATTAAACTCTTAGCTAGAATCATTTTTAAAATAAGAATAAACAAAATCAGAAGGGGTGAAATTTCTATTATCTATGGCCATGGAAATAAAAGATCAGAAAGGATTATTATAAACAATTGCAAGCCAATTAATTGGACAGCCTATAAGAAACTGATAAATTTCTAGAAACACACAACCTTTCAACCTGAATAAGAAGTAGAAAGCCTGAACAGTCCAATAACAAATAAGAAGATTGAATCAGTAATTTAAAAAACAAACTTTCAAACAATAAAAGAAACATGAACGGATGGCTTCGCAGGTAATTTCTACCTAATATCTAAAGAAGTGTTAATACCCAAACTTCTTAAATTCTTCCAAAAATAATAGTAGGAAACACTTCCAAACTCATTTAATGACACCAGCATCACCCTGATACCCAAGCCAGACAAAGACACCACGAGAAAGGAAAACACAGACCAGTATCTCTTATGAAAATAGATTCAAAATACTCAGTAAAATATAAACAAACCAAATTCAGCAGCGCTATAAAGGATCATACACCACAGCCAAGTAGGATTTATTCCTGGATGCAAGGCTGACTCAACAGACACAAGTCAATATCACACACCACACTAACAGAATGAAGGATAAGAACTACATGATTATATCCATAAATGCAGAGAAGGCATTGGACAAAACTCAAAATCATTTCATGATGAAAACTCTCAACTAATTAGGTACAGAAGTCACTTATCTCAACACAATAAAGGCCGTATGTGGAAAGCCCACGGCGAGTATCATTCTCAGTGAAGAATAACTGAAAGCTTTTCTTCTAAGATTTGGAAGAAAGCAAGGGTGCTATGTTGGTGCTTCTATTTAACATAATACTGGAAGTCCTAGCCAGATCAATTAGGAAACAAACAAACAAAAAGACATCAACTAACACAGGAACAGAAAGCCAGACACCGCATGTTCTCACTCGTAAGTGGGAGTTGAACAATGAGAACACGTGGACACAGGGAGGGGAGCATCACACACCGGGGCCTGTCAGGGGGTGGGGGGCTAGGGGAGGGATAGCATTAGAAGAAATATCTAATGTAGATGACAGGGTGATGGCTGCAGCAAACCACCATGGCATGTGTACACCTATGTAACAAACCTGTCCATTCTGTACTTGTATCCCAGCACTTGAAGTATAATAAAAAAGAAGATAAAAAAAGACATCCAAATCAGAACAAAATAAAATTATTTACAATCTTATATGTAGAAACCCATGAAGACACCACAAAATAAACTATTAGAATGAATTAACAAATTCAGTAAAGTTGCAGGATATAAAATCAATGTACAAAAATAAGACATATAGACCTTATACACACACACACACACACAAATATATTACTCAGTCATAAAAAGAAGTAAATCCTGCTATTTGTGATATGGATAAACCTGGAGAACACTACACTAAGAAAAATAAGTCACACAAAGAAAGACAAAAACTGCAGGACCTCACCTGTATGTGGAATCTGAAGAAGTATAGCTCAAGATGGAGAGTAGAAGGATCCTTACCAGAGGCTGGGAAGGATAGTGGTGGGGGGAGATGGCTAATGGGTACAAAAAATCGTCAAAATGAATAAGGCCCAATATTTGATGGCACGACAGGGTGACTATAGTCAATAATAATTTAATTGTACATTGTAAAATAACTAAGAGGGTATAATTGGATTGTTTGTAACACAAAGGATAAATACTTGAGGGGACAGATACCCCATCTTCCCGATGTGATTATGATACATTGCATGCCTGTATCAAAGCATCTCATGTACCCCACATATATATATATCTACCTACTATGAACTCACAAAAATTAAAGATTTTTTAAAGTATAGCTCACAGAAGCAGACTAAAAGAGTGGTTACCAGGGGTCAGAAGATGGAGGAATTGAGGAAGCATTGGTGAAAGGTTACAAACTTTCAGTTACGAGCAAGTTCTGGAGACCTAATATATAGCATGGTGACTATAGTTTGTTGTTGTTGGTGGTAGTGGTGGTGTGTTTTACAGGCAAGGTCGCCCAAGCTGGAGTGCAGTGGCATGATCAGAGTTCACTGTAGCCCCCAACTCCTGGGGTAAAGAAGTTCTCCCACCTCAGCCTCCCAAGTAGCTAAGACTACAGGCACACACCACCATGCCTAATTCTTTATTAATTTCTCTAGAGATGGGGTCTCACTATGTTGCCTAGGCTGGTCTCCAACTGCTGGCCTCAAGTAATCCTCCCACCCCAGCCTCCTGAAGTGCTAAGAATACAGGCCTGATCCACCACACCCAGTCTCTAGTCAATAATACTATGTTACATAGTCAAAATTTGCAAAGAGAATAGACTTAGTGTATTCTCACACCAAAATAAGAGTAACTATGTGAAATGACGGATATGCTAATTAGCTTGATTGTGGTGATCATTTACAATAGATATATATTACATATATAAAAACAGCACTATATAAACCTTAAATAGTTTTTATTTGTTAAGTACACCTCAATAAAGATGTGAAGAAACCATTTACACAGCAACGCCGTACGGAAAGGATGGTCTTTTCAATAAATGGCACTGGATCAGTTGGAGATTCATATTTGTGGAATAAAAATATATCTTGACCTATACCTCATCTGATATAAAAACCAGTTTTAGATTGACAGTAAATCTAAATGTGAATGGTAAAACAATACATCTGTTAGCAGAAAATATAAAAAGAACATTGGCAAATATTACTTTTAAAGGATGCAAAAAGCAATAATTCTGAAATGAAAATTGATAAATTGGACTACGTTAAAACTAAAATCTTCTGTTTCTCAAAAGCCACCACTAGTTGCATAAAAGCCAACCCACAAACTTGACACAGATAGTCTATTAGGTTGGGGCAAATGTGATTGCAGTTTTTGCCATTAAAAGCAATGGCAAAAACCACAGTCACATTTGCCCCAACCTAATACAGGCATTTGCGAAGATTCATGAAGCATGTAACAAAATACAAACCAACATAAAAAGATAACATAATAGAAAAATAAGCAAAATACTTGAATGGGTACTTTACACAAGAAGATACACGGTAGGTAGACAGACAACAAAGACAGATGATAGATAGAGAGACACAGATAAACAGCCATATAAGAAAGTACTTGACCGCATTACTCAACATGAAAATACAAATTATAACCATAAACAATACCACTACACACACACAAAAATATCTTCAGATACCAACTTATGTTAAAATGTGGAGCAACCAGAACCCTCATACACTGTGCGGGGAAATTAAAATTGATACATGTGTTTAGAAAACTGTTTAGCTCTGTTGACTACACGTAAGTCTGCCCTAGGTTACAGAAATTCAAAGCCAGGTATGTATTTCCAACAGAAACGCGCATCTGCCGTTTTCAGAACAAGCCCAACTGGCTACTAATATCTATCAATGGTTAAATGGATTTATTAAATGGTACATTCACACAGTACAATGTTACATAGCAATAAATATGAGCAATAATATACAACCACATACAACAGTGTGACTGAATCACACATATATAATGTTGAGTGAAAGAAGCAGATACAAAAGAGAACAAACTGTATGATTTAATATAAAGTACAAAAATGAATGAAGCTAATTTATGCTATTAGGAGTCAAGATACTGATTACCCGCGTAGGAACAGGGACTACAGAGGAAAACGAGGTGACTTCTGGAGGGCCAGTAATGTGTTTCCATCTGAGTGCTGGTTACTCTTTATGACTGTTCCATTTGTAAAAGTCACCGACGAAATTTTCAAGTTTCATTTTATTTTCTAAAACACCATAAGCATGACTGTTTTTTAATCTGTGCCTAATAATTATATCATCTGGAGTCCCTATATGCCTCCCATCTGTTGGTTCTTGCTATTGGAATCTTCCATCCTTGTGTGTCTTACCTTCAGATGTATGTTGGATGTTGTGCTTGATAAGGTATTAAGAGAAATAATTTGAGCTCAAGGGGGCATTGTTCCTCCAAGTGGGATTTTTTTTCAATTGCTTTTGCTTAGTATTTGGGGTCACTAGAAGTCTAGATCATCCTAATCGAAGTTTAGTACTTCAGATTTTCCAGACCTCTGATAAGTCAAAGCCAGGCTGCAACATGTGTGAGATCTGCTTTATCCCTGACTGACTCCCAGCGTGTTTTAGGATTGCTGCGCAGTAAAGAGCTGGTTTACTTCTTGTAAAACAAGACTCATTTCTCAAGGTTCTTGCCTCTACATAGTAACACTGGAGCAATTATCCATGTTCATCTCAAGAGGCTACCTTGGGATTGTATCTCCAGGGCCTCTCCAAAACTGAGAAGTAGGTCTGATATAGTCCCTGTTTAGTCCTTTCCATCATGAATCTGGGATCCCGACATCAGTTCTCAAATCCCCCCAGCCTCATAAGGGCATAAAGAGCCTCAAATTCTGTCTCCTCTTTTGCAGGGACTGAACATGCAGGCAACAAGTTCTCTGCTCTTTACATTTAGCAAATAGGACAAGTCACCAAGTTCTATTCAGGAAATAATGCATTGTAGCCTCTTAGGTCCTTACGGAATTTTCATCCTGTAGAGCAGGAACGTGGAGGCAGCCGAACCAGTGAACTCAGAGCAGCAGCACAGAGCAGTGGGTAAGGTCCGTACGCCTCAGGCTCAAGCTCTTTCTCCCTCTTCTATCTTCTCCTCCATTTTCTCTCTCATATTTGTGGGATAAAAAATATATCTTGACCTATACCTCACCTGATACAAAAATTAGTTTTAAATTGATAGTAAGTCTAAATGCGAATAGTAAAACAATAAATCTTTTAGCAGAAAATATAAAAAAGGACATTGGCAAAGATTTAGCAAAGACTTATTTTAAAGGATGCAAAAAGCAAACATACTCACATACTTTGGAACATCTTCATAATCTAACTGCTAAGGGTTTAAGGTAAGATAAAAATTCCTCCAATTTTTTTGGCACTCTGCAGTTTTCAAGGGCTCACTGGCGAATGTCCTGCTGCCTGTGATTCTCACAACCTACAAGAACGCCCACATGGTGGTTCTGGGGGATTGACTGCCCAACTCAAAGTCAAAACGGCTGGGGAGCAACAGAGGAGGCACAAAGGCCAGTGTTCCAACAGCAAGCTTGCAGCATTTTTCTGTAACGCACCCACACTCACTGTCCTCACCCCCAAGCCACACTACCTAGGAGTTTGTGTCTCTATGGCCTTCAGACCACACAAGCGTTCAGAACCCGTTGACTCTTACAGGCTGAGAGCAGTGTTTCCCAAAGTATAGGATCAGAATCACTCGGGGCTCACTAAAAAGAACTTGGTCCTCACAACAGAACCAGTACTTCAGGAGAAGGGGCAGGAAAATCAGCTTTTTGCCTTGGAGCATCGCAGGTGATCCTCGTGCTCACTGCAGCGTAGGAGATGATACCTTTAGCGTGAGCGAGCCCAGGTGTCCAGTCCTCTGGGCAGCCTTGGTTTTCTGAAGTCCCATCACCTCCCTCCTACCTTCTCCCCCGTCGGGAAGCTGTCCCACCCAGAAGGCAGGAAGGAAGTAGTTTCTTCCGGGTCTAAGAAGGTGGAAGCCATTTCTCTCCATGGCAGAAACAGAGGTGGTGGCGAGTGTGCTCAGGATTGGGGGCCCTGCAGGGAATTGCCACCGTGCTTCTTTCCACGCTCAGGTCACGTAGGAGGTCTTGGGGTGATCTCAGCGATGAGCCCATCAGCTCCCTCTTTCTCATTTTAACCGTTTTTCTAAGAGCAAGCAGAGCTTTGGTCATGGGCTCATCTCTGCCGTCAAATCACTCTGACTTTAGGCAGATCTCTTCGGATCAAGGCTGCACGTAAGCACAGTAGTGTGGGAAATACACGGGCTCGTTTGTAGTTAGATCCACAAGACAACTAATAGATAAGAGATGTGGGAAGCTGTAGATACAAAAAGTCTTGGCCGGGCGCCGTGGCTCACGCCTGTAATCCCAGCACTTTGGGAGGCCAAGGCAGGTGGATCATGAGGTCAGGAGATCAAAACCATCCTGGCTAATGCAGTGAAACCCTGTCTCTACTAAAAATACAAAAAAATTGGCCAGGTGCAGTGGCGGGCACCTGTAGTCCCAGCTACTCGGGAGGCTGAGGCAGGAGAATGGTGTGAACCCAGGAGGCAGAGCTTGCAATGAGCAGAGATTGCGCCACTGCACTCCAGCCTGGGCAACAGAGTGAAACTCTTGTCTCAAAAAAAAAAAAAAAAGAAAGAAAAGAAAAGAAAAAGGTCTCTGGAGCGCATGTGCTCAGGGTTCCTCCCACTTTCACTGAAATGCCAGAGGACCACTCCATCATTAATCTGTAATTTGGAACCTTATTGCTAAAAAAGGCCTTAACCAGCACTTACTTCCACTAAATGCTTGAATTGGCTCTGAAACGATCGCTCAGCCCATGGCATCGTGCAGCCTCTTCTAGTCCCTTCTGTGACAGGGAGTTCACCTCCTTCCCAGTGCCCTTCACCGGCCCAGCACTTAAGTCTTCTGGGTGACAGCCTGGCTCCTATTTCTCTCTCTCTCTCTCTTTGCCCCCTGGTTTCTGACCGAGGCAGTGCTTATCCGTTTGTATGGGAAGCCCATCATAATATCCCCTCATCTCTCTCCCTTGCAGTTGCACCAAGTGGCCGGACACGAGTAAGTCCCAACCCTGACACCCTGGACCACTCCCTGCAGACCCCAGGGTGGACTGAGGGATCCCAGGGTGCCTGAGTTGGGGGCAGAACCAGGTCCAGGGTGGAGAATAGTTTCCTGCTGGAGTGGGGTGGGAGGTAGAAGCTTGAGGACATGGTTAAACAGGACTCCCTTTGCCATCCCCCTAACAGCACCTCCCATTTAACATCAGCTTTCAAGCTAGAGAACTCCTTCCACATTCAGGATTTCAGCTCTTAACGTTGCATAAAGTAGACATCATTACTCTCCTTTAACACGCAGTTGAGTAGTTGGGGCATCAGCTTTGAGTCAGTGAAGAGGGTTAAATACTGACCCCATTCTTTTACAAGCTGAGCAACTGTAAAAAGATTATTGATCTTCTAATTCTTGGTGGAATCATCTCTCATAGAGACAAATAGTTCTGTGTGTGGACTAAATAAAAGACCTTAATATAGATAAGGTGCGTAAGCACATTATCTGTCCAAGAGCTCAGAAATGGGGAGTTATTTGCTGGCGGGGGCAGGGGGCGCGGAAAAACATTGTATGTGTTGAGGTAGGATTTGAATTCACATTTCTGACTCAAACTTTCCTTTCAGTAAACCATTGACCCTAGATATCAGGGAATTCAACTCTGTAAATTGAGATTTTAAAATCCATTAATGGCTGGGCACGGTGGCTCACGCCTGTAATCCCAGCACTTTGAGAGGCCAAGTCGGGAGGATCACCTGAGGTCAGGAGTTCGAGACCAAACTGACCAACATGTTGAAACCCCGTCTCTACTAAAAATACAAAAATTAGCCAAGTGTGATAGTGTGTGCCTGTAGTCCCAGCTACTCGGGAGGCTGAGGCAGGAGAATTGCTTGAACCTGAAAGGCAGAGGTTGCAGCAAGCCAAGATCACGCCACTGCACTCCAGCCTGGGAGACGGAGCAAGACTCCAACTAAAAAAAAAAAAAAAAAAAAAAAAAAAAAACCATTCATTTGCTAAATGCTTGCCTGCCCCATCCTACCTCCACCAAAGCTTGCAGCTCCAACTTACTTTAACCTTCTAGGTTGCTCACAGTTCCCACATCTGCATTTGCTTACCCAGCTGCTATTTCAAATTTATCCTATTCAAGATTGAATTTGCAGAACACGCTCCACATTCCCCTGGCATCAGCTAGTTCCCTAAGCAACCACATTTTCAGGCCGGGCACGGTGGCTCACGCCTGTAATCCCAGCACTTTGGGAGGCCGAGGCAGGCAGATCATCTGAGATTGGGAGTTTGAGACCAGCCTGGCCAACATGGAGAAACCCCGTCTCTACTAAAAATACAAAATTAGCCGGGCATGGTGGTGCATGCCTGTAATCTCAGCTACTTGAGAGACTGAGGCACGAGAATCGCTTGAACCCGTGAGATGGAGGTTGCAGTGAGCAGAGATCGTGGCATTGCACTCCAGCCTGGGCAACAACAGTGAAACTCTGTCTCAAAAAAAAAAAAAAAAAAGGCAACCACATTTTCGTCGATACATGGGTGCCAGGTCTCATGACTCTTGTCCATTCATTTATGTCAAATGCATGAAATGTCTACTATTCTATACAGTTTAGTTCAACCTTCTTTAACTGATCTCTACATTATGCCTGGCATTGTGCAAGATCCGGGGGATGCAGGAATACAGAGTAATGTCCCTACCCTCAAGACTCTCTCAGTCTTGCAGAGAATGGATAGTTAAGCAAAATGTGGAAAGGGTGAATCCTAGAAAGAATGCAAAGACCAAAAATAGTGCAGAAACTGCAGTGGTTACCTCTGGGGTGGGAGAAGATGTCAGGAGGAGGAGACGCTTAAGCAGGTACTAGAGCAGGTCTTACCAGGCTGACAAGAACTGAAGGAGAAAAAATCAGCCTGGAGGAGCAGAATGAAGAAAGCCTATTTAGTGAAAAGGAACAATCAGCATGCAGGACAAAGGCAAAATATTTTGTGTATTCTGGAAACATACCAACTGCAAGGGCACTGCTAGAGTAGAAAGTGGAGATCAGGCAAGCCTGAGAGTCCACTGGGGCTGAAGCATCCTGGGCCTTGACCGCCTGGCCATAAACTTGAGCTATTCTGGGGGAAACGTGGAGCCTCAGCTACCGTAGGGAAAATACACAATAAATTTATCCGAAAGCATGCTTCGTGCTCAGGCAGAGGTAGACACCTTACCTCGGCTTTCCTGGTGCGTTCCTGCGGTCGTTCTTGGAGCACAAGCTCACAGTGGGAGTCTCCACAGGCTGCTCTGTCCGTCCGAGTGGGAGCTGCCAGTTAGTCCTGCCTCCTATCCACCGTTTCTCCTACACTCCCCGAATCCCATAAGTTTTGCAAAGTTGTATCTTCACTTTCATCTATCTTTTGTTTCTGTTGCTTCTTTGATTCATTGGTTATTTTGGAGGATGGTGTTTGATTACCAGAAATATGTGAGTTTTCTCCATTTTTTCTTCTTTCCATTGCAAATTTCATTCCTTTGTAATTGAATTACATACTTTGTGTTATTTCTATCTGTTGAATATCATTGAGGTTTGTTTTTTGGCCTTGCATATGGTCTGTCTGGGGGGAATGTTCCAAGGACGGCTGAAAAGAATCTTGTTCTATTTTGGGGTGGAGTTTTCTAGAGATATGGGTTAGGGATACTTCATTTGTAATATTCAAGTCCTCTATTTCCTTGCTGATCTTTTACCTAGTTTTTCTGTTCATTATTGAAAGCGGGATATTTGGCTATTCAACTACTATTGTTGAATTATCTATTTCTCCCCTCGTTTCTGTCAACTTTTGCTTCAAACATTTTGGTATCTATGTGTCTATAATTATTATATATTTCTGATGAACTAAATCTCTTATTATGGAATGGATCTTTTTCTCTCTAGTAACTTGTTTATTGAAAGTCTATTTTTTCTATCTATTTTCATATTTAAAGGCTAATACATAACCACTCCACCTTCTAGTGGTAGATGTTTGCATGATATCTATATTCCCATTTTTTACAGTCAACCTATTTGTACCTTTGAATCTAAAGTTTGTCTCCTGGGCCGGGCACGGTGCCTCACGCCTATAATCCCAGCACTTGGGAGACCAAGGCGGGTGGATCACCTGAGGTCAGGAGTTTGAGACCAGCCTGGCCAACATGGTGAAACCCCATCTCTACTAAAAATACAGAAATTAGCCAGGCATCTTGGCACACACCTGTAATCCCAGCTACTCGAGAGGCTGAGGCAGGAGAATCATTTGAACCCGGGAAGCAGAGGTTACAGTGAGTCGAGATCACACCACTGCACTGTAGCCTGGACAACAGAGTGAGACAATGTCTCAAGTTAAAAAAAAAAAAAAAAAGTCTGTCTCCTGTAGACAGCATGTGCAGGCCTACTACGTTATGTAGCACCTGCCTTTACTGCACTTTTTCTTTGCAAGTACAGCATTTTGTTTTTTGTATTTGGTTTTCTTTTTTTTTTTTTTTTTTAATGTTTGCAACAACCCTGCATGAAGCAAGCCTGTCAGTGCCATTTTCCCAACAGCATGTGCTTATTTCACATCGGTGTCACATTTGGGTAATTCTCACAACATTTCAAACTTTGTCATTATGATTACACCTGTTATGCTCATCTGTGGCCAGTGATCCTTGACATAACCATTGCAATTATTAGGGGGTGCCATGGACCACACCCACATAAGTCGAAAGGAATCAATAAATGTTGTGTGTGTTCTGACTGTTGATCAGCCATTCCTCTGTGCCTGATCAGCCATTCCTCCGTCTCTCTCCCTTTCCTCAGGCCTCCTTATTCTCAGACATATCAATATTGAAATTAGGCCAGTTAGTAACCCTACAAAGGCCTCTAGGTGTACAAGTGAAAGGAGAGTCACACGTATCTCACTTTAAATCAAAAGCCAGAAATGATTAAGCTGGTTGAGAAAGACATGCAAAAGCAGAGACAGGCCAAACGCTAGACCTCTTGTACAAAACAGTTAGCCAAATTGTCAATGCAAAGGAAAAGTTCTCAAAGAAAATTAAACAGTGCTACTCCACAGAACACAGAAATGACAGGAGTGAAACAGCCTTCTAGCTGATATGGAGAAAGTTTTAGTGGTCTGGATAGAAGCTCAAACCCGCAATAACATTCCCTTAGGCCAAGGCCTAATACAGAGCAAGTTCCTAATTCTCTTCAGTTCTGCAGAGGCTGAGACAAGTAAGAAAGCTGCAGAAGAAAATTTGAAGCTAGCAAAAGTTGGCTCATAAGGTTAAAGGAAAGCAGCCCTCTCCATAACATAAAAGTGCAAGGTGAAGCAGAAAGTGATGATGCAGAAGCTGCAACGAGTTATCCAGAAGATCGAGATGAGATAACTGATGATGGTGAGTACATTAAACAACAGATTTTCAATGTAGACAAATCCGCTTTCTCCTGGAAAAAGATGCCATCTAGGACTTTCATAGCTAGAGACGAGAAGTCAATGCCTGGCTTCAAAGTTTCAAAGACAGGCTGATTCTCCTGTTATGAGCGAATACACCTGGTGACTAAGTTGAAGCCAACGCTCATTGACCATTTCAAAACTCTTAGGGCCCTTATGAATTTGGCTAAATCTATTCTGCTTGTGCTCTATAAATGCAACAACAAAGCCTGAATGACAGCACATCTGTTTATAACACGGCTTACTGAATATCTTAAGCCACTGTTGACACTTACTACTCAGAAAATAATATTGCTTTCAAAATATGACTTCATGGTCACCTAAGTGCTCCGATGGAGATGTGCAAGAAGGTTGATGCTGTTTTCATGCCTCTAGCACAATATCCAATCTGCAGCCCAGGGATCAAGGAGTAATTTTTACTTTCAATACTTATTATTATATAAGAAACACATTTTGTAAGGCTACAGCTGCCATAGATAGTGATTCCTCTGATGGATCTGGGCAAAGGGAAGGGAAAACTTGGAAAGGATTCACCATTCTAGATGCCATTAAGAAATTCATGATTCATGGGAGGAGGTCAAAATATCAACACTAATAGGAGCTGGGAAGAAGTTGATTCCAATGCTCATGGATGAATTTGAGGAGTTCGAGACTTCGCTGGGAGGAAGAGTTCCGTAACTGCAGGTGTGGTGGAAAGAGCAGAGAAAATTTTAGAAGTGGAGCCTGACAGACGTGACTGAAGAGCTACAATCTCATAATAAAACTTGGACAGATGTGTAGTTGCTTCTTACGGATGAGCAAAGAAAGCAGTTTCTCGAAATGACCACCACTGCTGGTGAAGATGCCACGAACATGGTTGAAATTACAACAAAGAACACAGCATCCGACACGAACTTACTTGATAAGGCAGTGGCAGAGTTTGAGAGGATGGCCTCCAATTCTGAAAGAAGTTCTACTGTAGGTAAAATGCTGTCAGGCAGCATCACATGCTACAGAGAAATGTTTCCTAAAGGGAAGAGTCAACTGATGTGGCCAACTTTATTGTCCTCATTGAAGAAATTGCCAAAGCCACCCCAGACTTCAGCAACCACCACACTGGTAAGTCAGCAGCCGTCAGCATCAAGGTGAGACCTTCCACCAGCAAAAGGATTATAACTTGCTGAAGGGTCAGGTGATTGCTATCATTTCTTAGCAATAAGGTACTTTAAATTAAGGAATGTACATTTTTAGACCTAACGCTCCTGCACACTTAACAGACCACAGTACAGTGTCAACGTAACACGTACACACCGGGAAACCACAACATTGTGTGATGCACTTTATTGCGATATTTGCTGTATTGAGGTGATCTGGAATCAAACTCACAATATCTCCAAGGTACGCCTGTAGCTGGGTTGTGTTTTTTTTTTTTTAATATTAAGATTTAAAAACTATCATGCAGCTCACGCCTGTAATCCCAGCACTTTGGGAGGCCGAGGCAGGCAGATCACTTGAGGTCAGGAGTTCAAGACCAGCCTGGCCAACATGGTGAAACCCCTTCTCCACTAAAAGTACAAAAATTAGCTGGGCATGGTGGTGGGCGCCTATAGTCCCAGCTACTCGGGAGGCTGAGGCTGGAGAATCACTTAAAGCCGGGAGGCAGAGGTTGCAATGAGCCGAGATTGTGCCATTGCAGTCCGGCCTGGGCGACAGCAAGAGACTCCGTCTCAAAAAAAAAACAACTATCACGCAGGCTGAAAAATAAGGTCCCCGAACAAAACAACAACAACAACAACAATAGCTAATAAATGACAATATTGACTTGGAGGAAGTTCCCCATCACATTGCTGAGTGAATAAAGACGACTGAATGAATCAAGTGAAAAAGTATCTTCACCAAAGTGTAAACAGTGGCTGCTCTGACAGAATTTGGGATGACTTTTATTTCCTGTATAAATTTTTTTGTATTGCTTTAATTGTTCACATTGGACATTTTTTGTATATAATCAATAGATTACAATATAGTTTTTTAAAGCCATTTTTTTGAGACAGGGTCTTGCTCTGTTGCCCAGGCTGGAGGGCAGTGGCACAATCATGGCTCACTGCAGCCTCGGCCTCCCGGGCTCAGGTGATCCTCCCACCTCAGCCTCCCAAGTAGCTGGGACTACAGGCATCTGCCGCCACACTCAGTTAATTTTGTATTTTTAGTAGAAATGGGTTTCACCATGTTGCCCAGGCTGGGTTTGGAACTCCTGGGCCCAAATGATATGCACACCTCTGCCTCCCTAAGTACTGGGATTATAGGCGTGGGCTACTGCACCCTGCTGAAGCTATTTTTATTTAGGAAAAGAATTCCAGGGCCAGGTGCAATGGCTCATGACTGTAATCAAACCACTTTGGGAAGACAAGGCAGAAGGATCGCTGGGGGCTGGGAGTTGGAGACCAGCCTGGGCAACATAGCAAGACCCTGTTTCTACCAAAAATTTAAATCAGCCAGCCATGGTGACACACGCCTGTGGTCCCAGCTACTCGGGAGGCTGAGGTGGGAGGATGGCTTGAACCCAGGAGTTCAAGGCTACAGTGAGCTGTGATGACACTGCTGTACTCCAGGCTGGGCAACAGAGTGAGACCCAATCTCTAAATAAATAAATGTATACAAAAAGAATTCTACAACATATTTTTAAAATTTCTCTTATAAGTTATTAAAGAAACTGCAACAAATTTCAAATGTTAGACTTGCAAATAAGTGAATACAAGTTTACTATGGACTCTGATGTAAGCCAAATCATACTAAAAAGACACATACCAAAAAAGACCGTAGACAGACCTCATTAATAATTGTGACTACAAAAGTCTAAATAAAATATTAGCAAATTGATTCACTACTTCATACTGGGCACGCAAGTATGCTTCAATATTGAGAAGGCTATTCACAAAATACATCTTGAGTGACACTGAAAAAGCATTTGATTAAAAATGCAACAGCCATACCTGATTTTTAAAATACGGTTGATAAAATACAAAGAAAAAAATAGTTGCTAAATGTACACAGCCACTTCTGCTTTACAGTTCATTACTGGTCATGGCACAACGTCCTGTCTCACCAATATCTTCTTCACCCCAAGACATGCTGGCCTATATTTACTTCCTTGAACACAAGAAAGACCTTTCCCCCCTCAGGGCATCTGTACATGCACCTGCTTTTCTGCAAAGCTCTTTGCCCATTGTGTTACAAGGCTGGCTTTTTGTGGTCCTTCATGTCTTGACTAAAAAGACATTAGCCATTTGTCTATCTCTACATGCTGGAATTTGATACAATTTATATTATCTCTTTTATAACTTTTCAGATTTTTTAATGTTTTATTCCATATACATTAGGTTTTCAAAAGGAAAAAATAATTGTTTTATCTTTAGTCTATTTTGATAAAATACACTAGTATGTTTGGTATGTTTTAGTATGTTGGATAAAATACAAAACATTGATGTAACTTTTCCCAAAAAATAAGTAGACAGTTGTCCTAATGCCATTTATTACATAATGCAACTTTCCCTGCTGAATTAAAGTGTCACCATAACAATTTGCCACATTCCACATGAACTTGGCTGTTTCTTATGTTTCTAGGCAGTTCTACTGATCTGTTCATTCCAGCACCAGTACCCCCACTATTGTAGAGTTCTTGATATTTGACAGAGCACGTGTCTCCTTGTCTTCAACATTTTCCTAGCTTATTTTCATTCTTATTTTTAGAGGAAATTTAAGCTAGCTTTTGTTTCTTTAAAACCCTGGTACAATTTTGACTCTGAAATAGGTTAAATTTTACAATAACTTAGAATCTGCACCTTTGCAACATCTCATCTTGTTATCTAGAATCTTGTTTCTATCTGTCCATTTAACAAATGTTTACTTTATGCCTCAATAGAGAATTTGAAGACCATAGCTGATTCTTAATATCTTAATGCATAGATTGTTTGCCGATAATGTGTTTCATATTATATTTTAATCTTAGTATTTTTGATTATCATTCATATATAATAACAGGTACTATTTATTGAGTGCTCTCCACATGTCAGCTCTTTGTGTTAAGTACTTTATTCCTTAATTTTCTCCTCACCCCAACCCATTTTTCACATTAAAAAAACCTGAGTCTTAAAGAACACAAGTGACCTACCTGAGGCATTACAGCCAGAAAGAGGCAGTGCCTCGACTTGAATTTAAGAGTTCGGGATCAATAGATGCCCAAACGTCAGCATCTCTCGATATATCCTTGTGACAAATCTGCACATGCACCTCCAGAATCTAAAATTAAAATTAAAAAGAAAAAAAAAAAGAGGACAGTCTTTAGCACTACATTACACGGCTTACAGGGACCATGAAAGCTGAGGGTCTGGTTCATTTTGTCATGGGTCACTTCACTGACTAATCACAGACATCTTTTTTTTTCTAATGATGTTTCCACTGATTTTCTTAGATTTCCCAGAGTGATCATTATATCAACAAGTAATAATAATTCTTCTTTCTCCTTTCCAATATTTCTCCCCTTCCTCCAACTGGACAATAATCATTTCTTGTAATGCATATACCTATATTAAATACCACTTAAAACCCTGTATAAAATCATAACACACTAAACTTTAAACACTTCAAGGCTATTGGAAGATGGCAGGATTAAAAATAAGGCTTAGACACTAGTTTTATAATATTCAGCATGTCAGGTTAGAAGTTGCTGGAATAATTAAGTTGCATACCTTCCATATTCTGTTTTTGTGCCTATAATGACCTGTTGCTTTTATTACTTTTAAAATTTAGTCCAAGATATTTTAATGCTAAGAGTCGATTTTGCTTATCTTCGTGTTCTTATTCAAATGAGGGCACTTAATAAACATTTGTTGGTGTTAATGTTGCAGAGAGTTGGGGAAATGGATGGAGACAACCAGAGTGAGAACTCACAGTTCCTCCTCCTGGGGATGTCAGAGAGTCCTGGGCAGCAGCGGATGCTGTTTTGGATGTTCCTGTCCATGTACCTGGTCACGGTGGTGGGAAATGTGCTCATCATCCTGGCCATCAGCTCTGATTCCCGCCTGCACACCCCCATGTACTTCTTCCTGGCCAACCTCTCCTTCACTGACCTCTTCTTTGTCACCAACACAATCCCCAAGATGCTGGAGAACCTCCAGTCCCAGAACAAAGCCATCTCCTATGCAGGGTGTCTGACGCAGCTCTACTTCCTGGTCTCCCTGGTGACCCTGGACAACCTCATCCTGGCTCTGATGGCGTATGATCACTATGTGGCCATCTGCTGCCCCCTCCACTATGTCACAGCCATGAGCCCTGGGCTCTGTGTCTTGCTCCTCTCCCTGTGTTGGGGGCTGTCTGTTCTCTATGGCCTCCTCCTCATCCTCCTCATGACCAGGGTGACCTTCTGTGGGCCTCCAGAGATCCACTACCTCTTCTGTGAGATGTACATCCTGCTGCGGCTGGCATGTTCCAACACCCACATCATTCACACAGTGCTGACTGCCACTGGCTGCTTCATCTTCATCACCCCCTTAGGGTTCACGACCACATCCTATGTACGTATTGTCAGAACCATCCTTCAAATACCCTCAGCCTCTAAGAAATACAAAGCCTTCTCTACCTGTGCCTCGCATTTGGGTGTGGTCTCCCTCTTTTATGGGACGCTTGCTATGGTGTACCTGCAGCCCCTCCACACCTACTCCATGAAGGACTCAGTAGCCACCGTGATGCTGTGGTGACACCTATGATGAACACTTTCATCTACAGCCTGAGGAACAAGGACATGCATGGGGCTCTGGGAAAATTCCTAGGGAGACCCTTTCAGAGGCCTAAGTGAAGGTAATTTTGGAAAGGGGATTGAAGTGGAGACCGGAAATATCCTTCACCCACATAAGGCATTATGCTGTGGGATATGCAACAGTCATTAGAGTACAGCTCCAGCTCGGAATGAGGTGAGCATATCTATCTGTGGTAAAGAAAAGACAATGTGTATCCCCAGTGCCTCCCATACCTCACCAGCCTTGGCAATAAATAATGTCATGCTAACACTACTACCAGGATTTTACAGGGTCAAATATTGAAACCTGCTTGATCATAGGCCCACAGTCCTAGGCTTATCTATATATAACCAGTCATAGCTTAGGGAGGGCTCTCATATTTTCTAGCACCCATTCACTTATGACCCAGAGGTTTGGCTTCTCTAAGGAGCTGCTACCTTCAAGCTCTGTGGAGAAGACACCTTGCACTACCCCTGCCACAGATGCCCTGGGTGAGGCTTCCCCTTTCTCGATGCTCTAACAGGTACAACATGCACCACTTCAATGTTGACATATCGTCACTTTGGACACAGCCCATATGGTTCATGCAGAAATGCCAACAAGATTCCTCTTGTGCTCTGGGTTGATTTTATCTTTGGGGCCTCAAAGCAACACTCTCTTGCCTTTTCCCTGCATTCCTTTTCTCTGCAGGAAGTCAGACCTTGCCCTTGGAAAGACCATCCTATCTTTTATTTCTGTAGTTCCTCACCTTCCTTCTCTTCTTCATGCAAGAATTCCATCCACCCCTCAAAACAAAACTCTCAAACATCAGCACATATTCATAAATAGCAGTGGTAGTAGGGCCAATAGAAGGGGAGGATTCTGGAACAAATGAACAATTTAGTGATCCCAGAGAACATAGAGGAAAGGAAATATTTTAATAAATAAATTGGGAATAGAACTCAATAAAAAACAAAAATATAATGAAGAAAATTTTAAAAGCCAAAGATTGGTTCTTTTTAAAAAAATGAAGTAAATAAACCTCTGGGATATTGATCAAGGAAAGAAAAGACACAAGTAAACACTACAGTGGGAAGAATGGGGGTAAAAACTAAACATAACATCAAGATTAGGATGATGAAGAGACAATATCAACATCTCCATGCCAACAATTTTGAACATTTTGACAAAACAAATCCTTGAAAAAAATGTGACTTGTCAAAGCTGACTCAAGAAGAAATGGAAAAATTAAATAGTCCTAAAACTGGAAGAATTTAAGCAATCGTTTTATTCATATATATGAATATGTACATATATCACAAATACAAATCCAATGATACGCAACTTTTAGCAAGTTATGGATCATCCAGTTTTTTAAAAAAAAAAATCTCTGCAGAGAATAGAAAAAGACACTTCCCAAATAGTTTTATGTCATAATTATCACCTGATATCAAAGCAGAAAAAGAGTACAAGAAAGAAAAGTGCAGGAGCTAATTTCACTTAAAAATATAAATACAGGTATCCCAAAGAAAATTCTAGCAAACTGAATCCAACAGAGAATTTAAAAATACTGCATAAGGATCCACTAGGAGATACTAAAGGTATATAAAGATAACTTGATACTTTTAAATCCATAAATGTTATTATATTGACAAATTAAAATAAAAAATCAACATGTCAATAGATGCAAAGAAAATTCTAAACAAATGTTGTCCTTGATAAAGCAGTAAAATTATTTTATTAAATCACATCTTTTAGTGTATATCTTTTTAATACTTTGTATAATAAAATGGCAAGTCCACATAGAGCATTTCTGCATCTCAAAGTACAATGGTTGTCTTGTGAGGAAGTACTTGACTGATTGATTGAATTTGGACTCAACCAGCCACTTCACGGAACATTATTTTTATTTGTTAGAATTACTGATGAACTATAGTTATTCAGAACTGGTATCTGCCAAATATTGTCACAAAATAAATGAAGTGAGGCTGTTATTATATGAAAAACTGACAGTATTTGTTGCCAGTAATAAATATTTGCTCTATCAAGCAAATATCACCGTTTGGAAAACTCATCCATCATGGTGATGGATATATATTTCATATACACATTAAATGTGTCAACATTTGGAAGATCTGCATAACTCAGTGAGTCAATATTTTTCAAATGACTAATGCATTATGTGAAAAAGTTACACGTGGATAAAAGATCAATTTAAAATGCAAAAGAAGCCAATGAGTTTTAATGACATAGGGGATAAAAATGCCTATTGATATGTTATCAGATTCTGCATTGCTACTAGCCTTTAAGAAACTATTACTTATCATGTTTTGATGTAGTATCAAATAATATTAATTGAAAAGGTTATTAACATAATCCTCCCTTTGCAATTACATATCTGTATAAGGCTGGATTTTCTTCATACGTGTCAATCAAAATAACATATCACTACAAATAAATGCAGAAGCTGATACAAGTATCTAGCTCTCTTCTATTAAGCCAGACATTAAAAAGATTTGAAAAAATGTAAAACCATACTATTCTTCAATAAATTGTTTTTAAAAATATAGTGATTTCTATTTAAAATCCTACTATAAAAACATATAGTGGTAGTACTATTATTTTATGAATGAATTAGTAAATAAATATTTTAAATGTCTTTCTAATATGAGAATATCGATAGCTACAATCCACATAAACACAGCTCACAGCTCTTTTGGTCCCAAAAATTTTAAGCAGGTAAATGCATCCTGAAACCAAAAGTTTGAGAACTGTTCTCCTAAAGTACAAACATACTTGAAAATTGTTCTCAAGTTCAGGAAATCAGTTCCTTTGAAAAAGAGGACAAAATGAGGGAAAGGAATGGGGATAATGCTTTAGTGTTATCTATAACATTTTAAATCGTTTTTATAGAAAGAAGTGACATGATCAGGTAACATTAATATTTTTAATTTTGTGGATGGTATATGTCTCTAAAATTATTTTATTGTATGCTTGAAATTATTCATAATTAGTTTTGTAGTTTTTAAAGGATCTGAAGGTTTGGTTTGCCATTGGCTTTGAAACTGGATGAATGGTTAGATGTGGAAAACACATTTGTCTTAGTCAATTAGCGATGTTATAACAAAATACCATATACTGGGTGGCTTAAACAACAGATTTATTTTCTCACACTTGTGGAAGCTAGGAGTCACTATCAGGATGCCAGCATGGTTGGGTTCTGGTAGGACTTCTTCCTAGCTTGTAGGCAGCCACCACCTTGCTGTGTGCTCACATGACCTCTTCTTTGTGTATGCAAGGAGAGAAAGGAAAAGCACTGGTCTCCCCCTCTTATGAGAGCACTAATCTCATTATGGGGCTCACCATCATGAGCTCTTCTAAACCCAATTACCTCCCAAAGGTACAATCACATGGGGAATTAGAGCTTCAACAAATGGATTTGGCAGGGACACAAACATTCAGTCCATAACAATACTTCCTTCCGCTCCAAACACATAGAAAATCTGAATCATAGAGTTGTTATTTAAAAAATAGTCAACAAGAGAGTGACATAAGCAGGATGGGAGAATAGTTTCACTCCCCCACACAGAAATCCAACTAGAAGCACCCACAATCAAGAATACCATCCTAACACAAGGACACCGGGAGGGGAACAACCCACACTGGGTTCTGTTGGGGGAGTGGGGGCGGTGGAGGGAGAGAATCAGGATAAAGAGCTAATGCATGCAGGGCTTAGTACCTCAGCGATGGGTTGACAGGTGCAGCAAAACACCATGGCACACGTTTACCTACGTAACAAACCTGCACATCCTGCACATGTATCCTGGAACTTAAAATTTTTAGAAAAACATCTTGAATATTCCAGGAATTGGGATTGAGGCTGAGACACCACCCTGGGCACACAATTGAGAAAAGGCACGACCAAACAGTAACAGAAATTGTTCCCTGACCATTTCACCCTCCCCAAAGTCAGCACCGCACCACACACAGAGAATGTTCCTAGACTCACAGTTTCTACAATAAGAAAAGTGAATTAGAGGCCGATACTCAGTTTCCCCACCATTCTGGGATCCTTTGTAGGAGGAGACAAGCTCACTCTTGTCTCATCCCAGGGGAAACAGAGAGAGTGCCAGCAGTTAGACAACCTGAGGTCAGTTAGAAACAAAGAATGAAGGTAGGACTTAAAGTAGCCAGCACACAGATCTTGGGAATTGCTCTGTATTCTGGCCAATAGAGGTGCCACACCAGAAAAAACTAGTCAACATCATGCTGCAGGAAACACTGTCCATAGGCCTTTCAGGCTCAAATCCTGAGCCACCTTCCCCACAAAACCCGGTTGCTTTCACTAGTCTTCCCCAGGTTGAGACGCAACTGCATGTCAGCAATTACCTGTAAAATGACCATCTGGACTTGCCCAGCCTTAGTTCCTGGGATGCAAGCCTGGTTCAACATACACAAAGCAATCAATGTGATTTAATACATAAACAGAATTAAAAGCAAAAACCATATGATCATCTCAATAGAAACAGAAAAAGGGTTTGGTAAAATCCAGCATCCCTTCATGATAAAACTCCTCAACAGAGTAGGCATCCAGGGAACATACCTCAAAATAATAAGAGCCATCTATGACAAACCCACAGCCAACATCATACTGAATGGACAAAAGCTGGAGCCATTCCCCTTGAGACCTGGAACAAAACAGGGATGCCCACTCTCACCACTCCTATTCAATGTAGTATTGGAAGGCCTAGCCAGAGCGATCAGGCAAGAGAAATAAAAGGCGTCCAAATAAGAAAAGAATAGGTCAAACTATTGAGAAGGGGGACCTAATTACCTAAAGAGCATCTGCACAGCAAAAGAAACTATCAAAAGAGTAAACAGACAACCTGCAGAACGGGAGAAAATATTTGCAAACTATGCATCTGACAAAGGTCTAATGTCCAGTATTTGTAAGGAACTTAAATCAACAAGCAAAAAATAACCCCATTTAAAAAAATGGGCAAAGGAAAAGACACTTCTCAAGGGAAGAGACACGATTGGCCAACAAACATATGAAAAAAATGCTCAACGTCACTAATCATCAGAGAAATGCAAATCAAAACCACAATGAGACACCATCTCACACCAGTCAAAATGGCCATTAATAAAAAGCCCAAAAAAAGCAGATGCTGGCAGGGCTGTGGAGAAAAGGGAGGGAATGCTTATATGCTGATGGTGGGAATGTAAATTAGTTCAGCAACTGTGAAGAGCAGTTTGGAGATTTCTCAAAGAACTTAAAACAGAACTACCATTCGACCCAGCATTTCCATTATGGGGTATATAAATCATTCTACCATAAGGACATATGTATGTGATTCACAATAGCAAAGACACGGATTCAACTTTGGTGCCCAACAGTGGTTGACTGGATAAAGAAAATGCTTATATACACCATGGAATATTATGCAGTCATAAAAAAGAATGAAGTCACGTCCTTTCCAACAACATGGATGGAGCTGGAGGCCATAATCCTAAGCAAACTAACTCAGGGACAGAAAACCACATACATGTTTTCACTTGTAAGTGGGAGCTAAACATTGAACACACGTGGACATAAACACGAGAACAATAGAAACTGCAGAGTAATGGGGGGGAGGAGCGGAGGGAGGCATGGGTTGAAAAGCTACCTATTTGGTACTATGCTCTCTGGCTGGGTGCAATATACACATGCAACAAACCTGCACATGTACCCCCATATTGAAAATTTTTTTAATAAAATTTTTAATAAACAAAAACAAACCAATTTGTATAAAACCACAAAAGACCCCAATAGCCAAAAATAAACTTCAGCAAAAAGAACAGAGCTGAAGACATCACACTCTCCAATTTCAAAACATATTAACATATTATAAAACAATTTTAATCAAAATACTATGGTACTGGCATAAAAACAGAAACATCTATACATGAATAGTGAACTATCTGAAAAAAAAAAAAAAAAAAAAAGGAGAAACCATACCATTTACAATAGCTACCACAACCAAAGATCCCTTGGAGTACATCTAACCAAAGAGATGAAAGATCTCTAAAGTAAAAACATAAAACATTGAAGAAAAAATTGAAAAGGGAATAGTACATGGGAAAATATTCCACTCATGGGTTGAAAGACTTAGTATTACTAAAATGTCCACGCTACTCAAAGCAAAAAAATCCGTATCAAAATACCAATGATGTTCTTTATAGATATATGAACCGATGTCTCTTCAGATGACATACAAATGGCCAATAGGTATGTGAAAATATGCTCAGCGTCACTAATCATTAGAAAAATGTACATCAAAATCACCATGAGGCATCATCTCATGCTTGTTAGAACAGCGTTCACCATAAAGATGAATGGTGAGTATTGGAGGATGTAGAGAAAAGGTAACTTTTAAGCGTTGTTGGTGGGAATGTAAATTAGTATAACTATTATGGAAGATGGTACGGAGCAATTACGGAAGATTATAAAGGGTCTTAATCCCATTCACGTGGGAGGAGCCTCCTGGCCTGGGCACAGTCACTCGTGCCTGTACTCCCAACACTTTAGGAGGCTGAGGCAGGAGGATCACTTACAGCCTGGAGTTTGACACCAGCCTGGGCAACACAGCGATACCCCGTCTCTACAAACACAAAATTTAAAAAGCTAGCTGGGCATAGTGGCACACACCTGTAGTCCTAGCTCCTGGGGAGGTTAAGGCAAGAGGATCTCTTGAGCCCAGGAGGGCAACGCTGCAGTGAGCTATGATTGTGCCACTGCACTCCAGCCTGGGCAAATGAGTGAGACCTTGCCTCTAAAAAAATGACTTTCCTTTTTAAGGGAACTACCGTATGTTTCAGTAATCCCAATTCTAGGTATGTACCTGAAGGAAATGAAGTCAGCATGTTGAAGGCATATGTGCTCTCCCGTGTCCATCACAGCTCCTGCTCCAGAATCACAATTAACCACCGTGTCAGGTAGTCCTGGGTCCCTTTCTGTTCCAGAATCCATCACTTCTGGGTACCAAATACACTTCTGTATACAGTACTGTACCCACCAACTACAGCAGTACTCTGTAAGCAAAGGGAGGTGGGAGGTGGGAGAGAACAAAGAAGCAAGCCAAGCCCAGCAACAAGGAGCCAGGTAGGAGATATTCCCTGAGCTGGGTTTGAAAGGACAGGAAAAATAGAAGTTTTGTTGACCAGAAAAAAAATTGAAAACTTGAGGCAAAGGGAATAGCACACATGAAAGCACGGGGATTTGAAACAGAGTGTGTGCGGGGAGTGACCGGGAGTCTGGTATAAACAGAGCGGCGGCAATGACGCTATCCAGGCAGTGTCACAGGCCAGGGGCTCCAGAAGCAAGTATGAGAAAGAGTTTGGAGTAAAAGGTGTTTACTAGGGAACAACAACTGTGAAGGAACAAGGGAGGAACCTTGATTGGGCAGAGGAGGAAGTCAAATTGCAGGCTGGCCTCCCAGAAAGCCAATTGTCTCAGCACATTTTCTGCTTCTATAAAAAAGATACCTGAACCTGGTAATTTATAAAAAACAGAAAATTATTTCTCACAGTTCCGGAGGCTGGGAAATCCAAACCAAGCTGCCAGCTAGTGAGGACCTGGTCCCTGCTTCTGACACGGCATCTTGTGTCTGCATCCTCTCCGGGGGCAAGAGCACCGCATCTTCACACGGGGGAAGGTGAAAGAACAAGAAAGCCGCACACTGCGTGAAGCCTCTTTTATAAAGGGTCTTAATCCCATTCACGTGGGAGGAGCGTCGTGGCCTAATCACCTCTTAAAGGCCCCACCTCATAATACTATCGCACTGGCTATGAAGTTTCAACACATGACTTTCAGAATGGACACTTTCACACCATAGCACCGACCCAGCAGGGAGATTTGGAATGACTGTTGGCCATCGGAGCTGTTCCATACCAGGTTAAAATGGACAGTCTTTATACCCCGGCCTCAATCACCAGGTGTGGGCTATCCAGGAAAAGGGACTGCCTTGGGGAAGGAGGCTCTCTGTAGCTACGGTAAACCCTAAAGGAGCTGACAGCTGAAGGCTGTCTGCCGACCACGCTCCTCACAGCTGGGCAGCAGGTCTGTTCTTGAAGATCATCTCCATGTGTCCACAGACACGTGTGAGCAATGTCATTGAGGGCCCCCTACGGCTAGTTAAGGAGCTTGGATTTTATGCAATAGACAATAGAGAGCCCATGAAAAGTCTCAGGCATGGAAATGACACACCCAGCTTTGTGTTAAGTGGCATTGTCAACAATGGATGTGAAACAGGGCTGAAGGGCGAAGTCAGGGAGATCAGTTAGGAGACTGCCAGACTGGCCGAAGTGAGGGGAAGCACCTGGAGAGGCAGTAACAGAAGCATAAAGGAGAGGAGGGATCAGAGAGGAATTTCGGAGGTAAAACCTGCAGGGAGGCAAGCCGAGACTGTGTGCTTTTGGAAGGTAAATCACAGCATCAAACATTCAAAAGCAGAACCTCTCAGCATCTACCCTCGTCCTTCCCAGCCAGCATGCACCTGATTAGACATTCTGGTTTCGTTCACCAGTTTTCCCAGTATCTGGGTCAATTGTTTCATACGTAGTAAATGCTTGATAAATACTCGTTGAATGAACAGATGGATGAGTAAGAGGACCGAGGCCACAGTCAACTGTCACAAGACGTGGCTACTTCCTGACTGTAAGCCTTCAGGAGCCATATCAAATTGTAGTCTCTGCACTCACACAAACACGCAAGGTGAAATGCAATACAAGGAAAGGGCTGCCACGGCCGCACAGCCTAGCTTTGCTTTAACAGCAGCTGAAGAATGAAGGCACACACACCCTCTCGTGCAGCAGAGCCCGTGGAGTGAAACAACTTGTCATTTTCAGTGGAGCCCAGGCCTTTCTCGTCCATTCCAAGGCCATAGGACACACTGCCTGGCCTGCAATTCCTCCACCACCAGGCAAGCAACCCACTTAGCTATGGGCCAAAAACATCTTCTTAGCCTAAGAATCTCAATCTCTCTCTCACACACACACACACACACACACACAATCCAGATCTCAGCTCTTAAGAAAATGACTAGAAGTGCATATTTTGAGGACTCCCAGCAGTGGTACCTAAGGTGCCATTTCAATGTGAAAAAAAATCAAAACCCCATCCTACTTAACCCATATTATTATTAAGTACTCATTGACACGTTTTTTAATTGGCTTTCTAATCGGCTTGCCTGCAAAAACAAACAATGCAAATACGCAGAGAGTTAAAAGTAAGAAGTGTATTCCTAAGTGCCTATTTGCATAGACCATGCTGTGAAAGACGCTCAAGACACTTAGAAGCTCCCCCTGGAAATGGGAACAGAGACTGGAGCTGACTCTCACCCGCTAGAGTAGGAGACTGACATCACTAATTATCCATTTATATGGTTTTTTTTTATGTATATGTATTAGTTTTTAAAAAGCATATTGTCAACAGTAAAATTAAAAAAAAATAAGGCCGGAGCAGTGGCTCACGCCTGCTCCCAGCACTTTGGGAGGCCGAGGCGGGCGGATCACCTGAGGTCAGAAGTTCGAGATCAGCCTGGCCAACATGGTGAAACCCCGTCTCTGCTAAAAATACAAAAATTAGTCGGGAGTGGTGGGGGGGTGCCTGTAATCCCAGCTACTCAGGAGGCTGAGGCAGGTAAATTGCTTGAAACCGGGAGGCAGAGATTGCAGTGAGCTGAGATTGTGCCACTACACTCCAGCCTGGACGACAGAGCGAGACTCCGTCTAAATAAATAAATAAGTCTGCACCCTTCCACTTCTCATGTCCACTTTGATATCACAGGAGTAACCACGTTAACAGTTTGGATGTGTATCCTTTCAGATGTTCATCGTTTCCTCCATAGATTTTCTGGCCCAGCAGCATAAGCCTGTTTATGTCTCCATGTGAGATAATAGAATATACGATATCAAATTACCTCGATGTAGCAATAAGGCTCTGTGTTAACTTTGTGGTTCACAGTTCAGAGCAACAGAACGGTGACCCAAATATGGAGCAAGAGACGCTGCTGGAGCCACTTTTGCCAGGTTGCCAATGTGGCACTGCCAACTGTCCCTGCCCCCTGCCTCCTGGCGCAAGCCCTTGTGACTAGACCACTGCTTCTAAAACAAATTCTACATTCACTTTTATTGTTTATCTAGAGCCCTCACTGTTCCCATTCTGATGTGTGTCACCTCAGCCTTTTATCTGCGTGTGTGTATTCAACAGGACCCAGGTCTGGGCCTCTGCAGCGAGCCTGGGCAGCCTCTCCCGGTGTATAAGTAGCCACTAGTCTGTTTCGCATGAGTCAGAACCCAGCGATTTCATGACAACCTGGAGTGTGTGTGCGCGTTGAGATGGTTGGGAGATAGAAACAATTTTATGCTCCAGCCACTACAGGAACCTGTGCCTCAGGCCTAATAACTTTCCAAGGATTCATAAAATGCTTGAATCCCGAAAGAAAAAAAAAGATGTATTACTAGCTCCAAAATGCTAAAAGCGCAAAGTTGAAACTACTAAATATTTCTTTGAATGCATACGAAAACTGGCACATCCACTTGTCAATAGAAACTCAAGTTTTCTAGACGGTCACCTACGTATTCTGTTTACCGTGGGATGCGGGTGCAAGAAGCCCTTGAAGGTCCGGTACTTGGTCTTCCAGCCCCTGGCTGGGGCTGCCTCCCACCCGCCCAGCGTGGTCTCCTCCCCGGCCATTACCCCAGCCAGGGCTCCACCCCAGCCTCCCGTTCAGCCCGCAACAGGGTATCCAGGTCTTCAGTGCAAGAAAGACACCTCTACCTGCCTCCCTCCATTTTCCACTGAGGGCTATTGAGCCCCACAACCCACCCCGGGGCCAGCTGCCGCTCTGGAGGGTTCTGAACCTCGTCCAGCCCCGTTGACCGCGAGCCCGTGGCACACAGCGGTGGAAAGAGAAACGAGCTTCCGGCAGCGCACTGCACCCCTCCATCCCCCAGAAAACCCAGATCCCCAGCCGCTGGGAAACTGAGAGCAGGTCATGACAGCAGCCAATGGGAAGCCCAGGAGGGTGGGACTCCTGTTTGACTGACCAATGGGAGTTCCTCGCAAAGCCGGACCACACGGTCTGTTGCAGACCCATTTCCACTCCCCCGAGGGGCTGAGCAAAGACGCACGCCCGGGGCCGACAGCCAATGAGGAGATGGAAAAGGCGGGACACCTGCAGAACCAGCGAATGAAAAGCCTGGAGAGGTCCACGCTCCAATTCCCTTCGCCGCCCGCAGCTGGATGTCGCCCTGTGGTTCCGCAGGTTGCGTGCGCCATCCAGTGGCAGCCGGGCGGGGAGGTATTCGAGATCCCTGTGTCTTCTCCGGAACCCCTTCGTAGGGCTCCCCAGTTTCAGGAGAAAGGATGACCCTGCCCACCCTCCACGTCCACCTGGGAGCGAAATCGGCCTGGGCCCTCCACCCTTCCTGAAATTGTCTTTCTTTCCTACCGCCCGTGCTCTTCTTCTGAGAAAGCATCGGATGCTAGGATTCTAAATCCCGTTAAAAGAACAATGTGCAGTGGCAATGGCCTATCAGACCATTAGACAACCAAAGGCGCTGATAAAATGTAACATTGATTACTAATTAAAAAATGAAATTTTTAGTAAACAGGAATTAAACAAACTTCAATTTAATGACAACTCAGAAAACCACGGTGAACCTCACAGTGTTTGAAACGCCGGACGCATTCCTATGACAGTCAAGCTGGATGCGAATGCCCCTGCTCTCACCGTTTTTATGTAATATTTTGGAGCGCCCAGGCAAGATATAAGACTTCAAAGGGGGCAAGGCAGTTAAAACTGGGGGGCAGGAGGAAAACAAATTATTATTATTTCAGGTGAAATGATTTATACTTGAAAATCAAGAAACATTAAAAACTACAGAATTCAGTAAGGTCTCTGGAAGAAAAATATATTTATGTGTGGAACGTGTTGTCTGGGAGTATACAGAAAAAAAATAAAAGGAAAGAGGACTATCCTACATGCTAGTATCAAAAAGGTTGAGGAAAGAAAACCCCATTCGCTGGAGAAACGAAGGCAAATTTTTCATACGTAGATGATACGATTCTATACTTTGAAACACAGAGTCCATTAAAATTGTTAGGAACGATAAGAGAATAGAATGAGTTGGCTGGGTGCAAAATCAATAAACAAAATGTACAAAATATACAAAAATTAATTCTATTTCCGTACAACCACCAGGCAGAAAATATAATGGTAAAAATATCCTACATGTAATAGCAGCAAAAAAAGAAAAAAATAACTGAGAATAAATTCAATAAAAATTTTCTTATTCTGGCCAGGCGCGGTGACTCATGCCTGTAATCCCAGCACTTTGGGAAGCCAAGGCGGATGGATCGCTTGAGGTCAGGAGTTCAAGACCAGCCTAGGCCACAGGGCGAAACACCATCTCTACTAAAAATACAAAAATTAGCTGGGTGTGGTGGTGAGCGCCTGTAATCCCAGCTACTCTGAAGGCTGAGGCAGGAAGATCACTCGAATCCGGGAGGCAGAGGTTGCAGTGAGCCAAGATCACACCACTGTACTCCAGCCTGGGTGACAGAGCGACACAACATCTCAAAGAAAAAAAAAATTTTATATATATATATATATATTTCTACTGGAGTACACAAAAAGAAAACTTGAAATAATAGAAAGATACACCACTTTTGAATAGGAAGTTTCTGTATAATAGAAATGTCAAATCTCCCTAAATTAAAACTTTATTGTGACCCTAAGAAAAGTTCCAAAAAGATTTTGGAGAACTAGAAAACTTGATCTTAAGTTTATATGGAATTATAAGCTTGCAATAAAATCAAAGAAATAGCGTAAAATGCCCCTAACCTGAAGGTCACATATATCAAGGTTAAAGAATCATTGAAGGTCCAAAACAATGAAAACAATTGTCTAAACTCATGCCAAGATATATCAACAAATTTCAGATCAACTATATATACATTCTATTCTCTTATTGTTACTAATAATTTTAAATGGACACTCTTTGTGTTTCCAAGTATACAATCATATCATCTGCATATAATGAAATATTTGCCTTTGGTCTTGCAGGGAACGGGTTGTTTCCTCCACAACATCTTTTAAGTCTTTGATGCTGGCATGTGCAGATCATAAATACTTCCAGGAAAAAAAAAAATCAGCAAAAAAAACATGATCAACTACAAAAGCTCAAGAATCAAAATGGTAATTCTGGATGCCAGAAGACAGCAGAGTGATGCCCTCAAAATTCCGTGGAAATAAACATTTTCAACACAGAATTTTCAGCCAAACTAGTAATCTAGTGTAGGGGAGAATAGAGACATTTTCAGATGTGAAAGGACTCAACACATTTGTCTTCCATCCTTCCTTAAGAAGCTACTGGGGGACAAGCTCCAGCAAAACCCAAGAGTAAGTCAAGAACAAGGAGTTCATGGGATCCAGAAAATCACAGATGTTACCCAGAAAAGAAGTCTGGGGACTACAGCTGTGCTAAGCAGGCCTAGAAAGTAATGAGGCCAAATTGAAGCAAAAAGAAATCAGGCTCCAATGAGTTTGGTAACAGGAAAAAAGTAGCCCTCATAGAACATAAGGGAAAAAATGAGACTGTGTATATGAGGAAGAAGGCAAATTAAAGTGAAGGTAATTAGTCATTCCAGGGAAAACATAAAGTTGTACAAGAAAGGACATACAATTCTACTTAATTTTCTAGTAAACAAGATTTATATCACTATAATGACCAGTATACTGACTGCCACGTAACTCAAAATACTGTTATATTTTGGGAAGATGAAGAAAGGGAATAGGGATAAGAGAAATAATTCCATCACTGGTCATTAGAGAAATGTAAATCAAAACCACGATGTGATACCATCTCACACCAGTTAGAATGGCGATCATTAAAAAGTCAGGAAACAACAAGTGCTGGAGAGGATATGGAGAAATAGGAACGCTTTTACACTGTTGGTGGGAGTGTAAATTAGTTCAATCATTGTGGAAGACAGTGTGGCAATTCCTCTAGGATCTAGAACCAGAAATACCGTTTGACCCAGCAATCCCATTACTGGGTATATGCCCAAAGGATTATAAATCATTCTACTATAAAGACACATGCACACATGTGTTTATTGCGGCACTGTTCACAATAGCAAAAACTTGGAACCAACCCAAATGCCCATCAATGATAGACTGGATAAAGAAAATGTGGCACATATTCACCAGGGAATACTATGCAGCCATAAAAAAGGATGAGTTCATGTCCTTTGCAGGGACATGGATGAAGCTAGAAACCATCATTCTCAGCAAACTAACACAAGAACAGAAAACCAAACACCACATGTTCTCACTCATAAGTGGGAGTTGAACAATGAGAACAATGGACACAGGGAGGGGAACATCACACACTGGGGCCTGTCGGTGGGGTGGGAGGCAAGGGGAGGGAGAGCATTAGGAGAAATACCTAATGTAGACGACGGGTTGATGGGTGCAACAAACCACCATGGCACGTATATACCTATGTAACAAACCTGGACGTTCTGCACATGTATCCCAGAACTTAAAGGATAATTAAAATAAAAGAAAATGTAGTATATATAACCATGGAATACTACTTAGCCATATAAAAAGGATAAAATATGTCTTGTGCAGCAACTTGGATAGAGCTGGAGGCCATTATTCTAAATGAAGTAATTCAGGAATGGAACACCAAATACCATATGTTCTCACTTATAAGTGGGAGCTAAGCTATGGGTACGCAAAGGCACACAGAGTGGTATAATGAGCTATGTAGACTAAGAAGTGGGAGGGTGAGAGACGGGGTAATGGAGAAAATACTACATATTTGGTACAATGTATGCTACCTGGGTGACGGATGCACTAAACTCTCGGACTTCATGACTATGCCGTTCATCCATGTAACCAAAAACCACTTGTACCCCAGAAACTATTGAAATTTAAAAAAATAATTTCAACCAAAATGCTCTGGTGCATAGAAAAATGTTCTTATAAGTTCTTGTGCTGTACCATTTAATTTTTTTTCGGTTTTATTGAGGTACGACTGACAAAATTGTATAAATGTTGTTTTAAAAGTCAGCAGGAAACAAAAGTCAGTAGAAGCTTTTGCAATGTCGGTTTTACTTTTGCGTCACTGCTACTCTTCCCATGTTCATGAAATGGTCAGGCATTTTTAGGTTATCCGCGTAACCCAGGTTTCTGTACCCCACTTTTGTCTTTAATAAACAGGGTTCTGCCAGCTCACAAGAACCCTTTAACTGCCCCCCATCACCCACAGGGCTATGTGTGGCACCCACAAGTCCAGCCCACTGGGTGGAGCTGATCGGAGTAGGAGGTCATCACCTGACCCGCTTGGGCTGATCAGAGTCTCCCTCATGGGACTCTGGAATAGAACCAGACACTGGCCCTGGACTCCCTCTTAAATGAGGGAGATGTGGATTCATGTGATACAGAAAGTCTCTCCCCAGAGAAACTGAGAAAGCTGCTCTGTTAGTCTGGGTCCAATCAAGAGAGAGAAGCCACACAGTAACTTGAATAGGAAGGTTTCATATAAAGAATTCTTAACTATAGCAGGGGATTGGAGTACTGAGGGATTGGCTACTAATAAGCAAAGACAACTCTAACAAATACAGGAATAGCAGAAATAAGGAGCAGCCTCCACCCCTAAGGGTAAGATAGAGCATCCAAGGAACAGCTGCCTGCCCCCACCACCAGGACTACGCTACACTCCAGCCCTGGATGGCCTTGGGTCACTGGATGGAAAAGTTGCTGTGGTGCCACACCAGTGAAACATACTGAAAATCCACCCTCTGTTCACGGGGAGGTGTCTCACTGGAGGCACTGTGCTGCAAGACCACTGGGGCATTGTGGTGGGGACCAGCAGACAGGAAGGAGTTGCTGGCAGGAGAAGCAGCTAGCTGCAGGGTGCTGCTGTGTGTCATGCCCTGCAAGGGATGGGCACTGGAGAGGCTGGGGATGGGCAGGGGAGGGGTGCTGGAGAGGCTGTATGCCCTGAAAGAACCTGGTACTGGCAGAGGTGCCCACCCTGCAGGAACCAGACCCCCAGATGCAGCATGTGCTACAAGAGCCAAGTGGACATTAAGAGGTTGCCAAGCAAGCACTGGAGAACCGGGAGATCAAAGTCTGTCCCTCCTGCAGTGTCTCTCTGGCGACCTCTATTGACAAAGCACAGCACAGTGCCTTGCTGACAAAGGAAACATACTGAAGGGCCCAGATCCATTTTCACAGTCCAGGCAGTGAAGGGGAAATTTGGTGCTGAGATCAGCTCAGCTGGTCCTCAAGGAAAGAATAAAGCTATACAAAAAGTCATCCCAAATCCATAAAGACAATGCCAACAAACCAATAGAAAGAAAATAAATACAGAGAAGCACAGAGAAAAAAGCAGAAGCAAAAAAAAAAAAAAACAGAAAGCAGAGGCAAGAGACTGCCCGAGGGCTGACAACCTTTGCTGTCCTTCATGTGGCACAGATGCATTCCTGTCCTTTGATTCCAGGAGACACTCCTGTATCTTTTTAACAGATGCTCCCCTTTTTGGCTTAAAGTAGTTTGAACTGGGTTCAACCCCTGCAACAAAGTCATCATAGTTAATACTAGCTGTCAATAAAAAGTCACTAAATTAAAATCTCAGATAACGTTATCATTGCTGAGTCCTTGTAGTAGGTTACAGTTGTTTGTCTCTGCTAGAGTTTTAGCCTTCCTAGTTTTAGAAACTCTCTTAGTGGAAAATTCTATAACTAAAAAAGGTAAAATCCTTTCCATTATATTCACTATTGCACTTTCAGTGGCATAGTTGGATTTCATCTGGACCCCGTCGTCCATGTTCCCTGGATTTTTCCTCATATTTCTTACTAGTGATAAGTTCTTATAAAACCCAGCAATCGGCATTTTTAGAACAAGGCCATAAAGACTTCCTTGCTGGTCTCATATTTAATTTTTTAATGGAATATCTTGCAGGAGGATCCATAAAATTCATTTGACTCAATAATTTAAGCAAGCATTCTACCATCTTTCTTATGAAGTGTCTGTGCCTTTCCTAGAATAGTCTCACTGGTGTGTGTGTGATCATTCATTTGTACATTTTTGTGTGGAGCTGGTTATGTTGCAGCTTGTTTTTATTAGTCATTTGATATGAGCTGTTTTGTGTTGTTATTTCACTTGATGGAGTCACTCATCAACTCATCCTTTTTTTTTTTTTTTTTTTTTTCTTTTCTGAGATGGAGTCTCGCTCTGTCACCCAGGCTGGAGTGCAGTGGCGCGATCTCGGCTCACTGCAACCTCTGCCTCCCGGGTTCAAGCAATTCTCTGCGTCAGCCTCCCGAGTAGCTAGGATTACAGGCGCCTGCCACCATGCCCAGCTAATTTTTGTATTTTTAGTAGAGACGGGGTTTCACCATCTTGGCCATGCTGATCTTGAACTCCTGACCTTGTGATCCACCTGCCTCAGCCTCCCAAAATGTTGGGATTACAGGCGTGAGCCACTGCGCCCAGCCCTGAACTTTCCTTAGAACTGCACCCCATCTAAGATGCCTTCACGCAACCTCCCTCCCTCCCGTCTCTCCTCTGTGCAGGGTCAGACCTGCATCACAGCCCGACAGCTTTTCCAGCCTCCTCCATACCCCACCTCCTCCGTTTTCGCTCACAGGCCCTTCTCCTAATAATTTTGTTGACCCTGTCTTGGTGTCTGCTTCTCAGACTCCCCAGACTCACCAGCTCTCTCCTCTGGGGCAGTCTCAAAATGAGGTGCCCCTTTGGCCCTTCTGCACCCCATGCCAGGACAAAGAGGAGCACTGGTGTGAGAACTGACCAGCCACTTGTCAAAGAAAAATCACACCAGACAGAGTTAAACAGGCAAGGAAGACTTTACTCAAGACTACTGCAAAGGGGAGAAAGACTGAACTCAACTTTGACACGTCAGGGACAGTTGTGGATTTACAGCCAATGGGCAGAGTGAGGAATTTACTTAGATGGGAAATTACTAAGAGGAGCCTAGGTATCAAGGGTGGAGGACAAGCAACTTGATTAAATATCAAGGGCAGGGCGATACTCACTCTGGTTTATAAGATTCTTTGCTAAAACTGGCTTGGCAAACCAAGGACAGGTCAAGTGTGAGGCCTAGTTGAAGAGATGGCCAGAGGATCCTGACTGAAGTATGGTCAAGGAGGGCGTCTTTGCCACGTCCCAAGCCAAGATCTGTAACCCACCAGGTTTGCCCACCCCAGGAAGTTGGTGAGAAGGGCTTTGCATGGAATGTGAAGTTTACCACAAACAGGGCTGAGTCTGAACACACAAGAGACTGCTGTAATTGTTGTATTAACTGATGATCACTGCAAGCTTAGGGAACTGGACTGCAGTGTTGTTGTTAGAATAGAACCAGGGGACACTGAAGGTTGGTCAGGGCGCACGTGGGAGAGGGCATGGCTGGACACAGGGAACACCCCAAAAATGAGACTGAGGGAAAATCTGAGCACGGGCTGACCAGACTCCTCAGGAAAGCTTTTCCCCCACGGAGCAGGCAAAACAGTGCCCCCACCCCCACCCCCAAAATGTCCAATGACTACTACAAGCTGTTAGACGCTGAGTGGAGAAAACAGATTTTAAGAGTACTAAAACTGAGCCCCAACCTGGAGGCGTGCCCGCCTCGGGAGAAAGAACACCTGACCACAGACACCTAGACTGATTGGGGAGCTTTCAGAGCCCTAGGAGAGCCTGCAGGCTTGGAGGGACAATACCGACCGGCACAGCTGATGACTTCCATGCCTCCTACATTTTCCCACAGAGACAGGACATGTTCCACCTCCACAAAGCGTCCAGGCATAGGTGACCTCACAGCTTCCGGGAGGAAGGGTTGAACCCAGGAAGCAGCCGAACCATGAGGTGCAGATGGGCACGGAGAGTTTGTGTGAAAGATGAAGCTTGACTTGCAGCCAAGGGGACTCAACAGGTGGAATCTAAAGCCCAAGAAATAAGACGCCTGTAACCATGGGCTCAGATAGGCACCACCTGGCACAGCGTGATGGCAGAAGCCTAGGATGCTGGACACATGGGTTCCAGGACAGGGGCTCCAAGCTGGGCGGGGAAACCAGAGAGAGCCAGGATGCACTTTTCCTGATACATTTCTGTGCATCTAGAACCTTCCAAGTCTGGAACTTCCTTTCATATTGAGCTCAGCATATGAGATTTGGATCCCAAACTGAAATTTGAAACTGATCCCTTAAGTGAAACGGGAATCGTAACACATGCCTTCGTGGGCTTTTCAGATGACTAAATTAGATGATCACTGTGAGTTCGGGGCTGGGGCGGTGGCTCACGCCTGTCATCCCAGTGCTTTGGGAGGCCAAGGCAGGCGGATTACCTGAGGTCAGGAGTTTGAGACCAGTCTGGCCAACATGGTGAAACCCCGTCTCTACTAAAAATACAAAAAATTAGCCGGGCGTGGTGGCACATGCCTGTAGTCCCAGCTACCGGGAAGGCTGAGGCAGGAGAATTGCTTGAACCTGGGAGGTGGAGGTTGCAGTGAGCTGAGATTGTGCCACTGCACTCCAGCCTGGGTGAAAGAGTGAGACTCCATCTCAAAAAAAAAAAGTGAGTTCTGCTATGGCAGTTGTGTTGAAAATGGAAATTGAGTCCAATGTAGTTGATCTAATAGGAAACAACTGGAGTATCACGGAAGTTGCACTTTAGCTTATGCTCCTCATCCATGAGAAATATTAGGTGAATGCAAAAACCGGCAGCCAGCTAAATCAAGCTGTACAGGAACACACAAAATACACATATACCTCCAACATCTGCCAGCTGCCTCAATACGCCATGTGCCGTGGGCCACACCCACCCACCTCTACTGTTACTGTCCATCCAATTTCAGAAAAGCTCTCTTTCCACCTCTTCACAACCTGCCAACAACCAATTCCACAAGCAAACTTCCCATCTTATTAAAGCTAAACTGCCTTTATCGTGGCCCTTATGTATTTCTCAATCATGTAACACGTGTAAAATTGTTATCAAGTTCCTGCCTTTTTATTTTTATGTGTCGCTGACAAAGTGTTTGAGTGTTACGTCCCTAACCCCATTTTTTCCCATAAGCCCTGTGGTTGCACCATTTCCCATGGTGCATGTTTAGGAACTGGCATGTTGTGTGATAACAGAACTGACAACCCAGGGAAAACAATGAGCATATGGTGAGCTTTCAATGTCAGTTGCTCGTATTATTATTATCGAACCTCTGGGGCTTGCATAACACTTGCCATTTCTCAGAGCTCTTTCCCAATAAATTCATTTTTCTCCTCATGCTAGGTATGTGAATTATTGTTCTAACTATACACAAAAGAAAATGCAAATCACAGGGAGTTAACGAATTTGCCCAAGACCACAAAAGGAAGTCATGGCGGAATCTTTTTTTTTTTTTGAGATGGAGTTTCGCTCTGTCACCCAGGCTGGAGTGCAGTGGTGCGATGTCGGCTCACTGCAACCTCTGCCTCCCAGGTTCAGGTGATTCTTGTGCCTCAACCTCCCAAGTAGCTAGTATCACAGGTGCATGCCACCAGGCCCAGCTAATTTTTGTATTTTTAGTAGAGACGGGGTTTCACCATGTTGGCCAGGCTGGTCTTGAACTCCTGACCTCAAATGATCCACTCGCCTCAGTCTCCCAAAGTGCTGGAATTCCAGGCATGAGCCACCGCGCTTGACCAGCAGATTCTTAAAGACCTGTTCCTTGCCTTCAAATTTATTCAGGAAAAGAAATGCAGATATTACTTGAAGCTGTACAGCCAATCAGTGTAAAGCAAAGTGTATGTGAGAACAGGGCCATTCAGGAGTCAGAGGAGGACAGGAAGAGAGAGCATGCAACCGTGAGGGAAACCTGGAAGGAGTGAATGAGGAATCTGAGAAGGAGGCAGAGGGAGAACACTGCAGGATGGACACAAATCATTGAACAGCCAGGCTCTCAAACTCAGCCATGACAGAGGCCAACAGATAACAGGAATGAGTGAAATCTTCCAGGTGTAAACAGTAGGGGACGGTGGAGACTGTGGGACACTCAAGGTCCCAGTCAAAGGGGAAAGATGCCAGTGAACTCTGACCAACTCATGCCTGAGGAGTAGATTCAGCATCTGATATTTATTTATTTATTTATTTCCCGAGGCAGAGTCTCGCTCTGTCACCCAGGCTGGAGTGCAGTGGCATGATCTTGGCTCACTGCAACCTCCGCCTCCCAGGTTCAAGTGATTCTCCTGCCTCAGCCTCCCGAGTAGCTGGGATTACAGGCACCCGCCACCACGCCTGGCTAAACTTTTTTTTGTATTTTTAGTAGAGACGGGGTTTCACCATGTTAGCCAGGATAGTCTTGATCTCCTGACCTCGTGATCCACCCGCCTCGGCCTCCCAAAGTGCTGGGATTACAGGCGTGAGCCACCGCGCCCGGCCCTGATTTTTTAAAAGAAGCAGAATTCGGATTTCTGTAAAATTTCTTTTTTTTTTTTTTTTTTTTTTTTTTTTTGAGGCAGAGCCTTGCTCTGTGTCGCCCTGGCTGGAGTGCAGTGGCGCAATCTTGGCTCACTGCAACCTCCGCCTCCTGAGTTCAAGAGATTCTCTTGCCTCCGCTTCCTGAGTAGCTGGGATTACAGGTGTTTGCCACAACTGGCTAAATTTTGTGTTTTTAGTAGAGACAGGGTTTCACTATGTTGGCCAGGCTGGTCTGGAAAGCCTGACCTGAAGTGATCCGCCCACCTCAGCCTCCCAAAGTACTGGAATTACAGGCGTGAGCCACCGCGCAGGGCCTTTTTGTTGCTGTTGCTGGTTTGAAACACAGTATCACTCTGTCGCCCAGGCTGGTGTGCACTGTTGCAATCACAGATCACTGCAGCCTTGACTTCCCAGGCTCAGGTGATCCTCCTGTCTCAGCCTCCTGAGTACCTGGGACCACAGGTACGTGCCGCCACCTGCCCAGCTAATTTTTTAGGGTTTTTTGGGGGGTTTTGGTGTTGTTTTTTGTTGTTGTTGTTGTTTTTTTTGTACACATCGGGCCTCACTATGTTGCCCAGTCTGGCCTCAAACCCTTAGGCTGATGAGATCCTCCTACCTCAGCCTCCCAAAATGTTGGGATTATGGGTGGGTGCTACCACGCCCGGCCACTTTTCTAATTGTCGTCAGTTTTTTAAACATCAACAATTAATGCAAATGTTTAAAAATACGTCTCAGGCTAAAGTAACACATCTGTTGGCCAGAGAATATGCAACTTCCAGTGAACTGAGCAGTGACCCCCAGGCCCAGGGCCCCATGCGAAGAACTCTGAACACTGATGGACACAAAATATGTTATTTATTGTCAATTTCTGCAAAGACACATTTAAGCAACAAAATATACATTTGTCAACCTTTTAGAATTTGTTTTGTACATTAACAAATACAATGTGCTACCATAGCAATAAATTAAATGTACATTATTTACATTACATAGGCAGTTGGGATCTACGAATCACCTCCTCACTAAGAGGAAAGAAAGGAAAGTCGTTGTCACGTGGAGCATCACTTCCAAGCCACAGTTCTTAGGTTCGACCACACAGGGGAATCTGCACACTCACACGCCAGCAGTCCCCGAGCTGGAGTGTCCAAGGGTAACACCCAAGACGAGAGAGCTGCACACATGCTACGGAGCAGGAAGGGGGAGGATTCACGCTTCCAAGCAGAAATGTCACAAAATCAAAGACGATGGCAATTAAATTCCAGTCTTCCAGCCAAATGGCCCCCTCCCCAGGGCTGGTAAGGCACAGGACAGAGCCGCCGCCCCACAGCCTCTCACTCGGCAGGGCTCTGCTGCCCTTGGCCCTAGCGGGGCTTGTCTTCTTGCTCCCAAAGGGGCACACGGTCCAGCTGAAGGGAGGGAGACGTGGGATCGGGGTGGACAAGGGGCTGGCGGTAAAACAGAGCTTGGTAAAAGAATACCCCAGCCAGCCCCACCAGGCTGCAGGATCAGCCTTGGCAAACTGTACTGGCCTCCCCCTGCCTCAATACGGGGTAGCTAGAGGCTGGGGGGAGGAGCCGAGGGGTCCTGAGCATGGCTGACTGGCCTGGTCCCTGCTGGCCGCCTGTACCCATGAGATCTACTCGAACCCCCGACTGCTTAAAACAGATCTGTCTCGACTGACTTAGAAAGCAATGAGAAAGGTAGTGTTTGAGCTGGCACCTGGCAGGGTCGGGGGAGGAAAGTGAAACAGGCTGTTGTCCTGCCTTGTCACGGGAGCCTGAGTTTCTATTAACAAGCTTCGTTTAAGAAACAGGGAGAAATGAAGAGTTTTTCTTTGACCACTTTTCCTCTTAATTTAGGAAAAGGGAAGCTGAGGGTGGGTGAACAGCATCTTTTTCCCTGGCCTCCGCCCCCATTACACACTGGAGCTGAAGAACCAATCCCGCTGAGAAACAGTTCACTGAATCCCTTTCCCTCCTCGTTTTCTCAGTTCAAGCTGCATCCAAAGCCCAAGGGTCCTCACTGAAAAATCCAAGAGACTATCCCTCCTGGCGAAAAAGAGCAGAAACTGCGGCCTCACCAGCATCCTTGACTGCTCACCTCCACGCCAGTGCCAAGGCAGCAGCTAACTGGCTTCCCCCAAACCCAGGGCCCCAGGAAACGCAGCCACTTATTCAACCAACCATGTAGGCGCTGCAGAGGAAGGGACCCTGGGTTGAGGGTTCTAATCCCAGCTTTGCCACCAGCCAGCTGTGTGACCTGAAGCAAGTTATTCCCCTCACCTGGGCTAAGATTTCTCATCTGGACGATGACATGGTTGGATGAGATGCTAAAAGGAACCAGCAGGCATGGGTGTTGAGATGATGCTGACAAAGCTGAACCACTGAATCTTTTTCAAGAAATGTCATTTTTACATTCACTGGCATAGACAGACACTCTCGTTAAGACTTGCCATCGCGAGCTTTTCCGCACCTGTTTTTAAGCGTCAACTGAGCTGGAGGCATATGGGTGGCCCTACAGTGCCTGAAAAGTAGTTTCTTCAGTGAGTCAGGCAGTTCCCAGAGCCGGAGATGTGTCCCGGAAAACATCCCCTCGTGGAGATCACAGTGGAAATACCTCAAACACCAGCAAGAGCACCATCTAGATGAGCCTAGTCACAAGGGCCAATGAGGTCTGAGCAAATCTTTGAGCCCCAAGACCGGGCGCAGCATAAAAGGAAAGACATTTGAGATCAGAGCAGATGTAGGGAGAGCATGGGGGAAACAGCCCTCCAGGAACCCGAGCTGCCTGCCCCGTGGTCTAGGGGAGGGAGGGGAGGCTGGGCCATCCTTGTTCTCCTCCTCCCTCTCAGCACTGCCCAGGTGGGCTGGAAATGCAGACTCTGGAAGCCACAGGATGGAGCTTCTAGAGATAGTGAGGCATGATCACAGGGAAGAGGCATTTGGGGTCCTGTTCAGATCACTCCAATAGCAAAGCGGGCGTGGAGACCCCATCTCAGGTCTCTGCTTCTCTAGGGGCCACCCAGCCATCCTGCCCACCAGCTTAGAGGCAGGGACAAAGCCCTCCCAGGAGGCAGCAGGCAGCAAGGGTCAGCCAGCACAGTGGGGACAGGCAGGTATAAGATTCCCAAATGGGACAGCGTGGTGACAACCTGGAAACCCCAGAGGACCTCAGATGGCAATGTGACACGGCCCATCCACCAAGCAACTGTAATGCCGGCTTCCCAGAGCGGCAAGCCGGAGCCTGCATCTGTTCTTAAAGAAATGCAGTTTGACCTTTCCGGTGCCTCCAGAAGCCGAGCCAACAAAACACGGCCGGAATGTACGGGCCTCTTTCCAGCCGTGGGGGCTGCTACGGTGACTCTTCATAAAAGCTAAACAGATATTTTGTTGACCTTCTAACAAGAATAAATGTTACTAGACTAGTACTTTAGGGAAAGTACTAGTGAAGGGAGAACTCTCCAGCCTGCAGACAGGACTCAATCATTCCCACACACGTGGCGGGGAAGAAAGATCGCAATGTTGCTTGAATGGCAAAAGCAATGGGGAGAATTTCACAATGTCAGTTAAAAAAAAAAAAGTGTAGTATTTGTATCTTGGGCATAGGTCCAGATCCCTACGGGAATAAAGCATTCGGCTGGAAATCCTTGTCATCGGTCATGGGGCAGGTGCCCAGCCAGTGTCACTCTGCAGCCCCGTCTGCACTGAAAGCTGCTCTTCAGGCTCATTTTACCTGGAGGATGCCCACCTTAACCCCAACCCGGGCCCATCGGCAGAGAAGCCCGTGGCGCTGCAGACTCGGAAGTGGGAGAAGCCGGGGGGGGTGTCCTCGGAGGTGAGCTGGCTGTCCCAGCAAGGGGGCTCTGCAGAGGGTGGGGGTGGCACGTGGGTCACAGGGTCTGAACCACACCCAGATGGGGCCCAGGTTGCAGGAACCCTTCAGATATGACAGCTGCCTACAGACCTGCAGCTGGAGAGGGGAATAGGATTGTGGGGGTTGAGCCCCAGACGCAGCTGCCCAAGGGCACAGTAGCTGGAAAAGGCCCCAGGGCCAGGCTGGGCCCCCCAAGACTCCAGGGGCATAAGCTGCTGAGGGACACTGTGCCCCTTCCCCACCCAGGGGCCTGATCAGAACCCACAAGTCATCCCCCACTCACCTCTCTCCCCACGTAAGTGGGGAGGAGAGATAACTACGTCTTCTTTGAACCTCCCCTCTCAGCAGAGACCTGGGCTCTGGCCTGGCCCTCAGGCCCTGAGGTTTTCCTCAACCAGCAAGCAGCATCCCAGCACTGACTCCAACAAGCAGCATCCCAGCACTGACTCCAACAAGCAGCATCCCAGCACTGACTCCAACAAGCAGCATCCCAGCACTGACTCCAACAAGCAGCATCCCAGCACTGACTCCAACAAGCAGCATCCCAGCACTGACTCCTTGGCGCTCCCTGAATTCCTTCTCACTCCCGGCTTCCCACCCCTTTGTGGGAAAAATATCTTCTCAAAGGGAAGAGACTGCCTCTGGGACTGCCCCTCCCCCACCAGCCACCCCGCAGCAGCCAAAATCAGGAGAAACTGGGTGGGACCCAAAGTTCCTGCCAGAGTCCAGGAAGTGTGCAGCACGGTCCCGGCCCGTCCAGCTCTGGCTCTGAGCCTGAACTGGCTGGAGCCCCGCTCACGGTACACTGGCAGCAGGGGCAGGGCAGCCCTGGGCCTATGTCAGCAGATGGGAAAGGCGTTCAGCACAGAAGCAGATAGACGGTTTAGAGCTCCAGAGATACGGGGGCAATAGCGCCGAATTTTATCAGGATGGCCTCAAGGATGCTACGAATCTTGGCTCCTGGGAACATGACGCCTCCACCACCGACTGCGCTTCTGGTAGCAAAGCCTGCCACGTTCAGGAAGGCACTGCCCCTGTGGCCAAGACCCTCACCGAGGATCTGCTCCCACCCCCAACTCCGTCTCTGAGGCAGACCAGCTCCCCAGTCACTGCTAAGCTCCCCCCAGATCCCCCTTTGCCCAACACTTTTCCTCTCCAGGATGAATAGGATGATAAGGGACCCAGACATCACACTGGGAGGTCAGCAGCAGGAGGAACCTGAGGAAGGAGGCCTCGTCCAGAGATGGGAGGTCCTGGGAGGACATGTAGGTGAGGGCAGAGGCAGGGCTGTGGCTAGACTGGGACACCTGGACCAACAGCACATCTGTGGGCAGGTGGCCGGGGAGCGGCGGGGCTGGGACTGTCAGGGTCGTGGACGGCACTCCCAAACTGCTGGAACAGGAGCCTTTTCCAGGACAGAAGAGGGGCTTCCCTGAGGAGACAAGGAGGAGGGAAGCGATGAGCGAACATTCCGTACAGGAAGGAGGGGACGATGCGGACGTCGGGAGGAAGGGGTGGGGAACGTGCCTGCCCATGGCTACAGCCCACCAGATACACTTAGGAGCAGGAGGGCACCCGATGTAAGGGTGCCCCACCTAGCATGGCCCGAGAAGCTGCGCATAGCCACGGCTTTGGTGGGCAGTGACGTCCGGAGTGCGTGATGGGAGCCGGGGGTGAAGGTCCACATGCCCATTTGTCTTCTGCTTTTTCATAAATCAGGTTGAACATAGAGTGGGTTCGGTTGTACCCCTCCCCTTGGCTCCAGCTGTGACTCTGACCCCTGGAGCCCCATGTGGGGAGAGGGCTGGGGGCTCAGATGGGTCTCTGGTGACTTCCCCAGCAGAAATCCAGGCCTTGAAGGGGGCGAGCTGGACCCACGGCCGCTCTGCTGAAACCACGTGCCCCCTCAAAGCAGGCAGGGGCAGAGGCCTCCTGGGGTGGTCCCTCACAGTGCTGACTGCCAGGGGCATCTCCTGGCAGGGAGGGAGAACACACCTCAGCCCAGGGCCTCTGCCAAAGACATAAGGAGGGAACAGCTGCCTGAGGGCAAGGGAGCGAGGGAGCACTAGGAACTCCTCTCTCCTGGGTCAGAAGCGGGCTTGGGCGACTCCCCTTCTGCCTGCGGGAACCAGACCCCATCGGTGGAAGGGAGGCCTATCTAGTACGTCTAGTCCAGTGTCACTGGGAACCCCCTTCCCATCCACACACAGGCCATCTGCCCCTCCTTCCCCGTCGCAGGTCTTCAGGGGCGAGGAGGTGACTCTTTGGACATCCCCAGCGGGTGGCATCTCTCCGGCCATTCTGAGGTTACAAGGCCGCTAGTACCCTGATCTAAAAGAAACACACATCCCCCTCCTCACGGCCACAGCGGGACATTCACTCAACCCACCTTGGACAGGCGAAGGACTCCACTTTCACATTAGTGACCCTGTTTCAACAAAAATCCATACATAAGTTTAAATAACCAGACAGCACACGCCCCTTCCACGGCGGCTCTGCGCACTCAGCTCTCCACAGTCTGGCGAGCTCAGGAAGGGATTCGGGACCCCAGGAACCAGCCCTTCCTACCTCACATCTGGGCCTGGAGCTCTCGATAGTCTGGCGAGCTCAGGAAGGGACTGGGGGACCCAGGAACCAGCACCTCCCACCTCACATCTGGGCCTGGAGCTCTCGATAGTCTGGCGAGCTCAGGAAGGGACTGGGGGACCCAGGAACCAGCACCTCCCACCTCACATCTGGGCCTGGCCGTGTCCAGAGCTGTAGCTCTAGCTCGGGAGTTGTGGCAAAGGTGGCTGGAACCCCGAGCCACGGCCCGCACCCGCTGGAGCCAGACCTCCCCAGAGCTTCCCCTGCCTCCTTCGGGGAGCCCCCTCTGGGATGTCTGAACCCTCGTCCTCTGGCCTCAGGAAGGAAGGCTGGGCCTCTGCAGGAAAGTGGAGTGTGGGGTGTGGGAGGTGTTCACTGCATCCTTACCACACCAGAGCTGGCATGGCTGAGCTTGTCAAAGCGGAATTTCAGGTTCGATCTCGGGGAGTTTCTGCTTTTGGCATCTAAGAAAAAGAAGAAGGGCCATGAAAGGAGGGTGGAGCTGTGGAGGCCACTGGGGTTGCATGTGGGGACTGGCTAGGGAGGCCAGGGGAAGGGGGCCTCCTGCCCTCCACCAGGACCAGGCACCCCAGCTGACCTGTGCCAACCCACGAGAGCCACCTCCTAGATTACAGAATTGTGGTGAGCGGGTTGTTCAACTCAGGCCATTTTTTAAAAGTTGAATTATATATAAGCTTACAGTTCAATAAATTATATTCAACAGAGGTAATGAATACTTGAAATTCGTCACTTCCTACTTATTTTTCTCTGTTTTACGATTATCTGTGCTCTTACGTCTATGTATCTATGTGGTAGAAACACCCTAAAGATGGTGACTACAGTGTATCTTCTTCCCAATTCCACGTCGGAGGACGTCACGTCAGTAGCTTGAGATCAGCCACGACAAGTGTATTTACACCACAGAAATTGGTACATGCCACAAATCATGGCTTGATTGTTTTACTGTCCAGACTTAAGGAACTAATAGAAAAAAAGGAATTTACATTAAACTTCAAAACATGCTGTGTCTGCAGCCATTACATTGTGAATAGCACAAAAGAAAACTGAGGAGATATCCTTCCGGGGTTTGAAAACTTTTCTTGGATACAGCAAAGAAATGACTCATGTCACTGACAAATGAATGAAGTTCTCTTAATACAAAATACTCATGGCCGGGCGCCATGAGACTGTGTGTGTGTGTGTGTGTGTGGAGAAAAGGTATGTAAGACGCAGCATCACTGTGTGGTGTGGGAAGCGCCGGCCAAGAGTGACCAGACCTGCTCCAGGTCCCTTCTGCCCTTGGTGACCTTCAGCAACCTGCAGAGACTCTCTAATTCCTTTACTCAAAACTTTCCTCACTTTGATATTTATTTAACACCAAGTGGGAGCCGGGCTTGATTACTGATTCTTTCATTCATTCCTTCAATATTTAAGTCTTATTTAAAAAACAAAACAAAACAAAAACATCAGGCCAGGTGCGGTGGCTCACGCCTGTAATCCCAGCACTTTGGGAAGCTGAGGTGGGCACATCACGAGGTCAGGAGTTTGAGACCAGCCTGGCCAACATGGTGAAACCCTGTCTCTACTAAAAATACAAGAATTAGCCGGGCATGTGGCACATGCCTGTAATCCCAGCTACTTGGAAGGCTGAGGCAGGTGAATCACCTGAACCTGGGAGGCAGAGCTTGCAGTGAGCCGAGACTGTGCCACTGCACTCCAGCCTGGGTGGCAGAGTGAGACTCCGTCTCAAAAAAAAAAAAAAAACCAGGGAATTTGTATTTCCACCCCCTTTTACAGATGAGGAAACTGAGGCTCAGAGAGGTGGACCTGTCAATGCTACAACCAGGATTTGAACCCAGCTCCGCAGCTGCCCAGCCACAGAGGGCCGAATGAGAGGAGGCCCGTGAACTCTTCCGCTCACTGAGAAACACGCATGCAAAGGGTCACTGGCTGTGGAATCACGATCTTCCCTTCATCTCTGACCCTGCAGGTTCCCTTTGCGACTTCCCTTCACTGTGCGAACCCCAGGAACATTTTGGCTTCAGCCACCCTGAAGGCCCGCTGGCCCTTCTGTGTTTCTACCATTGAGACTAGAGTTTCTCAACCGAATGTCATTTGGGGTCAGAGAATTCTTTGTCTGATGTGGCTAGGGGGCTGTCCTGTACATTGCTTATCAGCTTCCGTGACCTCTGCCCACTAGATGCCAGTAGCACCCCTCCGAAATTGTGAAAATCAAAAATGTCGCCAGACATTGCCAGACATCCATGAGGGAGCAAGACTGTCCCCGGCTCAGAACCGCTGAGTACACTATTGTCTCATTCCCATTCTTTAACCAACACCGAGGTTAACAGTTCCAGGCCTCGTACACGAATGTGCTGCTTTCATCTTCATACAACCAACCCTCTGAGGCAGACACGACTCTTCCCCTCCCTTCATCTTCTGCTTGGAGAAACTGAGGCACAGAAAGGCTCGGTGACGTGCCCAATGACCTGTCTGGTAAGCAGCAGACCCAGGATTTGGACCCAGGCTCAGAGTCCTGTGCTGTCCTCACGAGGGCAGAGACCCGCAGCACCCGCCCAGCAGTGCCCACCGCACAGGTCCACCTGAACGGCCCTTAGGTGCTGGCCCCCCACCCTCTCTCCAGAGCTGGCTCCCCTACTCTGCCCAACTGCAGGGATCACAGAACCCCAAAACACCCAGACTCCTGCCCTCTCTGAAACCCTGCTACTGAGCCCGTACATTTTACCTCCTTGATCTCTCCTGAACCGAGGTGCTTCTGCCGCAGCTCCCCTCCCCTCCTCTCCCCTCCTCTCCCCTCCCTCCCCTCTGCTTCTGCTCCCCACTAATCCATTCTACACTCAGCAGCTGCAGCAGCCAAAATGGACCTTCTCAACTCCAGATGGTGCTTCCCTACTTAAGAACCTTCAGACACTCCAACAGCGGCTGCTAGCAGAACAAAATCCTCACCAGGGGCCCGGGGCTGACCCGGCCTGTCGCCTGTCAACGCTCCGGCCTCTCCCACGCCTGGCTCTGTGAACCCAGCTGCCGTGAACCACGTGCAGTTCCGGAATACCCGCTCTCTCCTCTCCTCTGGGCCTTTCCACATGCTGTTCCCTCCCCCTGCACCCCTTTCCCCTCTTGTATTATCAAGACCCCCAACATGACAGAGGGGCCCTGGAGCGCTGGCAGGTGGGGAGAAGGGCTGGAGCGCTGGCGGGTGGGGAGAAGGGCTGGAGCGCTGGCGGGTGGGGAGAAGGGCTGGAGCGCTGGCGGGTGGGGAGAAGGGCTAATGGAAAGTGCTCAGCTTTCCCACCGCCAATCCCGGCTGCTCCACTGTGGGATCTCCCACAAGGCCTTCAACTCTGCCTCAGTTTCACAACTCTCAGCGTAAGAAGAGCTTAGGAACTTGGGCCTCTTAAGGCTGATGAACAGATGAGGTGGGCGCGCAGAGCGGAGGGCCTCACGGCTGGGAGGAGGGGTGGAAACTGGCCAGTTCAGCGTGGCTGGGGCCCTGCCAACAGTGGACAGGGCACAGCCTGCCCTCCTGGTGATGTCACACACACCACCAGATGCCACTGACCTGTGGGACTCCGGCTCATGATGATTGGGGTGGCAGCTGCGCCCAGGCTGGGGCTCTCGCTGCTCGGGGATGGGCTGTAGACAAACACCTCCTGCTTGAAGGGTGAGGTTGTGGACGGCTGGCTGCCCTGAGGAGAGAGGCCGGGTGAGCGAGGCCAGCCCACCCTCGGCAGCTGCGCCCACATAGGCCTGAGGCAGCCCCCACAAGCCCAGGACAGCCGCTGCCTCCCGCTCCCCACTTGGGCCTGCTCTTTCTTTCCTGCTGACCTCAACCCTGGTTCCAAGCTATCCTGCTCCAAGAAGGACCTTTGACCCAGCCCCCTGGGGCACTGGCCACTCACCACTCCAGCCAGGAACCCCAAGGCAGGGGCACCATCGGGTCTGGCCCCTGCCCTCTGCTGCTGCTATGTCACTCCGAGAGAGAGGTCCCCTCACCCACTGCGCCCAGGGGGTGGTGATGGCCAACGAGCCCACCTCTCGTTTCCATTCTTCCCCTTTCCTCTGCAAAGACTGAAGTGGGCTTCGATCCATAGTGCTGTTCTAACGCAAGGAGGGTGGCTGGCTGACGCCCCAGAGAGCCTGCCCAAGGGTGGACGGGGCACACCTACCCCACTGTCGCCCTCCTCCATGGCCTCGCCCTCCCCTGCAGTGCTGCTGACGCTGCTGGTGCTGGAGGAGGAGCGGGAGATGGCGCGGCCGTTTTCCTTCAACTTCATGAAGGGCCTGCAGGGAACAGGATGTGAGGCCAGCCTGGGTCACACGCGAGAGCCCTCCACCCCCAGGGTCCTCCCCGGGACCGATCTGAGCCTGTCCTCTGGCAGCTCCCCACGCCCCCACCCATCGGCCTTTGTGTTCTGGAGAGTTCCAGAGGCAGGAGATGGTCACTCTCAGCTGGCCAGGAGGCAGAGAGCCTGTTCCAGGACTCCATGTGGCCGAAGCCGGCCTTTCCCCACCCTCACTCTCTTACTTCTCCTTGTTGGGGCAGATTTCCGGAGAGCTGGGATTGGATGAGGTCTCAGACTTTATCTCCTGAGAGGAGTGTCCACCATCCGGGGTCTTGGGTGTGCTGGATGTGCTGTCACTGAGGGAATGGAAATGAGGAGTGAGGCCGCGGAGACAGCCCTCAACCCGCGCCCCATCCACGGCCCCAGGCAGAGCCTCTCTCAGCACGGCGGGGGGCGGTGGGGTCAGAGCGCCCCTGCCAAGCATCACTGCCTGGACGTCCTTTCCCACCTGAGTCCCCCAGAGATGGCGGCACACTACGGGGTTTCCCGGTCCCTACAACAGGGACTATTCTAGGTTCACGGTGAAGTCCACAGCTGCCAAGCAGGAGTCCTGGCTTGATGGCCTCTAGCCCAGATCTCTCTCACCCAAGCTGGCCATCACACCTGGCGGAGTTATGGGTCAAGAGAGGGCCCCGTGGGGAATGGAGCGGGGAATATGGCGGAATCTATGACATCCGCCCCCACTGCAGGAACCACCCAATACACATGGACTCCTGGGAAGTCCCGGGGGGCCGCCCTTCATATAGACTAGAATACGAGCTCCTGGACCCACATGAGGAGGCTGCCTGGGAGCTGGGAAGCAAGGGGTACTCTCAGCCAACAATATCCTTCTCCTTTAGTGTAGCAAAGACCATGGACCGTGCCCACAGTGCTCCCCATGCTGGTTGTTGGGGACGGGATGGCCGTGTCCTCAATGCACTTTTTTTGAGACTGAGTCTCGCTCTGTTGCCCAGGCTGGAGGGCACTGGTGCAGTCTTGGCTCGCTGCAACCTCCGTCTCCCAGGTTCAAGCGATTCTCCTGCCTCAGCCTCCCAAGCAGCTGGGATTACAGGTGCGTACCATCATGGCCAGCTAATTTTTGTATTTTTAGTAGAGATGGGTTTCACTGCGTTGGCCAAGCTGGTCTCGAACTCCTGACCTCAAGTCATCCGCCCATATCGGGCTCCCAGAGTGCTGAGATTACGGGCGTGAGCCACCGTACCTGGCCGTCAATGTACTTTTTAAATAATAGTGTTCTTGAGACAGAATCTACATACCACAGAACTCACCTATTTAAAGTATACAATGCAATGGCTTTTAGTTTATTCAAAGTTGTGCAACTGTCACCACCGTCTGATTTTAGAACACTTTTGGCCCCCTAAAGGAAACACTAGACCCATTTGTAATCACTTCCTAGTCCTCTCCCTGTAACTCCCACCCAATCCCTAAGCCATCACTGTAGGTTGGACTCTTCTGGACATTCATGTAAATAGAATTATATAATATGTTATGGTCTTTTTGTCTGGCTTCTTAACATAATGTTTTCAAGGTCTGTCTATGTTGTAGCTTGTATCAGGACTTTATTCCTTTTTATTGCAATAATATTCCATTTTATGGATAGATGGCGCTTTGTTTATCCATTCTTCAGACGATGGACATTTGGACTGTTTCTGCTTTGGGCTATGATAAATAGTGCTGCCATGAGTATCTGTGTACGAGTTGTACTAGTGGACTCAATTTTTTTTCATGGCCCACTGTTCTCAACTCTCTTGGGTATACACCTAGGAGCGGAATTGCTTGGTCATATGGTAACTCTGTGTTTAACCTTCTAAGGAACTGCCAGATTGTTTTCCAAAGTAGTTGCACTATTTTACATTCCCACCAGCAATGAACAAGGGTTTCCATTTCTCCATATCCTCTCTGACATCTGTTATTATTTGTCTTTTTGATTAAAGCCATCCTAGAGGTGTGAAGTGTCTCAATGCACTTTTGATGAGGTTGCTAATAACCTCCTGTCAATCTGTCCGGGGGTTTGGCTCACTGTGCTGGACTTCTCTGTGTGTCTGACACAGATGTCCTCCCTTCCTGGAATTTCTCCTCCTCTGGCTTCAGAGACTCCATCCCCTCCTCTTCTTCTCTCATCTTTCCTTCCCAGTCAGCTTCACCACCTTCCCTTCTCCACCTGCCCTTAAATGTGGTACTCTACTCAGCCTCTCCGGTGGTCGTATTAATTAAGCCATCGTCAATCAGTACCTCTACCCTACTGGTTCCCAACTCTCCTTCTCTAGTCAAGGCCTCTCATATACCGTGGAATACTATGCAGCCATAAAAAAGAATAAGTTCATGTCCTTTGCAGGGACATGGATGAAGCTGAAAACCATCATCCTCAGCAAACTAACACAGGAACAGAAAAACCAAACACTGCATGTTCTCACTATAAGTGGGAGTTGAACAATGAGAACACATGGACACAGGGAGGGGAACATCACACACCAGGGCCTGTCGGGGGGTTGGGGGCAAGGGGAGGGAGAGCATTAGGACAAATACCTAATGCATGCAGGGCTTAAAACCTAGATGACGGGTTGATGGGTGCAGCAAACCACCATGGCACATGTATACCTATGTAACAAACCTGCACATTGTGCACAAGTATTCCAGAACTTAAAGTATAATAATAAAAAAAGTAAAATAAAATTTTAAAAAACCTATAACTCTGACCACTCCCTGGACATCTCTACTGTTGGTTCACAAAAACTCCCATGCACAGGTTCCAAACACAGCTTTTCATCCTTCTCCATAATCCTGTCCCTTGTCCTGCAAGCCCTACTTCAGAACATGATGCCACCACCCAAGGCTATAGGCAGACAACCTGGGAATTTGGAAGTCAACCAAATGCTGCCCCTTCCCTTACAAGACTGTGAACTTCTGGAGGACAGGCTTATATGTTTTGTAGCACTTGTCTGAGCATTCAGCACTATGCCCAGCACATGACAGCCACTCAAGAAATGCTGGTTGCTGAAATAAAGAACAAATGGGCTCACCAATTAAAGAATCAGAAAGACATCAAAACCAGACAAGGGTACAACAAAAAGAGAGTTACAGGCCAATATTCCTGATAAACACAGATGCAAAAATCCTCAACAAAATATTATCAAACAGAATTCAACAATGCATCAAAAAGATCATTCACCATGATCAATTCACCATGGGATTTGTTCCAGGGATGCAAGGATGGTTCAACATCCACAAATCAACAAATGTGATACATCACATTAACCATACAGAACAAAAACCACATGATCATTTCATTTTCAACAAAGGTGCCAAGAATATACATTGGGAAAGGACAGTCTCTTTAGTAAGTGGTGCTGGTAAAACTGGATAACCATATGCAGAAGAATAAAACCAGACCCTTCTCTCTCACCATACTTAAAAATCAAATCAAAATGGATTAAATCTAAGGCATGAAACAAAGAAACTCCTAAAAGAAAACATTGGGGAAATGCTTTAGGACGTTGGTTTGTCTGGGCAAAAACTTTTCAGATGAGACCTCAAAAGCACAGACAACAAAAGCAAAAATAGACAAATAGGATTACATCGACCTAAAAAGCTTGTGCACAGCAAAGAAAACAATCAACCAAGTAAAGAGCCAATCTGCAGAATGAGAGGAAATATTTGCAAACTATCCACCCAACAAGGATTAATAACCTGAATATATGAGGAATTCAAAAAAATCAATAGCAAAAACACAAATAACATGATTTTTTTAAGGGCAAGAAACACGAATAGAAATTTCTCAAAAGAACACATACAAATAGCAAACAAGTATATCAAAAAACATTCAACACCATTAATTATCAAGGAAATGTAAATGTAAACCTTTTTTCATGGACAACCATTTTCAACTCTCCTGGGTATATACCGAGGAGCAGAATTGCTTGGTAATGTGGTAACTCTATGTTTAACCTTCTAAGGAACTGCCAGACTGTTTTCCAAAGTAGTTGCACTATTTTACATTCCCACCAGCAATGAACAAGGGTTCCCATTGCTCCATATCCTGACATCTGTTATTATTTGTCTTTAATAATTTAGAGTCTGCGACAACTGCCCCCACCACGGGAACCACAGTAAGCTATCATCTCACCCCAGTTAAAATGGCGTTTATCAAAAAGACAGGCAATTGAGAATGCTGGTGAGGATGCAGAGAAAGGGAAATGCTCGCACAGTGTTGGTGGGCATGTAAATTAGCATAGCCACTATGGACAACAGTATGGAGGTTCCTCAAAACACTAAAACTAGAGCTACCATATGACCTAGCAATCCCCCTGCAGGGTAAATATATCCAAAAGAAAGGAAATCAGTATATGGAAGAGGTCTGCACTCCCATGTTTATTGCAGCACTACTCACAATAGCCACGGTACAGAATCAACCTGAGCGTCCATGAACAGATAAGTGGATAAGGAAAATGTTTTTTATATACACAATGGATATTATTCACCCATGGAAAAGAATGTAATCCTGTCATTTGCAGCAACATGGGTGGAATTGGAGGTCATCATGTTAAGTGAAAGCCAGACATGAAAAGACAAATACTGTGGCCAGGTGCGGTGGCTCACGCCTGTAATCCCAACACTTTGGGAGGCCAAGGCAGGTGGATCACTTGAGGTCAAGAGTTCGAGACTAGCCTGGCCAACATGGCGAAACCCCATCTCTACCAAAATTACAAAAATTAGGCGGTGTGGTGGCATGCGCCTGTAGTCCCAGCTACTCAGGGAGGCTGAGACAGGAGAACTGCTTGAACCCAGGAGGCAGAGGTTGCAGTGAGCCGAGATGGCGCCACTGCACTCCAGCCTGGGCAACAGAGACTCTGTCTCAAAAAAAACAAAAAAAACCACAAATATCGCATGTTCTCATTCATATGTGGGAGCTAAAAAAGTGAATCTCATGGAGATAGAAAGTTGACTGGTGTCACCAGAGGCTGGGAAGGGGCAGGGGAGGGCAGGATGAAGAGAGGTTGGTTAATGGGTACAAAAATACAGTTAGATAGAAGAAATAAGATCTATTGCACAGCAATAGTACAGTACAGTGACTATAGTTGATAATAATGTATTACATAGTTCAAAATAGCTAGGAAAGAGTTTGAATGTTCCTAACTCAAAAGTTCAATGTTCGAGGTGATGGATATTTCTCTTACCTTGATTTGATCATTATGCATTTTATCAAAGCATCACATGTACCCAAAAATATGTACAAGTACTGTGTGTTCATTTTTTTTTTAAAGAATCAAAAAGACAATTACCAAGAACAGGTTCAATGTAATGTAATATATGAGTTGCTTAAAAAGAAAAAAGCATAGAACATTTTAGAAGCCCAGAGGAAGGTGCAACTAACTCTGCCTGGCAGAATCAGGGAAGGCTCCCATAAGACAGGCCATTTGATTGAGCGTTGAAAAAGGAGAATCCAAGCAATGTTTCAAGCCTGGGTCAAAATGAGGCAAGAGTAACTCTGGAACGTCCCATGCAGAGACTGGCCAAGTCCACCTCCTTGGATAAAGAGCTGAGTGAGTGACAGGGGACACACAGGTGCCTGAAGGCAGGGCCATCCCCTAAAGCTGAGCAAAGCCCCTCCCTGCAAGGTAGGGCACTGAACAGTGTAGCAGTGGAGGGGGTTGACAGACCCCGTAAGTCAGGCTGGGGTAGGGGTTTCCCAAGAGTTACCATCGTGCCCGGCTGTCGCCCTGGCCTTCTGAGCCCGTGTGCAGGCGGGGGAAGAGCCCCGAGCGTCGCTTGATGGGACTCCGTGACTGGTTCTTCGCCGTTGCCGCCACCACTGGAGGCTGCCGATGAAATCGCCAAAATGAGTGCTCCCGGCGTAAACACCGATTTCCTATCCCCTCATCCCCCTCCCTGGTCCACAAATGGCTCCTGGTCTGGAAGAGACCCCAGAAAATAGCAAGACAGCTAGGAAGGCCGAGATCTATGTAACTGGAGCTGAGGCCTGGAGACTCAGGCCAGTCACAACCTGTTTCCCTGTGTTAAGCCAAACCTTGTGGTCCCAGGTCATGACCCACCAAAGACCACAACTGCTGGAGGAACACAGGGCCAGGCCATCATATTGAGAAGGTCGGAACAATTCCGGGAGACACAGACTGAGAGGCACAGAGCCAGGGAGGCCCTGGAGGGACCTGGTTCAACCTCTCATTTTACCAGAGAGGAAGCTGAAGACCAAAGGTCTTCCAGCAAGTCACTGGCAGGGTGAGGACTCCTGACTCTCCTTCATTCCTCACAAACAAATGGAGCCGTGCGGTGTTCCAATCACAAGACAGGCTGAGAGCCGCAGAGCCGGGGCCACAGGCACAACGGGCGGCAAGGGGCAGCCGAGACGCCTTCTGCTTTGGACAGCTGCCTGGCCTCACGGTGGACAATGAGTGGTGGGAGTTTGAGGAGGGCAGACGGGAGCCCGGAACCAATCTTTAGAAGCCACCAAGTCTCCAACTCAGGCCCCAGCTCCTGCCATGCACATGTTATGGAAGCTCAGGAGAGCGGTGAGACCCGACCTGAGTCTCCTCATCCACAGGATGGAGAAGAGGCCCTGCTCTGCTCCCGCCATGCACCTTCGGGGGGGAGCAAGGTAATAGCTAGGAAAATATTCAGTCAATTAAATTAATTATGCGAGGCCATTTATAATACTCCTAATTAGTTCCATGGTGAGTATGTTCCGCTATTTTGAAGGAAAAGAAAGGAAAATCCTAGTCTATACAAATCCAAAGCCACTTTGCTTTAGTTACTTAGATTTTGAGACAGGGTCTCACTCTGGCACCCAGGCTGGAGTGCAGTGGCCCAATTACGGCTCACTAAAGCCTCGACCTCCCCAGGTACAGGTGATCCTCCCACCTCAGCCTCCCAAGTAGCTAAGACTACAGGTGCGTGCCACCATGCTCGGCTAATTTTTGCATTTTTTTGTAGAGATGGGGGTCTCACTTTGTTCCCCAGGCTGGTCTCGAATTCCTGGACTCAAGGGATCTGCCCTCCTCAGCCACCGTGCCCGGCCCACTTTGCTTTATGAAAGGCCCAACTATATGATTCCCTCCCCTCCCCAGCCCCTGGTACGAGTCAATCAGGCCCAAACTCACAGGCCTGCAGGACCCTTCCCTTGGGAACTGTACACATGGTGATAAACAGCAGAGACTTTGGATCCAGCAGATTCGCATTCAAATTCCAGTTGACTTTGTGTTTTGTTTTGTTTTTTTGAGACAGTCTCACTGTCACCCAGGCTGGAGTGCAGTGGCGCAATCTCGGCTCACTGCAAACTTCCACCTCCCAGGTTCAAGCAATTCTCTGCTTCAGCCTCCCGAGTAGCTGGGATTACAGGCACCCGCCACCATGCCCAGCTAATTTTTGTATTTTTAGTACAGACGGGGTTTCACCAAGTTGGCCAGGCTGGTCTTGAACTCCTGACCTTGTGATCCACCCGCCCCAGCCTCCCAAAGTGCTGGGATTCCAGGCGTGAGCCACCACACCCGGCCTCAAATCCCAGCTCTTAAGCTTAGCTGAGTGGCCTCTAGCAAGTTGCTTAACCCCAGCAGGCCTCCTTTTCCTCAAATGGGAACAGGAGAACACATCAGCACCTACCTCGGGCAGCTGCTATGGGAAGCAGGTGAGATTGTGTCTACAGGGGACTCAGCTCAGTGCCTGGTACACAGGCTACTGCTGCCATTAATAATAACAAAGCAAGGACACCCCTCTCACAGTCACGGGTCCCAAGCCCCTGGACAGTGAAACACACCCCAGGACCATCCTGCAGGGCTGGCCCCAAGGAGGAGGTCTAGCTGTCAAGGAAACTCAAGAGAATAGGACAGGAGGGCTTCTAGCACCATCTGGGCCAACCCCAGGTGCTATCTAGGATGGCGGCTCCAAAGGACCGTTTTCAGAGGTCAGGGGTCAGGGTGACCCCAAGCAGCCTCAGTTTCCCTCCATCATCCAGCTTGCCCTGATCAAGTCGCCTGCCCAGGCCTGGGTGGGGGCACTCTTCCTCCGTAGGTCTGGGGGGGCCTCCCTGGGACCCACTGCTGCCCCAGGACCTGCCAGCACTCACCGAGAAGGTGGTCTTGGTGACCTCCATGCTGTTGTGGGGGATGCCCCCGCTGAGGCTGCCGGGGATGCCCCCGCTGTGCGACTTCTTCTGGCCGCCCACCATGGTCTCCATGGAGTGGCTGCGTACGCGGATGGCCCTCTACGGGGAGAGAACAAGGGCCTGAGGATCAGCACCCGGGCTCTCAGGATGACTGCCCTCCTCATGGGGTCTGTAGACACAGCCCTCAGCGCGCGCGCGCGCACACACACACACACACACACACACACACACACATACACACACACACGGTCACAGAGGCCCATACTGCAGTTACTCCAGCATACAAAGGATGCTTCCATATTCTGCCCCACACTCTGGGCATGGGTGGAGGCAAGGCACAGCCCCGGCTGGAGGGAATCTTAGGGGTCGGTGCCCCAGCTCCCCTGCAAGGTGGACGAAGGTTGTTACCTTCATCTTACAGGTAAGGAAAATGAGGCTTGGAGCTCACCAAACCTGTACGACACTGACCTAGTTACTAACCTCTCTAAGCTACAGCTTCCTCATCTGTAAAATGGGAATTCTGTTTCACACCCGGCATCGTGGTGGGGATTCAACACACTCAGGTGTCTGACCACAAGTTGACTCTTTTCCAGAAAACTGAGCCTCCATCTGTAATAAACACTGGATTGTATCCCAAAGTGTGCTCTGTGCAACTTGGAATATGCTGGCCGTGGGTGAAAGCGTGTGAGGGTCTCTTACTCATCTGTGCATCAGGCCATGCACTGAGCCGCCCCTCCCACTTGCAGGAGCTTCAGACCCGCTTTCGTTACGGCCCGCGGTCCGATGCAGCTGCTGAAACAGATGCACCCTCAGCCTGGCAGAAGTGCAGGGTCTCGGGGGGCACGGAGCTGCTCAGGCCACCCAGGAGCAAGGGGCACACCGGCAAATGGTGAAGTACCCAGGAGAGGACCACCAGGGCGGTCAAGGCTTTGTCAAAGTACATGTGAGAGTGCGAACAGCTAAAAACCACGATTACTGAGCCACGGGAGGGATGCACCCGAGAAGGGACAACCACCCTCAGAGTGCTGTGGTGAAGCAGAGCTCGGCTCCACCTCAGGGAGGATTTGTTGACAAAGGAAGTCCCAGGGGACTCTGGCTGCCCCCTGGATGATGCTCTCTCTGGCTCCAAAGGCCTTCAAAGATGATGTGAGAGTTCTAGGAAGAGAAGGTTCTCTCCAGTAACCCTTTGATCATTCAGTCAGTCACTGGATCTGGCCAGGCGGGAATGCGACTCAGCAGTCAAAAGCATGGAGGCTTTAGGGTTTCACTGCCAGGATTTGTATCTGGGCTTCTGGGCCCTCAGCTCCAGCACGCATTAGCTGAGTAACCCCGGGCAGGTTACCTAGCTTCTCTGAGACTTAGAACGAAAGAGATGTTGGTGTCTACACCACGGAGTAGTTGTGAGAATACACACAGGGCTCTGAGGAGAGAGCCCAGCACATCGTAATGATCCAGTAAGTGTGGCTACTCTCACGGTTAATAAGAAGCACCTGTCGCAGGCTTCGCACCTGCCTAGCACTGTGCCAGGAACAGGGAGACCTGCAGCAGGAAAGTTGAGACGTGTAGGACATGGCCCCTGCCTCCGAGGAATGCCCAAGACATATTCCTCACATTGGGCCACGCTGAAAGACCCAGAGCCTGTGGGGTGCTCCTTCTGGATTAATCAGTTGTCCAGGCTTCGGCAAGGGCAGAGACTCCTGGACACGAATCCTATCTGTTTCTCACATACAAGCACCAACCCTCTGCCCCCTGAGCTCCCCACGGCAGAGCCAGGTTCTAGCCAACCGTGTCCTCCTCCTCCATGGGATGCAGGATTGTCACGATCTGCTTAAGGCAGGCAGTCAGCCTACCGTCTTGGCAGTGGCAGAGGAGGGAATATCCACTGGGGCCGTTGGCGAAAGGTTTTCTCAAGGACTCCCAAAAGAGATTTAACATGTCAGCAGACAAAACCACGACAATGATCTTAGCGCCACGAGGGGCCAAGCCTGAGGGACAAAGCTGACAAGCTAGGGAGGGCGGAGGGAAAAGACGAAAGGAATCTTGACGCCGACTGAGCCACGAGTCACCCAGGCCTCCTTGGACATGAGCTCATGGATTTTCCTTATCGTAGCATGAGCTAGTCGAGGAACGCTGCTCTCAGAACTCCAGCTTCAGAAAGCTGATGCGGAAGGACTAAGGCGTGGGCCCCACTCCCTTCCCTTCACACCTGTGCACACCTGTACAAATGTGTGGGCTCACACATCCCATGTGTAACCCACAGATGGTCTCATGTGGACAAACAACCTCCCTTCCCCTTTTGAGCCATCTTTTTTTTTTCTTTTGAGATGGAATCTAGCTCTGTCATCCAGGCTGGAGTATAGTGGCGCGATCTCGGCTCACCGCAACCTCCGCCTCCCGGGTTCAAGCGATTCTCTTGCCTCACCCTCCCGAGTAGCTGGGATTACAGGCGCCCACCACCATGCCTGGCTAATTTTTGTATTTTTAGTAGAGATGGCAGTTCACTGTGTTGGCCAGGCTGGTCTTGAACTCCTGACCTTGTGATCCACCTGCCTCAGTCTCCCAAAGTGCTGGGATTACAAGCATGAACCACCACGTCCGGCCTTGAGGTATCTTAGGAAGAGCTGGGTCTACAGCAAAGTGGTCCCAAGAAAACGGCAGGACTGCTGCTCCCGACCCAAACAACAGGTCTACCTGGGCACTCTGGATGTCAGGATTTCTCCAAGCTTGGGAAGGGCAAAGAACCCCATCCTGCCTGCTTTTCTATCCTGACAAGAGATAGAAAACGGCCCTACTCAGGAGGGCCGTTTGTAAACCAGACAGCCCCCTAGATGAGCTACTGACAGGGAGGTGTGTAGCCCACCAGCTTCATACGCCTGATTTGATCGGGCGTCTCTTATCTGAGTCAAAGATGCCGCTGGAGGGACATCATCTCTCACTCCCTCTCTAGACCACAGAATGGGGTCACCCAGCAACGGTTTTCCTGCCACATGGTTAAAACAGTCAGCACGTTCTATTCACCCCATCACACAAGCATCATAAAGCCATGTACCCTTTGAACAACTGAGGGCAGGACAGGGGTGGTGGCACACTGAGGTGTCCCTGGAGGAGCGGCGAGCTTCCTTTTTTAAAATAAATAAATAAATAAATAGAGACAGGTTCTTCCTGTGTTGCCCAGGCTGGTCTCAAACTCCTGGGCTCCAGTAAGCCTCCTGCTTTGGCCTCCCAAAGTGAGCCACCATGCCTGGCCGCAGCCAGGTTCCTTGAATGAGTTAAGTGCTCCATAAATCTCAGCATCTCGGCCAGGGGTGATGGCTCACGCCTGTAATCCAAGCACTTTGGGAAGCGGAGGCAGGTGGATCACCTGAGGTCAGGAGTTCAAGACCAACCTGGCCAACATGGTGAAACCCCATCTCTAATTTTTGTAAAAAATACAAAAATTAGCCAGGCATGGTGGTGTGTGCCTATAATCCCAGCTACTCGGCAGGCTGAGGCAGAAGAATTGCTTGAACCCAGGAGGTTGAGGTTGCAGTGAGCCGAGATTGCACCACTGCACTCCAGCCTGGGTGACAGAACGAGACTGTCTAAAAAAAAAAAAAAAAAAAAAAAAAAAAAAAAAAAAAAAAAAAAAAAACAGCATTTTTACATTCTCTTGGTGCCCTTGTGTGTTGACAACACCATCATCAATCATGACATTCCAAACTAATCATTTATATTCTGAAATCCAGTCAAGCACCACACAATGACATTGCAGTCAACAGACCGCATAGATGACATTGGTCCTATTAAGATTCTAATACTATATTTTTACTGTACCTTTTCCATATTTAGATGTTTAGATACACAAATGCCTGTCTTTGTGTTACAATTACCTACAGTATTCAGTAAAGGAACCTGCTGCACAGCTTTGTAGCCTGGCAGCCACAGGCTCTATAGCCAACATGTGTCATAGGCTAGACCATCCAGGTCTGTGCTGGCAGCCACAGGCTCTATAGCCGTCATGTGTCGTAGGCTAGACCATCCAGGTCTGTGCTGGCAGCCACAGGCTCTATAGCCGACGTGCGTCGTAGGCTAGACCATCCAGGTCTGTGCTGGCAGCCACGGGCCCTATAGCCGATGTGTGTCGTAGGCTAGACCATCCAGGGCTGTGCTGGCAGCCACGGGCTCTACAGCGGTGTCGTAGGCTAGACCACCCAGGTCTGTGTATGCCCTGCTGTCCATATAATGACCAAATGCCGAGTGACGCATTTCTCACAACGTATTTCCCCTCATTTCTCAGGACGTATTTCCCGTCATTTCTCAGGACGTATTTGCCGTCATTTCTCAGGACGTATTTCCCGTCATTTCTCAGAATGTATTCCCATCATTTCTCAGGATGTATTTCCCGTCCTTGAGTGACACGTGATTGTATTCCTCCCTGTCTCTTTCCCAGAAAGGATTCCATTGGGAAATCGTAACTCCTGTGTAACAGTATCTGGTCTCATGAGCCTCACATACAAGATCTATTGAATTTCTACAATTCTGAGATGCAGAGAGGACAGGCATTGGACAGAAAAGGTTTTGAAGGGTAAATTATTGCCCAAGGCCACATAGCAGGTGAGAGATAGAGCCAGGATCCAAACCCAGGACCCTGGGCTCCAGATAAAAGGGCCCCTATATATTAAAAACCGGTCCAGGTTGAAAATACAATTCAATTGGTGGATGACTGAAGGATGATTAGAAACCACGAATTTCCAAGGCTCCCACCAAAAAAAAAAAAAAAGAAAAAGAAAAGGAAGGAAAATCTCAGAGGCTGGAGTCACGGAGGACACTGGCTCCTCAATTAGCCCCGGTGCAGCCGCCGGAGTCAGCGAGGTTAAGTGTGAGGAGACGGCGGGCTGGGTGAGTGTGAGGAGTCAGCACTGGGTCTTCTGTCCCTCTAGCGGGGCAAATGCAAGACAGATGCCAGCTCTGCTCCAGGAGACCGTGGCTCCGACCCAGGAGTGGAGCAGGGGCAAGCACAAGGCCTGAGCTCTCTCGTGGGCCCCCAAAACAGTGGGGCCATCCTGACATCACAACTCCCCGTCAGGAGGAAAAGGAGGGGGGCAAGGACACCAAAGACCAAGGATTCTTGGCGGGGCCCCGCTGGGCTCCACCTGCCATCACTGGCACTGCTCGGGGGACCGGCTTACAGGTACCTCCCTGCAGGTCTGCGGGGCCACAAAGACTGCCAGGGATAGCTGCGGCCTCTCCTGCCACTAGGGGTCAGGTCAGACCTATGCATGAACTATCACAGTCCCTCAAAGGCTGGGAGAAATGAATGTGGCAACTCCCAGCTTGCCACGGCCCTGGGTCCATCACAGCCAGCCCGGCAGCCTTCTCCTCCCTGGTCCTCTGCTCCACCTCTGTGCGATGAGGTCAGTGGAGGGCTGGGCGAGCTCAGCATTTCTCAAAATGTGGCCCGCACGTGCTCTACGTCCATCTGACATCGGTACAGCAAGTATCATCACTTTTCATTGGACCAATAACAACCTCATCAACAGCTGGCGGTGACTGAGAATGGCACTTGAAGATGGTATAGAGATCATCATCGTTCAAACGTAACGTACAGCTCCTTCATCGCGAAAGCTGTTCTCGCAAGACTCCTGAGGGTCTGCTCACAGACTCCCAACCCCAGCGGCCCCATGGGCTGCGTTTGCAGTGCCGACTTCAGGCCTTACTATTTACCCTATAGGAACATCTCTTAATTTGGAGTGATCACTGCAAACTTTAGGTTTTTTTTTTTTGTTTTTTTTTTTGAGACAGAGTCTGGATCTGTTGTGCAGTGGCACAATCTCAGCTCACCGCAACCTCCGCCTCCCAGGTTCAAGCATTTCTCCTGCCCCAGCCTCCCAAGTAGCTGGGATTACAGGTGTGCACCACCACGCCCATCTAATTTTTGTATTTTTAGTAGAGACAGGGTTTCACCATGTTGGCCAGGCTGCTCTCGAACTCCTGACCTCAGGTGATCCACTCACCTTGGCCTCCCAAAGTGCTGGGATTACAGACATGAGCCACCACGCCCAGCCAAACGTTTGGTCTTTATAATTGGAAGGTTTTTTTTTAGGTCTAAGTGAAAATGCAAACTTTAGAAGTGTTTGTAGAACCAGCAGATTCCTGAGACTATCTCCAAGCAGTTCAGCTTGAAAAGTAGGTCTGGATGTCCAAAAGCCAACTGTTCTGTGTCTCATGGGAGAAAAGCTTCCATTACAGCCGGGAGGACAGAAGCGAGATGTGAGGAACTGCTCCAAGTGGGGTGAGGTGCCAGGCGGCACAGCACAGGGCGGTGGCAGGCCTGCTGCTCAGGAGAAAGACCAAGGGTCAGTGCTGACATGGGGGAGCAGCAGCCTCACCAGGGGCAAGGATGGATGGCTGAGATGGCTTTCAGCCCTGGGGATTCTCAGTTATGTTCCCATCAGCCTGGGAGGTGAGAACTTTGACGGGAAGGAGGCTGGGCGCAGTGCCTCATGCCTGTAATCCCAGCACTTTGGGAGGCCGAGATGGGCGGATCACCTGATGTCAGGAGTTCAAGACCAGCCTGACCAAGATGGTGTCTCTACTAAAAATACAAAAAAATTTAGCCAGGCGTGGTGGCGGGCACCTGTAATCCCAGCTACTTGGGAGGCTGAGGCAGGAGAATCACTTGAGCCCAGGAGGCAGAGGTTGCAGTGAGCCGAGATTGCACCATTGCACTCCAGCCGAGGCCTGGGCAACAACAGCAAAACTCCATCTCAAAAGAAAGAAAAAAAAAAACTTTGACAGGAAGAGATAAAGGCCTGTAACTTTTCCTTCTGGAATCATTTCAGGTATCACTTGTTTCAAGAGCAATCTCAGGAAGGTGTGGGTGAACTCCCTAAGCAATGTCCTGTTGACACAACAGCACCGCCCCAGGTGCCCAGGAAAAAAAAAAATACCAAAACTAGAGATGGTTCCCTGAGCTGGGCCAGACGCACAAGCCTGGCCACAGGCATGGCCTAAACACCAGAATCCACCCCAGGCCCCAGGGCTCCATTCGGCTGAGCCTGGCCTGTCCCCAGCTCAGGCCTCCACGCTTGGGACATATGAGAGCAATGATGAAAGGGACAGGGAACAGGAGCTCGTGCTCCCCAGGTGGGAAGGAAAAAAGATGGTCACAAATGGCCGGGCGCGGTGGCTCACATCTGTAATCCCAGCACTTTGGGAGGCTGAGGTGGGCGGATCACCTGAGGTCAGGAGTTCAAGACCAGCCTGGCCAACATGGTGAAACCCCGTCTCTACTAAAAATACAAAAAATTAGCCAGGCGTGGTGGCAGGCGCCTATAATTCTAGCTACTCGGGAGGCTGAGGTAGGAAAATCGCTTGAACCCGGGAGGCGGAGGTTGCAGTGAGCCAAGATTGCACCACTGCACTCCAGCCTGGGTGACAGAGCAAGACCCTGTCTCAAAAAAAATAAAAAAATAAAAAAATAAATCTGGTCACAACCGTCAGGGCCCTGAAGCTTACTCCGTGTGACTGTCACAGTCTCTCCCACACCCCACGCTGCTACCTCAGGTAGGTGTGAAAGCAGAATCTGGAAGCAGGCCTCTCTTCAACCTACAGTTGCAGAGATTTAGGGTTGAAAAGAATTCTCTGGATCACTGGATCAAAGATGAGTCGTGATGAAGTCTTAACGCATTTCCTCTCTTGTAAGCCCCTCTAGGAATACGTCAGACCCCCTGGAGTCAAGCACAGATCAACTGCGACTCCTACCAGAGGCGGGTGACTGGACAGAGCAGCCTCAGACCACTCTCCTTATACCGGCCACCCGTATTTAGCAGCTGGACCACCTCCTCCATTGGGCACCATGGGCAGAGTGTCCACAGCCTACAAGCATCTGCAGGATATAGAAATACTTGAAACCTGAAAAACCAACTGTTAACTCCAAAATACTACAAGAAACCTGCAAAACTCAAAACAAATGCTTCATTAAATGTCTACAAAATACAACATTATGTTGGCTCGCCAACTGCAGCTCAACTTTTTTTTTCTTTTCTTGAGACAGAGTCTCGCCCTGTCTCCAGGCTAGAGTGCAGTGGCGCGATCTCAGCTCACTGCAACCTCCGCCTCCTGGGTTCACGTGATTCTCCTGCCTCAGCCTCCTGAGTAGCTGGCATTACAGGCTCACGTCACCACACCCGGCTAATTTTTGTATTTTTAGTGGAGACGAGGTTTCACCACGTTGGCCAGGATGGTCTCGATCTCCTGACCTCGTGATCTGCCTGCCTCGGCCTCCCAAAGTTCTGGGATTACAGGCGTGAGGCACCGTGCCCGGTCTCACCTCTTACAGTTCTACATAAATTACATTTACTGAGGGATGCGGAAATGTTTTGATACGTGGGCTGTGGAGTGTGGTGGAGCCTCTGGAAGGAAGTCTAGAGCCTGTGGAAGGTTTAATGTGGCCCCCCTTTCTGCCTTCCCCAGACCCAAGCCTGTTTTCCCATTTACTGCATCTCACACTCCATTCTCTCGCTGGGTTGTCTGACCTGGCGCCCTCTCTCCTCCCGTTCCTCTTCTTCCGCATCCCTCTTCCGTCGTGATCTCCAAATTTCTCCTATTTCGCCCTGGCTCCCACTGTCCATCAGCACTGAAACAGGTGCCCCAGGAATCGCCCACCAGCCTGGACAAGCAGCTCAGCTCCTTTTCCCAACCCCAAGAGGCATCTTGGCAGCTGGCCCCAACTAGGGTAGGAGGAGCCGTGCCCTGCTCTCTGCAGTCCAGCCGGGCAGTGGGGGGCTGACCCCAGGCCTGCCTGGGCCCAGGCTAGTGTGGGTGGAATCTTAACAAAGTCAGAAAGTGGGAGGTGGTGTCACATAGCCGTTAAAAGCACAGGATCTGGAATCCGGCAGACCTGGATTCAACTCCACCTGCTCCCACAAATGATTCTGTCTCTTTGAGGCTTGGTTTCCTCCCACGTAATACTATGCCCATCATTATTAAAATTGAGTATGAACTATTATACCAAAATTACTACACCCCAAATAATAGCCTTCCTCACAGGGCACTGAGGGTAGCTGCGAGTCTCCAGGTGGGATAATGTGTGTGAAGCTTTCACTGTATACAACTGTAATAACAGCTAACATTTTTGTGCATTTACTGTATTCCAGGCAATCTGGACTTCTCCAGGCATGGTATCAATGAACTCGCATGATGGCTCTGACAGGGGTCCTGCTTCCTATCCTTATGTTGTTGACAAGAAAGTTGCACCTTAAGAGGCTTGAAAGACTGCCCAGGATCCCACAGAGCTGGGGTTTTAATAGAGGTGGGTGTAGCCCTACACATAATTCCCCATAAAGCCCCACACACAATGCCCCCAGATGGGAGTTTCCAAATCACCTTCTATCAGGCAACCCAGAAGAACACTGACCTAAGAATCAGAAGACCTGCGTTTGAAATGAGGCTCCACCTCTGCGTCGGTGTAAGGACCTGGGCAGCCCTGTGGCATCTCTCATCCCGTCCCCACGTGTGTTCGTGAAAATAACAAGACCCGTTCCGCCACCTGCACAGGCTGACAGCCAGGCTCGAGCCAGATGCTGGATCTACGTGCTGTGTGGACCAACAAGCACTCAGCAAGCATAAGATGAAAAACCTTCTCTAGCACACACCAGCTCGGGGGCCGTCCGAGCTCTACTTGAATAGCTCCAGGGACAAGGAGCTCACTGCTTCCTTTAGCAGCCCATTCTAGTTAGTTTTTCCCTTGGCAAAGTCCAAAGGGACTTGCCCATAGTTCCATGGCCCCTGCCCAGCCAGGTCTTCCCATGCTCGGCCACTGGCTAGGAAGAATCACTGCGGCACCCACAGCAGCTACGAAGACCCCTAAGGGTCGTGGTCCTCGCTCCTGCCATTCTGCCCTGGGATCCCCGACCCAGGAGGAGGCAGGTGAAAGCGCCGATGTTCCCAGCTTGCTCCGGCTCCTCTCCTGCTGCTACCTCTTTACTGTCCCTGCTTATCAGACTTCTGGGCCAGGAGGAGATGACCCAGATAGAGGAAGGATGGGGAGGCTGCTGAAGAAACTGTTGGCTGCTCCAGCCTCACACACTTCCTAACGGCCCTGCCCTTTGCAAACACCTGGGATACCCATACGTTTCCTGTCACCCCTCCAGCTGGCCCTTGGGCTCTGGGATCAGGATCCCGTGGACCTTGGACCACTTCCTTTCCTCCCCAGTCCCAACCCCACAGCAAACGTCAGTCACTCTGACGCTCATACCTTAAAAGACTCCAGGAACCCCCCGTGGCCTCCATTCTCAAACTTGTCCTCCTCTGGGCCCAGTCCCAGCATGGCCTGTGTGTGGGCGTGGAGCTCATCGTGAAGGTTGTCCAGGAGGGCAGCCCTGGTCCGGTCCTAGAAGGGAAGAGGGTGGGATGGAGAAGCTGGCTCTGAGAGCAGAGATGTGCCTGCTCCTTGTCAGCTCCAGACACCTGGCCCGGAGGCTGCCATTCTGCCCAGCCCGGCCCAGCCCAGCCACGGCGTGGACCTGCTGCTGAGCTGAGCTTCATGCTCACAAATGCTGCAGCTAAGATGAAGGCTGCATGCTCAGCCTCCTGCTCTACTCCCTCGCCCTTCTCCCTGGGTCGTCTCGCCGCTGCCACAGCTCCACCCTGGTGGTAGAGGAGCAGAAGGAAGAGTGAATCCCAGCCTGGCCCTCTGCCCCAGCTCCACATCCACGCACCCAACTCTCCACTGCTCCTCTCCATCCAGATGTTTGTCCAGAGCCATGCACGTGGACACCAGGGGCCACCATTCACACAGACAAGGACTGGCCCTTTCAGCAACCCGGCCTTCACAGGCACAACTCGGCCACCGTGTCATCAAACAGCCCAGGCTGAAGGCCCGAGTCACTCTACAGTCAATCCCACGTCCCCCAACACTTACAGCCAGGAGTCCACCAAGTCTTCCCAACTTTGACCCTAAACCATTTCCTCCCATACAGTATAAGCCTTTGTCATCTCTCCTGGATTCCTGTAAATAGCTTCTAACTGGTCGCCTTCCTGCACTTCTTGCCCTGCAACCTGTTCCTGTCACCGTCGTTCTCAATGACACCACTGTCAGAGCAATCCCTCTGGCATACACTTCGAGCCCCTCATTCTCCTGCCTAAGCATTTTACCAGCAGCCCACCTCCGAGCTGAAAGCCCTTCTGGATCTGATCCAACCAACATCTCCGGCTGAGTCTCCACCATTCCAGCCCCCGTGGGTCCTTCAGCCACAGCAAACCCTCAGCAGCTCCCTCCTGACGTCAGGCTCTGGTTCTTCCTGATCTTTGCTCATGCTGTCTTCCATGCCACATCAGCCCTCCCTTCCCCGCTCTTTCCTCCCGGCAGAAGGTTCATCCGATATCAAGATTCAGCTGTGCATGAGCCACCTCCTCCAGGAAGCCTTCCCTGAACACACCCTCTGTCCCCCATAGGCAGAAATAGTCACTATCTGAGCTGTGCTGAGCTCCATCCCAGCCTAGTGCTGGCACACTGTACTATAACTACCTATTTAGTAATGACCCCCCCCGCCCCACCCCCTGACTATCCTGTGAGCTCTCCAGGGATAGAAACTGTCTCACTTATTCCCATATCCCAGGGAACAGAACAGGGTCTGACACACAGTAGGTGCTTTAAAAATAACTGATTGGGCCGGGCGCAGTGGCTCACACCTGTAATCCCAGCACTCTGGAAGGCGGAGGCGGGCAGATCACGAGATGGTCAGGAGATCGAGACCATCCTTGCTAACACGGTGAAACCCATCTCTACTAAAAATACAAAAAATTAGCCAGGCGTGGTGGCGGGCACCTGTAGTCCCAGCTACTCGGGAGGCTGAGGCAGGAGAATGGTGTGAACCCGGGAGCCGGAGCTTGCAGAGAGCCAAGATCGGGCCACTGCATTCCAGCCTGGGTGACACAGTGAGACTCTGTCTTAAAAAAAAAAAAAAAAAAAAAAAAAAGACTCATTGGCCAGGCGCAGTGGCTCACACCTGTAATCCTGGCACTTTGGGAGGCTGGGGCAGGTGGATCACCTGAGGGAGGTCAGGAATTCAAGACCAGCCTGGCCAACATGGAGGAAACCCTGTCTCTACTAAAAATACAAAAATTAGCCGGGCATGGTGGCGCACACCTGTAATCCCAGTTACTAGGGAGGCTGAGGCAGGAGAATCGCTTGAGCCTAGGAGGCAGAGGTTGTGGTGAGTCCCAAGATCATGCCACTGTACTCCAGCCTGGGTAACAGAGAGATGGAGGAGCCCTGGATGAGGCTGGCTAACAGGCAGCCCAGCGGTCAGGAGGGAGACCTTCAGAAACCACACTCTCACCTCCAGCTTTGCAAACTTGTCCGACTTGCAGCAGGCGTTCTCGGCATTGGTGAGCTTGGTGAGCAGAAACTCCCTGAACTCCGGGCCCTGGAAGAGACAAGACGGACCTCAGGTCTGTCACTCTTGGCTGTTGCCAGAAGTTCTTCGGCCACAGTGACAGGCAGGCAGAGCCAGGGGCGTGGGGAGAACCCCTGAAAGGTCCCTTCCGACAGCGGATCATTTCTAGCCCAGGCCAAGCCCACTTGCGAATATCCCAACGTGGAAACCCGCTTCCCTGGTCCTGGGAAGCCACAGTGGCACTTCCATGACTGGAGCTCATTCTTGCCCAAGGCTCCTTAACCAGGGCTTGACATAAAAACCCTTCTTTCAGCAGAAAGGCAACCCCAGTGTCAAACACCCCAACAAGTGGTCCTATGCTGGGCCAGACTGGAGCATGAAAGAGGTGGGGAGAGACCCCAAGAAAGGAGGTTCCCCCAAAACCTGCAAAAGGAGCTCCCTAACGTTCCCAGCCTGAATTCGGCTCCATCCCAACCATTGCTACTCAAGCACTGAGACCTGGCATTGTGGATGCGAAAGGAGCAGAAGGAAGAGTGTCCTACCTTCTGGAAAACAGGGGGGCTGGGCAGAGGTGGACCAAAGGTGGGCACATCTTCCCGCGCAGTGACAGAGACCTGAGTGAAACAGAGTCATGGTACGGACCTGGAGGGAAGAGACGAGCGCTGCCCCTACGGGAGCCACACTCCTCACAAAGCTACTCACCTTCTCCCTCCTCCCCTTCCCAGAACACAAACAAATACTCCTGTGAGCATCGCCAGCACAGGCCCTGACCCTGTTCCTAGAAGTGGCGCCAGACAGTGTGGGGCCATCCGCAGCCTCTCATCTGCATTCCTGGAGGCCAGAAGCAGGTTTGGCAAGATGACTGGACAGGGCTGGGACCCTAATTTTAATGCCATACGAGTGCCCGGGAGATGGCATCTCGTGACCTCATTTGACCGTGACGCTAACCCTGCCGAGAAGGCACAGGGAGAATCGCCTTCCCGGATGAGGAAACAGATGCCCAGAGACACACAGAGAAGCCCGCAAGTCTCACAGCCGATCAGCCGCAGAGGAACAGAGCAGCCAGGCCTCTCCCGACCCGTCTCTGGGGTTCTCTTCCCAAGCCTGACTCTCAACTCGGCCATAAATCAGAATTGCTTCAAAATTGCTTCAGGTGTTTAAAAATAAATACTGGGTTCATGGGCTCTGGCCTAAACCTGCCGAATCAGAAGGGTAGGGCCCCCCGGAAGCTCTCGTGCAGCCAGTGGACCCGTGTTTGGGAGCTCTGGCCCCACACACGGGGTCAGCCAGTCCGGGGCCCAGGCTAGGAACTGAGGGTGGGGCACCCACCTCTGGCAGCGTGAGCGAGCCTGAGCTTTGGAGTGACGGCCTCCAGGTTCTCTGCATGGGGTTCTCCCAGGCGTGGGACGGGCCCCACACCCCGCCTTCCCTCTGCACGGAGGTGCCCTGATTTCACCTGTTCTCAGCCCACGGGGCTGTGAGGCTCTCGGGAGACTGCCCTCCCTTCCCTGCGCGGCCGCTGACGTGAGCCCGGCCCTGGCGTGCTGCCAGCCTGTGAAGTGGGGCAGATGCAGAGAGTCTGCCAGGCCGGGTGAGCAGGCAGCTGGGCACCGAGCCAAGGAAAGGCCCTGCCAGAGTCCGGAGGGGAAACGGAGCGGGAGAGAGCTGGTCAACACGGGCTTTCTCTTCCCAAGCTTGAGGCTGTCTGCCCAGCCCAAACTGCAGTGCCCGGAGTCAGGAAATGGTGTGTGTTTGGCTGACGTGATTTCTGGCTGGGCTCCAGCAGCTGAAGCCGGTTCCCTGCCACCACCCAGCAGGCACCGGTGGCCCAGGTCAAGAATCCAGTCACAGAGCCAGAATCAGGGGTGGGGGTGTGGGAAGGCTATGGGGAGACTGCAGACTGCAGGCACCTGGGACAGAGGCCAGAGGGCAGCCCCAGCTCTCCCCTTCCCAGCCCTACTCCCCCCTCCTCCTCCAGCCTGCATTAGAGTGGTCTGTGCTGACCACATAAGTGGCTTCAGACACATTCTCAAGTCCATCCGACCCTCCAGCCGGACAGTCCAACAGCAGAGCCCTGTGGGCCAACTGGAGGACAGGGTCCTTCCTTGTGACATGCGTTCACCTTCCATCCTCATTGTGCACCTCTCCTGACCCCATTCGAACGAGGCAGCCAGGCCTTTGTTGTTCCCCCTCTTGGGGATATCTGGGTCACTGGGCTGAAAGCAGAAGTTGCCTGAACATAGCCCCACCTTCCTGTTTTCTAAATGTAGCAAGGGCCTCCAGCAAAGGCTTGGAGGGAGGGAGAGAGGCAGATGCAGGTGACTCTGGGGAAGGGACCTGCATGGCTGGAAGGAGGAAGGAGCTTGGTGTGAGTCATGAGGATGCACTGGGAACTTCAGAAAGCTTAAAACGTGACAAAGTCCCCACGCCCAAGAGTGGCCTGGGAGCCGCGGCGGCACACAGAGCGTCGTCCAAGCAACAGACAAGTCGTGACGGGAAAGGGGGAGGGGGCTACAAAGACAGGGCCCTCCCCGGCGGTGGGCTTCACCTGAGATTCCTGACACCTTTGAGGACTTCCAGAGAGGGAGGCAGGGATGGGGGGGAGGGAAAGGGGTAGTCCTGGTGATGGCTGAGCTGGACTTTCCTTCCAAGCGGGCAGGATGAGGAATACACTCATTTCTGAAAAATAATCCAGAGTGATGCTTCGTGCACACCCGAGTCCGTGGAGCCAATTTCTCGCCTGCTCTGATGGCTCAATGACCAAGACCGCAAGCAGACCCAGACGGGAACCTCAGCTCCGCAGCTCCGTGGCTCTGTAGCCTCAGGCCTTACGCGGGTTCAGCTCTCAGCTTCCATTTCCTCCCTCTAGCGAGAGGTGTTGTCTCACCAGGGCTTGTCAGGATTCAAGACTGTGTCTAAGGACCCAGCACAGTGCCTGGATGAGCAAGCAACTGGTAAGGGGTAACCACTGTCACCCAGTGGCCTTTTCACTTCCCCTGCTGACCTGCACCCAGTAAAGGGCTCCTGAAATAGAGTTCCCCCAAAGCGCCTTGCAACCCACCACACACACACACACCCCCAAGCACGCCTCCTTCCCTCCCGCAGGATGTCAGGGCTAGCAGCCTGCAGGTGTCTACTCCAACTTCCTCATTTCACACAGACAAAACTAGAGGCCCAGAGAGGGAAGGAACAAGGTCACGCAGCAGAGGCAGGGCCAGGACCAGAACCCCAGGCTGCCCAGCCCCTCCGTGGGCAGAAGAGGACCCCTTCCTTCACACACCCAGCCCTGTCCCTCCTTTACTCTTCTTTCTTCAGCTCCCCCTCCCCAGTGGAGGCCTCCTGGGGCTCGCTCAGTCCGGAGGAAATCTCGGCCTTCTTTGCCACAGCCCGAGCCTGCAGGGACCAGCTAAGGTCCTGCTTCACCCAGGCCCCCTGGGGGATCTAACCAGGTCCTCCCCACAGTCTGTTAATTACCTGGGGGGCTGCCGGGAGTGTGGATGGACAGCGCTTTGGGGAGTACCTTGGAAGGCTGGTCCCCCTCCCTGGCCCCATCCACACGTCTTGTCTTCCAGCCTCAGTGTCTGCCTGGCAGGTGGAGTGCACGATCAAGGTACCACAGCCTGCTCCTCCTGGGAGCCCTGCCTCTCTGCTTCTCATCACCCCTCTGAGGACAATGCTGTGCTTTGTGGCTTAGAAGAGTGGGTAAACACAGCCAGGCACAATGGTTCATGCCTGTAAGCCTGTAATGCCAGCACTTTGGGAGGCTGACGCTGGTGGATCACAAGGTCAGGAGTTCAAGACCAGTCTGGCCAACATGGTGAACACCCGTCTCTACCAAAAATACAAAAATTAGCCGGGTATGGTGGTGGGTGCCTGTAATCCCAGCTACTCGGGAGGCTGAGGCAGGAGAATTGCTTGAACCCGGGAGGCGCAGCTTGCAGTGAGCCAAGATCACACCACTGCACTCTAGCCTGAGTGACAGAGCGAGACTCTGTCTCAAAAAAAAAAAAAAAAAAAGAAGAAGAGTGGGTAAAGACTTCCGGCACCAAAGCTGGAGGCGGGGTGGTGCTTTTTTGGATCTCTGATTTTTCTCTGTATGAGTGCACCACTCGGCTAAGGTCTCAGGAAAGTGGAGAAGCTGGTTAGCTGAGATGCATTTCCTATTAGGAAAGACAAGCAAATGCTAAACGTCTACAGGAGGGCTCATTCTGCCAGAGGGTCTGGTAGCCCTCCTATCACATGGCTTCATTTCAAGGATCCTTCTCAGTAGTTCTTCCTCTTCAACTGTCTATTAAAAGAAGCAGTTGACTAGTTCAGCTGCCCAGTGGCTGACCTGCACTCCCTGCTTCTTCTGTCCCTTCTCCGGCATCAGGAAGGCCCTGAGGCTGATTCTGTTACCTCCAAGAGCCCCATTCCAGCCTGGTGCTTGGCACACAGCAGGCACTGAGTGAGTCAACTTGCTTCGACCAACACATGAATGAAGCAGCTGTTTGAAGTGAATGCCCATTTCGCTCAAAGCAGGTGATCCTGTAGCTTTCAAGAAATGGGCTGGGCACAGTGGCTCACGCCTGTCATCCCAGGACTTTGGGAGGCAGAGGCAGGTGGATCACCTGAGGTCAGGAGTTCGAGACTAGCCTTGCCAACATGGAGAAACCCCGTCTCTACTAAAAATACAAAAATTAGTTGGGTGTGGTGGTGGCCGCCTGTAGTCCCAGCTACTCGGGAGGCTGAGGCAGGAGTCACTTGAATCTGGGAGGCAGAGGTTGCAGTGAGCCGAGACTGCGCCACTGCACTCCAGCCTGGGCGACAGAGCAAGATTCTGTCTCAAAAAGAAAAGAAAAGAAAAGAAAAGAAATGCTCACACCATGTCTTCACCAGCTTCAGCTAAAACTGCTCAATGGCAGGGATGCATGAGCCTGGGCATAAAGGAATCAGTCTCAGCAGGAGGGAGGTGCTATTTGGTTTCTGTTGCTTGTTTTGTTTTATTTATTTTGTTTTGTTTTGTTTTTTTTAGAGACAGGGTCTCACTATGTTGCCCAGGCTGGTCTTGAACTTCTGGCCTCAAACAATCCTCCTGCCTCTGCCTCCCAAAGCGCTAGAATTACAGGCGTATGCTGCCGTGCCCAGCCTCTTTTTATTTTCTTCTGATGATTCACATTTGGTTTTAAAAGCTGACGTGAATTTTGCACTTAACTGAGTTGAAGTGCTGTGGCATCATGAACCCTAGGAATCAGGATGGGCTGAAATTATTTGATGGCAAACATTTTCAGGCCTCGTGGTTTCCCATTAGCAATCACAGGCTCGTCTTTCCTCTCCCTTAGAACAGTGGTTCCTGATATTTTGCGGAGCAGGGAGCCCTTTGAGAATTTAAGGTAGTACGGCCTCTCTTTTCAGGAATCCAAGGAAGGACACAAATTCAGCATTTTGCACTTATCGGCAGGGAGTCAGAGCCTGCCTAACCCTTGCCTTGAAAGCCCCGCCTCAGTCCATCACCCTTGAGTCCCGCGCCCGCCACAGCACTGTGATACCAAGAGACTGTTGCCCAAGAGGTGGAGATTCTTTCTCGTGGAGCAGAGGAGGGAGGGTCAGCGATCCAGCCAGAAGGAGTGGGGAGCGGGGGACTGCAGGGGCAATGATCTGCCCTGTCTCACTGTCATCTGCACCGGTGAGGATTTCGAACCATCTGACAGACCCGTGACTGCTTGGGAGGTTCAGACCCACGTGTTTGCGTATCTGCCTCCCTGGAGGTCTTTAAATTAAGATCCATCATTTGTCCAAAACAGCCAGGCCAGGGGCTCACCCAGTGGCCAGGGTCTACCAGGCCCCTCCTGTCCACCCTCACCATAAACATTTTTTTCTTTTTTCCTTCGTTACCACCCTTCTATAGCTACCCTTTCCTGCTTGTCCTTTCCATGCCCTTTCTTTATTCTAGCTCTGCCTTACTCGAGCAAATGGCATTACCAAATTCCAAATACTACACTCACAGCTCCTCAGCCCTCAAGTGAGATGCCACTGAGCCTGGAGGCAGCGAGGGGGATCAGGTGGCCTTGGAAGGTCCTCCTCACCCCGAATCTAGCTCCAAACCCCAGAAACCTGCGAACTCATGGAGAATCTCTGACTGCTGAGGACTAGTGTCCTCTGGTATCATAGGACCCACACAGGATGAGGTGTCGAGGCCCCCCACTCCCTCCAACAAGGCGTTCTCCATACCTTGTAGGATGGGGTCTCTGTGCCCGGGGTGTCCACCTGCACGACGATGTAGGCATGTAAGAAATTGGAGGCAATCATGTCTGGGACAAACGGTGTGTTTTCCTCTTGGAAGATGATGGCCACGATGTCATTTCCAATGTGTCTCTTTCTCTGGAGCTAAATAAAAAGTATTGAGAGTTTAGGAACATCATGAAAGATGTTTTGGGGAAAGAGTGGGTTCACTTTCCTTTGCACACAGGAAAACTGAATTCTGAGTGCAAAGAGTTTGCGGTTGCTGTTTTGGAAATTTAGGTATGAAAGCACAGTACCGATGCCGGGCAGCAAGGGGAGAAGTGCGTGGAATACGCTTTGTGCTCTGTGTATCTTTTGAGTTGCTTTCCTATTTGGGGAAAACCAGGGGGGTTCTTCTTTCAATCTTTTTGTTTTTTTTTTTTTTTTGAGACAGGGTCTCGCTCTGTTGTCCAGGCTGGAATGCAGTGGCACGATCTCGGCTCACTGCAACCTCCGCCTCCTGGGTTCAAGTGATTCTCCCACCTTAGCCTCCCGAGTAGCTGGGATTACAGACACGTGACACTACACCCACTAATTTCTGTATTTTTTGGTAGAGATGAGGTTTCACCATGTTGGCCAGGCTGGTCTGAAACTCCTGACCAGCCTGCCTCAGCCTCCCAAAGTGCGGGGATTATAGGTGTAAGCCACTGTGCCCGACCTTCTTTCAATCTTTAGAAGCCACCAAAAAGGAAAAAGAATGGGGAAGATGGCCAAGTCGTTAGGCAGAGGCTAGCGAGCATCTTACTGACCTCTACAGCATGCAGATCCCTGACTCAGGACTTGGCGAGAATATTTAAAAGGCGAGGCTGGGTCTTGCCCTGGTAGAGCCTGTCATTGATCTGGGAGAAATACAAACACAGGTGAAGCCACCTGAGAAAACTAACAAAGCCACCAGCCAGGAAGAGCTAAATCAGCTGCTGTGCATGAAATGCCTGACAGCTCTGGAGACAGAGGCGAGGGCAAAATTACAGGGTCTGACAGCAACCTGAGAGGGCTTCCTGGAGGAGGAGACGTGGTCGGGGGTCTTGAAAGTGAATGAGAGCGATGAGGTGGCAGATCATGACAGCACTGATCACCCAGGTTGGCGCAGGTGGGATGGAAGGAGGACCCCAACCATAACTCCATATCCCAAGCAGGGCCAGGTGCTTCTGGGTGTGATCTCGGCCACCAAGCACCTGGTGTGTCCCTGGAACCATGCTGGGCTGTTCATGCGTGATATCAAATGTTAACCCTGTCCTGAAGTTCAAGGCTGCAGTGAGCTATGATCGCACCACTGCACTCCAGCCTGGGTGAGAGTGACAGCCCTCCTCACACACACACAAAAACCCTCTCCTGTACGTCAAGTCTGGGCTAGGTGCCTGCCTATGCATTTGTTCCTTTATTAAGCACCTACTGCATGCAGGCCCAACGCTCAGTCCCTTCACACTGAGTTTCTCATTCACTGAGCACCTGTTATACACCAAGCACTGTGCTGGGCGCTTTTACACAAATGGCCTCACTCCACGCACATCTTCCCACTTCTCAGGAAGAGAAAACTAATATTTACTCCGTCCCCGCCGAGAGCCGAGCCCTGTGCCAAGGTGTATTTCCCAAGAAACATACATAAGACTGAGAAGGCCCAGAGAGAACCAGCCTCAGGCCCAGGCAGGGGCATCGGGTGAGACAGGCCATAAGGGAACAGAGGGGCTGGAGGTGAAAGGTTGAACGAAAACCCACTTTGGATACAAAAGGAATTCTGCTTCCATTTGTTTCTGGAACATTCAATAGCTATTTTAGAGCCAACACATCATCTCGTTTGCCAACTTCCTTCTTTCCTAAGAAGCCAGGCGCTATGTTTACAATTTTACATCTGTGCTCCCTCCCCAGTTCCTGCTCGGAGACACAGGGCAGAGTTTGGGCAAAGGCCTGCCTGCATTTCTTATTTTCCCAGACTGAAAAGGGGCAGAAGGCGGGCTGGGGGAACTGGGCTTTCAACAGCCAGGGACCAGCCGCGGCTCTCCCCAGGGATGCACGGCTGTCAGAGCAGCAAACAGGGGGCACAGCAGGAAAGCAGTGGGGACAGGGGTCTCATCCAGGTCTCTCTGGTGGAGGTCAAGGCTGAATTTCCACAGGTGTGGTGAGAGAGGAGCCTGTGAGATGAGGAAGGCTGGGGGTGGGGAAGGATTCTCACGCAATAACCAGCCTTCCGTCACTGGGGCAGGAAGGGGGACAAAATGACCAGGGGCTGGACAGGGAACAGCTGTTCTATAGGAAGCCGGCCATGAGTTGGGCATCGTATGAACCCTAGTCAGTAATGTATGTAATCCCCACAATAACCCTCTACCGTGGGTGGTGTTACCCCCTTTTTATAGATGAGAAGGTTAACTGGCTTGCCCAGAGTCACACGCCCCAAAGTGGCACAGCCAGCTTCAGGCCCCCATCTGCAAACCCCACCATGCACCGTTTACCACCACCCTCTATGACCAGGGCCCCCAGGCTCTGCCCCTAATAAACGGATAAACTTCAAGGAAGTCTTGTCACCACCGTGGGCTGCAGTCTCCCCATCAGTCAACGGGGAAGAAACACAAGCTCTACCCTGCCTCCCACCCAGGGCCACTGAGGTGCGGCCTCGGCCAGAAACACAACAGAATGGACCGCTGAGGCACAGCCTCGGCCAGAAACACAACAGAACTGACTGTGACGCTGCTGCACAGCTGAACAACTGGCCGGCTATGGGAACGAATATGGGGAGGGCCACAGTCTCTTAGCAGGTCAGACCAGAGGCGGGCCTTCACCTCACATGCCCTGGGCTCCCAAAGCCCTCCCAAACCAGTTACCTGCTGGGCGTCTCCCTCGGTAAATGGCAGCTTTGTGGAAACGTGAAACATGATCTCCCTGTCCCGGAATGTCGTATACACTGATTCCACCCCTGTCTGTCCGTGGGTCACATCCAGGCCTCCTCGGAAACTGTCAACAAAACAGGGCAGGAGATGGGAAGAAAAGAGAGTGAGGCAAAGTGGGCAACTTAATGCAAGCTCCCCTAAGTATACGCAGCTGAGGACAGGCAGCAGAGGACACGCAGCAGAGGACACGCAGCAGAGGAGACAGGAGAGCTGAGGGCAGAGCAGGCTGTGATGTGGGAAAAGCAGGTAGATCTGTTCTTCCAGGTATATCAGCCCTGGCACTCTACCCACAAACTCATTATTTAAAGACAAAGTTGGCCGGGCACAGTGGCTCATGCCTGTCATCCCAGCACTTTGGGAGGCCAAGGTGGGCAGGTCACCTGAGGTCAGGAGTTCGAGACCAGCCTGGCCAACATGGTGAAACCCCGTCTCTACTAAAAATACAAAAGTTAGCCAGATATGGTGGTGCATGCCTGTAATCCCAGCTACTCAGAAGGCTGAAGCAGGAGAATCACTTGAACCCAGGAGGCAGGGGTTGCAGTGAGCCAAGATGGCGCCACTGTACTCCAGCCTGGGCGACAAGAGCAAGACTCCATCAATCAATCAATCAATCAATCAATCAATCACAAAGCAGAACCTCCATCTCAAGCCTTGGCTGAGTCGTCTCCACACTTGATGGTTATATGGGAAGGAAGCTCGTCCATCCACAATCCCAAACAAATGCCCGTCCCCGGTGCCATTCCCCTAAGGCTGGGCGCTGGCCTTTCTTTGCGCTCTGCAAGGCCATGTCCAAGTCCTCTGCCCAGAGATAGGGCAGCCAGCCATCCTGTTGGCTGGTGGGGAGCCCCAGAAGAGCATCTGGAGTCAGCCGGAAGAGGTGGCAGATGCTCCACTTCTGCCCAGCTAGTCCCTAAGATACAGGCCCAACCACTGCAGCACCCAGCTTGGGAGTATCCAGGGAAGTCCCTTCTCTGGCTGTCTCCTCACAGGCAAGAAAGAAAAGCTCTAAGGAACTGGGTGGGCTTCCAGGAGCTGTCCCTTCTGCCTTTATACACACAGCTGCCAGCTTTGATCACAGTATTCAGCACATGCAGGTTCCTTTAAGAAAACGAAATAAGATGGACCTAGAATCTCAGCACCCCCCACACTACAATACAAGCCAGAAAATGTGCACAGGCTGGCATGGCAGAAAGGACACTGGACAGGGGGCAGGAGCTCCGGGTTCTAGACCTGCTTCTGCCACTAAATCAGCACGTGATCGTGGACAATTCATTTAGTCTCTCTGGGCCTCCATAAAATAAAGGGATAGAATTTCATATCTCTGAGGACCTTCTGGGCTTACTACACTGTATTTCACCTATTCTAAGGCCCACGTTTTGTTTTGGTTTGGGTCAGGGGTTCACTCTGTCATCCAGGCTGGAGTGCAATGGCGTCATCACGGCTCACTGCAGCCTCAACCTCCTGGGCTCAAGTGATCCTCCTCGCCTCAGCCTGCCAAGTAGCCGGGGCCACAGGGGCAACCACAATAGTTGGCTAATGTTTATAGTTTTTCAAATTTTTGTAGTGACAGGGTCTCACCATGTTGCCTAGGCTGGTCTCAAACTCCTGGGCTCAAGCGATCCACCCGCCTCGGCCTCCCAAAGTGCTGGGATTACAGGTGAGACCCACCGTGCCTGGCCATTTTTTCACATTTCAACGTCACAGGATGTGTCTTATAATGATAGCATCTCAAAGTCAATGAAAGGTGGCAATATGAGAACAATAACAATCATGACTACCCCTGCACGGCACTTAAGTGTTTCGTGAGCATTATCTTATCTTTTATTTTTTATTTACTTATTTATTTATTTTTTAGACAGAGTCTCACTCTGTCGCCCAGGCTGGAGTGCAATGGCACAATCTCAGCTCACTGCAGCCTCCACCTCCTGGGTTCAAGTGATTCTCCTGCCTCAGCCTCCCAAGTAGCTGGACTACAGGCACGTGCCACCACACCTGGCTAATTTTTTGTATTTTTAGTAGAGACGTGGTTTCACCATGTTGGCCAAGATGGTCTCGATCTCCTGACCTCGTGATCTGCCCACCTCAGCCTCCCAAAGTGCTGGGGTTACAGGCGTGAGCCACCACGCTCAGCCCATTATCTTATTTTAATCCCCCCAAAACCTTGGAGGGCTGAACTATCTTTATCTCCTTTTTTTTCTTTTTTTTTTTTGACGGAGTCTCCCTCTATTGACCAGGCTGAAGTGCACTGGTGCAATCTCGGCTCATTGCAACCACTGCCCTTTGGGTTCAAGTGATTCTCTGGCCTCAGCCTCCCAAGTAGCTGGGACTACAGGCACCCGCCACCATGCCCGGCTAATTTTTTTTTTTTTTTTTTTTGTATTTTTAGTAGAGACGGGGTTTCACCATATTGGCCAGGCTGGTCTCGAACTCCTGACCTCGTGATCCACCCACCTCGGCCTCCCAAAGTGCTGGGATTACAGGCGTGAGCCACTGAGCCCAGCCCTTTATCTCCCTTTTTACAGTGAGGAAACCGAGGCTTGTGGAGGTCAAGTCACTTATCCAAAGTCACAGAGCTAATAAGTGGTGGAGCAGGGGTTTTATCCTGGGTGTGACTGACTCTAGACAGCTGTGATGACCTTGAGGGAGGGAGAAGATGGAGGAAGAGAGGAAAGGAAAAAGAAGGAAGGACAGAGAAGGAAGCAGAGGAAGAAAGTGATTAGTGAATATCCGCTGCGTGCCAGGCACTGGGCTAGGTATCTTCACACATGATGTGAGGAGCTCATGTCAATCTGGCTGCTGGGGTGGGGAATTCTGGGGCCTGGAGCCATCTGCCAGCCACCAAGGACAAAACAGGCTGGCCAGGTCTGGGCTCATCCCAAATGCAGCCTTGGCCAAGGAAAGTCAAGGGCCAGAGTTTTCCAAGCAACGGCCCCAATGTTCTATCTTACTGCCCACTAAAAAAAGCATAGACAGGGCCAGGCACAGTGGCTCACGCCTGTAATCCCAGCACTTTGGGAGGCCCAGGCGGGCGGATCATGAGGTCAGGAGATCGAGACCATCCTGGCTAACATGGTGAAACCCCGTCTCTACTAAAAATACAAAAATTAGCCGGGCGTGGTGGCGCGCGCCTTGTAGTCCCAGCTACACGGGAGGCTGATGCAGGAGAATCGCTTGAACCCAGGAGGCACAGGTTGCCAGGAGTCAAGATAGCACCACTGCATTCCAGCCTGGCGAGAGAGCGCGGCTCCGTCTCAAAATAAAAAAAAAAAAAAAGCACAGACTGCTGTATGGATTCCTGCCTGAGGAACTGTTATATGTGCATCAGCTCCTCATGATGCATTCTTTGTGTATTATCTAAAATAGGTCATTTCAGGCCAGGCGCAGCGGCTCACGCCGGTAATCCTAGCACTTTGGGAGGCTGAGGTGGGTGGATTGCCTGAGCTCAAGAGTTCAAGACCAGCCTGGGCAACATGGCGAAACCCCGTCTCTACTCAAATACAAAAACCTTAGCCAGGCGTGGTGGCTGGCGCCTGTAGTCCCAGCTACTCCAGAGGCTGAGGCAAAAGAATCGCCTGAACCTGGGAGGCCGAGGTTACATGAGCTGAGATCACACCACTGCACTCCAGCCTGGGCAACAGAGCAAGACTCTGTCTCCAAAAATAAAAAAATTAAAAATTAAATAAAATAGGCCATTTCCCCCCAAAACTGCACGGGGCTCCCTTTCCCACACACCTGGCAGGTGAGTGACAGGGAAGGTGGATTCCTTCCATTCTCAGTCTGGGCCAAAGGTAAGTAGGAACGCAAGTCTGGGGCGGAGCCCAGGGCCGAACATGAACAACTTCAGGGGAATCTGCCACACTGGCTCACTCCTTGGACCCGATTCCTTAGGAATGCAGCGAGCTATCAGACCCTGAAAAGCCATCCCTCATTTCTTGTGTGTTTTTAACTCACATGTGCTCCCTGAGGACTGAGCTGTCTGCCTCTTGCCCTTCCTCTAGTGCCCTTGTTGATGGAGCTGGAGCTGTCACGTGGCTAAAACCCACCCTTTGAAATCCTGCAGTGTGATCGTGTCCCCCAGCAGGTCCAAGAACTCCTTAAAAGCTGGGCTCTCCTCATTGTTCCCAAATAGCTCCTCCTCCAGGGTCTGAAAGAGAAACAGGAACAAGGGCAGGAATTAGAAAAATCCTTTGTGATGCTAAAGGAAGGAATATGGATGCCCAGATACCTGGTCCCTTTCTTCCTTTCTCCCTATCTCCCAGCACGTCCACCACAGCTGCCCTCAGTGGGACTGGGGTGGAGAGAGGAGAGACTGATGGAGACTCACTCCCAGCACTTTGGGAGGCTGAGGCGGGTGGGTCACTTGAGGTCAGGAGTTCGAGACCAGCCTGGCCAACATGGTAAAACCCCGTCTCTACTAAAAATACAAAAAGTAACTGGGCATGGTGGTGACTGCCTGTAATCCCAGCTACTCGGGAGACTGAGACAGGAGAATCGCTTGAGCCTGGGAAGTGCAGGTTGCAGTGGGCCAAGATCACGCCATTGCACTCCATCCAGTCTGGGTGACAGAGTGAGACCCCGTCTCAAAAAAAAAAAAAAAAAAAAGAATACAGAACTCTCAAAACTCTAAAGTAATCAAAACCACAATGATATACCACTTCCCACCCACTAGGATGGCCACAGTGAAAAATAAAGGCAATAAAAGGCAATAACAAGTGTTGGTGAGGGTGTGGAGAAATCAGAACCATCACACGCTGCTGCCGAAAATGGAAAATGACGCAGCCACTGTGGAAAACAGTCCAGCAGTTCCTCAAAAGGCTAAACGCAGAGTCACCATATGATCCGGCAACTTCACTCCCGGGCAAATACCGAAGGCTAAATGCAGAGTCACCATATGATCCGGCAACTTCACTCCCGGGCAAATACCGAAGGCTAAATGCAGAGTCACCATATGATCCGAACTTCACTCCGCAAAAAAAGCAAAACAGTCACCATATGATCCAGAAACTTCACTCCCGGCATATACCAAAGGCTAATGCAGAGTCACCATATGATCCAGAAACTTCACTCCTGGGCATATACCAAAGGCTAATCACAGAGTCACCATATGATCTGGCAACTTTGCTCCCAGGCATGTACCAAAGGCTAAACAGAGTCACCATATGATCCGGCAACTTCACTCCCGGGCAAATACCGAAGGCTAAACGCACAGTCACCATATGATCCAGAAACTTCACTCCTGGGCACATACCGAAGGCTAAACGCAGAGTCACCATATGATCCGGCAACTTCACTCCCCGGCAAATACCAAAGGCTAAACGCACAGTCACCATATGATCCAGAAACTTCACTCCCCGGCATATACCAAAGGCTAATCACAGAGTCACCATATGATCCAGCAACTTCACTCTCAGGTATATACCAAAGAGAAATGAAAACATGTCCACAGAAAATGTATACATGAATATCAATAGCAGCACTACTCATAATAGCCCAAAAGGAGAAAGAACCCAAATGTCCATCTGATGAATAGATAGACAAAATGTGGGCTATCCACACAATGGAATATTATTTGGCCATGAACAAGGAACAACGTGCTGATACATACTACGACCTGGATAAACCCTGAAAACATTACGCTGAGTGAAAGAAACCAGACACAAAAGGCCACATATGATGATTCCATTTATAAAAGGTCTAGAATAGGCAAATCTGTAGAGACAGAAATTAGATTAGGGTTGGCAGGAGCTAAAGGAAAGGGGGATGGGGAGTGACTGCTGGTGAGAGTGGGGTTTCTTTTGGGGGGGATGAATATGTTCTGGAGTTAGTGAGGACAGGTGCACGATTCTGTGGTTACGCTACAAACCACTGAACTGCACACTTTATTGAGATATAAATTACATTATGAATTATATGGTACGAGAATTATGCTGATGTACTCAATAAAGCTGTTATTTTTAAAAATGTTTTTAACCCAACAGTTAAAAAAAATCCAATTAGAAAGTGGCCAAAAGACATGAAAACGGCCGGGCGCGGTGGCTCACGCCTGTAATTCTAGCACTATGGGAGGCCGAGGCAGGCAGATCACTTGAGGTCCAGAGTTCGAAACCAGCCTGGCCAACATGGCAAAACCCAGTCTCTACTAAAAATGCAAAAATCAGCTAGGCATGGTGGCACGTGCCTGTAGTCCCAGCTACCTGGGAGGCTGAGGTGGGAGAATCGCTGGAACCCACGAGGCGGAGGTTGCAGTGAGCTGAGATCACACCACTGCACTCCAGCTTGGGTGACAGAGTGAGACCCTGTCTCAAAAAAAAAAAGACGTGAACAGGCATTTCCCCTAAGAGGATATACAGATGGCAAATAAGCACATGAAAAGATGTCCAACATCGTTAACCATTAGAGAAATGCAAATTAAAACCATAAGGTGATATCACTACACATCTATCAGAATGGCTAAAATAAAAAACAGTCACAACACCAAATGCTGGCAGGTTATAGAGAAACTGGATCACTCGTACATTGCTGGTGAGAAGAAACACTCTAGAAAACAGTTTGGCAGTTTTTTTTTTTTTTTTTTTTTTTTTTGAGACGGAGTCTTTTTGAGATGGAGTCTCGCTCTGTCTCCCAGGCTAGAATGCAGTGGTGCAATCTCAGCTCACGGCAACCTCCGCCTCCCGGGTTCAAGCGATTCTCCTGCCTCAGCCTCCCGAGTAGCTGGAACTACAGGCGCCCACTACCACGTGGCTAATTTTTTGTATTTTTAGGAGAGACGGGGTTTCACCGTGTTAGCCAGGATGGTCTCGATCTCCTGACCTCGTGATCCACCCACCTCGGCCTCCCAAAGTGCTGGGATTACAGGCGTGAGCCACCGCACCCGGCCAGCAGTTTCTTACAAAACTAAACACATAATTACCATACAACTCAGCAGCTGTATTCCTAAGCATGTATCCCAGAGAAATGAAAACTTATGTTCACACAAAAACCTATATACAGATGTTCACAGCAATTTTATTCATAATAGCCAAAAATGTCTTTCAGTGGGTGATGGTTAAACACAAACTGTGGTACAGTTATAATACCATGGAATACTACTCAGCAATGAAAAAGAACACAGTATTGATATACCCCAAGAACTTGGATTAATCTTGCTGACTGGAAAAAAGCCAATCTCAAGTGGTTATATACCATGTGACTCCATTTATATACCATTTTTGAAATAACAATGTTTTAGAAGTTGGAGAACAGATGAGTGGTTGTCAGGGGTTATGGACTGGAGCTGGGAGACTGATGTCACATCCTGGTTGTGGTATTGTGCTCTCGTTTTGTAAGACATTACTTTGCAGGGAAAGTAGGTAAAGGGTACATGAGATCTCACTGTATTATTTTTTATAACTCTATGTGAATCTACAAATACCTAAAGAAAAAAAGGTTAGTAATTTTTTTTTTTTTTTTTTGAGATGGAGTTTCGCTCTTGTTGCTCCAGCTGGAGTGCAATGGCACGATCTCGGCTCACTGCAACTTCTGCCTCCCAGGTTCAAGCGATTCTCCTGCCTTAGACTCCCAAGTAGCTGGGACTATAGGCGCCCACCACCACTCCGGCTAATTTTGTAAAAAACAAAGCTGAAAACAGTAGCAAGCCCTGCAAACAGTAACAGGCTTCAAACACTGCCTGATCAACAGGCTCTACCCACAGTGGCAGGATCTGCAAACAGCTGAAGGCTCTGCAAACATGCACAGGCTGCCATGAAGAGCTGCAGATGATACAAAGACACTCTAGCTGACCCGATCACCTCAAGAGAACATCTTCAGCAGGTAATTGTAACAATAACAACAACAAAAAGCAGACCTTGGGCTCCACGCCTTCAACAGGCAACAGAATCTGGTAGATTTCAGTAATTTTATTTTGCTTTTTATGGTATTTTTTTTTTTAGAATTACCTTCATTTCATGATAAATGATACTGGTTTTCCAGTCAGAGGAGTGATATAAAATTTCCTTTAAAAATAAATGCATGTTGCCGGGTACAGTGGCTCACGCCTGTAATACCAGCACTTTGGGAGGCCGAGGCAGGCGGATCACCTGAGGTCGGGAGTTCGAGACCAGCCTGACCAACATGGTGAAACCCCGTCTCTACTAAAAATACAAAATTAGCTGGGCGTGGTGGTGGCTGCCTGTAATCCCAGCTATTCGGGGGAGCTGAGGCAGGAGAATTGCTTGAACCCGGGAGGCGGAGGTTGCAGTGAGCCGAGATCATGCCTTTGCACTCCAGCTTGGGTAACAAGAGCAAAACTCCGTCTCAAAAAAATAAAAATAAAAATAAAAAATAAATGCATGTAAGTTTAAAACAAAACTTTTTAAAGAAAATATTTCGTTAATAGTATAGGTGTGATAAAGATCTTAGCAGTGGCATAGGGTGCAACAAATGCTATGATACAAATCCTGGATATGGTCTGTGAATGTCTGAAGGCTGGGAAACACTGCACTCTAGAAGGGGGCAACAAACTGCAGTCCGTGGGCCGAGTCTGGCCTGCTGCCTGTGTTTATTGATAAAGTTTTATTGGAACGCAGACAGGCCAACTCATTTATCTATTGTCTATTGCTACTTCTGCACCACGAAGGCAAAGCTGAGCAGCTGTCACAGAGACTCCAAGGCCCATGAAGTCTAAAATATTTAGTATCTGGCCCTTTACCCAAAAATGTTTGCCAATCCCTCATCTACAGCATGCCATGAAGGCGTCACAACTCCAGCCACATGTCCTACTTGCCCCAGGTCGTGAGGCCAGAGTGTGGAAGAGCAGCTGCTTCCAGGCACCCTACTATCTCCCACTAGAAAAACAATGCAGCGTGTGCTCTGGGACCTGCACTTCTCTTGCAAGATTCACATCCAGTCTGAGAGTAGTAGCATTGCCATTACTTCCATCCTGGCCTTGAGCTTGACCGTGCACTCAGGGAGGGGTCTTAGTCATCACCGTATCCCCCAGCGTGCATAGCACAGGGCACAGCAAACACGAGAGTTAGATGAGGCTCATTTATATCCAGAGACCAGCATAGGGCTTTGATGCAACAAATGTTCATATTAAATGTCCCCCAGCTGCAGGTTTGCAAAACAACAATCTGCCTAGGTGCTTAAAAAAAAAAAAAATTTATCTTCTTGGCTTTTTCCCCCACAGCAGCATCAGGTACATAAACAATACACAGACTCCCTCTCGGAGACGGATGGCTCATATTCAGTAATTATAACTTTGCTGGAACATTGGATTATAATCACCTTATAAGATCCGCTTTGGTAAATTCCACAAGCAAAGAACTTTAATTAGGGGGTTTAATTAGCAAAGCTGTATAAAATAAAAATGCAATATGTGAAAATGATTATAGTAGCTACCTGAATAATCTCCCTTAAATTATAAGATTCATCAGTGTTCGTCTTGCAGATCCTAAACTCTTCATCTAATTAGAATATTTTTAAGCAAATGCATGTCTCTTAAGGTCCAACATCTCTAAATGAGATCAGGTGTCTTCTAACCAAGAAAGATACCGTCATGCAAAAAAATACAAATAATATCAGAAGATCCTATTAACCTGCCATTAGTAGGGCCGACATTTTTATTCATTCATTAACTCACATAACAATGGAGTGTGTTTATATGAAGGTGTATTTATACGCTAGGCTCTTAGATGATACAAAGATGAAATGGGTGTGGAACTTTCCTCTCAAAGAGCCTCGGTGAGGAAACAGTGTGTTCAGCTAACCCCTCTACTTGGGATGTTAATAAATGTTCATGGTAGGAAAGAGGTAGGGAAGATGGGAAGTTTGTGTCTGTAAGTATGGAAACCACTAAGTTCAACAAAGTTATAAACAGTCCTTTACCTTGGGGGTTCTTTAAGCCTTTAAAAGGTTCCCACACAAGTGACAACCCCTCCCCAGGTCATTTGCTCACGGAGTACACCATCAGACTAGCATTCATGAAACACACTTTGAGAAACACGATTCTGGCCAGTTAACTCCAAAGCAACGTGTGAGGGCTACAAAAGACAGAGGCTGAGCAGTGGTGTGCTGACAAATTTTGAGTCACTGGCTCTCTAAAGAAGGAAGATAGAAACCCTGGTGTTTGCAAATTTCCATAGTGTAAATACTTCCACCATGGTTGACTTCAAGCTGCCAACATGATGTCACGGAACAGAGTTGTGAAGAGACGCACCCAGCTGGCTCCATCACATCACTCAAGTTTGGGGAGAAAAAGCTAATTCCCAGTGGGGAGAAATTTGGGCAAGGAGAGAGCAGCCTATGCTCCTCCATTCCCTTGACCGTCTGGTTTTTCTTATAACCAGCAGCCCATAAATACATATAAGACGAGGCAGCCAGGAAGAATGAGAATTTGCTATATGAAAAAAATGACATCACTGTTTAAGGACGTGCAGGCCTTTTTGTAAGTAGCCTTGCTGGAAAGTTCTGCCACCTCCAGTCTAATTCATACCTTAAATGTGACCGTTGTATTCCAAATGCTTAAGAACGCAGGTCAGGGCTCCTGTGTTCAGGGTGGGGATAAAGAGTCCTAAGTGAGAAACCACGGGATACGGTCACCGGTATGGATGGCGCTGCTTACCTGCCTGGCTTTTTGATAAATGACTCCGAATTTGAATGTGTTGTTGACTTCATGCTCATCATAGGACACAATCATTTGGGAGGCCTGGAAAATGTGGCAAGAAAAAAAAATCAACATTTGTTAAATTTGGAAGCAAGTGAGGAAGCACATGGCAGGGGAAGCATCCATTTGGGGAGAGAACGCGTCCCCTGGTGTGAAACATCCACATATACGGAGGGAGAGAAATCCTAAGTACACAGTCAGGCTGCAGCTCCCAAGTCAGCTACCTTCTAAAACGTGGGCTTCCCCAGTAGGAACCAAACCTCTGTATCACTCATTCCACTGCCATCCAGATGTGCCAGCCAAGGCTCGGGCACATGTGTCCAGCAGTTTACTTGACCCCAGTGTTGAATCTGTGGTGTAAAAAGTGAAGCCAGAACCCCAAAACTGGTCAGCAAGGATAACTCTAGTCCTAATTCCACCTCTAATCAGCAGACCGAGTCTGAGCAAGTCGCCGCTCCTGACCAAACTTCAATCCCCTCTGCATAAAATGAGGGTCTCTACAGAGACCACGCTAAGGAGAAACATACCCTAATACAATATGCAAAGAGGAAATGTTAAAAACCTGACTCCTGGTTCTATCTAATTTTCCACTACGCATCATAGAGTTGATGACTGGGATCAGAAAAATTAAACTCCAAGTTTTTTCAGGTTTTGTTTTTTTCTTTGTTTTTTTTTTTTGTTTTGAGATGGAGTCTTGCTCTGTCACCCAGGCTGGAGTGCAATGGCATGGTCTCGGCTCACTGTAACCTCCACCTCCCGGGTTCAAGCAACTCTCCTGCCTCAGCCTCCCGAGTAGTTGGAATTACAGGCCCCCATCATCACACCGGCTAATTTTTGTATTTTTAGTAGAGACAGGGTTTCACCATGTTGGCCAAGCTGGTCTCGAACTCCTGACCTCGTGATCCACCTGCTTCAGCCTCCCAAAGTGCTGAGGTTACAGGCGTGAGCCACCACACCCAGCCTAAACTCTAGTTTTGAATCCACTGTTTTTACCTATGTAGCTTTGAGTGAGCTGCTTCTCTGGGGCTGAGTTTCCTCATCTGTTAAATGGAGATGTGTGGTTATGAAGATGCAAAAAGAAAGAGCTGAGCACGGAGCAGCTGTCATCATCATCAACATCATCATCATCTATATGACCCTCCAGAAATACCAGAGCTGAACAAGCTTATTGGGGAAGAAAAGATTTGGGAGCTGTTGGGATAATCTCAGCAATAAAAAGGAGGGATTCTCAGTGCGGAGACTTGAAATTCGAATGTCCCTTCCAACTTTTACATTAAAAATAAAAAGACAGGAAAATTGAGTATCATTTTTCACCTGTACAAGGAATACTAATGGATCGTCTTACAACTGGTCTAGGAAAAAAACCTTGGTGGGTGTTACGGACAATTAACTGTTAAAACTATTTTAAGTTATCTGTATTTAGCAGAGTACTTTCAACTTGAGTGATCTGAGCTGAATTTGAAGACTATTAATAAGTTATGTTTGGAAGTTTTAACTTCAATGAAGTAATTATTTGCTACGAAAGACACAAACATTAAATTACTAAACAAAGATGGTGCAATATCTTTGTTTTTGTTTTGTTTTGTTTTTCATGAGGCTCCTGAGAATCAACCCAACTGAAGTATTTCAATGCACTTGAACGAGAAACATGTTTAGTGTCAGAAGAGCCCAAGAAGGCACTGGTGTGAAAGGTTCCATCTCAGAGGTTGGTCTAAATTACCGTGGCGCACTTTCTGGTCACTTTGCACTGTGTAGATTTGAAGTACAGTGGTGAAAACATTAAATGTGACATTTGAAAAAGGAAAAAAAAAAAAAAAAAAGGAGGGATTCAACCACATGTTATGCGAGAGGAAGAACAAACCAGGCACAACTTATTGGCCGGAATCTGTGGCCTGTGTGAGGTGTATGTCTGTGAGGCTCTCAGCTTGTCAGCCGTCTGGGGAAACAGACGCTTCGCAGCCTCCCCAGCGAGGGCGCTGCTGCCCGACCCTGGAGCCTCCACGCCTGCATGGGTGAGTCACAGGGGAGGAACAGCTGCCCTGCCAGGGAGAGGCACCAGGCCATGAAGAACTTCCCAAAGAACGTTCTAAACTGCAAATTTTAAAAACACACACATGCGCGCATCTCAGCCAGATGAATATCCCAGCCGACTCAGCGGTCCTTCAAACACAGAAAACATGAAAATACAGCTGCTCTTCCATTACTACCAAGGCCCGAGGCTTTCCAAGTGATAGAGAGAACTGTGCAGATAAACACCATTGGTCCTCTCGGTGGCTATGATTTGACAACCAAAATTGCCAAACCTGTAGGTAAGTTAGACCTTTATGATGGGATTTTAATGTTTGGTTAAACCCCACTCATTCAGTTATAATTATAAAGGGGAGGTCAGTCTCAATGAGAGAAAATGTTCAATGAAGTGTAGCATACTCCTGGTATCAACAGATGCTAAAATAGGTAAACAGAGGCACGTGGAAGACAGAAGGTTCTGTGCAGGAGAGGACTCCTCCATTTGCTCAGCCACTGCAGATGGATACATGGCTGCTTCTGAGAGTGGCATGCCCAGTCGTGAACACTGAAAGTGTTTGTTCCAGCCGGGCGTGGTGGCTCACGCCCTGTAATCCCAGCACTTTGGGAGGCCGAGGAGGGTGAATCACCTGAGGTCAGTTCGAGACCAGCCTAGCCAACACGGTGAAACGCCCGTCTCTACTAAAAATACAAAAATTAGCTGGGCATGGTAGCGCTCGCCTGTAGTCCCAGCTACTTGGGAGGCTGAGGCAGGAGAATTGCTTAAACCCGGGAGGTGCAGGTTGCGATGAGCCAAGATCGCGCCACTGCACTCCAGCCTGGGTGACAGAGCGAGACTCAGTCTCAAAAAAAGTGTTTGTTCCAGGGGATTCTGGATTGTCTCCGCTGGGATGGGGCCTCTCTTCCTCACCAGACATTTCACCTCACGGGTCCTGGTTGTCAGAGTTGGGACTCAAGAGGGTAGACAGAGCCGGCCCCAGCAGGCCTCAGCCGCTGCAGCGTGACCCATGGCAGAAGCTCAGAAGCACAGCTCTGCTTCCCTTGTCCTTCTCCAGAGCCTGCCGGTCCATGAAGAGGCAGTCGATGCACTGGGTCTTTTCCTGTGGCCAATTTCAAGCAATTCACTGTCCGTGGGTGACTTCAGTCCTCTCCTGCCATAATTATTCCTCAGTGGGTTTATTATGATTGCTCTTCTTCCCACTCACACCCCCATATCAGAACTGGGGTATCAGGCCAATTCAAAGAAAACTGGTATCAGAAAACCAGCCGGTTTATAAATGAAGGCAGCAGAGGCTTATACAGCCTGAGAGCTGCAGTAACACGGGCAATGGCGGGGGCGGCTGTCTGGCCTTTCTCTTCTCGGTGAGTGTCTGCCTGCTGTACTTCCCGCCCCTCTGTGACAGCAGACGGGATCTGCACCAGCCCCCAGCTACAGAGTCACGTCCCCCTCCAGCACTGGCCTCAGGGAGGTACCGCTGAGGTGTGGTGGAGAAGCTGCAACACTGCTACCCTCTGTCACCTTCACAGCAGCCTGGGGACCAATTCAAATGGACTGGAGACCTAGGCATGGCTGAGGATGGGTTCTCAGAGGACCAGTTTGTGAAGGGGTGGGCAGGGAGAGTGGGCAGGGAGAGAGGGAGACATGGAAGCTTATTATGGAGACCCCACGAAACCCCACTATGATGCAGAGAACTCCCCAAAGAGCCACAGGTGTGCAAATCCTTGCCGAGCTGCAGGGCCCCTATGTTGGGAGGCACGAAGGTCCTCACCTTGGGGTACAGGACAGGGTTGAATCTCAGTCCCACTGCATCGTCACAGAGAGCCTGAGAAGGGAGAAGAACACGCAGGTCAGGGATGACACCTGTAGAGGACATCTGGGCTCCTCTGCCCACCTCGACAACGCAGCATGGGAGGTGAGGCACGCGGGTCAGGAGGCCTGGGCTGGGATTCCGACTGCTGCTCACTGACACGCGCCCAGGCAAGTCAACTGCCCTTTCTGGGGTTTGCTGATAAAGCGTGGGAAGGGGTTAGACAAAGCCTGAGGCTCGTCACCGTTCTGGCCTGAAGACAAGGCCAAAAACTATCCAGCCCACAAGTGCCACCAAAGGTATCCAGCACAATTCTGCGACATTGCTGCTCCCTCCCAGAGTGAGGGTCCAACCAACCCAGCTGACTCTCTTGCTCACCCCACTTTGCTAACTCAGTCCCCAGGTTCACAGGCTCCTTACTCAAGGGGGATGCTCAATCTGGATCACCCTTCAGCCCGACTCAGGCTCTCCTCTGCTGTGAAGGTTCCCCTGGCCACCCCATCCCCACCCCTCCACGGAAGCACTCAGCACATCCAGCCCCGTCTTTCTACTTCTCTCACCTCCCAAACTAGCTGTGAACTACCTGGAAGTAGAGACCATGGAGGATACTGTTCCTAAGCAGCCTCGGCAACAAGGATGAGCCATGGAGGGCGTAGGAAACACAGAGGCATCTGCCCACAGCCCTCCCGGACCCCCATCAGTGCAGTCAAGGGCCGAAGAGTAAAGCGGCCTCCCCTTCTCTAAGGGCTGAGCCTACCCAGGATACGCCTGCACCCCCACTCCAGGATACGCCTGCACCCCCACTCCAGGATACGCCTGCACCCCCACTCCAGAGGCCAGCCCTGGGCTGAGAGAGGAAGCCACCATCTCTCACAGGTTGGTTTCTCACCTTTGCAATCTGCGGGACACTGGGAAGCTTGCTCAGTCCACCCAAGGGGATCTGCTCATGTACCGTCTTCAGTTTGGACCTGCACAAGACGGGAGAAAAAAGGGCATCCCTAAGGAACAGTCAGTGAGGGCGCGGGGGCTCGTGCCTGTCATCCCAGCACTTTGGGAGGTCAAGGAGGGCGGATCACTTGAGGAGTTCAAGACCAGCCTGTCCAACGTGGTGAAACCCCGTCTCTACTAAAAATACAAAAAAATTAGCCAGGCGTGGTGGTGGATGCCTATAATCCCAGCTACTTGGGAGGCTGAGGCAGGAGAATCGCTTGAACCCGGGAAGCGGGGGTTGCAGTGAGCCAAGATCGCGCCACTGCACTCCAGCCTGAGCGACACAGCAAGACTCCATTTAAAAAAAAAAAACAAAAACACAGAACAAGCCTGATATATCTGTCTGCCACTGAAACACGGGAAATGCAAATAAGGACGCCGTTATTTTTTGGTTTGTTTGGAGGTTTCTGTGTTCTCCCAAAGAACTGAGCACAGCTTCTGGATATATTTGGGTTTTGTCATGAAATTAAACCTTTATGAAAAGAAAACCTAGTATTTCAAAATCTGGGTTTACTCAAAATATAAATGGGATGGAATCTGCTTCATAAAGGGATTCACCATAAGAGTCTAAATTTAGCCTGATCCCCTGATTCATTTAGCACATTATGAAAATGCTGGATTTTACTGAATGATTTTCTGCATCTGAGGAGATAACCATATGGTTTTTAATCTGTTGACCTGGTGAATTACATTTCTGTTGAGCCATTTTTTGATTCCATGGGTAAAACTCCACTTACTTCTGACATATTATTTTTAATATCCTGAATTTATTTTTTTTATTTTTATTTATTTATCTATTTGAGACAGAGTTTCGCTCTTGTTGCCTATTTATTTATTTATTTATTTGAGACAGAGTTTCGCTCTTGTTGCCCAGGCTGGAGTGCAATGGCACGATCCTGGCTCACTGCAACCTCTGCCTCCCGGTTTCAAGATATTCCACCGCCTTAGGCTCCCAAGTAGCTGGGATTACTGGTGCCCGCTACCATGCCTGGCTAATTTTTTATTTAGCAGAGACGGGGTTTCACTATGTTGGCCAGGCTGGTCCCGAATTCCTGACCTCAGGTGATCTACCCGCCTCTGCCTCCCAAAGTGCTGGGATTACAGGGGTGAGCCACCATACCTGGCCAAAGTCAATTTATTAATACAGCAGTCCCCCTTATCCACGGTTTTGCTTTCCCCAGTTTCAGTTACCAGCAGTCAACCACGGCCAAAAAAAAATAAATGGAAAATTCCAGAAATAATTCATAAGTTTTCAATTTTGTGCTGTCCTGAATAGCATGATGAAATCTTCCACCATCCCACTCCATCCACCTGGGACATGAATTCTCCCTTTGTCCAGCGTATCCACGCCCCACATGCTCCCTACCCATCAGTCACTTAGCAGCCTTCTCAGTGATCGGAGGGACTGTTACAGTATCTCACCACCTGTGTTCAAGCCACCCTCACCCTTATCATACCAATAATGGCCCCAAAGTGCAAGGCCCATGAGTGAGGCTGGCACTTCGGATATGACAGAGAGAAACTGTTAAGTGCCTCCTTTAAGTCAAAAGGTGAAAGTTCTTAATAAGGAAAGAAAAAAATTCTATGCTAAGGTTCCTGAGATCCATGGTACAGATGAATTTTCTATGTGTGAAATTGTGAAGAAGGAAAAAGAAACTATTGCTAGTTTTGCTGTTGCACCTCAAACTGCAAAAGTTATGGACACAGTGCATAAATGCTTAGTTAAGATGAAAAGAGGATGACACGTGTGGGTGAAAGATATAAACAGATGTGTTTCCGTTGACCGCAATCAGGTTTGGGACTATCTGACATTTCGGGCATCACTGGGGGTCTTGGAATATTTCCACCACGAATATGAGGAGACTACTGTATTTTATCTAGATTTTCACAGCTCTGTTCAAAAGCAACACTGGCCTATTTTTTATTTTCTTGTGCTTCCCTTGCCAGGTTTTGATATCAAGGTGTTATTCCAGTCTTATAAAATTGCTGGGTAGCTTCTCATCCTTTTTTTTTTTTTTTTTTAAGACGGAGTCTCTCATTCTGTTGCCCAGGCTGGAGTGCGGTGGTACAATCTCAGCTCACTGCAACCTCCACCTCCCGGGTTCAAGCAATTCTCCTGCCTCAGCCTCCCGAGTAGCTGGGATTACAGGCATGCGCCACTACGCCCAGCTAATTTTTATATTTTTAGTAGAGACAAGGTTTCACCATGTCGGCCAGGTTGGTCTCGAACTCCTGACCTCAAGTGATCCACCCACCTTAGCCTCCCAAAGTGCTGGGATTACAGACGTGAGCCACCATGCCCAGCCTGATCCTTTGAAATAGTTTGTATAATAAAGAGATTTTCTCATTCCTTAAAGGTTTGCTAAAACTAGTCTGTGATATCTCTGGGCCTGCTGTTTTTATAGGAGGATACTTTTGGGTACTAATTCAAATTCTTTAGTGGTGAATGTTTAGGTTTTCTACTCCTTATTGAGTCAATTTTGGTAATTTATATGTTTATATAAAAGCACTCATTAAGTACATTGATACAAAGTTGTTTTTGTTATTCTCTGAAGACTTCATCTCTGTTTCTAATTGTATCCTCACCTTTACTGCTGTAATACTATTTGTATCTTTTGTTCTCTTTTTTTTTTTTTTGAGATGGAGTTTCACTCTTGTTGCCCACGCTGGATCTCGGCTCACTGCAACCTTTGCCTCCCAGGTTCAAGTGATTCTCCTGCCTCCGCCTCCCGAGTAGCTGGAGTTATAGGTGCCCGCCAACTCACCTGACTAATTTTTTTGGATTTTTAGTAGAGACAGGATTTCACCATGTTGGCCAGGCTGGTCTCGAACTTCTGACCTCAGGTGATCCACCCGCCTCAGCCTCCCAAAGTGCTGGGATTACAGGCGTGAGCCACCGCACCTGGCCTGTTTGTATCTCTTCCTTGTTTTCCCTTATCAGTTTTAGCTGGAGGTTTATCGATCTTACTAGTCTTTTCAAAGACTAGTAAGATCTAGTAGGACTGAGTTTTTTCTTTTACCATCTCTATCCTTTATTATTTTTGCTTCCTATTTCACTAGTCTGTTCTTGCCTTTTTTATTTCCTTCCTTCTATTTTCTTCAGAGTTTTTCTACTACTCTTTTTCCAACTTCCTGACCTACATACTTACTCATTTAATCTTTTTTTAAAGTGCATTTAGAACTATACATCTCTCTCTAAATACCATTTTAACTGCAGCCCACACAATTTGATACATAGTATTTTCACTGTCATTTAGTTCTAAATATTTTGTCAGTTCTTTTGTGATTTCTTCTTTAGTCCATTACTTTTTAAAGTTTTTAACTTTCCAAATATGAGATTTTTTTCCCTCCAGTATTTTAATTGTTGATAATTTGTCTTATATTCAAGGAACATAATCTAAATGATATTATTTGAAATTTGTTGACTTTAATACATGGACTTTTACTTTTTGCCACTCCAAGTGAGCTTGAAAAAATGTATTTTTTTCTTTTGTTAAGAGCAGGAATACGTTAGCCACGATCAACTTTGTTAACTGTGTCGTTCAAGTCTTTCATAGCCTCACAATGTTTTGCCTGCTCGATCCACTGGTTTCTCAGCAATGTTGTCAAAATCTCCCCCTATAATTGCGTGTTTACTTCTCCTTCTATTTCTTTCAGTTTTGCTTTTTAAAATTCAAGACCGTGTTATTAAGTACAAGTTAATGACTGTTAAGATATTCTGGGTGAACAGAGCATGTTCACGGAACATCAGGGTGATGAAGAACAGAACGTGCCCTCTTTATTATTACGTAGGCCAAGGCCTCTGGGGGACCTAGAAAAAGGACTCTTTCCCTTCCCAGTTTCTGAACAAATTCAAAAGCAAACAAACAACAGAGTAAGGTGTTCGGAGTCAAAATCACTCCACCACGTGGGAGCACACAGCTTAGTGTGAAGATGAAACGGGTCTAACTAAATACCAGAATCAGCCCAACTTACCCACCCAGTCACAGGCAGTACGGGCCAGGGGCAAGCCCCTCCCATGGAGCTGCTCAGGTGAGACCTTACTGCACAGGAGACCACCCTCAGGGCAGCTCGGTCCAAGAGGAAAAGGGGGAAGGAACACACAGCTACACAGGTGAGTTCCTGCTCCCAAACATGCCCATCAGGGAGGGCGAAGAGAGCCCGGGTGTTACACCAAAGTATTCCCTCTAGCCACAGGAAACATCAGGAGTGGGGAAGAAGTACTCCAGGTTACAAAGGAGTACATTATCCCCAGTCTTTTTGTCCTGAAATTCTATTTTGTCTGATATTACTATTGCTATGCCAACTTTCATGGTACTTTCCCAGCGTATCTTTTTCCATTCCTTTATTTTAAATCTTTCCACACCATTTTTCTTTAGGTATGTCTCTTATAAGCAGAATATAGCTATATTTTTAATTCAATCTGATAGGCTGGTATTGTAATAGGCTAATTTAATCTATTTATACTTGTTGCAATTACTATCATATTTGAAACTTTTTCTTTTTTTTTTTTTTTTGAGACGCAGTCTTGCTCTGTCACCCAGGCTGGAGTATAGTGGTGTGATTTCGGCTCACTGCAACCTCGACCTCCCAGGTTCAAGTGATTCTCCTGCCTCAGCCTCCTGAGTAGCTGGGATTACAGTCACACGCCACCATGCACAGCTAATTTTTTGTATTTTCAGTAGAAATGGGGTTTCGCCATGTTGACCAGGGTAGTCTCAAACTCCTGACCTGAGGTGATCCACCCACCTTGGCTTCCCAAAGTGCTGGGATTACAGGCGTGAGCCACCATGGCTGGCCTGAAATTATTTCTAAACCATCATTTTATATTTTCTGTTCCCTGTGTTTTCTTTCCTTTTTTTCTCTTCCTTTCCTACCTTCAATTGATTTTTTGTTTTTTGCTTTCTTTTCGTTAATCCTCTTTTTACCTCCTACTAATTTTGCCATAGACTGTATTTCTGTATCTTCCAATACACCTATTTACATTTTTTTCATCAAACTCTAAGATTGTATTCTCTCTCCTGAGGGGCATAAATAAGCAACAACAGAGTATGCTTTTATCTACTGAACATTTTTTCCTTCCCATTGTCCTTGCTACTTTTGTTTATAAATTTAGTTCAAGCCTCCTTTTAAACATGCAGAAAAAAACCAATTTTTACCATCAGTAATTAAATTTATCAACATACTTTATCTATTTCTTGTCACTTTCTAATTAAATCTTTTCTGGTTTTTTTTCTTTTCTTTTGACTGAAGTGTATCCTTCAGTAATTCTTTCAGAAAGAGCCCGAGTGGGACACTCCCTTCACTTTTTTATGTCTGAAAGCAGCTTTTTTTTTGGTTTTTTTTTTTTGTTTTTTCTTGAGATGGAGTTTTGCTCTGTCGCCCATGCCGGAGTGCAGTAGTGCAATGGCTCACTGCAAGCTCCGCCTCCCGGGTTCACGCCATTCTCCTGCCTCAGCCTCTCCGAGTAGCTGGGACTACAGGCGCCCGCCACTGCACCCAGCTAATTTTTTGTATTTTTAGTAGAGACGGGGTTTCACCGTGGTCTCGATCTCCCGATCTCGTGATCCGCCCGCCTCGGCCTCCCAAAGTGCTGGGATTACAAGCGTGAGCCACCGCGCCCGGCATTTTTTGTATTTTTAGTAGAGATGGGGTTTCACCGTGGTCTCGATCTCCTGACCTCGTGATCCGCCTGCCTCAGCCTCCCAAAGTGCTGGGATTATAAGCGTGAGCCACTGCGCCCGGCCAGCAGTTTTATTTTGTCTTTGGCTTTTCTAGGTATAGAATTTTAGGTTAAGGGTTATTTTCCGTCTTTCTTTTTTTAAACACTTGAAAGATACTGCCCGATTGTCTTTAACAACTATCATGGATAGGGAGAAATCTATTTTCAGCCTAGTTCTCATTAGATCATAGATTATCTTGTCTGTATCCTCAGACAGGTTTTAAAATTCTTTTAAATTTTTAAAATCTTTTATTTCTGATGTTTCACTTCAGCATGTCTAGAAGTATTGTTTTGTTTTGTTTTTAAATCACTTTCAGCAGCATGGTGTGTGCTTTCTTCAATTCTGAAACATTCTCAGCTAATACTTTTTTGGATATTTGTTCACTAGTTTATTCTTTCCTTCTAGAACGTCTTTGTGACAAATGCTGGGGCCTCCCAGTCTATTGTCCACATATCTTCTTTTTCATATTCTTTATCTCTTGATCTGTGCTGTGTTCTGGAGGAATTCCTTGGGTCTATCTTCCAATTCATAAATTCATTATTTAAACAGACTAGATTTTATCCCATGTGTTAAGTTTATTTCTATAATTATTTCTTGAGTTCCAACAATTTTACTGTTTTTCTTTTGTTTGTTGAGACGGAGTCTTGCTCTTGTCGCCCACGCTGGATTGCAGTGGTGTGATCTTGGCTTACTACAATCTCCACCTCCCAGGTTCAAGCGATTCTCCTGCCTCAGCCTCCTGTGTAGCTGGGATTACAGGCACCCACCATGCCTGGCTGGTTTTTGTATTTTTAGTAGACACGGGGTTTCACCACATTGGCCAGCCTGGTCTCGAACTCCTGACCTCAGGTGATCCACCTGCCTTGGCCACCCAAAGTGCTGGGATTACAGGCGTGAGCCACCACGCCCGGCGCCAGAGTGATCATTCTACTGTGCAAATCTGATCATGACCTTCTCCCTTCAGTACCTCTCCTATGACTCTTAGGATAAAATCCGAGCTCCTAAACATCATTGGTACAGGATCTAGCCTTTTCTGACTTCTCTAGCATCATTTATCAACCCTACACACACTCAGACACACCCTCCACATTGCCTTCAGTTCTCCCTCATCACCTACGTCTCCCATCACCCCCACTAGCCTATAATGATCCATGTCCCTAAGAAGAAGATGAGTAAGACCGAGGACAGAAACAAGAATCTCTAAAATGCAGTGCATTTGGACAGAATGCCTTCTATGGGCAAGTAACAAGAACTCATTCCTCACAGTATCTCTACAACCAGACAAAGTCTGGCATATATTAAGCCTTGGGTAAACAAACACTGAATGAATTTCCTAATATTAACCATTCTGCATTGGTAAAATAACTCTTTCTTGGCTATAGTGAATTGCTCTTATTAGTCTATTTAGATTTGAGTTTCTGGGGCTGCTATTTTATTTAGAACATTGATTTCTATATTCATAAGGAATATTGGCCCCTACCTTTTTTTTTTTTGCATCTCATTTGACTGATTTTTTTTCAAAAAGATCTTTTTTTTTGTTTTTTTTTTGAGAAGGAATTTCACTCTTGTCACCCAGGCTGGAAGTGCAATGGCACAATCTCGGCTCACTGCGATTACAGGTGTGCACCACAATGCTCGGCTAATTTTTTTGTATTATTAGTAGAGACGGGGTTTCACCATGTTGGCCAGGCTGGTCCTGACCTCAGGTGATCCACTCGCCCTGGCTTCCCAAAGTGCTGGGATTACAGGCATGAGCCACTGCGCCCAGCCCATAAAGCTCTTTTAAGCATTATTAAATTAATTGAGAAGCTTTCCATATTTTTTTCGTTCCTCTTGAACAGTTTAAATAACATAAAATCTGGTCCTTTAAAGTTTAAAACACCTTCCTGCAAGACCATCTAGATCTAGAAACATTTGAAGAGAGAATTCTTTGAGAACTTTTTCAATTTCTTCCACAGTTACTGGTTTGTTCAGGTTTCTTTTTTACCTCATCTTAAGTTACGTTTGGCATACTTTCCTAGGAAGGCATCTGTTTCAAATAAAATTTCAAATAAAATTAGAAACAGAAGCAATTTAATAGCATGAGTTGAACACAGCATCCATTAGTAATCATTTAATCTTCTTCACATCTGTGGTCATGCATCTTTTTATGACTAATTTTGTATATTCTTATTTTCTCTTCTCATCTATATTCGACTAGCTAGTTACCTATCTTATTGCTTCTTCCAAAAGAAACCTAGGTTTATCAAGTCTCAAATTCTTTTTATTTCTAGTTTATTTATTTCTGCTTTAATCTTTGTGAATTCCTTCCTCTGGCTTTCTTTAGGTAACAATATTGACAAAAATAATAGCCACCATTACTGAGCAGCTGCAGTATGTAAGGTCCTCACTCACCAGGACACGTAAGCACGCAATAATTTAAAGGTACATGCTACTATCATCATTTCACAGATGAGGAAAATGAGACACGGAGAAGTTGCTAACAATAATAACAACCCGCAAATATTACTCTTATTTTTATTTTACTGTATTATTATTATTTTTATTTTTGTAAAGATGAGGTCCATTCTATTGTCCAGGCTGGTCTCGAACTCCTGTGACCCTCCTGCCTCAGCCTCCCAAAATGCTGGGATTAGAAGCATGAGCCAACACACCTGCCAGTTTTTTTCTTATTTAATAGGAAACCATTTATGGTAATGAATTTTCTTCTAAGTATTGTTTTGAATACAACCCATAGGTTTTATGTATAATATTATAAATGTCATTACTTTATAAATATTCCGTAACTGCAGCCCAAAAGCTACTTAAGAAAGTATTGGGATTGTTTACTTCTGAGTGGTTTAGTGGGTTTTTTAAATCATTATTTTGTTATTAATTGCTAGTTTTATCATCAAATTGTAAGTGAATACATCCAGCAGCGAGCTTGCTCTTTGAAATGTATTTAAATTTACTTCGTGGTTCAGAAGTTCCTAATTATAGCTGCTATCGATAATTACCTACAAGTAAGTTAGTTACATAGGTTGACTGATTGATTGATTGATTTAATTTATTTAAAAACAGGGTCTTGTTCTGTCACCCAGGCTGCAGTGCAGTGGCACAATCATGGCTCATTGTAGCCTCGACTTCCCAGGCTCAAGCAATCCTCCTGCCTCAGCCTCCTGAGTAGCTGGGACCACAGGTGTGTGCCACTTCACCCAGCTAATTTTTTTTTTTAAGAGATGGGTTCACCCTACGTTGCCCAGGCTGGTCTTGAACTCCTGGGCTCAAGTGATCCTCCTGCCTCAGCCTCCCAAAGTCCTAAGATTATAGGCATGAGCCACTGTGCCTAGCCAAGATTTTAAAAAATGGAATCTTAAATAACAGCCCAATTTAAAAAGAAGCAAAGCTTATAAACAGTTCATAGCAAATAAATAGAAGCGGTTGTTAAATATATAAAGAGATGTCCAACATGATTCATATTAAGATTATAAATTTGGGCCGGGCGCTGTGGCTCACACCTGTAATCCCAGCACTTTGGGAGGCCGAGGCGGGCGGATCACGAGGTCAGGAGATCGAGACCATCCTGAGTAAAACGGTGAAACCCCGTCTCTAGTAAAAATACAAAACATTAGCTGGGCGTGGTTGCAGGCGCCTGCAGTCCCAGCTACTCAGGAGGCTGAGGCAGGAGAATGGTGGGAACCTGGGAGGCGGAGCTTGCAGTGAGCCGAGATCGTGCCACTGCACTCCAGCCTGGGAGTGCAGAGCGAGACTTCGTCTCAAAGGAAAAAAAAAAAAGATTATAAATTTGAACAACACTAAATACTATTCTCATCTATCAGACTGGCAAAAATCCGAGTGTTTGACAATACATTCTACTGAAGAGGCTTTGGAATAAGAAGCACTTTGATACATTGCTGGTGAAAGTTCGAATTTATACAGCCCCTACAAAGGGCAATTTAACGTTATCTATCAAAATACAAATGTATTTATATTTTAACCTAGCTATCTCATCTGAGAAACTATCATAATCCATAAAAACTGAGTCTGCACAAGGCTATTCATTTAATCATTTTTGTGTTACCAAAATAGTGGCAATGGTCATTAACAAGGTACGTATTATTATTATTATTTTTGAGACAGAGTCTCGCTCTGTCGCCCGGGCTGAAGTGCAGTGGCGCCATCTCGGCTCACTGCAACCTCCATCTCCCGGGTTCAAGTGATTCTCCTGCCTCAGCCTCCCGAGTAGCTAGGGTTACAGGTGCACATCACCACGCCCAGCTAATTTTTATATTTTTAGTAGAGACAGGGTTTTGCCACGTTAGCCAGGCTGGTCTTGAACTCCTGACCTCAGGTGATCCATCTGCTTCGGCCTCCCAAAGTGCTGAGATTACAGGCGTGAGCCACCATGCCCGGCCCAGGGGATGTATTAAATAAATTATTTCACATCCATGCAATGGAATACTATCCAGCAGTAAAATAAATTAAGACATTCTCTATATGCTAATATGGAAAAATCTCTAAGATATATTGTTAAGAGAAGCAAGTTACAGAATTCTACAGAATACTGTGGAAATAAGGAAGGAAATAAGAATATATATTTTTAGGCTAGACGTGGTGACTCACGCCTGTAATCCCAGCACTTTGGGAGGCAGAGGCGGACGGATCACCTGATGTCAGGAGTTCGGGACAAGCCTGGCCAACACAGCGAAACCCCGTCTCCACTGAAAATACAAAAAAATTAGCCAGGCGTGGTGGCATGCGCCTATAGTCCCAGCTACTTGGGAGGCTGAGACAGGACAATCACTTGAACCTGGGAGGTGGAGGTTGCAATAAACCAAGATTGCACCACTGCACTCCATCCCGGGCAACAGAGCAAGACTCCATCTCAAAAAAAAAAAAAAAAAAAAAAAGAAAAAAGGAATATATACATTTACACATCTTTACATATCTTATTTATTTTGTGTGTGTGTGTGTGTGTGTGTGTGTGTGTGTGTGTGTTTCAAATGGTTGGGTTGGAGCCCGGAAGTCTAGGTTTTGGTTTTTGTTTGTTGGGTTTTTTTGTTTGTTTTTCCTTTGCTTTACTTTGTTTTAAAGATCCAAAATGATTCTGATGTAGCAGGTCCACAGAAAACCACTGATCTACTATGCAATCAATTTGTGTAAATATTCCAAAGGCAATTGAAAAGAAGCAAAATCTGTTAGAGGATCAAAGTCTGATAGTTAGATACAGAAACAGATATATAAATATATATATATATAAAAGCAATATATATATAAAGAAAAGTATGTATATAATTGATATTAATGAGATGAATAAATATAATTTCTAACTCTAGTATTGATATGTCAAGTGATGTGTGTTAAAAATCTACCATTACAATTATATTCTGTGAATTTTTCCATAATCATTACATACATGTGAACATATACATATACTGTTATAATATATACTATTGACAATATAAAATATCATTGATTTTACCTTTTATGAAAAGATGGATAATAGCCCTCTTTATCACACTGATTGCTTTTTTGCCTTAAATTCTACGTTTCTATATTAATATTGCCAATCCTGCTTTCTTTTTGTATTTGACTTTTCTAATTTTTTTCTTAACAATTTTCAAATATTCTGAGTTACTTTCTTTAATAAAATATAGATCAATTTGTGTAGGTTTTTTGGAGAGATGACCCAAACTGAGAATCTTTGTTGTTTAACAATCAAATTTAACTCATTTAGATTTATTATCATCGCATATGTACACACACTTCTATCATATTTATCTATTATTCCTTTATTTTCTTTTTCTACGTGTGTTTTCTTTGTCTTCTTTTACTATTTGGAATGCTTCCATTCTACTACTAGTAACTTTATATCTATGAAATACTAAATTTTCATCAAAGTACATCCAGTGATTAGTTTCCATTCATTGATTTTGTCTGGTAACGGGTGAGTCATTTTGATTTTCAGATTTAATCTTCAATAAGCTTAACAACATCAATTATCCATACATGTAATTCCTGCTCACTACCCTCCATATTCATCATCACCTCACTCATCATTTTAAAGTTGTGTTTCCTTTGAATTATGTGAGAGTTTCTTAAGCTTGTTCCCCATATTAATAACTGGATTTTCTACAAAGTAGATTCTGCTTTGTACTGCTTCATATACTATTTAAAATTCTTTTTGGCCATTTTTATTTTATTATCTCCCTAATTTAACCAGCAACTGTTTCCTCCCGTTCTGTTGGCTCACTCTATCTTTTCTTTCTTAGTGTGTATTTTTTCTAGAGGTTTGTGGAAAATTCAAAGTTAATAAATCTCTCAAATTCACCTGGCTTTCTGTAAAAGTAAATACTTTTCAAAACTCTGTTATTCTCTAACTAGTTTATGCTTCTTTAGAGGCAGAATCTCTTCTTTTACAAACCCATAAAATTTCATCTTCTTTATATCCAAACTTGAAACAGAAGAAATCTACACAGGCTTGTTGTCTCCAAACTGTGGGTAGATTCTTCTTGGCCACTCTCATGGCACACACAGGCTGTTAGAATACTTAGAACTTAGACTGGAGAGCTGCTTGTTATAAATTTGGGACATCAATTAAAAAATCCAGAAGCCTATGGGGAATGAGGAAGAAGTTTGGACAGTAGTCACTGCCAGCAGGGGAATTTCATCTCTGGATAATTTCTTCTTTGTGTTTGGCAAAGCTGCTAAACCATGGAGCCAGTTTTTATGTCTGGTTTCCAATTTGGCCTGGCAATCACTCCAAGTACATGATGTGACTGCCCAACTTCCGCGCTGGTGTACGGCTTCTCGTCACCACCCTACCCACTAGCTTTCTATCTGGGAGAGCCACATTGGAGCTTGCCCTTGGGCTTCCTGGGGCATTGATTTCAATGCTGTTGACCCACAACAACAAAAGTAATTCTATGTGGAAAGATTCCTGTCTATTCCAGGGCTCACTCTCACTCCTAAAGAGGACAGGACTCTTCCAGAATCTCCAACTTCATATATTCCCACGCGACATTGCTTTCTTGTTGTTGTTTTTTTTGTTGTTGCTGTTGTCATTGTTGTTGTTGAGACAGAGTCACCCAGGCTGGAGTGCAGTGGCACGATCCCGGCTCATTGCAACTCCGCTTCCCGGGTTCAGGTGATTCTCCTGCCTCAACCTCCTGAGTAGCTGGGACTACAGGCGCCCACCACCATGCCTGGCTAATTTTTTTTTTTTTTTTGTATTTTTAGTAGAGACAGGGTTTCACCATCTTAGCCAGGATGGTCTTGATCTCCTGACCTCGTGATCCATCCACCTTGACCTCCCAAAGTGCTGGGATTACAGGCGTGAGCCACCATGCCTGGCCACAACACTGCTTTCTAAGGAAGAGAAACTGGGGTTCAACTCTCAATATTCACCTACTTTTAGTCCTAACTGCCCCACAGATTACAAAACAAAAACAAAAAACCATCAAAGTACGTGTTGTGTGCCTGGCATCTTTCTTAGCTTCCAGCCCTGAAGCAGCATTTCCAGTCCTAATGTAGGAACAGTATTAGAAAAAGGGGGTTAGATCTTTGTATTCCGTTGTCATCTTATTCAAAAATCCTACCCAATCTTGGTCTGATTTGTATTAAGGTAGCAATTTTCTTCACAGAGGTTCAACTAGCTGGAAACCCTATTTGGAGATGGAGACCCAGGTATTAACCTCTCAGAAAATTGGCTCTTGCTATTTAATTGAGTCTTCTATGCCCTGCAAATGTGATTTCCAGCCAAGTGAACCTCTGTAGAGAAAATCGCTTCCTTTCTTGATAAGAAACAAACTAAGATTGGCTGGCTGCTGACAACATCCTGAAACCACGGACCCCCACCTTTCCCAAAGTGGGGTTATATGTCCTTATTCCCTCCAATATTTATCTCAAAATGTGGGCAGGAAAAAAAAATGTGATTGCTCTTTTCCAAATACCTATATGAATTTTCAATTAGACTCCACAAATAAGGATTGAGAGCCTGACAGGTTCACAGCATTCTGCTAAGCACCACCCCACCAGGGACAGAGATAAATAAGACACAGACTCCTTTGTGCCCCCATAGCAACCTGTGCATATTGCTAAAATCATACCCGTGACACACATTACATTCATGAAGCCATATGCCTTTCAGAGAACAGGGACCAAGTCTCAGCCATCATGGTATCTCTAACACCTATCGCAGTTCCTGGTACAGAGGAGGTTTTACAAAACATGTTAGCTAAACCAAACAGAAACCAGTTCCAGTTCCTGCCCTTGGGAAGGTCACAATCCAGAGAGAGGCGCCCTGGCTTCCGCTATAAATCCGTGCTTCTGTTGTGAACATCACTGCATCTCAGGGAACCCAGCCGTACAACAAACACACAGGGCGCTATCTTTCCTGGCGAGAGGTACACCCCAGGCAGCACTCTGGCGAACCCTCTCCCAGGACTCGGAGCTGCGTCTCAGCAGGATGACTCACACTGAACCATCCCTACTTTCCTTCCCGTATTCCTCTCAGAGCCATGGACTTGTAAGAAAGAGAGGCAGGAAGGGGTACAGTCTGGGTGACCTGGAGACCTGGATGCCCCTCTGACTGTCAGCTAACTGGTGGAGCACGTGGGTCTCCCCGCTAGGCAACTGCAGACAGCCCCACGATTCCAGCAGGCCTGTCCCCGCCAGCCAGCACACCCAGACCAGACTGAGTCCCATCCCAGCCCCCACACCACCGATGAGAGCCCTGCCTGGAAGAGAAGTGGCCTCAAGCAGCACAACAGCCCCACCTGAGGATGATCCGGAGGTACTCCTTCCCCTCTGCTTCCTCGCACTTGACGGACAGGATCAAGTTCCCCAGGCTGCTGCCAGTACAGTAAAAGTTTAGATGATCCTAAAAAGAGAAACTGAGTGTGAGCAGGAAGGAGGAAGAAACCTTCCAGATATGTTCCCCACAAACCACCTCCTTCACCAGGAGTGAGAGCCCCACAGCAACAAGGAAGAGAAGGATGCTGATGACAATGACGACATTAACAGGTACCGATGGCCAGATCCTCAGGAGGTGCCAGGCACCGTGCCAGGGGCTTAACACCCACTATCTCCTTCACTCCTGAACACAGCCGTATCCGGGAGAGAACATCATCCCCATTTCACAGATGGGAAAACCAATGGTCAGGGGGGTTGTCACTGCCCAGGATCACACGACAAGGAAGGGACAGATCCAGGGTCCAAACGTACATCTGTCTTGACTCTGAAGGGCAAGTTCTTGACCACAAGATACCGAGTCCACGTTCTCACTCCCAGGGGGCGGCCCTCACCAGTTCACACCATCTGGGGCAAGACAGCAAGAAGGAACCCTAGCACCTCCACCCAGGGGACCTGGGAGGTGTCCTGGGCCAGTGGGTCACTCCCCGGCTCGGGGAACACCAGCAAAAAACACAGCTCCCCAGACCTGCTGGATCAGAGTGAGGCCCTGGAATCTGCATGCTAACAAGACCCCAGGGCTCTGAGGCAGCCTCCCGTCATGTGAGACTCTGCAAAGCAGCCTCAGGCTACAGATTTCCGGAATCTGCCCTCAGTACATCAAGAATCTGTTAAGTCCGAAGGGCAGAATCTATTTTTTTACATGTAACTTTGTCACTTTTAAGCAATTCAGAGGCTCACAGACACTATGCAGTACAAGTACTCAGAGGACCTGCCTGAATGAGGACGGGAGAGATTTGCATTATTTAGATGGAAACAGAGACTTCTTGAGGTGTGAGAACATATTTTTCCTTGAACAGTCAAAACTCCACCCACTATCGTTCACCCCAAACACTACCCATTCCATCACCTCCTGAAACATTTGCGGGGGTGGTCCCCACAAGGACTCATGGCACTGGGCCTCCCTGACTGTTGCATGGCTCCCCTGCCCCGTCCCCTATCCCAGGACACAGCCCCTCAGACCTCTCCAACTAAGACGGCAGCAGGCAGCAGCGAAAGGACAGACCAGGAAGGAGGTAAGAGGCCAAGGAAAAGGGGGGCACTGGAGAGAGGACCTTGGGCCACTCTGCCCTCCCCCCACCCCCGGCAGCTCCTCTCTCCCAGGGCCCCCAGTCCCTCCCCTGCCCGCCCCCCCAACAGCTCCTCTCCCCCAGGGCCCCAACCCTTCCCCCCACCCCTGCCAGTTCCTCTCTCCCCCAGCCTCCCCTAGCCACTCCCCTTCACCCCCAGGCAGCTCCTCTCTCCCAGGGCCCCCAGCCTCTCCCCCAACCCCCGCCAGCTCCTCTCTCCCCCAGCCTCCCCCAGCTCCTCTCCTACAGCCTCCCCCAGCCCCTCCCCCACCCGACCCAAGCAGCTCCTCCCCCAGCCCCTCCCCCCACCCCCAGCAGCTCCTCCCCCAGCCCCTCCCCCCACGCCCAGCAGCTCCTCCCCCCAGCCTCACCTTCCCCAGGAAGTGCCTCCGGTAGGCCCTGGCTTCACCCTTGCACTCGAGCTTGTAGCCGAACGTGTTGGGGCTGAGGTTGTCCTCTTCCTCCTCCTCACAGATGCTGCTCCCCAGCGACGTTGGGGTGCCCACGTTCTCCGGGTCCTCGATCCAATAGCCCCCAAACTGTGGCAGGATGACCTGAGGGTACGGGCCTCCCTTCTCCACAACCTGAAGGCAGAGGGAGGGTCGTGCACTGCAGCTGACCCTGGGACCACAGGGGAGGGAGGGGGCCGGTGGCGGTGTCCCATCTGCACTGCTCCCAGGAGTGGGGCCTGGTACCCACTGGTACTTGAGGCCAAAGGTAGTGACATGAACCCCTCCTCCAAGCCCCACAACACCTCCAGCTTCACTGACCAACCCTGTAGCCCCAGGGCTGCAAAGCCTAGATGAGCACCCCCAACTTAACACATGGAGAAGCTGAGGTTACAAAGGCAAAGGACAGGAAGAGAGGTCCCAGGCCCAAGGTTCTCTCCCCTGGGGGGCTGGGCACAGGCCATCGCCATCATTTCCCCAGGGACAGGACCCAGAGCAGGCTGCAGAGCGGATGGGAGTGAGGGAAGGGCGCCTACCTCGTCAATGCTGGGGTATGGGATGTAGTCATCCTGCAAGACAAACCAGATGATACCACCATTAGTCCCGGCAGTGCCCATAAAGCCTGACCACTGTTTCCAGGTCTCGCAAGGGGGCTATGTCGTAGGGGGGCTTTGAGGGAGGAACATTCAATGGAAGAACAGCTCAGAGTCAGCTCTGGAATCTAACATCCCCCACGTTCTTCTCCAAACTGACAGAACCCAAACATAAACCCTGCCAGCTGACGATGCAGTGTCCGAAGGCGCTGAACTTCTCACCCCTCGTAATACCAGCTCCTCATCCTCGAACAGCTCATTCCGGAAAACGATCCCTAGTCTCCCCCAGCACCCCTTTCCAGGCAGGGAGACTGACCTCCAAGTGATAAGCGGCACCCCTGGGCTGGGAAATGGAACCTGAAGCTGAAAGCTGACTGCCCACTGGAGCCCGGGGCACAGAGCCTGACACCCTTACACACTGCACAGGGTAGGGAAGAGCTGGGCCCAACGGCCAAGCCGGAGGTCCCACCGAGGCCTCCACCCCCAGCCTGCTCTGAAGCTGCCCTAAGGCATCAAGCCAGGACCCCTCTGCTGCCCACCGTGCACTGGTCTAACAAGGCAGTCATGAAGCGGCCCGTGGTGCGAGTCAGAGTTAGACAGGTGTAAGAAGACCCCAGCACCCCAGCAGCCTCTCCTGCCTTCCTCTCGCCCTAGCCCCTCACCAGGGCCATCTGGCCACCCCTCACCCACCCAGCCCACCTTGTTCTTCTGGGGTCCCGGCTTCTGCTCTTCAAGCTTGATCCCCTATAGAAACAAGGAAAACAGGATCCACAGAAAAGCAAAGGTCAGAAGACAGGGCCAGATAAAGAGCACCTGGTGTCACAAGGGGTTAGTAACAAGAGCAGCAGCAAAAGCTGGCCCGTGCTGGGCCTGCACACATCACACCTGGCCATGGGCGGGCCTCACAGCAGCCTCGGGTGAGGCAACAGCGCCGCTGGGCTAACAGCACAGACTTGAGCCAGATCACTGGGGTTCAAATCCCAACACTGCCACCTATCAGCCTGATGACCTTGGCAGGTCACAGAAACCTCTCTGTGACTCAGTGTTCTCATCTGTAAAATGGGAATGATGATGGTATCAACTATGGTGGTGAAGGTTAAAGGTTAACAGTGGGTTGAGCACTTGGAACACTGACTGGTATATAATAAATGCTGTGGGTCATTATTATCATGAAGGAGGCGGTATTATCATTCAAAGCTTAAATATCTGTCTTGTCGGACACAGTGGCTCACGCTTGTAATCCCAGCACTTTGGGAGGCCAAGGCGGGCAGATCACCTGAGGTCAGGAGTTCAAGACCAGCCTGACCAACATGGAGAAATCCCGTCTCTACTAAAAATACAAAATTAGCCGGGCATGGTGGCGCATGCCTATAATACCAGCTACTCAGGAGGCTGAGGCAGGAGAAGTGCTTGAACCCGGGAGGCAGAGGTTGCAGTGAGCCGAGATCGTGCCATTGCACTTCAGCCTGGGCAACAAGAGCGAAACTCCATCTCAAATTAAAAAAAAATAAATAAATCCTTAAGGTCACAGAGCCAGTAAGGGAAGGGAACCATAGGAAGTCATGCTTGTTGGTGTCAGAGCCAGCGCTCTAGATCCCATGCCAACAGGCCTTCAGGGGACAGGCGGGAGGCCTGGTGCTGACCCTCACTCTGCTGCGAACTTACTATTTGTGACCCTTGACAAAGCGTAGCCTCTTGGAGCCCCCAGTGTCATCTGTAAAATGAGGATTAGACACTCACCTTTCATCTCACTAATGGAAGGATGACTGCAAGGATCAGATACGATGCCTGGGACTGGACTAAGGGAGTTTATCTACAGGTATCCGAAGAATTCACTTCTGGGGAGCAGTGCCCTGTCCAACAGTTTGTTTGTTTGTTTGTTTGTTTTTGAGACGGAGTCTGTCTCTATTGCCCAGGCTGGAGTGCAGTGGTATGATCTCGGCTCACTGCAACCTCCACCTCCCGGGTTCAAGCAATTCTCCTGCCTCCGCCTCCCCAGTAGCTGGGATTACAGGCATGTGCCACCACGCCCAGCTTATTTTTGTATTTTTAGTAGAGATGGGGTTTCACCGTGTTGGTCAGGCTGGTCTCGAACTCCTGACCTCAGGTGATCCACCTGCCTTGGCTTCCCAAAGTGCTGGGATTATAGGCGTGAGCCACTGCACCCAGCCTCTTCTTTTTTTTTTGAGATGGAGTTTCACTCTCGTTGCCCAGGCTGGAGTACAGTGGTGGGATCTCGGCTCACTGCAACCTCCACCTCCCGGGTTCAAATGATTCTCCTGCCTCAGCCTCCCAAGTAGCTGGGATTACAGGCATGTGCCACCATGCCCAGCTAGTTTTTTGCATTTTTAGTAGAGATGGGGTTTCACCATGTTGCCCAGGCTGGTCTTGAACTCCCGACCTCAGGTGATCCACCCGCCTCGGCCTCCCAAACTGCTGGGATTACAGGCGTGAGCCACTGTGCCTGGCCCCGGTCCAGCAGTTCTATCATTGAGTTCTGACTTAACGTGTTGTGCAGGAGGGGAACACGTGGTGTTTCCAAGACTATCTGAGAAAATCGGGTGACGGTACGAGACGGTGCACAAACTAGAAGAAACAGGTCCCCTCTGAAGCAGAAGGAGTCCAGAAGCAGCTTCTGCCTGGTCACAACACTAACGCACAGGGATTTTAACCTTCCCAAGCCAGCTCTCTCTGTGGTCTCCTTGGAAACTCACAGCACCTTTCCACCAGCAAGGATACTGGGGCCCCAGAAGGAGGCTGCTTGCCTAAGGTCGCACAGCCACTGAGTGGCAGGGCCTAGATTTGAAGCCAGGTCACCGGCTCACCAAGTGTGTGACGTACTCCACACTCTGTGGACAGCAGGGCTCCTGTTAACTGGGTGGATTGAGATGCAGCCTCTGCTGACTTCCCTGGGCTGGGTCACCTTGCAGCATTGTTCAGGAGGGCGTGGGAGGGCCCTTCCCACTGGACAGGCGCTCCTCTCACACACACACACACACAAAGCCACCTGGGTGGCCCTACAGACCCTGTCCCAGTTGGCACACTGGGCAGATGGCGGGTGGGGCAGTGAGGGCAGGAGTCTGTTTTGTTTGGCCTGCATTAGTCATCCCTGTCTGGGAACAGCCCTGAGGGCAGGAGAGCAAACTTCCTCCCATCCCCTCCGCCACACCACTCCCTCCCCTAATAACCTACCACAGAGCCACTGCACAGCACTGGGCCCTCTCTCCTCCATGTGCTATTTTGCTAGAGGTATTGTCTTTTTTTTTTTTTTTTTTTTTTTTTTTTGAGATGGAGTCTTGCTCTGTCATCCAGGCTGAATGCAGTGGCGCAATCTCCACTCACTGCAGCCTCCACCACCCGGGTTCAAGAGATTCCCCTGCCTCAGCCTCCCGAGTAGCTGGGATTACAGGCGTGTGCCATCACACCCAGCTAATTTTTCTATTTTTAGTAGAGACAGGGTTTCACCATGTTGGCCAGGCTGGTCTCGAACTCCTGACCTCAGGTGATCTGCCTGCCTCGACCTCCCAAAGTGCTGGGATGACAGGCGTGAGCCACCACGCCTGGCCACAATAGGTATTATCTTTATTTCCCCTTCTCCCCTCAATGAAGAAATTAAGGCTCAGAGGGGGAAACCGACTTGATTGAAGATAACTCAGCTAGAAAGCGTCAGGGTTAGAACCTGAACCCAGGACTGAAGGAATCCAAAGCTTCTGCCTTCTCCCAGTTCCTAGACTCTTGGGCTAGGAATCGGGAAACCTGGGTTCCAGTTTCAGCTCTTCACAACTAGCAAAGTGACCCGGGGTGCTTCACTGCTCTGAGGTTCCGTTTCCACAACTGCAAGATGAAGAGAGATGGGGCCCAGGCTCAAGGCCCACGCGGGCACTCCATGGCCAGCAGTGCCCCATATGTGAGCTTCTTACTAACAGTGAACCCTCTGAGGCTGGGCCCAGGGGGCACATGGTAGGGACTTAAACACCCAGAAATTTGGCTTTAACAGTCTCAACTGAAATGGAACAGGCACCCCACCCATGGGTATCAGCCACTGCAGAGACAGAGGGAGAATAAAACAAGACCCCTGCCCTAGAAAGCGCCCGATCTAGATGAACAGACAAGCCCTGCAGCCTCTACACAACAGGACACTCTGAGGCTGGTAAACTGGGGCTGAATGCTGTGCTCAGACAGACCCTGTGTGGGGGAAAGTTGTGGGAAGGGGACTCCAGCTGGGGGAGAAGGAAGAGAGGATCTGAGGGGCAACCGGAAAGAAGGCTGGGTGGGCTGCAAACCCCCTGCCAGCTTCCCAGAGTGCCAGGACCCCACTGACTAGAGGCGACAATCCCAGCTTTGCCCCAAGCAATGGAGCACTTGATTATATACCATCTCCCACCCCTCACTGTCAGGCACATGCCAGCCTGGTTTCCGAAGCTGATGATAATTTCCCTAAATGTGGAGATGAGTCTGTCGTCTACACGCTGCTGGGCGCGGAGGACGATTTTAATAACTTGCTCGGTGACACGGCCAGTGACAATACTTTCCCTTCAAACAGCGTCTCCCCTCCCTCCCCACCCTCAGGGACACCTGGCTGCTTGGCCCACATCTCAGGACTGCCATGGGCGCTATATTTGCCCCTCCTCCTAGGACTTCCAGACCATTATTGCAGAACCGTCCTCCCTTCAGCCTGGAGCGCCTACTTAGGGTAAATTCATGACAGAATGGCTGGACTCTGGCTCTGAAGCTACTTATGAGCCACGCACCCTTTGAGTGCTGCCTTTAATTGTTCTGTGCCTCAATTTTCTCATCTGTCCTATGGGGATAATCACAATAATAATATACCCATTTATGAAGGCCTTAGCAGGAAGAAATGACGCCTGTCAATCTCTGAGCCCATCGAAGTGCTTCAGCTACAGGTGTATTATAAGCATTGTCTTCCTACTCCTCCCGCCCATGTCAATGAACCCTTCTGGGCATCTGCACATACTCCCCAGGGCAGCAGCCTTACCTGGGAGCCCTGACCCTGGTGAGGAATAGCAAAGAACCCCTGAACCCACAACACACACCGACTTTTATGTAGTGTCTACCAAGTATTTACACCGATTATCTCATTTCACCCAACCACCATGTAAGGGGGTGCATTCATTCTTATTTATTTATGGAGGCTTAGGACAGGAAAGGAACTGGTGCAGGATTTGAACTCAGGCCGGCCTCCCACCCCACCCCTCTGCCTCCCTGTGCGAGATGACTCCTCCAAGAAGCAGCTAGTTCTTTCAGGCCTTCTTTCCGGCTCATTCCAGGAACAATGGACCCTTCAAACCCTCCTCCACATCCACAGTGCTTGTGGCCTCCCCAGCTGCCCTGCTGGGGAAGTTCTGCTTTTATCCTCCCTGTCCCTCCGTAGGTGTCTTCAAAGTGCTCTGTACCTCTCAACAGCGAAATGGCCTCAGGTTGTCTAGGCCAAGGGGATGCAATTGTCTCTTCTCTGCCCCTCCCTCCAGGGCACCCGGCTTCTGCCTGTGGGTTCTGCCTGGTCCCTACGCCACCCACATCTGGGGCTGGGCTTCTTTCCCCACCGCGGTAGGGGTACGTACTCACCTGCATTTTCTCCAGCATCTCAAAGAACTCCGACGACTGAAAGACAAAAGCAGGGGACAGAAAGACAGGGATCAGCCAGGAGGTCCACAGCGAAAGCCTCTTCCTCACCAACTATCAGAAGCTGAGCCTGGGGCTTCCCCAGGGACAAAATTCATTTGGATCAACAGAGAAGATAATTTGATTTTGCCTTTGCAGGGCTAGAGGCCCAAACACCCCATACAACAGGAGAGAGACTAAGGCACGCCTGGGCTGGCAAATGAATGGTGCTGGGGGAACAGACACTCAGCCTCTGTCGAGGAAAGGGGCCTGTGGGCCCCTGGGAAGAGCCACATTCCACAAACGCCTGTCAGCCTCGGGATCCGGCCTCCGGCAGGAGCCATATTTAGGATGTTTTCAACCCAACAATGGGGCCAAGGTGTCCAACACAAGCAGCGTTCCACACCCTGATACAGAAAACCAACCGGTGAAAGCAGGGTCGCTGTGGCCAGAGCAGCCAGGGAAGGAGGGGGAGGGCCTGCTGTGCCACCTCTGCCTCTGCCTGCCCGGTCCCCTGCCCGCAAGGCACCGCTTTGGGACCCTAAAGCTGGTGAAGCAAAGCCTGAACACCATTGAACCGAGGCTTCCAGGGGCCTAAAGGGTTTTTTTTTTCTTTTTTTCTTTTTTTTTTTTTTTTTTGAGACAGAGTCTCACTTTGTCACCCAGGCTGGAGTGTAGTGGCGCAATCTCGGCTCACTGCAACCTCCGCCTCCCGGGTTCACGCCATTCTCCTGCCTCAGCCTCCTGAGTAGCTGGGATTACAGGACCCACCACCATGCCCAGCTAATTTTTTTGTATTTTTAGTAGAGACGTGGTTTCACCATGTTGGCCAGGATGGTCTCGAACTCCTGACCTCAGGTGATCCGCCCACCTAAGCCTCCCAAAGTGCTGGGATTACAGGCGTGAGCCACCACGCCCAGCCTAGATGGGTTATTTTTAAAATCCCAGTTGTACTTGTCCAAACCTTTGACCTACTTTGGTGCCACCCTTGTGTATTCAGGAAAAACAAAAAGGAGAAAAGGGAAGCGGAATGGAAGTGTGAGGGGCTGGCAGCTCTACCCCAACAAAACACACAGAGGCCACCCACTTCCCATCCCCTGAAAACAGCTACCCCTCCTCAGACTAATGTCACTGCCCACATCTGGGCACCGGGAAGCCGGGAGGTAATGAGTGCTCAGAACAGACAGTCCCCAGTGAAGACGAGAGAAAAGAAAGCAGGGATGAGGAACAGTGCGTGTGTCCTCGGTTCTTCTTCAGGCAGAGGTGGGGCCTCCAGGCACTCTTCCTGCCTCTGCAGGCACCCGTGGGCCAGAACCACCAGGAGCTCCCACTGCTCCCAGAATTCCCAGAACCGCCCTGGGAAGGAGCCTGGTGAAGTCCCTGGAGAGACCCAGCCCTGCTGTTGACTCCAGACAACCTCTGTCAGGCCAAAGCCAGCGTGTCAAAGGCAAAAAGCTCTGACCTATCAGCAGTTCAGATCTGGCATCTAGAAACCCCACGTATGAATGTACAGGGGTGGGCTTAGGGCACCCACGTCCAACTCCCTCGACCAGAAGTGAGCCGTCAAACATCCAAATGCCAAACCTCCTCTTCCAACTTGCTCAGGTGCACATGCAGCACCCACGCGGGGCATTCTTCCCATCTCCAGGCTTAGGAGACCAGGATTACCAGACGTAAAGAGCTTATACCAATCAATACGGATAGAAAGATGAACAGGAGGAGGATAATGCCACAGAAACAATCAACATGTTAAATACACAGACCTCTGACCCCCGATTCCACGTCTAACAATCCATCCTCTAATACACTTGCGATGTACACAGACAGGCTCAAATGTTCACTGCAGCATCATCTCTAACAGTAAAAAATAAAAACAACTTAAATGTCTGTAGAAAATTGGTTAAAAGAGGTGGGGCGCGGTGGCTCACGCCTGTAATCCCAGCACTTTGGGAGGCCGAGGTGGGTGGATCACCTGAGGTCGGGAGTTCAAGACCGGCCTCAACATGGAGAAACCCCGTCTCTGCTAAAAATACAAAAAAAAAATTAGCTGGGCGTGGTGGTGTATGCCTGTAATCCCAGCTACTCAGGAGGCTGAGGCAGGAGAATTGCTTGAACCTGGGAGGCGAAGGTTGCGGTGAGCCGAGATCGCGCCATTGCACTCCAGCCTGGGCAACAAGAGCGAAACTCAGTCTCAAAAAAAAAAAAAAAAAAAAAAAAATTGGTTAAAAGAAGCTACACTCACAGAATAAAATACAAATACTATAAACTATAGGTCAATAAATTAGATAACTTCGATAAAATGAACAAATTCCTAGAAAAACATAACCTATCACAACTGACTAAGTAAGAAATAGAAAACTAAAGACATATAACAAATAAAAAGATCAAATTAATGATCAAAAAAACGACGCACAAAGAAAAGCCCAGACCCAGGTGGCTTCATTTGTAAATTCTACCAAACGTTTAAAGAAAAGTTAATACGAATTCCTCATACTTACTCTCAAGAAAGTCAAAAGAAAGCCCGCAGAATGCTAGAAAATATTTGCAAATCGTGTATCTGATAAAGGACGTGTCTCTACAAAAAGAAACTCTTACAACTCAGTAAGAAAAAGACAGCTCAATTTAAAAATGGGCAAAGGATCTAAATACACATATCCCCAAAGAAGACATACAAAGGAACAATAAGTACATAAAAAGACACTCAAGCCATTAATCATGAGGAAATGCAAATCAAAACCACAGTGAGATACCACTCGTACCACTAACACAGCTATGACCAAAAAACAGAATATCACAGGTGTGAGCAAGGATGTGGAGAAATCAGATCCCTCATCTATTGCTGGTAGGAATGTCAAACAGCACAGCCATTGTGGAAAATCATCTGGCCATTCCCTAAAACGTTCAAGGAATTATGACCACACGACTCAGCAATTCGACCCCTAGGAATATACACAAAAGAATTGTAAGCAGGTACTCAAGCAAATACTTGTACACAAACATTCACAACTGCAGTATTCATTCTTGCCAAACGGTGGGTACAACCCAAATGTCCATCAACTGACGAATAAACAAAATGTGCTATATCCATACGATGGAATAATATTCAGCCATTAAAAATAATGTACTGACACATGCCACAACACTGCTGACCCTTGAATGCATTACACCAGATGAAAAAAGGTAGGGATACGGCCGGGTGCGGTGGCTCACGCCTGTAATCCCAGCACTTTGGGAGGCCGAGGAGGGCGGATCACGAGGTCAGGAATTCAAGACCAGCCTAGCCAACATGGTGAAACCCCGTCTCTACTAAAAATACAAAAATTAGCTGGGCATGGTGGCGGGTGCCTGTAATCCGAGCTACTTGGGAGGCTGAGGCAGGAGAATCACTTGAACCTGGGAGGCGGAGGTTGCAGTGAGCAGAGATCACACCATTGCACTCCAGCCTGGACAACAGAGCAAGACTGCCTCTCAGTAAATAAGTAAAATAAATAAATAAATAAATAAGTACTGATGTGTGAACCGAATGGATGACAAATTCCCTCACTACAGGAGGAGGGATAGCAAAGCAGTTAAGAACCTGCCTCTGTACCCACATGAACCAGCAGTGCCACCCCTAGACACCTACACACGAGAATGGAAAATACGCGTCCACACAAAAACTCTTACATGAGGCCGGGCGCGGTGGCTCACGCCTGTAATCCCAGCACTTTGGGAGGCCAAGGCGGGCAGATCACAAAGTCAGGAGATCGAGACCATCCTGGCTAACACGGTGAAACCCCGTCTCTACTAAAAATACAAAAATTAGCCAGGCGTGGTGGCGGGTGCCTGTAGTCCCAGCTACTCGGGAGGCTGAGGCAGGAGAATGGCATGACCCTGGGAGGTGGAGCTTGCAGCGAGCCGAGATTGTGCCACTGCACTCCAGCCTGGGCGACAAAGTGAGACTCCATCTCAAAAAAATAAAAAAAAGACAAAAGTCAGAGATAAAGGACCGTGATTCCATTTTTATCAAATGTCCAGAGTATGTAACCTCACAGAGACAGAAGGAAGATTAGAGGTTGCTTATGCTGAGGGGGATGGGGGATTGGAAGGTGATAGCTAAAAGGTACGAATTTCGTTTCAAAGCAATAAAAAGGTTCTAAAACTGATTATGATGGTGGTTACACAGCTCCGTGAATGCCACCAAAAACCACTGAATTGTACGCTTTATTTTTTATTTTTTGAAATGGAGTTTTGCTCTTTTCACCCAGGCTGGAGTGCAATGACGCGATGTCAGCTCACTGCAACTTCCACCTCCTGGGTTCAAGCGATTCTCCTGCCTCAGCCCCCAGAGTATAACTGGGATTACAGGCATACGCCCCTACGCCCGGCTAATTTTTGTATTTTTGGTAGAGACGGGGTTTCACCATGTTGGCCAGGCTGGTCTTGAACTCCTGACCTCAGATGATCTGCCTGCCTCGGCCTCCCAAAGTGCTGGGATTAAAGGTGTGAGCCACCACACCTGGCCAAATTGTACACTTTAAATGGGTGACTTTATGATATGTAAATTATATCTCAACAAAGCTGTTCAAAAAAACTATACAATCATTCAAAAACACGCAACAGATTCGTGTTGCTTACATATGACACTCTCCAAGATATATTAAGTTGAGGGGTGGAGGAAATCAGAGACAATACATTGAATATAATCCCAATTTTATAAAAACAGCCAGCCACAGTGGTTCACACCTGTAATCCTAGCTACGCAGGAGGCTGAGGCAGGAGGGTCGCTAGAGTCCAGGAGTTCAAAGCTGCAGTGAGCTATGATCATGACACTGTACCCTACCTTGGGTGACACAGTGAGGCTCCATCTCTTAAAAAAAAAAAAAAGATACCGTAAGTCTACCTCTATTATGTATGCATATAAATTCACAGAAAATGATCTGAAGGACTATATCTCAAACTATCCAAAAGCCATTGTGTCAATAAATGAGGGGTCTGGCGCGGTGGCTCACACCTGTAGTCCCAGCACTTTGGGAGGCTGAAGCGGGCGGATCACGTGAGCCCAGGAGTTCGAGACCAGCCTGGCCAACATAGTGAAACCCCGTCTCTACTAAAAATACAAAAATTAGCCGGGTATGGTGGTGCATACCTGTAATCCCAGCTACTCGGGAGGCTGAGGCATGAGAATCACTTGAACCCAAGAGGCGGAGGCTGCAGTGAGCCGAGATCCCACCACTGCACTCCAGCCTGAGTGACAAAGTGAGGCTGTCTCAAAAGAAAAAAAAAAAGCAGAAAAATTGTGCAAAGGACATGAACAAATGATTAAAGGACACACACAAAATGACCGATGAACACATGGAAACAAGCCCAACCTCTCTAGTTATGAAAGAAATTAAGATGACAGTAAGATAACATCTTTCACGATCAGATCAACCAGTGTCGGCAAGGATATGTGGCAGGAATGAGCAACAGTGCAGCCACTGTGTCCAGTCTGCAGGCCCAGGCTGCAGGAACTCTGGTGAGTGCATACCTGATACACCTTTCCGAAAGGCACCAGGTGTCCAAAACGTTTAAAATATCCACGTCCTTTGGTCCAATAAACCCACTCTAAGGAATTTACCCTAGAACAATATCCGGGCCATGCCACAAGAACACACGTACAAGGATGTTTGTCCCAGCACTGTTTATGGGCCAAAAAGTCTGAGCGATGGGGGAAGTACCCAACCGTGAGAGGAAAAGTAAATAAGGCACAGGGGTTACACTCATACAATAAACTACAAGAGGAGGTCTGTGTTCTGATGCTACTGCAAAGATTCACAATGCATTGCTAAGTGTGAAAAATAGGGTTTTGAGCAAGATGATCCCATTGTTTCCATTAAACATAAAGAATGTGTTTGTGTATAGAGGTGCAGGACCGCATCTGAGGGCGTGCATCACCCCCACGGAGAAAAATATCCTGAAGGATACACAACAAAACGAGGTTGAAGGTACGGATGATTTTTCCCTTTTTGCTTTTCAGTACTTATTTTATTTTTTTCTGAGACGGAGTCTCACTCTGTCACCCAGGCTGGAGTGCAGTGGCGCCATCTTGGCTCACTGCAACCTCCACTTCCTGGGTTCAAGTGATTCTCCTGCCTCAGCCTCCCAAGTACCTAGGATTACAGGCATGCACCACCATGCCCAGTTAATTTTTGTATTTTTAGTAGAGACAGGGTTTTACCATGTTGGCCAGGCTGGTCTTGAACTCCTGACCTCAAATGATCCGCCTGCCTTGGCCTCCCCAAGTGCTGGGATTACAGGCGTGAGCCACCGCGCCCAGCCTAGGTTCCACGTCTTTTTATTTTTGTTTGTTTTTGAGACAGGGTCTCACTCTGTCACCCAGGCTGAAGTGCAGTGGCATGATCACAGCTCACTGCAGTCTCGATCTCCCGGACTCAAGCGATCCTCCCACCGCACCCTCCCAAGTAGCAGGGACTACAAGCACCTGCAACCACACCCAGCCAATTTTTGTATTTTTAGTAGAAACAGGGTTTCATCATGTTGCCCAGGCTGGTTTTGAACTCCTGAGCTCAAGCGATCCTCTCGCCTCAGCCTCCCAAAGTGCTGGGATTACAGGCGTGAGCCACCACGCCCAACAAGTTCGACCTCTTGAAGACAGAAGCATCAAAGAATCCATGGACACATCTTAAAACCAAAATGTCAACGAAGGCTTTTTGCAAGACACAAGATCCCAGACAGACCTTAAAGGATCAAGAGAAATCACTGGATAGAGAGGGGTGAGGAGGGTGTGGCACTCAGGCAGCAGGAACTGAATGGGCAAAGACAGAAAAGAGAAGCAGCTCGGCACACAGTCAATGAGGCGTTAGTGGATCAGCCCGGCCGGCTGGAGGCCTCTGGGTTAGACATCCTTTGAAGACCAGATGGGAGAGCAAAGCTGTGGCCTGGGCCTGAGAGACCCTGAACACCAGAACTCAGGCTTCAGCTGCAAGGCCGTGCAGAGTGATTTAGGTTTAGGTGCAGCAGAAACACACAGGAGGCAGCAGAGCCCGGTGGTCGAAGCCCAGGTCTGCGGAGTGGGCAACCTGCTACTGCCCAGCTGTGCTGCATGAGGCATGTTAACCTCTCTTCATTCCTCTCTTAAGTTCCTCACCTGAAAATTGAAGCAGGCTGGGCACAGTGGCTCACGCCTGTAATCCCAGCACTTAGGGAGGCTGAGGTGGGTGGATCATTTGAGGTCAGGAGTTCAAGACCAGCCTGGCCAACATGATGAACCCCATCTCTACTAAAAATACAAAAATTAGCTGAGCATGGTGGCGGGCGCCTGTAATCCCAGCTACTTGGGAGGCTGAGGCAGGAGAATCGCTTGAGCCTTGGAGGCGGAGGTTGCAGTGAGCCGAGATCACGCCATTGCCCTTCAGCCTGGGTGACAGAGCAAGACCCTGTCTAAAAAAAAAACAAAAAAAAATTGAAGCAAATAGTCCCTGACTTTAGCGCTCTTAGGCAGATGAGGTGAGAACAGGTGTAAGAAGTGCCCAGCCAGGGCGTGGTCTGCAGTGAATGCCCAGTAAATAGCAGCTCCTAGAAGGAGCTATTGGAAAGCTCCCTCTGGAAGCATCCTTTGTCCAGTTGGAGGTGGTCTAGCAGCTTCAAGATACTTTTTCTCTATTTCATTGGTCTTCCCAGAGACAGTGTCTTTAGAAGACTGTTAGAAATGAGTCTGGCTGGGCGGGTTGGCTCACACCTGTAATCCCAACATTTTGGGAGGCCGAGGAGGGCAGATCACCTAAGGCCAAGAGTTTCAGACCAGCCTGGCCAACATGGTGAAACTGTGTCTCTATTAAAAGTACAAAAATTAGCCAGGCGTGGTGGCACAGGCCTGTGATCTCAGCTACTCGGGAGGCTGAGGCAGGAGAATCACTTGAACCCGGGAGGTAGAGGTTGCAGTGAGGCAAGATTGTGCCACTGCACTCCAGCCTGGGCAACAGAGCGAGACTCCATCTCAAAAAAAAAAAAAAGAGGAAGAAGAAGAAAAGAAATGGGTCTGAATGAAGATGCCCCATGGCCTGGGGCTGGCACAGGTGGTGAGAAGGGCTATGATTCAGCCTCAGCCATGAGCAATGTGCTGGGTGGATGATCCCTGCATGGACAGTGCCCAGCAGCAGAAATCAGCCAGTGGCAGCATGGCCTCGGCTGGGCTGGCCCCACTTCTCAGCGACTTGCTGCACTTTCCAATGGGACAGTTGGCAGGGAGTGAGTCTCCTTTTCCACCCAGAAGCAGCATGACTCAGGCCAGCCGGGAACAGCAGCTCAGCCTTTCGGACACACCCTCGTCCACACACCCTGAGATGGCTGCATACAGCCAAGGGCACACAGCAGGCACTCAGTTAATGCTCAGGGCACACAGCGGGCACTCAGTTAATGTTCAGGGCATACAGCAGGCACTCAGTTAATGCTCAGGGCATACAGCAGGCACTCGGTTAATGCTCAGGGCACACAACAGGCACTCAGTTAATGCTCAGGGCATACAGCAGGCACTCAGTTAATGCTCAGGGCACACAGCAGGTGCTCAGTTAATGCTCACTGACTCACTGGCATTGCCCCAGAGACTAACGTCCTGCCCGGGACAGCCTTCGGAAGGGATCTCCCTCTACCAGGAAGCCAGCCGCTGGATTTTCACAGAGGCATGAATTGAGTCTCCTCATTAATAGCAGCGTCCATGCAGCTGTCTAATGTATTAGCGGCAGCAGCTCTTGCCACCCAAATCAGAGGGGCGGCCAGCATTTGCCCGTGGGCTCTGCATTCACAGCCAGTCAATAGATAACCACGCAGAGCCAGCACTCAGCCGAGGAACTCCGTCTGGGCCCCAGGTTCCACCTCTGTCCCCACCACCTCCCAATACAGAAACAGCCTGGTCTTCCTTTAGAAAGGCAGAGAGTGTCTTTGGGGAGAAGGATGCTGGAGGAGGTCCCAGGTAGCAGGGGCAGATGTGAACAAGAACCGCAAGGAGCAATTTAGGCTTGAGACATCTTGAGGCATCTTTCCCAATGCCCCTACTTGCCAGTTCTGGTGCCAGCCCACTGCCCAGGCAGCAAAGCAGAAGAAGTGACGGGAAAAGATGGCACTCATGTGAGTCCAGGACCCCCTCTCTCCATCTCACCACGCTGTGCCCTCCCTGCCTCCCCCTGGTCCACAGCAGCTCTACACACGGGCACGGCTTCTCCTGCAGACAGGCAGCCACCTGTTCCTTCCCTCTTGCTGCACCCCAGCTCATGAGACCCCCGCCCCTGCAACACTCTTGCCTCTCTCCCCTCTCTGACCCTCGCTGGAGAAGTGACACTCACTGGCCCCACCTACAGCGTGCTGGGTCCTTGCTGGGCTACCTGCCCTGGCCCTGGGTTCCTCTCCTCTGCTTCTGGAGGTGGGGTGTGTTTATGTGTCAGCAGCCTCACTAAAAACCCTGCTCCTGGGAGGCACCGCACACCCATGCTCATAGAACCATGCTGTCTGAGTGCTCGCACCTTTCCATGGGGCTAAAAACATGACCGTTAACTCACAGGGCTGTGGCGGGACCACACAGGCCAGCGTGTACAGAGCCTGACACACAGGTCGCTCAACGAGCCCTCGCAATCGCCTCGTTATCCCCGCCCACCCCAATCCAGGACACGTGGAGGGGGCAAGGCCACGTTAACGGCAAACGAAAAACATTACCAGAAGACAAGGATGGAGGAGCAGGTGTTTTGCACCTACGTGGGTCCCAGGAAAATCAGGGGGGAGATGCAGGCCAGAAAGTGCTGGGCGGGGGAAGCAAACAGGTCAGAGTGAGTTTCTCAGCCCGATGGAGAGGGAAGACATGACCAAGGAAAAGGATTTCTGGAGAGTTCTCTAAACCCCTTTCTGGAAAGCTGGGGGAACTGGGCACGCCCTGGGAGCGGGATGGGACGTGTCCCATGTTGTCTGACCACCGAGCACGCCACACTGCCCGACTCCGCCGCTGGCCCAGAAGTCCCCATCCACAGGGCAAGCAGGATGAGAACCAGCCGGCCACCAGGCTGGCTGCAGAACAGAAGGTCCTCGAGGGCAGAGCTCTTTGTTTGCTGTATCCCTGTGCTATTAATAGAACTGCCTAGCACACAGTAGGTGCTCAATAAACATTTGCTAGATGAATGGCTAAATATTCTGCTAAGCAAGATGCAATGAAGCAGGTGGTGGAGGCCGAGTCTTGGCCTGGAAGTGGCCAGGGCGGGCTTCTCGGGATGGCTAGAGTCAGGGCTGGATGGGCCAGTGTTACTGCTATTAACACTGCTGTCTGTGCTCTGGCCACAGACTGCACCCCTCACCCTGGATGGCCAACCCTATGCCCAGTGGGTGCCCCCAATAACGAACTGTCCTCCAGAATCAGGTCCTGTTCCAACCAAGTCTCCCACCACCACCCCCGCCGAGCTACCTGCTTGCTCCTCTTTCCCTTCTCTGGTCTCCTTTTTCCACCAACTCCTGCCGCTCACGGCTCCTTTGTTGCTAGAGGGTTTCAGAGGTGCCATTTTACTATGTCACTGGGGCCAGGAGCCTGCGATGGCTCTCTGTTAAGTGTGGCAGTGGTAATGCCACAGAATCACCTGGGGGCTAGTTAAAACACAGTTTCCAGCAGGGCAAGGTGGCTCACGCCTGTAATCCCAACACTTTGGGAGGCCAAGGCGGGCGGATCACCTGGGGTCAGGAGTTCGAGACCAGCCTGACCAACACGGAGAAACCCCACTTCTACTAAAAGTACAAAAATTAGCCAGGCGTGGTGGCGGGCACCTATAATCCCAGCTACTTGGGAGGCTGAAGCAGGAGATTCACTTGAACCCGGGGAGTGGAGGTTGCAGTGAGCCGAGATCACACCACTGCACTCCGGCCTGGGCGAAGGAGCGAAACTCTGTCTCAAAAAAAAAGAAAAAAAAAAAAAAAAAGGTTTCCTAGGCCCCACCCCTAGAGCTTCTGATTCTTGGCCAAAGAATGCGTTTCTATGAAGTTCCCAACTGAGAACCACTGACCTATGGGATTAATCATGTTGAATGCTGCTGCTGTGTGGGAGGGACCATCTCTGAGCAGAGATACCAGAGCAGAGATGTGGAAAGGTGGGGAAGGGTGGGAAGATGGTTGGGTTTTTATAGGACATCTTAAATTAGGCAGACTCATATTTAAATTCTAAGACAGGACTAGAAGATGCAAATGACTTCAGGCACCAGGCAAGCAACCTAAACGAGTGATGGGAGAAGAGATGGAATCTGTAGTAATTAAAAACCTCCCAACAAAGAACAGTCCAGGGCCAGATGGCTTCATAGTGAAGCCGACCAAACACTTACAGAAGAATTCACACCAGCCCTTCTCACACTCTTCCAAAAATAGAAGAGGAGGAAACACTTCCTAACTCATCCTATGAGGCCAGCGTTATCAAAGTGACACAGAGGAACCACAGAAAACTACAGGCCAGTATCCTTATGGATAGAGTCAGACATCCTCAATAAAATACCAGTAAACCAAACCCAACAACATACTGTTATATTCCATGACCAAGTGGGATTTATCCTAGGAATGCAAGCTTGGTTCAACACAAGAAAATCAATGCAATAAGCTGGGCGCGGTGGCTCACACCTGTAATCCCAGCACTTTGGGAGGCTGAGGCAGGAGGATCACCTGAGGTCAGGAGTTCAAGACCAGCCTGGCCCACATGGTGAAACCCTGTCTCTACTAAAAATACAAAAATTATCCAGGCGTGGTGGCACGTGCCTATAATCCCAGCTACTTGGGAGGGTGAGGCATGAGAATCGCTTGAACCCAGGGGAAAGAGCTTGCAGTGAGCCCAGATTGTGCCACTGCACTCCAGCTGGGGCGAAAGAGCAAAACTCTGTCTCCAAAAAAAAAAAAAAAAAAAAAAAAAGAAAGAAAAAAAAGAAAATCAATGTAATGTATCACATTAACAGGATGACGAAGAAAAAATACATGATTATCTCAATTGATAACAGAAAGAGCACTTGACAAAAGCTAATATCCTTTCATGATATAAACTCTCAGAAAACTAAGAATAAAAGGGAACTTCCTTGACATAAAAGGCATTAAAAAAAAAAAAAAAGACATAGCTAACATCATACTCAATGACGAAAAACTAAAAGCCTTCCCCTTAAGATGAAGTAGCAACAAAACAAGGAAACTCACGTTCACCACTACCACTCAGTGTACTAAAAGCTCTAGCCAGAACAAAGAAATAAAAGGTATCTACCAAGGAAAGGAAACAGTAAAACTATCTCTATTGTCAGATGAGATGTTCCTACATAAAAAAACCTCACAGATTTCACACACACACAAAATCTACTAGAGCTGATAAAGGAAGTCTACAAAACTGCAGAGTACAAAAATCAGCTGTGTTTCTATACACCAGCAATGAACAATCAGAAAGACACAATCAGAAAAGATAAACAATAAAAATAATAAATAAAAATAAACAATCAGAAAGAAAATTAAGAAAACAATTCCATTTTAAAACAGCATTAGGCCAGGCACGGTGGCTGATGCCTGTAATCCCAGCACTTTGTGAGGCCAAGGCGGGTGGATCATGAAGTCAGGAGATTGAGGCCATCCTGGCTAACACAGTGAAACCTCGTCTCTACTAAAAATACAAAAAATTAGCCTGGCGTGGTGGCGGGCGCCGGTAGTCCCAGCTACTCGGGAGGCTGAGGCAGGGGAATGACAGGAACCCGGGAGGCAGAGCTTGCAGTGAGCCGAGATAGTGCCACTGCACTCCAGCCTGGGCGAAAGAGTGAGACTCCATCTCAAAAAATAAAAAATAAAATAGCATTAAGCCGGGCGCGGCGGCTCACGCTTGTAATCCCAGCACTTTGGGAGGCCGAGGCGGGCGGATCACAAGGTCAGGAGATCGAGACCACGGTGAAACCCCGTCTCTACTAAAAATACAAAAAAATTAGCCGGGCGTGGTGGCGGGCGCCTGTAGTCCCAGCTACTCGGAGAGGCTGAGGCAGGAGAATGGCGTGAACCTGGGAGGCGAAGCTTGCAGTGAGCTGAGATTGCGCCACTGTACTCCAGCCTGGGCGACAGAGCAAGACTCTGTCTCAAAAAAAAAAAAAAAAAAAAAAAAAAGCATTAAAAAGAATAAAATACCTAGGAACAAATTTAACTGAGTGGCTGGCACACTAAGCACTACAAAACATTGCCGAAAGAAATTAAAGAAGACATAAATAAATGGAACGACATTCCATGTTCATGGATTGGAAGATTTAATACTGTTAAGATGGCAGTACCATTCAAAGTGATCCACCTATCTAACGAAATCGCTATCAGAATCCTAGCTGGATATTTTGAAGAAATTGAAAAGCTGATCCTAAATTCGATAGGGAAATTCCATCCAGAATACTCAAAACCTTCTTAAAGAGGAAGGTCAAAGGTGGAGAACTCATATTTCCCAATCAATACTTACTATAAAGCTACAGTGATCAAAACGGTGTGGTCCTGGCATAAAAACAGGCATGTGAACCAACAGAGTAGAATTAAGAGTCCAGAGATAAACCCACATATCTATGGCCAACTGTGTTTTGACAGGATTGCCAAGACCAATCCTAGGGAAAGAATAGTCTTTTCAACAAATGGAGCTGCAAAAAAGCTCCACGTGCAAAGAACGAAGTTGGTAGTTCTCTTTTTAATGTTTTTAATTTTTTGAGCAATCTCTGTGCTGTTTCCCATAGCGGTTGCACCAATTTACATTTCTACCAACAGTGTGACAAGAGTTCCAATTTCTCCACATCCTCACCAATGCTTGTTATCTTTTGTGCTTTCAGTTTTTTTTGTTTGTTTTTTGTTTTGTTTTGAGACGGAGTCTCGCTCTGTCGCCAGGCTAGAGTGCAATGGCGCAATCTCGGCTCATTGCAACCTCCATCTCCTGGGTTCAAGCAATTCTCCTGCCTCAGCCTCCTGAGTAGCTGGGATTACAGGTGTGTACCCCACTACACCCGGCTAATTTTTTGTATTTTAGTAGACACGGGTTTCACCATATTGGCCAGGATGGTCTCGATCTCCTGACCTCATGGTCCGCCCTCCTTGGCCTCCCAAAGTGCTGGGATTACAGGCGTGAGCCACCATGCCTGGCCTCTTCTGTGGTATTGATACTAGCCATCCTAACAAGTCTGAGGTGACATATCACTGTGGTTTTATTTGCATTTCCCTGATGATTAATGACCCTCTCCTATACCTGTTGACCACTCGTATGTCTTCTTTAGAGAAGTGTCTATTCAAGTCTTTAGTACACGTTTTTGTTTTTGTTTTTGGAGACAGAGTCCTGCTCTGTCACCCAGGCTGGAGCGCAATGGTACGATCTCAGCTCACTGCCTCATCTGCCTCCCAGGTTCAAGCGATTCTCCTGCCTCAGCCTCCCAAGCAGCTGAGATTACAGGCGTGTGCAACCACACCCAGCTAATTTTTGGATTTTTAGTAGAGACAGGGTTTCACCATGTTGGCCAGCCTGGTCTTGAACTCCTGACCTCAGATGATCTGCCTGTTTCAGCCTCCCAAAGTGCTGGGATTATAGGCGTGAGCCACTGCACCCGCCCCTTTAGTGCACTTCTTAAATCAGGTGAGGCTTTTTTATTATTGAGCTGTAGAAGTTCCTTATACATTTTAAAAATTGACCCCTTATCTGATATATGGTTTGCAAATATTTCCTCCCATTCTGTAGGCTGCTTTTCCACCCTGTTGATTGCTTCCTTTGCTGTGCAGAAGCATAATAATTCTATCTCCATAAAATATCTAGAATGGGTAAATCTATAAAGACAGAGAAGAGAGTCGTGATTGTCATGGGCTTGGGGGGAGGAAAAAGTGGGGAGTAACTGCTTAAAGGGGTCTTATTTGGGGATGATAAAATATTTTGGAACTAGGCCAGGTATGGTGGTTCACACCTGTCATCCCAGCATTTTGGGTGGCCAAGGTGGGCAGATCACTTGAGGTCAGGAGTTCAAGACCAGCCTGACCAACATGGTGAAACCCCATCTCTACTAAATATACAAAAATTAGCCAGGCATGGGTGGTGAGCGCCTGTCATCCCAGCTACTCGGGAGGCTAAGGCAGGAGAATCATTTGAACTCAGGAGGCGGAGGTTGCAGTGAGCCAATATCACACCACTTCACTCCAGCCTGGGTGACAGAGCAAGACTCCATCTCAAAAATAAAATAAAATAAAAATTGGAATTAGATAGACGTGATGGTTGTACAACATCACGAAAGTACTAAATGCCACTGAATTGTTCACTTTAAGATCATTAATTTTATGTTATGTAAATTTCACCCATTTTTTTAAACGAGAAAAAGAGCATGAGACTGAGATAATGGTACACTGAAGAGCACACAGCCATTCCAAAGGGGGGCGGCCACTATTTACTTGTCTCTCACTAAGCTGTCCAGCAGAAAGGCAAGCTCAGTGTTGCTGAAGTTCTCAAAATAAGCCAAAAATCCAATTTTTTGTGTGAGTCTCCCAATGTTTGTACATGGATGACACAAAATTTTAAAAATCTCTATGTGGACCAAATGCAATCATTCTATGAGCCAAATCAGCCCCCAAGTTTCAGCCCCAAACACAAGTTTCAAGCTATGGAAGCCACTGAATGTTCCCGAGCTAGAAGATGAGATGATATTAAGCAATGTTTTAGGAAGTCCCAAGGTATCCTCTGTTGGGCACTGGTGATGTGCCAGGCAGGCACAAGGCACTGAATCGGGCACTTTCCACACGCCTCACACGTACTCGGGGAGGGGGGGCTGGAGGGTTGGGGACAAGTGGTTAAGCAGCTTGCCCAAAATGAATCCTGATTCAAATTCAGATCCATCAAGGTTTGCCAACTCAGCATCTCACGTGCATGTCTGACAAGCACCTCAAACTTCCCAAGTTAGAGGCCAAAACAGGAACTCTCCTTCATTCTTTCCCTCAAAAGCCATCTCAGTGACACTCAGGACAAAGTCCAGAGAGTCGGCCGGGTGCGGTGGCTCACGCCTGGGAGGCCAAGGCAAGTGGATCACCTGAGGTCAGGAGTTCGAAACCAGCCTGACCAACACGGTAAAACCCCGTCTCTACTAATAATACAAAAATTAGCCGGGCGTGGTGGTGCATGCCTGTAATCCCAGCTACTCCGGAGGCTGACGCAGGAGAATCACTTGAACCTGGGAGGCGGAGGTTGCAGTGAGCCGAGATCGCGCCACTGCACTCCAGCCTGGGCGACAAGAGCAAAAACTCTGTCTCAAAAAAAAAAAAAACCCAAGAGTCATCACTGATTTCTTGATCCCTCATCCCCCACATCCAATCCTCCTGGCAAGTCCGCCATCACAAGGCAGCCGAAATCTCACCACCTCTCGTCACCTCCACTGCCTCCCTCATCTCACGGCGCCTCAACTGGACAGCGCCTCGGGCTCCTGCCTCCTTCCAACCCCCTCTCAAATCAGTTCCCCACAGAACAGCCACGTGGTCTTTTTTTTGTTTTTGTTGTTTTTATTTTATTTTTAATTTACTTTTTGGATGGAGTCTTGCTCTGTTGCCCAGGCTGGAGTGCAACGGCGTGATCTCAGCTCACCACAACCTTCGCTTCTACCTCCCGGGTTCAAGCGATTCTCCTGCCTCAGCTTCCCGAGTGGCTGGGATTACAAGTACGTGCCACCATGCCCAGCTAATTTTTGTATTTTTAGTAGAGACGGGGTTTCACCATGTTGGCCAGGTTGGTCTCAGACTCCTGACCCCAAGTGATCCACCCACTTCAGCCTCCCAAAGTGCTGGGATTACAGGCATGAGCCACCGTTCCCGGCCTACATGGTCTTTTGAAAGACCAATCAGATGAGATCAGTTCCCAGCTTAAAACTCTCCACTATCCCACTACCCACACCCTGCCAGGGTCCAGAGAGATTGGGCCATTTCTGGCTGGTCACAAGGTCCCCAGTCCCCCCACGGCATCCTGGAGCCCATGGTGGTGCAGCCTGAGATTGGGGAACTCCTTGTTCCAACCCTACAAACAAGTGTCCTGTCACTCCTCACACTTGTCCCCGAATTGTCACCCTCAGCTCCCCTAGAGAAAAAGATGACACAGCCAAGGAGGGAGAAGAAAGGCAAGAAAACAGCCAGTCCCAGGCTGGCAGCAGGCAGGGGAATGAGGAAGAGCCTCACAGTCCCCACCTGGCCAAGTCTGCCTGGGTCCCCCATGTTCACCAGGAGGAGGCACAAAGGGCCTGCCAAAGCTGGAAGAGGGGTCTGCAGAGCCTGCAGGGACAGTGTGGCTTGGCAGCAGAGGACCACGGCTCACACTCTCCTCGCTGGGCCTCACACTAACCACACTCTGAGGCTCCGTGACAGGACACAGAGTCCCCAGAACCACAGCACAAAGAAGAGAGGGAGGGACCCGCAGCCTGGCCAGCTCCAAGCATCCAGGCCAGGCGGAAGCCCAGCTGAGGAGGCCCTCCCTCTCAAGTCCTGGGAGCTCCCACCTATGCACAGCCTTTGGCTGGCACGAGGTCCCCTCGGGCCCCGGCAGGGAGCCGAGAAGCCTTCCCAGAGGAACACAGAAGTGAGTTCTCTCCAGCCCTCTGCCAGGACCCACCTCGAATCTCCAAGCCAGGGAGGAGAGGCCCGGGTGCTGAGTCTGTCCCCTGCCCTCCACGTCCCCCACCCAGAGGCCCCTCTGTCCCTGGTCTCGGTTCCTCCTTCCCCTGAGTGAAGGGTGGCTTCCACGACCCGTGGCAGGCAAACAGCCACTCGGGGCTCCCTGCCAGGTGACAACAGGAGAAGCTCTGTTCCCCACCCCCTCCAGGCAGCAGGGCCTGGACGGGCATCCCTCCACAGCCCAGGGACACTCACGAAAAGGTACTTTAAGAAATCCATCTTCCGCCAGGGCCTGTGTCCTGAGAGTCGGGGGCCTGCTGCCTTTTAGCACCGCTGCAGCTGCTGCTACCACCACGGCGGCAGCTGCTGCTGACGCTGGACAACTTCCTTCAGATCAAACAAGGAACTACAGGACTTGGGTGCCCGCCCGAAGCTGTTAGTCCACACTGACTAGCACTGACCTTTGACCTGTCCTCTGCCGCGGGTGTTTTTCTGGGGAACCCAGGGCTGATGGAGCTGCCACACGCCTTACGTCATAAGGGCAAGGGGGGTCCCTTCCAAGGGAGAGGCCCCACGCCAGCAGGTGATGAGTGGACACCCACTGGGGCCTAGGAAGGTAAAGGGGTGAGAAGCCCCCTCCCTCCATCCCTGCCCTGAGTGAGTTCTCAACACTGCTGGCCTGCGAGGCTGGACAGAAGGCAGGACTGGGACACAGGAAACCAGCGACAGTGTCGGGCCTGAAGGAGACCCTGGGTCTGGTGTGTTAGGAGACTCCAGCAGGCTCCACTTGGTGGGGGCCTCAATTTTCCCTTCTCTCAACTGGGAAGCCCTCTCTGTGCAAGAAAAATAAAAACAAATAAAAGAGAGACCGGTGCCTGCATCTTTCGAGGCATTCCCACGCACCTCACACAACCTAAGAGGTGTGAAGAAAGAGCTAAAAGAGTAAGTGCGCCAGGCAAGGCAGCTCCCGCCTGTCATCCCAGCACTTTGGGAGGCCGAGGTGGGTGGATCACCTGAGGTCAGGAGTTCGAGACCAGCCTGGCCAACATGGTGAAACCCCGTCTCTACTAAAAATACAAAAATTAGCTGGGTGTGGTGGCGCACGCCTGTAATCCCAGCTACTCGGGAGAGTGAGGCAGAGGATCACTTGAACCCGGAAGGCAGAGGTTGCAGTGAGCCAAGACTGCGCCATTGCACTCCAGCCTGGGTGACACAGTGGGACTCTGTCTCAAAAAAGAATAAGTGGTGGCTTGGAGGGCTGGAAAGGGGTGTGCAGAGGCATAGGGAACTGTTTTCTTTGAGGAACAGCCTGAATTTTTTTTTTTTTTTTGTGACAGAGTTTCACTCTTGTTGCCCAGGCTGGAATGCAATGGCCTAATCTCGGCTCACTACCACCTCTGCCTCCTGGGTTCAAGAGATTCTCCTGCCTCTGCCTCCTGAGTGGCTGGGATTACAGGCGCCCACCACCATACCCGGCTAATTTTTGTATTTCTAGTAGAGATGGGGTTTCGCCATGTTGGCCAGGCTGATCTCAAACTCCTAACCTCAGGTGATCCACCTGCCTAGGCCACCCAAAGTGCTGGGATTACAGGCATGAGCCATCGCACCCAGCCAGATATTTATTTTTTTATCCAAGGTGTTTTGTGTGTGTGTTACTCTGTTTAAAAAAAAAATTAACATGGTTTAAATAAAGATAGCAGTGCTCATGCCCTATAATTATCTTACCAAAAAAAATTTCAAATAAATATAGCGAATAGCTGGGGGAGACACACCATGAGCTCAGCGCAAAGAGGGACCTGGTGCTGTGGGGGAGGAGGAGCCAGCCCCGGCTCAGCCCACGGCTCCCCTGGGTCTCACAGTCTCTTTCCAACACTAATAACACGTCACACTCCATACCCATCCAGGGCCCTCGGTTCTGTTCCAGCTTTGGGAGGAAAGCAAGGTCCTCAGCTTGGAAGGAAAGGAATGAATTTTTTAAACTCACAAAACAAGGCAATGTGGTGTGAGAGAAACAGCTCCAGACCTCGCACGGGGCAGACAAGCTAACTCGTGGCTCTGCTGCTGACAAGCTGCGTGGTTTAGTCACTCAGCCTCTGAGCCTCAGTTTCTATATCTATAAAATGGAAGAAATATAAGCCACTCTGCAAAGTGGCTGTAGAATAGGACATGACGTACGTGCTGTGTCCAGAGCAAGATGAGACACGAAATGTCCTCTGTCGATGGCAATTGTTATGATCATCGATCCTTCCTCCCAGCCCCCCTGGCTCTGTGCTCGCTCCCTGCTCCTGCCCAGCCTGCCAGCAGACACAAAGCCCGTCTCCTCTCTCCAGCACAGCCCTATCCTGTGCTTGCTTCAGCTCCAGAACCCCACAGTCTTCCAAGGGAGAACAGAGGCCAGGAAATATCTCCAGGGGCTGGGGGAAGACATAGCTTCATTGAGGCCAGGCAGAAAAGACCTTGGCACAGGTCCATCCCCAGGGGCTTGAAATGACGCTGGAGGTCAGGGGATAAGGGCGGAGAGGAGCATAGCTCTAGGATGTGAACTGCGCCACCTCCCTCCTTTGGAAGATCCATGTGCTAGAGGGACCCCTAGCTGCAGACAGGTCTGACAATGTCCCTTCCAGCTCAAAATTCTGACATAAAAGACCATCTTGGAGAAGGGATATTGTCAAGTTCATGAGCCTCGCTGTCCCTACTGAGCCCTTCTCTCCTTCCCCTGGAAAAAGGGACCCAGGATAAGCCTCATGCATCCTCAACATCCTTCCAGCTCCCTCCTGCACGTGCTGCTGGCCTGGCTCATCTCCACTCCTACTCAGAGCCAGTGAGTCATTCAGCACAGTGTCCCCCAGCACACCCTGCCATGGCCATTCCTGCAGCCCCAGCCTCAGGAACGTGGCATGCCCCAAGCTGGAAGGACATGCCATATCCAGAATATTTCTGCAACCCCCTTGGCCATAGCATCCCAGGGTCCAGAAAACCAAGGATCCAAGCTCCTGCCTCTTTGCAGAAATGCATTCAGAAGGAGCAAGGAAGAAGAGAGATGGAGAACAAACTTACTGATCTCCTCCGGGCCAGGCACTGGCTTGGAGCTGGAGACCCAAGGAAGATCACCCTCGGTCCCTCTCCTCCTTCCCACTCCACTTTATTTGCTTGACTCCTACTTGTCCTTTAGCTCTTAACTTGGAGGTCACCTCCTCCAGGAAGCCCTCTTGGTCTCCACCCTCCTCCCTGTCCCCAAGGTGGTACTCCCGTCCTACACATGCCTTATCCAATCACTTATCTCTCAGCCTTAAAACTTCGTGTTTAATTGTCTGTTTCCCCCATTTCATCTGTAATCCCAGCACCTCGCACACAGGTGCAGTAAACACTTGCTGAATGAATAACTGAAGAAAGGAACTGACTTCAGTCTGGTGACTATGACAGTCATAGAAGCAAATAATTACAATCCAGAAAACAAAGAGCAAGGAGCATGGGTAAAGCCCACGCCTGCCTGGGCGCACAGAGGAGTGGGCGATGGCTCTCCTGCAAGGAAGGGGGTCCGGGAGGACCTTCTAGAGGGTTATTCCCTCCGTTTTGGAGATAAAGCCGCAGAGGTAAAAAGGGAATCAGGGCTGCATCTGAGGGTACACAGTAATAGAGCAAGACTCAATATCAGAGCCCAGGACCCATTCCTACCACCTCCCATTTGACCCTCAGGATCATCCATTTTGGGGCACCAGGGGAGGGTAACTAAAGCTCAGAGAGGTTAACTGGCCTGCTGAAGGTCACACAGCCTGTTAATAGCAGAGCCAAGTGTTCTGAGTGAAAGAGGTTCGAGGCAGAGAGGAAGGAGAGGAAGAGGGAGGAAGAAGGTGAGTGTGTTTGTGTTAACCTCAGAGGGCACAAAGGAGGGTCTGGCTGGCAGAGAAGGCCCACAGCCCCCGGCAGGGTCACGAGCAGAGAGCAGTGTGGCCACACTCTGACATCCTCTCCATGGCCAGGGGAGGTAACCAAGCAAAGAAGGAGGCATGAAGGCCAGCGAGACAAATAGTACTTAAGAGGCAAAACTGGGTGGGGGGAGCGGGGAGGGACAGCATTAGGAGATATACCTAATGCTAAATGACGAGTTAATGGGAGCAGCACACCAACATGGCACATGGATACATATGTAACGAACCTGCACATTGTGCACATGTACCCTAAAACTTAAAGTATAACAATAAAAAAAAAAAAAAAGAGGCAAAACTGGCCACCGGCCACTGGAGGTGGAGACAGGGAGAGGAGATGGCAGTCTGCGCATATCTCCCCGCTGTCAAATTAGCCTCCTGAGCCTCTGAATGAGAGACCTCTCTTCTCTCGAAACCAGAAACCCCATTATTAAGGATGCCCAGCAGTGATCATTCATTTATAAAATACCCCGGCTGGAGCAAGCCCGCCAGATCGGCCGCGTTTCCTTCCTTGCTCGTGGTTTTTCTCCAGCAGCTGCAATCCGGTGAAGAGAGCGTGGGACTGAGTGTCAGACAGACCAGCCTCCAAATCCCAGCCCGGTCACCGGCCAGCTATGAGGCCTCGTGCCTCACTTGCCTCCTTTGTGACACTGGAGTAATGATCCCCACCCCCCGGCACTTCCGAAGATCAAATGAGACCACAAATGTGAACGTGCTTGATATTGCAACAGCGATCGAACAACAAATGTCTGCCGGCTCTATGTGTATTGGATTTATAGAATTAATTTCAGGATGGGGGCAGGGGGGTGACATTTATTGAGCTCTCACTCTATCTGTCAGACCCTTGACTAAAGATGTGGGATGTTCCCTTTTGTGTGTGTGTGTGTGACAGAGTTTCACTCTTATTGCCCAGGCTGGAGTGCAATGGCACAATCTCAGCTCACTGCAACCTCCGCCTACCAGGTTCAAGCAATTCTCCTGCCTCAGCCTCCCAAGTAGCTGCGATTACAGGCACCTGCCACCACACCCAGCGTATTTTTTGCATTTAGTAGAGATGGGGTTTCACCATGTTGGTCAGGCTGGTCTTGAGCTCCTGATCTCAGGTGATCCACCTGCTGCGGCCTCCCAGAGTGCTGGGATTCCAGGTGTGAGCCACTGCACCTGGCCTGAATAGGTTCTTTTATCTGATCCTCAGGACCACCTGTGAGGCAAGCATTATCATTACACCCGCTCTGTCGTTGAGAAAACTGAGGCTGAGAGTTAAATATCTAGATCAACAGGCAATGCAAACCCGTAGTCAGCCTCCAGGGTCCAAGTTTTGAGCCCTCCGCACTAACAGGGCTTGGGTGTATTGTCTAAATCAGCTGGTTGATACAGACGGTACAGGATGCCGAGAGACCAGATCCCACCTGTCTTCCCTAAAGCTTTGCTGAAGCCCCTCAGCCGGAATTCCCATGGCACTTGAGTTGGTTTTGGTAGGCGTCATATTCTGTTTCACACGAATAGCTAAGACTGATCTTTCCTCTAAACTGCACACCTTGCAGGCAGAAGCCATATTTACACACACCACAGTTGCACACACACTAGATTTCATCAAACCTAAAAGGACATCCACTGGAAGGTACACATTATTTTGTGCTCCGCTAAGAAAGCAAAAATGCTTCCAATTACAAATTACGGTGTGCTACTGCTTATGAGATGCGTCCTGATTTCAGAGTTGTTAAATGAGAGGGAAGAAAGTGTCTTAGAAGCAATGAAATACAGTAGTAGACACTCAGTAATTATTTGTACTCAGTAATTATTTCTTGGGGTAATGGCAAGAACACGGGATTTGTAATCTCAAGACTCAGGTTTGTGTCTTACCAGCTGGCAAAAAGGAGTATTTCATTTTCTTCTCCGCACAATGGGGAAATCATTCTTCTCTTCTGCAAGAACCAGAAGAGTTCAAGAAAGTGCTTTGTAAGGCTGGGCGCGGTGGCTCACGCCTGTCATCCCAGCACTTTGGGAGGCTGAGGTGGGCAGATCACTTGAGGTCAGGAGTTCAAGACCAGCCTGGTCAACATGGTGAAACCCCGTCTCTACCAAAAATACAAAAATTAGCCCAGCAGGGTGGCACGTGCCTATAATCCCAGCTACTCAGGAGGCTGAGTCAGGAGAATCACTTGAACCCAGGAGGCAGAGGTTGCAGTGAGCCGAGATCGTGCCATTGCACTCCAGCCTGGGCGACGGAACAAGACTCTGTCTCAAAAGAAAAAGTGCTTTGTAAACAGTCAAGTACCGAACCGACCTAAAGTACAAACAGGATAAAGATGAGGCATGGATGACGGACGCCATCCGTGGCTATGAGCAAAGACGGGTGACCCTGTGGGTATCCGCAAGAGGCTCTGTAAGGGCGTGGCTGCCTTGGGGCAATCGGCCCCATTTTTCCAAGAAACAACTGGGGCTCCTGCTTCCAAGCTGCCCACGCTGGTTAAGGCGCAAGGTTCCTACGCCACAGACTCTCCGAGGCAGGCTTTGCAGCGTCAGCTGGCCGAGCTCCTAGTCCTGATCCGGTCTTCAACCTGAAACTTCCAGTCTTCCCCCAAAGTGGGGCTCAGCTTCAGGTCTAAGCCTCTTAGTGGGGGAACTGGAAAAAAGCAGCTCTGGAAATCTCATCAGGTTATTCAAGACTAACCTTGCCAGCTCCGTAACAGGGTCAACTAGAGGGTTAGGCACTCTAGGAGAGGCAACAGCTCAGGCAAAGGCTGAGAGGCAGGAAAGCGAGCAGGGGGCTGGTTTGGCATCGGTCTCCCCAGCAGCCACAGCTGTGGTCCCATCTTCTCCGCCGTGTCTCTCTCTGAAGAATGGGAATAAAGAGCCCCCCAGGCTGACAGTGTGGGAGAAAAGGGAGGTGTTGGCCTCCCGGAAAATCTCTGCTTCCCTCCAAGGTTCCTTGTCCCTGGAAAATGCAAAGCGCCATGGGTTCGGCAGCTTGTACCCTCTCCTAACTGGCCCTGGCAGGCAGGTGTCTGGCTGTGTCAGAGGCACGGCTGGCCCCCTCCCTCACTCCGCAGTGGTCTCTGCTGCCCAACAAGGTTCCTCTCTACACCAGGCACTTTCCAACTTGCTCACCCGCCCACACGACTCCATTTCCTTCCGCTCGCCCTTCTCTCTTCCCGCCCTCTCCTGCCCACTGTCTGGCTGGCTCGTGGAGGAGGGAAACCACAGCCATGCTGCCCTGCACGCGGGGACACTGGGCCTCCTCCCCTCCGCCAAGCAAATGTTGAGAACCAGGCACTCCACATCCCGGTGCCATTCCCCTCCTCCCGCAATCCCAGCCTCGACCTGTGCCTGGAGGAGGAAAGGGGCTGAAGAAGCTTCTGGGTTTGCCCATCCAGAGGGAACACATCACAGACCAGACGTGGAACCCATACCTTGTCCGTGGTCCCTGCTCTCCTTTTTTTTATTTATTTATTTTTTTTTTGAGATGGAGTCTTGCTCTGTTGCCAGGCTGGAGTACAGTGGTGCAATCTTGGCTCACTGCAACCTCTGCCTCCCCTGGGTTCAAGTGATTCTCCTGCCTCAGCCTCCTGAGTAGCTGGGATTACCGGCGCCCGCCACCACTCCTGGCTAATTTTTGTATTTTTAGTAGAGATGGGGTTTCACCATATTGGTCAGGCTGGTCTAGAACTCCTTTTTTTTTTTTTTTTTTTTTTTTTGAGATGGAGTCTCACTCTGTCACCCAGACTGGAGTGCCGTGGCGCGATCTTGGCTCACTGCAAGCTCTGCCTCCCGGGTTCACGCCATTCTCCTGCCTCAGCCTCCAGAGTAACTGAGACTATAGGCGCCCGCCACCACGCCCAGCTAATTTTTTGTATTTTTAGTAGAGATGGGGTTTCACCCTGTTAGCCAGGATGGTCTCGATCTCCTGACCTCATGATCTGCCCACCTCGGCCTCCCAAAGTGCTGGGATTACAGGCGTGAGCCACCGCGCCCAGCCTCCTGACTATCTCAGAAGCTATCTCCTGCGTGGGCTCTCCTTCCACCTCCCCAACCCCTCTGGACAGAGTCCAGCAACATCTCAGGGGACCATGAACTCAGCGGCCACAGAGGAGGGTGGCCTAGTCCTGCCAGTAACTTGGCTAGGACCCACAGCTCACTTCACGCATCTCCAGAATAAAGATTCTCTATCTATTCTCACTGTCCAACTCACTCCCAGGGCTGTACAGATCAGACTGAATCAAAAGTTGCAACCCTGCTGCTCACACTGTGTTTTAAAAAATAATAAAAAAAATAGGATGGGTGCGATGGCTCACGCCTGTAATCCCAGCACTTTGGGAGGACGAGGCGGGCGAATCACGAGGTCAGGACATGGAGACCATCCTGGCTCACACAGTGAAACCCCGTCTCTACTAAAAATACAAAAAAAAAATTAGCTGGGTGTGGTAGCAGGCGCCTGTAGTCCCAGCTACTCAGGAGGCTGAGGCAGGAGAATGGCGTGAACCCGGGAGGCAGAGCTTGCAGTGAGCCGAGATCGCGCCACTGCACTCCAGCCTGGGTGACAGAGTGAGACTCCGTCAAAATAATAATAATAATAATAAATAAAAAATTAAAAGGATGCAACCTCACAGAATTTCCAAAGCAAGAGGCATCATATGCCAAGACACATACCACATACTGACCACCATTCCTCCCTCTCCTCTCCGTGAGCTCTGGGTCCCACACTTGTTATGGGATATGCAGTTGGCCACTCTCCCTCCTCCTCCACTGGGGCCGCAGAGAGACCATGAGGTGCCCCCTCACCACTAACAGCCTTAACTGCTCCAGAACTTGGCCGCTCCCACACCCTCCTGCCTAGAGACCCCCAGCCCGGCACCCTCTGCTTCAGCGCAAAGGAGGAAAACACAGGGTCCCATCCCCCATGCCCACATCAGCACTGCTGGGGAGCAGCAAAAGCAGATTTACAGATGAGCTAAACCAGAATTTCAATTATCTGGACTCTTCCTGTTAACATCCTCCTCCACCTGGGACAATGGATTACTGGGACTTCGCTGGAGCCGTCCCTGGCCTAGTGCAGCGCAGGTGTTGATCAAACGTGCCGGACTGAGAACTGAATATATCATTATATATCTTTGTGCTGCTGGGTTGCATTGAGTAAAGGGCGGTGTCAGCAAAGGAGTCATGAGAAGCTGGAAATTTTGGGGGGCTTGTGCTTCTGATGTGCCTGAGAGATGCCATCTCCATAACCCCAACTCAGCCCCAGCATCCCCTAACCCGCCCTTCCCCTCACCAGAGGGAAGAGGAAGGCTGAGCAAGGGGCCAGCCTCCTCACTTGCTGGGAGTTTCATTTCAGGCTGACCTGCAAGAAGAGGGGACGTCTGCAAATCGCATGTTCTGTTCCTTTCCCATCTTCCAGTTAATGATTACTTAAATAAGTGCTTCGGTCCCGAGTGATTCTAACAGTCAGTCAGTCCCCAAGGTCCAACAGCCTAATTATACATGAACAACCGCATGGGGACTTTAATGCTAAACAGCTCTCTTCCCTATAAGCCGTATGTTAAATAACATGATTACCCCACCCCCTTTTGCCAGCTGGGGCTGAAGAAGGGGGTGCTGGGGCAAACGAGGCCCTAAAGAGGTTGGGGTGGGGACAATGGGCTGTCCTTCCCGGCCCTGCTGTCCTGGCTGGGGGAATCACTCAGCTGCAGATACATTCACACCAACGTGGCATCCCACAATATCCACCCCCAAACAGACGTCCAAAACACTTGATACAACAAAGAACTACCCAAAACATTCACAGTCACGTTCACCCGACACATACACACACGAGAAACACTCACTCATGGCAAACATACACGCCTAGTCCTCAGCCAGGTTTATCAGCCCAAAAGGCGGGGACCATGACCCAGCTGCACACACCCTCCTGCCATCGACAGTTATCATCTGTTGCGGTTTCTCTTTTTTTTTTTTTTTTTTTTGAGACAGAGTCTCGCTCTGTCACCCAGGCCACAGTGCAAGGGCATGATCTCGGCTCCCTGCAGCCTCCGCCTCCCGGGTTCAAGCTATTCTCCTGCGTCAGCCTCCCAAGTAGCTGAGATTACAGGGCATGCCACGCCCGGCTAGTTTTTTTGTATGTTTAGTAGAGATGAAGTTTCACCATGTTGGCCAGGAGTTGGTCTCAAACTCCTGACCTCAAGTGATCTGCCCGCCTCGGCCTCCCGAAGCATTGGGATTACAGGCGTGAGCCACCATGCCCAGTTCTTTTGTTTTGTATTTTATTTCTTTGTTTCGATTTTGTTTTTCTTTTCATTTTGTTTTGTTTTGTGCAGTTTCTAATTTGCCTGTCCCGTGGCCCCCCACTCAAGCACACAGGCAACACAAGAGACACACAGAGTAAAGGAGGACACGTTAGAAACGTCAGCCTTTGTCTTACAATCCAACAGCTTTTCTACCAAAGGAGATCGATGCCTCTGTGCGTGTGTTTGAAGCGGCATTCCCACCTGGCTCCAAGAGCTGGTGCTGCCTTGCAGACCTTGGGCTGAAGCTGCAGGCCAGGCAAGACCAAAACACCGGATGAGCTTGCGAAGTAGGAGATGCAAGCAAGTAACAGAAGCCTCCACTCCGAGTGAGGAAGCTACCACGCCCCCACTCAGGCCTGGTCTAATGAGGTCTCCAGGGCACCTGAGCACTGAGGCCGGCAGTGGACGCAGGGCAGGGTCCCAGTTCCTGGCCGCCTGACCCTCTGGGTCTACCCAGCTGACACAGTGAGCAGCTGGGGGGCTTGTCACCCCTCCCCAGACCCCCAGCCCCAGCCACAGGCTTCCACCTGGTATTGATGGTATTGGCCACAAGGGGGCCTGGTGAGCCATTGTAGGAAGGTCCAGACCCACAGCTGGGGCAATCCGGCTCCCCGTCATCTCCCAGCCAGTGATGGATGAGGCTGAGGCAGTTGACTGCAAGGCAGATCCATCTCAAAGAGAGCCCTGGCCTCTTACAGTCCCAGACACCCTTCCAGGAGCCTTTCAGCGCCACACAGGGCAGGTGATCCACCGTGGCCCCAAGGCACTAAACTAGGAGGTCCTTTAGCCACATGGCTACTCAGAGGGAAGGGTGAACAGGGGGCCCCGAGAGTGACGAGTCTGCTCATCGTGGCCCTGCCCCCCGAGGCCTGAAGGACAGGCCATGTCTACTGGAGAAGGGGGGTGCACTGGTGATCTGGGGGTGCACTGGTGACCTGGGCTGAACCTACAAGGCTCAGGCTGGGCACATGTCCTCAGGAGTCGTCTCCTGGAACTATCAGGCAGCCTGGATCAGGGCTGCCTCTGGAAAACAGTGTACCCAGGAAAGGAGCCCACTGCCTTCGTGGAGCGGGGCAGGGCAGTCCCGGGGTCTTCACTACCAGGGGCATAACCTGGCCTTGAACATGAAAGCCAGGGAAGGGGAGGAAGCCTAAGCAACGGAAGAGGGCAAGCATGAGGCACATGCAGGGAAAAGAGTCAATCTCGCCTGCTCCCCGTGTTGATGCCAAACGATCCCTACCAGGAATGACTTTACCAGGAACCAACTCACCAAGTGCCCCGGGAGATGCCCCAGGCAGCCGTGCGTGCACCTCCAGCAAAGGGGAGGCTGGCCTACCTTCTCCCACCCTCCAGATGGAGCGCCCCTTCCTCTTAATAAATGCCGCCCATCGCAGACACCTGGCCGGACCAGTGGATTGCCAGATTCCAGCCCTCACTCATCGCCTGTGCCGGGTGCCCATGCAAACCCTCCACAGGCCCTGCTGCCTCCACAGCCTCTTTGCAGCCCGAGGCAGACAGAAATCTGCGTGAGCTTCCCCAAAGGCCCCTGCCTTTTATTTTTTTCTTGAGATGGAGTCTCACTCTGTCACCCAGGCTGGAGTGCAGTGGCGCAATCATGGTTCACTGCAGCCTCAAACGCCTGGGCTCCAGGGATCCTCCCGCCTCAGCCTCCCAAGTAGTTGGGACTACAGGTGTGCACCTCTATGCCCAGCTAGTTTTTGTTTTTTAGAGACAGGGTCTTGCTATGTTGCCCAGGCTGGTCTTGAACTCCTGGCTTCAAACAATTCTCCTGCCTCGGCTTCCCAAAGTGCTGGGATTACAGGTGTGAGCCACTGAACCCAGACAGCTCCCCACCCTGGAAGCTTCATCCAGCCAGTGAATCCAGACCAGCCCCAGGGTCTCTCGGGAGCCTGCCCAGAGCGATCAGGATGATAGTCTGCATGAGGCTAAGGCTATCACGGCGCACCCCCCGCCCCGACTCCCCATCCCTCACGACAGCTGACAACCAATTCCCAGAGGAGACCATCTGGGTCTTGGTGCAGGGCCCCCACACGCATCGAGCGAGGAGAATTAGAGATTATCGGTGGGCTGGAAGGCGCTGCCGGAGTGTTTGCCCGCCAGTGATATTGAATTTTAAACATGTGTGCCTGTTTACTCGCCCTGCTGGAGCCTCACTGACTGCCCCGTAGCCAGGCAACACTATCTGACCTGGGGGACCACGAGGAGGACTTTCCATGCCAGGCAGGTCACCTGGGGAGGGTTATCTACGTGCTGCTCATCTGAGCAGAAGGCAGTGCCTCCGTCCCCTCCCACACCTTCCCACCCTCACCCCCAGGTGACCCCAGACCCGCAGGCTGTCAACCATGGACAGTCCACTTTGTCAGGACGAAACAGAGGGTGCCCCTGGTCCTCCTGGGAATGGAAGCAGTGGCGTGATTAGAACCGGACAGAAGCAGATTGCAGGATTAGGTGTCATTATCAATGTGGGGGCCGGCTTTGCTGTTTCCCCGCCGGCCGCATGGAGAGCCAGCAGGCTGAAACTGCAACAAGAAAGATTCAGGTTAGATGGGAGGAAGGTGGCAATGTGTGAATGGGAAGCGGACAATGGCACCTTCTTTCAAGTAAAATTGGGCAAGTCCAAATCAGAGCTGGGCAAAGCTTAACGTATGTGTTTTTTCTTCCTCTCTCAAGGAGCGGTGGCTTTTCCATCAGTTGCTGGGGGATTAGCAAGCAGCTGACTGAAGGTAACAAAACCAAGGTCATAGCTCCTCTAGGCTGCAACCTATGTGCTGTGTCCCTCTTTGTGGAAATGCTTAGGCACATATGCCATCCCTGCCCTTGCAGTCCCATGGTCATGGGATCAGGGCAAGGACATCTGATACTGTATCATCAGTCATGGGCTCGCAAAGCAATGAGATCAGGCAGGTGAAGAATTAGTCCCAGAACTACGGAATCCCACAGAGGGAAGGCCAGCTATGCGATGGGCGGCTAGAGTTTCCTCTAGGAAGCAGGTAGAGATGCCTGTTTTACCAGTGAGGACCCAGGTCTGAACAAGGCCCATGACGGTGGGTCCTTGTGATAGGCCAAATACTGCCCCCCAACACTCACACCCAGAGGTGCCCTTGTCCCAATCCCCGAAACCTGGGAATGTGTGAGGTTACACGGCAAGGGGGAGTTCAGGTTGTGGCTAGAATTAAGGCTGCCAGTCAGCTGCCCCTGAGATGGGAAGAGGGGCCTGGATGATCCAGGTCTGCCCAGTATAATCAAAAGAGTCTTTGTAATGAGAAGAGAGGGAATCAGAGAGACGGCGGTGTCAGAAAGACTTGCTCGGCCTGGTGCGGTGGCTCACGCCTGTAATCCCAGCACTTTGGGAGGCCGAGGTGGACGGATCACGAGGTCAGGACATCAAGACCATCCTGGCTAACACGGTGAAACCCCGTCTCTACTAAAAATACAAAAAATTAGCCGGGCGTGGTGGCGGGCGCCTGTAGTCCCAGCTACGCGGGAGGCTGAGGCAGGAGAATGGTGTGAACCCGGGAGGCGGAGCTTGCAGTGAGCCCAGATCGCACCACTGCACTCCAGCCTGGGCGACAGAGCGAGACTCTGTCTCAAAAATAAATAAATAAATAAATAATAAAAAATAAAAAATAAAAACTGCGATGCTCTGGGGCACATATTCACAGTGTGCGGTGAGCTTTATTGTGACTGCCTTGAAGCTCTGAGCTGCTCCTCAAAAAATCAAGTGTATACTCCTGACTTCTACCAAGCCCAGGACTCACGCAGCAAGGAGAAAGCTGCCAGATGGGCTGTAGAGATCATGCCGTGTGAAGAGGACGTGGGCACTGCCCGTGGAGGTGGGGGGTGGGGGGTGGGGCTGTCCACGCCAAGTCAGGCTGCAGCGATGGGCCGGGAGGCCTGGGCTTCCTGGCTCCTGCCTCCATGAATAACACTAAGCTCAGTTACCCCCGGGGCTCAGCCTTGCTCTGCTCTGACCAGGTTCCTTTATTTATTTATTTTTGAGACAGAGGCTTGTTCTGTTGCCCAGGCACGATCTCGGCTCACTGCAACCTCTGCCTCCCAGGTTCAAGCGATTCTCCTGCCTCACTCTCCTGAGTAGCTGGGACTACAGACACCCACCACCACACCCAGCTAATTTTTGTATTTTCCGTAGAGACAGGGCTTTCGCCATGTTGGCCAGGCTGGTCTCAAACTCCTGACCTCAGGTGATCCACCTGCCTCAGCCTCCCAAAGTGCTGGGATTACAGGCATGAGCCACCAGGTTCCTAACCTGGCCCGGCCCCACACTGACTGGACCCTCCCCAGGCTTTGCAGACCTGCCTTCCTGTTCCCCAGATCTGACCAGGGCTGCTGGTCTGCTTTCTGCTTTTCCATGGTGGTGTTGGAAGGACTCACTCTGAGCTCCTTCAAGGATGGCCTGGAAGTACCATCCAAACCCCAGAATCAACCTCCTCTTAGAGAAACGGCAGGGAGAGCACCATCCAAGGAATTCCCGACCTTTTCAGCTTATCCTGGCAATGGTGTGGCTGTGTCCCCACCCAAATCTCATCTCGAACTGTAATCCCCACGTGTGGAGGATTGGATCATGGGGGTGGTTTTCCCCATGCTGTTCTCGTGACAGTGAGTGAGTTCTCATGAGATCTGATGGGTTTACGTGTTTGGAAGATACTCCTTCGCTCTTCTCTTTCCTGCCACCTTGTGAAGAAGGCACTTGCTTCTCCTTCGTGATTGTAAGTTTCCTGAGGCCTCCCCAACCATACAGAACTGTGAGTCAATTAAACCTCTTTCTTTATAAATTACCCAGTCTCTGGTATTTCTTCTATTTATACTGCGACGAAGTATTTCTTTATAGCAGTGTGCAAATGACTCATCTTGCATCACTTTTGAAGGAAGGTTTCTGTGGTTCTTGCCTCCTCACAGCCATTATACCTTCAAAGAACAGAGATCACATCTTTTCGGTTCAACCAAGAGTCACCAAGCACGAGGCCAAGCAGACAAGAACCACAGCTCCTGCCTCCTGTCTCCCACAGCCCAGCTCTCCAGACCACAGAACTGACCACCGCCAAGGGGCACTCACATACAGTCCCGAACCACATGTGGAATCCACAGCGGAATGAGGTCTGGGCGCCACTGGGGATCTAACCTGATTCTCAGAATTCTCCTGACCCCGTGGCATCTCTGAGATGAGATGCAATTCTGGTCTCCTCTGAGCCTGGGCCACCCACCAGGACTAGCCCCTGGGAGGAAAGAGCTCTAGAAAGAGCCACAGGTCATCTGGCGAAGGTCTCAAACCCAGATGCCTTCAGGGGCCAGGGAGGAAATAGGCTCCAAGACGAAATAGGATTGGGGAGGGGACATTTCCCCTAAAGAGTATTGAAATGATTTTTTTAACATCACGTTGGCCAAACAAAACATGTTTGAGGACAAACTCAGCCCACCCCACCGACGTACCATCCTTGATGAAGCAAACCCAACTCCTCCGCCAGCCCCATCTCATTCTCTCTTTCCCCCTCCACCTCCAATGCCACTGGCCTCTCTCCTCCATCTTCCTCCACCTTCCTTCCCTCCTTCCCTCTTTTCCCCTCCCCACCTCCAATTTCCTTTCTCCCAAATTCCTCCTCTACAGCAGATGATGCCACCTGGCCATCCACCCCCACTTCTGGCTTCCCGTTTAGAGAAAACCAGCCATCCTGTTAACATCTGACATTTCAGAAACTTCTCAGTCCTGCTGCCAAATCAAATCAGCTCAGCCATGTCATTTGCTAACAAACCCTATTCGCTCCCGAGATGGGCTCTGCTTGATTCCCACGTGTCACTGAGCCTCGGCTCGGAACACTCCCTCCAGGCATCTGGATGTGCAGACCATCACTCAGCCTGCTCTTCTGAGAACAGCAGCTCCCCTCAAAAGGAGCACTCTCGGCTGGGTGCGGTGGCTCACGCTTGTAATCCCAGCGCTTTGGGAGGCCGAGGCGGGTGGATCACGAGGTCAGGAGATCGAGACCATCCTGGCTAACACGGTGAAACCCCGTCTCTACTAAAAATACAAAAAAAAATTAGCCGGGTGTTGTGGCGGGCGCCTGTAGTCCCAGCTACTAGGGAGGCTGAGGCAGGAGAATGGCGTGAACCCGGGAGGCGGAGCTTGCAGTGAGCCGAGATCGCGCCACTGCACTCCAGCCTGGGCGACAGATGGAGACTCCGTCTCAAAAAAAGTAAAAATAAAAATAAAAATGGAGCATTCTCAAAGTCCCCAGTCTGCACCCTCTTTCCTCCAAAATCACCTGGCTCTCATATTCAAAGCAGGGAGCCAAACTCTATGTATAAAGTTGAAATTATCTTTTTAAATTAATATCTCTAACCCCAAAAGTTTGGTTCTTTTTATCGTGATCTTTTTCCTCACTGTTAGAGAACTCTTAGAGAAATATCTCTTACAGAGAGGAAACATTTCTCTAAACTTCAGCAAGTCCTTCTGAGCCACTTGTTTATTTCTTCTTCAGTGGTTAATGCAAGGAAAATTGAATTTAACTCTTTTTATTACAAAGGAGCACAAACAGTGTGATCTCATTTATGTTTGCCTCTATCTATGTGTATGATGCCAAGATGTCTGGACGATTAGCAAATGGTAAGAATGGATATTTCTGGATGGTAGGATTATTATTAGGACATTATTCATATTTTTATTTTCTCTGTACTTTATGATTGCTTTCACTTTATAATATGCATATATCATTTTATTTACAATTGTCTGGGGTGTTTTATATTTGCTGGTTACTTCCACACACAAAAAAAAATCTTATAAAAATTATCGGGCCGGGCGCGGTGGCTCACGCTTGTAATCCCAGCACTTTGGGAGGCCGAGGCGGGCGGATCACGAGGTCAGGAGATCGAGACCATGGTGAAACCCCGTCTCTACTAAAAAAATACAAAAAAATTAGCCGGGCGTGGTGGCGGGCGCCTGTAGTCCCAGCTACTCGGAGAGGCTGAGGCAGGAGAATGGCGTGAACCTGGGAGGCGGAGCTTGCAGTGAGCCGAGATTGTGCCACTGCACTCCAGCCTGGGGCTCCGTCTCAAAAAAAAAAAAAAAAAAAAAAATTATCTAAGAAAACAGCCGGGCACATTGGCTCACGCCTGTAATCCCAGCACTTTGGGAGGCTGAGGCGGGTGGATCACCTGAAGTCAGGAGTTCGAGACAAGCCTGGCCAACATGGTGAAACCCTGTCTCTACTAAAAATACAAAAAAAAATTAGACAGGTGTTGTGGTGTGTGTCTGTAATCTCAGCTACTCCAGCTGAGGCAGGAGAATCTCTGGAGCCTGGGAGGCAGAGGTTGCAGTGAGCCAAGATTGCACCACTGCACTCCAGCCTGGGCAACAGAGCAAGACTCTGTGTCAAAAAAAAAAGAAAGAAAAAATGCTGGGCACGGTGGCTCACACACCTGTAACCCCAGCACTTTGGGAGGCCGAGGCGGGCAGATCACGAAGTCAAAAGTTTGAGACCAGCCTGGCCAACATGGTGAAACCCATCTCTACTAAAAATACAAAAATTAGCCGGGCGTGGTGGCACGTGCCTGTAGTCCCAGCTGCTTGGGAGGCTGAGGCAAGAGAATCGCTTGAACCCGGGAGGTGGAGGTTGCAGTGAGCCGAGATTGCGCCATTGCACTCCAGCCTGGGCAACAGAGCCAGACTCCATCTCAAAAAAACAAACAAACAAAAAAAATAGCCAGGCATGGTGGTGTGCGCCTGTAATCCCAGCTACTCCAGCTGGGGCAGGAGAATCGCTGGAACCTGGGAGGCACAGGTTGCAGTGAGCCAAGGTTGTGCAAGGTCGCACTCCAACCTGGGCAACATCAGTGAATTTCTGTCTCAAAAAACAAAAACAAAAAGAAAGAAAATACTGGGCACTTTTTTGTTCATTGCCACATCCTTAAGGCTGGATCAATCAATGAGGATTCATTGATAACCTACTGTATTTATTAAGCACCAACTACTAAGTGTTTATGAAGCACCTGCCATGGCCCCATATGTACCAGGTCCCGGGGCAGCAGGGATGGGAAGATCATGCTCTGCCCCATTTGTGCGAGCTGGAGCTGCACTGGGTCCTCCCAGCCCTGCAACACCCTGTACCTCACACATACACTTTGCAGTCGCACTTGAATGACATTCAACTACACAAGGAGGAGCAGGTGCTGGCAGAGCTCAGGGCCTCATCAAGCTCCCACCAGGAGCTCCCAGGAGAGGGCAGCCCTGACCCCGTAATGGTGGCCCCCAAAAAGATATGTCTGTATCCAGGAACCTGAGCATGTAACCTTATTCGGAAAAAGGGTCTTTACCCATGCTGCAGTCTGAATGCACGTGTCCCTCCCAAGGTGATGGAATTAGAAGGCGAGGCCTGGGGAGGTGACCAGGTAATAAAGGTTCCATCCTCGGGAACAGGATTAACGTCCTCATAGAAGGCCTGGGGGACCAGCGAATCCCTTCGGTCCTTCTGCCTTCCTCCCTGTGTGAGGACACTGCAAGAAGGTGTCATCTGAGACGCAGAATGTGGGCCTTCATCAGACAGCGGGTCTCTTGGAGCCTTGATCTGGGACTTCCCAGCCTCCAGAATGGTGAGAAATAAATGGCTATTGTTTGTAGATTACCCAGTCTAAGGTATTTTGTTGTAACAGTCGGAACAGACTGAGATAACAGATATAATTTTAAGATATGAAGGAGTTTGAGATGAGATCATCCCGGATTACCCAGGTGGGCTCTAAATCCAATGACAAGTGTCCTTAAAAGAGACATACAGAGGAGAGACCCCCAGGGAGAAGAGGAGGGAGCCACGTGAAGAAGACGGAGGAAGAGAGGAGAGCTGTGCAGTCCCCAGCCTGGAGCCACCAGGCACTGGAAGAGGCAGGCAAGGAGCTTCCCCTCGAGCCTCTGGCAGGAGCACGGCCCTGCTGACACCTTAACAGCCCTGTGGACAAATAAAGGCCCTGCTGACACCTTAACGGCCCTGCTGACACCTTAATTCCAGACTTCTGGCCTCTAGAGCTGTGAGAAAATAAATTCCTGGCCGGGCATGGTGGCTCATGCCTGTAATCCCAGGACTTTGGTGGGCTGAGGCGGGTGGATCACCCGAGATCAGGAGTTCAAGACCAGCCTGGCCAACATGGCGAAACACCGTCTCTATTAAAAATACAAAAAATTAGCCAGGTGTGGTGGCCAGTGCCTGTAATCCCAAGCTACTTGGGAGGCTGAGGCAGGAGAATTGCTTGAACCCAGGAGGCAGAAGGTGCAGTGAGCCAAGATCACACCACTGCACTCCAGCCTGGGTGACAGAGTGAGACTCTGTCTCAGAAAAGAAAAAAAAAAAAAAAGAAAGAAAAGAAAAGAAATTACTTTTATCCTTTTATTTCAACCCATCAAGTTCACAGTAATTTGTTACAGCAACCCTAGGAATCAAATCTACACCCCAAGGCCTGAAACTCCATACCCACACTCAGCTAAGAGCACAGTCTGCTGGGGGCTCCGGGGGAAAAGGCCAGTGGGAGGGGCACCCACAGGAGGAACCCACTGAGGCACAGATCTACACAGGGGACATCGCTTCAGGAAGCAACACAGAGCCCACCATCCACTGGCCTCTGAAGCCCCAGACACAGCAGGCTTGAGTGTTGGGTAAATGACACTCACAGATGAGGGTAGCGAATGGGGGTGGGTGGCAGAACACAGAATCTGGCAGCATCCCGCTGCTGAGCCAGTCTCAGTGGAGAAGAGTCTATGGCAGCTGGCAGAGAAGAAGGGCAGGATTATCAATGAAACCACCCTACGCGTGTTTGGCATATTGACCATGATAACAACCACTGGTGTCCATTATGTGCCGATATTCGACACCTGCAGAAGCCTGGCACTTGACGGAGCCCTCATCCGCCTGCTTCCTCCTTTAATCCTTGCAGTAACCCTACAGGGTGAGCTCCGTTCTATAAATGAAGAAACCGAGGTCCACAGAGGATGACTGCACTGCACGATGTCACACAGTTGGTTTCTAAATCCCAGGAAGAGGCAAGGGCTCTGTCCCCAGCCCCAGCACCATCCAGTGGGGAAGGCAGGACCTGAAAACAGGCAGGGATGTCACAGACCCAGGGGCTAAGTTCTGGGGTGGGATGGCTGGTCAGGCTTCCAAAGGCAGGTGGCATGCCTGGGGCGGGGGTGGGGGGGTCCCTGGGGCCATCCCCTGGGCGACACCCTGAATGCCAAGTGCTCTATCAGTCTTCTGAACGCCAGCAAGGCGAGCCAGAGCCGAGCCCTCACCAACAGGCAGAAAGAGGAGGAGAGCACGACAAGAAAAGGGGGGAGGACAGCCTGGGAACACAGGGAGACCCCGCTTCTACAAATTAAACAAAATTTTTTTTAAGCCTAGCAGGGCGTGGTGGTGCACACCTGTGGTCCCAGCTACTTGGGAGGCTGAGGTAGGAGGGTTGCTTGGGCCCAGAAGGTCAAGGCTGCAGTGAGCCCCGATCGTACCACTGCACTCCAGTCTGGGTGACAGAGAACCTGTCTCAAAAAAAAAAAAAGAAAAAGAAAAAAGGAGGCCAGACGTGGTGGCTCATGTCTGTAATCCCAGCACTTTGGGAGGCCGAGGTGAGTGGATCACTTGAGGTCAAGAGTTCAAGACCAGCCTGGCCAACATGGCGAAACCCCATCTCTACTAAAAATATAAAAATTAACCAGGTATGGTGGTGGGTGCCTGTAATCCCAGCTACTTGGGAGGCTGAGGCAGAAGAATTGCTTGAACCCGGGAGGCAGAGGTTGCAGTGAGCCAAGATCGTGCCACCGTACTCCAGCCTGGGCAACAGAGCAAGACTCCGTCTCAAAAAAGAAAAAAAGAAAAGGAAAAAGGAGAGGGCTAAGGAAGGAGGGCCTGGCAGCCAGTCACCTTTACCATCAGCCCAGACCCCCCCAGACCATGGGCCACCCAGGCTGAAAGGGCAGCTGTGCCCCCGCCTGGCCCCCCATGGCTTTTAGGCCCTGCCCCCCCTTTCCCGTCTTCCCCACAAGGTCAGCATCTGTCCCCGAAATACAGATCATTTTCATATCAGCTGCAGGCAAAAGGAGTTAGGAAAGAAACTTCCGATGGGGACAAACTGCTCATAAAACGCATTCCAAGGCCAGCCTCGGGCCTCTCCACAACCCCGAATTACCCAAGTCTCGACTCAGTCTAGTCCCAAAAACCTTCATGAGGATGGTGGCCCTGCAGGTTCTTTCTGCCATCCTGGGGACCCCTGTTTAGGTCAGATTCGGACGTCAAGAGTTGGAAGCACAACCCAGAAAGATGTTCCTTCCTCCAGGTCTGGCTCAGACACTGGGCTGGATCCTGGTTTTCAGCCTTTTTCCAAGACCCTCAAGGGCATCCACATTTATCAGGCAGGGTTTTGAGTCTGATACACATGGCTCTTGTAGGGCCACTGACACGAAATGCAATTTCAATCCTTACTCATTCCACAGACAGGCCCCTCAGCTGCGGGCACCTGGGCAGGGCAGAGATCACAGCGTCCTGAGGACAAACTATATTCACAGAAAACCTGGTGTACTTGCCCCCAGATGGTCTCTCTAAGCTATTCTCCGCACATTTCAGAAACAAAGTTTTTTGGAGGAATAATAATGACTAATATTTATGTAGCACTTACTGCATACCTCTGTTTTAAGTGATAAAGGCATATTATCTCAATTAATCTTCACTACAGCCACACAGGGCAGGTACTCTTATTATCCTTGATACAGTTTGGATTTGTGTCCCCGCCCAAATCTCACACGGGACTGTAACCCTCAGTGCTGGAGGTGGGGCCTGCTGGGAGCTGACGGGATCAGAGGGCGGATTTCTCGTGAATGGTTTAGCACCGTCCCCTCCCCGGTGCTGTCCTCAAGATCAGGAATGAATTCTCACAAGCTCTGGCTGTTTAAAAGTGTGTGGCACCCTCCCTCGCTCTCTTGCTCCCGTTCTGGCCCTGTGACGTGCCTCCTCTCCCTTCACCTTCCACCATGAATAAAAGTTTCCTAAGGCCACCCCAACAGCCAAGCAGATGTCAGCATCACGCTGCCCGTATAGCCTACAGAACTGTGAGCCAGTTAAACCTCCTTTCTTATTTATTTATTTATTTATTTATTTATTTTTTTTTGAGATGGAGTCTCACTCTATTGCCCAGGCTGGAGTGCAATGGCACAATCTCGACTCACTGCAACCTCCACCTCCCAGGTTCAAGTGACTCTCCTACCTCAGCCTCCCAAGTAGCTGGGATTACAGGCACTCGCCACCACGCCCAACTAATTTTTGTATTTTTAGTAGAAACAGGTTTCACCATGTTGGCCAGGCTGGTCTTGAACTCCTGACCTCATGATCTGCCCGCCTCAGCCTTCCAAAGTGCTGGGATTACAGGCGTGAGCCACCACGCCTGCCCAAACCTCCTTTCTTTATAAATTATCCAATCTCAGGTATTACTTTAGAGCAATGGGAGACAGGGCTAATACATCCCTATTCTACGAATGAGGAAACTGAGATGCACAGAGGTTATATAGCTAAGAAGAGGGTAAGCTTTGGCCAGGTGCAGTGGCTTATGCCTATAATCCCAGCACTTCCAGAGGCCGAGGCAGGTGGATAACCTGAGGTCAGGAGTTTGACACCAGCCTGGCCAACATGGTTAATCGCCATCTCTACTAAAAATACAAAAATTAGCTGGGCGTGGTGGCGTGTGCTTGTAATCCCAGCTACTTGGGAGGCTGAGGCAGGAGAATAACTTTAACCCAGGAAGCAGAGGTTGCGGTGGGCCAAGATCGTGCCATTGTACCAGCCTGGGCAACAGAGCAAGACTCCATCTCAAAATAAAAATGAATTTTAAAAAAAGCAGGGGGCGCAGGCATGGTGGCTCACGCCTGTAATCCCAGCACTTTGGGAGGCCGAGGAAGGAGGATCACCTGAGATCTGGAGTTCGAGACCAGCCTGGCCAACATAGTGAAACTCTGTCTCTACTAAAAATACCAAAAATGGCTGGGCACAGTGGCTCACACTTATAATCCCAGCACTTTGGGAGCCCAAGGCGGGTAGATCACCTGAGGTCAGGAGTTCGAGACCAGCCTGACCAACATGGAGAAACCCCAACTCTACTAAAAATATAAAATTAGCCAGGCGTGGTGGCACATGCCTGTAATCCCAGCTACTCAGGAGGCTGAGACAGGAGAATTGCTTGAACCCAGGAGGCGGAGGTTGCAGTGAGCCGAGATCACGCCACTGCCCTCAAGCCTGTGCAACAAGAGTGCAACTCTGTCTCAAAAAAAAAAAAAAAAAAAGAAGAAGAAGAAGAAGAAGTAGGGAAGCCTTAACCCCAGGCAGACTGGCTCCAGAAACTGCTTGTTAGCTACAACTCTCTATTGCTTCAACTTCTTAAGAAGAACCTCAGAGGGGTCCAGGAGCAGGTCAAAGGAGCTGGATTAATTGCCCCTGTGGCAGGCGGGATCATGTGGCCAATCCAAAGGAAAGAAAGATGGGCTGGAGAATCAATGGAGAGGGCAAGAAGGTTCCCAGAAAGAGAATTCTAGGAACGCAGCCAGCTATTCCTCCCACAGAGAAGGAGCACAGCTCAGCTGGCCTAGACGCCTAGGCCGAAGCCCGTGGCCCGCGCTCTATTAGAAGACTTGAGGAAGCGTGGCTCCACTCTGGGGTCTCCAGCTTGGAAGGCCAGGGGCCCGAAGATACATAGGAAGAGGCAAGGGACTCTGATGAGCCAGCTACTCCGGGTTCCCTAGAGAGAAGCCCTGACTGTGTGCTTCTCAAGGGCAACAACTGCATCTCAGTCATCATTGTTGTCATCGCCGTCATCGCCATCGTCACAATCCATCACTAAGCACCTACATGTCTGATGCTCCACTAGCGACTTTGTGGATGACCTCGTTACTGCTCACACCCACTCCTCCTGGTGGCCACCATCCCTATCATACAAGTGAAGAGACTGGAGGTCACAGAGATTCAGCAACCTGTTGAAATGATTCATGCAAAGCAGTCTGTAGAGGTGGGGAAGACAGCACAGGCTTCAGAGCCACACAGACAAACCTGAGCCCACATCCTGGCTCTGCCACTCACCAGCTGTGGGACCTTCAGCAGATAACTCAACCTCTTGTGACGATTTCAATCAGAGATGCCAGAAGTAATTTATCTCAAATGACAACTCCAAATGACTGCCAGTGGCTGCCTACGGTGCTTTGTTGAACAGGATTCTGAGACCACGTCTAAGCTCTCGGAAAGAGTGCCATGATCAATTACCAATATCTGCCATGGGAGCCGAACGGTGGACTGATGGCACGGATGCCACGTGTTTTCCATCCCTGATGCAGAGGAACACCACGGTTGGAGAGACACTAAACAAACACACGTGTGCACTTACCTGCCTGGCAGAGTTTTGACTAAGGCCCCAAAGCAATTCAACAAGGAAAAGAAAGTCTTTTCAACATACGGTACTGGAACAACAGAATATCCATATGGCAATAAATGAACCTAGACCCCAACATACTGCCATACATAATTAAATTAAAAGAAGTTTATCTTAGACCTGGAGCTAAAACAGTAAAGCTTCTAGCCGGGCGCAGTGACTCATACCTGTAATCCCAGCACTTTGGGAAAGGCTGAGACGGGCGGATCACGAGATCAGGAGATCGAGACCATCCTGGCCAACATGGTAAAACCCCGTCTCCAGTAAAAATACAAAAAAATCAGCCAGGTGTGGTGGCAGGCACCTGTAGTCCCAGCTATTCGGGAAGCTGAGGCAGGAGAATCGCTTGAACCCAGGAAGTGGAGGTTGCAGTGAGCCGAGATCACGCCCCTGCACTCCAGCCTGGTGACAGAATGAGACTCCATCTCAAAAATAAAAATAAATAAAAATAAAGCTTCTAAAAGAATACATGGAAGGAAATCTTTGTGAGCTGGGGTAAGCAAAGACTTCTTAGGACACACAAAGCTACAGACATAAAAGGAAAAGAGTCCATAATTAGACTTCTTCAAAATTAAAACTTCTGCTCATTAAAGACACTGTTAAGAAAAGAAATGGGCCAGGCGCGTTGGCTCACGCCTGTAATACCAGCACTTTGGAAAGCCAAGGTGGGCAGTCGCTTGAGCTCAGGAGTTCAAGACCAGCCTGGGCAACAGGGTGAAACCCTATCTCTCTCTACAAAAAAATTCAAAACTTAGTCGGGCACGGTGGCATAAGCCTGTAGTCCCAGCTACTTGGGGGGCTGAGGTGGTAGGATGGCTTGAGCCCAGGAGGTTGAGGCTGCAGTGAGCCATGTTTGCACCACTGCACTCCAGCCTGGTTAACAAAGTGAGACCCTGTGTCCAAAAAATAAAAACAAGAAAAGAAATGTGCCAGAAATGGTGGCTCAAGCCTGTAATCCCAACAATTTGGGAGCCCAGGGAGGAGGATCACTTGAGGCCAGAGTTTGAGACCAACCTGGGTGACACAGTGAGACCCCATCTCTATTTTTAAAAAGAAGAAGGCCGGGCGCAGTGGCTCACATCTGTAATCCCAGCACTTTGGGAGGCTGAGGCGGGCAGATCATGAGGTCATGAGTTCAAAATCAGCCTGGCCAACATGGTGAAACCCTGTCTTTACTACAAATAAAACAATTTGCTGGGCGTGGTGGCGGGCACCTGTAATCCCAGCTATTCGGGGGGCTGAGGCAGGAGAATCGTTTGAACCCGGGAGGTGGAGGTTGTAATGAGCCGAGATGGCATCACTGTACTTTAGCCTGGGTGACAGAGCAAGGCTCCGTCTCAAAAAAAAGAGAAGTGGCCAGGCGCGGTCCCTCACGCCTGTAATCCCAGCACTTTAGGAAGCCGAGACGGGTGGATCACAAGGTCAGGAGATCGAGATCATCCTGGCTAACACGGTGAAACCCCGTCTCTACTAAAAATACAAAAAATCAGCCGAGCGTGGTGGCGGGCGCCTGTAGTCCCAGCTACTCAGGAGGCTGAGGCAGGAGAATGGCGTGAACCCAGGAGGCAGAGCTTGCAGTGAGCCGAGATCGGGCCACTGCACTCCAGCCTGGGCGACAGAGCGAGACTCTGTCTCAAAAAAAAAAAAAAAAAAAAAAAAAAAAAAAAGAAGAAGAAGAAGAAAAGAAATGAACTTGATTAGAATATGTAAAGAATGCCTACAAGAAGACTACCGAATTTTAAAGGGGGGAGGAAGGGCAAAAAGAACTATAAGAATAGTCAATAAGCATATGAAAAAATTCAACTTCATTAGTCATGAGAAAATATGGATTAAAACCACAATGAGATACCGTTCAAGTGGCTAAAATTGTGAAAACCAACAACGGCAAATGTTGGTGAGGATGTGGAGCGGCCAGAACTCAGATGACATTGCCGGTGAGGATATCTAATGGCCCGACCATTTGGCAAACAGTGTAGCAGTTTCATATAAACAGTCACCGGCCAGGCATGCTGGCTCTCGCCTATAATCCCAGCACTTTGGGAGGCTGAGGAAGGTGGATCACTTGAGGTTGGGAGTTCAAGACCATCCTGGCCAACACGGTGAAACTCCGTCTCTATTAAAAATACAAAAAACTTAGCCGGGAGTGGTAGCGGGCACCTGTAATCCCAGCTACTGGGGAGGCTGAGGCAGGAGAATCGCTTGAGGCAGAAGAATCACTTGAACCTGGGAGGCAGAGGTTGCAGTGAGCCAAGATCATGCCACTGCACTCCAGCCTGGGCGACAGAGCGAGACTCCGTCTCAAAAAAAAAAAAAAAATTAAGTTCTAGAACAGACAAAACTCACTTTTGAAAAAAATCAGAACGCTATTTGCTCCTCAAGGGGGCAGTTATGATTGACTGGGTTAGGACATGGGAACTTTCTGGGGTGGCAGAAATGTCCTGTGTCTTGATCAAGGTATGGGTCACGTAGGTGTATCATTAGTCAAAGTATACAATACAATTAAGACTTACGCATTTCCATGTCTGCAAATTTTTAAAAATCCAGTTACACCTAGAGTAATCTTCAAGAAGCATAAGCAAGTTGGCCTTAAAACACGAACAGAAGGCCGGGTGTGGTGGCTCACGCCTGTAATCCCAGTACTTTGGGAGGCTGAGGCCGGCAGATCACCTGAGGTCAGGAGTTCAAGACCAGCCTGACCAACATGGTGAAACCCCATCTCTACTAAAAATACAAAAATTAGCTGGGCATGGTGGCATGCACCTGTAATCCCAGCTACTCGGGAGGCTAAGGGGGAGAATTGCTTGAACCCGGGAAGCGGGGGTTGCAGTGAGCTGAGATCACACCACTGCACTCCAACCTGGGTGACAAGAGCAAGATTCCATCTCAAAAAAAAAAAAAAAGAACAGAATTAGGGAAAATAGGCACAAGCTCAGGTGTGCACAGGTGAGGAGGGAGATGCATGCAGGTAAGTAGGTGCACATGCAGACATTTTCATGTTCTTTTTTCTTTTTCTTTTTTTTTGAAACAGGGTTTTGCTCTGTCACCCAGGCTAGAGTGCAGTGGTGCAATCATAACTCACCGCAAGCTCAATCTCCTGGGCTCAATCCATCTTCTCACCTTGGCCTCCAGAGTAGCTGGGACTATAGGCATGAGCCACCAGGCCCAGCTAATTTTTTAATTTTTTGTAGAAATGGGGTCTCACTGTGTTGCCCAGGCTGGTCTCAAACTCCTGGCCTCAAGGGATCCTCCTGCCTCAGCCTCCCAAAATGCTGGGATTTCAGGCATGTGCCACCAAGCCCAGCCAACATCTCCATGTTCTTAAAGCCTCCTAGTTAGCATCCTCAACCTCAGTAGCCAAATAAGCCCTTTCTCATACCTGCCTTAAATCAGATGTGAACTTCCTTGGCTCCTGGATGGAGTCAAGAGAACAATGGGCAGTGGCTCCTGAGGAGATGGCGTTGTGTCCCAACCATGTCTGGAGCGGCAACAGAAACGCAGTTGATGTGGAGACCAGAGGTGACTCTCCCAGGACCCACAGAGCTTCAGCAAGGGCCTCCCTCCAGCAGTAGGGATGGAGGGAATAAATATCTGTCCTCTCCTGTCCCTGTACAGGGTTTTCTTGAAGAGGGAAAAACCAAACCTCCTTGCTGATGTCCTTCAGCCCTTCCTGCCCCAGCCCAGAAAGGCTCCCGTCAACCCTTCCACAAATGCCTCCTCCCTTCATCCATCCAAAGCCAGTGGATGTATGGGGGGCTGACACTGTCGCTCAACCCTGATGAGGGGAGTCTCCCTGCACAGCCTAACAGAAGACAGGAGGCAGGAACCAGGAGCAAAAGGAGAGAAGAAATCAGGCCGGGGGCTGTGCTACAAGCTGGAACAGAAGACCCCCACCCCACCCCTCAACCCCAGGGAGAGAGGGTAGCTGGTGGGCAATCCATGAGCCGGAAAGGGAGGCCCAGCCCAGCTCTGCCCAGAGGAATATCCCTGGGCAGAGAGGGGCAAGGAGGAGGCTCCTCTGATCTCCATTCTCTTCCCTGGCATAGGAAGCCTGCACACCTGCCTTACCTACCATAGAGGCGATGAGGGCGTTCCCTGGCTGTGGAGAGCCACGCGCCAAGGAGCAAGGGAGGAACAAGACTTTCTGCTGGTCCCTGCAGTGGGAACTCCAAGCCTCCATTATCCTCTTCTGGAAAGGAGAAGGTATGAGAGGGGCTGCCCTCAGACTTGCACAAATAAGGGTGTGGAAGGCTGAGCAAGGGCCACCTCCCAGCTGACCAAGCCAGCTCAGGGCCTGGGGCGGCTCCAGGGACAAGGTCAGGTCAAGTCCCAGCAGAGTGAACTTCAATGAAATGCCCTGTGTCCTTCCCGTGAGCGCCGAGAGAATCAGGAAAATCAACCCCTTTACTTCACAGGGCCTGGGAAAGTTTTACAGTCTATGGTCCCTGACGGGGGGTCACCCTGACCCCCATACTTGCCATTAGGGCCCCTTCCGGCTGCCCCACCCCGCCCCATCCCACCCCACCTCCCCACATAGCGTTTCCCCCTCCTCTCCTCCCCACTGAGAAGCCACATTTCACATCTGAACCTTGTCACACACTGAGCCATCTGGTTTCTCCGGCTCAGTCAGGGCCCCTGTACACGGCAGGCTCTCTGAGGGTGGAGGACTGCAGCTTCGATGTGACCCCAGGGGACCCAGCACAATTCTGGGCACACAATTGCCCCTCCCTAAATGCCTGCTGATCCACTGGGGCATGAAAATCAGCTTCAAAAAAAAAAAAAATGTGGGCCTGGAAACCACCCACGGTATTCCCACAGATGCAGCCCCAAGTCCCTCTCTCAGCCCACCCGGCACCAGCCAGTTTGAGCTCTGGCTGGGAACTGGGATCTCATTCAGCCCATCTGGTCAGCATCTCTTTGGTTGCTTTTTATCAGCTTCATATTAGAAAAAAAAAAAAAAAAAAAAATCCCCTTGAAAAACAAACAGCAAAGAGGTGGGGGAGGATGCGTGTAGGTCGGGCTGCAGCGGGCACGCCAGTGAGGGTGGGGGCCCGAAGAGGTGGGGGCCCGAAGAGGTGGGGGAGGATGCGTATAGGTCGGGTTGCAGCGGGCACACCAGTGAGGGTGGGGGCCCGGGGGGAGCGCGGCGGAGACTCTCAGGCTGGAGGCCAGCTACCCCTCCAGCCAGCCCTTCCCAGTGGGAGAGCCACAGGAGGCTGTCCCTGGGCCCACAAGCGTGAGATGAGCAAGCGTGAGATGAGCCGAGCACTTGACCAAAACTAGTTTGGGTCTCAGAATTTAACTTCTCCTGGGCCAGGTGCAGTGGCTCACGCCTGTTATCCCAACACTTTGGGAGGCGGAGGCTGACGGATCACTTGAGGTCAGGAGTTCGAGACCAGCCTGGCCAACAGGGGGAACCCCATCTCCACTAAAAATACAAAAATTAGCGGGGTGTGGTGGTGTGCGCCTGTAATCCCAGCTACTTGGGAGGCTGAGGCAGGAGAACTGCTTGAGCCTGGGAGACGGAGGTTGCAGGGAGCCGAGATCGTGCCATTGCACTCCAGCCTGGGTGACAGAGTGAGACTCCGTCTCAAAAAATAAAAATAAAAATAAAGAATGTAACTTATTCTGTTGACTCAAGGAGGAACACAGCTGTCTTTGATGTTGCGTTGGGAGAGTCATTTCCTACCTCGGGGCTTCTGGTTTACCTATAAAGGAAACGGATCACCCGTCCCTAACCTTCTGTGACTCCCAAGCTAATCAACCAGAGGGGCGCCCCTGCCACACCCTCCCTGAGCCTGCACTGCCAAGAGAGCCAGGTGAAGCCTTCTCCCACTGCCCGAGGCTCAAAGAACACAGGACTGATTCATGAACCCTCAGGGCCAGGGACCCTCAGAGAGAGGCCAGCCTCCATCCAGGGCGTCTCTGGCCTCAGTGTGCTATAATAACCTGGGATGTGTCAACCAAGCAGAGGCCTGGCCTCACCCTAGGACAGGGCTGTGGCACGTGGAGCCCAGGCCCGCTGGGATATAAGATCCAGCCAGAAGCAGAGGAGTGGAGGGTCAGGAGCAGAACAAGCTCCTCTGACCGAGATGTCCCCTACTGTCAGCAACCATAAACAAGTCCCAGGTCCCCACCCTAAGCCAGGGCCTGGGGGCCCTAAAGAATAGGACACAGTTGCTATGTTCAGGGAACTCAAGTTAGGGAAAGAATCAGACAGCCTGCAAGCAGGAGCTGCAATATTATTTCATCCATGTCATCGCTTTTGTGATGGGACACTCCTGTGGTGAGCAGGCTGGTATAAGGTGAGGATTGTGGTTTTAAATCCCTTATGGGTGGTTAGCTTTCACACAAAGGGAAAAAATGTCCTCACCATAGACAGACTCCTAACTGCGGCCACAGGCTGTCTAAGCCACAGAATGAACCCAAATGACAGTCACAAAGAGAACCCCTCGGGCGGGCCAGGCACACCACACACACTGACCCCCAACCCCAACCACAGAAGGACTCCCACCTAGTCTGAGTCCCCAGGACAATCCCTCACCTCTTCCTCCATTCCCATCTCTGACCTTGTGCTTGGGGTCTGGGCAGTAAAGTCACAGGCTGGGAAATTCCTGAGCTGAGCTCAAAGGGGAGAAGGACAGAACACGGGGGAGGAGGAGGGAGGGACATCTCCTGACTGCAGCTGCTGAGCTTTCCCGGAGGCTGCTCTGCCCCGGGCCTGCCTGAGGCCCCTCCCGACAGCCTGTCATGGGAGAGCGCGGCAGGCACCCAGTGGATGCTCATAAATCATATTTTGAAAGAATATGTTAAAAATAATCCCTGCTGTGGTCCAGATTCCCGAGCACCCCTGCCTCACTCCCTCCTTCCCACACTTCCTCGCACTCCAGGCTCCCCACCTCACGAGTACCGTCTACACCCTCTGACTCTGACCATCTCCACCCATTCCTCAACACACGGCCATCTGCTGTCCGCCCCACCCCTCCCAGGGCTGGTCTGAGTTACATCCCCTGCAACTGCCAGGCCATGGAGCCCAGTGGCCACTGTGCACTCTGCAACATACTTGGCCTCTCAGCAGCAGCTGGCACCGCTGCCGGTCCCACCACCGTGAAATGCTTCTCCCTCCATGTCTTGGCCCAGCCTCCTCTGCAGAGACCCCAGCACCAGCCTTTACCTGTGGGGTTCCCTCGAGGTGCCGCCCCAGGAACCTCTCTTCCCGCTCCATCCTCTCCCTGGAAAGCTCACTCATCCCAAAACTTCCACTCCCTTCTCTAGGAGAAGAGCTCCCAGACTTTTCCCTCCAGCACAGAATGTTCTTCTGAGCCTCAGGCACGTCCAACTCAGTGCTTAGAGCTGACCCCTCGACAAGGCGCGGTGGCTCACCCCTGTAATCCCAGCACTTTAGGAGGTCAAGGCGGAAGGATGGCTTGAACCCAAGAGTCTGAGACCAGCCTGGGCAACACAGCAAGACCTTGTCTCTACAGAAAATGTTTAAATTAGCTGGGCTTGGTGGCACGTGCCTATATTCCCAGCTACTCTGGAGGCTAAGATGGGAGGATCCCTTGAGCCTAGGAGTTGGAGGTTGCAGTGACCTAGGAATGAACCACTATTCTCCAGGCTGAGTGACAGGGCATGACCCTGTCCCTAAAAAAAATGTTTTTAATTTAAAAGAGGAAGAATTGAATCCTAATCCTCCCTCCTGCACCCACCTTTATCTCAGAGAATGGCTGTCCCATGTATCTAGTGGCTGCAAACCTGGGAGCCATTCTCGCTGCCTCCTTCTCCCCAAATCTCGTATCTCATCAATTTACCACCTGCAAAATCTGAGCTCCAACCACTTCCAAACAACACCACTGGCCTCTCTGAGTCAGGCTTCCATCCTCTCCCCTGGATCCTGCAGCGGCCTCAGCTCATCCGCTCTCCACTCTGTTCCCTGCCATGCATTTGCCATATGATGCCGGGTGATTTTCCAAAAGTCTCATCTTCATCCTCCGGGTAACGTCGTCAATGACTCCAGTGCTCTTAACTAGGAATAAACTCAAAAATCTTCAGCAGAATGTCCAAGCGTCTGCTTGATCTGGTCCCTGCCTACATGCCCAGCCTCTCCAACACTAACTCTGGCTTCACCAGCTGTTCTGATCTTCCGGTTCCTCTTAGCGCTGCCTTCTCTCTCTCGGCTGCCTGAGGGCACGTGCAGAGGCCCACAGCAGTGCTTCTCAAGCTGTCCTGTGTATACAGATCACCGGAAAATGACAGTAAAATGCTGACTCTGGGCCAGGCGCGGTGGCTCAAGCCTGTAATCTCAGCACTTTGGGAGGCCGAGGTGGGCGGATCACAAGGTCAAGAGATTGAGACCATCCTGGCCAACATGGTGAAACCCCGTCTCTACTAAAAACACAAAAATCAGCCAGGCATGGTGGCACGCACCTGTAATCCCAGCTACTCGGGAAGCTGAGGCAGGAGAATCGCTTGAACCCAGGAGGCAGAGGTTGCAGTGAGCCAAGATCGCGCCACTGCACTCTGGCTCGGCGACAGAGCAAGGCCCCGTCTCAAAAAAATAAAAATGCTGACTCTGATTCAGTGGTCTGGAGTGGAACCTGAGATCCTGCATTTCTAAGGGGCTCGCAAATGATGCAGGTGTTGCTGGTCCCTTGGCCTCACTTTGAACAGCAAGAATCTAGAACACTCTCCTCCACTCGGACTCCACCTCAGCCTAACTAGCACCTATCCAATTTTCAGGGCTCAGCTTAAACATCATTTCCTAACAAAAAGCCTTACCTGACCCTCTCCGAGTCTAGGTTAGAGTCCCCCCACCTCCTAACCTTACGCTCCCCCTGAGCTATGCTGTGCTTCTCCTTTAGAATAGTCACCATGTTGAACTGCGCAGCCCTCATTCCTGACATTATTTTTCCATTTTTGGCTCCCTAGCTAGACGACAAGCTCTAGGAGAGCAGGGACCACAATGTCTGGTTTACTACAAGGTCCCCAGAACCCAGCACTGGGCCTGGCCGAGCATGAGCACATGTGGCAGAATGCTGTGGGTCTTGCCTGCTGCGCATCCCTTTCCCCTTCTTCTCATGGTACCACTGCCATTTCCCTCTAGGACCTTCCCCTCCCTAATTCTCAGTTCTTACGGTTTAGGTGGGTGGTCATGAGACTCAGGTCTGGCCAATCAGAGCCTTTCATCTTTCTGGTCACGGTAATTGGTTCAGGGACAAACATGTGACCTAAGCCAGCCAATGAGCTTCTTCCCTGGGACTTTGTTAGAACTACTGGGGGAAAAAAAATACTTTTCTTTTCACTGGAGTTAATTCACAGGTAGGAGCTGCTACCACCGTTCGGCTGCCACAAAGGCAGCTTGACAAAGAATGAAACCAACACAGACGAGAGAAGGAATGAGACTGATCTTGTGGATGCAGTCATGCCTGCCGTCTACGCTTGCAATTACAAAGGCAAAAAATACCCTTTTATGCCTAAGCCAGAGTGAGTTATGTTTCTGTCACTTACAACCAAGAGTCCTAATACAAAATTCAAATAAATACTGGGTATTAAATGAATTAAATGAGTACATAAGTAAGTAAAATCTGCCAAGATAATTCAGGGACTTCTCCTAGGAGACTGTCAGAGTTCTCCCTGCAAACTCCTGCCATCCGCGAAGACAGAGACAAGCATCCCACAGCCACCTTTGTAGACCAAGGGGACACTCGGAATGGTGACAGGCTTCTTAGCATTACCCTGTGCAAAGAGCTGGCCCGGCACCTGGCTCAGATACCAACACTGAGCTGGGTGCTGGGGCAGGCACTAGGCTAGTGAAGGTGGTCTGGCTTCCACTGCCCCCTGGGTACTGCACAAGGAAGACAGTACAGCTCTCCTTGGTCAGCCCTGCACCCCTGTCCTGCCCCCACCCACCGCTGACCACTTAACCCACCCAGGGCAGGCTCTGGCTACCCCTCAACACGTAGGCTCCTCGAGGCATACCACGTGGCTCTGTATATGATGGGCATCAGATACAGGACAACAACAGGAAGATGGATGGGTTTTATCTGCTTCCTATGGGTTGTCATCTTGCAAAAGATTAGGTTCAGGGAAGAGGAGGGGTGATGCAGAGCAGTGAGGAAGAGCTGCCTGATGATCTCCCTGTGAGCCACTCAGAGCACACCCCAGGACAGAGAGAGCAGCTGGCCTAGATGTCCCCTCAGATGACTCAGGAGGCAGGTGACTTCTTCAGTGCTAGTCCTCACTCACCCCACGGAGTGTGAAGGAAGGAGGGAGGGAGGGAGAGAGTGCATGCCAGCCTATGCAGAAACACTGGCTGAGCCAAAAGTCTTCTCTGAGGACCAGCTCAGGCCCGTGTGGCCATCCTGCCGAGGTGTCGGACTGAAAAGTGATGGGGGAAGGTCATGGTGGCAGAAGGGCACTGCTCCCTCGGCTCCCGTCCAGGAGTGAGAAGGTCCTGGGCCTAGCGGCCTGGACTGTGGTCTCCCCAGGAGAAAGGCTCACGAAGGAAGTGCTGATAAGAAAGGAACTGCCACCCCGACCCGAACCTCCAGCCAACCCTTCCACGGGGACTGGCGTGAACAGGCCCGGCTCAGAAGGGCCAGCCAGAGGCTGGCAGACCAGCATGCAAACGCCCTTCAAGTTCCAGGAGGGCCACAGCCCAGCCTGGGGCAGTCCTTCTGGGCAGCTGCCTTCTGTCCCCCGACTTCCTCCTGGCTGGGCCCCTTGTTCCCAAACTCCACTACCAATTACCAAGAGTCCTGCCAACCCCATTTCAACCCCAATGTCCTCATCGCCCCTTGACACAGACACCCTGAGTCTCTTGTCACGCTTCCCCCACACTGGTGCTTAACTGGAGCTTAACTGGACGTCACCTCCTCCGAGGTGTCAGGACACTCCACAGCCCCACTGCGACGGACGCTGCTGGGCCTGGAGCCAAAGTCACAGCTAGGCCTTACGACTTCCCCACATGCTCCCCTCCCTGCCTTCCTGAACCAAAGCCTCTTACCTTCATGGTGGGAGGTGCCGTGAGAGGAGGGGACAGCGGCCGGTCTGGGAGGGTCACATCCGAGCTGTTGGCCAGCTCCTGCTTCCTGTGAAGAGGCCAGAAGAGGTGAGTGAAGACCTGCCTGCGCCTTCCCTTCTCTCCTCCAAGAGTGACTGGGCTCTCAGACACAGTTTAACATACAATGCAGGCTGGGTTGGGTGGCTCACGCCTGTAATCCCAGCACTTTGCAAGGCCAACGCAGGCGGATCACCTGAGGTCAGGAGTTCGAGGCCAGCCCGACCAACATGGTGAAACCCCATCTCTACTAAAAATACAAAAAATTAGCCAGGCGTGGTGGTGCATGCCTGTAGTCCCAGCTACTAGGGAGGCTGCGGCAGGAGAATCACTTGAACCTGGGAGGTGGAGGTTGCAGTGAGCCGAGATGGTGCCACTGCACTCCAGCCTGGGCAACAAGAATGAAACTCCGTTTCAAAAAAAAAAAAAAAAAATACAATCCAGAAACCAGAGTTGGGAGCATTTTCTTTACTCCAGTGCACCAAAATCTAAAGCAAAATCCCTGGACCACCAGCGGCACCTGGGAACTCGAAAGACATGCACATTTGCAGGTGCACACCAGACTCTCCAGTGATGAGCCCAGGAACCTGCGCTCCAACGAAATCTCCAGGTCATTCTGCTGCACGGCGAAGTCTGAGAACCATGGGGCTAAAGGGACCCGGGACTGGGGCTGGGTGTGAGAAGAGGAGGGGAGAAATGCGGATTCATTCTCCCTTGAGCCCCTCTGCACATACACACACACACACACACACACACACACACACACAGACACACAGGCCCTGGTCAAAAAGCTGTCCTCGGGAGACAGGGCTGCCTGCCGTGCAACCGCAGGTAAAACTTAATTTAGTCCACGTGGGCTAGGACGGTGGAGAGGCAGCTAAACAGAGTTGTGTCACCATGGCAACATGACTGCGACAAGTTCGCCGCGCTCACACACTCCCCACTTTCCATCTGGCCCTCGCTGGTGACCGGGGAGTGCTGTTTGCGGTCCCATCACCAGGCAGACTGTTTGGCATGGGATCAGCCTCCCCAGTCATGGCCGCACAACAGGGCCAGCTGGGCAGAGCCTGGGGAATCCCCGGGTGAGGGACTCCAGTGTCCTGAACAAGCCCTGGCTGGACCCAGGAGGGGACAAAGGGGCTGGGAGAACCGTATTAAAAGCCGAAGAGGGCCGGGCTGAGCTGTCAAAGCCCCCAACTTTACAAGTGTGTCCTCTTCTAGAGCCCCGCTCTGAAGCAGCCGAGAGAGTCAGCCCAACCCCCAGGTCCTGCATAAATGATCAAAGCACCCCCACTGCCACCTCCAGAGAATCCTTCTGCCCCTCTTCCCAGCCCAAGTCCTGCCAGCGAAGCGACAGTTCCAACCCCACACCTTCTTGACAGAAACCCACCCTCCCTACAGAGCCCAGCCCTCCAGCTTTCCAGGCCCAGACCCCATCCTGCCTGGCTCCCCATGGCCCACAGAGCAGGACCAGGCTGAGAACACTTCCAGGCTAGGCCCACAGGGCCACGTGTACCCCTGCCTGCCCCTGCAGTTGACCAGCCCTCCCTGTGGCCAACTAAGGAGCCACATGAGGGGCCTGGGGACTACCTGGCTTGGTAGAGGATCCAATTCCACCCCATCAACCTGAACCTGGCAGTCCCTGTCTCCTGCTCCCTGTCTCCCTTCCTCTTTCTTTCTTCCTGGACCTTGTTGATATAAGTTTTGACGGCTGGAGATGGGGGACTCTCCCGCCTGATCCAGGCTGTAACTGGCTCAAGAAACCAGCAGGGCTGAGATAGCTCCTAGGTGCGTGCACACACTCACACACACACAAAGGCAGGCACCAGCTCTTGCTACCTCTCAGCTAGAGCTGCCAGCCTCCTTCCATGTACAGCCTTGGACATCACCACCGTAGGCTCCAGTCTGGCTGCTCGGCCACTCACCTGCCTGTGCATACAACAGAGCTGGGTCCAGCACAGGCTCACCCCCTCCTCCACCTGGCCCTCTCCCAAGCAGCCACAGCTCCTCCTCAATGGGCCTGGTCTTTGAGAGCCATGATGGGGGAAAGGAAGAATGATCAAGCAGGAGGGCATCACCCTCAGGTCCTCTTAGGGCCCACGGTGAGGATGTCAGCTGCTCCCCTGTAAGGCTGGGAGCCGGGCAAGGAAAAGCACGCAGGGAGGGGAAGGAAAACAAGCCCCCACCCGATGATACAGGGCGACTCTGGGCTTAGCAGAGGACCTCTGGAGACGGCTCGCAGGCACCTTGATGGACAGCAACCCTGGCTCTCCAGGAACACACAGTCCAGAGGAAGACAGAGCTGGTTTTAACATCACCGGTCACAGGACGCTCATACACACGGTCATGCTGTCTATTTCTCCCCATCAGGCACAAGGTGTCCACGCCCATGGCACCAGAGCATGTATGATTATTGTCCAAGGCCCTGAGTCCTGGTCAAAGGGGCGCAGCATCCAACACTCCCTGAGCTGAGCCCCTCTCCCTGCCTCTTCCCCCTGGACGCTGGATAAGCTCCAGGGACCAGTCTCTACTGGACGCTGCATAAGCTCCAGGGGCCAGTCTCTAGGAAGCAAGGCAGACTCTCAAGTCGGACCACACGGCAGCTTCTGACCAGAAGGATTTCCCAAATCATGCCTGGGAGCTTGGAAGGGGCTAGAGCAGACATGAGCACCAGTGGTGACCAGCCTCATGCAAGCTCCAGTGCTGTGTCCAGGACTCCAGAGGGGGTGCCAGGGTGGGCAGAAGGCATGACTGCCACCCTCAAAAACATCTGAACTGGGCCCAGAGCAGTGGCTCATGCCTGTAATCCCACCATTTTAGGAGGCTGAGGAGGGGGGGCGGATCACTTGAGGTCAAGAGTTCGAGACCAGCCTGTTCAACGTGGCGAAACCCCGTCTCTACTAAAAATACAAAAATTAGCCAGGCATGGTGGCATGTGCCTGTCATCCAAGCTACTTGGGAGGCTGAGGCAAGAGAATCGCTTGAACCCAAGAGGTGGAGGTTGCAGTGAGATGAGATCGCGCCACTGCACTCCAGCTCGGGTGACAGAGCGAGACTCCATCTCAAAAAAAAAAAAAAGAAGGGAAGGCAACAATGTGAAGAAACACACAGTGAGAACGCCCCGTGTTCTCAGGCAGACACAGGAGCGATGCGGCTGCAAGCCAATGCGTGCCGAGGCTTGCCGACCCCGCCAGAGGCTAGAAGAGGCGAGGAAGGATTCTTCCCTAGGCCTGCAGAGGGAGCGAGGCCCTGCTGACACCTTGATTTTGGACTTCTGGCCTCCAGAACCGAAATAATAAATGTCTGTGGCTTTAAGCCATCTGAGGTCCTTGGTAATGGCAGCCCTAGGAAATGAATGCAGTGCCCAGGCCCCAGGTTCTAGCCTTGGCCTAGAGAGTCAAAAACTGTGAAGATGAAATCCTGCTTCTGCCTCACCACCCCTGCTCTGATCAGCTATGCTCAGCCTTGTCCTGCCCCAGGACAATGACATTTACACATGAGCCACCCTCCAAGGACAGCCAGGCACAGCCCAGCCCAGCCACCAGCTGGCACTGAGATAAGATAGAGTTAAGTGACGCGGTGCTTGATGCAGTTTTATCCCTTTTTCTCCCACTCAGGCAAACATATCACACATGAGGAGGTGAAAGTGATGTGATTACATCATGGGATAACCTTGAATGTGCTCTAATTAGAAGCAAAAGGTAAATCCTTAGCTGAGGTGACAACTTCCTTGTGACCCACAGGGATCTATCTTGCCACATGTCATGGCACTGAGATTGAAAACTGCAGCCCTCAAGCGACCCAGCCCCATACTCGCATGCAACTCTAACGACGCAGGGCCCCAGACCCACCCAGGGACCCACAAGGACCAATGAGAGGAGGGGCTGGAGATGGGGACAGCCTGGAAAGCAGAGAAGGGAAAAGGAGGATGGAGAGAAGCCAGAGGAAGAGAGGAGGAAGATTACATACTCAGTTCAAAGAGAAGGGTGGCAAGGGCAGGCTGGAAGGGCAGGTCAGAGAGCCTCTGCCATCTGGGGGAATCCTGGAGGCCCTGCCCATTCTCGCATGGCACTGAGGTTCCCTGCTCTGGGATTCTTTCCCTCCCTAGAAGCACAGGAGATACAGGGGCAGATGGGGCGGCTCAGGGAGACCAGGACGCGTCCTAGCCAGCGTTGGCCAAATGCAAATCTCTGGAAGAAATGGTCAAAGGGGCCTGGAGTGGAAGCTGAGAAGTCAAAGGCCGTGATTCACCCAGACGGAGCTGGACAGACCCCTGGCAGAGCCCCTGTGCCAGCACCCAGGCCTGCAGGCTCCTCGCCTCCACCCTTGGAGGGCTCTGCCTCAGACCATCTTGAGGTCACTGCAACCGTCATGTCTCACACAACGCTATGGAGAGCACCCTACACTCGGAATCAAGGGATTCCTGGGTTCAAGTTTGGCTCTGCCTGCTACCCAGCTGTGAGGCCTTGGTTAAGTTACCTCGTTGTGTCTTGTTTCCTTCATCTGCAAAGACAGGGGTAATAATGTACCAAGGAGTTAAAAATAACAGCTGTGGCTGGGCGAGGTGGCTCACGCCTGTAATCCCAGCACTTTGGGAGGCCAAGGCGGGCGGATCACCTGAGGTCAGGAGTTCGAGACCAGCCTGGCCAACATGGTGAAACCTTGTCTCTACTAAAAATACAAAAATTAGCCGGGCGTGGTGGCGGGCGCCTGTAATCCCAGCTTCTTGAGAGGCTGAGGCAGGAGAATCGCTTGAACCTGGGAGGTGGAGGTTGCAGTGAGCTGAGATCTCACCATTGCAGTCCAGCCTGGGCAACAAGAGCAAAATTCCGTCTCAAAAAAAATGAATTAATTAAAAAAAAAAAGCTGTGAAATAAAACATGAAGTCCTATATAAATGTAGACCATGATCTTGATGATGATAATTATAACTCATAAAATATTAATGTGGTCTCCAAGTGGAGACAGAAGCAAGGGTCCAGGGCTGTTTAAATGCCTTGGAAAACATTTCTGGCATCTCAAATGAGCACCAGTTGTAGCCTGGGGATCTACTCTCAGGATCATAACCATTGGTTAATAATCAACCACACGAAAAACATTCACCTAGCAGCAGATGGCTTTGGGGCCAGGTGTAAGGCCCCCTCCACACAGGGTTCTCCCAAGCCTGAAACTCCCCTTTTCTGCATCCCTCCCCACGCCCGCTCCCAGCCATCCACCCACACTCAGCTACGCTTTCTCTTGCTTTCCAAATAGCCAAGCTAGAGGAATACAGACAGCTGGGCTGCAAAGAGCTTCTCAGGAAAACCAAACCAAAAGGAATAAGAAACATGATTCATAATGGCCAAAAGGGGGAAGCAATCCAAGTGTCCAACCGCCAACGAACAGATAAATAAAATTCAGTTGTTCCATACTGTGGAATATTGCTCACCCATAAAAAGAAATGAAGCAAAAATAATTAATTTTCAAAAATAAAAATAGGACCGCGGGCAGCGACTCACGCCTGTAATCCCAGCACTTTGGGAGGCCAAGGCAGGCGGATCACCTGAGGTCAGGAGTTCGAGAACAACCTGGCTAACATGGTGAAACCCCGTCTCACTAAAAATCCAAAAAATTAGCCAGGCATGATGGCGCATGCCTGTAATCCCAGCTACTAAGGAGGCTGAGGCAGGAGAATCACTTGAACCTGGGAGACAGAGATTGCAGTGAGCCAAGATTATGCCACTGCACTCCAGCCCGGGTGACAGAGTGAGACTCCATCTCAAAAAAATAAAAATAAGTGGCCGGGCGCAGTGGCTCACTCCTGTAATCCCAGCACTTTGGGAAGCTGAGACAGGCAGATCACAAGGTCAGGAGATCGAGACCATCCTGGCTAACATGGTGAAACCCCGTTTCTACTAAAAAAATACAAAAAAAATTAGCCAGGTGTGATGGCAGGCGCCTGTAGTCCCAGCTACTCGAGAGGCTGATGCAGGAGAATGGCGTGAACCCAGGAGGCGGAGCTTGCAGTGAGCCGAGATGGCGCCACTGCGCTCCAGCCTGGGTGACAGAGTGAGACTCCGTCTCAAAATAAAATAAAATAAAATAAAAATAATAAACAATGATAGCTTATGACTACAAAGACAATAGAAAGAAAAGGAGTGAAGAACTGATGCATGCTACAACATGGATGCACCTAGGAAGCATGGTGCCAAGTGACAGGAGCCAGGCACACAAGGCCACATGCTGTGTGATTCCAGTTCCATGAAATCCACAAAACAGACAAATCCACAGACAGAACAGTGATGAGTAGTTGCCAGGGGCTGCAGGGAGAGGGGAACGGGATGCAATTGCTAATCAATACTCCTGCTAATCAATACTCCAGCACCACTCCTGATGCGCCATGTGGTCAGGTTATCTCACCTCTCCATGCCTCAGCTTCCTCATCTGTGAAATGGTGTGAGTACTCCCTACCTCATGGGGCGTTATGAGTAAGGCCCAGAAAGCACTTAGCACAGTGCCTGGTACGCAGCAAAAACACAATAGCTGGTCGCCTTGTTGCCAAGGCTCAAATCAACTAGAAGAATGGGCATGGAGGAGGAGGGGCCAAGGCAGAAAGCTGATCAGAAGGCAGAGGTGGACGGGGCAGGGACGTCTTCAGTTCTAGGCACTCGCTGCCCCACATACTGTGGATGCCAAGCTGGGAGGCAGGGACATGGGAGCCCAGCTGCTGTGTGGGAACCGCCAGGCCCCAAGTATATGCACATGGCTCAATTCCAAGCCCCAAGGGGACAGACATGGAGATGAGGGCACTGATGACCCTCATGCCTGTGCTGGGGCCAATGTGGAAGGGAGAAAGGGCATGAGCCCAGCAGACCTGGCAGAGTGTAGGGGAGGGAAGAGGACATTGGATTCAGGAACAAAAGGCTCCAACAGGTGGAGTGAATGGGTAGCTTGAGAAGGAGCAGGTGTTGCGCACCTGTTCGTACCTGGCAGGGCTGACCTTGGGGTCACAGCCCATCCTAGCACACACTCTGAGAGGATTCCAGAGATTTGGGGCACCAACTCTAGATCTTTGGTGATTGAAAACTCCCCAGATGGCCGGGTGAGGCGGCTCATACCTGTAATCCCAGCACTTTGGGAGGCTGAGGTAGGAGGATTGCTTGAGCCCATGAGTTCAAGACCAGCCTGGGCAACATGGTGAAACCCCATCTCTATAAAAAAATTAAAAATTAGCCAGGTGCATGACTGTAGTCCTAGCTATTCAGGAGGCTGAGGTGGGAGGGTGACTTGAGCCTAGGAGGTCAAGGCTACAGTGAGCCATAATCACGCCACTGCACTCCAGCCTGGGCGACAGAGTGGGACCCTGTTTCAAAAAAAAAAAAAAAAAAAAAACTCTGCAGAAAATGCAAAATGGCAATCCCCACCCCTAATTCAATCCCAGGGTTCACGGATGCAGAGAGCAGAAGCCGTGGGAGAAAGCAACAGATGCCACCCGACAGCCTCATTATGCGGACAAGCCCATGGAGGCTGGAGAGCCGAGGGAGCCACCCAAACCCCACAACGAGCCTCTTCTCTTCTCTTCTCCAAGGAAGAGGCCCCATTTCCAAATCACCTCGGCCCAGGCTTGTGGGAAGTCGGCAGCAAGTCTCCAGGAGGGGCTGGGCATGGTGGCTCACACCTGTCATCCCAGCACTTTGGGAGGCCGAGGTGCGCGGATCAACTGAGGTCAGGAGTTCGAGACCAGCCTGGCCAACATGGTGAAACCCCCGTCTCTACTAAAAATACAAAAATTAGCCGGAAATCGCTTGATCCCGTGAGGCAGAGGTTGCAGTGAGCCAAGATCGTGCCACTGCATTCCAGCCTCGGCAACAGAGCAAGATTCAATCTCAAAGAAAAAAAAAAGTCTCCAGGAGGAAAGTGTCAGGAAGCACAACTGGCTTCTGGACACCAGTTTGTTTGTTCGTTGGTTTTTGTTTTTGAGACAGCGTCTCGCTCTTATCGCCCAGGTTGGAGTACAATGGCACAATCTCGGCTCACTGCAGCCTCCGCCTCCTGGGTTCCAGCAATTCTCCTGCCTCAGCCTCCCAAGTAGCTGGGATTACAGGCGCGTGCCACCACACCCAGATAATTTTTTGTATTTTTATTAGAGACTGGGTTTCACTATGTTGGCCAGGCTGGTCTTGAACTCCTGACCTCAGGCAATCTACCCGCCTCAGCCTCCCAAAGTGCTGGGATTATAGGCGTGAGCCAGCGCGCCTGGCCTGGACACCCGTTTATAAAGTGCCAGGGCCCTCAAGTGAGAGGACAGAAGGGGGAAAGGGTCAAAGGGGGCTACTGGTTCCCTGCATGGAGCAGACAGAGAGCAGGAGGCCCAGGCTGTGCAGGAGACGAGCCGGCTGGAGTCTCTGCTGCAGGCTACACCCCGCACAGGACCCTGTGGCTGCATGTGGGCACAAGGGGAGGCCTGGGCCAGACTCTGGCTGCAGCTTCAGAAGACACTCCTGCTGCTCTCCAGGTGCATTAGATGAGGACAGCACTGTCCTTCCCTGGAGGATCTGAAGTCCTAAACTGAACCAGGGCTAGGAGAAAGGGCAGGAGCCAGGAGGAACAGGACCCTACGGGCAGACCACCCAGAAGCACCTCTGCAGGCCTCCACAGCCCTCTGATTGGGGGCGTTGGGGGCCTTCTTGTGCACATATCTCAGAGCGATGGACCAATCTACCCACGTGGGCAAATCCTCACACTGGGAAAATAAGCCTTTACCAGACAAGCAGCTTTTAGAACTGACGCATGCTTTATGGTTTGCACCCAAGCCAGCAGAGATTCGGAGTCCTATGTGAGCCTGGGGTCGCAGAGTCAAAAAATACGAGAGCTGCAGCTCCACCTTGAGATCTCTGACTCCCACTCCAGTGCTCCCTCCCGCTGCCAGGGGAAAGCCAGCTCCGCCCGGCCCAAGTACCACAGCAGGGAGCGAGGAGGGGACACTGGCCAAACGTCTTCTTGTGTGTTTTAAGTTTGAGTTCTCGGGGACCAAGGGTGGTGTCTCAGCAGGGGAGGCGACGTCTGTGTGATTCACAAGCATCTGAGAAAATGATCCGGGCAAAACGCAGAAAACCGTCCTGCAGGCACAGCACACCCACCTGCAAGACCCGAGTGCCAAACATGGATTGTGGGGTCATGGGGTGAAACGAGAGATGCAGAATCAAGTGCCATGAGGTCACAGAGAGGAGAGGACTGGCTCTCCTTGGGAGACCAGCTACGGGATCGCACAGGAGGCAACGGCTGATCTAGGCCCGGAGAAGAGACCAGCAGTGACCTATGGGAGAAGCGGGGAAGGGGAGGGCACAGAAGCAGGACGCAGAGGAACGTGACCAGCATGACGGAGAGATCACCAATGTCGCTGATGCCCAGGAGACACATCACACCATTCGAGGGCACAGCAGGCCGGCAAAAGGGGAGGGCAGGCCGGGTGCGGTGGCTCACAGATATGTAATCCCAGCACTTCGGGAGGCCGAGGCAGGCGGATCACTAGAGATCAGGAGTTTGAGACCGGCCTGGCCAACGTGGTGAAACCCCGTATCTACTAAAATTACAAAAAATTAGCCAGGCATGGTGGCAGGTGCCTGTAATCCCAGCTACTCGGGAGGCTGAGGCAGGAGAATCGCTTGAACCCGGGAGGCGGGGGTTGGAGTGAGCCGAGATCGCGCCACTGCACTCCAGCCTGGGCGACAGAGCGAGACTCCGTCTCAAAAAGAAAAAAAAAAGTGGCGGGGGAGGGCAAATGCCAGCAAACAGGTCTCAAGGGTTAGGGCACTGTGTGAAGTGATCTATGTACACTATCTTATTTAATACCACAATCCACTGAAGGAAATCGTATTAACCCCTTTTACAGACAGGCAAGATGAGGCTCAGAGAGGTTAAGTGGGCCAGCGTCATGTTGCTGGAAAGGAGCAGAGCGAGGCTTGGGCGCAGGCTTGGCCCCAGGGTCTGTGGCCTTTACCACGGTGCCACACTGCCTCTGAGGAGGAGAAGGGGCCCGCTGGGGAGCAGCTCCCACGGCCCACGGCTTCCCAGAGCGGACGCATGCATCCCTGCGGGCCCCCGAGGGTGCCTGGGGTGGCCTTCACTGTAACAGTCACTTACTGAGCTTTGACAGAGACCCTCTTTGTGGCAGGCCACCCTGATTCTCCTTTTATGGTAGTGACGTAAAGGTGCCTTCTGAAACAAGTCCATTGAAGTTGTAACACCTGAGCCAGTTGAAGGACAACGTTATGGGCCTGAGACAGGTGACACACACGTGTGTCAAACAGTGCCAGCGCTGTGCGGACAGTGACGCTGGGAAAAGGCGCTGCATGCTGAACTCTCTCTCAGGGGCAAAGGGAGGAAGCCAAGGGGCCCAAGGCGGGGTGCCCGTGACCTGCAGAGCTTTGCTGGAGGACTCTGTGAGCAGCAGAGAGAACGGAGCGGCTGGGAGGGGCCGGGGGAAGACTGAAACGGGGTCGAGGGGCGCTGCCCGCCACTGCGCTCACAGCCGCAGAAATGCCACGAAAGGGTCAGAGTCATAAGGCATTTCGGGAACAAAATTAAGAGGACTTGGTGACAGAAAGTAAAGGAGGGGCTGAGTGCTAAACACACCAACTGACCTGGGTTTCAGAAAACGGAATGACGGATGCTTCAGCCGTGATACAGACGGAGGAGGAGAGTCGGCTTTGCGAGGGGCAGATGATAAGGCTCTCTTTCTGGACACACGGCAAGCCAGGGGCCCCTGGGACACCCAAACGGGATCAGAACAGCACTAAAACCTACGCAGAAAGGTGTAACAATAACAGAGGTGGAAGCTGAGGTCATGGGAGGGGTGGAGGCCGTCAGGGACAGCATGTAGGGCTTTGGGGTTTTAGGGGTTTTGTTTGTTTTTGAGACGGAGTCTCGCTCTGTCACCCAGGCTGGACAGCAGTGGCGCAATCTCCGCTCACTGCAAGCTCTGCCTCCCAGGTTCACACCATTCTCCTGCCTCAGCCTCCCGAGTAGCTGGGACTACAGGCGCCCACCACCATGCCCGGCTAATTTTTTTTGTGTATTTTTTTAGTAGAGATGGGGTTTCACCATGTTAGCCAGGATGGTCTTAGATCTCCTGACCTGTAATCCGCCCGCCTCGGCCTCCCAAAGTGCGGGATTACAGGCGTGAGCCACCGTGCCCGGCCCGGGGTGGTGGTGGTGGTGGTTGCTGTTGTTTTTGAGATGGGGTCTTGCTCTGTTGCCCAAGCTGGAGTGCAGTGGCGTGATCTCAGCTCACTGCAACCTCCACCTCCTGAGTTCAAGCGATTCTCCTGTCTCAGTCTCCCAAGTAGCTGGGATTACAGGTGCCTACCACCATGCCTGGCTAATTTTTGTATTTTTTTTTTTTTTTTTTTTTTTTTTTTTTTTTTTTTTTTTTTTTTTTTTTTTTTTTTTTTTTTTTTTTTTTTTTTTTTTTTTTTTTTTTTTTTTTTTTGCTATTTTTGTATTTTTAGTAGAGACGGAGTTTTGCCATGTTGGCCAGGCTGGTCTCAAACCCTTGATCTCAGGTGATCCGCCTGCCTTGGCCTCCCAAAGTGCTCAGATTGCAGGCATGGGCCACCATGCCCGGCCTAATTTTCTTTTTTTTCTGTATTTTTAGTTGAGACAGGGTTTCGCCATGTTGGCCAGGCTGGTCTCAAACCCTTGACTTCAGGTGATCTGCCCACCTCGGCCTCCCAAAGTGCTGGGATTACAGGCATGAGTGCCTGGCGGGCTTTCGTAAAGCAAAAATGAACAGGAGCCCTCCAAGGGCAGGGAAGGAGAGGCGAGAGGGAAGGAGAGGCGAGAGGGCAGCCTGCTGGGATGGGCTGGAAGGGGGGCACCCAGTAAAGAGCACATGCCAAGCAGGGGGTGGCAGGCAAGTCCCCCCTTACACCAGAGGCTCCACCTCCCCCACGCTGAAGAAATCACCAAGCCAGGTGCCTGCACACCCAGCCCTTCAAACGCACTCCGTCACTCAGAAACTGCCGACAGAGCAGTTCCCCTCCCGCGGTCAGCGGCTCTGCCTGGCACTGCCTGGCCTCCGTGGAGGGAGCTGCGTCACGGTCAGAGCAGAGACAGCCAGCGCACAAGGTCACAGCCTCCGGCAGCTTCAGAACCCACTCTCAAAAGCCGGGAGTCACAAGGTGTGGGCTATCAGCATCTTCCCAGCCCGTAAACGCCCTTCACCTGGACGGCGAGGACAGGCGCGTTCATCTTATGATTGATTCAGTGTGGATGTATACCATTTATCACAATAAAAAATCATGTTTCAGCAGTGATAAGTATGTACCCTCACTTCCTTTAGGAGATATAAATAGAGAGATTCTGAAGCCTGTTGAGACTTCCAGGATGAACCTGTCAGACTGACCACACGCATTTATTATCCCACTTCTTCTGAAGCCCATTAAAATAACAGTAAGGGGGCCGGGTGCAGTGGCTCACGTCTGTAATCCCAGCACTTTGGGAGACTGAGGCAGGCAGATCACCTGAGGTCAGGAGTTCGAGACCAGCCTGGCCAACATGGAGAAACCCCGTCTCTACTAAAAATAAAAAATAAAAAAACTAGCAGGGCCTGGTGGCAGGTGCCTGTAATCCCAGCTACTTGGGAGGCTGAGGCAGGAGAATCCCTTGAACCCGGGAGGCAGAGGTTGCAGTAAGCTGAGATCAAGCCACTGCACTCCAGCCTGTGCAACAAGAGCAAAATTCCATTGCAAAAAAAAAAAAAAAAAGGAAAGAAATATGATGAAAAGACTAAGTTGAGGAAATCTCCCAAAAAGTAGAACAAAAACATAAAGATACAGAAAACAAAAGAGGGAAGAGAAAAAAGATCAAATAGCCAACCAAGAACATTCCCAGAAAGAGAAAGGGGAGGGGAGCTGGCAGCTGGAGCTGGCATCTCTTGGTGCTGATGGCTTTGTGTGTTCCCCTCTTGAATCTGGGCTGGCCCTGTGACTCAGTCTTGACCAACAGAATGAGACAGACGTAACATTACCTCACTTTCAGGAATGAGTCACAGGAGCTCTTGCAGCTTCCACCTCTACCTCTAGGAACATTTGCTCCAGAGAAAGCAAGCCTGCATGTGAAAGGCCTGACTGAGACTGTCAGTGCTGCGGCTGGGAACATGGAGAGGCTGCCTGGAGAGAGATGCCCAGATGTTCCAAACATCCCAGTCCATGCACATGAAGAAACCACCTTGGGCATCTCAGCTCCAGCAGCTGCTATAAGAACACAGCCCAGCTCCCGGACACACGGCCCCAGTGGACCGTCGCAGTCATCTCCAGCCAGCTGAGCCACCCAAGATGAGGTCCCAGACGTTGAGAAAGCAGAGAGAAGCCATCATCTCCAACACGCCCTAGCTGAATTCCTCACCCACAGAACCTGAGCATAATAAAATGGCTGTTGTTTCACCATAACAGAAAGATTAGCAGGGAAATAGTACAACAACATCTTCCAGAACTGAAGGTCCTGAGTCTCTGGGCCCATCAAGTACACAGCACAGTGAAGACACAAGATCCATCCCAAACACTGTCAGGAAATTTCAGAACACCTGGGCAAATGAAAAATTCTCAATGACTCCAGAGAGAAAATATAAATACATACCATATACAGAGAAATAGCAATCTGGGCCGGGCGTAGTGGCTCACGCCTGTCATCCCAGCACTTTGGGAGGTCAAGACGGGCAGATCACCTGAGGTCAGGAGTTCGAGACCAGCCTGGCCAACATGGTGAAACTACGTCTCTACTAAAAATACAAAAATTAGCCAGGCATGGTGGCGCATGCCTGTAGTCCCAGCTACTTGGGAGGCTGAAGCAGGAGAATCGCTTGAACCCAGGAGGCAGAGGCTGCAGTGAGCCAAGATCACACCATTAGACTCCAGCACGGGAGACAAGAGTGAAACTCTGTCTCAAAAACAAAAGAAAAAAGAAAAGAAATATGAATCTGCATATCATCAGACTTTTCAACAGCAACTCTGGAATCTAGTAGGGAATGATGTAATAACTTTCAAAATTCTCAAAGAAAATTATTTTCAACCTAAAATTTTATACCCAGGCAAAGTATCAACCAATAAAGGCATTCTGAAATATGCAAGAGCTCAAAAAAATTCACTCCCTTGCACCCTTTCTTGGGAGGATACTATCACTAGAGGATGGGGGGCTCTGGAAGTGAGATCTCCTGGGGGAAAGAATGGAATTGACAGGTTATCTGATGGATGCAAGCTTGGTGGAGATGGGGGAGGGTAGGGAGGGGCTATCTATTAAAGTAATTGTGGTAGAAAAAATAAAAGTAGAAAAATAGGCCAGGTGCAGTGGCTCTCACCTGTAATTACAGTACTTTGGGAGGCCAAGGCAGGAGGACTGGTTGAGCTCAGGAGTGTGAGACCAGCTTGGGCAATATAGTGAGACCATGTCTCTCCACAAAAATTAGCCAGGCATGGTGGCAAGCACCCATGGTCTCAGCGATTTGGGAAGCTGAGGTAGGAGGATTGCTTGAACCCCGGAGGTCAAGACTGTAGTGAGCTGTGGTCCCAGCTATTTGGGAGGCTGAGGTAGGAGGATCGCTTGAACCCTGGAGGTCTTGACCTTACTACTGACTGTAGTAAGCCATGAATGTGGCACTGCACTCCAGCCTGGGTGACAGAGTGAGACTCTGCCTCAAAAATTAAAAAAAAAGAAAAAGAAAGATAGGTCCATAGAAAACAATGCTAATGGCAGAAACAGGAGTTAATCATTAACTCCAAGAAACATGAAAAGTTAAACAAGAAAGAAAACATAATTATGGTACCCTCTTACATAAAAATAAATAACATTTACACAGTCATAAAAAGTAAACATTGGTCGGGCGCGGTGGCTCAAGCCTGTAATCCCAGCACTTTGGGAGGCCGACACGGGTAGATCACGAGGTCAGGAGATCGAGACCATCCTGGCTAACACAGTGAAACCCTGTCTCCACTAAAAATACAAAAAATTAGCCGGGCGTGGTGGCGGGCACCTGTAGTCCCAGCTACTTGGGAGGCTGAGGCAGGAGAATGGCGTGAACCCGTGAGGCGGAGCTTGCAGTGAGCCCAGATCGCACCACTGCACTCCAGCCTGAGCGACAGAGCGAGACTCTATCTCAAAAAAAAAAAAAAAAAGTAAACACTGACCGTTGAATTGGACCAAAAACTGGTGCTACTGGGAGGATACACTGTGTAATAAGGGGATCTCATGTGTTCGCTGAATTCCCGGTAAGCCCAAGAAGAGAAGGAGACCGGTCTCACAGTGCCCAGCACAGGGGCGTGTTAAACCACCCATGCTAAGAAATCCCCCAGCAGTTTGTGAGCACTGGAAGTTTCCCTACCACAGAGCCAACCGGCCTCCCAGCTAAGCCACTGCTCCCCTCCGCTCTAAGACTCTGTGTCTTAAGTCTTAACTCTTCTGAGTAAGATTACTTGGTGACATAATGGATTAGGAGCTCCCATCATTGGTTCAAACTAAATAAGTTTCAGTGGGGACAGACTACAGCATTTCAGGGTAAATCTGCCTGGTCTATTCAATTACTATAATAATGTTATTCTCTATCTATGAAAGTCTCACTCATTAGGAAGACAAATGCATGGAGCTGTTTCCCAGCACTGAGACAGGGCACCTGGCCCATCCTCATTCTTCCCCTTTCTTGCTTGTGACCGTGGTACATTCCTGGAAGATGAGTGTCAAGAACAAAGGGTTCCACCCGTGGTCATGCAACCAAGCATCGGTGACTTGGCTCCCAGGGACCAGGGCTGGGATCTCATCTTAACAGCATGCTCTAACCCAACCTACAGAACCCAGCACAGGCCAGCGTGGTGGCTCACACCTGTAATCTCAGCACTTTGGGAGGCCAAGGCGGGCGGATCACTTGAGGTCAGGAGTTCAAGACCAGCCTGGCCAACATGGGGAAACCCCATCTCTACAAAAAAAAAAAAAAAAAAAATATAATATATATATATATATATATGCACACATATATATACAAAAATTAGCCAGGCGTGGTGGCTCACACCTGTAATCCCAGCACTTTGGGAGGCCAGGGCAGGCGGATCACTTGAGGTCAGGAGTTCAAGACCCACCTGGCCAACATAAGGAAACCCCATCTCTACAAAATATATATATATATATATACACACAAAAATTAGCCAGGTGTGGTGGCTTGTGCCTGTAGTCCCAGCTACTCTGGAGGCTGAGGCAGGAGAATCACTTGAACCCGGGAGGCAGAGGTTGCAGTGAGCTGAGATCGCGCCACTGCACTCAAGCCTGGGTGACAGAGTGAGACTCCATCTCAAAAAAAAAAAAAAAAAAAAAAAATCCAGCACAGATCAATCAAACCTCCTGCCTCCTCCCAGTGCTGGCCTCTTTCTCTGGGACATTAGAAAAGAAAGGACAAGATACCTGCAAGAGCCTCCAGGGGCATACTGGAATCTGGCCGTGGCCCCTGCAGTATTTCATGGCTGGAAAGTTCAGAAAGAGGGCTCAGTCGCTGGGAGCTCCACTGGGTGATCAAGATCTCCACGTGATGAGCAGAAACTCACTCCCCCAGCCAAGCCTACCTCTGACCCAGAGAGAACAGAGGCCTCTGGCTGGGCTCTAACAGGCACCCTGACCACTGGCCTGTCCCAGCACAGGGCCTGGCACTGAATGAACTGAAAAATGTATAACACATGGGGAGCTCACAGACCCCAAGAGGTGGAGGACTCGGCTGAGTTGGCACCCGACTCATCGCCACTGCAGTTTGGTCCATCAGTGCTTTGGCTGACCTCATCTCCCTGCTCAAGAGCCTGAGACACAGACACGATTGGTGGGAACGTAAGTGAGCACAGCCACTATGGAAAACAGCACGGAGGGTTCTCAAAACACTAGAAACAGAACTACCACGTGACCCAGTGATCCCACTGCAGGGTACATATCCAAGGAAAAGGCAGTCAGTCTGTTGAAGAGCCATCTGCACTCCTGTGTTTACTGCTCACAACAGCCCAGGTGTGAAATAAATCTGAGTCTATACATGGATGAATGTATAAAGAAAAGGTGGTATAGGCCAGGCACGGTGGCTCACACCTGTAATCCTACACTTTGAGAGGCCGAGGCAGGCGGATTGCCTGAGCTCAGGAGTTCAAGACCAGCCTGGGCAACATGGTGAAACCCCATCTCTACTAAAATACAAAAAAAAAAAATTAGCTGGGCATGGTGGTGTGCACTGTAGTCCCAACTACTTGGGAGGCTGAGGCAGGAGAATCACTTGAACCCGGGAGGTGGAGGTTGCAGCAAGCTGAGATCGCACCAATACATTCCAGCCTGGTGACAGAGCAAGATTCCATCTCCAAAAAAAAAGAACAACAACAACAAAAGCAAAGGTGGTATATATGCACTGTACTATCCAGCCATAAAAAAAGAACCAAATCCCATCATTCGTAGCGACGTGGATAAAACTGGAGGACATTATGGGAAGTGAAATAAGCCAGGCACAGAAAGACACACATTGCGGGTTCTCATGCAAACGCAGAAGCTAAAAAAGTTGATCTCACCAAAGCAGAAAGCAGAATAGTGGTCAGTAGAGGCTGAGAAGGGCAGGAGAGAGAGGGGTTAGGGAGAGGCTGGCAGGGATACAAAAGTACCGAAAGGAGGAATCATTTCTAGTATTCTGTAGCATTGTAGGGTGACCATAATTAACAATTTATTGTAGATTTTCAAATAGCCAGAAGAGCAGATTTTGAACATTCCCAATACAAAGAAATGATCAACGTTTGAGGTGACAGATATGCTAATTACCTTGATTTGATGATTACACATTGTATACATATATGAAAATATCACACCATACCCCCAAAATAGGTATAATTATCATGTGTCAATTAGAAATCATGATCATGATAAAAGCAAAATTTTTTAAAAGTCTGAGACAGAGTTAACCACTTCCCCACCTATTTGGTCTGTTACCAACCTCCTGTTATCCCCTGGGGATTGATTCTGCTCCTGGCCTCGGGCTCCTTGTCTGGACACAGATAGTAGAGATAATAGTTAGGCCAGGCGCAGTGGTTCACACTTGTAATCCCAGCACTTTGGGAGGCCAAGGCAGGAGGATCACCTGAGGTCAGGAGTTCGAGACCAGCCTGGCTAACATGGTGAAACCCATTTCTACTAAAAATACAAAAAATTAGCTGGGCGCGGTGGTGTGTGCCTGTAATCCCAGCCACTCGGGAGACTGAGGCAGGAAAATCGCTTGAACCCAAGAGGTGGAGGTTGTAGTGAGCCAAGATCATGCCATTGCACTCCAGCTTGGGCAACAAGAGCAAAACTCCATCTCAAAAAAAAAAAAAAAAGTATTCTTCATCATCAGCCAGGTGCAGTGGCTCATGCCTGTAATAGTAGCACTTTGGGAAGCCAAGGCAGGCAGATCCCTTGAGGCCAGGAATTGAAGACCAGCCTGGGCAATATGGGGAAACCCCGTCTCTACTAAAAATACAAAAATTAGCTGAGCATGTTGATGCATGCCTGTAGTCCCAGCTACTCGGGAGGCTGAGGCACTAGAATCGCTTGGACCCAGCAGGGGGAGTGCAACGCGCCACTGCACTCCAGCCTGAGCAACAGAGCGAGATCCTGTCTTCAAAAAAAAAAAAAAAAAAGTATTATTCGTCATCATCATCGTATCAGCTGATATTTACTTAGCACTATGCTAAACTCTTTATATACATTATTTCATTTAATTTTTTTCAACACCCCTATGTGGTAGATACAGAATTATTCTCCCATTTTACAGATGAAGAAACTGAGGCTCAGAGAGGTTTTCTGGAAGGTCCTGCAGCAAGTAAGTGGCAGAGCTGGGATTCTGAGGGACCCCGAGGGGCAATCTCTGGATGACATGCCTGTTGCACTGCAGCTTTGGAGCCCTCGGCCTCGGTCCCACTCCCTGACCCTGCCGCTCTGGTGTGCTGAGCCACTGGGCTCATTCATCAAGCCGTCTGCTGGGGAATGGGTAGTTCAAGGGCCGTGCAAACACCCACCTAGACAAACCTGAAGTCCACAAGCAAAGCTGCGTGGGAAAGCGCCTGAGACAGGCATTGTTTTTCTAAGAGAAAGTTATTTTTTCTTCACTAAATGCCTACAAAAGTATCCTGTTAAATACCAATAACCCATTCTTGGATTGTTACAAAGGGCACCACTGACTATCATTCTGTTTTCTGATTTTTTAATTTTTATTGTAAATATAAATACATATGGCCGGGCACGGTGGCTCACGCCTGTAATCCCAGTACTTTGGGAGGCCAGGACAGGTGGATCACCTGAGGTCAGAAGTTCGAGACCAGCCTGGATAACCTGGTGAAACCTCATCTCTACTAAAAATACAAACATTAGCTGGGCGTAGTGGTCGGTGCCTGTAGTCCCAGCTACTCGAGAGGCTGAGGCAAGAGAATCATTTAAATCTGGGAGGTGGAGGTTGCAGTGAGCTGAGATCACACCACTGCAGTCCAGCCTGGGGGACACAGCAAGACTCCGGCTCAAAAAATAAAATATATATATATACACATATATATATATGTATATGTATACACACACACACACACACACATAAATACATATTCATTGGGAAAAAAATTCAGAGTCCAGAGGCATCTAGTAAAGTGGACGGGGTGCGGGGAAGGCCCTGCCACATCTGCCTTCTGCTCTTCTCATGCAACATCTCAACCCAGAGCAGGAGGCCCCAGGGGGCAGACCCAGCACCTGCCACAGGGAATCAGGGCTGAGAAAAGGCTGGCATTTCGGCCTTCCTGCCGAATCACTTCCAGCTGCCCTGGTCACCTAAGTGACAAGATGATGCATCAATGTCAATAATGCTGGAAGGGACTATCCACAGACACAGCAATATTCTCCCCAGGAGGCATGAGGTTGGCCTCGCCAGGCAGCTGGAGCCACTGAGAATTAAGGGGCCCTCTTCAGGATCTCTGTCTCCCCTTCCCAGATCCTCTCCCTGCCCCAGTTCGCTCAACCAAATGGTGACAGGAAGAGGCGACTCCTAGGCCAGCCAGAAAATCACCCAAGTAAAAAGGCACTGCTTCAGCCCCTAGACTCAGAACTTAGTATACGTGGTGGGATGCGAGGAGCTGCCAAAGGGAGAGAACACAGAGGCCCTTCCTGCTGGAGGAGCTGGTCGCAGCTGCAAGACTTGGTGGGGGTAGCCGGGCCTCACCATTGCTCACCTCCAACGTACTCCAAGCCCACCGATCTAGCCTCTGAACACCACCTGGCTCCTGTGGACATGCAGGGAGTATGTGCTGAATGAATTGAGGTGATCGGGGATCCGTTGCATCAGTGCCCCATGAGAAAGCATGTTTAGAACCTTCCAGCCAGATCTGCCAAAAAAAGCGTCTATCTGCTGGGCGCAGTGGCTCACGCCTGTAATCCCAGCACTTTGGAAGGCCGAGGCGGGCGGATCACGAGGTCAGGAGTTCGAGACCAGCCTGGCCAACATGGGGAAACCCCATCTCTACCAAAAATACAAAAAATTAGTCAGGCGTGGTGGCGGGTGCCTGTAATCCAGCTACTGGGGAGGCTGAGGCAGAAGAATCACTTGAACCTGGGAGGCGGAGCTTGCAGTGAGCCGAGATTGCGCCACTGTACTCCAGCCTGGGTGACAGAGCAAGACTCCATCTCAAAAAAAAAAAAAAAAAAGAAAGAAAGAAAGAAAAGAAATGTGTCTATTTGGCCTGCCAGGCCGTAACGGCTCCAAGGACAGGGACTGTCTTGACCATCTCCATGTAGCCCACAGGGTCAAGGGCAGCATTCCTACCCTGTAGGCCCTCAAAAAATATCTGTTCGCACAAAGACTTTACATTTGTGTCATAATTTGCTGTGACGCGTATGATTACTTCCTCTGCCAAGCACAATTCTGTGAGGATGATCAGGACAAGGAGTGATGTTTTCATCTTATATATAGATGAGTCGGCTGAGGCTTGGGAAAGGCTGAATGACTTGCTAACGGGAACACAGCTAGTCAGTGGAAGAAACAGAATTCAAATTCAAGAATGCTAGACTGGGCACAGTGGCTCACACCTGTGATCCCAGCACTTTGGGAGGCCGAGGCGGGCAGATCACCTGAGGTCAGGAGTTTGAGACCAGCCTGGGCAACATGGTGAAACCCCGTTTCCACTAAAAGTACAAATATTAGCCAGACATAGTGGTGCACGCCTGTAGTCCCAGCTACTTGGGAGGCTGAGGCAGGAGAATCGCTTGAACCCAGGAGGCGAAGGTTACAGTGAGCCGAGATCATATCACTGCACTCCAGCCTGGGCGACAGAGCGAGACTCTGTCTCAAAAAAAAAAAAAAAAAAAAAAAAGCAACTCAAGAACTCTGATTCCAAGAGCTGTGTCTGACTTGCCTTGCCCATTCACATACACAGTGAAGGAGTGAATGAAGAAGCAAAGGATGCATGAAAGGATCACGGCAGCCCCTCCACACCCCACAGCGAGCGTTCTCTCAGCCCCACAGCAAAGCCTGGAATTCAGTACACTTAGTATTCCCTGCCCAATCAGAGTCCCGGCATAGGTGGGCGCTTCTCACTTGCAGTGCAAACTGGAAGTTTCTGGAGACCACACCCTGTGCCCCGTGCATCCCCCACACCTCCAACAGTGCTGAACAAGAGATTCCCGACTGGCCCAGAAAGGACACACCTCCTCTCCCTGGAGAGAGACGAGGCGGAGGTGGAGGCTGATAGGAGCCCACAGTTCACACTGACGCGGGTAACCACAGGGGCCTGTCTAGAGTTTTTGCTGTTGCTCAAAGGTTGGCTAAAGTCTCCTAGGCCCCTGCCTGTCCATTCTGGGTCCCTCCCTGGACCAGAAGGTGAGCAGGGAGTAGGGAGAAAGGGCCACCCACCTCCCTATCTGGGTCACAGCCTTGGAGCCCCGGCTGGCGAGGCCCCAGGCCACAAGGCAGCCACCCTGGGATTCTCCGCCAATCGTCCTGCAGCCATCGGGAACGGGGCTGACTCATGCCCAGAGCTCAAAAGCCGACTCCCAAGGGAGGTAAGAGCTTTATCCCACTCTAGGCTGCAGATAGAAGAGACAAGTGACATTTTTTACAGTGTGTTTGTTTTACAGATTTACAGAACACAGGCGAGGAAAAAAAAAGAAAACAGGAGAAGAGAAAATGAGGGAGAGAGAGAGGAAAGACAGAAGGGTGGAGAGAGAAGCTTTTGGAAGCTTTTAGATCGAAGGCGCTTCCCTCTCCATCAAGGCCAAAATCCACCCGTTAAAAGGCTGCCCGGCTGGGGAAGGCACCGAGGGCAGGGCAGCAGGTGGAGTGGAAGCCGGAGGAAAGGGGACCGCAAAGGCTGGGCGGGGCCTTTCTGGGCCCTCCCAGAACCCCCGAGAGAAACACCAAGAATGGAGGAGCGTCCCTGGGCTGGGACACTAACCTGCAGACAGGAAGTGCTTTCACACCAGCCTCAGGGAGCTCACAAAAGGCTTCGCTGCCCCCTCAGAGCTGACAGTGCAGCCCTCGAATGCTTCCCTCCCAAAAGACCGTCCTTCGCCAGCTCCCCAGCACCACCCACGTGGTCTCCCCAGGGGCTGTGGAGCTTGAACACAGAGAAGATGGAGGTGGTCCCTGGAAGCTGCTCTGCTGCCCACCCCACCTTCACATAACCCCGACCAAGATGACCCCGCAGCCTCCCTCAGAAGAGGGGCTGCCCAAGCCCAAGACCATCAGGGGGCCTGCAGGAGAGGGGCCTTCAGGAAGAGCACCAAGAACTTCCAGGTTCCCATTTCTTCTTAGGGATCTGACATTCATTCCGCGAGTATCTGTAAAGCACCGACGGTGTGACAGCATAGCGCTAGCCGCTGGGGACATGACACGAATTGGTCACGTTTGAGTCCCTACTTCCCTCACCCGTGGCCTCCATGGTATCACAAAGTCCTCGCCACCTCCCTAACTGTTCCATCACTCCACCCCAGAGCATCATCTCTCACCTAGACAACGGCACCCGCATCCCAGCCCATCCCCATCCACTGCACTGATCAACCCATTCTCCAGGAAGGAGACACGGGGACCATGCTGAAACGAAAAGCAGATCAACCATCCTGGCCAACGTGGCGAAACCCTATCTCTACTAAAAATGCAAAAATTAGCCGGGCGTGGTGGCGTGCGCCTGTAATCCCAGCACTTTGGGAGGCCAAGGTGGGCAGATCATGACGTCAAGAGATGGAGACCATCCTGGCCAACGTGGTGAAACCCCGTCTCTACTAAAAATGCAAAAATTGGCCAGGCGTGGTGGCACATGCCTGTAATCCCAGCTACGCGGGAAGCTGAGGCAGGAGGATTGCTTGAACCTGGGAGGCAGAGGCTGGAGTGAGCCAAGATCGTGCCACTGCACTCCAGCCTGGGGGACAAGAGTGAGACTCTATTCCAAAACAAACAAACAAACAAAAAACAAGACAAAATTAGCTGGGCGTGGTGGTGTGCACCTGTAATCCCAGCTACTCAAGAGGCTGAGGCAGGAGAATCGCTTGAACCCAGGAGGCGGAGGCTGCAGTGAGCCAAGAACGCACCACTGCGCTCCAGCCTGGGCAACAGAGTGAGACTCCATCTCAAAATTTAAAAAAAAGGCCAGGCACAGTGGCTCATGCCTGTAATCCCAGCACTTTGGGAGGCCAAGGCGAGTGGATCACAAGGTCAGGAGATCAAGGCCATCCTGGCTAACATAGTGAAACCCCAGTTCTTCTAAAAATACAAAAAATTAGCCAGGTGTGGTGGCGGGTGCCTGTAGTCCCAGCTACTCGGGAGGCTGAGGCAGGAGAATGGCATGAACCCGGGAGGCAGAGGTTGCAGTGAGCCCAGATTGTGCCACTACACTCCAGCTTGGGCGACAGAGAGACTCCATCTCAAAAACAAAACAAACAAAAAAAGCAGATCACACCCAGTAGGATGGCCATCATAGAGAGAAAAACAAAAAAGCAAAAAAAACAGATAACAATAAAGGTTATTAAGAATGCGGAGAAATTGTAGCCCATTGTTGAAAAGTGTGGAGGCTCCTCAAAAAGTCACACATAGAATTACCGTATGACCCAGCAATTCCACTCCAAAAAACATTTCCAAACAAAAACATGTACACAAGTGTTCATAGCAACACTATTCACAATGATCAAAGGTGAAAGAAACACAAATGTCCATGAATGAATGAGTGGATAAACAAAACGTGGCACGCCAACACAAAGGAACATTATTCAACCCTGAAAAGGAATGAAGTGCCATTACGGATTCGTGCTACAACATGGATGAACGCTGGCTAAGTGGAAGAAGCCACACGCAGAACACCACCTACTGTGTGATTCCATCTACACACTGAGCATCCCAAATCCAAAAAGCCGAAATCCAAAATGCTCCCAAATCCTAAACTTTTTCAGTGCCAACATGGTGCTCAAAGGAAATGCTCATTGGCTCATGTCTTTTTTTTTTTTTTTTTTTTTTGAGGCAGAGTCTCACTCTGTCCCCCAGGCTGGAGTGCAGTGGCACGATCTCGGCTCACTCCAGCCTCTGCCTCCCAGGTTCAAGCAATCCTCTTGCCTCAGCCTCCCGAGTAGCTGGGATTACAGGTGTGCACCACCACACCAGCTAATTTTTGTATTTTTAGTAGAGATGGGGCTTCACCATGTTGGACAGGCTGGTCTCGAAGCTCTTGACCCCAAATGATCCACCCGCCTCGGCCTCCCAAAGTGCTGGGATTCCAGGCGTGAGCCACCACGCCTGACCTCGGCACATTTCAGATTTTGAATTTTCAGAGTAGGGATGCTGAACCAGTAAGTACAATGGAAATACAGCAAAATCCAAAAAAATATATGAAATTTGGTCCCAAGCATGTCAGATAAGACACACCCAACCTGCATTATGAAATGTTCAGAACAGGCAAATCCATAGAGACAGAAAGTAGATGGTAGTTGCTTAGGGATGGGGGAGGCGGGGGTGGGAGTGGCGGCTAATGGATACAGTTTCCATTTGGATGATGAACACGGTCTGGAGAATGGTAGTGAGGGTCCCAAAACACCGTGAACAGGACTTGATGCCACAGAACCGTATACTTTAAAATGATTCAAGTGAGACACTGCGTGTGATGTGTATTTTACCAAAATAAAAAAAAAAAAAACAAGAAGGTAAAAAATAAATGTGAGGTGGATTATTCCATCCTCCTTCCATGGCTCCCATGACCACGTGGCTCAAACCCAACTCTCCGCAACCCCTTGTCCCAACGGCCCCACCCAGCCTCATCTCCCACCCCTCTCACTTCCTCTCCACACCTGCCCCAACCGGTCTACACAGCCTGTGGGTTCCTGTGATGAGCCCTCCCACTCACACTATTCCCTCTGTCTAGACCCTTCTCCTCTCACCCACACTCCCATCCCACCCAAGCCTTCATCTTCCTGTATCCTAACCATCCTCCAGGTCTCTACCTGAACGTCCCTCCCTTCCGATGTCATCCATCAGGCCCCGTGCTCTCTGCCACCAAGGCACCCTGCTCCCGGCACCTCAGTTGTCACGATCAGTCTGGTGCCTGTCCTTCCCGCTGGACGGTGAGCTCCAGGAGGGCAGGAATCAGGCCTACCTGGTCCCCATTGGATATTCAGCACCCACCCAGCCTGAAGGACCCTGCGGTCTCTTGGGAGACATGAACAGACAGCAGATGATCCTGCCCCCGCCAGCCCCCAAACTCTCTAAGCACTACAGTAGGGCTCAGGAGGGAAAAAGGAATGGACAAGAGACGAGCAGGAGACATCAGTGGGGATGGATCTGAATGGAGGGAGAAGGCTCAAGGCAAGGAGGAGGACCCAACAGGAAGCAGGGACTTTTTTTTTTTTTTTTTTTTTGAGATGGAGTCTCGCCCTGTCACCCAGGCCCCAGGCTGGAGTGCCGTGGTGCGATCTCGGCTCGCTGCAACCTCTGCCTCCTGGGTTCAAACAATTCTCCTGCCTCAGCCTCCTGAGTAGCTGGGATTACAGGTGCCCACCACCATACCCAGCTATTTTTTGTATTTTTAGTAGAGACGGGGTTTCACCATGCTGGCCAGGCTGCTCTTGAACTCCAGACCTCGTGATCTGCCCGCCTTGGCCTCTCAAAGTGCTGCGATGACAGGCATGAGCCGCCACGCCCAGCCAAGGGAATTTCAACGTAAGAAGGGCTTTGTGGCCGGGCGCGGTGGCTCACGCCTGTAATCCCAACACTTAGGGAGGCCGAGGCAGGTGGATCACTTGAGGTCAGTAGTTCGAAACCAGCCTGGCCAACATGGTGAAACCCCATCTCTACTAAATTTACAAAAATTAGCCAGTTGTAAAACCCGGGAGGTAGAGGTTGCAGTGAGCTGAGATCACGCCACTGCACTCCACCCTGGGCGACAAGAGCAAGACTCTGTCTCAAAAAAAAAGAAGGGCTTGGAGGTGGGGCCAAGCCAGGTGCATGCAGTGGGTAGGGCAGGAAGGAGGAGGCAAGGCCAGCGTCCATCCTGACCATTCCACACCCTCCAGAGATAACTGTTAGAACCTCGCTGAGCACTGGCCAGCGCCGGCCTCCGGGCTCAGCATGTCACACACCCCATCTCACTGATCATCACAACCACCATGGGAAGAGGGCACTATTATTACCCCATCACACGGATGAGAAAACCAGGGCCCAGCGAACTGCAGCATCTTGCCCGTGTTCACGCAGCTACCAAGTGGCTAACTGGGCTCTGGGGCCCAGGTTTGCCTGAGTCCACCGTGGGGCTCCTGGGCAACAGGGATACCCCAATGCTTCTGGACAGGCCCACTGGGACAGGTGCACCAGAAGCAGAGATGCTGCTCTGGCTGGCTTCCTTCCTGGGCCCACAGGCTGCCGCCTCCTTCAGGGGAGAGGCTCCTGCCCCCTTCCTTAGTTAGGCTGATGAATCAGCAGAAGCCAGCGAGGGAAACCCCTGCCCTAAATCAAGGGTGTTGGTTAGACCACCTAAGCCATGATCGGAAGGGGTGGTGGTTAGACCACCTAACCACGCCCTTGCCTGGGTGAGGCACCTTTCGAGTCAGTCATACAGCTTACAGACAGGGGCTTCCGCAGCCCTGACCACCCTCCCTGCGCCCTCTCCCACTCAGCCTCACCCACACCAAGGCTGCACCCACCAACTCAAGGACAACTCCTCATTTTCCACCGCCAGCCCGGGCTGAGCTCCAGATGCCACATCCCCGCGTAGGGTCTCACAGGCACCTGGAACCCAGTGTGTCCCTAAATGACGCCATCGTTTCCCTCAACCGGCTCCTCCTCGTGGTTTCTCTTGCAATTAAAGGCACAATGTGTTCCCAACTCCCCTTCCCTTATCCCTGACACCCAACCCCTTGCTATTCTAAGTGTGTCCCCAGCCGACAGCATAATGTCACCCGAAAGCAGACTCCAGGACCCAGCCCAGACCCACCTCTACGCGTCTGCATTTCCAGAGGATGCCAGGTGACGCGTGTGCCCATGAAAGTGTATTAAGCACAGCTCTAAAAACAAGCGTTTCACTCTGCCTCCTACATGTCTCTCAGCTCAGTCAACGCCCCCCAATCCCCCTCCACCATCATCTCCAAGCCACTGACACCTTCCCAGCCAATCTCCAGGATCCCACTCTGGTCCCACTCCCAAACTGTCTCCCCCAGGAGCTACAGGGACCTTCCAAAATGTCAACCTGATCATATAAGCCCCCTATCTAAGGCCTTGAAATGGCTTCCTGTCACCCTCACCATGAGAACCAAATTTCAAGCATTCATTCACTAAAACCAAATTTCAGGCATTCATTTAATTCTCTGTCACCCAGGCTGAAGTACAGTGGGGCAATCTCAGTTCACTGCAACCTTCACCTCCCAGGTTCAAGCAATCCTCATGCCTCAGCCTCCTGAGTAGCTGGGATTACAGGTGCCCGCCACCATACCCAGCTAATTTTTTGTATTTTTTTAGTAGAGACGGGGTTTCACCATGTTGGCCAGGCTGGTCTTGAACTCCTGACCTCAGGTGATCCACCCACCTTGGCCTCCCAAAGTGCTGGGATTACAGGTGTGAGCCACCGCACCCGGCCAGGCAGGGAGATTTGTGAGCAGAGCAGAGATGTGATGTGTCCCACAGTTTCACAGATCACTCTGGCTGCCTTACGGAGGATGGACTATAAGCAGAAAAATATGGCCGCAGGGAGGCCGGCTGAAAGGTTCCTCAATAATCCGGGTGAGAGCTGATGATGGACTGGCCTCAAAAGACCATGGTGGAGATGGGAGATACGATCCGACTCTGGATGCATCATGGAGGCAGCGATAGAGCATGCTGATAAGTGGACATGGGGAATAAGAATATAAACCAAGGCTGGACATAGTGGCTCACGCCAATAATCCCAACACTTTGGAAGGCTGAGGCGGGTGGATCACCTGAGGTCAGGAGTTCGAGACCAGCCTGAGCAACGTGGAGAAACCCCGTCTCTACTAAAAATACAAAAATTAGCCAGGTGTGGTGGCACATGCCTGTAATCCCAGCTACTCGGGAGGCTGAGGCAGGAGAATCGCTTGAACCCGGGAGGCGGAAGTTGCGGTGAGCCAAGATCGCGCCGCTGCACTCCAGCCTGGCGACAGAGCAAAACTCCGTCTCAAAAAAAAAAAAAAAGAATGTAAACCAAAAATGACATTCTAAGGCCCCCAACCGACTGATGACCCTTCCCCTCAGCCAAGGGTATTCCAAAGTTAGCCAGAAAAACTGGTTCAGGCCATGATGGGAAGGAGTGGTCGGACATGCCTGCTTATGCTCTCCTCGCCTTTGGAATTCAGCCCCAGCTGACCAGAATCAACATCAGCACAGGGACCTAAAGACTCATAGAACAGACTCCAGGTCTGTAAGAAACATTTACAATCTCATCTCTCGGGAAACCTGCTACCTGGAGGCGTCACCCGCATGATGAAACCTTGGTCTCCACAGCTGCTTATCTTAACCTTACATTCCTTTCCATGGATTCCAGGTCTTTAGATAAACTCACTCAATGAACTGCCAATCGGAAAATCTTTGAATCCGCCTATGACCCTCCAAAACCCCCGATTCCGGTTGTCCTGCCCTTCCAGACCAAACCAATGGACATCTTACATGGATGGGCTGATGTCTCACCTCTCCCTAAAACGTAGAAAACAACCTGTAGCCCAACCAGCTTGGGCACTTGTTCTCGGGATCTCCTGGGGCTACACTACAGGCCATTGGTCATTCTTATTTGGCTCAGAATAAATCTCTTCGAATATTTTACAGAGTTCGACTCTTTTCATCTATAGAAACAATGTAGCCGGGCACGGTGGTTCACGCCTGTAATCCCAGCACTTTGGGAGGCCGAGGCGGGCGGATCACGAGGTCAGGAGATCAAGACCATCCTGGCTAACACAGTGAAACCCCGTCTCTACTAAAAATACAAAAAATTAGCCGGGCGTGGTGGTGGGTGCCTGTAGTCCCAGCTACTCGGGAGGCTGAGGCAGGAGAGTGGCACAAACCCGGGAGGTGGAGCTTGCAGTGAGCCAAGATCGCACCACTGCACTCCAGCCTGGGCAACAGAGCGAGACTCCATCTCAAAAAAACAAACAAACAAACAAAAAACAATGTAGAGAAGTCAAGCTGGAGAAAGCTACAGGAAGGATGACTTTGGCAGGGCCAGAATGAAGACCTGGAGTTGGGACACGTTCAGCTTGGAACACCTATTGGATGTCCAAGAGGAGATCACCAAGGGAGACAGAGAAGAAGAAGGGGCCCAGGCACGACAGCACGTGGAAGGCCAGCAGAGAAGGAGGATGAGACAGACAGACGGCGAGACAGAGGGAAACCAGGAGGGCAAGCCGTTCACTGTCATGAGAAAAAAAAGGCAACGTTGAATCTGAGAAATGCAATCCTCCTTTCACAGTCAGGCCCAGAGAGGAACTGAAAAGCAACAGCGGTCCCTCTTACCCCCTCCATGAGCTAAGTAACCACTTCTTGAAGCCACTTGCTACATGAGCCCTAAACTAACTGATGCCACATAGCCATACACTGGACGCCATCACTGAGACCCTGGAGCTCAACAACGCACAGCCAATCACTCGCCGATGTTAACCTCTGTAACCAGTGAGAATGCCCATCCAACAACTTATCACCCCACTCCTTGTCCCCTTTGCCTTTACAAACCTGCTTGTGGCCAGGTGCGGTGGCTCATGCCTGTATTCCCATCACTTTGGGAGGCCGAGGCAGGCGGACCACCTGAGGTCAGGAGTTCGAGACCAGCCTGGCCAACATGGCAAGATCCCATCTCTACTAAAAACACAAAAACTCACCAGGCGTGGTGGTGCACACCTGTAATCCCAGCTACTCCGGAGACTGAGGCAGGAGAATCGCTTGAACCCGGGAGGCGGAGGTTGCAGTGAGCCGAGATCGCACCATTGCACTCTAGCCTGGGCGTCAAGAGCGAGACTCCATCTCAAGAAACAAAACAAAAAAAAAACCTGCTTGTAACAAACATCAAAGGGCGCCATCCCAAAGGTAACTTTGAAGTGTCCCTGGCAGCTGTCCTCAACTTTGGCCCAAGCAAACTCTCTGTATTAATTTTCCCTCCGTTTCTTTCCCTAGGTCGATAGTCATGAGCAAAATGGAGACAGCCTTTCGAGACGCGAGTATGAAGCTGTGTGAGGGATGCTGAACTGAGGGCAGAGGGTGACCACTGGGTCCAGAACCAGAGTGGCTGCTGGGCATTGGTGAGAAGCAGTGCCAGAACTTCGAGAACTGCTGCTATACAGGAGAGCAGAGAGCTCGCAAGCTAAACGTGGGGTTTCAGGGGTTTGGGGCTTTTCCTGGCTGGGTGGCTGCCCCTTTGTTTCCATGGGTGATGTAGCACCTACCGTCTCATTTCCTCCAGAATCCAGCCCCAGGCTGAGGCCTCTGGCTGGTTCAGGCTGTTGACCTTGATCGGGTCCTTTCTCCCTCCCCCTTTTCCACCTCTTTCCCCTTTCCCCTCCACGTCCTTCTTATGCACATACAGTGAATACCTGCTCAAAATCAGGGTGCCAGAAATCCTCTTTGTAGACAGGTCATCTCAGCCCTGACTTTTACAAGCTGCCAATGCATCCATCAGCCCGGGGCCTCAGGTGAGGAGGACCTAAAAGCTTAACTCTCCGCAGGAAAAGACCCAGACCTTACCCCAGATAAGAGCTATGAATTTTTCTGAAATTCCAACCATTCCTCTCTTGGAGTCTAGAGTGTTTTCAGTCTTCAAGAGTCTCCATTTAAATGCAAATGTCCAGTTGGCAGAGGGGAGAAAGGGGACGGAGGGTGTACCCATTGTTCCCCAGGCACGGAACTCAATCTTATGCGTCTTATTTAATCTGCAGAATACAAACTCTTTTATGAGCTACGCTTTACAAATGAGTAAACTGATTCTTTGAGAAATCAGGTAACTTGTCCACAGTCGGACAGCTAGAAAATGAGAAAGCCGGGCCAGGTGCGGTGGCTCATGCCTATAATCCCAGCACTTTGGGAGGCTGAGATGGGTGGATCACCTGAGGTCGGGAGTTCGAGACCAGCCTGGCCAACATGGTGAAACCCCGTCTCTACCAAAAATACAAAATTAGCCAGGCGTGGTGGCGCATGCCTGTCATCCCAGCTACTCGGGAGGCTGAGGAAGGAGAATCACTTGTACCCGGGAGGCCAAGGTTGCGGTGAGCCAAGATCGTGCCAATAATGCACTCCAGCCTGGGCGACAAGACCAGAACTCCGTCTCAAAAATAAATAAATAAATAAATAAATAATAAAGTATACAATTCAGTAGCATTAAGTACATTCACAATGTTATGTAACCACTACCACTAATTCCATAACTTTTTCATCACCCCAAAAGGAAACTGGTCTATTGAGTTTTGAATGAGGAATGCATTAGCACAGCTCAAAAGCCAAAATTATTAGAAGGCCTATTTCATCTTATCCTCATCCCAACCTGTCCACTTATTCAGCCTGTGAAATGATCTTTACACACCTTTCTGCAGTTGCTGCTGCTTTTTTTTTTTTGAGACAGGGTCTCATTCTATTACCCTGGCTGGAGTGCAGTGGCAAAATCTCAGCTCATTGCAACCTCCACCTCCTGGGCTCAGGAGATCCTCCCACCTCAGCCTCCCAAGTAGCTGGAACCACAGGCATGGCCCGCCACAACCGGCAAATTTTTTTTTTTTTTTGTATTTTTGGTAGAGATGGGGAGATGGGGTTTCACATGTTGCCCAGGCTGGTCTCGAACTCCTGAGCTCAAGCAATCCACCCACCTCGGCCTCCCAAAGTGCTGGGATTACAGACATGAGCCACTGCACCCAGCCTACTGCAGCTTCTTTATGCAAATACAAGCCAACACAACACAAAGATGAAGTACTATTTTCTTTTTTTTTTTTTTTTTTTTTTTTTTTTTTTTTTTGAGACAGAGTCTCACTCTGTCCCCTAGGCTGGAGTGCAGTGGCGCAATCTCGGCTCACTGCAACCTCCACTTCTCAGGTTCAAGCGATTCTCATGCCTCAGCCTCCCAAGCAGCTGGGATTACAGGCACCCACCACCACACCCAGCTAATTTTTGTATTTTTACTAGAGTCCCACTTTTGGGAGGCTGAGGTGGGAGGATTGCTTGAGCCCAAGAGTTTGAGACCAGCCTGGGCAACAAAGTGGGATCCAGTCTCTACAAAAACTTTGCCAGGCATGGTAGCATGCGCCTGTGGGGAGGCTGAGGCAGGAGGATCCCTTGAGCCCAGGAGGTCAAAGCTGCAGTGTTCACACCATTGCACTCTAGCCTGGGTGACAGAACCAAACTTCGTCTTTGAAAAAAAAAAAAAAAAAAAAACTAGGGAGAACTTTCCTATCAATTGTTAACGTTGTCAGTATCAAAAACAGAGCGGCTTATGTCAAACCCTAACAAAGGAAGCCATGAAGAAAAGGCCCTCAAGTATGCCTGCGGGTAACAGAAACTGCCAGGAAGGGCTGTCCCTGCTGGAACTTTCCAGTTAAGCCACTTCTGTGAAGACCCTCTCCTAGCAGCAGTCAATACCACCAAGAACAAAAGCCCCCTCCTGAGATAAGCCTCTGTAACCAGTGGTCTTTGTTTCAAAACAGCTTATATGACCTTCTTTTTCCTCTAAAAGCTTCCTCTTGTCCCAGTCTCCTCGGATGTGCCTATGGTCCATCACAGCATGGACACCTCAGATTGCAATCCCTTGCTATTCCCAAAGAAACTCTTTGTTATGGAGAATTGGTCTTTCTGTCACTCATTTTAGGCTGATGCAGTTACACAGACAGCTTCACCAATTTTTTTTTTTTTTTTTGAGACAAAGTCTCATTCTGTCACCCAAGCTGGAATGCAATGGTGCAATCTCAGCTTACTGCAACCTCCACCTTCTGGGTTCAAGCGATTCTCCTGCCTCAGCCTCCCGAGTAGCTGGGATTACAGGCGTGCATCACCACACCCAGCTAATTTTTGTATTTTTTAGTAAAGACCATGTTGGTTAGTCTGGTCTCGAACTCCTAGCCTCAGGTGATTCACCCACCTCAGCCTCCGAAAGCGCTGGGATTACAGGCGTGAGCCACCGTGCCCGGCCTCATCATTCTATTTTAAGTAGTTAGTCCATGGCATGAACGTGAAATAATTTAGGCAGCCAGTTCACTATGAATAGGGATTTGGTTGTTTCCAATTGTTTCCAGTGTTTTGCTATTTCAAATACTACTGCCGTGAATGACCTCATTCTACGTCATTCCACGTGTGTGGAAAGATGCACATCTGACAGATACCCAAAAGTGGCTCACTGGGTCAAAGAGGATAGGCATGGATAATGGAGACAGTTACTGCCAAACTGTACTGCCCATGGGATGGTACCAACTGAACCCCAATGAAATCAGCACGAAGGTGAGGGTCCACACGCTCACCCAACACACTGTACTCGCACCCCGCGGCTGGCACCAACCCCAAAGCAGCTTTTGTCTATGGTGTTTGCTGGCCCTACCCGCTGTTGCCTCTCCCTCCTCTGTAATCAAGCTCCCCACCTCTACTTTAGGGAACTGCCCCTCTCCCGCTGGAAAGGACTTTTGTAACACAACACCACTCTGACCAGAGTACGCCCCTGACTCTCCATGGGCCAATCATGGCTCTCTGCTCCCACCCCTGCACATAGGGACTGAGATGGACACACGATCCAGGCCAATCAGAACTCCTCCCTGGAATGTATCTAACCAGAGCTGTTGGAAAGGAGCTTTCCTTCTTCTCTGGGGGAAATTCAGCCCTTAAAATGTTTAGCCCTTGGCTGGGCACGGTGGCTCATGCCTGTAACCCCAGCACTTTGGGAGGCCGAGGTGGGTGGATCACCTGAGGTCAGGAGTTCGAGACCAGCCTGGCCAACATGGTGAACCCTCATCTCTATTAAAAATACAAAAATTAGCCAGGTGTGGTGGCGCATGCCTGGAATTCCAGCTACTTGGGAGGCAGAGGCAGGAGAATCACTTGAACCCAGGAGGCGGAGGTTGCAGTGAGCCGAGATCGCACCACTGCACTCCAGCCTGGGTGAGAAGAGTGAAACTCTGTCTCAGAAGAATAATAATAATAAAATAAAATGAAATGTTTAGCCCACAAGGGTCTACAACCACGGATCCAACATCATGGGGACAGATGGCCCAAGAGAATGAAGCCAACACAAAGAGACACAGTGACGAGACAGAGAGGGGTTCTGCCAATGGCCCTGGATCCAGCTGTTCCTGAGGCCCAACCCTTTCCACAGATGGGTTACCCCAGCCAATAAACCCTCTTATTTTGTTTGGCTAATTCAAGATGGGCCTCTGTCACTTGCCACCAAGGGTCTTGACTAATGTACTGTACCTAAAGTATAATCCCGATTTTGTTACAATACAGAGAAACAGATGTAGATGCAGATGTAAGTGTATTACGTGAGAGGGTGTGCTTTTGCACAGAAAAAAAAAGACCACAAAAAAGCATATTAAACGTTAATATCTCTACAGTCTCCCTTCTGGGATTGAAGGTGATTTTTATTTTAATTCTTGTGCTTTTCTGTGTTTTCCAAATTTTCTGCAAGGAACAAGGATTTTTAAAATATAAACATTTCTTTTGAAAACCAGATTGTCAGGCCGGGCACGGTGGCTCATGCCTGTAATCCCAGCACTTTGGGAGGACGAGGCAGGCAGATCACGAGGTCAGGAGTTTGAGATCAGCCTGGCCAAAATAGTAAAACCCCGTATTTACTAAAAATACAAAAAAATTAGCCGGGTGTGGTAGTGGGCGCCTGTAATCCCAGCTACTCGGGAGGCTAAGGCAAGGAGAATCACTTGAACTTGGGAGGGAGGTTACAGTGAGCCGAGATTGCGCCATTGCACTCCAGCCCAGGTGACAGTGCGAGACTCTGTCTCCAAAAAAAAAAAAAAAAAAAAGAAGATTGTCAAGCAGCAGCACAGAGTGCACTCTGAGGAAGGTTCTGAGGCCGTCCTGGGGTCAGGGGCCGCACAGATTCCCACCCCTGAGGCCTGCTCTGCAAGTCAACATACCCTGGAGTAGCTGCTGCCCATCTCAAAGCAGGCCAGCAGGTCACAGAGGGCATTCACATTGTGGTCACTAAACTCAAGCCCTCCACTCACGTGGCCCGGAGCCACGTTCCACCTGGGCCACTTGCTGAGCCCCTATATGTCCCCGCTCACCAGATCAGCCTCCTAGGAGAGCGCCATAGGGTGCTGGCCGACGGCCGGCCGTGAGCCCGAGACTGCAGGAAAGGGAAATGTCAGGATGAGAAGGGAGCTCGCAGTAGGTGCCCAGCGCTACCCACACCTGCTCCCGGGACCTGACCTTCCCCAGCAACACGTGACCCTCAATGGGGGTGTGAGCTTGGGCAGGACAGAGCCCTGAGGGACCTTCAACTTCCGAACGTGGGCTGTTGGGGAAGGGAGGGCTGCTGCTTCCCTGGAGTCCCCAAGGCACTCTGGTTTCCAACTCAGCAGAGCATTCACGGAGACCAGGCATGAGAGCCACCCGCCAGCCCACCCCATCTTCAACCAGAGGAACGCTTTCTCTATTGTACGTATTACGGTTTTGAATAAAGTTTGTTTAGGTTTTTTTTCCATCATTTTAGCCATTTTTAAGTTTGAATTCAGTGGCATTTACATCGTCGTACAACCAACCCCACTGTCCGTTTCCCAAACTTTATCATCATCCCGAATGGGAACTTTGTACTCATTCCACAAAAATTCCCCTTCCCTCCAACACCTGGCAACCTCTACTCTACTTTCTGCCCCTATGAATTTGCCTATTCTAGGTGCCTCATATAAGCATACTGTACACTATAAGAGTAGATAGACTATAGACTATATTTGTGCACCCCTTAAAATTTCTGTGTTGAAATCCTAACTCACACTGTCATGGTATTAGGAAGAGGGGCCTTTGGGAGGTGACTGGGTCAGGACGGGTGGAGCCCTCATGAATGGAATCAGTGCCTTGGAAAAGAGGCCCCTGAGAGCTCCCTTGCCCCTTCGCTATGTGAGAACACGGCGAGAAGACGGTTGCCTGTGATGCAGGATTTGAGCCCTCATGAGACACCCCATCTGCCAGTACCCTGAACTCGGACTTTCCAGCTTCCAGAAGTGGGAGAAGTAAATGTTGGTTTAAGCCACCCAGTCTATGGTATTTTGTGATAGCAGCTCAAACAGACACAGACAAAGTGGAATCAAACACTATCTGTCCTGGCCGGGCACAGTGGCTCACACCTGTAATCTCAGAATTTTGGGAGGCCAAGGCAGGCGGATCACCTGAGGTCAGGAGTTCGAGACCAGCCTGGCCAACATGGTGAAACCCTGTCTCTACTAAAAATACAAAAATTAGCCAGGCGTGGTGGCACATGCCTGTAATCCTAGCTACTTGAGAGGCTGAGGCAACAGAATAGCCTGAACCTGGGAGATGGAGGTTGCAATGAGCTGAGATCATGCCACTGCACTCCAGCCTGGGTGACAGAGCAAGACTCTATCTCAAAAAAAGAAAACAGACTCCATCTCAAAAAAAAAAAAAAAAAAAAAGGCCGGGCGCGGTGGCTCACACTTGTAATCCCACCACTTTGGGAGGCCGAGGCGGGCGGATCACGAGGTCAGGAGATCGAGACCACGGTGAAACCCCGTCTCTACTAAAAATACAAAAAAAAATTAGCCTGGCGTGGTGGCGGGCGCCTGTAGTCCCAGCTACTCGGAGAGGCTGAGGCAGGAGAATGGCGTGAACCCGGGAGGCGGAGCTTGCAGTGAGCCGAGATTGCGCCACTGCACTCCAGCCTGGGCGACAGAGCGAGACTCCGTCTCAAAAAAAACAAAAAAAAACAAACAAAAAACAAAAAACAAAAAACATGGCACCTGGTAGAGGAATTGCTACATAAGATTTTTGCCTACACACAAAAAGACTTTCATTAGTCTTAGTCGCATTTCACACATGGGAAAACCGAGGGCCGCAGTTTCGATACCATGTACATTCAAGATCATATATCCCCCTGGATTGTTCCTGAGGCCACTCCTCTGTCCTTCTGCAGTCGTGTTTTTGCTATCTAGAGGTCCCTATCTCTAAGACCTCTGAGACTTCCTCTGGGCCTGGCCCTCCACCAGGGGGATGGAGAGCTGAGAGCCAGCCCTTCTCTCAGCCATGGCCTCGTAACCAAAAGCATCCGCTGGCCAGGTGTCTGGAAGGAGGGGCAATGTGTATTCAAGGAATCCGGACCTGCTGGGCTGGAGGGCAGCTGGGCGCCACAAAGCATCAGCGAAACAGGATGGGGACGCATTATCCAATCCCAGAGCCGAGAGCCAACCCCGAGCAAAGCCAGGCTGTCCTCTCAGACCAGGTCCAGTGCGGTCACAGGCTGACTGCTTTGATGTCCAGAATGGACTCAGAGAAAAGACAGCCCAGGAAGTGTGTTTATTACCAAAGGCTTGGGGATCCCGCGAGCTGCATCCATGAAGAAGAAGAAAGCACACCTCATCCAGCCGAGGCAGAAGGAAGCCTCCTTGCGTCTGGGAGGGTACCAGCAGCTGCAGCCACCAGCCAAGTTGACAAGACTGTGCCAAGATCAGCATCAACTAAGCCACTAGGGCCAGCAGAGTGGACAGCTGTTGGCATTTTTACTGCCCAGCTTCCATCCCCTGAGCTTCTGAGAGCAACACACCAGGTTTCCTTAGGTGACCCATCCCTCCTATACTCCCAGCCAAGTCCCTGTATCCCCGGAACCAGGGGTGGGCGTAAGACCTAAACTTCATGAATCAGTGTATCCCATCCCTCTGGCCAAAGTTCAGGGATGCGTATGTGACTCACTTTCTGTCCAGGGTGAGCCATCCCTGGGACATCTGCTGAAATGACTGGGAAACAGATTTGCTCTTCCTGTTGGTATTGCTAAGCGGGTAGAAGGTCAGCCCACGGCAGCCATCGTCCATCTTTGTGGATAAGGTACCTGAAGACGAAGGCAACCCAAAGGAAGGCACAGCCTAGAGATGGGGTGAAAGGACCCGTGTCCAAAGACCCCACTGGAGCCCTGGATCCAGCCAGGCCTGAATCCGTCCCCCTTGAACCTTCCAGTTACCTAAACCCCAAAACTTCTTTTTTTCTTTACATTAATTTGAACTGGGGCCTGTCACTTCCAACCAAAAATTTCTTGACTAAATCAGCTAAATGACCAATCAGAGGCCGGGCACGGTGGCTTATACCTGTAATCCCAGCACTTTGGGAGGCCGAGGCAGGGGGATCACTTGAGGCCACGAGTTCGAGACCAGCCTGGCCAACGTGGTGAAACTCCATCTCTACTACAAATACAAAAATTAGCTGGGCATGACAGTGGGCACCTGTAATCCCAGCTACTTGGGAAGCTGAGGCAGAAGAATCATTTGAACCTGAGAGGTGGAGGTTGCAGTGAGTCAAGATTGTACCACTGCACTCCAGCCTGGGTGACAGAGCGAGACTCCATCTCTAAAATAAAAAATAAAATAGGCCGAGTGCAGTGGTTCACACCTGTAATCCCAGCACTTTGGGAGGCCGAGGCAGGCAGATCGCTTGAGGCCAGGAGTTCAAGACCAGCCTGGCCAACGTGGTGAAACCCCGCCTCTACTAAAAACATAAAAATTAGCCAGACCTGGTGGCGGACGCCTGTAATCCCAGCTACTCGGGAGGCTGAGGCAGGAGAATCGCTTGAACCCGGGAGGCAGAGGTTGCAGTGAGCTGAGATCGCGCCACTGCACTCTAGCCTGGTGACAAAAGGAGACGCCGCCTCAAAAAATAATAAAACAAAATAAATAAATAAAATAAATTACCAATCAGAAGGGACATTTGGGGGTATTATCTACTGCCTCACCAACACAAAGGCCCTCGGGCCCCAAACCTCTATTTAATAAAAATCACAGTAACACAAATGCTACAGAATTGTTTCATGTATAATACTGACTGACTCTGTTTTTGTATTCTAACTGGGGTACCAACTGCCCTGAGTCTAGGGGAGGCGGGGAGCAGGGAAGCCTCCCACAGCCTGACCTGCCCTTCTTTCCCCAGCATTCAACACCTGACACGAAACGGCCCCAGGCCGCCCTAACAGCCTCATCTCCCACCGTTCCCCAGCAGGAAATCCACACCACAGCCAAGGTGGGATCTGAGCGGGCCCCTGTTTTTCTATCTTGGCCCCTTGGCTTCCACTGTCTCCTTTGGGGATGCGCTTCCCACTCCATCTCTCCCTTCAGACATCCCGTCCAGTCTCCAAGGCCCACCTCAAATGCCACCAACTCCAGGCAGCCTTCCTTGGGTGCCCCCCCTTTCTTCTGACCTCCAGGGCTCCCTGCACCCCTTCTTCACACCTCCCCCTTCTGTCTTGGGTTCACATTCCATAGTTGATCTCTCCTTCGGGAGCACGGGCTGCTGGAGGCAGGGAGGGCACCCGCATATTGATGGAGGTGAATTGAATGAGTGAATGAACGTTTGGGGCACAACCCATTTAAGGAGGGACCGCGGCCTGCATTTGCATTCGTGGAGGGTAAAGATGGGGGCAGATGCCGCCAAGAGGGCTGGCAGCCCTTTCTAGAAGGGGGCTGGGGGTCAGAGGAGCTGCGATGTGGAAGCCAGGCGTCTCGGTTCCCATCACTTGCACCACGGCTGCGTCCTGCCTCCATGTGGCCGTGCCCTTGGGGGACCTTCTGGCCATCTATAAGGGGCCTTTATTGCTGTCACTCTCAAAAGCCCTTCCCGGCACATTTGCAGATCTTGTTTTCAGATGACCTGTTTCAGTGACCTGTTGATTTACATGCTGTTTCTGTCTGTGCACCTCAAAGATCTTATTAAAATAGACGTTCTATTAAAATACAGATGGCACAGGTAACCCAGGCTGCAGCCGGGACCTTCCTGTTCATATCGAGAAGTGAGAATTTCTGTTCTCATTAGTGAGGCCGGCAGCCAGGAGACCTTTCAGCTTATCTGATGCCTGACAGGACAGACCTTTCCCTGCTCTCGGCTCCACCCTCCCCTTAGCTCAGGCTAAGCATTCAAAAGGAGCCCAGCTGTTCCAGAGACCCATCTGGTCCCTTCCTTTAAAAACAAGCAGAATGTTCTAGGGTGCCAGAGTTCTTAACGTTCTGGAGTCTTGACCAAGACACCTGGTCTCTCTGAGCTGCATTTCAATCTACTTCATTGGACTGTAGCACGGGGGTGTTAAGTACCTCGGCCAGGGTCACCATGTAATTGGTGGTGGGAGAAAAAGCATAGAATTTGGCACCAGACAGATTGGAATCCCAGCTCTGTTATACGAGTTGGGTGACAGTGGAGATGCCATCCCTTTTGAACCTCAGCTTTCTCCTCTATGAAGAAAGAAGATAATGATCATCAGTGTCATGCAGAGAATGAAATGAGGTAAGTGAAGCATAAGTACCAGGCAGGTGCAGGCCCAGAGCGGGGATCCACGAGTGTTTCTGTCTCTGTCCCTTCTCACGTTATTCCTGAGTTTCTGTACTGCGATGCGCAGCCTCCCATAACTTCTGTCATTTTGTTTGGAGGTAATTCAGGAGGGGAAGGGAGGAGGAATACCTGAAGGCAAATCCACAGTGGCCATTCTGCAGCCCAGCTCCCAGAGGGCGCCCCGCTAGGCTGCGGGACCCCTCCTTTCTCATCGCAATGGATCTGCCCAAGACCAGGAAGTCCCAAAGGATGCACAGGACTGGGATGCAACCCCCAGCTTCTGTGTTCACAGGGTTACACCCAGAGCTCCCAACCCCCGGCCTCCTGCTTCCCACACTGTACATCCTGTCCTTCAGGGGAGGGGCAGGTAGCACAGGTGTGGCCAGGTGTAGGTGGGCTGCAGTAAGCAGCAGGCTACCGGCCCTGTACTGAACAGGTAGCTGGAAGTTGAGGTGTAATGAGGGAAGGCCAGTCCAGCCGATGTTCCCAGAGCTTCTGATTTCTCAAGACTGAAAAACAGATTCACAATGTGGAATCTTCCAATTCTAAAATATCAGCTCCGAAGGAAAAGACAAAGTATGTGGGCAGAAAAACGCCTATATCAGGCATGGACGCTCCAGCCAGACAGGGCTTTGCTTCTCTGCTGCCCACTGCTGCGTCCTCAGCACTTAGGACTGTGTCTGGTCCAGAGGACAGGCTTCCTAACCATATGAGGAGTCTGCAGGGGCCCACTCCCCACCTCTGCCTCAGACTGCAAGCTCCTAGGTGGCAGGGCTGCTGCTGTCTGCACTCTCCGCAGTCAGGACGGCGTGCTGCTACATACAGGACAAGATGGTGAGGAACCAGGGGGCTCCCGCCTCCACTGTTTTTTTTTTTTTTTTTGAGGGTGATGGAGTTTCACTCTTGTTGCCCAGGCTAGAGTGCAGTGGTGTGATCTCGGCTCACTGCAACCTCCGCCTCCCGGGTTCAGGCGATTCTCCTGTCTCAGCATCCTGAGTAGCTGGGATTACAGGCACCCACCACCATGCCTGGCTAATTTTTGTATTTTTAGTAGAGACGGAGTTTCACCATGTTGGCCAGGCTGGTCTCGAACTCCCGACCTCAGGTGATCCACCCGCCTCGGCCTCCCAAGGTGCTGGGATTACAGGCGTGAGTCACTGTGCCTGGCCCTGCCTCCACTCTTACTAGACTCTTAACTCAGCCCCATCCATCAACCAAAGACAAGAGAGATGCCTCCCTTGTGGGGTTCTTACAAGTTGCTTTACCCCCCAGAGTAAGCCCTCGTGACAACAGGTATCATCACAGTGCCCTGATCCTGCCACACAGCATTCAGTGTGACTGATAAAGATCTTTACAGTAAAGAAAGAGAAAAAGGCAGAAGAGGGGGAAAGAAGGGAGGGGTGGCTCTCATCCACAGGCCCCCCGCAACTCCTGCCTTTGGAGAAATGGACTAACCATAAGGAAAGGTCAGCTGTCTCAGGACACACATGGGGCCGACATGTCTCCAGAGGCGTCCCCAGCTCCAAGCCAGGCTGCCCATCCCTGGAGGACTCTGGGAAGGACTTGGCTGGAGCTCCAGCCTTCATGAAACACAGTGTTCATAACTGATAAGCTTAAAAGCAAGTGACAATTTTTCAATCCACCCTTGTTCCAAGGTCACTGAATAAACACAGCGTCGGCTCCAGGTTCCCACTAGTCTGCCTAGAAGGAGAAGGGAAGGTTGAACCAAGTGTACTCACCCCTAGAAATGAGCTTGGATTCTTCGAGACCATCTTCAGGGTTCAACCAGGACCCCCACACTCAGAAATCTCAGCTTATGAAATACCAGCCATGTTCTTCCTTCTGCCATGGGTATAAAGGGTACCGCGGGCACCACCCAGACACTCTTAGTGGAATCCCTAAAGTGATGGGCCTGACTTTACTTTTTTTTTTTTTTTTTTTTTTTGAGACAGAGTCTAGCTTTGTCACCCAGGCTGGAGTTCAGTGGTACGATCTCGGCTCACTGCAACCTCCGCCTCCCCAGTTCAAGCGATTCTCCTGCCTCAGCCTCCCAAGTAGCTGAGATTACAGGCGCACGCCACCACGCCCAGCTAATTTTTGTATTTTTAGTAGAGACAGGGTTTCGCCATGTTGGCCAGGCTGGTCTCGAACTCCCGGCCTTGAGTGATCCACCCACCTTGGCCTCCCAAAGTGCTAGAATTACAGGCGCGAGCCATGTGCACAGCCCAAATTCGGGTTTTCTAATGTTATATAACTATCATACATGGAAAACCAGTATCACTTGCCAGGATTCATTTCTTAAAGTAGCTATTAAAATAAAAAGCACTTGTCCACCTGAAACCATCTTGCCTACCTCACTTACTTTTTATGGATTCAGTAGGCAAAGAAACTGAGTTTGTTGAGGGGCAGGGAGTTGGGGGGCGTGGGGGTGCTTCATCTGCTTAAAATGACTGAGAGACTTCCTGGGCCCTTCAGCAGCCCCCGTCTGAACAGAAGTGCTTTTCGTTGATTTCACCGAACAGGCCTGACAAGCCCTCTATTTGGCAACATCCTGGTAAGCAGCCATCTGTGCACCACACAGGCTCCAAAGAGATAAAACTGCATTTAGAAAAATATATATATTGGCTAATGGCGACTGTCCACTAATTCAGACGCCCACTGGCCCCTCTTTGGCATAAATGAAGGGAGGCAGCCTCTGCCAATCAGGCAGCAGTTCCAGGACCCAAGACTCGAACACAGAGTCAAGAAGAGCCCTGGCTCCTGGCTCCAGCTTCAGGATGGTCATGGCTGAGCCTGGTCCCTCACGTCTACGGGTCCCAAAGCTATACAGAGGCAAGGCATAAAGACAGAGCTATACATGAGCAAGTGATCATTTGCAATTCTCTACAAAATCTCTTCCAGAAGGAAAGAAAGGAGAGGGAAGGGAGACAGTCCCCAATCTCAGACAAAAAAAAAAGGGTGCTGAGTACTAAAAGCGCCCCAGGGAGCCAGGCACGGTGGCTCACATCTGTAATCCCAGCACTTTGGGAAGCCAAGGTGGGTGGATCACCTGAGGTCAGGAGTTCGAGAGCAGCCTGGCCAACATGGTGAAACCCCGTCTCTACTAAAAATACAAAAAATTAGCCGGGCGTGGTGGCGGGTGCCTGTAGTCCCAGCTACTCAGCACGGGAGGAGGGCCCAGGCTGAGGCAAGAGAATGGCATGAACCTGGGAGGCGGAGCTTGCAGCGAGCCGCGATCGCGCCACTGCACTCCAGCCTGGGTGACAGAGCGAGACTCCATCCCAAAAAAAAAAAAAATACAAAAATTAGCTGGGCATGATGGTGGGCACCAGTAATCCCAGCTACTTGGGAGTCTGAGGTAGGAGAATCGCTTGAACCTGGAAGGCAGAGGTTGCAGTGAGCCCAGATCACACCATTGCACTCCAGACTGGGCGAGACTCTGTCTCAAAAAAAAAAAAAAAAAAAAGACCCCAGAGAAACAGGCAATGGGCACGTTCTACTTGGGGGAGCCAGGAGGCCTCTTGGGCTTCCATCCATTCACTCAGCAAATATTTACTGAGCATCTCCTATTCTGGGCAATGGAGACCCAGAGGTAAAGAAGGCAAAGTTCTCGCCCTGAAACAGTTCCCATTCTAGGGGAGGAAACAGCCAATCAACTATTTATTGCACACACTAGATATGATCAGTAAATGAGGAGCACCATGGAGGAAATACAGCAGGGTAAAGCAGTAATGACTGGAGGAAGCCGCTTAGATTGGATCGTCAGGGGAGGCCTTTCGGAAGAGATGCCATGTGAGTGAAGAGTCTGGTGATGAGGAAGCACCAGCCAATGAGCTCACTGTAAACAGCAGGTGCAAAGGGCCTGAGGCAGGAGTGAGCCTGCCATGTTCCAGGTGTAGAAAGCAGGCCTCCGCAACAGAAGCACAGTGATCACCAGGAAGAAAGGACGACGAGGTGGCAGGCGAGGTCAGAGAAGCAGGCAGGGGGTGTGGGCCGGAATATGGAGTTAGGATTTCATTTAAAGTATAACGGAAAGTCGGCCAGGCGCGGCGACTCACACCTGTAATTCCAACACTTTGGGAGACCGAGGTAGGAGGATCACTTGAGGCCAGGAGTTCAAGACCGGCCTGGCCAACATGGTGAAACCCCATCTCTACCGAAAATACAAAAAAATTACCCAGGCGCGGTGGCGCATGCCTGTAATCCCAGCTACTTGGGAGACTGAGGCAGGAGAATCGCTTGAACCCAGGAGGCGGAGGCTGCAGTGAGCTGAGATCGCGCCACTGCACTCCAGAATGGGTGACAGAGCAAGACGCTGTCTCAAAAAAAAAGAAAAAAAAAGATAAGTATAATGGAAAGTGTACGGAGAGCTTTCTGCAGGAGAGAGCTGGTTCTATTTGAATGTTTTAAACTCCACTCTGGCCACCATAAGGAGACAGGATAAGGGAGACTAGAAGCCAGGAGACCAAGCAGGAGATTAAAACAGTGGCTCAGGAGGAATTAAACTCATTTGCGCCTCACATTCTGTCCCTTCAACTCGAACGGTCTAAGGCCTCAGACCTTTGGAGAAGTGAATAGCGGGAAGCTGGCTAAAGGGAGGTGTTTGTTCTTTAAAGCAACGACAGCCTACCAGGTGTCATTCAAACATCAGACACAAGAGGACAGGAGACAGACCCTTCCAGAAAGGGCAGGACCCAGCTGCCTCCTAAGGAGAGAACAAGCAGCCATCTGTTCTGGGACCAGGGAGTGGATCGGCTCCCGTCTCACGCCCCTTCCAGCTCTGGGACTCCGGGACTGCAAGGCCAGAACTCTGGACAAACCCCAGGCACAGTCCTCGTGTGCAGCCAGCTGGTGGGGCTGCCTGCAATGGCAGGACATAGGTACCCTCCCAATACCAGGTTCACGCCCTAGAAACAAATTAATCAACAAAGGCTAACGTCGCAAAAACGGACAACTACACAACTACTAATGGCACGATCTTGCCAAAAACCAAAAACAAACAAACAACAACAAAAAACAAAACTGATGGTGCCTCTAGAACTAAATACCAACTTACAGGTAACACAGGGGACAGCAGAACATGTTAAATAACACCAGGAGACGCCATCCACAAAATCCTGACTGTGGGAAACGCCACAAGACAGTCTAGTTTCTTCAACAAATAAATTGTAAGAAAAAAAGAGTTGGGTGGGCCAGGCACAGCGGCTCACACCTATAATCCCAGCACATTGAAAGGCCAAGGTGGGCAGATCACTTGAGTCCAGGAGTTCGAGACCAGCCTGGGCAATATGACGAAACCCCTTCTCTATGAAAAGTACAAAAATTAACTGGGTGTGGTGATGGGCACCTGTAGTCCCAGCTACTTGGGACGCTGAGGTAGGAGAATCACTCAAGCCCACGAGGCGGGAGTTGCAGTGAACTGAGATCATACTACCGCACTCTACCCTGGGTGGCAGAGTGAGATGACCACATCTCCAAAAAAATTAAATTAAAAATTTTTAAAAAGAGTTGGAAGGGCCGAGCAGGGTGGGCCATGTATCCTATAATTCCAGCACTTTGGGAGGCCAAGGTGGGTGGATCACTTGAGGCCAGGAGTTCGAGACCAGCCTGGCCAACATGGTAAAACCCCATCTCTACTAAAAATACAAAAATTAGCCGGGCGTAGTGACAGGCACCTGTAATCCCAGCTACTTGAGAGGTTGAGGCCCGAGAATGGCTTGAAACCGGGAGGCAGAGGTTGCAGTGGGCCGAGATCGTGCCACTGCACTCCAGCCTGAGCAACAGGGCAAGACCCTGTCTCAAAAAAAAAAAAAGAGTTGGAGGAGAATACAGATTAAGAGACACATCACCCATCACATAGTATTGTTTGAATTCTGACTCAAAAAAACTTTTGAAAACTTTTACAAGACAACTGGGGAAATTCAAATACTGACTAAATATGGTATTAAGAAATCACTGTTAATTTAGAGGGTATAATAATGGTAGTGTTATGGGGTTTTTTTAAGAATTCTTAACTTTTTTTTTTTCTGTTGCCCAGGCTGGAGTGCAGTGGCTCTGTCTCGGCTCTCTGCAACCTCTGCCTCTGGATTCAAGGAACTCTCATGCCTCAGCCTCCCAAGTAGCTGGGACCAAAGGCACATGCCACCATGCTCAGCTATGCTTTTTTATTTTTTTGTAGAGATGAGTCTCACTATATTGCCCGGGCTGGTCTCGAACTCCGGGGCTCCAGTGGTGATCCTCCCACCTCGGCCTCCCAAAGTGCTGAGATTACAGGCATGAGCCACCGTGCCTGGCCAATAATTCTTATCTTTAAGATACAAATTGAAATATTTAAGAATGAAATGATCTAATGTCTGAGATTTACTTCAAAATAATCTTGTGGAGGAGTGCTTTGGTAAATAAACGAAACAAGACTGGGGCGTAAGTTGATAATGGCTGAAACTAGGTATTATGTCACCCTATTCTCTCTACTTTTGTGTATGCTTGAGAATTTTCACAACAAAATTTTTTTTTTTTTTTTTTTGAGATAGAGTCTCGCTGTCACCCAGGCTGGAGTGCAGTGGCGCGATCTCGGCTCACTGCAGACTCTGCCCCCCGGGGTTCACGCCATTCTCCTGCCTCAGCCTCCCGAGTAGCTGGGACTACAGGTGCCCATCACCTCGCCCGGCTAATTTTTTGTATTTTTAGTAGAGACGGGGTTTCACTGTGTTAGCCAGGATGGTCTCGATCTCCTGACCTCCTGATCCGCCTGCCTCGGCCTCCCAAAGTGCTGGGATTACAGGCGTGAGCCACCGCGCCCGGCCAACAAAATTTTTTTTTAAAAAGAATTGTGATAGGCTTTTTCTACCCAGGAATAACCCACCAGGTATGATACTCCACAACAAAGGGATCACATTCATTAGATTCGAGGCTCTCCCCCGACAGCCTGCCAGAATTTGCTGAATGATGAGAGAATCCGTATCTTCCTCTTCATAAACTCCATGATGAGAGATGTCTCAAAATAACCACCCACCATAAGAAGTGGACTTGTTTTCATTTATGCTAAATGACCTCTCTCCAGTTCAGAAAGTCACACCCAAGGCCACACTGACTTTATCCACATCTTTCAGAACGTACTTTTTATTTTTCAGACAGAGTCTCACTCTGTTGCCCAGGCTAGAGTGCAGTGGCACGATCTCAGCTCACTGCAACCTCAGTCTCCCGGGTTCAAGCAGTTCTCCTGCCTCAGCCTCCTGAATAGCTGGGATTATAGGCGCGTGCCACCATGCCCAGCTGCTTTTTGCATTTTTAGTAGAGACGGGTTTTTGCCATGTTGTCCAGGGTGGTTTTGAACTCCTGACCTCAGGTGATCCACCCGCCTCAGCCTCCCAAAGTGCTGGGATTACAGGCGAGAGCCACTGTGCCCGGCCAAGAACGTACATATATTGATTGTGTTCTTCTGCCTCCGTCCTTCCCAGCAAAGGTGCCTGTTTTCCCCCTCAGGGAGCCAAGCGCCCCACCACCCACATCCATAAGAAGCAGGCTGTGAAAATCAAAGCGGTTTCCACACCGCAGTCTCTGAGGAAGGCTTCATCCAGGTGTCTCCTGGGAACCATGCTCAAACCCAGTCCCCTCTCAGACACGCCGCTGCTTTTACAGGATCCCATGTGCCAGAAACCCTGAAAGATGGGCAGACAGAGGCATAACCTCCAGGCTGCCCCACAGCTCCCGTAGAGCCGGTCAAGTCCAAGATGATGAGCACCATATCCATTTCTCGAAAAAAATTGAAGTTGGAGCTTGGAGCACAGTTCTTGGGAACTACCGAGACTACCTGGGAGTCTCCTAGTTCTGGGACTATATGGGACATCTGTCTCATGACCACCCTGGCTGGCACACCTCCCTGTCCCCTAATACGCAATATTTCCAAGTGGCCTGGAGAGAGCAGGAGAATGACAAAGACCACTGCGCGGTCCCTGAAAGCCACACACAACCATTTCAACCCTTAAGGCTAAGAGCCAACAGTGTTATTTGCACAAGCTTGTCAATTACAGGTGCTGGGAAGATCGATGGATGGATCAAGCCTTCTGGGAGGAGAAGAAGGGGCCTGAACCTGACCCCACCTTGTGATGAGGGGATGGAAGGAAGAACTCATCAAATTTAACGCCCAGCATGGAGTATGGGGAAAGGTTAAGAGAGGCTGACAGCTGCAGCCTGTTCCAGGCCTCCCGTGGCCACCAGCGCCTGCAGAGCAAGGGTCAATAGTGTTCGCTGCACTGATTTCAGATGCTTAAAGACAAAGAAACTCCAGATACAGAGAGGGAAGCAGGGGTCACTTCGCGCCATGATGAAATCAATCACTCTTTCTCCTTGCCTAGGTTAAGTCCATGGCCAAAGCCATCAGGATGGTTGAAGCGACAGAAGAATGGGATGAAGCCAGGGGCCGGGAAGGCCACCAATGTCTGCCTGCATTGCAGGCAAGAGCACAGTGCACTCAGGAAGAAAGAAAGGACTCCACGGGCCTGGGGCACCCGGGCCACAGCCAATCCCTCCCTGTCCCTATCCGGGTCCTTCCCTGGGCCTCACTGTACCCGCCCCCACCACCCACAGACTAGTTCTGCCCAGGCTCATACCCACCTGGCTGCCCCCTGGCCCATGCATGGCTGGTCTTGACTGCTACTGGTGGGGCTGTCACCACCAGACATCTGACCTTGGTCACCAGGAGCACAGGCTCAGGGAGAGAAGAGGGGAAACAGTTCCGATCAAACCCCCTTTACCTTTATGCAGCACTTCGTACCTTTCTGTCCTATATCCACTCACATGATCTGACTTGAGCCTCACAGCCCTTTGTGGGGAGGCAGAAACTGAGGCTCCCAGGGATGAAACCTACCATCACACCACAGTCAACAGATGAGGCAGGAAGAGAACTTCTCGCTCTCTGTGCAGGGGGCTTCTCCTCTCCACCCCCGACCACCACCCATTCTATACTCAGAATCAGGAATTGGTCCCATGCATCTGCCTTTCTATCAAGCCCATTTTCCATTCCAGCCCTCAAAGCAGGCCCAGGCTGTCTCAGACCAGCCATCCCACACACCCTTCTGGCTTTAGAGAGTTGACCTGTTCGCCACCACTCTACAGACAAAATGCTGAAGGGCAGAAAACAGAAGGGAATCCAAGTCCAGGGGAAGATGGACTCAGGCCCTGGAACATTGCACTCCAGGGTTCCCATGGCGGCTTCTTCTGCTAGACACACATGTTGCTGGCATCAGCCATTCCTAGACCACTGGCAGGATTTCCACTATATTTGATAACACTTGTATTATTATTACTATTATTTATATTAAATAGGTTCATTTCAGCAGGGCACGGTGGCTCATGCCTGTAATCCCAGCACTTTGAGAGGCCGAGGCAGGTGGATCGCCTGAGCTCAGGAGTTTGAGACCACCCTGGGCAACATGGTGAAACCCCCGTCTCTACTAAAATACAAGAAATCAGCTGGGCGTGGTGGCAGGTGCCTGTAGTCCCAGCTACTCTAGAGGCTGAGGCCCGAGAATTGTTTGAGCCCAAGAGGTGGAGGTTGTAGTGAGCCGAGATGGCGCCACTGTACTCCAGCTTGGGCTAACAGAGTGATACTCCTCCTCAAAAATAAATAAATAAATAAATAAATAAATAAAATAGATTAATTCTTGTGACTTCATATGTTGGAAGTGATGTTTTATATCAATACCACAAATGGAAAAAAATCAGTACCACTGGCCATTAACCGGGAGAGAATCCTAAAAATAAATGAAACAAAAACAAAAACAACCTAAGTTCCAGCCAGGCAACTGTTCCCCACTCAGAGGACCTGAGCCAGAGGTCTGCTCTCTCTTAGTTACAAACGGAAGATTAGCAAGTGTTTAAAAGGTGTTAAAGGCAGACTAGCACCCACCTGAGACTTCCCCTCAAAGAAATCACAAAGATTCGCAGAGAACTGAAAAGGGAAGAACTTCCTCACTAGGTGACTCAATGTTATTTCATGCTGAACCACCTTATGTCATTTTCACGGGAAATTCATTCTGTGCAGCAGGCAACATCTTGTTACACTACATTATAGGAAGGGGGGACGAGAGGAACGGGGGACAACCCACCACAAGGGCAATCCATGCCAGCTTCTCAAAGTCCCCCCTATTCCCTGCCTACCACCACCCCAGATACGTTCAGCCTGTGGGCATATCCAGGGGCTGCCGGTCACCCCCAGGTGTCTCTGGCTCCACTGCCCGTGTCTTACAGGGTGCGGTATTAACCATTCCAAAACTCCTCTGGAAACTAGGATCCAGCAGGGTCACTGGAAGCTACTCCAAATCCTGATCCCAGCAACATCTCTGTGAGCAGTCAGCTTCCACACTCCCCTCCCCCCATTGCTGGAGGCTCTGCCATGCACCCTAGCAGAACAGGGAGGCTTTGTGCCAACGACCTGCCTGGTAGCTCCTTGGGGTCTGGTGGATGTCAGACCTGCAGCTGGGGTTGCAGCCCAGAAAGCTTCCCCAGAACCTCCTTTGCCTACCCCAAACCCCACACCTCCCACTACACAGGTCGTCCAAAATGTCTCTGAAATAGCTAAAGAAAACTATTTTCAACATCCAGGAGCAAACGAAAGAACAAACGCCAGAAAGGCGAAGAGGCAAAGTCACCCCATGGCGGTGGAGCGAGGGAGTGGGTGGGGAGCGAGCAACCTCCAAACTTGCTCCTCGCCTGCTGGCACCGAGCGCAGAGCAAGCGGATCTCGGCCAGGCAGGCACCTCGCAGGCTCAACCAAGTTGCAGAGAAGCAAATGGCAACACCAGCGCATGGAGCCGCCCGGGCTGGATCAATGGCATCCGCGGCTGCAGGCTTGGGGAAAGGGGTCGCGGTCTGCAAAGGCAGGGTCTGGGGGCGACGGACTTGGGGTCCCTCCGTCAAGGATCCACCCCGATGCGCTCTCCCAGCGGCCCTCCGATTCCGCCAAGGTCCTGCCCAGGCTCCTCGCACCAGCCAGGGTCCGGGGCGAAGCTCCGAACTCGCTTCGCGCGACGGTACCTGGAGAGGAGGCTTTTTCCCAACCAACACGGAACCAAACACCCATCGGAAAAGTCCACCCCAAAGAAAACTGGAATGTAGCAGGAGAGCAGAGGGAAGGGGCCGGCGCTGCAGGGGTTTACCTTTTCTCTTTATTCTGCCTCCGGGATTTGTGCAGGAGTCCGATGAGCACCACGGCGGCGCGGATCCCCGCCTTTCGGCAATGCCTCCTCCCCGCGGGCTGGGACATGGCGAGGCCGCCCGCGGTGCCCGACCTCGCCCGCCCGCGTCCCCGCAGCCCCGGCTCCGCGCGCTCCGCACCCGGCCCCTGAGCCCGCGCCCCGGCCCCCGGCCTCCGCCTCGCATGGGCCCCGCCCCGCCTAGGTGCGCCCCGGGGGTCAGGTGACCGCGCGCTCTCCCCTCCCTCCCGGCGACCTTCAGCGTCTCCTCGGGGCCCGCGGGGCAGCCGCCGTCCGCTCCCCCGGCGCGGGCATTTCCGAGGCTCGCTCGGGGCGCGGCCCGGGCCGGCGGCTCCCGGCTCCCGCTCAGACGCGCCGCCCGCGCCGGGACCCGCCCCGGCCCCGCCTCCCGCGTCCCGGCCTCGGCCGACCGGATGGTGGAGGACGCAGGGCAGAGGGAGCCGGCGAAGCGCAGGAGGAGGCGGACAGCGCTCCCGGGACCCCCCTGACCGGCTCCCAGGCGCCCTCCCCGGCCCCGGCCCTGCCTCCCCTCGCCCGCTCCTTCTGGTCCCCGCCCGCACTCCCGCCGGCGGCCCCGAGCTCCCTCCCCAGGCAGAGGCGGCTGCCGCCCTCCCCGGCCCGGCCCCGGATACTTCCCCGATGCTGTCACTGCCTTTAAAACAGAGGGAGAGAAAACAGGCACCAAGAGGAAACGCGCATCCTCCTCCGTCCAAACGAAACTGCCCGCGCGCGGTCCCCGTCCCCTCCCGGCTGCTCAGCGCTTACAGGGGGCACCTGAGCCCGGCGCCCGCCCCGGCTCGCAGCTCCCGGGCCCGGGTCCCCGGGTGGGAGCGTGTGGATGGGAGGAATGAGGCGGAATCCTGCCCCCGCCTCCCCCAGAGTCGGCGCAAGGATCGCGGAGCGGGGATGCAGGGTGGGCTGGGGTCGGCTCCCCGCGAACACTGGCTCTCCCGGCCCTGGGAGTTTGACTCCACATGGGGTCAATAAACAACTTCACCGCGACCCCGCTTCCTCCTGGCGGGCCGGGCGCCCCCCACTCCGCCCTCCCCGCGCCCACCCGGGCCTGGCCGCTGCGCACTCGCCGCGTGGTCCCTCCCGCCCCTGCCAGCCGCGCGCGAGCCTCATCTCCTTCGGAAACGAAGGGCGGAAGGTCGGAAGGTCGGAAGGTCGCGCCGGCTCCTGGGGAAAGGGCTGTGGCCTGGTCCCTACCATCCGCGCGGGGCCTCGCTCACGATCCCCCTCATCCACTTCCAGGTGCTGTCCAGCCTCCCAGCCCCCTCCCGCCCCACCCCTCCGAAGCATCACTCACAGCTTTGCCCTCTAGGGAAAAGGAAGCGGGCAGGGGGCTGGAAGGAATTAGAACAAGCCAATTAGTCCATCTTTGGGGCCAAAGAGGTTCCCCCTGAGGCAATCTGCCTTGGTTTTTTTTGTTTGTTTTTGTTTGTTTTTAATAGTCTGGTGTTCAAGCAAACACAGAAAATCCAGGCAGGGAGGGGACCATGCTGGGTGGAGAGGGGAGAGACACTGCAAACGAATTCGAGGGCCTGAGGCTTCAGCCCTGCCTCTCGAATGCCCACAGCTTCCTGCTGGCACTGGAGTTGGGGTGGAGGGGAGGGAGCCCCAGGGTGGGTCTTAAATGCACCTGGTTTATTTATGAAGCAGCCGTTACCATTGGCCTTGTCCCCCCCACCCCCACCCCCTCTCTGCCGGGGTTGTGGGGGATCAGAGATATAGATAGCCATGGACATCTTTTTATAGCTAGAGATTTGAATGACCCGGGCCCCACTCCTGGGATTGGCAGTTAGGCAGGCTGCAAGTACTATGCCAGTAGTGACTTAAGAATTGGTCTGGAAAAAGAATAAAATGAGTGTCCTTGGTAGAGAAAAGGGAAGACCTCCCAGCAGCATGCAGCCAGAGCTTCTCTTCCCCTCTTCCGCGCCGCGCTGTAGCACACAGCACCCGAGGACCCACAGGTTAGCTAATGGACCGCTTCAGCTAGATGGCAGGGAAGGTGATGAGGGCGCTGGCTTAGGTCTCTCCTAGCGTTGGGTGTATTTTATCCACACACAGAAGGCTGCACCTCAACAAAAGGCCTGACCCTCCTTCCCAGCCTGACCCTCCTTCTCAGCAGGTGAGAGTGTGGGAGCTAGTTCAGGTCAAGTGCACAGTGGGTAACAGGGTGGCTCACACCTATAATCCCAGCACTTTGGAAGGCCGAGGCAGGTGGATCAATTGAGTTGAGACCAGGAGTTCTAGACCAGCCTGGGCAACACAGCGAGACCCCATCTCTCCAAACAACAACAGGGAATTGGGATGATGAAGGCACAAAATCGACCAAGCAGGTTCCATTATTCATTCTCTTATTCTGGGGCTCCCAGCCCTCTAAGTCCTTCTACAACCCCAGTGTGGCTGCAAACACAAGGCTGTCCCCCAAAAAACCATAACCTCTCAGACCCTGACTCCTGAGTCTCTAAGAGGTAGAATTTTCCTGGCAGTGAGAGGTCCCATCCTTCTGCCCCTGCTACAAGCTCACCACCTTTGGTGCATAGACAGCAATTCCCCCTTAACTCCCACTCCAGCCCCCACAGCCCGTCACACCCAAGCCCTACAGAGGGAACCCCAAAGCACAAGAAAACCTATCAATAGCAGAGACTGGAACAACCATCAGTGCTAGGCTTACCCATTCCACCAGCATTTATTAAACATGTACAGTATGTCCAGCTTTATGCAAGAGACTAGGGCAAGAAAGAAAAATGGAAGACCATCCCTGCCTGAAACAAACAGGGTTAACACACACCAAACCACAAAACAAGACCATTTCCAGCCAGTGTGTGCAGTTAGCCCAGCCAAAGCTTCCCACAATTGGGCCACACGCCACCTCCTTCATAATTCTTTGTCTTAATGTCATGCTGCTCTGCTGTTTATAATTTTGCTTTAATTACATCAACTTACTTTTTACTTTTTTTTTTTTTTTTTTTTTGAGACATCGTTTTGCTCGTTGCCCAGGCTGGAGTGCAATGGCGCGGTCTCGGCTCACTGCAACCTCCACCTCCTGGGTTCAAGCGATTCTCCTGCCTCAGCCTCCTGAGTAGCTGGGATTACCGGCATGCGCCACCATGCCAGGCTAATTTCGTATTTTTAGTAGAGATGGGGCTTCACCATGTTGGCCAGGCTGATCTCGAACCTGACCTCAGGTGATCCGCCCGCCTCAGCCTCCCAAGTTCTGGGATTACAGGTGTGAGCCACTGCGCCTAGCCTTTACTTAATTTTTTTTTTTTTTTTTTGAGGCGGAGTCTTGCTCCCTCCCTCAGGCTGGAGTGCAGTGGCGAGATCTCTGCTCACTGCAACCTCCGCCTCCCAGGTTCATGCCATTCTCCTGCCTCAGCCTCCTGAGTAGCTGGGACTATAGGCACCCGCCACCACGCCCGGCTAGTTTTTTTTGTATTTTTAGCAGAGACGGGGTTTCACCGTGTTAGCCAAGATGGTCTCGATCTCCTGACCTCGTGATCCACCCATCTCGGCCTCCCAAAGTGCTGGGATTACAGGCGTGAGCCACCGCGCCCGGCTGCCTTTACTTAATTTTAAAAGAAAACGTTATTGCAACCCTAAATGAAAATCCATTATCACTTGCCCTTCCTACCATGAAAACAAACATAAATTTATTAAGTTCTGCCTCAATACTGTTGCCTGACAAAGGCTCTAAGCTTGAAGTACCTTCCTTAAAAAAGCAGGCGGGCCCGGCGCGGTGGCTCACGTCTGTAATCCCAACACTTTGGGAGGCCGAGGCAGGCGGATCACGAGGTCAGGAGATCGAGACCCTCCTGGGCTAACACGGTGAAACCCCGTCTCTACTAAAAATACAAAAAATTAGCCGGGCGTGGTGGCGGGCACCTGTAGTCCCAGCTACTCGGGAGGCTGAGGCAGGAGAATGGCGTGAACCTGGGAGGCGGAGCTTGCAGTGAGCCAAGATTGCGCCACTGCACTCCAGCCTGGGTGACAGAGCGAGACTCCGTCTCAAAAAAAAAAAAAAAAAAGCAGGCGGTGTTAGGTGTTAGTGACACACCTGCGCCAAACCAAGGCACTGTCCTTGAAGAAACCACAGTTCGAAAGAGAACGGACAGGGAAGAATTTTCACATTACTGTTTTCCAAGGCCACATTCATGAGGCACTGTGGGGTGGGCTGAGAAAGCTGGATACATGGAGTCCACAGGAAATGAGGACGGCGGAAGTCTCTGACGGCAGAGAAGGGGTTTTCCTCCAGGTCCCACCTCACCCAATTTATGCCCCACGGCGTCCCAGCTCGCAGGACCTCCATGGCCTGTTCCAGCCTCCAAAGCTCACAGTCCCAGAGAACAAAGTGCCAAGCAGCTGCCAGCCCAGGTCTCTCTTCCAGTCCAGGGGAACTCCAAAGGCTGAGGGGGCCTGGGTGGGAATCAGGCCTGGGGCGGGAGACAGCGAAGTTAATCATGAACAGAGCGCAGACAGCTGCACAGCCCTTCCTGAGGGGCCAGTGGGTTGAGGCAGACAGACACGCATGCCTGGCCCTGAAGAAAAGGGCCTTCTGTGCCTGGGAACCGGCTCCAGGAGACATATCCATGAGAAAGCAGGAATCAGCCCCAATCCCCGTGCCCCTAGTCAGCCAGCCTGCAGCAGACACCACCTCCTCGCCCCGCCCAGCCTCCAACTCCCAGCGCCCCACTGCTGGGCAGAATGACTGCCACCGTTGTGGGCTGGGATTGGGGGTGGGTGGGGGCAAGGGAGGCAATGGAGCAAGGAGGGTGGGGCCTTTGATGAAAACCAGGTGTCTTCAAACGCCTTGCCCCTCCCCTCCACGGGCAGGGTCCCAGCTATTCCATGGACCACACAACCTCTGGAACAACGCAAGGGTTATAAACAGAGCCTTGGACAGGACGGTCCAGCACCCCCGCTCTCTTCTGCCTTTGAGGGTATACACATACACACACCTGCTCTGGAATATCACTCGGAAGCCCCCTCGCACACAGCTGAACGCTCACACCTGTGCTGCTAAGAAACCTCCACTCTTGGCAGGTACATCAGCGCCCCCTGCTGGGCCACAGCACAGTTGCGTCTCTGGGATGCCCCCTTAGGAGGAAGACAGAAGAGGGGGAAGCGGGAGGCAGGAAGGCGTGCGGGGAAGGGAAAGATTGAAGTCATCTGAGGTCGGGAAGCAGTTTCTATTTTTGAAAAGTGAGAGCTGGGCCGGGTGCGGTGGCTCACGCCTGTAATCCCAACACTTTGGGAGGCCGTGGCAGGCGAATCACTTGAAGCCAGGAGTTCGAGACCAGCCTGGCCAACATGGTGAAACCCCGTCTCTACTAAAAATACAAAAATCATCCAGGCGTGGTGGCGGGCGCTTGGAATACCAGTTACTCGGGAGGCTGAGGCAGGAGAATTGCTTGAGCTCAGAGGCGGAGTTTGTAGTGAGCTGAGATCGTGCCACTGCACTCCAGCCTGGGCAACAGAGCAAGACTCCATCTCATAAATAAATAATTTTTTTAAAAAAAGAAGGAAAAGAGAGAGATGCAGGAAAACTCTCTGCCAACATACTGACTCTCCTCCCAGCTTCTAAAATCCCCTCCCAGAGCCCATGACCAGCCCCCCAGAGGTCCATCCCACCACAATAGGGTCCTTCCGTGATAAACGCAGGCCCAGGACTGGGAGGCCTCAAAGACAAGCCTGGGAAACCTCAGCTCAGCCCCTTTCCTGGGGCCACAGACATCATATTAAGCAGAGGATCTAAACTGGCTCAGGTTTTGGAAACGGATCTCCGTGACTTGTGTGGCATTTCCAAGCTCCAAGGAAAGGAATCCACGCCGAGGAAACCCACAGATCCCACTCAGTGGCGGGCACCCTGCGCTCTGATACCCAGAGCCATGAAGGTGGAGCCTGCAGTACGTGATGTCAATCAGAACCCTGCCGACTTCCTGTTCAGGGATTACGGAGAGTGGGTGGAGGGAGGAAGAAAGAAGTTCTTCATATATCGCTTGGGTTACTGAAGTTATTTAAAATACTTCCTTTTCTGAACTTCATTTATGGATTTTTGAATTTTTGCTAAGCTGCATGACTATAATAATTTTTCCCACAGTGAAAAAATTCAAAAGGATCCTTCTGTGTGTGAAATTTCTGATGAACAGGAAGAGGTGTTATTTTGCATAGAGGCTGCCCAGGAGTCAGTCCAGAGAATCAGGAGCTGATGAGGCTGAGGGCTGGGTGGCTTACAGCACAGTCCCTCTCCAACCCAAGGTCCCCCGGCCCCCGCCTCGCTGATTACCAAACCTCCCCAGCGGCTGCTACTCCTGAAGCCACTTCCAACTCTAGGGTTTCTGGGGCTGAGCGGAAAAGCCGGGAGGGAAGCTGTCTTTCCATAATATTAGCAACATTGCTTAGCAACATCTTTCAAAGCGAGAACCAGCAGACTCTCCAAAACCCTATTCTGTTTGGCTCTACAGAGAACAGAGTGGTTTCTTATACATGTATTATTTATATACTATTTTATATATCCAGTAACGCCTTCTGTGCCTGGCTTCTCTGGGAGATGACGAATTACAACTATGTGAGATTTCCAGGTGACTAGGGCTTTGGGTAGCAAAACTTTTTGTTTGTTTCCTTGCTTGCTAGCTCGCTGTTAGTGACTGTAATGACCCTAGCTAGAGATTTCTCTCAAACACCTCAACATGCTGTTGTCCTTTAAAGACAGGTTTGACGCCGGGCATGGTGGCTCACACCTGTAATCCCAGCACTTTGGGAGGCTGAGGCGGGTGGATCACGAGGTCAGGAGTTCAAGACCAGTCTGGCCAACATGGTGAAACCCCGTCTCTACTCAAAATACAAAAATTAGCCAGGCAAAGTGGTGGGCGCCTGTAATTCCAGCTACTCAGGAGGCTGAGGCAGGAGAATGGCTTGAACCAGGGAGGCGGAAGTTGCTGTGAGCCGAGATCACGCCACTGCACTCCAGCCTGGGTGACAGAGCAAGACTCCATCTCAAAAATAAATAGATAGGCCGGGCGCGGTGGCTCACGCTTGTAATCCCAGCACTTTGGGAGGCCGAGGCGGGCGGATCACGAGGTCAGGAGATCGAGACCACGGTGAAACCACGTCTCTACTAAAAAAAAAAAAAATACAAAAAATTAGCCGGGCGTGGTGGCGGGCGCCTGTAGTCCCAGCTACTCGGAGAGGCTGAGGCAGGAGAATGGCGTGAACCCGGAAGGCGGAGCTTGCAGTGAGCCGAGATTGCGCCACTGCACTCCAGCCTGGGCGACAGAGCGAGACTCCGTCTCAAAAAAAATAAAATAAAAATAAATAAATAAATAGATAAAAATAAAGACAGGTTTGATGGAACCTTTTTGTGGTGGCTCAAATCCATTATTATCAATACCAACTACTATTGTGAGCTAAAATGCAGTTAGGAATTGACAGGCCATCGAGGGGAGACGCCCACTTGTCCCTACGCTTAACGGGCCCCAAACAGCTGTGGTGCAAAGACACTACAGTGAGGGAATAAAAACACATATGCTGCAGTCAGACAAACCTGGGTTAGAATCCTACCCCCAGCTTTTACTATGTATGCGGCCTTGGACTAGGAATTCACCCCCTCTGTGCCTCAGTGTCTTCATCTGTAAAATGGGAATAACAATAGTGCCAACCTATTAGCTACTGCAAGGATTCATGCATGCTCTAAGCAAAGACTTGTATGAAAATGTTCATCACCGTTTTATTCAAAATAGCCAAAGTACGCCGGGCGCGGTGGCTCATGCCTGTAATCCCAGCTACTCGGGAGGCTGAGGCAGGAGAATCACTTGAACCTGGGAGGCGGAGGTTGCAGTGAGCCAAGATCACGCTGCTGCACTCCAGCCTGGGTGACAGAGTGAGATTCCATCTCAAAAACAAAACAAAACAAATAGCCAAAGTCTGAAAGCAGCCCAAGTGTCCACCAACAAACTGTGGTGCATCCCCGCGGTGGAATACAACCGAACAATAAAGAGGAACAAAACATGGACATATGCAACAACAAGGAAGCACCTCAAAAACAAGATCGAAGTGAAAGAAGCCAGATACCAAAAAATGCTTAAAGTGCTTACAACAGGATTCCATTGATGAGAACTTTTTTTTTTTTTTTGAGACGGAGTCTCGCACTGTTGCCCAGGCTGGAGTGCAGTGGCGCAATCTCGGCTCACTACAACCTCCGCCTCCCAGGTTCAAGCGATTCTCCAGTCTCAGCCTCCCGAGTAGCTGGGATTACAGGCTCCCGATACCACGTCCGACTAATTTTTTGTATTTTTAGTAGAGACTCGGTTTCACCATGTTGGTCCAGCTGCTCTCAAATTCCAGACCTCGGAATTCACCCGCCTCAGCCTCCGAAAGTGCTGGAATTACAGGCGTGAGCCACCACACCCGACTGATAAGAAATTTTATTTTATTATTATTTTTGTTTTTGAGACGGAGCCTCACTCTGTCACCCAGGCTAGAGTGGCAGTGGTGTGATCTCAGGTCACCAAAACCTCCGCCTCCAGGGTTCAAGCAATTCTCCTGCCTCGCCCTCCGGAGTAGCTGGGATTACAGACGCCCACCACCACGCCCAGCTAATTTTTGTATTTTGAGTAGAGATGGGGTTTCACCATGTTGTTCAGGCTGGTCTTGAACTCCTGCCCTCATGATCCGCCCGCCTTGGCCTCTCACAAAGTGCTGGGATTACAGGCGTGAGCCACCGCACCCAGCTGATAAGAAGTTTTAAAACAATCTAAGATACAAAAACATTAGAACAATGGCTGCCTCTGGATGTGAGAGATTTTTCTGGACAGACAGACATGTTCTATATCAGGATGGAAGAAGGATCCATCTGTCCAAAATGTATAATGAAGATTTGTGCATTTACATGGCTGTAATCCCAGCACTTTGGGAGGCTGAGGCGGGTGGATCACTTGAGGTCAGGAGTTCGAGACCAGTCTGGCCAATATGGTGAAACCCCGTCTCTAGCAAAAATACAAAAATTAGCTGGGCGTGGTGGTGGGCGCCTGTAATCCCAGCTACTCTGGAGACTGAGGCAGGAGAATCACTTGAACCCGGGAGGCGGAGGTTGCAGTCAGCTGAGATCATGCAACTGCACTCCAGCATGGGCAACAGAGCAAGACTCCGTCTCAAAACAAAAAGCAAAAAAAAAAAAAAAAAGACTGAGGCACTGCTGGGTGCCTCTGGGCTAGAACTTACGTAGTCAGTGCCATACATGTGCAGGGATGGGGGTACCAGGCACAGTGTGCAGGCCGGGACCAGATGAGGCGGGGACACTGACTTCTTTCATTCAACCTCCTGGGGACCACCCCGTGGACTGCGGAAACTGCCAGGGGTTGGTTGCCAGCTCACACGCCTGGCTAACTAGAAAATGTATAGGTTGGGGACCGTTTTAACCGACTCCTAATAAATTCTTATTTATTTCCCTGTTGTCTGAATTCATCTCTTTCTCCTCTATCAGTCCCTGAAGAGATCTCTGGGTTGGGTCCAGGGGAAAATGCCCCTCTTGGTGGGTGTAATCAAAGCCTTTCCGGCTTGGCTTAGCGGATAACAGTTTCCCTCGTGACAGAAGGAAGGACAACAGTTTCCTTCTGGACTCTGAGTCACTGATGTGTTAATGATCCTTCCCACCCCGACATTAAGTCCTTTTAGCCTAAAAGGTAAACAAAGCTCATCTTCCTTCGGTGTTGACACAGAGTCCCAGAGCTTCGCCCAGCCGGGAGCTGAGCTCCCAACCTCCTGCTGAGCAACCGCAGGTCTGCACTGTGCAAGCTTTCCACCAGGCCTGCTTTCTGGGGCTTTCCCGCCCCCTTTCCATAAGGAAAATCCTTCCAGCTGTCTAGCCTCCATCACTCCTGTTGTAATCAAAGCTCTTTGGTGTAAGCAACTCCCTCTCTACTCTTAGGGGAAAAAAATTCAGTTCCCACTCTCTGAACCCTCCAGGTCCCAAAGCAGCTTCAGAAACCGTGCTGGCCGGCCGGGCACGGTGGCTCATGCCTGTAATCCCAGCACTTTGGGAGGCCGAGGCGGGCAGATCACAAGGTCAGGAGATCGCGACCATCCTGGTTAAAATGGTGAAACCCCGTCTCTACTAAAAATACAAAATATTAGCCGGGCGTGGTGATGGGCACCTGTAGTCCCAGCTACTCTGGAGGCTGAAGCAGGAGAATGGCATGAACCCAGGAGGCGGAGCTTGCAGTGAGCCGAGATCGAGCCACTGCACTCCAGCCTGGGCGACAGAGCGAGACTCCGTCTCAAAAAATAAATAAATAAAAATTAAAAAAAACCGCGCTGGCCATCTTCCTTTTACCCAAGGCTCCAATCTCTTTGCTTCTGTCCATTTCCTCCACCCTCGCCCCCAACCCCTCGCTCACTGTACCCACAAGGCAGAATCAGGGGCTATGTGAGTCACAAATGGTGGGTCACAAATGATGGATCACAGCTGATAACTAAAGGACTTAAGTGTGCCAATCACGTCCTCCTTTTGAATACACTGGATCAGTTTCAAGGTTCTGGTGAGTTGGGCTGAAAGCATCTGTGCCATGAACGCCGTCCATCTCAACTTATATGGCAAGGGACACAGGGGGAAAGATGTTCCAAGGCTGTACCCAGGCAAGGCCAGTAGTGACCTTCACGTGGCCTCATGTCAGTAATAAGAAGTACACTCAGCATGACTCTGGGAAGGCGAAGCTCTTGCCTTTCTTGGAGAACCTGGACGGAAACCATCTCAGCCCCACCCCGCCCCACCCTGCAAGGTGGCAGGAGGCAGGAGACTTTATTAATGGTGCAACGTAACTGAACCACCAAATGGGGAAATTAGGCCGGGCACGGTGGGTGGATCCCAGCACTTTGGGAGGCCGAGGTGGGTGGATCGCTTGAGGTCAGGAGTTCGAGACCAACCTGGCTAACATGGTGAAACCCCATCTCTACTAAAAATACAAAAAAGTAGCCAGTCATGGTGGCACGCACCTGTAATCCCAGCTACTCGAGGCTGAGGCAGGAAAATAGCTTGAACCCAGGAGGTGGAGGTTGCAGTGAGCCGAGATCGTGCCACTGCACTCCAGCCTGGGCAACAGAGCAAGACTCTGTCTTAAAAAAAAAAAAAAAAAAAAAAAAAAAAAGGTGAAATTAACTGAGTTGTTTCTCCACCGTAAAACTTTCCCAAAAGAATGTTGCCTCCCAGAGAGGGCTTCCTTGACCACTCACTGCGGCGCACACCCTTAGTGATTCTACACCTGGTCTCTGGCCCGTTTTCTTCACGATTATTATTCCAGGTTGAGGTTTTGGGTTTTTGTTGTTGCTGATTTGTCTGTGTGCTTGTTTTTTCGTCTATTTGCCCCACCCTCCCGCCCCCTCCGTGGAATGTATACTCCATGGAGGCAGACACCGTGCACACCTTAATCACCGCCCCACCCCACACTCAGGATGGCGTCTGCGCTACGCTAGCCCTCAATAAATACCATGGAAAGAAAAGAAGGGGAAAGAAGGAAGGGAGGAAGAGAGAGAAAAGAAGGATTCTACGTTCTGGAGCCTCAGCTTCCTCTGCCCCAGAAAAGCTTTCCCAGGCTTTTGACTTGACAGAATTGGATTGGCTGGAGGGGAGGGGAGGGGAGGGCGGGGCAGCGAGGTCTCAGGATGGAGACCCACCCTCAGCCCCGACACTGGAGGCATAAACTCAGATGGGCATCTAAAGGATGCTCACATCCAGAGCCTCACACCACCAGCCTGCCAAGTAAAGATGTCAAAGCAGAAGCTCGACTCAAAGGTCTCTCTTAGGGCACCCACAGCTTTTAGACAACTCTAGGGAGGGGAGGGCTCCAAAAATACTGTATTTCATGCCATCCCTAGAGGGTAGGACAAAGTCGCATTTTTATTTATTTATATTGAGACATGGTCTCACTCTGTCACCCAGGCTGGAGTGCAGTGGCACGATCACGGCTCACTGCAGCCTCGACCTCCTGGGCTCAAGCAATCCTCCTGCTTTAAGCCTCTGGAATAGCTGGGACCAGAGGCACGTGCCACCACACCAGCTAATTTTTTTTTCTTTTTGGACAGAGAGGGTCTCACTTTGTTACCCAGGTTGGTCTTGAACTCCTGGCCTCAAGTGATCTTTCTCAGCCTCCCGAAGCACTAGAATTACAGGTGTGAGCCACTGCGTTTATTTGTTTTATTTATTTATTTATATTTGAGATGGAGTTTCACTCTCGTTGCCCAGGCTGGAGTGCAATGGTGTAATCTTGGCTGACTGCAACCTCTGCCTCCCAGGTTCAAATGATTCTCCTGCCTCAGCCTCCTGAGTAGCTGGGATTATAGGAGCCTGCCACCATGCCCGGCTAATTTTTGTATTTTTAGTAAAGACGGGGTTTCACCATGTTGGCCAGGCTGGTCTCGAACTCCTGACCTCAGGTGACCTGCCTGCCTCGCCCTCCCAAAGTGCTGGGATTACAGGCATGAGCCACTACACACCTGGCTAGCCCATATTTTTAAAAGACTTTTTAGAAAAATAAAGGAATGTAACTTGTTTCACATCCAAGGGTGGAAGGTCAAATATTCACCTGTTACCCAAGCCTGGGCCCTGACCAGCTGGTGACCTGGACAGGTCTCTTCCCCTGAGTGATGAGAATGACAAGGGCCCCAATACTCTCCCAGGTTGTGGAGGAAACTAGATAACATGGGCGGAAGGACCTGATACCTAGCACCGCCTTTCAGACCCCGAGCTCTAGAGAGGGTTGAGGCTTGCACTCCACAGGGCCAGCTGCACAGGCAGCTGCCACAGCCTCCCTGACCCAGGCCTCCTCACCTGCCTGCCAGAAACTGCTGGGAATGCTGTGGGGTCAGGAGGAGCCGGAGAGAAGGGAGGGAGGAAAAGCCGAGGCCCCAGGGAGTCATCATGCCCATCCCTGGGGTAGCCATGGCCCCTCTGGGCTGTGTCTGAGACTTCTCAGAGACCACATCAGTCACTTCCTGTTCCTTGTCTTAAGGGGATTTGGGGAACAGGCCAGGAGGCGACACTGAGCCCCAGCCATTTTCCCAGTCCGTACTCTCAACATCTTCCTGCCGTCAGCATTTCTCTGACATCTACCATTCTAGGGTGGCTTTCCTGCTTTTTAAAATGTCCCCATATCTCTTGTAACTTTTCTCTACTTAATATTTTTATTTAAATGGACTTAATTTTTGAATTAAATATTGTAAAGACTTCATGTTTTTTATTGTTTGTTTGTTTGTTTGTTTGTTTTTGAGGCACAGTTTAGCTCTTCTTACCCAGGCTGGAGTGCAGTGGCGCAATCTCGGCTCACTGCAAACTCTGTCTCCCAGGTTCAAGTGATTCTCCTGCCTCAGCTTCCCAAGCAGCTGGGATTACAGGTGTGAGCCACCACACCGGTCTTTTTATTTTTATTTTTATTTTATTTTATTTTTATTTTATTTTATTTTATTTTTTTTTTTGAGTCAGAGTCTGGCTCTGTCCCCCAGGCTGGAGTGCAGTGGCACCATCTCGGCTCACTGCAAGCTCCGCCTCCCGGGTTCACGCCATTCTCCTGCCTCAGCCTCCCGAGTAGCTGGGACTACAGGCGCCCGCCACCACGCCCTGCTAATTTTTTTGTATTTTTAGTAGAGACAGGGTTTCACTATGTTGGCCAGGATGGTCTCGAACTCCTGACCTCGTGATCCGCCCACCTCGGCCTCCCAAAGTCCTAGGATTACAGGCTTGAGCCACCGCGCCTTGCCCGGTCTTTTTATTTTTTTAAACAGGGTCTCGCCCTGTCACCCAGGCTGGAGTGCAGTGGCACAATCTCGGCTCACTGTAGCCTCCACCTCCCGGGCTCAAGCAATCCTCCTACCTCAGCCTCCTGAGTAACTGGGACTACAGGCCCAGACCACCACACCCGGCTAATTTTTGTATTTTTTGTAGAGACAGGGTGTTACCATATTGGCCAGGCTGGTCTCGAACTCCTGGCCTCAAGCGATCCACTCACTTCAGCCTCCCAAAGTGCTGGGATTACAGGCGTGAGCCACAGTGTCCAACCAAGACTTTATGTTCACATCATAAATGGATATAATCAATTCTCATAAATAGAAGGTAAAGTAAATATAAGCCAGACATGATGGCTCATGCCTGTAGTCCCAGCTACTCAGGAGGCTAAGGCAGGAGGGTCAAGTTGAGCCCAGGAGTTTGAGCCCAGCCTGGGAAACATAGCAAAAAAAGAAAAGAAAGAAAATATAACGCCCTACTCCTTAGATATGAACAGTATAGTACGGATGGAAGAAAATAAAGAATAACAGCCAGGTGCTGTGGCTCACTCCTGTAATCCCAACAATTTGGGAGGCCGAGGTGGGCAGATCACCTGAGGTCGGGAGTTTAAGACCAGCCTGACCAACATGGTAAAACCCCGTTTCTACTAAAAATACAAAAATAGCTGGGTGTGGTGGCACATGCCTGTAATCTCAGCTACTCCAGAGGCTGAGGCAGGAGAATCGCTTGAACCCAGGAGGCAGAGGTTGCAGTGAGCCGATATCACGCATTGCACTCCAGCCTGGGCAACAAGAGCAAAACTCTGTCTCAAAAAAAAAAAAAAAGAAAAGAAAAAAGGTTCTATACCTGGGTAGTCGTCCTCTCAAAAACCGACACCCAGTCTAATCATGAGAAAAATATCAGACAAATCTAAATTGAGTGACAAGCACGCCTCAAACCCGTCAAGGCTGCCAAAAACAAGCAAAGTCTGAGAAACAGTCACAGCCAAGAGGAGTCTAAGGAGCTGTGAAAACTAAATGTAATGTGGTTCCTGGAACAGAAAAGGACATTAGGGAAAAACTCTAAAATCTGAATAAACCATGCGTTTCAGTTATTAATGATAATACATCAGTCTAGGTTCATTAATTATCGCAAATGGACCATACTAATGTAAGTTGTAGGGAACTGAATTATAGAGCGTATGGAGACTCTCTGCACTCTTAATTTTTCTGTAATTTTATTTATTTTTTATTCTTTTTTTTTTTTATTAAGACAGAGTCTCACTCTGTTGCCCAGGCTGGAGTGCAGTGGCGCGATCTCGGCTCACTGGTTCACTCAACCTCTGCCTCCTGGGTTCAAGGGATTCTCTTATCTCAGCCTCCCAAGCAGCTGGGATTACAGGCATGCGCCACCACGTCCTGCTAATTTTTGTATTTTTAGTACAGAGACAGGGTTTCACCATGTTGGCCAGGCTGGTCTCAAACTTCTGACCTCAAGTGATCCACCTGCCTTGGCCTCCCAAAGTGCTGGGATTACAGGCCTGAACCACCACACCTGGCCTTTTCTATAATTTTTAAACCTTAAAAAAATAAAGTCTACCAGAAAAAAGGTAAACATAATGAAAATTGAATAATGTTATTACGGTCTGGCTAAACACTGTAGCCTGCCCAAGGCCTGAGGCTTGAGACCCACTCTCTCTGTTAATAAGGAAGGTTAGCAAATGTTAGAAAGGTGTTAAAGACATATATTAGCCCCTAACTGAGACATTCTCCTTGAGGTGATGAGCTGCACAGAAAGAGAACTGCAAAGGGAATAAACAGCTTTCTCTCTGGGGATCCGTGTCGGGGAATGCTGTGTCCCGTCCTCTTACCACCAAATGTCATCTCCCCCGGTTACAATTTGGGAATCACTGCGCCAATTCATCCACTTCCACCCTCCTCCCTTCCTCATCTGGAGCTCGGAGAATGAGCAAAGGGCTCCCGCAGTCCCTCTGTGGGACAGTGTTCTGCCCCATGCTATGTTCATCTGTGGAAGAATCACCCCACACATCCGGAGGGGTCAACAACCCAGTACAGGTCACCATCCCAGTACAGGTCACCATCCCAGAACAGGTCACCGTCCCAACGTTCCAAAGAGCAAGTCCAAGGACAGGCCCTGCTCACCCTGGAGCAGAAGAATCACCTTTCAGGGCAGCACACACCACCCCCTGGGTTCAGCACGTCGCCAGCTGCCTGCACTTCCACAGCTGCCACTCCACTGGATCCTCTCAGCCCCATCAAGAAGGAACACAAGGCCAGGCGCCGTGGCTCACGCCTGTAATCCCAGCACTTTGGGAGGCCGAGGCAGGCGGATCACAAGGTCAGGAATTCAAGACCAGCCTGACCAACATCGTGAAACCTCACCTCTACTAAAAATACAAAAAATTAGCCAGACGCGGTGGTGGGCACCTGTAATCCCAGTTACTCAGGAGGCTGAGGGAGGAGAACTGCTCAAACCCGGGAGGCAGAGGTTGTAGTGAGCCGAGATCATGCCACTGCACTCCAGCCTGGGTGACGGGGTGAGACTCTGTCTCAAAAAAAAAGAAAAAAGAAAGAACACGAACATCATTCTCCTTTCCAGATGAGTAAACCGAGACCTAGAAAGGCTAATTCTTCTGCCCAGGACCATACAGCCACTAAGAAGCAGGGCTGAGACCGGGCGCGGTGGCTCACCCCTGTAATCCCAGCACTTTGGGAGGCCGAGGCGGGTGGATCACAAGGTCAGGGGATCGAGACCATCCTGGCTAACACAGTGAAACCCCGTCTCAGCTAAAAATACAAAAAAATAACCGGACGTGGTGGCGGGCGCCTGTAGTCCCAGCTACTCAGGAGCTGAGGCAGGAGAATGGCGTGAACCCGGGAGGTGGAGCTTGCAGTGAGCCGAGATCACACTACTGCACTCCAGCCTGGGCGACAGAGCGAGACTCCGTCTCAAAAAAAAAAAGAAGAAGAAGCAGGGCTGAGACCCTGACACAGATGGTCCTGTGGACACTGACTTCCACAAAATCCAAAATGAAGAGGAATGGAACCCCAGGAAACCAGGAGCTGACTCGGCCAGAGACTCCCGATGCCTGTCAACAGACGAAGCGGATCTGCCTTTCTGCCTGCTCCGTGCCCAGACCCCTTCCTCTAGCTGACAGTGCCTTGATGCTCCCCTGGGGAGCACTCTAACGCCACTGTTGGTTTTTGTGGTTTATATGGGGCAGCCCCTTTCTCAGCCTACCCAGCCTGAGCTTTGGGGTAGGTACATGATGCAGGCTTGGCCAATTCAAATTCAAATTCATGCTTTTTTTTTTTTTTTTTTTTTTTTTCAAAGACAGCGTCTTGCTCTGTGGCCCAGGCTGGAGTGCAGTGGCGCAATCATAGCTCACTGCAGCCTCAACCTCCTGGGCGTAAGCAATCCTCCAGCCCCAGCCTCCTGAGTGGCTAGGACTGCAGGTGTGCACCACCACGCTCAGTTAATTTTTTAATTTTTTGTAGTGACAGGGTCTCACTTTGTTGCCCACACTGGTCTTGAACTCCTGGCCTCAAGTGATCCTCCTGTCTCGGCCTCCCAAACGGCTGGGATGACAGGTGTGAGTCACCGTTACTGGCCTCAATTCATGTATTCTATTCACCAATCCGCTATGATTGCTTCAGGAATGGGCACACACCTCGTCAGTCCAAACAGAGTGAACACCAAGTTTTTACAGGTATTATAGAAGGAAGCAGCTTAATCATACCCACTGAGGTTTCCAAAGCTCAGACTAGACCTGCTGGTGGCTGTCTTATAACATGTAGGGAGAGGTGCCTGTGAATGAAATGAAAGCAGGAAGTAGAAACAAGAGATAGGGACAAACAGATGGTCTGATGATGCTGTCTCACCTGCCTGGATCTAGCTGGACCTGAAGCCAGTTTTTTTTTTTTCGGAGACTGAGTCTCGCTCTATCACCCAGGCTGGAGTGCAGTGACATGATCTCGGCTCACTGCAACCTCCGCCTCCCAGGTCCAAGCGATTCTTGTACCTCAGCCTCTTGAGGAGCTGGGATTGCAGGTGCCCACCACCATGCCCAGCTAATTTTTGTGTTTTTAGAAGAGATGAGGTTTCACCATGTTGGCCAGGATGATCTCGAACTCCTGACCTGAGGTGATCCGCCTGCCTCGGCCTCTCCGAGTCCTGGGATTACAGGTGTGAGCCACTGCACCCAGCCAAAGCCAGGGTCCTCAAATTTCCCAATTACAAAAGTTTTCATGGGCTTGGTTTTTCCTTTTGGTTTCTTTTCTTTCTTTTTTTTTTTTTTTTCCTTAAGCCAGTTTGAGTGAGGTTTCTGTCACTAGTAACCTAGTTAGTGAATATAGTAGACCTCTACCCAACAGGCAAGGAAACACAGGAGGGAACAAAATAACAGCTTCAGGCAAGGGAGACGGCCACACCACTCATTCTCCCACAGGGAGCACCCCCCGAAGGGGACATGGGGACATCTTCCCAGGAGAAGCCCCTGGACCTACCTCCTAACACCCAGATGCACCAACACACCCCGCCAGTGGCTGGCTGGGGGCGATCTGCACACAGTCCTCTCGACCACACCCAAGGAGAAGGCAGGGCTGAAACAAATCTTCCCCTCCAAGATAAAACAGGAGTGTCTCCCTTCCTCTTCACTGTCAGCACACAAGCTACTCATTTCATCTTTCTTCCGTAAAATCAAGGACTATTCCAGGAAAATGTTGAAAAAAAAAAAAAGGAAGCATTCAGACAAATCCAAAATGTGGGACATTCTACAAAACAACTTTGCCAGGTCTGCTGTTCTATATTTATTTAGAGACAGGGTCACACTCTGTCACCCAGCCTGGAGTGCCATGGTGCGATCATAGCTCACTGCAGCCTCAAACTCCTGGGCTCAAATGATCCTCCCACCTCAGCCTCCTGAATAGCTGGAAGTACAGTTCACCACACCCAGCTCTGTTCTCTATTTAAAGAGACAAAAGAGATGTGACAACCACGTACAATGAGTGACCATTAACAATAAGTTCGTGATGACTCACGCCTGTAATCCCAGCACTGTGGGAGGCTGAGGCAGGCGGATCACCTGAGGTCAGGAGTTCGAGACCATCCTGGCCGACATGGTGAAACCCCATCTCTACTAAAAATACAAAAAATTAACAGGGTGTGGTGGCACACACCTGTAATCCCAGCTACTCAGGAGGCTGAGGCAGGAGAATTGCTTGAACCCATGAGGTAGAGTTTGCAGTGAGCTGAGATCACGCCAATGCACTCCAGCCTGGGTGACAGAGCAAGACTCCATCTCAAAAAAATTAATTAATGGCAGAGTGCGGTGGCTCATGCCTGTAATTCCAGCACTTTGGGAGGCCAAGGCAGGCAGATCACAAGGTCAGGAGATGGAGACCATCCTGGCTAACACGGTGAATCCCCGTCTCAACTAAAAATACGAAAAAAAATTAGCCGGGCATGGTGGCGGGCGCCTGTAGTCCCAGCTACTCGGGAGGCTGAGGCAGGAGAATGGCATGAACCTGGGAGGTGGAGCTTGCAGTGAGCAGAGATCACGCCACTGCACTCCAGCCTAGGCGACAGAGCGAGACACCATCTCGAAAAAAAAATAATAATAATTAATTAATTTAGTTTATTTTAATTTACATAAAGGTCAGGTGGATGGTGAAGGATTCGGTGGTATAGTGAATGGGGTAGGAACTGAGGCAGAGGCCCAGATGAGATGGTGCTTTCTTTTTTTTGAGACAGGGTCTCGCTCTGTCACCCAGGCTGGAGTACAGTGATGAGATCACAGCTCCCTACAGCCTCGACCTCGTGGGCTCAAACAGTCCTCCCACTTCAGCCTTCTGAGTAGCTGAGACTACAAGCACCTGCCACCATGCCCGGCTAATTTTTATATTTTTTGTAGAGATGGGGTTTTGCCACGCTGCCCAAGCTGGTCTTAAACTCCGGGGCTCGAGCCATCTGCCCACCCCAGCTTCCCGAAGTGCTGGGAGTACAGGGGTGAGACACAACCTCCACCAACATGGTCTTTTCTCTCTTGAAGTTATTTCTCAGGAGGTGGGTGTAGGTGACAGAAACTGTCTCCAAGGTCAATCCTTTTCCCACCCAACTGCCAGACTCTAGGCCTCTCAAGGGACCCAGTTCTTAGAACTTGATCCTGGGTTTGAGATTGGTAGAAAAAACCCCTGAACTAGCGCAAGGAGAATCGGCTGGCTCAGCTCCTTCAGCAAGGGAAATGCATTTGAGCTTTAAGCTGTGGCTTCCCCCAGGGGCCCTCAGGGCAGAACTTACATCTTAAGAACTGGGATAGGATGAAAATTGAAAGCCAGCCTCTTAAGATGGGTCTGGGGAAGTCAGTGTGGTCAATCCCACAGCCAGCTCTCTAGCCACCTCTCTGGTCAGTAAAGCCCTCTGGAGGGCTTTTGAAAAGGAGAAGGTCAAGGTTATTCTCAGCAAAAGACCACGCTGCAAAGACACCAGGAAGGTGCAGGAACTTCAGAGGCCGAGAGTCCACCTGACTTACGGAGGACAGTGCTTCTCTGGGCAGAGGGTACAGCACGCAGGACACAGCCAGAGCAGCTCAGAGGGCTGGAAATCAGGGAATGCAACACAGCAAGGAGACAGGATGCTTCACCCAACAGACAAGCAACATGTACACTCCTACTAGTGGCATAGAAATTGGCAGGCAATTTGCAGTATGATGAAATAAAAAGTCACCTGCCCTATCACCCAGCAATCTCAAGTCTAGAGAAACACTTTCATGTGTAGACAGTCAAGTATGAGGATGTCCACTGTAGCACTTTCCATAAGAGTAAAAACATATCAAGAACAGGCCAGGCAAGGTGGCTCACCCCTGTAATCCCAACACTTTGGGAGACTGAGGCGGGTGGATCACCTGAGGTCAGGAGTTCAAGACCAACCTGGCCAACATGGTGACACCTCATCTCTACTAAAATACAAAAATCAGGCATGGTGGTGTGTGCCTGTAATCCCAGCTACCCGGGAGGCTGAGGCAGGAGAATCGCTTGAACCCAGGAGGCAGAGGTTGCAGTGAACCGAGATTGCACCACTGCACTCCAGCCTGGGTGACAGAGCAAGACTCCATCTAAAAAAAAAAAAAAATTATCAAGAACAACCATTTACAGGAGAAGCAGATAAGCAGGGTGTGGTATATTTGTAAGCTGGACCCTAAACTGTGATTAGAAGGAATGAGCTAACTGTGTATGTATGGACATCGATGGTTACTTAAGGTGCATGTAAAAATACTGGTTTGTTTTTGTTTTTGTTTTTTTGAGACAGTCTTGCTCTGTGACCCAGGCTGGAGTGCAGTGGTGCGATCTCTCTCACTGCAACCTCTGCCTCCCAGGTTCCAGCGATTCTCCTGCCTCAGCCCCCCGAGTAGCTGGGACTACAGGCAAGCGCCATCACACCCAGCAACTTTTTGTATTTTTAGTAGAGATGGGGTTTCACCATGTTGGCCAGGCTGGACTCGAATTCCTGACCTCGAGCCATCGCCCGCTTCGGCTTCCCAAAGTGCTGGGATTACAGGAGTGAGTCAATGCACCTGGCCAGCCACTGCACCCAGCCCTGTTTAAATATCTAGAAAAATACGTACGAAACTCTGAACAGTGGCTACTCTGGGGAGGAGAGAAAGGGAATGTCACTGCTGGCCATAGGAGATTTTATCTTTTTTTTTTTTTTTTTTTTGAGACGGAGTCTTGCTGTGTCCCCCAGGCTAGAGTGCAGTGGCGCGATCTCGGCTGACTGCACCCTCCACCTCCCAGGTTCATGCCATTCTCCTGCCTCAGCCTCCCAAGTAGCTGGGACTATAGGCGCCTGCCACCACACCCGGCTAATTTTTTGTATTTTTAGTAGAGATGGGGTTTCACCGTGTTAGCCGGGATGGTCTCGATCTCCTGACCTCGTGATCCGCCCGCCTCGGCCTCCCAAAGTGCTGGGATTACAGGCATGAGCCACTGCGCCCAGCCGAGACTTTATCTTTAATGTTCTGATTGTTTTAAGGAAAATGATTTGGGTTTTCTTGTTTTTTTTTTTTTGTTGGAGACAGAGTCTCACTCTGTCACCCAGACTGGAATGCAACGGCGTGATCCCAGCTCACTGCAACCTCCGCCTCCCAGGTTCAAGCGATTCTCCTGCCTCAGCCTCCCGAGTAGCTGGGATTCAGGCACCCACCACCAAGCCCATCTAATTTTTGTATTTTTAGTAGAGACGGGGTTTCGCCATATTGGGCAGGCTGGTCTCGAACTCCTAACCTCGTGATCCGCCCGCCTTGGCCTCCCAAAGTGCTGGGATTACAAGCGTGAGCCACCACACCCAGCCTGTTTTTTTTTTGTTGTTGTTGTTGTTTTTTGAGACAGGGTCTCACTCTGTCACCCAGCCTGGATTGCAGTGACGTGATCACAGCTCATGGCAGCCTCAACCTCCTGGGCTCAAGGGATCCTCCCACCTCAGCCTCCCCAGTAGCTGGGATTACAGGTGTGCACCACCACACCTAATTTTTTTTATTTTTAGTAGAGATGAGGTTTTGTCATGTTGCCCAGGCTGCTCTCAAACTCCTGGGCTCAAGCAATCCACACACATTGGCCTCCTACAGTCCTGGGATTACAGGCATGAGCCACCATGCACAGCCAAAAATGTATTCTTATATTACTTATGCTATACAAAATTAAATTTCTGAAAGGAATCATCAGTCTCTAAAATTAAATCCACACAGTTAAATACTACACAGTTATTTTTAAAAGGAGTGGGGCAGAGGCAGCAGCAGCTCTCAGTGGTCAGACAGGAATTCTCCAGAGAAAAAGGCAAGATGTAAAACAGTGTTTTGTAGGATATTACCTTTTATTTAAGAAAAAGAAATAAGAGGCTGGGCACAGTGGCTCACGCCTGTAATCCCAGCATTTTGGGAAGCTGAAGCAGGCAGATCACCTGAGGTCAGGAGTTCAAGACCAGCCTGGCCAATGTGGTGAAATCCCATCTCTACTAAAAATACAAAAAGTAGCTGGGCGTGGTGGCGGGTGCCTGTAGTCCCAGCTACTCGGGAGGCTGAGGCAGGAGAATCCTTGAACCCAGGAGGCAGAGGGTGCAGTGAGCCAAGATCGCACCACTGCACTCCAGCCTAGCAACAGAGCAAGACTCCATATCAAAAAAAGAAAGAAAGAAAAAGAAAGAGGGAAGGGGAGGGGAAGGGCGGGGAGGGGAGAGGAGGGAAAGGGAGGGAAGGGAAGGGGAGGGAAGGGGAGGGGAAGGGAAGGAAGGGGAGGGGAGGGAGGGGAGAGGAGGGGAGGGAAGGGGAGGGGAAGGGAAGGTAGGGGAGGGAGGGGAACAGAGGGAAGAGGAGGGGAGGGGAGGGAAAGGGAGGGGATGGAAGGGGGATGGGAGGGGAGGGGAGGGGAAGAGAGGGGAGGGGAGGGGAGGAGAGGGATGGGAAGAGAGGGGAGGGGAGGAGAGGGGAGGGGAGGGGAGGAGAGGGGAGGAAAGGAGAGGGGAGGGGAGGGGAGGGGATGGGAGGGGAGGGGAGGGAAGGGAGGGGAGGGGACGGGAAGGGAGGGGAGGGAAGGGAGGGGAGGGGAGGGAGGGGAGGAGAGGGAGGGAAGGGAAGGAGAGGGGAGGGAAGGGGAGGAGAGGGGAGGGAAGGGGAGGAGAGTGGAGGGAAGGGGAGGGGAGGGGAGGGGAGGGGATGGGATGGGATGGGAAGGGGACGGGAAGGGAGGGAAGGGGAGGAGAGGTAAGAAAAGGATATGCTCATCTTACATGTCAATAAAGAAGCACTGGAAGGAACCTCAAAGTGAATGTCAGAATGTAGGGACAGGGTGGATTGGAGTACAAGCAAATCTTTCTACCATATATATTTTTATATCATTTTGGTTTTAGAACCAACCATGTAAATACATTTACTGTTCAAAATCTTTTTTAAAGATTTTTTCTTTTTTGAGACAGAGTCTCGCTCTGTTGCCCAGGCTGGAGTGCAATGGCGTGATCTCGGCTCACTGCAAGCTCCGCCTCCCAGGTTCAAGCGATTCTCCTGCCTCAGCTTCCTGAGTAGCTGGGACTGCAGGCGCCCGCCACCACACCCAGCTAATTTTTGTATTTTTAGTAGAGACGGGGTTTCACCATGTTAGCCAGATGGTCTCAATCTCTTGACCTCGTGATCTGCCCGCCTCGGCCTCCCAAAGTGCTGGGATTACAGGAGTGAGCCACCATGCCTGGCCATCTTTTTTAATTTTTCGAGATGGAGTTTTGCTCTTGTTGCCCAGGCTGGAGTGCAATGGCACCATCTCGGCTCACTGCAACCTCCACCTCCTGGGTTCAAGCGATTCTCCTCCCTCAGCCTCCCGAGTAGCTCAAATTACAGGCGTGCACCACCACACTCAGCTAATTTTTTTGTGTTTTTAGTACAGACAGGGTTTCTCCGTGTTGGCCAGGCTCGTCTTGAACTCCTGACCTCAAGTGATCCGCCCGCCTCGGCCTCCCAAAGTGCTGGGATTACAGGGTCCTGTTGTAAAGCTGCTAGATTTCCCACCCAGCGGGAGGCTTTAAGAGAGTCAACTCTTACTTACATTCAACAATAATCTATTGTACACTTAAAAGTCTGTTAAGAGGGTAGAGTTCATGTTATGTGTTCTCACCACAGCAAAATAAAATACTGTAAACTTTAACTTTACAGGAAAAATGTAAAGTAAAATAAAGAGACTTCCAGGTGCAGTGGCTCACAACTGTAATCCCAGCCTCTCAAGAGGCTGAGGCAAGAGGATCTCTTGAAGCCAGGAATTCGAGACTAGCTGGGGCAACATAGCAAGATCTCATCTCAAAAAAAAAAAAAAAATTTAAGAGAGAGAGACCAAGCTCTTAACCACCGTGGTACTCACAGACCAAAGGCAAGGACCTCTCAACCTGCAGCCCTAACTCTGACATCTGACAGCCAGGGGGCCAACACGGGGCTCTGGCAAGCTTAGTCTCCCCTGAGAAATAATTCACCAGAGCACGGAGTATAGGGCAGAAGCGTCCTTTTGTTGACAAAAATGACTCTTTCATAACAAGCCCTTCAGTGAGCTCTTGTGCGGCTGTTCTATGCCATCTGCTTTGCCATCCAGTTCTCCCTTCTCAGTTCAAGCCCTGATTGCACATGAAGACAGGGCTGCTTCCCACGGGGGCTGGAGGTGAGCAGGGCACGGCACTGGGAGGTGGGTCCATGGGCTCCAGGAGAGAAGGGTCGCTGGGAACATTTTCTGCTGACGGGGTGACGACCCCAGCCCCAGCCTTTTATGGAGATCTGAAGCCACGGGAAGGAAGGGTAGGCACTGGGATGAGAAACAGCACCTTCCTGATCCTAACTCACCACCCGCTCCATCTGAGCTACATCAGGAAAGCAAGTAATTGGCTGGGTGTGGTAGCTCAGACCTGTAATCCCAGCGCTTTGTAAGACTGAGGCGGGCGGATCACCTGAGGTCAGGAGTTTGAGACTAGCCTGGCCAACATGGTGAAACCCCGTCTCTACTAAAAATACAAAAATTAGCCAGATGTGGTGGGTGCCTGTAATCCCAGCTACTCAGAAGGCTGAGGCAGGAGAATCGCTTGAACCTGGAAGGCAGAGGTTGCAGTGAGCCCAGATCGTGCCACTGCACTCCAGCATGGGCGACAGAGCAAGGTTTCCCAAAAAAAAAAAAAGCAAGTAATTCATCTTTGAGACAGGAACCAGCCCTGCCAGGGAGCAATGAGAGAGGGAGGAGCAGAGACCGAGGGAGCAAAAAGAATAGCAAAAGGAGAGAGCAAAGACACAGATATCCAGAAACCGGGAGGGAAGTCACCTTTGGAGAGGGAGCAAGCAAAGAAACACTGAAAGCAAGACCCGCTAGGGAAGCAGAACAGCCAGGAAACCATTACAACTGCTCTTCTGCCCCTGGCCAGGGCTTATCTCCCCAGAGGGTGGAGGCAGAGCCTGTGATGAGCCCACAGCCAGAATCACAAACCTGAGGTCAAAGCACCTGCGGCCCCACCTGCTCGCCCAGCCAAGCCCAGGCAGTCCTGGGCCAACAGTGCCACCTGCTGGCGGACAGGGAAACTGACTGTGTTCCCATCCACCCACTCTTCCCGCCAGCTCTTCAGGGGCCTCCTTCCTCATCTTCACACCTGCCAAGCCTGTTCCCACCACCTGGAATGCTCTTCCTCAGACACCTTCACACTGGCTCCTTTTCTTCCTTCGGGTCGCCTTCAAATGCCACTTCTTTTTTTTTTTCAAGTTTCACTGAATTTAGGGTAAGTCACCGGGCATTGCTAGGAAATCGCAGTATTCTTTTTGTTTGTTTGTTCGTTGTTGTTGTTTTTGAGATGGAGTCTCACTCTGTCACCAGGCTGGAGTGCAATGGCGTGATCTCGGCTCACTGCAACCTCCGCCTCCCGGGTTCAAGTGATTCTCCTGCCTCAGCCTCCCGAGTAGCTGGGATTACAGGCGTGCACCACCACACCCAGCTAATTTTTGTATTTTTAGTAGAGATGGGATTTTACCATGTTGGCCAGGCTGGTCTTGAACCCCTGACCTCAGGTGATCCACCCGCCTTGGCCTCCCAAAGTGCTGGGATTACAGGCGTGAGCCACCGCACCAGGCCTCAGAAGTCCCTTCTATGGAGAGGCTCTTCCTGACCACCCACCCAGGGTAGCCCCCTTCCCCCAGCCCCGAGCCCCACCCTCATCGCCTCACTGTTCTATTTCCTTTGCAGGACTAGGCACTGTCTGAAACCATCTGGGTTCCTCATCCTGTTCTCGTCTGCCTCCCTGACTAGAAAGTGCCACGAAACCCAACAGGGTCTGGATTGTCCACTTTCGTAGGAGTCACTCAGAACAGGCTTTGGGAATGAGAGCTGTTGGATGTACGAGTCGGTATCCACTCAGCTGAGCTAAAGAGCCAACTACAAACACCTCCAGGACGATCCACAAGCTCCTCAAACGCACCACACTCAAGGCCAAAGGCATCATCTTCTCTGCCACTGGGCTCCCCTCCTGCCTCACCCACATGACTACTTTGCAAATCCCCAGATGTGAAACCCCCATTTCCATGGAACTTTCTCTCTCTTTCTTTCTTTCGTTTGTTCGTCCTTCCTTCCTTTCTCTTTGTCTCTCTCTCTCTCTCTCAAAACACAGTCTCGCTCTGTCGCCAGGCTGAAGTGCAGTGGTGTCATCTCAGCTCACTGCAACCTCCCCTTCCCGGGTTCAAGCGATTCTCCTGCCTCAGCCTCCCGAGTAGCTGGGACTACAGGCACATGCCACCACGCCCGGCTAGTTTTTATATTTTTAGTAGAGACGGGGTTTTGCCATGTTGGCCAGGATGGTCTCGATCTCTTGACCTCGTGATCCGCCCGCCTGGGCCTCCCAAAGTGTTGAGATTATAGGCTTGAGCCACCGCGCCCGGCCGGAAATCCTCCTTTCATGCTGCACGTGGGCTACACGCCTGGGCTCAGGATTCACCTTCTTAGCACCCGAGCCTGGCCCTCCCCTCCAACCCCAGCCAAGAGGACGTTCAGGTCCCACCCCTCCTCAGGAGCACAGCAAGCATTTCCTCCCTTCCCCAATCCATCCCCAAGGCTCCCCAGGCTGCCTTCCCAAGTCACCAAGGAGATAGGCGGTTCCCCCATCCTGCTCTTCCAGGACGCCTGTCATCTTGCCCGCACCACACTCAGAGCCTCCCTGAGCGGACCCCACCCTCGCCTCTGGCTGTGTCCTGCCACATCCCTCCATCCATTTCGAGAGCCTGGCTCACTGCTTCTCAAACAGCTCTACACACTTCTCCACCCACCCCCAGCCTTTGCCCTTCCTGTTTCCTCAGCATGAAATGCCCCCTGCAGGCCGGGCATGGTGGCTCACGCCTGTAATCCCAGCACTTGGGGAGGCCGAGGGGGGCAGATCACGAGGTCAGGAGATCGATCGAGACCACCCCAGCTAACACAGTGAAACCCCGTGTCTACTAAAAATACAAAAAAAAAAAAAAATTAGCCAGGTGTGGTGGCGGGTGCTTGTAATCCCAGTTACTCGGGAGGCTGAGGCAGCAGAATCGCTTGAACCTGGGAGGGGGAGGTTGCAGTGGGCCAAGATGGCACCACTGCACTCCAGCCTGGACGACAGAGCAAGACTGTCTCAAAAAAAAAAAAAAGAAAGAAAGAAAAAAAAATGCCCCCTGCAACCCTCCCTTCCTAGGGATTCCTTTTCAACCTTCCAGCACCGCCTCCTTCAAGAAGCCTTCCCTCATTCCACCAGGAAGAATATCTCTACTGGCTCTGTCTCATGCTTTGCAGATGACTGTTAAATGTCTGTCTCCTCCGGAGACTGTGAGTTCCTTGGATGGGGGCACCAGACCCTCTTCACACCTAAACGCTCTGTCTTCAGTAACAGCTGCAGTCATGAGCAGTAACTCTGCGCCAAGCACCATGCTGAGTGCTTTTCCTATGTTAGCTCATTTCATCCTCAAACATCCCTATGAGGCTGGGATGCTGCTCATCTTCACTTTCTGGATGGAAAAACAAGCTCAGAGAGGTTCAGACGCTTGCCCAAGACAACCCCAGCAGTGAGTGGCAGAGCCAGGATTCAACAAAGGGATCCCCAGCTCCTAAAACAGAGGCGGCTGGCTTCAAATAAGAGCTTGATGAATATTCATTAGATAAACAAACAGCTTCATTTCTCCTGCCTCTGGCCTCGGCGCTGTCAACAGCTCAGTCAAGGCGTGAACACTCGTGTTCTTGCTTCCTGAATTCCAATTCTGACCCAGTTCCAACAGCAAAGTTTCTTCTCTTCCCTTCTCCCTCCTCTTGCCCAAATCATGGGCCAAAAACAACCCTGCAGAGAAAGGCTAGAGAGATGCTGCTGCTAAGCCCGTGTTTGAACGGGAAGATGGGACTAGGTGTGGTGGCTCACATCCATAATGCCAGCAATTTAGGAGGCCAAGGTGGGAGGATCACTTGAGGCCAGGAGTTCAAGACCAGCCTGGGCAGCATAGCAAGACCCCATCTCTATAAGAGACATTTTAAAAATTAGCCAGGTGTGGTGGCACACACCTGTCATCCCAGCTACGCAGGAAGATTGCTTGTGCCATGAGTTCTAGGCTGCAGTGAGCCACAATTATACCACTGCACTCCAGCCTGGGGGATAGTGCAACACCTTGTCTCCTAAAAGAGGAAGTGATGTGGGGAGGCAGCATGATAAGTTTTGGGGTAAAATTGGACATTGTACAGAGGCTTCCCTCAAAGAGTCCAGGTGTTTCCTTTGGAACCACCACAGGCGTCTCCAGCCGCCTCCTCCTCCTCCTCCTCCTTTCTGGCCAAGCCTCTGCTTCTACTCGGTCAACAGAATTTGTGACCCATGTGCTATTTCTTTTTTTTCTTTTTCTTTCTTTTTTTTTTTTTTTTTGTTTTGAGACGGAGTTTCACTTTTGTCACCCAGGCTGGAGTGCAACGGCGCAATCTCGGCTCAACACACCCTCCGCCTCCCAGGTTCAAGCAATTCTTCTGCCTCAGCCTCCCGAGTAGCTGGGATTACAGGCATGCACCACCACGCCCAGCTAATTTTTGTATTTTTAGTAGAGACAGGGTTTCTCCATGTTGAGGCTGGTCTTGAACTCCTGACCTCAGGTGATCCGCCTGCCTCGGCCTCCCAAAGTGCTGGGATTACAGGCGTGAGCCACCTTGCCCAGACTCTTTTTTTTTTTTTTTTTTTTGAGACGGAGTCTAGCTCTGTCACCCAGGCTGGAGTACAGTGGCGCAGTCTTGGCTCACTGCAACCTCCGCCTCCCAGGTTCAAGTGATTCTCCTGCCTCAGCCTCCCGAGTAGCTAAGATTACAGGCGTGTGCCACCACGCCCAGCTAATTTTTGTATTTTTAGTAGAGACAAGGTTTCAACATGTTGGCCAGGCTGGTCTCAAACTCCTGATCTCAAGTGATCCATCTGCCTCGGCCTCCCAAAGTGCTGGGATGACTTTGGGAGGCATGAGCTGCCACGTCTGGCCTCATGTGCTGTTTCTTTTTTTTCTTTTTTTGAGATGGAGTCTCGCTCCATCGCCCAGGCTGGAGTGCAGTGTCGCAGTCTCGGCTCACTGCAACCTCCACCTCCCGGGTTCAAGTGATTCTCCTGCCTCAGCCTCCCGAGTTGCTGAGACTACAGGCACCCGCCACCATGCCCGGCTAATTTTTTGTATTTTTAGTAGAGGCGGGGTTTCATCATGTTAGCCAGGATGGTCTCGATCTCCTGGCCTCGTGATCCACCCGCCTCGGCCTCCCAAAGTGCTGGGATGACAGGTGTGAGCCGCCACGCCTGGCCCCATGTGCTATGTCTTATTCAATCATGTTGCTTCCCATTCTGCTTGCTTAGTAATTGCTCCACAATTGCTCTGTACCCTTTCCCACTGCCTTATTGGTTACTGGCCACTCAGGGCCACTCACTGGTTACATGGCTGCCTCTTTTGACCTTGAATCAGGAATGCAGCCACCTCTTCTGACCTTGACTGCAAGTGTGCGTGAGCTGTGGGTTCTGACGGCCCAGCCAGAGAGGAGCGAGTGGCACGCTTTTCTAGAGGGCCCAGAGAGCCCACGTTACGCCATGCGTCCAGGACCACCTCCACTGCAGAGACGATAGTGCATGCTCAATACTCAGGGTGGGCTAAGAATGGATGGTCAGGTGCCCAGAGGAAGATAAAAGCAAAATGACTTTTCAACGAAATTAGAATCCTAACAGTTTTTCTTTCTCAAACACTTACAAATTCCTGAACCCCATGCTGTTTGGGGGCATATGTCGTGCAGACGTTGCAGACGTTGCTGGGCTCCCCTGACAAAGGTTGGGTTCCAGTTCATTCTGAGGCCCTTAGGCTCCGGGGTGGGAGACCGAAACCCCACAGGACACCAGGCCACAGCCCTCCCAGGCAAAGTGGGGGCCCATCGACTCCCTGGCAGATCGGGCTTCAAAAACAGCATCTGGACATTCTGGGTGCCAATGTCAACAGAGAAAATGTCAGGGATCAGGTATCCGGAAGCCAGCCCCACGCCACCCTCCATCCCCATGACACCCCAATCCTCTGCACTCATCTCAGCCACCCATTTACAGCATTTTTCACTTTACCAAGAGACTCGCCACAGGGCTGGGCCTCACCCCAAGGAAGCAGCGCTCCCTGAGTAGCTGAAATTACAGATGTGCACCACCACACCCGGCTACTTTTTGTATTTTTAGTAGAGACAGGGTTTCACTATGTTGGTCAGGCTGGTCTAGAACTCCTGACCTCACAGCTGCCTCAGCCGCTCAAAGTGCTGGGATTGGGGGGAGGGGGGAGGGATAGCATTAGGAAATATACCTAATGTTAAATGAAGAGTTAATGGGTGCAGCACACCAACATGGCACATGGATACATATGTAACAAACCTGCACGTTGTGCACATGTACCCTAATACTTAAAGTATAATTAAAAAAAAAATTTCCCCAAAGGAAAAAAAAAAAAGTGCTGGGATTACAGGCGTGAGCCACCTTTTTTAAAAAAAAAAAAACAAACAAACAAACAGAGTTTTACTGTCTTCCAGGCTGGAGTACGGTGGTGTGATCATAGCTCACTGCAGCTTCCCACTCCCGGGCTCAAGCAATCCTCCCGCCTGACTCCCAAGTAGCTGAGACTACAGGCACATACCACAACACCTGGCTAATTTTTTTTTAATTTTCTTTGGAAACGAGGTTTCACCATGTTGCCCAGGCTGATGTTAAACTCCTGGGCTCAAGTGATCCTCTGGCCTCAGCCTCCCAAAGTGCTATGATTACAGGCGTGAACCACCACGCCCGGCCTAACAGCTATTTTTGTTGCTGTTATAATGGCAATTGGCAAAGACCGTGTTTGTGCCTTTTGGGGGGCTGTTTCTGAGCGTGAATGAGGCTGTATGTGTGACCCTGGGTGACCCTGCGTGGTCACGTCTCAATGCATGTACCTGTGTGTGTGTGCGTGAATGCAAGAGACACCAGGGCCCACGACATATTATGCTTGAACTGGGTGCTGACCATGGGACTGGGCAACCCTGGAGGTGACAGTTCCCTTTGCTCTGTCTGCCCAAGGAGGCAGGAGCTGCATCTGAAATCCTCACTGCCCCAGACACCAGTTGCCGCCGCCTCCTCCTCAGCGCCACCTGGTGGCACTGGCTTTATGCGGTTCAGATGCCTTCCGGCCTCGGGGTCCAGGGAGGTTTCTACATAATCCATCATAGACAGCATTGAATCTCTGGGCTTGTCCAGCCCTTGGAAGTCCTCCAGGGGAGTCTGGACCTCATTCTCAACCAGCGCTGTCCAGTAGAACTTTCTGGGATGATGAAAATGTTCTGTAATGTTCTGTATTGCGTTGTTCCCTATGGTAGCCACCAGCCACGTGTGGCTACTGAGCCCTTGAAATGTGGCTAGTGCAACCGAGGAGCTGCATTTTTAATTGTACTTAATTCATTTAAATTTAAAATGCCACACTTGGCGGCGCGAGGTGGCTCACACCTGTAATCCCAGCACTTTGGGAGGCCAAGGCGGATGGATCGCTTGAGACCAGGAGTTCAAAACCAGCCTGGGCAACATGGCAAAACCCCATCTCTACAAAAAAGTAATAATAATAATAATACAAAAATTAGCCAGTCGTGGTGGCAGATGCTATAGTCCCAGCTACTCAGGAGGCTGAGGTGGGAGGATCGCTTGAGCCTAGGAGGTGGAGGTTGCAGTGAACTGTAAGCGTGCCACTGCACTCCAGCCTGGGAGACAGAGCGAGACTCCCTCTCAAAAAAAAGAAAAAAAAAAGGTGTAAAGAAATAGAATGATAACATTTTGGGTGATGGGTCATATTTTTATTTTTTAATCTCAATATTTGTACATATTCTCTAAATGTTCTACAGTGATCATGTACTATTTTTATAATCAGGAAAAGTGCTATTTTTAAAGAGGGGAAAAAAGAATGTAGCAATATGTGGAAATGCTTGTGACACAATGCAGAAAAATGGCGAAGGGAAGCGCATCCCTGGGCCTGTGGAGAGGGACTCAAGGGAGGCTCAGACACAGCGATCTGACAGTGGGGCCATGAGGGTTTCCATGCGCTTATTCAGAGATCCGTTCATGTTTGTACAATAAAGAATAAAATAATAGGCAAGACACGGTGGCTCATGCCTGTAATCCCAGCACTTTGGGAGGCCAAGGCGGGCAGATCAAGAGGTCAGGAGTTCGAGACCAGCCTGGCCAACATAATGAAACCTATCTCTACTAAAAATACAAAAAAAGAAAAGATTATCCGGGCGTGGTGGCGGGCACCTGTAGTCCCAGCTACTTGGGAGGCTGAGGCAAGAGAATTGCTTGAACCTGGGAGGCGGAGATTTTAGTGAGCCGAGATTGTGCCACTGCACAGAGTGAGAGTCCATCTCAAAATAAAATAAAATAAAATATGCTCCTGTCACTCAAATCAACATGAAAATTAAACATCAGTGGGGACGTGGGGAATGGGACTCTCATTCAACACCTAGGTCGTTTCCATTTTCTGACAGTGCAAGCAATGCTGCAGGCAGTGGCTTTCCCCTCACCTGGCCCTCTGTACGTTCGTGTGAGGTCATGAGGGGTACCTAGAGGTGGGGCTGTTGGGTTGCAGCTCTACTGGATGCTGCCAGATTGCCCTCAAGAGAGGACTTAGGCTGGGCGTGGTGAATCATAGAATTGGCAGTAGTGAAAATACTAAGTCCTCTTTTTTTTTTTTTTTTGAGACAGTGTCTCTCATTGCTGCCCAGGCTAGAGTGCAGTGATGCGATCTCAGCTCACTGAGATCCCGTCTTCAAGTGATTCTCCTGCTTCAGCCTCCCTAGTAGCTGGATTACAGACACCCGCCACCACGCCTGGCTAATTTTTGTATTTTTAGTAGAGACGGGGTTTTGCCATGTTGGCCAGGCTGGTCTCGAACTCCTGACCTCAAGTGATCTGCCCGCCTTGGCCTCCCAAAGTGCTGGGATTACAGGCGTGAGCCACGGTGCCCAGCCTAAGTCCTCTCTTGGGGGCAATCTGGCAGCATCCAGTAGAACTGCAACCCAACAGCCCCACCTCTAGGTACCCCTCATGACCTCACACGAACGCACAGAGGGCCAGGCGAGGGGAAAGCCACTGCCTGCAGCATTGCTTGCAATATCAGAAAATGGAAACGACCTAGGTGTCCAGCAAGAGGGGATCAATGGGGGATACAAAAAAATGTGATCTATTTGTACAAATTAATATGCATGGCACCAAAAAGAAAAAACTAGGCCAGAAGTGGTGGCTCCTGCCTGTAATCCCAACACTTTGGGAGGCCAAGGTGGGAGAATCATTTGAGCCCAGAAGTTTGAGACAGCAAGATGGTGAAACCTCATCTCTACAAAAATTTCTTAAAAACTTAACCAAGCACGGTGGTGCGTGCTGTAGTCCCAACTACGTGGGAGGCTGAGGTTGGAGAATCACTTGAGCCCTGGGGGTGTTGAGGCTACAGTGAGCCAGGATCACACCACCTTGAGCAACAGAGTGAGATCCTGTCTCAAAAAAAAAAAAAAAAAAAAAAAAAAAAGGAGAAAGAAGAAACTAGATCTATGGCCAGGCGCTGAGGCTCATGCCTGTAATCCCAGCACTTTGGGAGGCCGAGGCAGGTGGATCATCTGAGGTCAGGAGTTCAAGACCAGCCTGGCCAAAACACCCTGTCTCTACTAAAAACACAAAAATTAGCTGGGCATGGTGGCATGCACCTGTAATCCCAGCTACCCAGGAGGCTGAGGCAGGAGAGTCGCTGGAACCCCAGAGGCAGAGGCTGCAATGAGCCAAGATTGCACCACTGCACTCCAGCCCGGGTGACAGAGCAAGACTCCGTCAAAAAAAAAAAAAAAAAAAGCGCATGGTGGCATGCTCCTGTGATCCCAGCTGCTTGGGAGGCTGATGCGAGAGAATGGCTTGTACCCAGGAGGCAGAGGTTGCAGTGAGCCAAGATCCTGCCACTGTACTCCAGCAGAGCAAGACTCAGTCTCCAAAAAAAAAAAAAGCAAGGCACGGTGGCTCATGCCTGTAATCCCAGCACTTTGGGAGGCCAAGGCAGGCAGATGATGAGGTCAGGAGATCGAGACCATCCTGGCTAACACGGTGAAACCCCGTCTCTACTAAAAATACAAAAAAATTAGCCGGGTATGGTGGTGGGCGCCTGAAGTCCCAGCTACTCGGGAGGCTGAGGCAGGAGAATGGCGTGAACCCGGGAGGCAGAGCTTGCAGTGAGCGGAGATTGCGCCACTGCACTCCAGCCTGGGTGACAGAGCAAGACTCCGTCTCAAAAAAAAAAAAAAAAAAAAAACAGACTTTACAACCATGTGGACGGACACACATGCAGAACGATAATGGTAATATATTCATCCCGTGCCCGCTACATCCCCTCTCTGTTCTAAGCACTAGACATATATAAACTTACTCAATCTCCAAAATAACCCTTGCAGTAGGTTTCAGGCTTTGCTATTAGTCCAGTTTTAAAGATTAGAAAAGGGAGGCATGGAGAGATGAAGGAAACTGCCCGAGGTCTCACAGCTGCTACGTGTCAGAGCCAAGATCTGAACCCAGGCAATCTAGCACCAGCACGCCACCTCACGCAAATTCTAAAGGACGTCAGGTATGTCCATTTTTAATGCACACAAAAACTATAAATGTTTCTAGATACCTGTGTATGAATGTGAAAGTATTAAAAATGTGGGCTGAGGCTGGGCACAGTGGCTCACCCCTGTAATCCCAAAACTTTGGGAGGCCAAGGCAGGTGGATCACTTGAGGCCAGGAGTTCGAGACCAGCCTGGCCAACATGGTGAAACCCCATCTCTACTAAAAAAAAAACGAAAATTAGCCGGGCGTGGTGGCGCACACTTGTAATCCCAGCTACTCAGGAGGCTGAGGCAGGAGAATTACTTGAACCGGGAGGCGGAGGTTGCAGTGAGCCAAGATCGCACCACTGCACTCCAGCCTGGGCAACAGAGCGAGACTCCATCTCAAAAATAAATAAATAAATAAATAAATAAATAAATAAATAAAGTGGGCTGAGAAAAAACACGAAATTCCTGCCAATGGTAGCCCCTATGGATGGAAGAAACAGAGGAATGGAGGCAAGAAGAAATGATGACCGGAACTTAACTTTATGTGTGTGTTTTATTTCTTTAATTTTTAAAAAAGCTAAAAAAATTAAACATAGAGGCCGGGCGCGGTGGCTCACACCTGTAATCCCAGCACTTTGGGAGGCCGAGGCGGGTGGATCACAAGGTCAAGAGATCAAGACCATCCTGGCTAACACGGTGAAACCCCGTCTCTGTTAAAAATACAAATAATTAGCCGGGCGTGGTGGCGGGCGCCTGTAGTCCCAGCTACATGGGAAGCTGAGGCAGGAGAATGGCGTGAACCCGGGAGGCAGAGGTTGCAGTGAGCCGAGATTGTGCCACTGCATTCCAGCCTGGGTGACAGAGCGAGACTCCGTCTCAAAAAAAAAAAAAAAAAAAAATTAAACATAGAGGCCAGGTGCGGTGGCTCATGCCTGTAATCCTAACACTTTGGGAGGTTGAGGCAGGCGGATCGCCTGAGGTCAGGAGTTCAAGACCAGCCTGGCCAACATGGTGAAACTCCTTCTCTACTAAAAATACAAAAATTAGCCAGGTGTGGTGGCAGGCACCTGTGATCCCAGCTACTTGCGAGGCTGAGGCAGGAGAATCACTTGAACCCAGGAGGCGGAGGTTGCAGTGAGCCGAGATCATGCCACTTCACTCTAGCCTGGGCAACAGAGTAAAACCCTGTCTCAAAAAAAAAAAAAAATTACACATAGAATTGCCATACGGTCAGCAATTCTGCTCCTAAATAGATACCCAAAAGAATTGAAAACAGAGACCCAGATATTTATACACCTATATTCACTGAGGCATTATTGGCAATAGAAAAAAAAAACTGGAAGCAACTCAGATGTCCATCAGTGAACACATGGATAAACAAAATGTGATACATGCAACAATGGGATATTATTCAGTCTTAAAAGGAAAGGAAATTCTAGGCCGGGCATGGTGGCTCACCCCTGTAATCCCAGCACTTTGGGAGGCTGAGGCAGGTAGATCACTTGAGGCCAGGAGTTCGAGACCAGCCTGGCCATCATGGCGAAACCCTATCTCTATCTCTACTAAAAATACAGAAATTAGCCTTGTGTGGTGGTGCACACCTGTAATCCCAGCTACATAGGAGGCTAAGGCACGAGAATCGCTTGAGCCTGGGAAGTGGAGGCTGCAGTGAGCCAAGATCACACCACTGCACTCCCGCCTGGGCAACAGAGCAAGATCCCATCTCAAAAAAAAAAAAAAAAAAAGGAAATTCTGACACACGCTACCACATGGATGAACCTTGAAGACATTATGGGAAGTGGAATAAGCCAGACACAGAAGGACAAATATTGTGTGATTTCACCTATACACAGTTCACCGAGCAGTCAAATTCACAGAAACAGAAAGCAGAATGGTGGCTGCAGGGGGCTGCGGAGATGAGGGAATAGGGACTTATTATTTAATGTATACAAAGTTTCAGTTTGGGAAGCTGAAAAACTTCTAGAATCAATGGTGATCATTGCACGGCATTGTAAATGTACTTAATGTCACAGAATGGTCCACTTAAAAATGGTTTCAATGGTAAGTTTTATAATATGCATATTTTAACACAATTTTTTAAAAAGGCTTTGATGTAACCCCAGCATTTTGAGAGGCCAAGATGGGTGGATCACCTGAGGTCAGGAGTTCGAGACCAGCCTGGCCAATATGGTGAAACCCCGTCTCTACTAAAAAATATAAAAATTAGCCAGGTGTGGTGGTGGGTGCCTGTGATCCCAGCTACTCAGGAGGCTGAGGCAGGAGAATTGCTTGAACCCAGGAGGCGCAGGTTGCAGTGAGCCAAGATCGCACCACTGCACTTCAGCCTGGGCGACAGAGTGAGACTCTGTCTCAAAAATAAATAAATAAAAGGGTTTGATGAAAATGAGACAAAATGTTAACAAGTGTCAATTCTGGGTCATGAGTACTCAGAGGTTTGCATGTCATTATCCTAAGAAAAAAAACAAAACAGCACCTCCGTATGGTCAGGGATGTGGAAACAAGGCCCTCAGCAGGCAGGAGGCCCCTGGAGCCAGCTCAGGTCTCTTCCAGCTCTTCCCTCCCCCGCTTTTACCCATTATGGTTGCTATGGAAACAAGGGGCACCTTGGGCTCCCAGAGCTCAGCCCAGGTGCTGCTAACTCGAGGAATAAGGTCAGAGTGTGAATCAAATAAAAGCCCGCTCGTCTGGGCCTTGTGTACACACGCGTCTGCACTTCTGACCACGTCCAGCCAGTGACCGTGTCCACGCATGTACCCACAGGGATGCTCCCTGTGCACGCGTCTGTCCTCAGCAGGCAGGCCTGGGTCCTGGTGCACAATGCTCAGTTTGCCCTCGCAGGTACACCTGCAGGCATGGGGGCACATCACACAGTTACACATGTGTGACCACACAGCCCAGGACTGTTGTTAATATCAGAATTGGGGCCGGGTGAGGTGGCTCACGCCTGTAATCCCAGCACTTTGGGAGGCCGAGGCAGGCAGATCACCTGAGGTCAGGAGTTCGAGACCAGCCTGGCCAACATGGTGAAACCCCATCTCTACTAAAAATACAAAAATTAGCCGGGTGTTGTAGTGCGCACCTGTAATCCCAGCTACTCAAGAGGCTGAGACAGGAGAATTGCCTTGAACCCAGGAGGCGGAGGTTGCAGTGAGCTGAAATTATGCCACTGCAATCCAGCCTGGGCGACAGAGCGAGACTCTGTCTCAATAATAATAATAATAATAATAATAATATCAGAGATGTTAAGGCGGGTTACGTGTGTAGAGCACTATGTACCAGGCACTCTGTTCCCGTTTCACCTGGATAATCTCATTTAAGTCTCACACAAGCGCACCCACGTGCAGGACTATTATTATCCTCAAAGAAACTGGGGCACAGAGAGGTTGCACAGCTTGCCCCAGGTCACCCAGAGTACATGAACCTAACCGCTGGAGCTGCATTGTGGGGGAAAGTGCTTTAAACAGCACTGGTTCCCGTGCAGCTGCAAAGCCAGCTGCCTCATCAGCACCACCTCGGCGCTGGTAACACACAGGTTTCCTGGGTCCCACCCAGGCCTGATGAGGCAGAATCCCCAGGCCCCAGGGTGGGGCCCGGAAGCTGCATTTTAACGCGGTCCCCTAGGTGAGTCTGCACTGCAGCCAGGGTGGGCAGCCATGGGTCCAGCCTACGTTCAGCTGCCTGACAGGGTTGAACAGGGCATGGCAGGGTGGGACAGGGGCTGTCCCTCCCGAGTCCCGTTCCTGAGCTCATAGAACAAAGCTCTTCAATTCCATGGGGCGTCTGCTGGCAGCAAAGCACCGAAGAAAGGGGCAATGGCTGCCGTCAACCCTCCGCCCCGCGCCCCAGGGCAGGGCTCCAAAAGTCAGTTGTGTGGCTTTGTGGTCTGCCAGGCACGGATTTCCGCCCACTCCACCCTCTCAGAATGAGCTGGGTGTTGGGGTTGTGGGGGGGCGGTACCACACTGCGGTAACGTGCTGGTTCACAGCTCAACCCAAGGTAGGGAGGGGACAGCCGCCTCACCTGGGTAACAAACAGTGAGAGAGCCCCAGCCGGGCACGCTAGAGGCTCCCACGGTCTCAGACCCCAGGTGGAGAGGGACTCAGACAGAAACCACCAGACCCCATGGCACAGGAGGAGCTGCATGTGACCTGAGGTTCCGGCTGCTCCAGGGGCACAAGGAAGAGGGCCTTCCATGCCGATGGGGAAGGGGCTGTGCGTGGAGGAAGCTGCATCGAAGCTAGCCCTGGAAGGACGGGCAGGTTGTGGACCTTGATGCCGACAGGGAAGGGGCAGTAAAGGCATGTGCCCTGTGGGCAGAGCAGCACAGGCACAGGCAAAAGTGCCCGGCCACACACGGCAAGTTCCACCCGCGGGCTGGAGCTGAAGGTCAAGAGGAGGCACCATTGTGAGAAAACAAAACCAGAACTGACAGAGGCACAGAGAGGTTAAGTAACTTGCCCAAGGTCACCCAGCTGGTAGAGTCAGGATTTAAACAGAGGCTGCCTGACTGCCAAGCCCACAAATGAATCAGTAAGCTGGGGTCCCCATTTGGTGTCCTTTGCCCCTTTTCGTCTGTGAGTATTTGAGAACGCTGTCAAGGTGAACCTACCAGGCCTAGAGCAGTGGTTTTCAACGGAGTCGGGGAGATTTTATACCACTGCTCCAGAAATAGAGCAACGTCTGGAGACATTTTTTTTTTTTTTTGAGATGGAGTCTCGCTCTGTTGCCCAGGCTAAAGTGTAATGGTGCAATCTCGGCTCACTGCAACCTCCGCCTCCCGGGTTTAAGTGATTCTCCTGCCTCAGCCTCCCGAGTAACTACGATTACAGTCACGTGCCACCATGCCCAGCTAATGTTTTGTACTTTTTTAGTAGAGACAGGGTTTCACCATGTTGGCCAGGCTGGTCTCGACGAACTCCTGACCTCATGTGATCCACCTGCCTGGGCCTCCCAAAGTGCTGGGATTTGTGAGCCACCGCACCTGGCCTGGAGACATTTTCATTATCACAGCAAGGGGTGGGTTGCGGGCATCTTGTGGATAGAGGCTAGAGAGGCTGCTCAACACCCTACAACGCACAGGATGGCACCACAAAACAAAGAGTCATCCAGCCTCAAATGTTACCAGAAACCCTGGCCCAGAGGGGCTCATGCCCGCCAGGAGCCCATTTTAACATCCAGCCCGACCTGAGTCATTGCCCAACTACTGACGGTCACCACACTTGTGTGTCCCTTGGGGAAGTGCTTCCCAGGTTTGGCTGCCTATTGGAATGAACGGGGGATCTTTTAAAAGTATAGCCGGGCGCCACAGCTCACGCCTGTAATCCCAGCACTTTGCGAGGCTGAGGTGGGTGAATCATGAGGTCAGGAGTTCAAGACCAGCCTGACCAACATGGTGAAACCCCATCTCTACTAAAGATACAAAAAAAGCTGGGCGTGGTGGCATGCGCCTGTAATCCCAGCTACTCGGGAGGCGGAGGCAGGAGAATCGCTTGAACCTGGGAGGCGGAGGTTGCAGTGAGCCAAGATTGCACCACTGCACTCCAGCCTGGGCGACAGGGCGAGACTCCATCTCAAAAAAAAAAAAAAAAAAAAAAAAGGAGGCCGGGCGCGGTGGCTCAAGCCTGTAATCCCAGCACTTTGGGAGGCCGAGGTGGGAGGATCACGAGGTCAGGAGATCGAGACCATCCTGGCTAACACAGTGAAACCCCATCTCTACTAAAAATAGAAAAAAATAGCCAAGCGTGGTGGCGGGCGCCTGTAGTCCCAGCTACTCGGGAGGCTGAGGCAGGAGAATGGCATGAACCCAGGAGGCAGAGCTTGCAGTGAGCAGAGATCGCGCCACTGCACTCCAGCCTGGGCAACAGAGCAAGACTCCGTCTCAAAAAAATCAATAAATTAAGAAATAAATAAATAAAAAGTACTGATGCTGGGTTCTACCCTCCGGCATTCAGGTTTAATTGGAACTGGGTACAACCTGGGCATCAGAATTTTTTTTTTTTTGAGATGGAGTTTCACTCTTGTTACCCAGGCTAGAGTGCAATGGCGGGATCTCGGCTCACTGCAACCTCCACCTCCCGGGTTCAAGTGATTCTCCTGCCTCAACCTCCAACGTAGCTAGGATTACAGGGAGCCACCACCATGCCTGGCTAGTTTTTGTATTTTTAGTAGAGACGGGGTTTCATTATATTGGTCAGGCTGGTCTCAAACTCCTGACCTCAGGTGATCCACCCGCCTCGGCCTCCCAAAATGCTGGGATTACAGGTGTGAGCCACTGTGCCCAGCCGGCATCAAAATTTTTAAAAGCACCTCCAGGTGAGACCAAAGTGCAGAAAAGTTTGAGAACCACCATCCCGGGGGAGGGAAGGAAGGAACAAACTATTTGCTGTGACCCAAAGACAGCCCCCCACCAGCTGGGGGCTGGGGGTCCTACACCAGCATCCTGGCATAAGCGGGGGGCTGGGGGCTCCTACACCAGCATCCTGGCATAAGCAGGGGGCTGGGGGTCCTACACCAGCATCCTGGCATAAGCGGGGGGCTGGGGGTCCCTACGCCAGCATCCTGGCATAAGAAGCCCATCAGAGTCAGCACTATCAAGGTCTGCCTTCGGGCCAGGGTCTAGGAACAGGGAGGGCAGAGCTCGAGCCAGCTTGAGGGATGAAGAGTTAGTCACAGCTGGCAGAGACTGGAAGAGGAGGTTAATTAGAAAGCCTGTGTCACTGTCTGGGCAGGAGATAGTGGGCCTGAAGCAGGAGACAGGAGGAACCACCCCACCATGACTCAGAGGCTTCTCAACCCAGTGACAGAAAAGAACTGGGTCTGAAAGAGAGAAAAGGTTAATTGAGAGTCAGTCCAGTCTGGGAACAGAGCGGAAATGACGGGCCAGCCACTGAGGTTGGGGCAAGAGCACTGTTCTTGGGGGTGACTTGGGGAGAGGGACTTGGGAGTCAGCCACAAAGAAACCAGAGCTGAGGCCTAAGGAGGTGAGCAGAGCGGAGGGTCTGGCTGACTCTGGTCTGCAGGGTAGGCCGCAGCCAGCTGTGTTCTTGACAGTCTGCAGTTAGTTGTCAAGATTTTGTCTAAAACTCCAGATTTCCGGCCAGGCGCGGTGACCCACGCCTGTAATCCCAGCACTTTGGGAGGCCGAGCCAGGGGGGATCACCTGAGGTTGGGAGTTCGAGACCAGCCTGGCCAACATGGTGAAACCTCGCCTCTGGTAAAAATACAAAAATTAGGCCAGGCGCAGTGGCTCACGCCTGTAATCCCAGCACTTTGGGAGGCCGAGCCAGGGGGATCACCTGAGGTTGGGAGTTCGAGACCAGCCTGGCCAACATGGTGAAACCTCGCCTCTGGTAAAAATACAAAAATTAGGCCAGGCGCGGTGGCTCACGCCTGTAATCCCAGCACTTTGGGAGGCCGAGGCGGGCGGATCACGAGGTCAGGAGTTCGAGACCAGGCTGACCAACGTGGTGAAACCCCGTCTTTACTAAAAATACAAAAATTAGCCAGGCGTGGTGGCGCGTGCCTGTAATCCCAGCTACTCCGGAGGCTAAGGCAGGAGAATCACTTGAACCCGGGAGGCAGAGCTTTCAGTGAGCCAAGATCGTACCATTGCACTCTAGCCTGGGTGACAGAGAGAGACTCCGTCTCAAAAAAAAGAAAAAAAAAAAGGGTGGGGGGCGAGGGGAGGCATTAGGAGATATACCTAATGTTAAATGAGGAGTTAATGGGTGCAGCACACCAACATGACACATGTATACATATGTAACAAACCTGCACATTGCGCACATGTATCCTAAAACTTAACGTATAATAATTTAAAAAAAAAGACTAATTCGATTTTCAATCTCAAGCCCTAAGATTCAAGGACTCCAGAGATCTGGGGGTCTCTCCTGACGGCTCCCCTCTCCCTCTCCCAACGCCTCCAGGGAAGGCCATCAGGGATTAGGTTCTGGACTCTGCCTCCCAGGGAGGCACATTTGCTCCCCTCGCCCTTCACCAGGGCCTCAGCCCTCTGTCCAGCCCCAGCAACTCCTGCTCCACACACAGCCCCCAGTCCCAGCATAGCCTCACCCAGAGCCTTCTCAGAGGCAGAGGAAGGAACTCCTGGGGTGGGGCGGGGGCGTCCCAGCACAAGCCACAGGGGCCACTGACAGCCCCTATTGACACATCCCCAACTCCCTGCTAGCTGCCCCAGAGGAGCCAGCGGGAGGAAGGGGATAGAAGGTGCCACCCCGCTCCCAGACACCAGCATCGTCTCTGTACAGCCCCTGAGTGCGGCTTGGGCCCCGTCCATCAAAAGCCTCTCCCGTGGTGGCTGGAGAGGGGTGTCCTGACACACCCACAGGTCTGCAGTGTGTAGACAAGAAGCACCAGGGGTGCACAATCTGGGGAGGCAGAAGTCTTTCTCCAGAGCCCAGTGGGAGCAATTCTTCCCCGGCCTTGGCCAAATCCAGCTCCCAGCAAGCCGGGCAAGAGGCCCTCTGGCCTCTTCCACAGGACCATGAGCCTTCCCATCCAGGCCAGGCCAGCAGGCCTCTGGGCCTGGGGAGACCAGCAAGGAAGCCCAAGTGCATGGCCACAGGCCTGGGGGTTCATGAGGACCCGGGGAGCTCAGTGGGGTGAGGGGGGCCTCCAGGGCTGGTTGGGTCTCGGCTAGCGGGCCACAGGCCACCCCATCCACATTTTCCCCTCCGGCGTCCTTGCCCTTACTCTCACACTAACACGGTTAGCCCTGTCCATGGGACCCACAAGGACCATGCCACACCACTAACCACATGGAAAACACCCTCACGGGCTCCGTGAATAGGCAAAGCCCCTCCTGCCCCCGTCCCACACCCATCTCAGAAGAGCCCCAATTCCTAGTCCTATTGGCCAGGGCTGCCAGCCGGCTCCCTGCCTGCCCATCAGCAGATACCCACAAGACCTGGCCAAGTCCGGGGAGCTGTTTGTCCAATGAGAAACCAGAACGGGGACTCACCAGGGCTTCCTGGGCATGGCAGGGACTGGCCAGGAGGAGGGCCAGGAGCACATGGGTCTTGGAGTCTGCAGACCTTGCCGCCTGGCAGATGGTACCTCCAGGAGCAGCCCCAGTGCCTGGCAATGAAATCAAGCCACAGCCAACCGCGGGCTAAGCGCTCGCCTTCCCTGCTTCTCCCTGCAGCCACTCACGCCCCGAGACTCCAGATCCCAAAACAGGCATGTTCATGGTTACCATAGGAACTCGCTAAAGCCAAAAAAGGCACCACATAGGCACCCACATGGGCCCTCAGCACTCATGTCCACCTGCATAGGCGAGCGTGCACACACGCCTACACGTGTCTGCACACACCCACACGCACCCACACACGCCAACACTGTCCTCAGGCACAGGGCCCATCCTGAAGAAATCAACGAACCAGAGTCTGCCACTCGAGACAGAAATGGGCACGTTCTCCTCGATCCACCTGGCGGGTATCTAACAATGGGTTCTGTGGTGTGGCCAGCTGTCAGTCACAGGGGCGGCCACACCGGCCAGTGCTCACCCAGAACTCACCTGCCAAAGGCACCCAGGAGCCGAGCCGGGCCAGCGAGGGGACACCGTGCAGCTGCTTCCCCGGCTGCAGACCAGCCCCCACGGCCCTCGGGATGCTGCTGTCTCCTCTGCCCCCTTCCGCAGGGCAGGAGGTATAAGGTGGGTCTCAGACAGACCGAACAGGAGAGTGGAAAGTGGAGGGAAGATTTTACATTCAGAGCCTTACTCCCTCCTGTAGGGACCAGCCCCACAGGGTCGGTGGGTCTCTCCCTGTGTGCGGCGACGAGAGAGTGTAGAAATAAAGACACAAGACAAAGAGATAAAAGAAAAGGCAGCTGGGCCCGGGGACCACTACCACCAATGCACGGAGACCGGTAGTGGCCCCGAATGTCTGGCTGCGCTGTTATTTATTGTATACAAAGCAAAAGGGGCAGGGTAAAGAATGTGAGTCTTCTTCAATGATAGGTAAGGTCACGTGGGTCACGTGTCTACTGGACAGGGGGCCCTTCCCTGCCTGGCAGCCGAGGCAGAGAGAGAGAGAAGACAGAGAGAAAGAGAGCTTATGCCATTATTTCTACATATCAGAGACTATTAGTACTTTCACTAATTTACTACTGCTATCTAGAAGGCAGAGCCAGGTGTACAGGATGGAACATGAAGGTGGACTAGGAGCGTGACCACTGAAGCACAGCATCACAGGGAGATGGTTAGGCCTCCGGATAACTGCGGGAAAGCCTGACTGGTGTCAGGCCCTCCACAAGAGGTGGAGGAGCAGAGTCTTCTCTAAACTCCCCCGGGGGAAAGGAGACTCCCTTTCCCGGTCCGCTAAGTAGCGGGTGCTGTTCCTTGACACCTTTTGCTACCGCTAGACCACGGTCCGCCTGGCAACGGGCATCTTCCCAGACGCTGGCGTCACCGCTAGACCAAGGAGCCCTCTGGTGGCCCTGTCCAGGCATAACAGAAGGCTCGCACTCCTGGTCACACCTCACTATGTCCCCTCAGCTCCTATCCCTGTATGGCCTGGTTTTTCCTAGGTTATGATTATAGAGCGGAGATTATTATAATATTGGGATAAAGAGTAATTACTACCAACTAATGATTAATGATATTCATATATAATCATATCTAAGATCTATATCTGGTATGACTATTCTTGTTTTATAGTTTATTATACTGGAACAGCTCATGTCCTCGATCTCTTGCCTCGGCGCCTGGGTGGCTTGCCGCCCACACCCTCCTTCCCCGCCCAAACTGCCCAAACTCGCTAGTTCTCCGTCTCCATGAATGGGACCAGCATCCACCCAGCGCTCACAGGAAGCCTTCTGAGAGTCCTCCCCTGACCCTTCTTCTCACCTTCACCCACACCTTCCAAACCAGCCCCAGGCAGGGAAGGCCACTCCCTCCAGCCCCAGGCTATTGTAGGACTTTCTCCTGAGTTCAGCTCAAAACGGGGTCGTGTCACACCACCAGGAAAGATTAGGCTCTTGGACACAACAGAAGGGTGAGAACAATGGGATTTATTGGGCGAAAGGAAAAAAACTCAGCAAAGCAAGAGAGGTTCCTGTTAACAGGCCCCCATCTCACAGGTTGGATCCCCAGGTTACCACCTCCAAACAGGAATGGCCAGGATCCTCCCGGATGCAAACAGCGCGAACTTCCCGAGGCCTCACCCCAGGGCGCAGGCCAGCGGAGGGTCTCCGGGGACCTCTTTACGTGGCTGTCTCAGTATCCCCTCCTAGCCTCCCTGCCTCCTCTCTAACCCCTCCAGTCAGCCAGAGGGGCCCTCAGACTCGAGCTCACCATAGCATTCCCCTTGCCCAAAGCCCTTTGATCCAGCCCAGCTTTCAGCACAGCTCACCTACCCTCCTAGACGTGGCCCGCCTTCCCCGAGCCCTCCGCGCTCCCACCCTCGCTTCTGTCTGGTAATAATAACTGCTCCCAGGTCCCACCTGCTGAAGCTGCTTCACGCCCCACTGCCTTCATGAGGGTCGGGCTGCCTGGAGTGCATTGTCTCCTCCCTGCTGACCTTACACACCCCTGGAGACAGCTCAGGCATCACCAGGTCTCCAGGAGGCCCCCCTCCATCCTTTCTGTCGGCATCGCAGCCCTTGTCCTGTGCCATGGCAACTGTCTCCCTGCAGAGTGTAGGTGCCCAGTAAATGTAGGCTGAACTGACTCAGCTGTCTACCCCCAAAAACTTCAAGCTCCCCCTGACAACCCCAGCAAACTCTCAGCAGATGCCCTAGGTGTGTAGGAGAAGAGCAGACTAAGATGAGTTGGCCCCAGATGGTTCTAGAACATCCTCGTGGTGCCTCAAGGATTCTTGTAATCTACAGTAAACAAAGACCCGGTGGCCAAAGGTGGGGAAATGAATTGGTAGGTGTGGCCTTCAACTGGTGAATGAAAAAAGTCATTAAATCGGAATCAACGGCCAGAGGCGGTGGCTCAAGCCTGTAATCTCAGCACTTTGAGAGGCCGAGGCAGGTGGATCACCTGAGGTCCGGAGTTTGAGACCAACCTGGCCAACACGGTGAAACCCCGTCTCTACTAAAAATACAAAAATTAGCCACAAAAATGTGCCCCGTGTTGTGCATAATTCTCACAGAATGGGGAGGGAAGCCTGAGTTTAAAGGGGTTGTGGCAGACCAGGCACAGTGGCTCATGCCTGTAATCACAGCACTTTGGGAGGCCGAGGCAGGTGGATCACTTGAGGCTAGGAGTTTGAGACCAGCCTGGCCAACATGGCAAAACCCCGTCTGTACTAAAAATACAAAAAAAAATAGTTGGGTATGGTGGTGCACACCTGTAGTCCTGAGGCAGGAGGATCACTTGAACCCAGGAGGCAGAGGTGTCACAGTGAGCCAAGATCATGCCACTGCACTCCAGCCTGAGAGAGAGTGAGACTCTGTCTCAGAAATAATAATAATAAATAAAAATAATAATAATAGACCGGGCACGGTGGCTCACACCTGTAATCCCAGCACTTTGGGAGGCCGAGAAAAGTGGATCATCTGAGGTCACGAGTTCAAGACCAGCCTGGCCAACATGGCGAAACCCCATCTCTACTAAAAAAAAAAGGAGCCAGGCATGGTGGGGCGCACCTGTAATCCCAGCTACTCGGGAGGCTGAGGCAGGAGAATCGCTTGAACCCAGGAGGTGGAGGTTGCAGTGAGCCGAGATTTCACCACTGCACTCCAGCCTGGGCGACAGAGCGAGACTCCCTCTCAAAAATAATAATAATAATAATAACAATAAAAGGGTTGTGGCAGAGAAGAAATCAAGCTTCCTGGCTGTGGCAAGCCCCTGCTCTCATGGACAATGTCTCCAGCAGCTGACACTGGAGTCTCCAGGGACCTGGGAAAGCTGCCCGGAGATGCACTGAACCCCGTCCTTCAGGGCCCCTTCATTTCTAGCCGGATTTTCAATTCTTAGCTGGTTAAATCTGAAACTTAGAATAGCAGTGGCTGTGTGGTATCTTCTGGCCAAACCACAGTAGAACTGACATGCTGGCCCAGCCAAGCAGGAGCTCCTCCAGGCTCTCCCCATTCTTCTCCTAAGTTAGAAATCACAGAGCACAGCCACACCCAGGTCCCATCACGGGCTTCATCCCTCTCCAGAGGTGCCACTTCTAGGGACCAAGGGCTGGAGCCACCCACTTAAAAGCTGGATTTTTTTCCTACAAGGCAATGGATTTTAGACTTCCCCACCCCTCAGGAGTGTGCAGGAGAGTGTGCTCCAGCAGTGGAGATGGGCTACCCTGAACCATCCACATGCTTACTCCAGGCCACCGCAGCCAGCCCCTGTGCATGACGGTCACCTCAGGTAGCTGGAGCCCATGCAGCAGACAGACAGACAGACACACACACACACACACACACACACACACACACACACGCGCGTCTCTATCTTTAGCAAAGATGCAAGGGTCTCTGTGGAGGGAGCGCAGGGGGCAGCAAAAAGGAGCAGAGGTTTTGGCCATGTGCAGTGGCTCATGCCTGTAATCCCAACACTTTGGGAGGCTGAGGTGGGTGGATCACATGAGGTCGGGAGTTCGAGACCAGCCTGGCCAACATGGTGAAACCCCATCTCTACTAAAAATACAAAAAAAAAAAAAAAAAATAGCTGGGAGTGGTGGTACACACCTGTAATCCTAGCTACTCGGGAAGCTGAGGTGGGAGAATCGCTTGAACCCGGGAGAAGGAGGTTGCAGTGAGCCAAGATTGCACCACTGCACTCCAGCCTGGGCAACAGACCAAGACGCTGTCTCAAAAAAAGAAATAAAGGACAAAAGGAGCGTCTCGGAGGCTCCCAGCTCAGATCCTCCCGCTCCGGCTGCTCCTTCAAGGAGCTCCACAAGAAAACCCCAGGCACCTGCCCGACAGGGACCTCACGCCCAGCTGGCCCCCAGAGCGGACTGGAGAAGAGGGATCCCCACATGCTGAGCCTGCCTCTTTCTCTCCTTCCTTCCACCTGCATGTGATGGGCCAACCATCACGACCCATCGTTGATTCCTTCAGCAAATACAGACTGAAAACCTGCTTTGTGCCAGGCACTGGGTAGGCCCTAAGGAGTCAGGGATGAAACGTACAGAGCCCCTGCTCTCAGAGACTTCCATTCACACAGCCATGCATTCACTCACTCAACAGCGAGCCCCTACCATCACCAAGGTCCTGAGAAAAATACGAAAGGACCCAAGGCATGAATGCAAGCTCCTAGAATGTCAAGGCTGGAGGAGAGCAGGCTGGACCTAATCCAACCCTCCCACTTTACAGACGGGGAAACTGACCCAGAGAGGTTAACGATCTGCCCTCCCCTCCAGTGTTCCAGCGTGGCTCTATAGCCCCGGTACCCCTGCACTGCAGTTAAGTAAATCCTTGCTTCTGAGTGTCCAACTCATCCAGGCACCACAGACCCCATTCAATCCGGGCCTCCAGCAAGGGGATGGGCCCCAGCAAACCAGAGGCCTTCTCACCCACGGTGTTGCGGAGACGGAGGTGCATTCTGCAGCCACAGATTCTATATACACAGCCCCCGAGAACATCAGGGAAAGAAAATGGGAAAGTAGGGCGGGAGGCAGGTGTGAGCACCACTCAGCTCCACACACAAAGCACAGACCCAGATTCAAATCACAACTCCGTGACTTCCTCCCTGAGGACGTTGAACGAGTTTCCTAAACTCTCTCTGTCTCCACTTTCTCATCTGTAAAATGCAGAGAGGACTGGTACCTGCTTCATGAGGTGGGTGCAAAGCCTCAGGAAAACAGTGCAATGAAGCCTTAGCACACAGTGAATGCTTCATAATGGTGAGGCCAGACCCCTGTCGTCAGAGCTGCAGGCCTCAGGGACGCCTGGGGAGGCGTCAAGGACACCAGGTCCTTGGGGAGGGGAGCCAAGGCAACCAGGGAGCATGGGCTGCAGCCCCGGAGTATCCGCTACATGGCGGGGAATGCAGTGAGCTGCTGTAGAAGGAGAGATGCCTTACCCAGCAGAGGCAGAGGGAGGAGGCATCTTGGTGACTCAGGAGCCTCAACAGTGGGCATTTGGCTGCCTCATCAATTCACCAGAAATGCAAGGGCTTATTTCTGAACTCTGAATTCTACTGGATCCATCTGTCTGTCCATCTTTATGTCCGTACCACACTGTCTTAATAACCATAGATTTGCAATACTTTTGTTTTGTTTTGTTTTGTTTTGAGACAGAGTCTCACTCTGTCACCCAGGCTGCAGTGTAATGGTGTGATCTCAGCTCACGGTAACCTCCACCTCCTGGGTTCAAGCAACTCTCCTGCCTCAGCCTCCCAAGTAGCTGAGGCTACAGGCGCACACCACCACACCTGGCTAATTTTTGTATTTTCAGTAGAGACGGGCTTTTACCATGTTGGTCAGGCTGGTCGCACGCTCCTGACCTCAAATGATCCACTCGCCTCGGCCTCCGAAAGTGCTGGGATTACAGGCATGAGCCACTGCGCCTGGCCGCAATACGTTTTGAAATCAGGAAGAATGAGTCCACCAACTTTGTTCTTCTTTTTCAAGATTATCTTTGAACTTCTATGTGAATCTCAGGATCAGCTTATCAATGTCTGCAAAGAAGCTAGCTGGATTCTGATGGCAACGGGTTTCCAGTTCCTGGTTCAACCACTCCTGAACTCCGGCTCTGCTTCCTCCCCTTCAGTTCCCTGGGGCACCCTGCTTTCTTTCCCATAAATTCCATCTTTTGCTTAACCAGATGACACTGGGTTTTTGTTTCTTGCAATCAAAGGAATCTTAATCAATAAAACTCGGAACACAGTGCTACACACTGTCCCAAGCCATCATCCCAATATCACCTTCCCAGATAATCACTCAGAGACCCCACTGGGATCCCAATCTCAACCCTGGCCCACGCCCCCAGCTTTTCACTCTACCCTATAACTGGTGCACTTCCAGGTTACAGATATTACATTTACAAACAGGCCCTCCCTGGATAAAAGCGTGTGAAATTGAACTAGATGTCCCAAAACAGCACCAAAAGAACACTCTGACCACTCTACACCCCTTAGCAGCTCTGCTTCATGCCTGGCGTCTCACTCAGTAGGCAAATATGCTCTAGAAAGCTCTAGGAAAATCAGACATTATTGTGTCCACTGGACAAAAGATATGGAAACTAAAACCCAGAGAAGGGAAGCGTCTTGTCCTGGGTGACTTGCCCCGACACCTCCAGATTGAATGGTGTCTGCATTGATGCACATACCATGCCAAGCCAGCACAGGCATGGGGGTCCTACTATCCTGCCTCATCTTTAAGAGCTGCTTTAGAGGCCACCTCCTCCAGGCAGTCTTTCGGGACTACTCCATGGCACTCTTGGCATCAGCTCTAGACTTTTTTTTTGAGACGGCATTTCACTCTTGTCTCCCAGGCTGTGGCGCGATCTCGCCTCACTGCAACCTCCACCTCCCAGGTTCAAGCAATTCTCCTGCCTCAGTCTGCTAAGTAGCTGGGATTACAGGTGCCCACCACCGCGCCTGGCTAATTTTTTTTATTTTTAGCAGAGATAGGGTTTCACCATGTTGACCAGGCTGGTCTCGAACTCCTGACCTCAGGTGATCCACCCGCCTCGGCCTCCCAAAGTGCTGGCAATACAGGCGTGAGCCACCGCATCTGGCCTCCTGGCATCAGCTAAACAGAGAAACCGAAAGCTCTTGAAGGGCAGAAACAGTCTGTCCTCCATCCCGGCCCTGCTAACTGCCCAGCCTCACCTTTCTGAGCAAAACCAACCAAAGCGGGAAGCCTCTTATTTTGACCCTCTTTTACGCCAACCCTCAAGACTGGCCGTACTTTGCCCAGGGACCTGCATCCAGGGGATACATAACCAGGGCTGGCAACTGAATGGCATGACAGAGGGAGACTAGGCAGGAAAAACCTTCTGCCGAGATGGGGGAATGACAACCCAGAGAAGCTGCCTCGGAAGGAGGGCGACTCATTGGAGGAATTTTCCATGCAACAGCGAATTCACATGTGCCGGGAGAATATTTTGAGCTAGAGGCCAATGCTTTTTTCCGCCTAGAATTTCCCTCCTTTTCAATTCATTCCACTGGAGCAGATGGTTAGTCAGTACTCATTGCCCCACCGGAGGCGTGCGGCTGGAAGCAGGCTACGCTTTGGTTAAGTCTCAAAGGAAAAAGGGGATCAGGATGCAGACAAAATGGTTTGGCCAGAAACATAAGAGGAAAAAGGAATGAACGTGGTGAGGAAAGAGAGGTCAGAGGTTCAAGGAGAGGGCTGTGCCTGCTTAGGACCCCAGCAGACGGACCAAGAGACACACGGTAAACTGAGGCAGGCAATTCCCACACCCTAAGTCTGGCGTGGGAGCCTCAGAAAGCCCCAGGGCCAGGCTGCCCATGCTGACATACCTGGCAACAAATGACTTGATGAGCAGCTGACATCACACACACACACACACCACACACACACACACACACCCTGGAGTGCTTAGTCAGGTCCTAGTAGCTGCGGAATGTCAGAAAGTCACTGACAGGATTGGGAGTTCACATAAAAATTAAAGTGATAAAAAATATAATTTTCTTTTTTTTTTTTTTTTTGAAGATGGAGTCTCGCTCTGTCTCCCAGGCTGGAGTGCGGTGGCACGATCTCGGCTCACTGCAACCTCCACCTCCTGGGTTCAAGTGATTCTCCTGCCTCAGCCTCCCGAGTAGCTGGGATTACAGGCACCTGCCACCACGCCCAGCTAATTTTTGTATTTTTAGTAGAGATGGGGTTTCACCATGTTGGCCAGGCTGGTCTCGAACTCCTGACCTCAGGTGACCCACCCATCTCGGCCTCCCAAAGTGCTGGGATTACAGTTGTAAGCCACCATGCCCGGCCCAATATATATCTAAAAATTAAAGTGACAGGAAGATAACGGGCCTGGGCTGGGTGCGGTGGCTCACACCTGTAATCCCGGCACTTTGGGAGGCCTCGGTGGGCAGACCACGAGGTCAAGAGATCAAGACCAGCCTGGCCAACATGGTGAAACTTCATCTCTACTAAAAATACAAAAATTAGCCGAGCGTGGTGGCAGGTGCCTGTAATCCCAGCTACTCAGGAGGCTGAGGCAGGAGAATCACTTGAACCCGGGAGGTGGAGGTTGCAATGAGCAGAGATCACACCATTGCACTCCAGCCTGGCAACAGAGCAAGACTCTGTCCCCCCCCCCCCAAAAAAAAAAAAAAGAAAAAGAAAAAGAAAAAAAAGAAAGATAATGGGCCTGAATGTTACACCTGCTACACACACTCCTACCGTTCTGGCCCCTGATGATTCCATTCCCACCTCTGCCTCTCCCTGAACAACACCCCAGGAATAAGAGTTTGCCCAGCCTCCTCCGATCTGGAAGCACCATGGACCCGGACTGGAATCTGACAAACACGACAGCCCCTCTTCTGTCTCCCACAACCTGGGGGGAACGAGGGCCCAAAGGCGCTCTGATCCGCATCATCTCTGACCTTTACAGAACAGGAAATTGCTACTTACTTGACCTTCAGACTTGTCAGCATGGTCTTGTCGATCCTGCCAAGAGAAAAGCAAGGGCTCTAGTCAGTGCTGAGGCCGAAGGCTCCCACATAGCATCTGCATGGAAGGAGTCCCCGGGGCAGCCCACACCACCAGACAGCAGGGCTCTGTCGGGGACTGGCGAAAGGGGCCAGTTCTCCGCTAGCAGAGGAAGAGAGGCCTCTGCGTGCTGGGAGGGCTGGGGCCACACACCACCCGATAACATGTGTATTATTATTCTCCCCATTTCAGACATGAAGAAACTGAGGCTCAGAAAGGTAAAATCACTGGCCCAGTCTGAATTCAGGTATCTCACGTCAGGCCCAGGGATGGGAAGCACTTTGTATGCAGCCTCTCCCTTTATTACGGCTACGCTCACAAGAGGACCCGGCAACCCAGCGTCATGGGTCAGCATGGATGTCAACATGGACGTCAGGTGGACATCCATATTTCCCAGGCATCTGCTTTGGGAAGACGCAAGCCTCCCCAGCACCAGGGACACTCCTGCCCCAGCCAGACCCCGCTCCTGGGGCAGAGCCTGGTGGGTTGTATCAGGCACAGAGGTTCAGAGCGGGGAAGATCACGTTTGCTGCAGACCACCCTCACAGCCAGCTCCTCCACCCCCAGCCTGCGCCCGCCCTCACTGGAAGGGGAGGCAGCGCCGCCGAGCTTCTATTTTTACCCCCTGCATATGCCAGCCCTTATGGCTGGCAAGAAGAGGCCCCCTCCCTCTCCAGAGGCAGAAAGGTGGACAGGGTTCCCACTGTCAGTATCTCCTCTTGTAGAAGGGTCATGACCACCACTGTCACCAGCACTGCCACCAGCACCAATGCTGCCTTTGCAACATCACGATTCGTGTCACCATCACTGTCCATGTCACCACATGTCATCAACACTGTCATCAGTGTCACCATCACTATCAGCTGCACTAAAACTGCCACTGGCTCCAGGATGCCGGAAACACCTGGAAGCTCCAGCACCCTTGTCTGGCCAGCTCAGCTCTGCCTCAGGCTTCCCACAGTCACAACTCCAGGGAACAGGAGAGGACACGGGCTGAGCCAGCCCACAAGTTGCCCTGAGGCCTGGAGCTAGAGGCGGGGCCGTTTCGCTCTGAGTAAACTCCCAGCACCTTCTGATCTCAGCTCCAACAGCAAACCAAGCGGCACCCCGAGGGGCCTGGCGCACGTCTCTCCCAGTTTCTTCCCCACACGTCCTCTTGAGTCCCTTCCTTAGGGGTTCCACTACTGGTCCCTGAGGGTCTCACCCTGGAATCCCCACCCGTTCCGGGATGCAGACCCTCCTCTTCCCCCATTCAATGCACAGACACCCAGATCCGAGCAGGACTCAGAGCCCCACACTCTGCTGTGACGCGTGCAACCCAGAGCTGCCGGATGGCAGCCCCTCATAGCAGGTGCTTAGGTTTTACATTTTCTCAAGGAATCTCTTCATTCTTATGACAGCCCTGTGTTGTGGGTAAGGCAGAAATCCCCCACTAACACATGGGGAAACTGAGACCCAGAGAGAGGAAGTGTCCCATTCGAGTTCCTCAATGGTCAAGGTGGAGTCAGCGCTGGAACCGGGGCTCCTGGTGCGTGCACCTCTGACCGCTGTCGGGTCAGCCCCGCCCACCGCACCGCCTACAGGCACCATGGTCACAGCAGCCCCGGTACAAACCACGCCTACACAGCAGCCAGCCCACCAGGGTTCCCACACCAGGGTGTGGCCTCAGGAGGGCGGGGCTCTGGTTTTGGAGAGGCTGAGACGGGAGATGGAGAGGACTGTGAGGCTGGGCCTTTCCCTTTCAGGAAGCCAAGGCTCCTGGGCGCTCTTCCCTCCCCCATTCCATCCCACCCACCCTCATCACCTTGTCTGCCTCTGGTGCCAGAGATTATCCACCCTGCATCCAGTGGAGCTTCGAAAACACCAGCCCCAGAGATTCTGTTCACTGTCTGGAGGGACCAGGGCTGCAGGCATCCGTGACATCCCCTCCCAGCTGATAGCCATCCCAGATGAGGAGGCCCAAACCCCAGTCTCGCCCCCTTTCTTGCTGCCCTAACCTTCCAAGCCCAGAAGGCCCCGCCATCCCCTCAACCTCAAGGGGCCCCAAGCAGACACCTGCTGTGTGCAAAAGACCTCGGTGAGTCCACAAGCATTGACTGAGCCTGTGTGACACGCCAGGCTTCTGCGTGAACACGACGGGGCAGGGCTTGCCCTCCTGGAACCCACAGCCTAGCGGACACTGAGTCAGCACACGGGGGCGTCTGGGACATCCTAGGACTCTTCCTCCACCTTCGGCTCTGCCTCGAAGGCAGCCCTGGGCAGCCACACTCCTGTCTTCCCCCTCACCTGCCCAGATTCAAACCTCGGGCCCGGCTTTGCCTTGTGCTCTGGAGCTGTGGGTCTCAACACAGAGGGCTTCATATGGAATGAAGCTAGGCTGAGACCGGGACCTGTACACCCAGAGCTTTCTGGCAACCAGCCTTCCATCTGCTCCACACCTCCCAGAGAGAGGCGGGCCTTGGAGGGCACGATCTCTGCCGGGCCCTGCCCTGCAAGGCCCACAGCCAAGACACACACACCCCTCCCAACCAGAAGCCAAGTCCTCTGCTGCCTCCTGGACACTGGCACCTACCCTCGGGGCGGCAGCTCCCAGACCCAGGCATCAGGGAGGGCCCGAGAGCAGACACAGGCGATGCTGTGCCATCTTCTCATCTGCACCGTCCCATCTGCCAAGCATGGAGTGCCCACGGTCCCTCCCTGCCAGAGGATGGATGGCAAAGTGCTTTTGAAGAGGAGGAAGGGGGAAATAAGCCACACACACGGAAGCGAAAAATTACCGAGGAACACAGCCCCTCTCCCCCTCGCCCTTCGTGCCACCCCCATTAGCCCACCATTTTCCACACCGCGACACCCCCTGGCCACCTCCCTCGGGGCCCTCTCCCAGTCTGACAATGCCCCCAGCCCAGGCGCTGAAAGGAAACCGATCATGAAAACCACCAGACTCTGTTCCCCAGCTGCAGAGAAGCTGCCAGCACTGGGAACCAGAGACAAGCCTTTGGCCTTCGTGTGCCTACCTTCTGCCCCCCGCCGGGAAGAAAGAGCACATCCCTCGTCCCAGACAGAAGCTTAGAGGCAAGAGTGGCCAGAGGGCCAGGCAGGAGGCTGGGGACAGACGCAGCTGCTCAGGCTAGGACAGAGCTAGCGGGGGCTGCCTGGGGTGCAGGTGGGAGACCTTCTCTCACAACCCACCCCCAAGACAGCAGGCAGCCCAGAGGTCCAGCAGGTACGGACTCCCCTGCCACAAGGCCACACCAAAAGCACAGACAGGAGCGTCACACACATAGACACAGACACAAGCACACACAGACACGGAAGGCCAGAAGTGCAGACAGGCAGCTGCCCACATGCACAGGCACACACCTCACACACGGTCACACGGACTGGCAGTCACAGCCACACACACACGTCTGCACACACAGGCTCAAACGCACACACACACACTTACACATAATCCCAGACACGCACACACATACACGGGAATCTGCGGACACAGACACACACATTCAACTGCAGTCACACACGCTCATGCTATCCACCTCCCCACGGGCAGCCGGCGCAGACCTCAGGATTCGCCAGCAGATTGTGCCCAGGGACAGTGGGGAAGGCTTACAGTCTCTGATGTCCCCACCAGGATCCTGCATCTCGACCTGCCAGGGCGTCATCAGACCCAGCTCTCAGGCACAGCCCGAGCCCCTCTGTTCCCACGGCCGCCGATGCACTTAACAAGACTTCACTTCTAAGTTCTCTCCCATCGTTCCACCACCCTCCCACCTGTCACCCACCATCCGAAGCCCCCAAAGGAGACACTGCGCTTCCGGCCAAACATGGTTGTGGCTGCAGAGCCCGGGGTCCCAGCGATGTCCCAACGATGTCCCCGGGGCTGTCCGCAAGAGGGCCGTGGTACAGCGGGGTCAGTGCCGGCACAGGGCGGGGAGGCCAGCGTGGCACCTCCCTTTTCGCCTGCCCCCAACCCAAGCTTCCTGTGGGTGAGGCTGCACAGCTGGGAGGTGTGTCCTGCACTCCAGGAGGCACCAAGATAGGCCGAGGAGGTTGTGGAGGGCAGCTTCCCCACACCCAGAGGAACCCACAGCTCCGGAAGGGGCTCGGCTGGCAGATTGCTCCACAGCCCCAGTTAGCAGCCCGGCCCACACAGCCCCAGCTTCCTGGAACCCAAAGGCGCCCCAAGGATTCCCACAGCCACGCCTAGGAGAGACAGAAAGATTCAGCTGGAAGCCTCAGGGACGCCTGAGCAATGGGGACCTTCACACCCTCTCCCGAGGGCTGCCTGAGACAGAGACCTTTGCCCGCCTGCCCCACCATGGCTCGGCACACGCCAGAGGAACCTGCCACACACGTCATTCCACTAGCACACGTGGATGTAAGTATACATACACATGCATGGGCACAGGGGCACGTGGGATGCACACATGGACACACACCCACTTAGGATACCCAGGTACACACAGATACATGCACGCAGACATACGTATCATTAGACACCTGCACACACCTGAGCACAGCGTGGCACACACGCTCCTGTGCACAAATGCACACTCACACACCACTTCACACAGGCATCAATAGAGACACCTGCACACGCTTCTCACATACTGACAAAGCCCCACTGGACACGTGCACAGACATGAACGCATACACATGTGCCCTCAGGCACTCATCCGCATACTCAGACCACACGGGCACAGAGCTGTACCTGTCAGCCGCCCCCCACCCCCGCCGCCAAGTGTCTAGACAGAGGTCAGAGCAGTGGCATGCTTCACGCTGGCAGTGTGGGGTGGGTGGGCAGTACCCGTGTGCGGGTAGACTTGTCTTCCCAGCTGAACCACAGGGCTCATCCTCATCTCTGCATGCTCAGGTGCTGGTCCTCATGCCACAGGGCTAGCGTGTCCTGCACGCATGCCAGTCTGCACACCACAGGGCCAGTGCTCATCTCCGCATGCACTGGTGCTGACCACACCTGGTACACAGCAGGCACTTACTAATGGCAGACCCTCAAAGGGATGTGGCACGTACACGACAACAGACACTGGGGTGAGTGGGCACAGATAGGGCCCCAGGCCCCACCCTATCCCTAAGCAGTGGAGAAAGGGAAGAAAACGTCTCAAAAAAAAAAAAAAGAAGAAGAAGAAAGGCCGGGTGTGGTGGTCCACGCCTGTAATCCCAGCACTTTGGGAGGCCAAGATGGGCAGATCACCTGAGGTCAGGAGTTTGAGACCAGCCTGGCCAACATGGTGAAACCCCATCTCTACTAAAAATACAAAAATTAGCCAGGCATGATGGTGGGCGCCTGTAATCCCAGCTACTCCAGAGGCTGAGACAGGAGAATCGTTTGAACCCGGGAGGTGGAAGTTGCAGTGAGCCGAGATCATGCCATTGCACTCCAGCCTAGGCAACAAAGAGCGAAACTCCGTCTCAAAAAAAAAAAAAAAAAAAAAAAGGAAAAAAATGGCCCTAGCCGGTGCCATTGGCCTCTCTTTCCAGCCAACCCTCCCTGAAGTTTCCTCTCTGGCATCTGCTGCCACTGTGAAGGTCCTAGACTCCGTGCTGAGGTGCCAGGGGCCAACCCCAGCTTGTGGACCAAGGGCACAAGGATTTCTATTTTCTTGACTCCTTCACAGCAGGGAACACCACAGGGGCCTCAAGCCCTGGGTGGGCTGGGGGAGCAGCTTTGGGGTCCTGGGCCAGAGCAGGGCTGGGGGCTGACTCTACCTCCAAGGCAGCTAGCCCCCAGCAGGAGCCCAGAGGCTTCCCCCAGAGGCTTCCCCCCACCCTCACCTCTGCCCCAGGAAAGTTAGGATTGTATGGTTCATGCTCTGGGGTGGCTTCAGGCTGCTGGCTTCCCATTGGATGGCCACTGCAGAGTGCCACAAGTGCCTCTCTCCCCACCCACACCCAGGACATGCTCAACAGGTACCATGGACACCTTGGGTCCTGCCTGCCCTGCCTCCATCTGAGAAGAACCCTCTGCACTCAGTCCACCTCCAGGGTCAGGAGTGGGCACCTGACCAGGCCTGGCCAGCCAAGGCATTCGCTCCTGGCCGCAGGGACTGGTTCAGGAGACCTAAGTAAACCCAACAAGACGCCATCCCAAGAGGCTTCCCCTGCTAAAGCACGAGATGAAAGCCTGGGGCTGTGGAGAGTGCGGGGAAAATGAAACTGACTCATAGGGAGGCAGAGAAGAGAACTGACAGAGAAAGGGAAAGAGGAGAAAGATCATGTCTTTTTTTTTTTTTTTTAAGAGTCTCGCGCTGTCACCCAGGCTGGAGTGCAGTGACAAGGCTCACTTCAACCTCCACCTCCCTGGTTCAAGTGATTCCCCTGCCTCAGCCTCCCACATACCTCAGTTTACAGGCACCCGCCACCACGCCCAGCTAATTTTTGTATTTTTAGTAGAGACAGGGTTTCACCATGTTGGCCAGGCTAGTCTCGAACTCCTGACCTCAGGTGATCCACCTGTCTCAGCCTCCCAAAGTGCTGGGATTCCAGGCGGGAGCCACCGGACCCGGCTGAAAGATTGAGTCTCAAGGGCATCATCTGAGCTCCAGGATCCAGCTGTGCCAGGAGCCAGCTGACCCCGGGTATAGGAGAGCCAGCCGTACGCCTCTTTATTCCTAAAGCCAGTATGACTTGGATTTCTTTCATTCTCCATTGATAAAGTCCCAACTAAAGAAAAGAGCTTGTCAAGTGAACAAGTGAAAGTGGCAACGGTCAGCCCACCTGGCCTCCCGCTGCTGACAGCAACACCTGCTCTAAGCCAAGCACCACGCTGGCTGCAGAAAGCCCCAGGGTGAGCCAGGCACAGCCCACAGCCTCAGTCGGGAGGTGCTGGGGTTGGGGGTGTTGCATAGGTCGCAAAAATTCCTGTTGCAGCCCGGGCACGGCGGTTCACGTCTGTAATCCCAACACTTTGGGAGACCGAGGCAGGGAGATCACCTGAGGTCAGGAGTTCGAGACCAGCCTGGCCAACATGGCGAAACCATGTCTTTACTAAAAGTACAAAAATTAGCCGGGCGTCGTGGCACATGCCTGTAATCCCAGCTACTCAGGAGGCTGAGGCAGGAGAATGGCTTGAACCCGGGAGGCGGAGGTTGCAGTGAGCCGAGATCGCACCACCGCACTCCAGCCTGGGCGACGAGAGCGAAACTCTATCTCAAAAAAAAAAAAAGAAAATCCTGTTGCAAATTACTTTTTAAGAAAATCAGTTAGAGGGAGTTAATGACAGGCCCGTCTTTGGAGTATACGTTGATGCGCTTTCATGCATGAGAGAGAAGCGGGGTGACAGTCACATCACGCTTGGGCACGCCCCACCACCCACATTGACCACATGTGAAAGCTGCCCACCGCATGCGTTCTCGGGGAAGACAAAGCTGACAGATGCTGTCATCTGGGGCCTCCGGCTCTATGGAGACAGCCAGGTAAATGCCCAGGTAGGAACACCTGGATCAAGTGTTCCCAGAGCCGGGAGAGACTCCGGCCCAGGCACAGACATCTGAACGGCAGCCTGGAGACAGGGAAGGGGGGCGTTTCGAGGCCTCCACTGCTGCCACCCTGAGGCTGGCTTCCCCCACCGGGGGGTGTGTCCTTGACAGCCACAAACAACACTCCTGAGTCAGACACCCGGCCAAGGAGCAGGACTGGCCCAGCTGCCTCCGCGGGCCGGGGTGCAGAACCCACAGCAGCCTGGACTTCTTCGATGCCGCTGGGATCCAGGAAACTTGGAGAAACCAGGAGGATCCAGGGGCCCACGTGTCCCCAGACTGAGGGCTGGAAAGGGGGAAGGGACTCTCCCAGACGGCTCATGGCACATCATGAGCCCTGCGGGGTGTAAGAGCCTTCCTAGGGCCTTTCCCACGCTGCCTTCCTCTCCTTCCTTGGGGCCCAGTGACCTTGGGCAAGTTACCTAACCTCTCTAGGCCTCGGTTTTCTCTTCTATAATTTGGGGAGGCTGCCACCACCTTCACGAGGTTATCAGCGAACAGAAACACTCAGCACGGGGCTCCAACGCCGTCTCGGGAGCTGCTATCGTTACTGTCGAGGACGATTCTGCCCCTGCTTCAGTCCTGCGCAGCTTCCTGACCCCCCTGCTCTGACCCCGTGGTTCCTCTTCCATGTGCAGTGCACAGCGAGGGGACTGTGGGCTCCCTGAGAAGGATTGTGAGTTAAGAGACAAGGGAAGCGGCCAGGCGCAGTGTCTCACACCTGTAATCCCAGCACTTTGGGAAGCCGAGGCGAGCGGATCACCTGAGGTCAGGAGTTCAAGACCAGCCTGGCCAACATGATGAAACCCCATCTCTACTAAAAATACAAAAATTAGCCAGGCATGGTGGCGGGCACCTGTAATCCCAGCTCCTTGGGAGGCTGAGGCAGGAGAATCATTTGAACCCGGGAGGCGGAGGTTTCAGTGAGCCAAGACCGTGACATTGCACTTCAGCCTGGGTGACAGAGTGAGACTCCATCTCAAAAAAAAAAAAAAAAGGAGAGAGAGAAAAGGGAAGCGCTCTGTGAAGCAGGCCCAGCCCTCCTGGCCCCATCAAGCACAGCCCAGCTTCCTCCCAGAGCTCAGCTGACTCTCAGCAGCCAGCGGGGAGAGGAGGATGAGCTGCGGGCACAAGAGAGCCAGGGCACCACCGGTCCTGTGGGCCAGTGCGGACCAAAGCGCTTAGCTTTTCAGCCTCACAGCCCCTCTGAGAGGGCGCCCTGTTATCCCATTTTACAGATAGGGACACTGAGGCTCAGGGAAGTGAAGGAATCCAACCAAATTAACCCAGCTTGATGATTATGAGCCCCACTAATTCTGGATCCACAGAAATGCACAGTGCGTCAGTGCCCATGTTACAGACGGGAAAACTAAGGTCCTAAAGCAAAACTCAGCTCATCACTGGGGAGAGAATAATGAAGACGGAAAGAGCAAGTACCCAGCTACCCCCAATGTCTGGCCGGACGGGCTCCTTCTCTCTCAGGCTCGAAACGCTTCCCAGAGCCTGCTGTGGGTCACAGTTCACAAGGGCTGTGGGTGTTCCTCGGGGACCAGCCTGGGGCTAAGTCCCAGCCACAGTCCCAACCCCAGGGCAGAGCTCCAGGGAACCCACCCAGTTCGATGGGCATTTTTTTTTTCTTTTTTAGAGATGGAGTCTCGCTGTGTCACCCAGGCTGGAGTGCAGTGGAATGATCTCAACTCACTGGAACCTCCGCCTCCCAGGTTCAAGTGATTCTCCTGCCTCTGCCTCCAGAGTAGCTGGGATTACAGGCACCTGCCACCACACCCGGCTAATTTTTGTACTTTTAGTGGAGACGGAGTTTTGCCATGTTGGCCTGGGTGGTCTAGAACTCATGACCTCAAAAGATCCGCCTACCTCAGCCTCCCAAAGTGCTGGGATTACAGGCGTGAGCCACGGTGCCCGCGGCGCCTGGCCTCTATGGGCTTTTGAGGCAGGTAGAGCCAAGAAAGCTAGCTGGACTCAGAGGAGGGGGCAGTTCAGGCTCCTGTCAGCAGCAGTCCCTCCACTGTGTCCCCTGGCCCTCGAGGCAGGACGGGAGGAAGGGACAATGTCGTTTCCTCTGCTCGGGCAGCTCAGACCTCATAGCCACCAGTGGGAGCTGAAAGATGAGACAAGCTCCTTCCCCAGGCATGGGGATGAGGCAGTTACAGGAAGCTCAGGAAACAGATGCCCCAAGTGAAGCAGGCACTAGGTGGTCTGACGCAGATCCTCCCCCATCCAGACAGTAGTACCCATCCAGCCCAGTACTAACCCCCTGGAGCTCAGCTCTCATCCCAGATCCACCTCTTAGTCACTGGGGCAGGCCACCTACTCTTTTGAGACTTCAGCCTACTGGTCATCCAAGGGGAGACTTAGACTGGCCTCTGCTTCCTTCATAAACCACATGAAGATAAAGGGTGATAGAGAGAGGTCGGGCGCGGTGGCTCACGCCTGTAATCGTAGCACTTTGGGAGGCCAAGACAGGAGGATCACCTGAGGTCGGGAGTTTGAGACCAGCCTAACCAACATGGAGAAACCCCGTCTCTACTAAAAATACAAAATTAGCTGGGTGTAGTGGCTCATGCCTGTAATCCCAGCTACTCGGGAGGCTGAGGCGGGAGAATTGCTTGAACCCAGGAGGCAGAGGTTGCAGTGAGCTGAGATCACGCCGCTGCACTCCAGCCTGGGCGACAGAGGGGAGACTCCATCTCAAAACAAACCACCAAAAAAAAAAAAGGGATGATGGAGACAGACGCTGGTCTCCAGGGAAACAGGGCACAGTGGGCATTCAGAGTCAGCAACCCCACATTAGTTAAGAATTCACGCCTCGGGGTCAAGATAAAAACAGCATCTAGCATCTGCATAGTGATTTACAGTCCACAGATCACTGCCCGCCTGCACTATCTCAAGGGCCAGACTAAATTTCCCATTGCACAAGTGCTGAAAAGCAAGATGATGGCAGATTGCAAAAGGAGGGGCTTGTAAAAACTCAGTTCCAAGAGCAGGGCCCAGACATATACCACGATTGCACAATTTATTTATTTATTTATTTTTTCCTTTTTCAGATGGAGCCTCACTCTGTCGCCCAAGCTGGAGTGCACTGGTGCAATCTCGGCTCACTGCAGTCTCTGCCTCCCAGGTTCAAGCAATTCTCCTGCCTCAGCCTCCAGAGTAGCTAGGACTACCAGTACACGCCACCATGCCTGGCTAATTTGGGGGTTTTTTTGTATTTTTTAGTAGCGACTGTCTGTGAGTCGTTTCGCCATGCTGGCCAGGCTGGCCTCGAACTCTTGACCTCAGGTGATCTGCCCGCCTCAGTTTCCCAAAATTATTGCAGTTTATTCTTATCTGTTCAGTAAGGTCCGTCTGCCAAGAGAGTTGCTAGCAACACATGGCTCTGAACTAAAGAAGCTACAAAGTTTACTACAGTTAAAAATTTTAAATAATAACAAGGTATCACTTTTACCCATCAGATAAAGTCTTAAAAAATTGATAATGCCGGGCACGGTGGCTCACACCTGTAATCCCAGCACTTTGGGAGGCCAAGGCGGGTGGATCACCTGAACTCAGGAGTTCGAGACCAGTGTGGGCAACATGGTGGAACCCCCATCTCTACAAAAAATACAAAAATTAGTGGGGCATGATGGCAGGCACCTGTAGTCCCAGCTACTCGGGAGGCTGAGGTGGGAGGATCACTTGAGCCCAGCAAGCAGAGGTTTCAGTGACCCATGATTGTGCCACTGCACTCCAGCCTGGGTGACAGAGCCCAGACCCCGTCTCAAAAAGAAAAAATTGATAATTGTGTAAAGGTATAAGGAAACGGGCGTCCCAATAATGTGTAGCTATTGGGCAATATCTCTGTGCTGGTTAAATTTATGTGTCAATTTGACTGGGCTAGGGGATGTCTCCATAGCTGTTGAGATATTATTTCTGGGTATGTCTGTGAGTTGTTTCTGGAAGAGATTAGCCTTTGAATTGGTAGACTAAGTAAAGAAGATGCCCTTTACCAATGTGGGCCGGCATCAACCGATCCATTGAGAGCTTGAATAGACGAAAAAGGTGGAGGAAAGGAGAGTTGATTCTCTGCCTGAGCTGAGACACCCATCTTCTCCTGCCCTGAGCTATCAACACTCCTCGTTCTTGTGCCTTAGGACTTGGACTAGAACTATACCACCAGCTTTCCTGGATCCCCAGCTAATAGACAGCAAATTGTGGGACTTCTCGGCCTCCAAAACTGCATTAACCTGGTGGGGTGCAGCGGCTCACGCCTGGCTGGGGCTCAGTAATCCCAGCACTTTGGGAGGCCGAGGCGGTTGGATCACTTGAGGTCAGGAGTTCGAGACCAGCGTGATCAACACGGTGAAACCCACGTCTCTACTAAAAATGCAAAAAAAATAGTTGGGCATGGTGGCGGGCACCTGTAATCCCAGCTACTCAGGAGGCTGAGGCAGGAGAACTGCTTGAACCAGGGAGGCAGAGGTTGCAGTGAGCTGAGATGGTGCCACTGCACTCCTGTCTGGGCGACAGAGCCAGTCTCCATCTCAAAACAAACAAACAAACCCCCACAAAATTGCATGAACCAATCCCTCATAATAAATCTAAACACACACATACATACACACACACACATCCATATACATATGTATATATTTCCTATTAGTTCTATTTCTCTGCAGATCCCTGACTAATACACTCTATCAAAATTGTTTAAGTGCATATTGTTTAATTGTTTAAGTGCATATTGTTTAATTGGCATACCCTTTATGCCAACAATTTTGTTTTTAGAAATTTACTGCACAGGTTAACTCATACCAGTTGACAAGATCTATGCATACAGATGTTGATCATATCATTATAATAGCAAATTCAAAAAATAATCTAAATGATCATCAACTGAGGATAACTACATTGCAGAATAAGCGTACAATGGAATACTATCTAGTCACTGAAAATAACGAGGTAGCACTTAATATATGTTAATATATGAAGATGTGCTAAAAATTCAAGTTTAAAAAAACAGGCACAGGCCTGGCGCAGTGGCTCACGCCTGTAATCCCAGCACTTTGGGAGGCCAAGGCGGGCAGATCACGAGGTCAGGAGATTGAAACCATCCTGGCTAACACGGTGAAACCCCGTCTCTACTAAAAATACAAAAACTTAGCCAGGCATGGCGGCATGCGCCTGTATTCCCAGCTACTAGGGAGGCTGGGGCAGGAGAATTGCGTGAACCTGGGAGAGGCAGCTTGCAGTGAGCTGAGATGGTGTCACTGCACTCCAGCCTGGGCAACAGAGCAAGACTCCGTCTCAAAACAAACAAACAAACAAAACAAAACAAAAAAAAACAGGCTCAGTGTGCAGTGACTCACACCTGTCATCCTAGCACTTTGGGAGGCCAAGGCAGGAGGATTGCTTGAGCTCAGGAGTTTGAGACCAGTCCCGGCAACATAGTGAGACCCCATCTGTACAAAAAATTTTAACTAGCCAGGCATGGTGCTGTGCACCTGTAGTCCCAGCTACCCAGAAGGCTGATGTGGAAGGATCACTTGAGCCCAGGAAGCTGGGGCTGCAGTAAGCACCACTGCACTCCAATGTGGCCAAAAAGCAAGACTCTGTCTCAAAAAAAAAACAACAAAAAACCCAAAGCTGGGCATGATGGCTCACACCTGTAATCCAGCACTTTGGAGGCCGTGGGGGGTGGATCACTTGAGGTCAGGAGTTCGAGACCAGCCTGGCCAACATGGTGAAACCCTGTCTCTACTAAAAACTACAAAACTCACCAGGTATGGTGGCATGCGCCTATAATCCCAGCTATTTGGGAGGCTGGGGCAGGAGAATCGCTTGAACCCGGGAAGCGGAGGTTGCAGTGAGCAGAGATCGCGCCCCTGCACACCAGCCTGGGGACAGAGCGAGACTCCATCTCAAAAAAAAAAAAAAAAAAGGCTGGGCGCAATGGCTCATGCCTGTAATCCCAGCAGTTTGGGAAGCCAAGGTGGGTGGATCACTTGAGGTCAGGAGTTTGAGACCAGCCCTGCCAACATGGTGAAACCCCGTCTCTACTAAAAACTACAAAAATTAGCCGGGCACGGTGGCACGTGCCTGTAATCCCAGCTACTCAGGAGGCTGGGGCAGGAGAGTCGCTTGAATCCAGGAGGCAGAGGTTGCAGTGAGCCGAGATCGCGCCACTGTACTCCAGCCTGGGCGACAGAGTGAGACTCTGTCTCAAAACATAAAAAAAAAATAAAAATTGAAAAAAAAAAAAAAAAAAAAGAAAGAAAAGAAAGGTTTGGACCGTGGGGGCTGTCTGAAGGAGCTTCTCACTAAAGGAGATCACACAGCAAACTCTGCCCACACCCACCCAGCTGGGTCATTCCCGCCCTCCCCTACTAAGGCAGGGCACCGGGCGCCTCCCGGGACCGGCCAGAAGGTGGGCGTTTGCGCCCTCTGCAGGCAAGCTTGGGTGGTGCGAGGAGGAAAGGGAGCGTCTTCCTGGGCTTATTTCTAGGATGGCAGCCATGTTGCCCTCTGGCGGAAGGGGTTGAAGGGAGGGGGAAATCCTCCTTGTTGCAAAAGATAAGCAACCACCACCTGGTGTCAGAACACACGGATTCCAGCCCCAGTTCTGACATTAAATGTAGCTGTGGGGAAACCACTTAAACTCCCTCTGCCTCAGGTTTTTCATCTGTTAAGAATAACTTCAGGCTGCGTGCGGTGGCTCACGCCTGTCATCCCAGCACTTTGGGAGGCCGAGGCGGGCAGATCGCCTGAGGTCAGGAGTTCGAGATCAGCCTGGCCAACATGGTGAAACCCCGTCTCTCCTAAAAATACAAAATTAGCCTGGCGTGGGGGCGCACGCCTGTAATCTCAGCTACTCAGGAGGCTGAGGCAGGAGAATCGCTTGAACCCAGGAGGTGGAGGTTGCGGTGAGCCGAGATCTCGCCACTGCACTCCAGCCTGGGCAACGAGCAAAACTCTGTCTCAAAAAAAAAAAAAAAAAAAAGATGTCATACTTTTTACTTCCTTTCATCTTTACCACCATACCACAGCCTCTCTCCTGGCAAGTAACTGGAGCCTCAGAGAGGTTAAGAGACTTGTCCAAGGTCACCGTGTAGCAGGACGAGCCGCAGACAAAACTCTCAGACACCGGATTAAAGAAGGAAGAGGTTTTTATTTGGCCAGGAGCGTCGGCAGACTCGCGTCTTAAGAGCCGAGCTCCCCGAAAAAGAAATTCTTGGCCTTTTTAAAGGCTTACAACTTCAAGGGGTCCACGTGAAAGGGTCGTGATACATCAAGCAAGCGTGGGAAATGTGACTGGGGGCTACATGCATCAGCTAACAGAACAAAAAGTTTTACAATGCTTTATTCATACGGTGTCCGGAATTTACAGATAACACCAGTAGTTTAGGTCAGGGGTTGATGTTATTATTATTACTTTTTTTTAACTCCTAGGGCCAGGTGGTGGTGCCAAGGTTGTCTGGCTATTTATCTTACTTTTGTTTTTTTTTTTTTTTCCAATTTTTTGCTTTTTCTCTCCTCCTGTCTTTTTTTTTTTTTTTTTTTTTTGAGACGGAGTCTCGCTCTGTCGCCCAGGCTGGAGTGCAGTGGCGCAATCTCAGCTCACTGCAAGCTCCACCTCCCGGGTTCACGCCATTCTCCTGCCTCAGCCTCCCGAGTACCTGGGACTACAGGCGCCCGCCACCACACCTGGCTAATTTTTTGTATTTTTAGTAGAGACGGGGTTTCACTATGTTAGCCAGGATGGTCTCGATCTCCTGACCTCGTGATCCGCCCGCCTAAGCCTCCCAAAGTGCTGGGATTACAGGCGTGAGCCACCGCGCCCGGCCATTCTCTCCTCCTGTCTTGTGAACCAGGCAAGGTCAGGGGAGGAGGGCAGCAGGAGTAGTAGTGGTCTCCTTCCTTAACAGGGCTGGAAGGTGACAGCAGAATTCAAACCCAGAGCCCCTCTTTGAGCCCTTCTGCCATTCCTTCAGGGAAGGCTCACAGCAGAGCAGGCCCTAAATGAGGGCTACGTTAGATGGGAGACGCTGCCAGGCTGGGCTCCTGCAAACCCCCAGATTCTTCCTGGGCCCCCTGCCAATGCTCTGCTCATGAGCAGCCCTAACCTGGGCCACAAGGAGCAAACCCTGAGATTCCTCCCTGAGGCTAGCAAGTGAGGCAGGGGGATGATGCCTCAGGCAGATGAACAGTGACTCAGGTGGAAGCAGGCGGCAGGGACAGGGAGAAGCGGAGAGCTCCCTCAGCTCAAACACTGCATGTTCAGGCCTCACCATCTTGATTTTTCCTAGATAAAGATGGGGGTCTGGTGGGTTCATCCCAGCCCCAAGCCCAGAGCAATTCTGCCCGAGCCCCAGCCTCATGGTATCTCCATCAGCAACATGTGTCCCAGGCCCCTTGAAGGGAGCAGGGCTGACCTGGAATGAGATAATAAACTGGGACAGAAAAGTCCTTTTCCATTCAAGTTCCCCCTTCTCTCATTACGGGCCCCACCCTCAGCAGAGCTCTGCACAGTAAGATGCCTCCTGGACTACATGAGAGTAGGCAGGGATCTGGGGACAGACCCTGTCGTTTGGACAGACCCAAGCCTCACCTGTGGCCAGGGGATCAGTGAGCAAAACTGTAGCTGCTGCTGAAAGAATAAACTGCTGGCCAGATGCGGTGGCTCACGCCTGTAATCCCAGCACTTTGGGATGCCGAGTCGGACTGATCACTTGAGGTCAGGAGTTCAAGACCAGCCTGGCTAACATGGCAAGACCTTGTCTCTACTAAAAATACAAAAATTAGCCAAGTGTCATGGCAGGCACCTGTAATCCCAGCTATTTGGGAGGCTGAGGCAGGAGAATTGCTTGAGTCCAGGAGATGGAGGTTGCAGTGAGCCGAGATCATGCCACTGTACTCCAGCCTGGGTGACAGAGCGAGACTCCGTCTCTAAATAAATAAAAATAGGCCAGGTGCGGTGGCTCACGCCTGTAATCCCAGCACTTTGGGAGGCCGAGGAGGACAGATCACAAGGTCAGGAATTCGAGACCATCCTTGGTAACACAGTGAAACCCTCGTCTCTACTAAAAATACAAAAAATTAGCCAGGTGTGGTGGCATGGACCTGTAGTCGCAGCTACTTGGGAGGCTGAGGCGGGAGAATCGCTTGAACCCGGGAGACGGAGGTTGCAGTGAGCCGAGATTGCGCCACTGCATTCCACCCTGGGCACCAGAGCAAGACTCCATCTCAATAAATAGATAAAATAAAAGGTGAAATAGTTTCCACCTGGCTCTCTTTCTGGGCATGCTTGTCCCTTAGCTCAGCCACCATGCTGGGAGGAAGCCCAATCTAGCATGTGGAGACAGCACATCGAGAGGCCCATGTGCAGAGGAACTGACCCAAAGCCAACAGCCAGCAAGAAATGCCAGACATGTGAGCAACTGAGCTTTCAGAAGGCTTCAGCCCCTAGACCTTGAACCACTCCAGACAATGCTGAGTGGAGAAGCATTATCCCCATGTTGCAGATTCATGGGCAAAATCAGTGTCACCAGTGTTTGAAGCCATAAGCTTTGGGTGGTTTGTTAAGCAGCATTAGATAACCAGAACACTGGCAGGACCAGAACTTGAACCAAGCAAGCTGGCTCCAGAGCCTGTGCTCCTGCCGCTCTGCAACAGTCCCTGCTGTGTAAGAGACAGTATATAGGAGGGATTTCAAGCTTAGGTGTGGAGTCAGCCCTCTCTTCATTCACTAATTCATTCATTCATCAAATGTTTATTGCATCCCTACTGTGTTCCAAGCTGTCTGCCAGTTCTAAGAATATTTTAGTAAGCAAGACAGACAGGTCCCTGCTCTAGGTGGGGAAGCGGGGTTAGGAAGTAGAGGATAAATGAGGGCTACCTTTATGCAGGTATTTACAATAGGGTGATCTGATCCAAATGGGACCAGATGGCTAGGGAGTCCTGTGTAGAGGGGATGATCTGGGATGGCCTCTCTGAGAGGGAGACTGCCAAGACGAGATGGACACAGTTTCACAGCTTAGTAAAGAGTGGAGGGAACAGCAGAACAACGGGTCTGGGTTCAGAACCCGGCTCCATCACTTATTAGCTGTGTGATCTTGTGGAAGTCACCCAGGCTCTCTGAGCCTCTACTTCCTCATAAAATGGGAAAACTTCCCATAAAATGGGGATGGTTTGTTTGTTTGTTTGTTTTGAGACGGAGTCTTACTCTGTCACCCAGGCTGGAGCGCAGTGGTGCGATCTCGGCTCACTGCAGCCTCTACCTCCCAGGTTCAAGTGATTCTCCTGCCTCAGCCTCATAAGTAGCTGGGATTACAGGCATGTGCCACCACATCCGGCTGATTTTTTTATTTTTAGTAGAGACGGGGCTTCACCATGTTAGCCAGGCTGGTCACGAACTCCTGACCTCAGATGATCCGCCCGCCTCGGCCTCCCAGAGTGCTGGGATGACAGGCGGGAGCCACCGCGCCTGGCCAGGGATGTTTTTGAACCTCCTAACAGGACCTACTACCCCTGGGATGGGACTATTCTGAGGAGTAAATGAGCTGATGACATGTGCAGTGTGTAATCCAGGGCCTGGTGCAGGAAGAGCTCCATTAGTACCAGTGATTATGGTGAGATCAATTATGCTAAGGCCAAGGCCCCCATTGGATGCCCGGAGCCCCAGAGACCACTCTGTTCCCCATCAGAAACTGTGCCAACCAAGGCTATTGGGGAAGAGTATGAATAGCCAGGTAAGGGAGCCTCATCACAGCTGCACTGGTGCCCAAGCCACTGAGGGCGGGTCAGGTGGAGGGGGGCAAGAGCACACACTTCCCTACAGCATGCTGACACACAGGCCACTTCTGCCCACCCCCTGCAGTCATCCCTGACCCATCTCCTCAACTCAGAGCTTGAGCCCATCACCCTCAGCTCAGACTCGGGGGGATGGGGCTGGAGGTTGGACTTGCCGTCTCTCTTCAGGCCCTGCCCAGAAGGCAGTGGATGCCCACACAGCCAGACGGGGAGAAGCAACTTCCTCAGACAGAGGGAGAAACAGGATAAGGAAGCCTGGAGAGAGGGCAGGACGGGGCATGGCAGAAGACTCAAGGGAGCCTCCGTGGGGACAGAAAATCCTGCAGGGAAAAAGTATCACCTGCCATCCAGATGGGCACACTCTTGAGAACCCTGGAGACACCCGTTAGGTGGCTGGCACACATATCCAGAGAAAGTACCCATGAGCAACCCAGAGTACACAACAGTGCCCACACAGAGATGGGCACACACAGAGACGGGCACACACAGAGACGGGCACAGAGACGGGCACACAGAGACAGGCACACACAGAGACGGGCACACAGAGACAGGCACACACAGAGACGTGCCCACACAGAGACGTGCACACACAGAGACTGCACATACAGAGACCTGCCCACACACAGACGTGCACACACAGAGAGGGCCCACACAGAGACGGGCACACACAGAGACGGGCACACACAGAGCGGGCCACACAGAGACGGGCACACACAGAGAGGCACACACAGAGACGTGCCCACACAGAGACGGCACACACAGAGACGGCACACACAGAGACCTGCCCACACAGAGACGGGCACACACAGAGATGGGCACACACAGAGACGGGCACACACAGAGACGGGCCCACACAGAGACGGGCACACACAGAGACGGGCACACACAGAGACGTGCCACACAGAGACGTGCACACACAGAGATGTGCTCGGAAGAACCACATATAGCCACCCAGAGATGTCCAGACACAGCAATCCAGCAACAAGCCCTCCAGGCCACACGTGCACACCAAGCACAGATGTGTCCACGCACACAGGCACACTTCAATGTTCCCGACTGCCTGTCACTCCCTGTCCCTCCCCTCCCGCTCTTGGTCTCCACCAGCCATCTAATCGGCAGGGCCCTGACTGTACCAGTGTCCCCCAAGTGCCCATGCCTGCTGCCATCTGCTGACCCAGACCTGGCAGAGCCCAGCCAGCAGGCCCAGCATGGTCCAAGAAGGAGGCCAGTAATCCTGGATCGGAACTAGGGAAAGGAGTGGGAACCAGCTGGCCCTGAGAGCAAAGCCGCAAGAGTCCAGAACCAGAGCGTGGGCGGGGCCAGGGGCTCGGCAGAGCCTTGTCTCGTTGGCATCACACCCGCTTGGGTGCCCCTGCGCCTGCTCCAGATCATGAGCAGGTAGACAGGAATCCCCTTAGAACCACCTGGAAGCCCTGAAGGGTTGCAACAAATAGAAAATCAGAAATACAAAACACACCCAAAAACAGTACAGCATGTCAGACTGAGATCAGACATGAGGCAGAACTCCCTACTGGACAGGCACCAAAGCACTGAAAGAGGTGTAGACAAGAACAGTATCACCCATGAGATGCCCTCTTTAAAAGGGGAGCAGATGAATAGGCTGGTATCATTGCTTTATTTTTCATTAAACTTATTAAAAACAAATTGCAGAGATCGGAGTAGACTTTAAATGACTGTAATGAAGATGGCGGCTGCTGCATCTCCCAGCGTAGGCTGGGTGTGACCTTGCCTGCAGGCAGAGGGATGAACGCAGTGACCTTTGTAAGGCCAGCCTGAGCTGGCCATGCATGAGCAAAGAGGCAGCTGGACACCTTCCCCAGTCTGTGAGCTCTCCTGGAGGGGGTGGCACGTTGCTCAGAGATGGGAGAGGGTAGGGAGGCAAGGCCCACCACGGCACCATGGCAACAAGCCTTGGCAAAGGCACCTCTGGACCTTCTCCAGTCGCTGCTCATAACAGGAACTAAGTGTCTGCAAAGAGCTCCTCCCCTGTCAAAGGGGGTGGTGGCCTGGGAGGGGCAAGTGGACACTATGGAAAAAAGGATGAGGAGGCTTTGGCCAGGGGTGGTGGTTCATGCCTGTAATCCCAGCACTTTGGGAGGCCAGGGGATGCAGATCACCTGAGATCAGGAGTTCGAGACCAGCCTGACCAACATGGAGAAACCCCATCTCTACTAAAAACACAAAAAGTAGCAGGACGTGGTGGCACACGCCTGTAATTCCAGCAACTTGGGAGGCTGAGACAGGAGAATCGCTTGAACCCAGGAGGCGGAGGTTGCGGCGAGCCAAGATTGCGCCATTGCACTCCAGCCTGGACAAAAAGAGCAAAACTCTGTCAAAAAAAAAAAAAAAAAAAAAAAAAAAAGAATGAGGAGGCTTGTGGATGCTGTACCACGAACTATGAAGACTGCCCCAGTTTACACCCTAGGAAGCCCCAACTAGATCTCACCTACTGCCTTCCCTTCCTTCGTACCACCCCATCACCCTCCCATTTGGTTACCACCACCCCAGATGCTGTGAATCCCCATATGCCAAGGCTGCCAAACCCACTCCCTGTCCCTGTCTCTTCCATCCTTCTTGGCCACCTTCTGCCAACCCGCTCACCTTCCTTTCCTGCCCTCCCCCAGCCCCCTGCCTTGTCCTCCCCCACTGACTATGGCCCAGACCCATGCCCGTGACCATATGCCAGCTCCCAATGCCAGAAATGCCAGCATCCACCCTCCCTCCACTCCTCCTTCAAGCACCTGCTTCAGAGCTGTCATCTCCCCTCGCCCTCCTCTGCCCAGTGCTGGCTTCTGTGTCCTCCTGAGGCAGAGCCCAGGAAGAGGTATATCTGAGCGGCCAGCCCAGGAGCAGGACATTGCTGACTCCAATTCACAGGCTGTGAAATGGAAGCATTCAGGAGGTCTGGGAAACTGGGCCACAGCCCTAGAGGAACTGACCAGGTCAGCAGTCTGGCCCCTGAACCCCAGGTGCCATGACCGGGAGGGGTCTTTAAAGGTCATCTTATGCGGACCCACCTCCACTTGAGTGAATGACTGTCTCAGCCACCCTGGGCATGTGGTCTTCCTGGCCACACAAAAATACCACGGGTGAAGCCCTTGCTATGGGCCCATCACCATGTTCAAAAATTCAATAAATGCCTTATTAACACTTAAAACACCCAGCTAAGGAAACTGAGGCTCAAAGAAGTCAGGTAATTTGCCCAAGGTCACGCAGTGTTAGACACCTCAGTGTGCTGCTTCCAGCCCTCTTGGCCCCACCTCTCACTCCAAACACTTCCGCAATGACCAGGTCCCTGCAGGCTCCAAGCAGCATCTTACAGGCGCAATGGGACAGTGCTTCATGTCAGGCCACGCTGGGCCTTCTTGGAAGCTGCCGTGTGGAGTACCCACAGGGAACCACTTGAGCCCCACACACGTGCAATCTGGAAGTCCACACAGGAGTGAATGTCCACAGAGCCACCCTTGCCTGGCAAGGGATGGGGCTAATGGGTAAATGCTTCCCTGTTTCTCTCCCCAAAAGAGCGGTTCTGTCTGTAAGGCTCCTCGGGACACCGCCCAGGAGAGTGGTGGGAATAATCAAATCGTTGCTTCCCCTTCCTCTCCTTCAAACCCCCTGTCCCCGTCCTTGTTTCCTGAGATCGCCTCCCAAATAAGCCACGCCCTACAAGCCTTTCTGTCGGGCTCCCATTGAGGGGAAGGCAGGTGCAGCCACAGCAGTATGGGATGAGCTGGGACTCACACCCAGGTCTGAGTGACAGCAGGGCCTTCATGCTTAGCCACTATGCGACCCTGCCACCAACCCCATCCATGCCAAGGTCCCTTTCCCTCAAGGCTCAAGTCATCCTGAGCCATGGTGGCTCAGCCAAAGTTGATCAGACAGGGTCATGGGAAAGAGGGTGAGGAGGACTACAAGTGTGCCTCCAGCAGCAGGGTCCTCTTCTCTGGAGCTGAGGCCACCTCCCACCAAATCGCCTCAACATGCTGAGCTGAGCAGTCCCACTTAGACCTGCCCCGACCCTACCCAAGCTTAGCAACTGTCTCTGCCCAGTAACATCAGACACAGGGACCAAAAGTGGCTGCTGTAGCTCTTCAGCTCCAGACCCCACATCCCACCCCGCTACCAGGCCCCCCAGCCCCATTCCTCTCCAACTGCTTGACATCTGGGAAGGAAGGAGGGACCAGAGAGGCAGCTTCTTGATGCCTGAACAGCCAGATCCAACAGATGCCCACCCCACCCTACCCCAGGACTCAGAAACCCAGCACCACAGCTTGGAGGTGAGGGCAGAGCCTCCCCAACTCCTGCCCAAGTCGAGAAGATGCGCCCGGACTTTCGCCTGAAAAATCGCTGCCCAAGACCTCACAGACCCTGAGTCACTCCCCGCCTCCCAGCCTCCCGGCCCCAGGCAGCTGTGCGAGCTGTTTACTCCCCACCCTGCAACAGGAAGAAGGGGGAGGGCAGAGCGCCATGGGAAACTGAGGCCTATAGGGCTTGAGGGATGGCCCCAGGGTCACAACGCAGGCAAAGAACCCAAGAGCCCTGGCACCTGGCTCAGGACAACTCTCTCATTCCCCATGGAGGCTTCTCTGATGAGAGCCGCTCAACAGGGCACATCCCAGCAAACCCCACTGGCATATAAGTGCCCTTGAGGTTTGTTAACAAGGATGTAGGGGGAGCTATAGAAAACAAATGAGAGGAAGCAAGGGTATCCCTCAGCCAGCTCCCAGGTCCAGACACACAGCGCCTGGTGCTGGCAAAGCCAGAGGACGGTCTACACGGACCCCTGAGGTCTCCTGAACACACGCCTGCCCTGGACCCCCCACCCAGGGCCGGCACCCCCACACCCATCCAGGCCTCTGGAAATGAGGATCAGGCTGAAATCGGACCGCGCTCCCAAAGATCTCTCAAGGCCTCTCAGCCGGCACCCCACCTCCCTAGCTCCTCTTCCTGCAATAGGCACAGGCTGGAGCGAGGATGGGATGGGGGGTTTCAGCAAGCCCAGCCTAGCTCCAGGGTCCTCCTGGGGTTCCTGGCTGTTTTCCTTCCACCACCACCTGTAAACACCCTACCTCTGACCTCCATCCCGGTCAGCTTCTCTCGCCAGATTCTGACAGGGGCCGCACACCTCACGCACGCACACACACCCTATAGGTGGACGTGTGTGCAGCGCCCCGCCCGCGGGGGTTTCTGAGGACGGTCACCCCACCTCCCCAGCACAGCCCGTGACGCCGGATGGCTCCTCCGGAACGCAGTACCGGCTCGCGCTGTCCATACGTGCCGATGTCTGTCTGCAAACACACGCGTTCACACTCCACACACGCTCCGATTCCCCGTCAGTCACACCAGGACTCACGTCCCGATCCAGGCTGGCTGCGGAATCCCAGCCCCGGGGCCACTGACCTTCTGCGCCGCCTGGCGCGCGGCTGCCTCCGGACCCGGAGCGAAGGGCACCTCAGTCCCCGCGGTCGCCCCCTCCCTCGGCCCAGCCCCCTCCTCCTCCTCCTCCTCCTCCGGGGCGGCGGGGTCCCTCGCAGCAGCCCAGTCGCGCACGCGCGCACCCCGGCCCGTCCCCAGTGCACAAAGCCGCGCCCTCCGCAGCCGCCACCGCCCGCACACCTGGCGCCCCTCGCCGCCGCCGCCGCCGCCGCGCACGCGCAGCCGGAGCCCGCGCCGATCCAGGGTCCGGGGTCCTTGTGCTCCCGCCCTCGCCGCGCCTCCGCCACCCGGGGCGCGCCCTGGTCCCTGTGCCGCTGCCTGCGGATCGCCTGGCGCAGCCGCGGAGAGGGGGCGGAGGGGCGGGCACCGGGAGGCGGTGGCGGGGGGTACAGCGGGTCCTGAGCGCCCTGGGGGCTGCCCAAGGCGGCTCCTCCGGAACAAAGGCGCGGGGCGGGGCAGGTGCACCCAGAGGACCCGGGGAGAGAAGGAGCAGCCTGCCCGCCAGGGGTTCCTGGAAGATGTAATGGGGGCAATGGGGAACCGAGGTGCGGTGAGGCCTGGGGGCTCCTGCTCTACTGAGGAAGATACTCTGGGGCTCCTTCTAGCTCTGCGTTGCGCGGGACCCGGGACGGAGTACAGAATACTATGCTGCGAGTCCCCAGGACTGCTCAGACCCCTGAAACTCCCCGCTGCCTGGGATCTGGAGGCTAGATTTTTTTGAGACAGAGTCTTGCTCTGTCGCCCAGGCTGGAGAGCAGTGGTGCGATCTCGGCTCACTGCAACCTCCGCCTCCCGGGTTCAAGCGATTCTCGTGCCTTAGCTTGCCGAGTAGCTGGGATTACAGGCACCCGCCACCACATCCGGCTACTTTTTGTATTTTTAGTAGAGACGGGGTTTCGCCATGTTGGCCAGGCTGGTCTCGAACTCCTGGCCTTAGGTGATCCACCCGCGTCGGCCTCCCGAAGTGCTGAGATGACAGGCATGAGCCACCGCGCTCGGCCTGGAACTTTCATTCATGCACTCCATAGACATCCCCCCAGCTTCCGCCAAACCAAGGATGCTCCTGAACGTGAAGGGGTTGAAGGAACGAAGGGTCCTCTAGCCAACCTTTGGGATACTTGAGTCTCATCCTCAGTAACCTCCACGGACAGCGGCCTTTGACTATGGCTTAGTGATGGGAAGTTCTCTCCCTCGGGGCAGCCCACTCCATCCTCAGGCAGCTCTAAGTGCTAGAAAGCCACTCCTTTAATTGCACAGAAATCTTCGCTTCTGTCTGTGGGTCGTGGCCTCATGACCCTGTGGGTCATGACTCTGCTCTGGCTACAATGGCCTTCTGCTTCTAGAACAGCCTTGCACTTGCTGCTCCCCTGCAGAAGGACTCTTCCGCCCCATGCCCTGTGCCCCCTCCCCACCACCCACTCAACACCTCTCACCAGCAGCTTCTTTATGTGGTCGCCCCTGTGCCCTTCAGGACTCAGCTCAAATGTCACTCTCTTGGAGAGGTCTTCCACCTCTTCCAGAGTCCCCACACATCCACTGGCTGCTCATGATCTCGATGCCCTGTGTGAGTTTCTTCAGCACACTGGTCATATTGGGAAATTCTCTTGTCTCTGTGTTTACATGTTTATCGTCTGTCTCTCCCACTAGGATGTGTGGCCCATGGAGGGCAGTACCCTGGTCTTCCTTGAGGGCCTGACCCAGAGCAGGATCACAATGGATAGTTGTGGGAGAAAGAAAGGACAGCAGGGAGGCTGGGCAGGGTGGCTGGCCGGGCGCGGTGCCTCACACCTGTAATCCTAGTGCTTTGGGAGGCTGAGGGGGGTGGATCATTTGAGGTTAGGAGTTCAAGACCAACCTGGTCAACATGGTGAAACCCCTGTCTCTACTAAAAATACAAAAAAAAAAAAAAAAAAAGCAGGGCGTATTGGCACATGCCTGTAATCCCAGCTACCCAAGAGGCTGAAGCAGGGAATTGCTTGAATCCGGGAGGCGGAGGTTGCAGTGAGCAGAGATCGCATCACTGCACTCCAGCCTGGGCAACAGACCAAGACTCCATCTTGGGGAAAAAAAAAAAGGATAGCAGGGAGGCCAGGTATGGTGGCTGGCTGGGCGTGGTGGCTGGCTGGGCATGGTAGCTCACGCCTATAATCCCAGCACTTTGGGAGGCCAAGGTGGGTGGATCACCTGAGGTCAGGAATTCGAGACCAGCCTGGCCAACATGGTGAACCCGGTCTCTACTAAAAATACAAAAATTAGCTGGGCCTGGTGGGGGAGCACCTGTCGTCCCAGCTACTCAAGAGGCTGAGACAGAAGAATCGCTTGAACCGGGAGGTGGAGGTTGCAGTGAGCCGAGATCACACTACTGCACTCCAGCCTGGGTGACAGAGTGAGACTCCATCTCAAAAAAAAAAAAAAAAAAAAGGATAGCAGGGGTGACCAGCCCATAGTCCTATCAGCAGCCCATTCCATCACCCAGAAATACAACTGCTCAGCTGTTCAAGGGGCACATCTGGCACAACGTCTGGCAGAGGAACAGTGTTCAATCCACACCCACCAAATAAATGAAGAAGCAAAGGAATATTCCTCATAGAGCCTTGGCCTCAGAACAGCAAGACCTTCCCTTCTCTCACTCTGGACTCTGCCCTGAGCTCTTGCAGCCTCAAAATGTAAGCATTTTCTTTGGTAGACACCTAACACATGGGGCCATACCCAAGCTTCTACTCCGTGGGAACCCTTCAGACAATTCTGATTCCTTCACCCTGCTGCCCAGGTGCAGACAGGATTAGAAACCAAAATACATTTATCCTTTACCCCTGTTAAATTGTGTCTACTACCTGGCCAGGTGTGGTGGCTCATGCCTGTAATCCCAGCACTTTGGCAGGCCAAGGCAGGCAGATCACCTAAGGGCAGGAGTTTGAGACCAGCCTAGTCAACATGGTGAAACCCCCGTCTCTACTAAAAATACAAAAATTAGCTGGGCATCGTGGCAGGCGCCTGTAATCCCAGCTACTCCGGAGGCTGAGGCAGGAGAATTGCTTGAACCCGGGAGGCAGAGGTTGCAGCAAGCCGAGATGGCACCATTGCATTCCACCCTGGGCAACAAGAGCAAAACTGTCTCAAAAAAGAATAAATAGATAAATAAACAAATAAATAAATACTGTCTACTGTAAGCATCCTTGCTAAAATGAATGAACGAATGAATGGTATCTACTGGACTTGGACCCGGAATGTATCTACTGGACTTGGACCTGGAATTCAGCTTCCAGGGCACTTTGGGTCCCAATTCTGCCATCTTGCCTGCTGGAATGGTACCCAGGTTCCTGCCATCAGCAATGTCACCAGGACACTGGCCACACCCTCCCTTACCAAACCACCTTTCAACACACTGAGTAGAACTCAGCCGATGGCAGTCCATTCACCAACCTCCTTAGCTGTCCCATCCCCCTGCCCATGTGGCTGTGTGTCATCTGCAAGGCCCTGACCACAGGAAGAAAGAACAATTGCTTGCTGAAACTCAGAAGCACAGTCTCCTGCTCCACCCCCAGGTCTAATTTTGAGTCTAGAAAACTAATCAGAAAAGCAAAAAGCTTCCCCTAGTAGGGTGAGTTCTTAGGGAACGCACTCCCCGATGTTGATCATCCATGTCTTCCTTGTCTAAGTGCCTCCAAACCTCCTCTTTAATAACCGACTCTGGAACTTGACTAGGACTGATGCTAAGTCCACCCATCTATAGTTTGCGGACACCACCTTCTTGCTCTTTGTAAAGAGGCTGGGCACAGTGGCTCACGCCTGTAATCCCAGCACTTTGGGAGACCGAGGCAGGCAGATCATGAGGTCAGGAGTTCGAGACCAGCCTGGCCAACATGGTGAAACCCTGTCTCTACTAAAAATACAAAATTAGCCGGGCGTGGTGATGCATGCCTGTAATCCCAGCTACTCGGGAGGCTGAGGCAGGAGAATCGTTTGAACCCAGGAAACGGAGGTTGCAGTGAGCCAAGATCGTGCCATTGCACTCCAGCCTGGGCAACAAGAGCAAAACTCCATCTCAAAGAAAAGAAAGAAAAAGAAAAAGAAATTACCGCCTCTTTCCCCCCACTTCAAGTACAAACCTTATTCTCTGAGAGGCAGTGCATAGTAGTTGAGAGCACTGCCACTTACTAGCTGTGACTTAAACTCTGTGCCTCAGTTTCCTCATCTGAAAAACAAGGACAACAATAGTACCTAGATCCTAGCATTGCTATGAAGATTCAATCAATTTATTCCTGCAAAGCATTTGCATGACACGTAACGGCAACTAAAAAAATAACTATTGGCTGAGCACAGTGGCTCACGTCTGTAATCCCAGCACTTTGGGAGGCAGAGGCAGGAGAATGGCTTGAACCTAGGAGATGACCAGCCTGGGCAACATAGGAAGACCCCATCTCTACAAAAATAAGAATAAAATGAAATAAATTAGCCATGCAAGGTGGTGCATGCCACTCTGGAGGCTGAACAGGAGGATTCCTTGAGCCCAAAAGTTTGAGGCTGTAGTAAGCCATGATCATCCCATTGCAGTCCAGCCTGTGTGATAGAGTGAGACCCTGTCTCAAAATAAATTAAATAAAATAATTAGAAACTATTGTGTTCACGCCTGTAATCCCAGCATCTTGATAGGCAGAGGTTGGTGGATCATCTGAGGTCAGGCGTTCGAGACCATGGCGAAACCCCGTCTCTACTAAAAATATAAAAAATTAGCTGAGCATGGTGCCACATGCCTGTAATCCCAGCTACTCAAGAGGCTGAAGGAGGAGAATCACTTGAACCCTGGAGGCGGTGGCTGCAGTGAGCCGAGATCGTGCCATTGCACTCCAGGCTGGGTAACAAGAGTGAAACTCCATCTCAAAAAAAAAGAAAACTATTGTGGCTGAGTCAGGAGGATCACTTGAGCCCAGGGGTTCAAGGCCAGCATGGGCAACACAGTGAGACCCTATTTCTTAAAAAAAATTAATATTCTATCACAAAAATGAATTCAGTCACTATCTCAGTGACTATATGGCAGACTCTTCTTCAAGTCCTCTGGCATGTAGCCTTCCCATGTATGAAATCTGAAGTTATGTGGCTGGGCACAGTGGCTCACGCCTATAATCCCAGCGCTTTGGGAGGCCGAGGTAGGTGGATCACCTGAGATCAGGAGTTTGAGACCAGCCTGGCCAAGATGGTGAAACCCTGACTCTACTAAAAATACAAAAATTAGCCAAGTATGGTGGCAGGTGTCTGTAATCCCAGCTACTCGGGAGGCTGAGGCAGGAGAATCGCCTCCAGGAGGCAGAGGTTGCAGTGAGCCAAGATCGCGCCATTGTACTCCAGCCTGGGCGACAAGAGCAAAACTCCATCTAAAAAAACAAACAAAACAAAACAAACAAAAAAACGGCTTTGATGGGGAAAGTGGAAAGAAAGGCCCCAGGTTGGGTGTGGCAGAGGCCTTGGGAAGGGCTGTGGCTGCAGAAGGGTTGCCAGGATGCCTCTGTTGTGACTGCCGATGCTGGCCATACGTGTCCAGTACTGCGGGAATAGTGGGCAGGGGTCTTGGAGCAAGGATCTGGGTCAGGAAAAGCCCTCATCTCCCAGCCCCCTACCCAGACTCAGGATCCCAGCTGGAATCTCTGGCATGGGAAAGGAGGCAGACAAAGAAGGCAGGGCTGGCTGCAAGTCAAAGCAAAGGGTGCCCAGCAAATTGACCTGCCACTCTCCCTCCAGAGAGGAAAGAACCAGGGATCTCCAGTCTTTGGTCTTTTGTTTTGTTTTGTTGGTTTTTTTGTTTGTTTTATGTTTGTTTGTTTGTTTGTTTGTTTTTTGAGACAGAGTCTCCCTCTGTTGCCCAGGCTGGAGTGCAGTGGTGCAATTGCGGCTCACTGCAACCTCTGCCTCCAGGGTTCAAGAGATTCTCCTGTCTCAGCTACTCAATCCCGAGTAGCTGAGATTACAGGCATGTGCCACCATGCTCAGCTAATTTTTGTATTTTTAGTAGAGACGAGTTTTCACCATGTTGGCCAGGCTGGTCTTGAACTCCTGATCTCAAGTGATCCACCCACCTCAGCCTCCCAAAGTGCTGGGATTACAGGCATGAGCCACTGAGCCCAACCAATCTCCAGGCTTTGTAAATCTCTGCAGTCATATTTCACTGGAGACTTATAATCTCCCAAGAGAAGGCAGGGAAAGTATGACCCCATCTGTTTTATAGAGGAGAAAACAGAGGCGGTGAGTTGCCTCAGTGCATTCGAGGTGGGACAAGCATCCAGGCTGATAAATTCTTTCCTAGAAGGCCTCCCCATCACTGAGGGCAAAGTTCCCCATGGTGGATTTGTGGACCAGCGCGGAGCTCACTTCGTAAGTACCAGCTGAGGGGCCTGGACCGAGGCCAAAGAATGTGAGGGTCAAGGCAGAAGGCCCCTTTACCTGGAGGGAGACTCGAGGTCAGCCCGGCTGAGGATGCGATGCTGCTGCGGGCTGTAGAGCCACTGGAAGGCCGTCAGTGTCCTCTCCTCGATTCGGAACCGCCCTTCCTGCACGTACCTGTGGGCAGGACAGGAGAGAGTGAGGAGGTGACCGAGCTCTGCAGAGCTCCTTGGGAGAGAGTCAGCCCTGCTTGCCGGAGAGCTGCTGAGAGGCACCTGTTTACAAATATCCCTCCTGCTCATCTACCAGAAAGCCTTGTTTCCAGAGGGCCATCATTAAGATTCCCTGAAGAGGAGGCAGCTAGAAGGATCAGATTTCAACTCAATAAATGGAAAAGCTTTCTTTTCTTCTTTTTTTTTTTTTTTTTTTTTTTTTTGTTTTGAGACTGAGTCTCTCTCTGTTGCCCAGGCTGGAGAGCAGTGGTGCAATCTCGGCTCACTGCAACCTCCGCCTCCCAAGTTCAAGCGATTCTCCTGCCTCAGCCTCCCAGGTAGCTGGGATTACAGGCGCCCGCCACCACGCCCAGCTAATTTTTTGTATTTTTAGTACAGACGGGGTTTCACCAAACATGGTGAAACAAGGCCAGGATGGTCTCAATCTCCTGACCTCGTGATCCACCCGCCTCGGCCTCCCAAAGTGCTGGGATTACAGGCATGAGCCACCACGCCCAGCCCCTTTATTTTATTTTATTTTTTTTTTAGAGAAATGGTTTCACTTTCTCTCCAGCCTAGAGTGCAGGGGCGCAATTATAGTTCACTGCAGCCTCCAACTTGTGGACTTTTTTAGAGACAGGATCTTGCTAAGTTGCCCAGGCTGGTCTTGAACTCCTGGCCTCAAGCGATCTTCCTGCCTGGGCCTCCAAAAGTGCTGGGTTTACAGGAGTGCGCCACTGAGCCTAGCCATGGACTTCTCGATTTCACAGCAGAAGGGCTGCTCTGGAGCAGGGGTCAGGAGTCAGCACTCAAGATTAGGTCTTCTAGAATCTCCATTGTCTCTCCCAGGCTCCCAGCTGCTCTATGGAAGGATCGGGGAAGCTGGGCTGGCACAGTAAACACAAAAGGAAGGTGGTCTCCCTCCTACCCTGGCCAACCCCTCCTGAAAGAACCATGGATCTATTCATTAATTCAACTTTTTTTTTTTTTTGAGACAGAGTTTCGCTCTTGTCACCCAGCCTAGAGTGCAATGGTTTGATCTCAGCTCACTGCAACCTCTGCCTCCCAGGTTCATGTGATTCTCCTCCCTCAGTCTCCTGAGTAGCTGGAATTACAGGCATCCACCACCATGCCTGGCTAATTTTTGTATTTTTAGTAGAGATGGGGTTTCACCATGTTGGCCAGGCTGGTCTGGAACTGCTGACCTCAGGTGATCCGCCCGCCTCGGCCTCCCAAAGTACTGGGATTACAGGCATGAGCCACCATGCCCAGCCTAATTCAACATTTATTGAGTGCCTATGATGATAAACAAAACTGACGTAGTCCCTGCCCTCCTGTGGGGAGAGAAACCATCCAATAATCACATGAATAAATGTATAATTACAAACAGGCACTCTGATACATTACCGGTGGGAATGTCACTTGGTACAACCGCTCTGGAAGACAACCTGACAACATCTGTCTGAATTCCAAATGCATTTCCCTTTTATCCCAATAATCCCCTTTGGGGGATTTATCCAGGGATTCCAGCAAGTGGACAATGCTTGCTGTGGGATTGTCTATAATAGGAAAAGACTGAGGGCGACCCATGCACCCTTCAGTAGTGAGCTAAATAAATTACAATAAAGAAATAAAAAGCTATAATAAATTGGCCAGGTGCAGTGGCTCACGCCTGTGATCCCAGCACTTTGGGAGGCCGAGACCGGTGGATCACGAGGTCAGGAGATCGAGATCATCCTGGCTAATACAGTGAAACCTCATCTATTAAAAATACAAAAAAAAAATTAGCCGGGCATGGTGGCAGGCGCCTGTAGTCCCAGCTACTCGGGAGGCTGAGGCAGGAGGATAGCATGAACCCGGGAGGCGGAGCTTGCAGTGAGCCAAGATCGCACCACTGCACTCCAGCCTGGGTGACAGAGCGAGACTCCGTCTCAAAAAAAAAAAAAAAAAGTTATAATAAATTATGGTACATCCATATAGTAAAGCCATGTGTGGCCATAAAACATGTTGTAAATGAGGGTGTTCCCATGTGCTATCCTGCCAAGATCTCCAAGGCACATTGTTCAGAGGGAAAAATCAAGTGCAGGGCCTCATGGGTGACTGACGTTAAAAAGGGGGGAGGGAATAAAGCAGGAATTCATATTCGCTTATCTTTACCTATAGAAACTCTGGAGACACAAAAGCTAATAAAAGTCACCTCCTGAGTTCGGGGAAGAGAGAAGAGGGTGGATGAGGGCATGGGAAAGTGACCTTTTCACAATGTGTCATACAGGAAAGAGATTACCTATTCCAACTTTTTTTTTTTTTTGAGACAGAGTCTCACTCTGTCGCCCAGGCTGGAGTGCAGTGGCATGATCTCAACTCACTGCAACCTCTGCTGCCTGCGTTCAAGTGATTCTCCTCCCAAGCAGCTGGGATTACAGGCACCTGTCACGACACCCAGTTAATTTTTGTGTTTTTAGCGGAGACGGGGTTTCACCATGTTGGCCAGGCTGGTCTCGAACTCCTGACCTCGTGATCCACCCACCTCGGCCTCCCAGAGTGCTGGGATTACAGGCGTGAGCCACCACGCCTGGCCACCGATTCCAAATCTTTAACATGGGAGAAAACTGGGGGGGTGCCTGCCTGTCAGCCTGTATCATTACAAACTGGATAAAGTGCTATGAAAACAAAAAAAAATGTGCAGCTGCCCTGATGTTGCCCAGTGGGGCACAGGGGATTTGCTGGGGGAGGGGACTTCCCATAAGTCCTCTCCGGGGAGAGGCAGTTTGAGCTGAGCTCTAAAGGACAGATAAGGAGGACCCTGTTAGACAGTTGGGGGTGCTACAATCAAATAGCATAGACTGCATGGCTTAAATGACAGAAATGTATCTCTCAGTTCTGGAGGCTGGGACGTCCTAAGATTGAGGTGCCAGTGCCTGGTGAGGGCCCTCTTCCTGGCGTGCAGACGCCCATTGCATCCTCACATGGCAGGGACACAAAGCATCCCTCTCATGCATCTTCATATACAGACACTAATCCCATTCATGAGGGCTCCACTTTTTTTTTTTTTTAGACGGAGTCTTTCTCTGTCACCTGGGCTGGAGTGCAATGGCATGATCTCGGCTCATGGCAACCTCCACCTCCTAGATTCAAGCAGTTCTCCTGCCTCGGCCTCCTGAGTAGCTGGGATTACAGGCATCCCCACGCCAGCTAGTAATGCTGCTGTTGTTGTTGTTGTTTAGAGACGAGTCTCGCTCTGTCGCCCAGGCTGGAGTGCAGTGGCGCGATCTCGGCTCACTGCAAGCTCCGCCTCCTGGGTTCACGCCATTCTCCTGCCTCAGCCTCCCAAGTAGCTGGGACAATTTTTTGTATTTTTAGTAGAGACGGGCTTTTGCCATGTTGGCCAAGCTGGTCTCGAACTCCTGACCTGGTGATTCTCCCACCTTGGCCTCCCAAAGTGCTGGGATTACAGGCGTGAGCCACTGCGCCCGGTCAAGGGCTCCACTTTCAAGACCTCCCTCCCTCCCAAAGGCCCTGTCTCCTAAATCCATCACAGTTCGGGGCTAGGATTTCAACCTATGAATTTCGGGGGACACAAACATTCAGTTCGTAACAAGGACTCACTGGGAGAAAGGAGCCGTGGTAGAATGGGCCCCAGGGTGCAGAGGACGCACGGTGTCCTGGATCTAAAAGAGGTTGGGCTGCTGCAGAGCACAAGGCTGCCACCGCCCCCATGGCCGCCCAACCACAGCATCTGTCCTCGCCAGTCTCTTTCCACTCTCCTCCACATAATGCAGTGGGTGTGTTGAGAAGATCATCCTGGCTGCTGGGTGGAAAATAATAGGACGGCCAGGTTAGATGCTTTGTTTGTTTATTTGGAGACAGGGTCTCAGTCTGCCGCCCAGGCTGGAGTGCAGTGGCGAGATCTCGGCTCACTGCAACCTCCACCTCCCAGGTTCAAGCAATTCTCGTGCCTCAGCCCCCCGAGTAGCTGGGATTACAGGGGCTCGGCACCATGCCTGGCTCATTTTTTTGTATTTTTAGTAGAGAGGGGGTTTCACCATGTTGGCCAGGCTGCTCTTGCTGAAACTCTTTTTTTTTTTTTTTGAGATGGAGTCTCGCTCTGTCACCCAGTCTGGAGTGCAGTGGTGCGATCTCGGCTCACTGCAAGCTCCACCTCCTGGGTTCATGCCATCCTCCTGCTTCAGCCTCCCAAGTAGCTGGGACTGCAGGCACCCACCACCATGCCCGGCTAATTTTTTGTATTATTTTAGTAGAGATGGGGTTTCACCGTGTTAGCCAGGATGGTCTCGATCTCCTGACCTCAAATGATCCACCTGCCTTGGCCTCCCAAAGTGCTGGGATTACAGGCGTGAGCCACCGTGCCCTCTCTGTTTGTTTTTTAGAAACAGGGCCTCAGTATGTTGCCCAGGCTGGTCTCCTGGGCTCAAGCAATCCTCCTGCCTCAGCTTCCTGAGTAGCTGGGATTACAGGTGTGAGCTACCACTCCTGGCTCAGGTAAGATGGGGCGACTTGAGAGTGTGCTAAGGAAGTGGTGCTGGCAGGACCTGGTGCTGGGCAGGACACAGGTGAGAAGACAAGCAGCAACATCATTCCCCCATTCCTGGTTTGTGCAGGTGGCTGGCTGCGGAGCCATCTGTACTGGATGAGGACAGCTTTGAGAGGAAAGATTACAACTTCCATTTGGGACATGTCCCTCCTCTGTGACCTGCTTCCTGTCCCAAAGTGACTCCTCTCCTGTAAAACCTGGCTCAAAAGTAGGCTCCTCCAGGAAGCCCACCCTGATTAATCCCATCCTATTCTGAGCATAAGTAGGCTCCTCCAGGAAGCCCACCCTGATTAATCCCATCCTATTCTGAGCATAAGTAGGCTCCTCCAGGAAGCCCAACCTGATTAATCCCATCCTGTTCTGATCATGAGTTTCCCTGTCTTTCCCCATCCTTGGGTTCCTCAGAATTCAGCCCTGGGTGACAGGCTCTTGCCATCTCTGTGGGAGAAACTGATAACACTGATGAACTGGTAAACCTGGTTGCCTCCGAGGAGGGAGCTTAGTGCCTGGGGAGCCCTGTCACTGCTTTAGACCCTTTTGAATGAGAACCATGTGACTATATTGTATTTTTATGTTTTATTTTTTATTTTTTTTGAGACGGAATCTCACTCTGTTTTTATTTTTATTTTTTGAGACGGAGTCTCGCTGTGTCACCCAGGCAATGGCACAATCTAGGCTCACTGCAACCTCCACCTCCCAGGTTCGTGCGATTCTCCTGCCTCAGCCTCCCGAATAGCTGGGATTACAGGCACCCGCCACCATGCCTGGCCAATTTTTGTATTTTTAGTAGAGACAGGGTTTCACCATGTTGGCCAAGCTGGTCTCGAACTCCTGACCTCAAATGATCCGCCCACCTCAGCCTCCCAAAGTGCTGGGATTACAGGCGTGAGCCACTGCACACAGCCTATTTTATATTTTTTAAAAGGTAAATACCTTTTTAAAAAAAATTTAAGATCTCTTCTGATTATGACATCATCGTAGGTTGCTAGGGCCAGAAAAATCCCAAGAAGTCACTCAACTGGTCCAGCAGCTTTATTTCATAGATGAGGATGTGAAGCCCAGCACAGGCACAGGGTCTCTCCCAGGCTGACAGACCACACATCACATCAGGCTGTCCTTGACCCCACCGGGCACACACATGTCTCCAGGCTGAAAGAAGAGCAGGCTCACTCAGGAGCCATCCCCCACTCCAACCCCATCACTCACCCTTGCCACTGGTGGAATACAGCCTCGGCCACAGGCACAGCCTTCACCTCCTGGCCCCACCCAGCCTCCCCTCCCCTCCTCCTGCTCTCCACCCTCATCTCCCAGAGGCTGTGAATGAGGGATTTTCTTTTATTCTTTATTCTTTTTTTTTTTTTTTTTGAGACAGAGTCTCGCCGTGTCACCCAGGCTGGAGTGCAGTGGTACAATCTCGGCTCATTGCAACCTCCGCTTCCCAAGTTCAAGAGATTCTCCTGCCTCAGCCTCCCTAGTAGCTGGGATTACAGGCACCAGCCACCACGCCCAGCTAATTTGTATTTTTAGTAGAGACAGGGTTTCACCATGTTGGCCAGGCTGGTCTCGAACTCCTGACTTCAGGATCCACCTGCCTCAGACTCCCAAAGTGCTGGGATTCCAGGCGTGAGCCGCCGTGCCCAGCCTTCCTTAACCTTGATCACAGCATTTCTCTCTGCCTGCCTGGACATGAGTTATTTATGTGCCTATCTGTCTCCCCACTGGAGTACAAAGCCTGTATCTGATCCATCTCTGAAATCCCCACAACATCCTTCCACAACCCTCTGATCTTCGAAGCCAGCCTGCTGTAAAAATCACAGCAACAACAGTGATCAACTTACTGCATCCTCGGAATGCTCTGACACAGATGATCCCCACTAACGAATTCAACTTGTTAACGTAGAAAATATGTTTGCTGAACTGGATTGCATTGAATATAAGGAAAAATAAACTGCCATCCCCAACTATCTTCCCTATCACCTTGCCGTGTGTCTGAACTCCCGCTGAACACTACACTGAGGGAGAGTAACTGCTACACAGGGCAAACCTTTCCAATCACTATCAGCCACTCAAACTTCGACAAGAAGGCTGGGTGTGGTGGCTCACACCTGTAGTCCCAGTACTTTCAGAGGCTGAGGTAGGAGGATTGCTTGAGTCCGGGAGTTCGAGACCAGCGTGGGTCAACGTGACAAAACCCTATCTCTACAAAAGATAAATAATTAGCCAGGGATGGTGGCGTGCACCTATAGCCCCAGCTACCAAGGAGGCTGAGGCAGGAGGATCACTTGAAGTGAAGAGACCCAGTGCTATGGCCCAAATTTTTGTGTCCCCACGAAATTTCTATGTTGAAATCCTAACCTAAGCTGGGTGCAGTGGCTCACGCCTGTAATTCCAGCACTTTGGGAGGCCGAGGTGGGTGGATCACGAGGTCAGGAGATAGAGACCATCCTGGCTAACATGGCGAAACCCCGTCTCTTCTAAAAAGACAAAAAATTAGCCGGGCATGGTGGCGGGCGCCTGTAGTCCCAGCTACTCAGGAGGCTGAGGCAGGAGAATGGCGTGAACCCGGGAGGCAGAGCTTGCAGGGAGGCAGAGCTTGCAGTGAGCCGAGATCACACCACTGCGCTCCAGCCTGGGTGACAGAGGGAGACTCCGTCTCAAAAAAAAAAAAAAAAAAGATATATAAACGGACAATAACTACATGAAAAGATGCTCAACGTCATCAGCCATCAGGGAAATGCAAACGAAAACCACAATGAGACACCATTTGGCACTCACTAGGATGGCTATAAGCAAAGATAGAGATAATAAAAAGTGTTTATGGGGATGTGGAGAAACCAGAACCTTCATACACAGCTGGTACACATTACCACGCCCGGCACCAATTTATTCATTTTATTGTATTTATTTTCTCAAATAAATTCTGCGACCTGTACTTCACCATTTTACTCAAGGGACTAGAGCATCCTTGAATTCTGGTATCCCCAAGGGTGCTGAAACCAATCCCCCATGGATACAAAGGGACAACTGTATATACCTTTGATGATATGATGCAAATGGCACCCCCCTGGCGGGGTGCAGTGCCTCACACCTGTAATCCCAGCACGTTGGGAGGCCAAGGGGGGCGGATCACCTGAGCCTGGGCGTCTGAGACCAGCCTGGCCAACATGGAGAAACTCCGTCTCCACTAAAAATACAAAATTAGCTGGGAGTGGTGGCACATGCCTGTAATCCCAGCTGTTTGGGAGACTGAGGCAAGAGAATTGCTTGAACCCGGTGGGCAGAGGTTGTGGTGAGCTGAGATCACGCCATTGCACTCCAGCTTGGGCAACAAGAGTGAAAACCCATCTCAAAAAAAAAAAAGAAAGACCAAAAAGAGAAAATGGCACCCCACCGGCCAGGCTCAGTGGCTCACTCCTGTAATCCCAGCACTTTGGGAGGCCAAGATGGGTGGATCATTTAACGTCAGGAGTTCAAGACCAGCCTGGCCAACAAGGTGAAACCTCATCCCTAATAAAAATACAAAAATTAAATAGGCATGGTGGGTGCACACACCTGTAATCCCAGCTACTCGGGAGGCTGAGGCAGGAGAATCACTTGACCCTGGGAGGCAGATGTCATAGTGAGCAGAGATGGTGCCACTGTACTACAGCCTGGGCAACAGAGCAGGTCACTGTCTCAAAAAAAAAAAAAAAGAAAGAAAGAAGGAAAGAAAAAAGAAAATGGGCCGGGTGGGGTGGCTCACACCTGTAATCCCAGCACTTTGGGAGGCCGAGGCGGGCGGATCACCTGAGGTCACGAGTTCAAGATCAGCCTGGACAACATGGAGAAACTAAAAATACAAAAAATTAGCCGGACGTGGTGGCGCATGCCTGTAATCCCAGATACTCGGGAGGTTGAGGCAGAAAAATCGCTTGAACCTGGGAGGCAGAGGTTGCAGTGTGCAGAGATCACACCATTGCACTCCAGCCTGGACAACAAGAGTGAAACTCTGCTCAAAAAAAAAAAAAAGAAAGAAAGAAAATGGCACCCATCCCTGTGATCCTCCTCCTCGAAACTCATAACCCCAGTTTAATCATGAGAAAAACATCAGACAAATCCCAACTGAGTAAGTGGCAATCTACAAAATATGAGCAGTACTCCTCAAAAACTGTCAAGATTATCAAAAACAAGGAAAGTCTGAAAAGCTTTCACAGCTAAGAGGAGCTCAAGGAAGCACAGGAACTAAATGTAATGTGGTATCTTGAATGGGGCCCTAGAACAGGGAAAGGACATTAGGGAAAATTAAGATTTACCGTAAGTAAAAAAAAAAAAGTGAAAGTTGGCCAGGTGCAATGGCTCATGCCTGTAATCCCAGCACTTTGGGAGGCCAAGGTGGATGGATCACCTGAGGTCAGGAGTTCGAGACCAGCCTGGCCAACGTGGTGAAACCCTGCCTCTACTAAAAATACAAAAATTACCCAGGTGTGGTGGCACACACCTGTAATCCCAGCTACTCGGGAGGCTGAGGCAGGAGAATTGCTTGAACCCAGGAGGCAGAGGCTGCAGTGAGCCGAGATTGCACCATTACACTCCACCCTGAGCAACAGAGCAAGACTCCATCTCAAAAAAAAGTGCAAGTTAACGAGATTATTTTCCTTTTTTTTTGAGGCGGAGTCTCGCTCTGTTGCCCAGGTTGGAGTGCAGTGGCATGATCTCAGCTCACTGAAATCTCCACCTCCCGGGTTCACCCCATTCTCCTGCCTCAGCCTCCCCAGTAGCTGGGACTACAGGTGCCCCCCACTATGCCCGGCTAATTTTTTGTATTTTTAGTAGAGACGGGGTTTCACTGTGTTAGCCAGGATGGTCCAAGAGACCATTTTTCATCAGTGAGATTGGCCAAGATTTTAAAGTTTGTTAATAGCAGCATGAGCAAAATTGTGAAGAAACTGGCATGTCACACATCACTGGAGATAATATAAAATGGTACAACTTCTTTGGAGGTCAGGTTGGCAATATCTTTTTCAATATGCACATGTTTTTACCCTGCAATTTCACTTTGAAGAATATATCCAACCAGGCGCCAGGCGTGGTGGCTCAAATCTATCATCTCAACACTTTGGGAGTCAAATGCATCCCTTGAGCCCAGGAGTTTCAGACCAGCCTGGGCAACATGGCAAAAACCTGCTTCTATAAAAAATACAAAGAATTGTCCGGGCGCGGTGTCGCACGCCTGTAATCCCAGCATTTTGGGAGGCCAAGGTGGGTAAATCACCTGAGGTCAGGAGTTTGAGACCAGCCTGGCCAACATGGTGAAATCCCATCTCTACTAAAAATACAAAAATTAGCCGGGTGTGGTGGCAGACGCCTGTAATCCCAGCTACTCCTGGGGCTGAGGCAGGAGAATTGCTTGAACATGGGAGGCGGAGGTTGCAGTGAGCCGAGGTTGCACCATTGCACTCCAGCCTGGGCGACAAGAGTGAGACTCTGTCTCAAAAAATAAAAAATAAAATACAAAAAATTAGCTGGGCTTGGTGGCACGTGCCTGTAATCCCAGTTACTCAGAGGGCCGAGGTGGAAGGATCACCTGATCCTGGGGGTTAGAGGCTACAGTGAGCTGTGATTGAGCCACTGCACTCTATCCTGGGTGATAGAGCAAGACTCTGTCTCAAAAAATAAAAAATAATAAAGTATCCAAACACTATCTTTGCACAAGTATGCACAGATACAGATTCAAGAATGTTCATTGCCACAATGCTTGTAATATCAAAATATTCAAAATACTTGAAAGATTATCAGTAGAGGTTAGGTAAAGGAACGATGACTCAAGGCTAGGCACAGTGGCTCACGCCTGTAGCCCCAGCACTTTGGGAGGCTGAGGTGGGAGGATCCCTTGAGCCCAGGAGTTTGAGACCAGCCTGGACAACACAGCAAGACCCCACCTCTGAAAAAAAAAAAGATGTAAAAGCTAGCCAGACGTGGTGGCTCTCGATGGTAGCCCTCACCTGTGGCCCCAGCTACATGGGAAGCTGATGGAGGAGGATCACTCAGGCCTGGGAAGTCGAGGCTGCAGTGAGCTGTGATCGCCACTGCACTCCAGCCTCAGTGGCGTTGTTTGAGCTCCTGAATCTAGCTGTGCCTGAAACATGAAGAGCTCCTAGAGTTTTTCAGCTCAGTGAGTCAATAAATTCCCTTTTTCTTTGAAGCCAGTTTGAGTTGATTTCTACAATTTACAAGCGAAAGAATCCTGATTCATTAAAAGGGAAAGTAAACTGAGTCAGTGGGAAGTCCTAGATCCAGGGGCCACGGCTGGAGCATGGCATGGATTCAGAGGGTATCTCGGCCTCAGATGTGCACCCTGCCAGGCTGCCTAACCACTCAAGTCACATCTTCAGGACCTTCTCAGAAAGATGAGCTTTTATCTGGGGTGAGGGGTGACCCCAAACCCAATTACGGCACTCAAAATGATTCATGCGGCTGGGCGTGGTGGCTCACACTTCTAATCCCAGCACTTTGGGAGGCCGAGGCAGGCGGATCACAAGGTCAGCAGATCAAGACCAGCCTGGCCAATATGGTGAAACTCTCTCTCTACTAAAATACAAAAAATTAGCCAGGCATGGTGGTGCGTGCCTGTAATCCCAGGTACTCAGGAGGCTGAGGCAGGGGAATCACTTGAACCTAGGAGGCAGAGGTTGCAGTGAGCCAAGATGGCACCACTGCACTCCAGCCTGGGCAACAGAGGTAGACTCTATCTCAAAAAAAAAAAAGGGGGGGGGGGGGCCAGGCTCAGTGGCTCACATCTGTAATCCCAGCACTTTGGGAGGCCGAGGCAGGCGAATCACGAGGTCAGGAGATCGAGACCATCCTGACTAACACGGTGAAACCCTATCTCTACTAAAAATACAAAAAATTAGCCAGGCGTGGTGGCGGGCGCCTGTAGTCCCAGCTACTCAGGAGGCTGAGGCAGGAGAATGACGTGAACCCGGGAGGCGGAGCTTGCAGTGAACGGAGATTGCGCCTCTGCACTCCAGCCTGGGCAACAGAGCGAGATCATCTCAAAAAAAAAAAAAAAAAAAAGATTCATGCATCATCAGGTCCAGCCCAAGAAACAACCCAGCAGACAGTGCCAGGAGCAAGAGTTGGGAGGATGAGTCAAAACAGGCATCCAAGCTCTACACCTTAAATCTCTTCCTATTTCTTCTGTGAAGTGAGGGAACTGATCTGGAAGGTCTGGGGTGCTGGGGTGATCCTCCTCTCTTTATACCTCTGCCTCCTTCTGTTCCAGTTTTAGTCCTTGTGGTGGCAAGGTGGTCATCAGTGGCCCAGATCAACACTCAGTGGAGACAGAGCTTCCCTGTCTCAGTGGTTCCAGCCCAGTTCCCATGATGTCATGTCACTGGCCTGACCTAGGTCACATGCCCATCCTTGAGCCAGGCGCTGTGGTCCGGCAATGGAATGCTTTGTCATTTTGAGGAAAGGGACATTAACTGCCCACCTCCCCTGACGTAATTCAAAAGTAGATTAACTCTGCCGGGGGCGCGGTGGCTCATGCCTGTAATTCCAGCATTTTGGGAGGCTGGAGTGGGTAGATTGCTTGAGCCCAGGAGTTCGAGACTAGCTATGGGCAATATGGTGAAATTCCACCTCTACAAAAAAATACAAAAATTAGCTGGGCGTGATGGCCCATGCCTGTAGTCCCAGCTACTTGGGAGGCTGAGGTGGGAGGATCACTTGAGCCTGGGAGGTGGAGGCTGCAGTGAGCGGAGATTGCACCACTGCACTCCAGCCTGGGTGACAGAGTGAGACCCTATCTCAAAAAAAAAAATTAAATAAAGGAGATTAATTCTACTTTTATCTGGTTTCTCTATTGGAGCTTCACTTGAAGAGTGATTCCACTGCTAGCTAATATACTTGGAAACCCCTTGGCACCTCCTGCTCTGACACTGTGGAATTTTCTGACAATGTGAACTTGGATGTGTGGCCATGCTGGGTGGAACCATCCAGGAAATAAGCAAAACAGAGGAGCAGTTAAGCTCCTGAGCAAGACCTGGTTCAAACCTTGCCTCTGCTATGCGCTTGTTGGGTGACCTTGAATCCTTTTCCCTCTCTGACCCTCGGCTTCCTCATCTTTAGTAAAATGGAGGTGCTAATACCTTCCTCTCAGTGTGTGCCTGAATCCTGACTACTCTAGAGCCACGGGAGGTGCTGGGGAAGCCCACGTTGCTATTATCGATGACATTATTGTTCATTGTATGCAGGCTACAGAACGTACCTTCAAAGGTGCTCTCTGACCCTGCTGTGGGTGGAATGATTTGGGATGGGGAGGAGTCCCAGGCGGACATTCTCTTTTGAATCTTGGAGTCCTCCGAGGTCCGGGGCAGGCTGTGCAGGCTGCCCTAAGCTCCAAGTGCCGCCAAGCAGAGGTCAGGCCCCTGGCTGAAGCTGTCCTGAACATTCGGACACCTGGACCCCTGGGACGTGGGTTCGGGGACCCAGCTCAGGTGACTCGACAGCGCTGCGTCTGAAACCTCTGAGCCTGCAGTCCGGTAACCTGACACCGCAGGCTCTGACTTCCCAGCGGGCCAGGACTGCGGAGGGGGAAAGGGCGACTGCCCCGCTACACGGGGACCCCTCTCCTGCCCTTGTCTCCTAGGCCCCCTTCTCTACGCCCCGTCCCCAGAGTGCACACCCCCAGGGGCTCCTGTGTTTTGGGGCTAAAGCACCCCTTTCCACGCGAGGGTTGGGGGCTGTGGGTGGTGCCCTCTCGGGGCCCAAGTCCAGAGCCCTGCCCCGGGCGGCAGAAGGAACGGGGGGAGGCACAAATGGGAAAGCTGAAGGGGGCGAAGGGGAAAGCGGAAGCCCCGTGCGAGTGTCAAAGCTGAAGGGCAGGGAAAGGGCGCCCCTGCGGGACGGGGAGCGGGTCCCCCCGAAGCCTGACGCCTCGCACAGGGTGTCCGTCGCCCATCTCTTTGGAAAGCCGCAGAGACCCGGCGCGGGGACGCGGGGTGGTGGGGACCGGAGGGGGTGGTAGAAACCAGGCAGCCGGCGCCCCTCCGCCCACCCAGGCCCCGCAGCCTCAGCCCGGGAAGAAACTTTGGGCCCGCGCCCCGCTGCTTCCCGCGCCGGCCGGGCCTCGGGGTTCGCTCCCGCATTAGGCCCCGCGCCGTCCGGGGCCCACTCACCAGCGCACCAGCTGCCAGCGCTTCTCCCCCGGCGCCCGGCGGCCCGCCATGCCTCGCCCGGCCGCTCCCTGCCCTCAGCGAGCCGCACGGTGGAGGAAGCTCGGCTGCCGCAGGCCGGTGTCCGGGGCGCGCTCGTGGGGAGGGTGCGGCGCTCAGACCCCGCCCCTGGAGGCGGCTGGACCCGGGTCAGCGCTGGCCCGGCAGAACGGGCGGGACAGCGGCCTCTCCCCGTCCGGGTCTCTCCCCGCCGCGCTGAGGAGCCGGGTTTCTGGGGAGGACTGGGCGAGGAGTCTGGCTCCCCGAGTCCTACTGACGCGCTGAGAGACCAGGCTGCTCATTGCCTCGTTCTCTGCCTTACTGCCTTAGGAAACCCGTTCTACCTACCCAGGAAGTGATGCGTAAAAAAGTAAACTACACGGCCGGGCGCAGTGGCTCACGCCTGTAATCTCAGCACTTTGGGAGGCCGAGGTGGGCGGATCACGCGGTCAAGAGATCAAGACCACCCTGGCCAACATGGTGAAACCCCGTCTCTATTAAAAATAGAAAACTTAGCGGGGCGTGGTGGCGCCTGCCTGTAATCCCAGCTACTCGGGAGGCTGAGGCAGGAGAATCGCTTGAATCGGAGAAGCGGAGGTTGCAGTGAGCAGAGATCACGCCATTGCACTCCAGCCTGGGCAACAGGGCAAGACTCTGTCTCAAAAAAAACAAAAAACGAAAAAAGAAAGAAAGAAAAGAAAAATACGTAGATAAGTATCGTCATTATATTAAAGTGAGGATAGGTTTTTTTTAAGCATGACATCAGTGGCAGAAGCCACAAAGGAAGAGATTAATGGATTTGACTAAAATAAAAATGTTTAATATCTGCACATCAAAAAACACAATAAGCAAAATTAAAAGGCAAATGTCAGCCATTTGTGGTGGTATATGCCTGTAGTCCCAGCTACTTAAGAGTCTGAGGCAGGAGGATCACTTGAGCCAGGAGTTCAAGTCTGTTGAGTGCTATAAACATACCTGGGAATAGCCACTGCCACTCCAGCCTGGGCAACATAGCAAGACCCTGTCTCTCTCTCTCTCTCTCTCTCTATATATATATATATATATATAAAGTCAAATGTCAAACTGGTTTAAAAAATGTGTGCCCCATGAGTGGTGGCTCATGCCTGTAATCCCAGCACTTTGGGAGGCCAAGGCAGGCAGATCACAAGGTCAGGAGATGGAGACCATCCTGGCCAACACGGTGAAACCCCCGCTCTACTAAAAATACAAAAAATTAGCCGTGCGTGGTGGCGGGTGCCTGTAGTCCCAGCTACTCGGGAGGCTGAGGCAGGAGAATGGCGTGAACCTGGGAGGCAGAGGGCAGAGCTTGCAGCGAGCCAAGATCGCGCCACTGCACTCCAGCCTGGGCGACAGCACGAGACTCCATCTCAAAAAAAAAAAAAAAAAAAAGAAAGCATGCCCCATGATCATGGCAGCATTATTCACAATAGCCAAGAGGTGGAGGCCACCTAAATGTTCATCAATGGATGAATGGATAAACAAAATGTGGTATATATGGCCGGGCATGGTGGCTCACGCCTGTAATCCTAGCACTTTGGGAGGCTGAGGCGGGCAGATCACGAGGTCAGGAGATCGAGACCATCCTGGCCAATATGATAAAACCCCATCTCTACTAAAAAATACAAAAATTAGCCTCCACCTCCTGGATTCAAGCGATTCTCCTACCTCAGCCTCCCGAGTAGCTGGGATTACAAGCACCCACCACCACACCTGGCTAATTATTGTATTTTTAGTAGAGATGACATTTTGCCATGTTGGCCAGGCTGGTCTCAAACTCCTGACCGCAAGTGATCTGCCCACCTTGGCCTCCTAAAGTGCTAGGATTACAGGTGAGAGCCACCGGGCCCAGCCAAATTGTCCATTTTAAATGTGCCATCTGTTCCCTGCCAGGATGCTAACCAATACAGAACTGTTACCCAAACTAAACTGAGAAAGTCAGAATTTCTGACTGTCATGAAGAGATGGAGGAGCCTCTAGGCCTTCTCTGCCACCTAGGCCTCATTTCTCTAGCTGGCATTCCAGGCTTTGCACACTTTGACCCTTATCTTCCCCTTAAGCTATGACCACTGTGGCTGCCACAGCTGGACTTATCTTCTCTCTGGCAGGCATGAGGATGCTGTGGTTACAAGCTTGCCTCTGGCCCAGGCTGGGCTGGAGTTTGAATCCTGGCTCTGCCATTTCCAAGCTGTGTGATGTTAAATTCAACCTCATTTTTCTCCACCTGAAAATGGGAATAAACCTTTCCAATACAATTTATCTGAAGTTTAAAAGAGATCCCATTGGTAAAGCGCTCAACTCAAAATAACCATTTCTAAACTTTAGTTTTCGTTTACTTTGTTACAAGTTTAATTTTGGAAATGGAGCCAGGGTGTGGCACCGTGGCTCTAATCCCAGAAAAGCGCTGTAATCTCAGCACTTTGGGAGGCCAAGGCAGGTAGATCACTTGAGCCCAGGAGTTCAAGATCAGCCTGGGCAACAGGGTGAAACCCCGTCTCTACAAAAAACTACAAAAATTAGCCAGGCATGGTGGCACACGCCTGGATCCCAGCTACTTGGGAGGCTGAGATGGGAGGACCTAAGCTTAGGATGTTGAGGCTGCAGTAAGCTGTGTTTGCACGACTACACTCTATCCTGGACAACAGACTGAGACCCTGTCTCAAAAATAAAAAGAAAAGAAAAGAGAGCTGGGTGCAGTGGCTCACGCCTGTAATCCCAGCACTTTGGGAGGCCAAGGTGGGCAGATCACTTGAGGTCGGGAGTTTGAAACCAGCCTGGCCAACATGGTGAAACTCCGTCTCTACTAGAAATACAAAAATTAGCCGGGCATGGTGGCGCGTGCCTGTAATCCTAGCTACTTGGGAGGCTGAGGCAGGAGAATCTCTTGAATCCAGGGGGCAGAAGTTGTGGTGAGCTGAGCTCGCTCCACTTCACTCCAGCCTGGGCGAAAGAGTGAGACTCCACCTTAAATTAATAAATAAATAAATAAAAGCCAGAGTTCCAGGATTCATCCTGACACAGATCAAAGAGAAGAACATTTGAGACTTGGTCATAACAATTCTATCCATGTGCACTTTATCAACCCCTTCACTTGTACCTTAAGACAGCCTCACAAGGATCCTGTTGGCAGAGTAAATGTTACTCTTCCCATTTTACTGAGAAGGAACTGGAGCTCTGAGAGGCTGAGACTTGCCCAGAATTACCCAAGTAGTAAGTAACAGAGCTGGGGCCAGAAGCCAGGTTTTCAGCCTCCTTCATATCACCTGTTTTTGGAGATACAAAACATACCTTTCATCGTTCTTACCGATATCTCATGAAATTGAGGGAATATGGATGGTTCATCAGAACTCACACTGCTGCTGGAGATACTGATATGCAGGTCCAAGGAGCACAGTCCAGGAATACTGCCCTCTAGGAAGGACAGCAAGAGACAGGAAGCGGGGTGAGGCTGGCCTTTCTGTTCCTCTCCCAAGGATTTCCTCAGACAGGATGAAGAGGGGCCACCCACAGTGCAGCTAGTAGCTAGAGTTCCTGCAGGGTGGGATTTGAGAGGCCTTTGAACAAAATTCAAACCCCACAGCCTGTCAAGCCACCTAAAAGAGTCATTCCTGCAACTCTGTTTGTTTGTTTGTTTTGAGATGAAGTCCCACTCTATCACCCAGGCTGGAGTGCAGTGGTGCCATCTCGGCTCACTGCAACCTCTGCCGCCCAGGTTCAAGCGATTCTCCTGCTTCAGCCTCCTGAGTAGCTGGGATTACAGGCACCTGCCACCACGCCCAACTAATTTTTGTATTTTTAGTAGAGACAGGGTTTCACCATCTTGGTCAGGCTGGTCTTGAATTCCTAACCTTGTGATCCACCCACCTCAGCCTCCCAAAATGCTGGGATTACAGGCGTGAGCCACTGAGCCTGGCCCCTGCAACTCTTTAGGATTAGAATTTTCCAGGAGCAGCTAAAGCTTTTTATTTGTTGACACCTGAGTCCAGTTAACCTTTGGAAAGCAGGGAGGACAGGGAGGAAAGGGACCCATAGAGAGACAGGGTGCACTTGAGGCTTCCCCAGGGCCTCTGTGGTAAGTGCCAGGTCTCCCAGCTCTGAAGGTACAGGGCTTCTCTGAAAATTTGGTCCAGGAGGAAAGGCCAGGGATTATTTGGCTAGCAATGGAGTGGGAAAAGTCAGGCACCAGCCCGTTAGCCTAAATCCACTCAGCCCAGTCCTCCAGGCAGGGACAGGAATGACTTACCCAGAGGAATCTCTGAGCCACCTGCCACTCACGCAATGCTACCTCATCCCTTGTCGTGAGCACAGAGGCCTAACAAGCACTCAGCAGTACTGTTCTGAGTACTTTACAGGAAGGAATTCATTTAATCCTCACAACAACCCGAAGATCACCATTATCCTTATTTACAGATGAGACCAAGCCCCCGGGAGGAGGAAGAGATTACGGCAGCCACTCTTTTGAGGAACACAGTGGGACTCCTGAAGCCTCCCACGTTTGGTGAAAACGGATCAACAGCAATGCCTCGCACGTGTTCTGAACTTTGGAGTGTTTTTGTTTATTTGTTTTTGACATAGAGTCTCGCTCTGTCACACAGGCTGGAGTGAGGTGGCACGATCTTGGCCACTGTAACCTCTGCCTCCCAGGTTCAAGCGATTCTCCTGCCTCAGCCTTCCGAGTAGCTGGGATTAGAGGCGCCCACCACGCCCGGCTAATTTTTGTAGTTTTAGTAGAGATCGGGATTCACCATGTTGGCCTGGCTGGTCTTGAACTCCTGACTTCAGGTGATCCGCCCGCCTCGGCCTCCCAAAGTGCTGGGATTACAGGCGTGAGCCACCGCGCCCGGCCTGAACTTTGGAGTTTATAAAGGATCTTCCCTTGGCTCTTGGGACCCTCATAGAACTTAAAGTATAATACTAATAATAAAAGAATTTTAGAAATAGGGCATCTTATCAACTGCGGCCCCGAGAGGTGATGTGACTCACCCAAGGCCACACAGCTAGTGAGAGGTCAGAGGCGGGTTTGCTGCTACCTAGACACGGGACGGATTCCCAGCCCACTGGTCAGATCGCGCTTCGCCCCAAGCCTTTCCTGCGCGGCTGCGGGCGCTGCCTCTCCTTCCTACGCCAGGGCGGGAGGGGCGGAGCGGATCGCGGCCTGGCGGCCTGGGCGCTGTCCGCGGTGCTGATCCTTCGCCGCGCCCCTGGGCGCCAAGGCACCGGCGGGTTCCCCAGGTCGCCCTTCCAGCTCCCAGCCAAAGCCAGCTCCGCGAGCCCAGCGGCCCGCCGGGGGCCTCAGGCCCGGTTCCCGGGGCTCTCGGGGCTCCCGGGGTTCCCCCTCCCCCGACCGCGCGCAGCCGGCCTCCCCTCCCCCAGCCCCGCCCACGGCCCCTCCCCGCCCGTCTCAGGTCCCTCCCCTCCCCCTTTATCTCTCCCGCCCCCCGCACCCCTCCGGCTCGTTCGCCAGTTCCGGTCACGTTGCTGGGTGTTTACGCCTCGAGCCCGCCCCATACCCCCCTTCGGCGCCCCCGAGCCCCCCGGAACCCCGGCCCGACTGCCCCGCAGCCTCCCAGCAGCTGATGGCGCCGCAGCCGGGGCGGGCGCTGCAGATCCCCCGGCGCAGCTAGCGTGGGGGGAAGAGCGCCGCCCCCACCCAGCCCGGCCTGGACCCAGGGCCCCGCCGGCCGGTGACTCTCAGGTCCCGAAGGTGAGGAGGCCGGTCGGTGGGCGTGGGGGGTGTGGGCGCCGGAGCGGCCCCAGGGGGGAGCAGCGCGGCCAAGCTGCAGCTCCCCTGGGAGGGCTGGCGCGGGGCTGGGCACCGCAGCGCGCGGGAGGCGGGCAGGACTCGCGGCGGGCTGCTGGCAGAAGTTGTCCTCCACCGCCCAGACCCGGGCCCTGCCTGGCGCTGCCGGGCGTCCAGAGCGGCCCGAGGTCGAGCCCCGCCACCTCCCGCCACACACACCTTTCTTTCTGCTGCCTTTGCCCTCCTCTCTGCTACCTCGCTTCCCCATCCTCCTTAGTCTCCACATCCCCCCCCAACCCCTGCCTTCCCTGGGAGTCATATTGGAGGCATAATCAGAGCAGAACCTGAAGCCTGAAGGGGGTGGGGGGCTCCAGTTTCCCCGTACACCCCATTTCCGTGTGACTGGATCCTCAGCTTTGCTGAGGTGGGGGGTCCTGACCGCTTCAGTGCAGGGGGCAGCCAGAGTTGAGGGGTTCGGGGGGGAGGGGCTCCGGAGTGGAGAGGACCACCACAAGGTCCCTGGGGAATGTGGCTCCACCACTGGCCAAGCGGCCCCACCTTGCAGACAGAGTCCTAGACATTTGTCAAAGGCTGAATCCTTGTTCCAAACTCCAGTCCCCAGGAAAGCCAAGGTTTTGGGGTTGGGGGACCAGCATACTTATTTTTTAATATGTGTATTTACTTGCCCTGGTGATTCCCAGTAAGACTCAATCCATTCTCCCTGTTTCAGCAACATTCATTGTGGGCCTGTTCCTTGCAAGAGATTCCCAGAGACAAAGCCTTGCCCTCAGGAAGCGTATGGCTTAGCACAGAACCCAGGTGCATTCAGGCACGTGCGCACACACACACATACACACACACACACACACACACACACGATGAAGACTTATGGCTTAGCACAGAAGCCAGGTGCATGCAGGCATGCGTACACACACACACACACACACACAGAACAAAGAGTGATAATATGGCAGACTGTGGTGCTAGCTGCCACCCAGATTTCAACAAATTGCCTGGGGAACAGAGAGGCGGAAGAGAGTCGTTCCATCTTGGTGGGGGATCAGGGATGGCTTCATGGTAAAAGTCACATTAGAGCAAGGCCCTGAAGGATGGGTCAGGCTTCAAGAGGCAGAGATAGGGTTGATATAGTAAGTGAGGGGATGGCCTGGCTACTGGGCTACTGGAACAGTTTGTCATCAGAGCAGCAAGAGGTAGAATCCAAAAGAGGAGATCAGCCTACAGATGTGGACTGCTAAATGCAGGCTGATCTTCTCCCCTTTGGGATTCTCTTACGAGAGGCCATAAACGCCAGGACGAGCACCCAGTGGGGTGCTTCTAGTTGCCAGGCACTGTAGTTGCATATACTGAGCAAACTGCTTTACCTTTCTAAGCCTGTCTCCTCATCGATAAAGTGGATACATTAATAGAATCTTCAACGTGGGGTTGTTGCCAAGATAAATGAGTTAATATATGTAAAATGCTAAGAACAGTACCAATTACTTATTATTATAAGTATTATTACTTATGCATTGATGCCATGTCCAAGAAAGGCTTCTTGAGTTCCTGCTCTCCTACTGCCCCAGGCCTCTTGAGTCAGGCCATGAACAGGAATAATGACTAAGAAACATAAAGCTCATATTGATTATTTCTTTTGAGACAGAGTTTTGCTCTTATTGCCCAGGCTGGAGTGCAGTGGTGCGATCTCAACTCACTGCAACCTCCGCCTCCCAGGTTCAAACGACTCTCCTGGCTCAGCCTCCCGAGTAGCTGGTACTACAGGTGTGTGCCATCATGCCCTGCTAATTTTTGTATTTTTAGTAGAGACGGGCTTTTGCCATGTTGGCCAGGCTGGTCTTAAACTCCTGACCTCAGGTGATCCGCCCCGGTCGGCCTCCCAAAGTGCTGGGATTACAGGCATGAACCACTGCACCTGACCTGATTCATTTATTTGTTCACTTATTGCCATGCCTGTCCTATCTAATATACCTGCCCTGACTATAAGAATAACAAAAATAAGTGTAACATTCTCCTTAAAACAAGAAAACATACATACTTAGGCCGGGCGCGGTGGCTCACACCTGTCATCCCAGCACTTTGGGAGGCCGAGTCGGGTGGATCACAAGGTCAGGAGATCAAGACCATCCTGGCTAACATGGTGAAACCCCCTCTCTACTAAAAATACAAAAAATTAGCCGGGCGTGGTGGCGGGCGCCTGTAGTCCCAGCTACTCCGAGAGGCTGAGGCAGGAGAATGGCGTGAACCCGGGAGGCGGAGCTTGCAGTGAGCTGAGATCGTGCCACTGCACTCCAGCCTGGACAACAGAGCAAGACTCTGTCTCAAAAAAAAAAAATAAAGAACTTTAACAAAACGTGGCTGTTGACTGTTAAGAACAGCACAAAGATATTTGTTGACTTGATAAATATTTTCAGTCCCAAACAGAAAAGAAACACTAGGAAAAGCTGAAACTGGGACAAGAGAATCCGCCAGTGAGTGAGGGGTGGCAGACAATGCAAACCCCAGGCAAGCAGGTCACAAGAAGTGTGGGGTCTGGTTCCTCTCCCAGCGACCTCCTCTGCTTGAGGGACGGAAAGAGGTGGCAGAGGCCAGGGGACCTTGAGCAGATGAAAAGGGTGTGGGGAAGGTGAGATTTAGATACCCAAGGAAATACTGGACTGTAAAAGAGGTTTTCAAACTTCTGGTTAGCAGGCCAGGCGCTGTGGCTCACATCTGTAGTCCCAGCACTTTGGGAAGCCGAGGCGGGTGGATCACCTGAGGTCAGGAGTTCAAGACCAGCCTGTCCAACATGGTGAAACCCCGTCTTTACTAAAAATACAAAAAATAGCTGGGTGTGTTGGGTGGGTGCCTATAATTCCAGCTACTCGGGAGGCTGAGGCAGGAGAATTGCTTGAACCTGGGAGGTGGAGGTTGCAGTGAGCCAAGATCGAGCCACTGCATTCCAGCCTGGGTGACAGACGAGACTCCGTCTCAAACAAACAAACAAAAACAAACAAAAAACAGCTGAATCGGGGAGAGAACTGCAGTTTCCCACTTGCCAAGTCAGTTGTAACTGGGTAGGGAAGTGGGTACCCAGAAGCTCCAAAGAGACAAGCAGGAAGAGAGGTCATTTTCAGGGATCAGGAGCCCAGACCTCAGAGTCCAAACTATGCCAGGGTCAGAAGGTTCCTGAGCCTGACACTTTACCTGTGTTTGGGGACCTGAGCACAGAAGCCTTCTCCACCAGCTTCCCCAAAGGGAAAAGTATTTGTAACTTTCAGACACATCAGAGACATGTTAAAAGTACTTGGAATTAATCCTATAAATTGTGAACCTTGTGTTAGGGTCTTTTTAATATTTTGGGTAACAATTTTTTTAAATGAATATTTTTTCATCAAGCTAGAAAATTAACAGGAAAGGCCAGGCACGGCGGCTCACACCTGTAATCCCAGCACTTGGGGAGTCTGAGGCAAATGGATCACTTGAGGTCAGGAGTTCGAGACCAGCCTGGCCAACATGGCAAAACCCCGTCTCTACTAAAAATACAAAAATTAGCCAGGCGTGGTGGTGGGCACCTGTAATCCCAGCTACTTGGGAGGCTGAGACAGGAAAATTGCTTGAATCGGGGAGGCGGAGGTTGCAGTGAGCTGAGATTGTGCCATTGCACTCCAGCCTGGGCAACAAGTGCAAAACTCCATCTCGGGGGAAAAAAAAAAAAGAAGGAGAAGGAGAAGGACAAGGGGAAGAGAAAATTTACAGGAAAAAGAACTCGGACAACCAGAAGAAGGAGGGAAGCAGAAACAATGCAGGCTCTGAGGTGCTCAGGACAGCGGGCAGAGGAGTGAGACCCTCTTCCCCGAGCATGTTAACTCAGGAGGCTGGATTCGATGTAGTGCTGTGTCGGGGGGAAAGATGGAGCTGATAGCTCCAGCCCTTCAGCTACTGTTACTAGCCTGGGCCGAGTCCTCGGGCATGAGCTTCTGAAGCCCAGATGTTCCAGGACTGCATTTCTGATGGGAAAATCGGATGTTTTCCTGGCTTGGGCCTTCTGAAGTAGTGCCTGCGACTGCCCACCCAGAGAGATTTTTGTTGTCTCTAGTTCCCTTCCCCACTCTATCTCCCACCCTCCCCCAAACAAACTAAACAGTAATGTCTAAGAAAGAATATTTGCCAAGATCGTTTGTGACCCAAATTTCCGCCCTGAGAAAAGCAGCCTGCCTAGTTGGAAGCAAATACTCAAGTCGTTCTGGGAAAGCACAGAAACAGCTGGTTGGCTCCGCCTCTCACGGTGGCCAGGGTCCAGTCTCCAGAGCTGTGTGGGAAGGGTTTTTACTCTTCAGAAACATTTGCATTTCAGTGGCTGGGAACAGACGTTTTCTCTCTTTATCCTAAGCACAGGCCCACACACCGTCCTCCAGGTGTGCGCGCAGCAGACACACAGCAGCAAGAGAACCGAGAAACACACACATATACTCCTTGAGGCACACACACAGGCTCAGGCACACATACAGATACGCAAGCACACAAACCCTGACACAGACTCACAGTCGCACAGACACGCAGCTCACCTGTTTCTCCTGAGTTATGCACCAGTGTATTATTATGTTTTTATTTTATCTTTTTTTTTTTTTTTTTTGAGACAGGGTCTCACTCTCTGTCACCCAAGCTGGAATGCAGTGGTGCAATCGTGGCTTACTGAAACCTCAAACTCCCAGACTCAAGCAATCCTCCCACCTCAGCCTCCCGAGTAGCTGGGACCACAGGCACACGCCACCATGCCCAGCTAATTTTTGTGTCTTTACTAGAGATGGGGTTTCACCGTGTTTTCCAGGCTGGTCTCAAACTCCTGGGCACAAACGATCTGCCCACCTCTGCCTCCCAAAGTTCTGGGATTATAGGCATGAGCCACTGAGCCTGGCTGCACCAGTATATTGACCAGCCTACTTGACATCTATTTCTCCTTGTTTGAGGTGTTTTGGGCATATCACCCCTAACACATGCCCTCTTGATCTTACCTTGTGTCAATCTGCTTCTCCATCAGTCTACCCCATCCCCACAAATTCACTCAATCTAAAGACATATACTGAGTACTTCCTGTTTGCCACATACTTTGCTAGGTACTAAGGAACAGGAGGAACCAAAGCAATGTCCTTCATCTCAGTTGCTAACAGTCTGGCAGTGGAAACAGACAATAAACAAAAACTGGGGGCTGGGAGCAGGAGCTCATGCCTGTAATCCCAGCACTTTTGAGATGCCAAAGCCGGAAGATTGCTTGAGACTAGGAGTTCGAGGTCAGCCTGGGCAACATAGTGAGACTCTTGTCTCTACAAAAACAAAAATTAAAAAAAAAAATTTAGGCCAGGTGCAGCGCAGTGGCTCACGCCTATAATCCCAGCACTTTTGAGATGCCAAAGAAGCTAGAGGATTGCTTGAGACCAGGAGCTCGAGGTCAGCCTGGGCAACACAGTGAGACTCTTGTCTCTACAAAAATAAAAATAAAAATTAAAATTTAGGCCGGGTGCAGCGCAATGGCTCACTCCTGTAATCCCAACACTTTGGGAGGCTGAGGTGGTTGGATCACGAGATCGGGAGTTTGAGACCAGCCTGGCCAACATGGTGAAACCCCGTCTCTGCTAAAAATACAAAAATTAGCTGGGTGTGGTGGCACGTGCCTGCAATCCCAACTACTCAGGAGGCTGAGGCAGGAGAATCGCTTGAACCCGGGAGGCGGAGGTTGCAGTGAGCTGAGATTGCGCCATTGCACTCCAGCCTGGGCAACAGAGCCAGACTCCATCTCAAAAAAATAAAAAAATAAAAAATAAATAAAAATAAAAATTTAATATATTCATGTGGTAATACATTCATGGAAGAAAAAACAATGCAGATTAAGGGAATGGAGAGTAACAAAAGCTTCTATTTTAAATTGGGTGATGAGAGCAAGTCCCTGAGGAGCTGACATTTGGAGAGTCCTGAATGAAGGAGGGGAATAGGCCTTGAGGAGATCTTGGTGAAGGGCATTCCAGGCAGAGGGGACAGCATGTACAAAGTCCCAGAGGCAAGAGTGTGCTGGGCACATTCAGGAAGCAGCAAGGTCGGAGTGGCTGGAGTGGAACCAGCAGGATGAGGACGGAGGGAGCCAGGGCAGACTGTGCAAGGGCTCCTAAGAACTTTGGGTTTGTTTTAAATGTGATGGAAAGCCACACGGAGGGTTCTGAGTGGGGTTTGGGGAGACATGATCAGACTCATATTTGTTTTTGTTTTTGTTTTGAGGCGGAGTCTCGCTCTGTTGCCCAGGCTGGAGTGCAGCAGTGCAGTGAGATCTCGGCTCACTGCAACCTCTGCCTCCTGGGTTCAAGAGATTCTCCTGCCTCAGCCTCCCAAGGAGCTGAGACTACAGGCATGCGCCACTATGCCCGGCTAATTTTTTGTATTTTTCTTAGAGATAGGGTTTCACCATGTTGGCCAGGCTGGTCTCGAACCCCTGACCTTGGGTGATCCTCCCGCCTCGGCCTCCCAAAGTGCTGGGATGACAGGCGTGAGCCACCGTGCCCGACCCGACTTATATTTGTTAAAGGAATTCTGGCTCCTGCATGGAAAACACGGGGCAAGAATGGAAGTGAGATGACAGTCAGAAACCCACTGCAATGGTACACCAGGATGCTGCTGCCTTGGACTTGGGAGATAATGAGAAGTGACTGGCTTTGGGATATGTTTTTTTGAAGGTAGAGCAAACAGGATTTGCAGATGGATTGACTATGGAATATAAAGAAAGAGAGGAATCAAAGATGACTCCCAAGTTCTTGGCCTGAGCAACAGAATGAGTGGGCAAATAGCAATGTGGTTTATCAAGATGGCAAACGGTGGTCAAGAGCTGGTTTGCAGGAAGGAATGCAAGTTCAGTATTGGGACTTGAAAGTTTGAGGGATATCAAGGCCGGGCGCGGTGGCTCACGCTTGTAATCCCAGCACTTTGGGAGGCCGAGGCGGGCAGATCACGAGGTCAGGAGATCGAGACCACGGTGAAACCCCGTCTCTAATAAAAACACAAAAAATTAGCCGGACGTGGTGGCGGGCACCTGTAGTCCCAGCTACTCCGAGAGGCTGAGGCAGGAGAATGGCGTGAACCCGGGAGGCGGAGCTTGCAGTGAGCCAAGATCGCGCCACTGCACTCCAGCCTGGGTGACAGAGCGAGACTCCGTCTCAAAAAAAAAAAAAAGAAAGTTTGAGGGATATCCTCACTGGATATCCAAATGGAGGTGTTAGGTCATCAGTCTAGCAGCCAGGGAAGAGTTATTTTGGGGGTCAATAGCATATAAATAGTATTTACAGCCATGGGATGGGGCAAGAACACCCAGGGAGTGATTATAGATAAAGAAGAGATTCATGGTGAAAGAGGAGGAAATGGGGAAAGATCTAGCGAATATGCCTTCATTCTTGAGTTGCTTAAGCTGGAAAACTGGAGATATCTTAGCCGTCCCCCTCCCTATCATCATTAATTAATCCAATCCATCTCCAAGTCCTGCCAGTCCCACCACTAAAATACAGCGGGGACCGCTCTCCGCCTTCACCTCCATCATTTCATCCAGGTCACCATCACCTGGCACCTTGACCACTGCTCTGTTCTCCAAGCTGACCTCCCCGCATCCACTGTTGGCTCTAGACTGCTCTCCCCACAGCCGCCAGAGTGATATTTTAAAAATGCAAAGGATAGCCTGGGCAACATAGTGAGACCCCATCTCTACAAAAGTGAAAAATTAGCCAGGCATGGGGGCACGAGCCTGTGGTCCCAGCTCCTTGGGAGGCTGAGGTAGAGTCTCAGCCTGAACCTGGGAGTTTGAGGCTGCAATGAGCCATCACTGCACCACTGCACTCCAGCCTGGGTGACAGAGCGAGACCCTGTCACAAAAAAAAAAAAAATATGTAAATCATATCATGTTCTTCCACTGCTTAAAATCCTTTAAGAATTTCCAAATTTACTTAATATTAAATGTTCTCTTTTTTTTTTTTTTGAGATGGAGTCTTGCTCTGTTGCCCAGGCTGGAGGGCAGTGGCGTGATCTCGGCTCCCTGCAACCTTCGCCTCCCGGTTTCAAGAGATTCTCCTGGCCGGGCGCAGTGGCTCATGCCTGTGATCCCAGTACTTTGGGAGGCTGAGGTGGGCGGATCACGAGGTCAAGAGATTGAGACCATCCTGGCTAACACGGTGAAACACCCCATCTCTACTAAAAATACAAAAAATTAGCCGGGCGCGGTGGCGGGCCCCTGTAGTCCCAGCTACTCAGGAGGCTGAGGCAGGAGAATGGTGTGAATCTGGGAGGCAGAGCTTGCAGTGAGCCGAGATCGCACCACTGCATTCCAGCCTGGGCGACAGAGCGAGACTCCGTCTCAGAGGAAAAAAAAAAAAAGAGATTCTCCTGCCTCGGCCTCACGAGTAGCTAGGACTACAGGTAGAAGCCTCAATGCCTCGGTAGTTTTTGTATTTTTAGTAGAGACAGGGTTTTGCCATGTTGGCCAGGCTGGTCTTGAACACCTGACCTCAGGTGATCTGCCCGCCTTGGCCTTCCAAAGTGCTGGGATTACAGGCGTGAGACCCTGCATCCAGCCCAAAAATTCTTTTTTTTTTTTTTTTGTTTGAGACAGAGTTTCGCTGTCGCCCAGGCTGGAGTGCAGTGGTGTGATCTCGGCTCACTGCAGGCTCCGCCCCCCGGGGTTCACGCCATTCTCCTGCCTCAGCCTCCCGAGTAGCTGGGACTACAGGCGCCCGCCATCTCGCCCGGCTAATTTTTTGTATTTTTAGTAGAGACGGGTTTCACTGTGTTAGCCAGGATGGTCTCGATCTCCTGACCTCGTGATCCGCCCGCCTCGGCCTCCAAGTGGGATCGGCGTGAGCCCCGCCCCAAATTCTAACTGGTTTACAAGCGCTGTGACCACCGCACCCCTTCCTGGCCTCTTCAAACTTCACTCAGCCCTACGCAGCATATTGTTTCTCACAGACCACGTGAAGCATTTAGCTGCAAGTTTGACACATAGTGAGCGCTCCGTAAATGTAAGCTATCATTATGATCACTTAGCTCTTTCCTACCTCTGTGCCTTCACAGATGCTGTTCCCTGTTGGAGATGCTCTTCCCTTCACTCTTCTAAGTCCTACCCCTCCTTCAAGTCTGTATTAGTTTTTTATCGCTGTGTAACAAATTATCATAAACATAGTGGCTTAAAACAACATACATTTATTATCTTACAATGTCTAAGCCCAGGAGTCTGGCTCTTTTTATTTTTTTATTTTATTTTTTTTGAGACGGAGTCTCGCTCTGTCACCCAGGCTGGAGTGCAGTGGTGCGATCTCGGCTCGCTGCAAGCTCCGCCTCCCGGGTTCACGCCATTCTCCTGCCTCAGCCTCTCCGAGTAGCTGGGACTACAGGTGCCCGCCACCACGCCCGGCTAATTTTTTTGTACTTTTAGTAGAGACGCGGTTTCACCGTGGTCTCGATCTCCTGACCTCGTGATCCGCCCGCCTCGGCCTCCCAAAGTGCTGGGATTACAAGCGTGAGCCACCGCGCCTGGCCATATTTTTATTTATTTATTTATTTATTTTTGAGACAGGGTCTTTGTCTGTCACCAGGACTGAAGTGCAATCATGGCTCACCGCAGACTTGACCTCCTGGCCCAAGCCATCCTCCTACCTCAGCCTCCCAGTAGCTGGGACTACAGGCCCATGCTACCATGCCTGGCTAATTTTTGTATTTTTGTAGAGACGAGGTTTCATCATATTGCCCAAAGTGGTGAGATTACAGGTGTAAGCCACTGCGTCTGGCCTTAGTCTACCATTTTTAAACTAGATCCTTGGCTCAGGGTTCTTTTTTTTGTTTGTTTGTTTGGTCTTTTGTTTTGTTTGTTTGTTTTTTGAGCTGGAGTCTCACTCAGCCACCCAGGCTGGAGTGCAGTAGCACAATGTCAGCTCACTGCAACCTCCGCCTCCTGGGTTCAAGTGATTCTCCTGCTTCAGCCTCCTGAGTAGCTGGGATTACAGGCGCCTGTCACCATGCCCAGCTAATTTTTGTATTTTTAGTAGAGACAGTATTTCACCATGTTGGCCAAGCTGGTCTCGATCTCTTGACCTCAAGTGATCAGCCTGCCTCAGCCTCCCAAAGTGCTGAGATTACAGGCATAAACCACCATGCCCAGCCTCAGGGTTTTGCCTAATTAGGTCAGGCCCACCCAGAATAATCTCCATTTGATTAAATCAAAGTCAACTGATTGGAGGCCTTAATTACATCTGCAGAATCCCTTTACCTTTGTGTATAGCCTAATCACAGGGGTGAAATCCGTCATATGCACAGGCCCACCCATACTGGAGCAGAACAGCTGCATACCAGAGGCTGGGAATCTTGGGGACCGTCTTAGAACTCTGCCTGTCACAAGGCATCAGCCTAAAAGTTACTTCCTCAGAGAGAACTTTCCTCACCCCAAATCTAAAGTAGGTTCCCCTCCTTATTCTTTCACAATACCTTGCAGGTCTCTTTGATGGCCCTTATCACAGATTGTAATTCTATCCTTATTTGTATTATGTTTGACACATTATTTATGTGTTTGATTCCCTTCTCTTCACCCCGTGAGATCCATGAGAGCAGGGACTTCATTGTGTTTGTTACCGTGTTCCCCGAACCCAGGACAGTGCTTGGCAATAGTAGATCACTAAATGAGTGAATGAGAAAGTGAGCAAATCAAGACAGGAATTAACCTACTCACACATTAAATGGACAGGGAAGAAGAGGAAGAAGGGAGGTAGCATTCATTGAGCCAGGTCCTGTGCTAAGCACTTTACATTTCTTTATTCTTTCTCTCTCTCTCTCTCTCTCTCTCTGAGATGAGTCTTGCTGTGTAGCCCAGGCTGGAGTGCAGTGGCGCAATCTCCGCTCACTGCAAGCTCTGCCTCCCGGGTTCACGCCATTCTCTTGCCTCAGCCTCCCGAGTAGCTGGCACTACAGGCACCCGCCACCACGCCCGGCTAATTTTTTGTGTTTTTAGTAGAGACGGGGTTTCGGAGCCAGGATGGTCTAGATCTCCTGACCTCGTGATCCGCCCACCTTGGCCTCCCAAAATGCTGGGATTACATGTGTGCGTCACTGCGCTCGGCCTATTTATTTATTTTTGAGACAGTCTCACTCTGTTGCCCAGGCTGGAGTGCAGTGGCTCGATCTCAGCTCACTGTAACCTCTGCCCCCCGGGTTCAAGCGATTCTCCTGTGTCATCCTCCCGAGTAGCTGGGACTTCAGGTGCATGCCACCATGCCCGGCTGATTTTTGTATTTTTAGTAGAGACGGGGTTTCACCATATTGGTCAGCCTGGTCTCAAACTCCTGACCTCAGGTGATCCACCTGCCTCAGCCTCCCAAAGTGCTGGGATTACAGGCGTGAGCCACTGTGCCAGGCCTTACATTTCTTATCTCATTTAATCCTTACAGCTATCCTAGGACGGTAGGATTTGCAGCCCCATCTTACAGGGGGAAGGAAAATGGCTCAGAGAGGTTAATTTTCTTGCCAGAAGTCTCACAGCAGGTAATTGAAAGAGCCATAAGTCAGCTGGGTCCAGCGGCTCATGCCTGTAATCCCAGCACTTTGGGAGACCAAGGTGGGAGGATTGCTTGAGGCCAGGAGGTGGACACCAGCCTGGGTGTAGAGAACCCTGTCTCTACAAAAAATTTAAAAAATTAGCCAGGCATGGTGGCGGTCACTTGTAGACCTTAGCTACTTGGGAGGCTGAGGTGGAAGGATTGCTTGAGCCCAGGAGTTTGAGGTTGCAGTGAGCTATTATCACCCCACTGCACTCCAGCCTGGGTGACAGATTCAAACCTAGGACTGTTCCCAGCGTAAATATTCGTGTAAATATTGGGAATCTTCTCTGGATTCGAAAGACTTGGTTGGAGAATTGGCTCTGCTGCCACTTACTGAGCATGTGAAGTGGCACAAAAGCCTTTTTTTTGTGAAGTGGGGTGGTAATACCCGCTGAAGTGTGGTTGGCAGAAGTAAGATCATGTGTATAATGTTCCCTGAACATAGCAGATGGTCAGCACATGTAGCCAGCGATCCCCACAGGCCAAAGGGCCACCCCTTGCTGAAATGAAAGGCCTATTTGGATGGCCGGGCGCGGTGGCTCACGCCTGTAATCCCAATGGGAGGCCGAGGTGGGTGGATCACGAGGTCAGGAGATCGAGACCATCCTGGCTAACATGGTGAAACCCCATCTCTACTAAAAATACAAAAAAAAAAAAAAAATTGCCAAGCGTGGTGACGGGCGCCTGTAGTCCCAGCTACTCGGGAGGCTGAGGCAGGAGAATGGCGTGAACCTGGGAGGCAGAGCTTGCAGTGAGCTGCGATCACGCCACTGCACCCCAGCCTGGGCGACAGAGAGAGACTCCGTATCAAAAAAAAAAAAAAAAAAAAGAAAGGCCTATTTGGTTGGATTAGGGGGGTCAGGGGAGTACCAGAGAGAGGAGTGCCCTGAGGATGGGAGTTCTCAGGGGGGACCTGCTCGATGTGACCCCACAAATGAAAATCTGGATTTTTCTGAGTCTTACATGGAAGCTAGTCTGGAAGGGACCGTTTGGTGAACAGAATTACTCCTCTTACTGGCCTGTCTCTCCCACTGCCCAGGACATTCCAGGGGCAGGTGAAGGCAGTTTCCTCAAAAGCTCAGGGAGTCCTTGGCTGAGAAAGCAGGAGCTCTAAGTCCTGGGCTCCAGTGTGTGCTGTCTGCCTCTGCTTGTCCAAGATGCTGATGATCACAGAACAGATTCATCGGGAAGGGGGCGGAGCCAGAAGCAGCAGAGCTGGAAAGCCAAGCCATCCTTAGGATTCAGGGATGCGTGCCTCTCATCCATCACTGCAACTCAAAGTTCCACCATGGGAGTCACTGCATGGGTCTCTTTTCCCCCTCTCCTATTTCTCTTTTTTATTGTATTTATTTATATGTATGTATGTATTTAATTTATTTATTTATTTTTGAGACAGAGTCTCACTCTGTTGCCCAGGCTGCGGTACAGTGGTGCAATGTTGGCTCACTGCAGCCTCCACCTCCTGGGTTCAAGCAATCCTTGTGCCTCAGCCTCCCAAGTAGCTGAGATTACAGGCACCTGCCCCACCACGCCCAGCTAATTTTTTGTATTTTTAGTAGAGACGGGGTTTCACCATGTCGGCCAGGCTGGTCTCCAACTCCTGACCTCAAGTGATCCGCCGACGTTGGCCTCCAAAAGTGCTGGGATTACAGGCGTGAACCACCGAGTCCGGCCTATTTATATATATATTTTAGAGACGAGATCTCTCTCAGTTTGTTACCCAGGCTGATCTCAAACTCCTGGACTCAAGCAGTCTTCCCACATCGGCCTCTCAAAGTGATGGGATTACATGAGTGAGCCACCACGGCCGGCCTATTTCTCTTTAATTTAATTAATTAATTAATTTAGAGAGAGAGTCTCACCCTGTCGCCCATGCTGGAGTGCAGTGGCATGGTATCAGCTCACTGCAACCTCCACCTCCCGGGTTCAAGCCATTCTCCTGCCTCAGCCCCCCGAGTAGCTGGGATTACAAGCACATGCCACCAAGCCCGGCTAATTTTTGTGTTTTGAGTAGAGACAGGGTTTCACCATGTTGGAAAGGCTGGTGTTGAACTCCTGACCTTGTGATCCGCCTGCCTTGGGCTCCCAAAGTCCTGGGATTACTGCACCTGGCCCGCCTTTCTCTTTTACAAAGGGACTCCACCACCTGCCTTCAGCCGAGTCAGTGTTAGTGAAACATTCACCAGATCTTCCTCCACTGCCACTCGGAGGAGCCCGAAGCCCCGGACTGTGGTTAAGTTGAAGTGGAGTTGAACTAACGGAGAATAATATTCAGAACAGCCATGTAGCCCTTGGGCTGAGATACTTGTGGGATATCAGAACTGGAAGAGACTCTAGGGCTCACTCACTCCACATCTCCCTCATTTTCCCCCTGAGAAAATTGAGAGCCCACAGAGGGAAAGGGTCCACCCAGGTCACACTGGTAGGGTGGGAAGAGCAGGCTAGAACGCAGGTTCTCTGTCTCTCTGTTGACTTTGCCACTCCATTTGTTTTCCTGTTTGAGAAGTAGAAGAGGCTAAAGTTATATGGGCCTGGGCGCAGTGGCTCACGCCTGTCATCTCAGCACTTTGGGAGGCCAAGGCGGGTGGATCTCCTGAGGTTAGGAGTTCAAGACCTACCTGGCCAACATGGTGAAACCCCATCTCTACTAAAAATACAAAAATTAGCCGGGCGTGGTGGCAGGCGCCTGTAATCCCAGCTACTCGGGAGGCTGAGGAAGCAGAATTGCTTGAACCCGGGGGGGGGGGGTTGCAGTGAGCCAAGATTGTGCCACTACACTCCAGCCTGTGCGACAGAGCAAGACTCCATCTCAAGCAAACAAACAAAAAAGTTACATGGGAGCAGAAGGAAGTCATTGCCGTCTGGGCCTCTGGTTCTCCATCTGTTAAATGGGAGTAATGATGCTTTCCTGCCAACTCCCCTGCTTCTTCATGAAGTCTGAATGAGGGAATAGTGGGGAGGTGACAGCAGTGGCAGAATCATCTTCCTGGCGGCAACATGAGCCAGAGCGGAGGAGACGGTGCAAGAGCTGAGGGTGGGGCAGCACAGATGGGCTCGGAAGAGGTAGGTTCACCTTGTCGTCCTCCCTAGGTGGGGCCCAGGCCTGGGTTGCCATGGATACCGTGTCCCTGGAGCATCAGATCCAGAGCGTGCAACGCCACATCAGCTTCCTGAAAAAGGAGCAGATGGCCCTGCTGCGAGACCTACACCTGGAGATCCTGAGGCTGCAGAAACGCTGCTCAGGTGAGGCCAGGAGAGGTGGCTGGACGGGTGGGGAGGGGTCGCTGTCATCATCACAACCACTGTCTCTGGGTTGTACCCACCAAGAGCCCCTGTGAGCCTCACACTGCACCAATTCCGCTGCCTCTTTTTCTGAATAAGGAAACTGGGACTTGGGGAGGTAAGATGGACAGAGAAGTTGGAAAAGTTCTAGAAACATCTGAAAGTTTCATAGCAAAGAGCTCTGGTTAGGGCCAGGCACGGTGGCTCACACCTGTAATCCCAGCACTTTGGGAGGCCGAGGTGGGTGGATCACGAGGTCAGGAGATCAAGACCATCCTGGACAACATGGTGAAACCCCGTCTCTACTAAAATACAAAAAATTAGCTGGTTATGGTAGCAGGCGCTTGTAGTTCCAGCTACTCGGGAGGCTGAGGCAGAGGAATCGCTTGAACCCAGGAGGCGGAGGTTGCAGTGAGCCGAGATCACACCATTGCACTCCAGCCTGGGCTACAGAGACTCCATATGAAAAAAAAAAAAAAAAAAAAAGGCGCTCTGGTTAGGGAGTGGAGGACTCCTAGGATCCAAATCCCGGAAGTTCCCATCCTTTCCGAGTCACTGTTCACCAAGCAACTCCCAGCCCTCGGTCTAGCTGGGGAGACACACAGCCAACTGGTGATATTAAGGTAGAGCAGAAATCAAGCAGGAGCATGTCCAGCTTGAGGAGCAGGTGCTGAAGGAGGAGGCCCAGCATCCAAGGCTCCCCAGAGGAGGGGTGCTTCAACTCCCTGGAGGCTGCCTAACATGTGGACATGCCGAGATATCACAGGGGAAAGGGGAGTGAAGACAGCATTCCAGATGAAGGAGACAGCACGGCAAAGGCCGGAAGCTGGGAAGCCAAAAGCTCATGGAAGGTTCTAGTTGATGGATAAAGCAGCACTTAAAGGAGACAGATAAGAAATCCAGCTGGAGGCCAGGCACGGTGGCTCACACCTGTAATCCCAGCACTTTGGGAGGCCGAGGTGGGTGGATCACCTGAGGTCAGGAGTTTGAGACCAGCCTGGCCAACATGGCGAAACCCTATCTCTACTAAAAATACAAAAATTAGCCCGGCATGATGGCACATGCCTGTAATCCCAGCTACTCAGGAGGCTGAGACAGGAGAATCGCTTGAACCTGGGAGGCGGAGGTTGCGGTGAGCCGAGATCATGCCACTGCACTCCAGCCTGGGCAGCAAGAGTGAAACTCCATCTCAAAAAAAAAAAAAAGAGAGAAGAGGAAACCCTAAGACACCATAGCAGCTCCTGTCATTTCTTTCTGTTTTGCCCTAATTCTGAGAACTTGTGGTCGCTCCTTTGAGGACACAGGCCAGATCCCAAAATGTGGAGCAGGCAGGAACAGAGTGCCCTCATCCACGCCACCCTTCTCAGATGGGTATGGGCCTGAAACCTCTTGGGTATTTTTTTACTAGTTTTTCATTTTTTATTTTTATTTTTTTCTTTTTTTTTTTTTGAGACAGAGTCTCGCTCTGTCGCCCAGGCTGGAGTGCAGTGGCGTGATCTCGGCTCACTGCAAGCTCCACCTCCCAGGTTCACGCCATTCTCCTGCCTCAGCCTCCCGAGTAGCTGGGACTACAGGCGCCCGCCACCACGCCTGGCTAATTTTTTTTGTATTTTTAGTAGAGATGGGGTTTCACTGTGTTATCCAGGATGGTCTCGATCCCTTGACATTGTGATCTGCCCGCCTCGGCCTCCCAAAGTGCTGGGATTACAGGCGTGAGCCACCGCACTGGGCCTTTTTTTTTATTTTTAAGACAGAGTCTTGCTCTGTTGCCCTGGCTAGAGTACAGTGGCATGATCTCAGCTCACTGAAACCTCTGCCTCCTGGGTTCAAGCGATTCTCCTGCCTCAGCCTCCCAAGTAGCTGGGATTACAGGTGCCCACCACCATGCCTGGCTAATTTTTGTATTTTTAGTAGAGATGGGGTTTCACCATGTTGGCCAGCCTGGCTGGTCTCGAACTCCTGACCTCAGATGATCTGCCCACGTTGGCCTCCCAAAGTGCTGGGATTACACGCATGAGCTACCACACCCCGCCACCTCTTCGTTATTAAGATGAAAATAACTGGCTAGAGCAGCCACTCTTGGGGCTGAAATGACTGAACAAGGCCTTTTCCCCAAGGAGGAGGTGATGAGAAGGGAGAAGATAAGGGGAAGGAGATTAGAGAGGGACCCAGAGCTGGGAGGGGGTTGGTTGAGGGGAGAGGCTGGTGTAGGAGCCGAAGGGATAGACTGCCCAAGGAGCTGGCTGAGGATGGATGAGGACTCAGAATGAAGGGCTTGAGAGGTGGGTGCATTCTGGGGTGGCGACGCAGCCTGACTGATGATAAGAACTACTCACACGCGTTCAGCACCAACTCAGCCCTGGGCCACGCCCGCTGTTTTTCTCATTTAATCCTAGCGACAGCCCCTTGGAGAGGTGCTATTGTGCCCCCATTTTCCAGATAAGAAAACTGAGGCTCAGAGGAGTGCTGTTACTGGCCCAAGGTCACACAGCATATCTAACCTCACAGCATGCTCATCTACAGCCCAGCTGAGATTTTTATCTCCCTATCCCCAAGTCCTGTGTTTAAAGGCTGAAGAGAAACCACCCACAGGGAGTTAATGGCAGAGCCAAGGTGTCCCTGCTCCCAAATCCCTGAACCTAGGCCAAGGTCCCTGGGCTACATCACAAGGCCTTGGAGGAGGAGCCAAGTTGGTCCCAGGAAGCCCTGGAGGTAGAAGCATGAGAGTCCTCACAGGGAACAGGTTCAGACTCTGGTCACAGCAGAAGGCTCAGGCACCCCGAGCTGCCTGCCTCCTAGCAACAACCAGCCTCCCCAGAGAAGGCACCTCTGGCAAAGCCCTGGGTCTCTGGAAGAGCCGGTGAGGGCAGTGAGGAGGAGGGGCAGAGGGGTCACAAGGCCCCTGAAGGTGCTGCTGGGTGGTGGTCCCAGAGATGCGCCACCTTCCTCCCCTGACCCCCGGTTCACACCTCCTCCCCGTGGGCACCAGATTGTGTCCCTGCAGACGTACGCAGGTGCCCCCGAGTCGGTCTGCATCACAGGCAGCTGTGGCTTCTGGCTTCCTTCTGCCCTTGTACCAGTTCTTGAGCCCTGGTGGAGTTGGGGGAGGGGGAGTGGGGCTGGAAAAATTATCAAACTCACCCAAGCTGAGAAATGGGGCTTGGGGGCACTAAGGAATGGAGACTGGGGGGACAGGCAGACAGAGGGGTGGCGGCTGGGCTGCAGCACCCAGGAGGAAACTGCTCCTGCACCAGTGCCCTTGAGTGGCTCCTGGGCTGCCCGCTCCGCCCCCTCAATGCCAAGCCAGGCCATCACTAGATGGCACTGTCCTGCTCAAAGCCCCTCTCCCTGCTGTGGGGAATATGGCGGAACTGGGGCTTGGGAAGGGGCAGGGCTGATGTTCAGATAATAACACGAGCCCAACGGTATTGACTGTCAAAATAGTGAAAAGCAAGTGTCCAGACTGGTAAGTAGCCACTGCCGAGCCTGCCTCCAGTGCCGCCAAGCAGTTCTGGACACTCCAGCGGCCATCAGCTAAACAGGAAAGGGTCAAAGCCCTGCACAGCAAGGGTCCTCCAGAACTGCTTTGATTGGCTGGCATATCACCCCAGGAAAGGCAGATAGTCCCCCAGCCCCAAAACAAGCCAGGCTCCTCAGTCCCACGAGGGGTGAACTAAACTCCAAACCCAGGCTCAAAGCTTGAGCTGGGAAGATTCCGGAGCTTGGAGTCAAGCTGGCCAGGTTCAGGCTGTGCCCTGGACACATCTCTTCATCTCTTCCCGTTGCAAGGGTGCGGTAAAATAGTATGGGGGTGGCTTCTAAAGATCCTTATTGCCACTTTTACTGAGCTGTGATTCCATGATCTCTCTTTCTCACATACACACACACACACACACACACACACACACACACACACACAAACTGCCTTTTCTTTTCTTTCCCCCCAGAACTGACCCATGACCTGGAAATGAGAGAGGCCCAATCTCACCAGCAAGGTAAGAGAAGGACCACTGGTGGGGAAGTGTCACAGGGCCCAACAGCTGGAGTTTTTCCCAGGCCCTAGTAGGACCCAAGCCTTCTCTGTCCTCAGCCTAGACTTGGGGACAATCACTCCTTGGCTGGTGAGCAGAGTACAGGATGTCAGCCACACTTGCCCAGTGGATGACATTGTGAAATGCCTTGTGCAGTGAACAACCTGCACCACCTCAGTTGGATGACCTTGTGCAGTGAACAACCTGCACCACCACACATACTACCCTGTATCCGTGTCTCTGTCCAAAGTGAGGAAAGGAAAGAAGGAAGGAGATGGTAATGTGGCTTTACTTCCCCTTAGCCTGCTTAATTCCTTGCTGTGACCCACCTTCCCAGTCTTTCCCATCCTGGCACAAGTGATCACATGGTCAGTGTCAAGATTCACTGAACTGAGTGATCACAGGCCAAGTGTCAAGATGCATGTCAAGATGGGCTCCTTGACTTCAAGGAACTTGGTCTATACGACAAAAGAAACACACACACATTAGTAAGTCCTGCATTTTACAAAAGCATGACTTCTTGCCGTTGTAGAAATTCCTCTAAAATATTTGTTTACAGAGTATTACTTCACCCATAAAATGGGGGGGGGCTGGGGGAGTTCAATGGGTGTAGACGTTTAGTTTTGCAAGATTAAAAAGTTCTAAAGATCCGTTGCACACCAACATGAATATACTTAATGGTACTGAATGATACTCCTACAGATGGTTCAATGCTAAATTTTGTCGTTTTTCCCCCACAATTAATTTTTTTAATTGCATTGTTGAGATCTTTATCATCAGATTATAAGATCTCAGATCTAGGACTGAGTGTTACCCATTGTCTCTGAAGTGCAAGGCTCATTATCTGACTTGGAGGGACACAGTAATTTTTTTTTTTTTTGAGACGGAGTCTCGCTGTGTTGCCCAGGCTGGAGTGCAGTGGCACAATCTCGGCTCACTGCAACCTCCACCTCCCGTGTTCAAGTGATTCTCCTGCTGCAGCCTCCCAAGTACCTGAGACTACAGGCGCACACCACCATCCACCAGCTAATTTTTTGTATTTCTTAGTAGAGATGGGGTTTCACCATGTTGGCCAGGCTGGTCTCAAACTCCTGACCTCAGGTGATCCACCCGCCTCAGCCTTGCAAAGTGCTGGAATTACAGGCGTGAGCCGCCGAGCCTGGCCAGGACACAGTAACTATTTAATTAAAAATGAATCACAAGGCCAGGTGTGGTAGCTCACACCTGTAATCCCAAGACTTTAGGAAACCAAGGTAGGAGAATCACTTGAGCTCAGGAGTTGAAGACGAGCCTGGACAAAATAGTAAGAGTCTGTCTCTACCATTTTTTTTAAATATTAAAAAAATGTTAAAAGGAATCATAAAAACAGTCTTTCTTGGCCAGAAGAGTTCTTAAGAACAGACTCTCTTCCAAATTGATGTGTCGCTTATAGATCAAATGCTACAGGCTGGAAGTTTAAGCTCTGATGTTAGGAACCCTAGAAACTGCTTTGTGTATTCATGCATGAAGATCAGCTAGGGATCATCTAAACACTTACGAACTTGGACTAATTCTGCCCTCTTTAGAGGACAACCACGGGCAACCTCTTGGTGCCTAGGTGGCTGGAGGAAGGCAGCACATGCCCCAGACACTAGATTAGGACAGTTCTGTGACAAAGCCACTTTCACCCCACTTACTGTCCTTTGTCTGAAAGGGCTTTTGAGATGACCTGGGCCCAAGCCACTGCCCCAATCCAATGTCTTCGTTTTTATCCTTTTTTTTTTTTTTTGAGACGGAGTCTCACTCTGTTGCTCAGGCTGGAGTGCAGTGGCACGGTCTCGGCTCACTGCAAGCTCTGCCTCCCGGGTTCATGCCATTCTCCTGCCTCAGCCTCCCGAGTAGCTGGGACTACAGGTGCCCACCACCACGCCCGGCTAATTTTTTGTATTTCTAGTAGAGACGGGGTTTCACCATGTTAGCCAGGATGGTCTAGATCTCCTGACCTCATGATCCACCCACCTCGGCCTCCCAAAGTGCTGGGTTTATAGGCATGAGCCACCACGCCCGGCCTTTTTTTTGAGACATACTCTGTCACCCAGGCTGGCATGCCATGGTGCCATCTCTGCTCACTGCAACCTCTGCCTCCTAGGTGGGTTCAAGAGCTCCTTCCACCTCAACCTTGAGATTAGCTGGTACTACAGACACGTGCCACCACGTGCAGCTTTTTTGTAGAGATGGGGTTTTGTCATGTCACCCAGGCTGGTTTTGAACTCTTGAGCTTAAGCAATTTGCCCCCCTCAGCCTCCCAAAGTGCTGGGATTACAGGCATGAGCCACTGTGCCTGGCCCGTCTTCTCTTTCAGTGGGCTTTGAGAACTCTTTCTTTTTTTAGAGACAGGGTCTTGCTCTTTTGTCCAGGCTGTAGTGTGCAGTAGCACAATCATAGCTCACTGCAGCTTTGTACTCCTGGGCTCAAGAGATCCTCCCGCCTCAGCCCTCCCCTGAGTCACTGGGATGAGTGTGTCAACCCACTGGGCTTAAGAACTTTCTTTGTCCTTTTTTTTAAGATGGAGTCTCGCTCTGTCACTCAGGCTGGAGTGCAGTGGCGCGATCTCAGCTCACTGCAACCTCCGCCTCCCAGGGTCAAGCAATTCTCCTACTTCAGCCTCCCAAGTAGCTGGGATTACAGGCGCGCACCACCATACCCAGCTAATTTTTGTGTTTTTAGTAGAGATGGGGTTTCGCCATGCTGGCCAGGCTGGTCTCGAACTCCTGACCTCGTGATCCGCCCGCCTTGGCCTCCCAAAGTGCTGGGATTACAGGCATGAGCCACTGCACCCAGCCCTCTTTGTCCTCTTATCACTTGGTGATTTTCATCCTTCCAGGGTCACTTTTTGCCACTTTCGGCTGCCTACGTCCCTACACTCACCTTAGCCAAGTCCTAGGATATGGTCTTGCCGAGATGGAGCTTCCAGGAGGCAGGGGTCCTCCACTCACGCTGCACATGAGAACCACCGGGGAAGATTTAAGCAACACCAGTTCCCAGGTCCAGCTCCAGGGATGCTGGTCCAATTGGTCTTTCGTAGGGCCCAGGAAACAGCATTTTTTAAAGCTCTCTGGGTGGATCCAATGTCTATCCAGGGTAGAAACCTGCTGCAAGTAAACAAAAAATGACAAACATGTGGCCAGGCACAGCAACTCCCACCTATAATCCCAACACTTTGTGAGGCTGAGGCAAGAGGATTGCCTGAACTCAGGAGTTCGAGACCAGCCCAGGCAACATGGCAAAACCTCATCTCTACAAAAAATGTGCATGCCTGTGGTCCCAGCTCCTGGGAAGGCTGAGGTGGGAGAATTACTTGAGCCCAGGTGATAGAGGCTGCAGTGAGCTATGCCACTGCACTCCAGCCTGGCAAGAGGGAGACTTTGTCTCAAAAAAAAAAAAAAAAAAAAAGGCTGGGCGTGGTGGCTCACACCTGTAATCCCAGCACTTTGGGAGGCTGAGGCAGGCAGATCACAAGGTTAGGAGTTCGAGACCAGCCAGACCAATATGGTGAAACCTTGTCTCTAAAAATACAAAAATAAATTAGCCACGTGTGGTGGTGGGTGCCTGTAGTCCCAGCTACTCAGGAGGCTGAGGCAGGAGAATCGCTTGAACCTGGGAGGCGGAGGTTGCAGTGAGCCAAGATCACGCCACTGCACTCCAGCCTGCGTGACAGAGTGAGACTCTGTCTCAAGAAAAAAAAAAAAAAAAAAAAGGCTGGATGCAGTGGCTCACGCCTGTAATCCCAGCACTTTGGGAGGCCGAGGCGGGAGGATGACCTGAGGTCAGGAGTTCAAGACCATTCTGGCCAACATGGTGAAACCCCGTCTCTACTAAAAATACAAAAATTAGCCGGGCGTGGTGGCTCACGCCTGTAATCCTAGCACTTTGGGAGGCTGAGGCAGGCAGATCACGAGGTCAGGAGATTGAGACCATCCTGGCTAACACGGTGAAACCCTGTCTCTACTAAAAACACACAAAAAATAAGCCGGGCATGGTGGTGGTCCCCTGTAGTCCCAGCTACTTGGGAGGCTGAGGCAGGAGAATGGCTTGAACCCGGGAGGTGGGGCTTGCAGTGAGCCAAGATTGCGCCACTGCACTCCAGCCTGGGCGACAGAGCAATACTCCGTCTCAAAAAATAAAAAAAATAAAAATTAGCTGTGTGTGGTGGCGTGCACCTGTAATCCCAGCTACTTGGGAGCCTGAGGCACGAGAACTGCTTGAACCCGTGAGGCTGAGGTTGCGGTCAGCCGAGATTGCACCACTGCACTCCAGCCTAGCGACAGAGCAAGACTCCATCTCAAAAAAAAAAAAAAGAAGCCATGTGATACATGCCCTGTGGAGGAAACAAGGGCACTGACTCCCTTCCTGTGCACACTCGCAGCTCTTTTAGTCCCTTGCTCTCTGGACTTTTACACAAGCTGTTCCCTCCGTCTGCAGCACCCTTCTCTCCTGTCTTCACTACTTAACTCCTGTTTATCTTTCAGATCTTAGCTCAAGTCTCTTCTGCTGGGAAGACTTCCCTGATTAGGTCACATTCTCCAGTTACAGTCACAGCATTGACTTTCCACATGTCACATTTGCAATCTCACACGTATTTGTGATTATTTACTATGTCTCTCCCACTATGCGATAAGCTTCATGGAGACCGTTTTATTATGCACCCTATCTCCAATACCTAACACAGTGCACAAAGTCAGGGCTCCACAGATTATCTGTGGAATGAATAAAGGGCCAGGAAGGGGTCTGCACTTAAGCTGAAACCTGAAGAATTAAAGACGAGGCCAAGCAGAGGGTAGAATAGGTACGAGGGCGGAACAAGGAAGGCCACTGAACCGCCGCGTGGGGAAGGAGGGGGGAGCGCCGTAGGACGTGCAGGTGGGGACGTGGGGAGGAGTGGGGCTTTGTTTTGGTTTTTTGGTTTTGCTTTTTGAGACGGAATCTCGCTTTGTCACCCAGGCTGGAGTGCAGTGGCGCGATCTCAGCTCACTGCAACCTCCGCCTCCCCGGTTCAAGCGAGTCTCCTGTCTCAGCCTCCCGAGTAGCTGGGATTACAGGCGCCCACCACCACCATGCCCGGCTAATTTTTGTATTTTTAGTAGAGACTGGGTTTCACCATGTTGGCCAGGCTGGTCTCGAACTCCTGACCTCAAGTCATCCGCCCATCTCGGCCTCCCAAAGTGCTGGGATTGCAGAAGTGAGTCCCCGCGCCCGGCCTGGAGGTTTTGTTACACGGAGCTCTGAGCCGTGCAGGTTCTGTTCCAACCCAGGGGGAGACTGTCACCTCTGGCCTCTGCCCCGTTCCAGAGGCGGCGTCCCGGGAGCTGGAGAGCAAGTGCCGCGCGCTGGAGTCGCAGCTGGAGGCGCGGGCCGCGGCCAACGCGGAGCTGCGGCGGGAGGTGGCGCAGCGGGAGGCGCTGGTGTCCGCGCTGCGCTGCAGCCTGCGCACCGAGGAGCGCCGCTTCCTGGAGGAGCTGCGCCGCCGCAGCCACCGCGCCACCGTGCTGGGCACCGAGCTGCAGAAGCACACCGAGGCGGCCGCCTACCTCTCCTGCCAGCTGCACGCGGCGCGCCAGAGACTGCAGGCCCCGCGCCCGGGCCCCGGCGCCACCGCCGAGCCCCGGCCACGCCGCCGCGCACCGCGAGCCCGCCGCCCGCCTGCTGCCCACGAGGCCGCCGCCAAGGGCCCTGGCCGGGACTGGGCCGCCTGGGACCGCGGGGCCGGCGCCCTCGACGACGCCGACCCCATGCCCGACCCCGCGCTCTTCCTCTATGCACGGAGGCCGCTGCGGCCCAGCGCCCGCAGCCCGCGCCAGCCGCCTCCCCAGGAGCCCCCGGACCGAGCCGGCCCGCAGCCCGCGCCCAGCCAGCCCAGCGCGCCCGGGGACCCGGAGTAGGCGCCGGGCTGGCCGGGGTGACGCGGGACGGACGGGGAGGGCCGGCCAGGGACGCAGCTCGGGCCCCGCAGACAGGTCCCGGGTCGGAGGGCAGCCGCCCCTCCTCCAGGAAGCGGGGCGAGGCGGCCCCGGCTCCCCGCAAACCCCCCGAACCGCCAGCCTTTTGTACTTCCCGACGTTTCCAAAGCTTCGAGCCCTCTCCTCGCGCGAGAGTTCCTCCGCGGGGCCGAGCGGGGGCACCTTCTCTACCGAGAGGACTCGCCGTCCCGATCCTGGCCTGGTCCCACCTGCCAGTGAGACAGGAGGGGCGGCGGCCACGCCCTGTCCCGGGAAAGCCGACAATCCTTGGTGGGGAGGGGAGGGCTGGGCTGGCCTACGGAAAGGTACGCAGAGTGGCACTGGCGCCCCAGGCCCTCTAACTCCCCCGGCCCTTTAGCTCCTCCCGCCTCCTCCACCCCCGCGTCCACGCCCTTCCCGCCAAGCCTTCTTCCCCAGGAGAGGCCCAGGCTAGGGGCTGGTCCTTCTACCCCCACCCCGACCTTGCCGATAGGTCCTTGCAGGTGAGCACGGAACACTTTAGAAGACACGTCCTCCCAGAGCCCCTGGTGGGAAAAGTGCGCCTGATGGAAGCGTAACTTCTGGAAGGTAGCATCCATGGGCCCTGGGAGAGGATTACAGAACCGCCTGGGTGGCCGGACTTGGTCTAGAGCCGTCTCCAGCTCAGCTCTTCCTGAGTCGCCACCCCCCTGGGTACGCAGGAACTGGGAGCTGTGCTGGGGAAGGGAGGTGACAGGCCTGCTGCCGGCCAGGCTTCTGGTAGGCAGGAGCTGTCCTCCCCCTCAGGAGGCAGCCCCAGGCGTTTTCCTAGTCCTGTTTATTGGTGCTAATTTTGCTAGGCTTCCTAATCATCTGGCTGCACCCAGAGACAAGAAGAGGGCCTTGGCTGGGCGCGGTGGCTCACGCCTGTAATCCCAGCACTTTGGGAGGCCGAGGTGGGCGGATCACCTGAGGTCAGGAGTTCGAGACCAGCCTGGCCAACGTGGTGAAACCCCGTCTCTACTAAAAAATACAAAAATTAGCCGGGCGTGGTGGTGCGCGCCTGTAATCCCAGCTACTCGGGAGGCTGAGGCAGGAGAATCGCTTGAACCTGGGAGGCAGAGGTTGCAGCGAGCCGAGATCGCGCCACTGCACTCCACCCTGGGCAACAAGAGCAAAACTCCATCTCAAAAACGAAAAAAAAGAAGGGCCTGGCTTCTTGGAAGTGGCAGCTACTGATAGGAGTTTGGGTTTGGGTTTGGGTTTGCTGGGGGGATGGTGGGAGCACAGGTTAGTCCTCATCCTGGTCCCCTCCATGGATGCCCCTAAACCTCTCAGAACCTGGCAGTGGCGGGCTGCTCATTTCCCTGCTGTCTAGCCTGGGGAATGCCGACGTGGAAAGGGGAAAGCCCCACCTCCTAACGCCCCTTCTAAGCTCCCTGTCCACCACCAAAGGCAGGAAGGACAGTTTCAGCACAGCTTATTGCCCCCACCCCCAGCCCAGCCTAGAAGGAAACACAAACCCCTCCAGCCCATGCCATCCCTCCTGTGTGGGTCCTGCATCAAGCCCTAAGTGCCTGTGAGGTCTTCCAGGGACTTCGAGGGGAGGACGTGGGGCAGGGAGAGGCCTTTACCTCCCTCACAGACACTCCTTTCCTGACAGGTCCTGACCCTGGCTGAGGCCACACATTCTGTGTGACGCAGGGGTCTGGGAGGTGAGCAGAGTCAAGCTCTAGGGGTGACGAGCTTTTCCCCATCACAGCGCTAGGAAGTGGGGGGAGTCCCAGATCACACCCCCTTTCTCTCCATTTGTTAGAGGGAGCAGGAAATTGGCAAGAAGTAGAGACCAGTGAGCGAGCGCACTCAGGGCCAAGCAGTGTGCGGCTCTCCCAGCTGACCCCACCCGAGACTGCCCAGACCACTGAGCAATAACCACGCCTGGTCTGGGGTGTCCAGCTCCTGGATTCAGATGGCTGAGGTTGGGGCACCCTTGGGACAGTGCTCTCCAGTCTAACACGGGCCAAGAAGCTGGCCTGGGGTCCTTGCTCCACCTGCCCCCACCTCTACCCTCTACTAGTGGTTGCGCCTGTGTCATCTCTGTTCCCCCTCAAGTGTGTATAACTCACTGCACCCCTATTCTGTCCCCCTCCCTTTCAGAACCTGTGTGTGAGGGCCTCACTCCTCTCTCAGAGGTGCCCAGAGGACCGTGGGAAGGAGGGCAAAGTGTCTTTCCAGAGGAGCCCGCACAGACCCTCATCTCCCACGACCACACTTTTGGGGTGAACAGGGTGACTTTGTTAGGTGGATTCTTCTGCAGAGATGGTGAAGTACTTTATCTGCCCACTCACTAAAAGCCATAGCTCCGTCCGCCTGGCCTTCCCCCAGCTCTATAGCAATAGCCCCTTCCCCCTTCCCTCCTGGGCATCCAGGGTGTCCAGCTGGGGGCCCCCACAGCACTCTGGCCCCAGGGATCTTCCAGTGGCCTGCCTGCCTCTCCGAAGTGACCCCATCAGCGCCACCCAACTCCCATCCCTCTTCCAGCAACCACAGATAATGACAATTGTTTGTGAGGTGCTTGGAGATCCCCTAGCTGAAAGGTTGTGGGTGCTGGGGCAGCTGACTCGTTGACTCTCAGCTGAGGTGCTGGAGGTGCCTGGGAAGGGAGATAAGCTGGAGGAGCGCCTGTGGCAGATACAGGGTTCCAGTTTTCACAGAAATTCCCCTCCTCGCCCTGCTGGAAGTCATGGAGGCTTCCCTCCACCCGCCTGCACAGAACCCTCTGTGCAGCAGCATGAGACTGGGAGCTGGAGTCAGGGGCCCCACACTCCTCAGCCTCAGGGCCCTGCAGAGGCCCCACCCTCCCTGGATCTGGCTTGAGAGCCCACCTGGCCAAAGGGAAGCCTCCCACCCCCACGCGCTCCAGGCCCCTGGAATGTCTTGGTGACTAAGAAGGGAAAGGATTGTATTTCTCTCTCCTCTGCTGCACGAATCCCCATTGGGAGAGAGAGAGTGTTGAAGAGGACACTCAGGGTCCCTAGGTGGAGCTCCTGCCACACCCTAAGTGTGGACAGCTCCAGGACAGAGAGCTGCAGGTGGGGGCCTCCCCCTGCTCTGGAAATCAGCCAGGGAGCACTGGGCAATGCGGTTTGAGGCTCTGTACCCCTGGTGCCCACAGCCCAGCCACAGCACCCTCTAGCTTGGGGGACTAGTCCAGGGCCAAAATGGGATAACCCTTCCCCATATAAGCAGTAGGATGGCGTCCCCCCGGTGGAGAGCGGAATGAGGCCTAGAGGGTGTGGGGCAGCTTCTCAGTGCGGGGAGCCGGGGGTCTCCAAGCACCTTCTCCCGGACATGCCAGCCTTGAATGGGGGACGTGCAGGGCTTCAAACCCACCTGGCAGGAGCCCTGTGGACAGGACAGGGCAGAGGGACCCTGCTCCAAATTCTCTGTTGGCTGTGCTTTTGTACCCAGTGCTTTTCAGAGTGTATTCACTCACCCACAGAAATAGAGCCCTGTGCTTTAGGGGTGACTGTCATATGCCTTATTCTTAATAAAATCTCTGAAAAACACGTGAGTCCAATCTCTTACATTGGGCACTCGGCCCCACCGCACCTCGGTTCTTGCAGGTGTGGGAAGAGCATGTGGAGGAGTCAGGAGGTGGTTCAGGGTCAGCCAGTGGGTACGATGAGACCAGGAGCTGAGACTCTGGGGTCCCCTCAGTAGATACGCCTCAGATTGGGCGCGGTGGCCCACGCCTGCCATTCCAGCACTTTGGGAGGCCGAGGTGGGCAGGTCACTTGAGGTCAGGAGTTCAAGGCCAGCCTAGCCAACATAGTGAAACCCCCGTCTCTATCTAAAAATATAAAAAAGCCAGGCGTGGTGGCGCGTGCCTGTAATCCCAGCTACTCAGGAGGCTGAGGCAGGAGAATCCCTCGAACCCGGGAGGCAGAGGATCCAGTGAGTCGAGATCGCACCAGTGTATTCCAGCCTGGGTGACAGAGTGAGACTATCTCAAAAAAAAAAAAAAAAAGCTATTCCTCAGATCAAGTATAAGGCACCCATCTGAGGTGTCCTCACCCTCAGCCAAGCCCTGCCCCTCTCTCCATGCCACCCCAATCCAAATGAACAAACAGCATCTTAGATCACAGGCTCCTGACTAGAGTGGAGAGGAGAAGATCGGAAGGGTCCAGTGCCTGGAATTGCCCACTGTCCTTTCCCAGAAAGAATCCTGGGTTCTGGCATCTTTGGCCATGCTGGTGCCCTGCCCCCCACCTGATCCAGCTGCAAGAAGCCCCGCATCCCGGCAGGAGCCCTATTCTTATCCTCCACTAATGAGGGTTATCCTGGGACTGCAGCTTTAGGAGCTCAGCGCAGCCAGCACCCATGAGAACTCAAGCCAGTACATTTTCAATGCAGGTCTATGTTGGGGATGACTCAGAGAAAAAGGCAGCAGCTCTGTGTTCTAAGGACACAGGGGACCAAAACCAAAACCAAAACAAAACAAAATGGCTTTGCTTGCAACCCTCCTGATAACAGGACCCATCTCTTCCTTCTGGGGAACTGCTCTGTACCCATCTCAGTCCATGTGTGGGGAGGGCGGACTCCACCCGTGTGGCCCAGGCATGGCAGGTCACAGTGATCGGGCTGAAGAAGACATGCAACTCCATCTGAGCCAACAAGAGTCAATGTTGGCCTTTTGCTGGAGCTATTCATTCAGCACCTCATGTTAGGTGCTGTTTGGTTCAGCAGTGAACAAAGCAGGACTATGGAGAAGGACAAACTCTTGGGTGGCTAAAATGGCACCCAAGAAATCTGGCAGGTCATTTGCCACCACAAGGGGTAAGGCTGCCTGAGTATAAAGCTACCACAAGAGAAACAGAACGGCCGGGTGCAGTGGCTCACGTCTGTAATCCCAGCACTTTGGGAGGCTGAGGCGGGCAGATCACGAGGTCCGGAGTTCGATACCAGCCTGCCCAACATGCTAAAATCCCGTCTCTACGAAAAGTACAAAAAAAAAGGCTGGGCATTGTGGTGGGCACCTGTAATCCCAGCTACTCGGGAGGCTGAGGCAGGAGAATCCTTTGAACCTGGGAGGCGAAGGTTGCAGTGAGCTGAGATCATGCCATTGCACTCCAGCCTGGGCGACAGGGCGAGACTCCGTCTCAAAAAAAAAAAAAAAGAGAAATGGAACAAAGAGATATGGAGACAATTCCAGATAATCAAGTCACTTGGATCCAGCCATGCCCGAAGCTCACAGACTCCTACCCTTTTCTGTTACATGGATCAATAAATCCCCTCCCCCTCCCAAACTTAGGTGTGGAATTTTTTTTTGTTTCCATTGGTTTTGTTTTTGAGATGGAGTTTCACTCTTGTTGCGCAGGCTACAGTGCAATGGCACGATCTCAACTCACTGCAACCTCTGCCTGCCGGGTTCAAGCGATTCTCCTGCCTCAGCCTCCTGAGTAGCTGGGATCACAGGCACCCACCACCATGCCCGGCTAATTTTGTATTTTTAGTAGAGATGGGGTTTCACTATGTTGATCAGGCTGGTCTTGAACTCCCGACTTCAGGTGATCCGCCCCCTTGGCTTCCAAAAGTGCTGGGATTACAGGCGTGAGCCACCACTCCCTGCTGTTTGTTTTTTTAGAGACAAGGTCTCACTGTGTTGCTCAGGCTGGACTTGAACTCTGGTGTTCATGGGGATGCTTCCACCTCAGCCTTCTGAGCAGCTGAGAGTACAGGCCTAGCTAACGACACACACACACACACACACACACACACACACACACACACACACGTATATGTATACTCAAAATATATACAGTTTTTTCCTACTTTGTATTTTGAACTCAGTTTCTTGCTTAAGCCTCTAGACTCAGGTTTGGGCCCAGGATGGGCTGGGACCAGGACCTGCAGCAAGCCCAGGAAGCCTGGCCCAGGTCTCTTCTTGTTCTTAACCTTTTATCTCCTGGGGCAATGAGGGAACCGAAGGCCCAGCCTTGGATAAACATCTGCCCAAGACCCTTGAGTCTCATGTACAATTTCAGAAAAGGAGAAAAGAAAGGGCGCGTTGGCCGGGCACGGTGGCTCACGCTTATAATCCCAGCACTTTGGGAGGCCGAGGCGGGCGGATCACGAGGTCAGGAGATCGAGACCCCAGTGAAACCCCATCTCTACTAAAAAATACAAAAAATTAGCCGGGTGTGGTGGCGGGCGCCTATAGTCCCAGCTACTCGGAGAGGCTGAGGCAGAAGAATGGCGTGAACCCGGGAGGCGGAGCTTGCAGTGAGCCGAGATGGCGCCACTGCACTCCAGCCTGGGCGACAGAGCGAGACACTGTCTCAAAAAAAAAAAAAAGAAAGGGCGTGGGGCGCAGTGGCTCATGCCTGTAATCCCAGCACTCTGGGGGCCAAGGCAGGTGGATCACTTGAGGTCAGGAGTTTGAGACCAGCCTGCCCAACATGGTAAAACCCCATCTCTACTAAAACTACAAAAATTAGCTCGGCTTGGTGGCGCAACTCTATAATTCCAGCTACTCCGGACGCTGAGGCAGGAGAATTGCTTGAACCAGGGAGGTGGAGGCTGCAGTGAGCCAGGGTCATGCCACTGCACTCCAGCCTGGGCAAGAGAGTGAGACTCTATCTCAAAAAAGAAAAGAAAAAGAAAGAGAAGGGAGGGGGAGGGCAGGGCACGGGCATTAGAGTTCCCCAGACAGACCCCTGGGGATGCTTGACTAAGCCCATCCCAGAGTCACAATTCAGGGTGGAGATATGGAATGTCAGAACCAGATAACTGTTTTGTTTGTTTGTTTGTTTGTTTGAGACGGAGTCTTGCTCTGTCACCCAAGCTGGAGTGCAGTGGCGCCATCTCGGCTCACTGCAAGCTCTGCCTCCTGGGTTCACGCCATTCTCCTGCCTCAGCCTCCCAAGCAGCTGGGGCTACAGGTGCCCGCCACCACACCCGGCTAATTTTTTCTATTTTTAATAGAGACGGCATTTCACCGTGTTAGCCAGGATGGTCTCAATCTCCTGACTTCATGATCCGCCCGCCTCGGCCTCCCACAGTGCTGGGATTACAGGCGTGAGCCACTGCCCGGCTGTTTGTTTTTTTGAGAGGGAGTCTCACTGTCACCCAGGCTGGAGTGCAGCGGCACAATCTCAGCTCACTGCAACCTCCTCTTCCCGGGCTCTAGTGATCCTCCCACCTCAGCCTCCCGAGTAGCTGGGATTATAGGTGTGCACCACCCATGCCCAGCAGATTTTTTTTTTTTGTATTTTAGTAGAGCCGGGGTTTCACCATGTTGGCCAGGCTGGTCTCGAACCTCTGACCTCAAGTGATCTGGCCACCTGGGCCTCCCCAAGTGCTGGGATTATAGGCAAGAGCCACTGCGCCCGGCCTCAGATAACTCTTAAAGATCATCTATGCAACCCCTTCATTTTACACATGGGGAGACTGAAGCTCAGGGCATCTTACTGGCGGTTATCCCTTCCTTCCTGGCAGTTCTGCCCGTGCAGTTTTGGGGTTCAGGGAGGTGGAGCACTTCCTTTCTAGGGGTTCCCAGAGATTGGCCAGGGAAGTAGGGGACTCTGTGCCGCAGTCCAAGGGATTTGGGTTCCCGAGTCACCTCTCCAGCCCCCTAGGGAACTATGCAAAGGAGGGGGAAGTAGGAATGTAGGAATGGCCAACTGAATGAGTGTATCCATGATAACGGTAATTAGGGAGGTGAGAGGCTTTGAGAGGGCTAATTATGCAGGCTGGGTCTCAGACTAGATAACCCTCCCTTCTTATCTTTATGCAGGGACCCAAACGATAGGAAAACTGCTGTGCTCAGGAGTGCCACGAGGTAGCCCTAAGGATGCACTGTGCAGCAGGACCCTGCGAGGGAAAGGGGAAGGGATCCACCAAAGATAAACTGCAGATTATTTTATTTGTTTGTTTTTGTTTTTTGAGGCGGAGTCTTGCTCTGTCACCCAGGCTAGAGTGCAGTGGCACGATCTCGGCTCACTGCAATCTCCGCCTCCCGGGTTCAAGTGATTCTCCTCCCTCAGCTTCCGAGTAGCTGGGATTACAGGCACCCACCACCTCACCAGGTTAATTTTTTTTTTTTTTTTGAGACGGAGTCTCACTCTGTCGCCCAGGCTGGAGTGCAGTGGCGCAATCTCGGCTCACTGTAAGCTCCGCCTCCCGGGTTCACGCCATTCTCCTGCCTCAGCCTCTCCGAGTAGCTGGGACTATAGGCGCCCGCCACCTCGCCTGGCTAATTTTTTTGTATTTTTAGTAGAGACGGGGTTTCACCGTGGTCTCGATCTCCTGACCTCGTGATCCGCCCGCCTCGGCCTCCCAAAGTGCTGGGATTACAAGTGTGAGCCACCACGCCCGGCCAATTTTTGTATTTTTAGTAGAGACGGGGTTTCGCCATGTTGGCCAAGCTGGTCTCGAACTCCTGACCTCAGGTGATCCGCCTGCCTTGGCCTCCCAAAGTGCTGGTATTACAGGCATGAGCCACTGCGCCCAGCCTTAAACTGCAGATTCTAAAGCTGCTGGGACTGGTTCGTCACTAGGCCCATGGACAAACTGGTCACCGGTCCCCATGCTGAGCAGGAGGCACTTACGGACACTCACTGACCCTAAGGAGGACAGGGAGAGGTGCCTCCACTGGGCATCCTCCGTGGGCTCAGGCTGGTGGGTCTCAGCCAGGCATTAGGGAAATGATCTGAAGTTCTAGACACAAAGGTCAAAGCATACAGTACACAAAAGGAGTGTCTGAAAGGAAAGCCAGCTGTTATAAATAATGGGGGACTCGGCCAGGCGCAGTGGCTCACGTCTGTAATCCCAACACTTTGGGAGGCCAAGGCAGGTGGATCACGAGGTCAGAAGTTCGAGACCAGCCATGACCAACATGGTGAAACCCCGTCTCTACCGAAAATACAAAAATTAGCCAGGCATGGTGACGCGTGCCTGTAATCCCAACTACTTGGGAGGCTGAGGCAGGAGAATCACTTGAATCCGGGAGGTAGAGGTTGCAGTGAGCTGAGATCACGTCACTGCACTCCAGCCTGAGCGACAGAGCAAGACTCCATCTCAAAAAAAAACAAAAAATAAAAAAGTCCCTGGGTCTAGCGGCTGGACTCCTCACCCAAGACCCAGACATCCCAGTATGGCCAAGAGGGTCTCAGTTTATGCCTATTGCCCCTGTGTCATTATTAATAGGGTCCACTTGCACTCTCGAAAGTGTTCTGGTTTTAATGATAAACTATGCAATCACCTTAACCATAGCACATTGTTATAGGCAATTGTGGAAATAGCCGGGGAAAATGGGAGTATGTGCTGTTAAGACTATGATGGAGGCTGGGTGTGGTGGCTCACGCCTGTAATCCCAGCACTATGGGAGGCCAAGGCGGGCAGGTCACCTGAGGTCAGGAGTTCGAGACCAGCCTGGCCAACATGGTGAAACCCCCTCTCTACTAAAAATACAAAAATTAGTCGGGCATGGTGGCGGGCGCCTGTAGTCCCAGCTACTCGGGAGGCTGAGGCAGGAGAATCGCTTGAACCCGGGAGGCGGAGGTTGCACTGTTCTCCAACGTGGGCTACACAGCAAGACGCTGTCTCAAAAATAGACTATGATGAAAAGACTTTGGTGGAAGTAGTGTGAAAGCAAGAATCAGTCTGCTTAATGTGTGGTCAGAGGTCAGACCACCGGACTACGGAGAATGTGATCAAAGGATGATGTGATGATGTTTGGTTTTTTTTCCCTTTCTTTTCTTTTTTTTTTTTTTTTTTTTTTTTGAGACAGGATCTTGCTCTGTCGCCCAGGCTGGAGTGCAGTGGCGAGATCCTGCAGCATCGACCTCTTTGGCTCTAGTGATCCTCCCACCTCAGCCTCCTGAGTAGCGGGGACTATAAGTGCACACCACCACACCCAGCTAATTTTTGTATTTTTTGTAGAGATGAGGTTTTGTCATATTGCCCAGGCTGGTGTCCAACTCCTGAGCTCATACAATCTGCTCTCCTCGGCCTCTCAAAGTGTTGGCATTACAGGCGTGAGCCGCCGCACTCGGCTGGATGATGCTTTTTATACGTGTCTGTTTCTCTAACCCCAGGCTTGCTGCTCTTCCTCAACCCCCAGGGTTAAAACTGAGTTTCCTATTATGAGTAGCATTACCAACATGCAAGGGCTTCCAACTTCAGCTGCACTGGACCACTAGACTAGGTACAATTCTCAAAAACCCTTGAGTTTCATGAATACAAACTACCCATCAGTCAGGTGACTGGCTAAAAGAATTATGGTACAACCACACAATAGAACATTATCCAGCATAAATGGAACGAGAACACCTACTGAAAGCGTGTAAAGTAAAAAAAAAATCAGAGTGAAGAATAGCAGGTACAATTTGCTGCACATTTGTGTAACAAAAGAGGAACGAGTGTGTGTATACACATACGTATATACACACACACATAAGTATGTATGTGTATATATATATATATATATATATATGCACACTTTTTTTTTCTTTTTTGAGACAGAGTTTCCCTCTTGTTGCCCAGGCTGGAGTGCAATGGTGCGATCTCGGCTCACCGCAACCTCCGCCTCCTGGGTTCAAGCGATTCTCCTGCCTCAGTCACCTGAGTAGCTGGGACTACAGGCGCGTGCCACCACACCTGGCTTTTTTTTAAACAATATTTTTTGTACAGATGGGGGTTTTGAAATGTTGCCCAGGGTGGTCTCAAACTTCTGAACTCTGAACTCAAGTCATCCGCCTGGCTTCGGCCTCCCAAAGTGCTAGGATTACAGGCGTGAGCCGCTGCACCGCCCGGCCGGCCGAGAAGAATCTTACCACTTCTCATCTTCCTTCCTCCCGTTTAAATGCTCACATCACATCGCTGGCTTTCCTCACCACGTGCTCTCCAGAACAAGGTCGGCTTTCCTTTGCAATTTGTGCGAGGCCCTAGCTAGGGCCCTCCCAGCCCACCTCGGGAAGCTGAAGCTTTCCAGTTCTCATTAGAGCTTGACAAACGCTCCTAAAGTTATATGCCTCAGGTGCGTCACAAAGGCCCCCTGGGGCCTGGGCAGGAAAGACCCACTGCGCGCTCTCTGCCCGGAGCACTTCAACTCACTGCAAGACCTGGTTCCAATGTCCCCTCTGCAGCATTCTCTGACCTCACTGTTCAGTCCCCGTCAAGCCCCAGCCAAGTGAAAAATACGAGTTACTGTAAAGCGTCCTGGCTGTGGATGGAGTCAGACCCGGCTCTACCCCTTGCTCTCTGTGTGACCTTGGTCTCGGCCTCCTCCACTGTAAAATGAGGACACCAGCCTGGAGGTGAGGACCCATGGGTCGAGGACGCGGGTAGCGAGCCCGTTCTGGCTCGGGGCAAAGTTTGGCGGGTCCATTCTGACACTTGATCCCCATTAGCCATGTCCCGCCCTCGCCTCTCTTGCCCGTGCCCTATGCGACCCTCCACTCCCTCAATAATCCAGCCGCACCCATTCGGCGGGAAAGGGCCTGCCCGGTGGGGAGGGCGCTGAGGCTCACGCGAAAACCGCAGATGACAGACTGCGCGGTCATTTAGCAAATTTGCAAAAGAAAACGGGATCATTGGAGAGGGGAGGGTTAGCCATGGCAGACCCAGACCAGTCTCCACCCAAGGTCACAGTGCCCGCCCGACGGGCAGCGAGCGGCAGGGAGTCTCCCCGAGGCCCCGCCCCGCGAGGGCACCCAGCCTCCCTGGGCCTTGAGTCAGAGTGCGTTGCCTTTAAGACGTTCTGGAAAGTCACCGCGTCCGTGGGCGGGGAACGAGGCGCGGCGCGTTTTGTCCCTCGCGGGCCGCCGTGGGCCGGGCCGGGCGCGAGGGCGGGGCAGGGAAAACGGCGGTGGGGTCAAAGGCCACGGCGCGCACCACGTGGGCCGGTGACTCCGTCCTTCCCGCAGCGGCCGCGGCGCGCAGGGCACTTGGGTTAGTGGCGCGGCGGGCGGCGCGGACAGCCGAGGCGGACGCCCGCTCCCGCCACCATGGTCATCAAGACGGACGAGTTGCCGGCGGCCGCCCCGGCCGACAGCGCCCGGGAACACGGCTCGCAGGCCGGGGGCAAGGGGCGGCCGGGCGCGGCCGGTGAGCGGGGCCGGGACCAGCGGGCCGCAGGGCGGGGGGCGCCGGACCAGGGCGGGCGGGTTCGGGACTCCACGGGGACCGCCGCCTTCCCTCCGCGTCGGGCCCGGTTGTATCTCGCTGGGGCCTCCACCGGATCGCCCCCACCCTGAAGGTCACCTTCACAGTCGCCCCCGGCTGCGGCCCGGGCTTCGCACGTGCGGTCCCGGGGAGGGCAGCCTCGGCTGGCACCCTCGGCGGGCACACGCGCGCCTCATCGCGGGGACACGTGCGCGCACACGCGGTTTCGGGGTGCGCCGCCGCCGCAGACCGAGAGAATCGGCGGCCCCACCCCCTCTGCGCCCGAGCATGGGAGCTCTCTGAGCTGGGGTCGCGCCGACGCTTGCGGGACAGCCCCCTTCGGCACCTGCTCCGCGTCGGCCTCCTAGGCATTCCCTGTGCGCAGGGCTGCAGCCCTGGGAGTGAAGCTCCGCTCGAAGCTTCCCAGGCTTGGTTTGTGGGAAGAGCACGAGGTGCGGGGTGTGCGTTGTGAGGGGCGTCCCTGGTTCATGCCCTGAGGCCAGGCTGTAACCGCAGGTCTTCAGGCTGTGGCGGCGACTCTCAGGTGTGTTGGCCTGCTCGGCCGACCTGGTGTAGGGGGCGTCTGCGTTTGCATGGGGCAAAGCCAAACTCCTTGGCAGGGGGAAGTGTTTGTGCCAGAACTTGATCATTAACCTGCCTTATTGCGAAAAGTGGGTCAGACCAGAGTTGCTGTTTTTAAGGCAAAGGTCGTTAGTGTGGAGTCAAGCTCCCAGCGATCCCCCATGGGGGCTGTATGGTGGTGACTGTGGCAGTGGCTGCAGCTTGTCTCGGGTGGGGCCTGCTTTCCCTTTCTCCTGAGCCCCTTCTCTTCCCTCTGTTCCCTCTACCGTGTCTCAGACTCCAGCCTTGGAGCTGGAATCCCCTTCCCAGACCCTCAGTCGTCATCTTCCTCAGGCCTGGGCTGTCGACTGTTGTCAGTTGGGACTTGTGGTCTTAACGCCTCATCATCTCCCTTCCCAGCTTCAGTGAGTGCGCCAGAGCTGACTTGGGAATCAGGATGGGGACAGCGTTCAGCCCTCCGACCCTGTTACCATCATAGCGGAGTTGCCTTGGGGTGAGGGACAGGTGCTGGGGCAGTACTGCTGATTGTCTAGACAAGGCCAAGGTTTGGGCAGAACAGCAAATGCTCATCGCCCCAGCCTGCCGGGGCTTTGTGCTGCTGTGGTTCTGAATCAGTGGGGGCAGGCTGGATAAGAGGAGGTTGGCTGATTTTCCCTCTAGCAGAGACCTGAAGAGTCGAAGTGACTTGCCCAAGGTCACACAGCGATTTAGTTGTTAAGGGGAGTGTTTGGATTCCAGCTCATGGCCAGCAAGCCAAGGCTGCCGAGGCCTGGCCCAGAGGAAGCTGGGACAGGCATGTTGGTTTGGATCCCATGCTGAGAACGAGGGGGCCGACGAGCGTCTGTTGGAAGATTTCTGTGAGGGAGTCAGTGAAGCCCCTGCCTAACTCTGCTGGGGGAAGGGGGGCTCTGTCTGGGGTAAACTGAGTCAGGGAAGGGCACAGCTATGTGTTTTGGGGAAATTGGGAGCATACTCATGGGCAGGACATGGGCTCCTACGTCCCTGGGAAGCTAGTACAGGTAGCTAGGACTTCTGTTACAGCCAGCCTGGATCTATTAAAAGAAGGACGGAGCCTTAATGAAGACCCCCCAGCTGGGGCCCACCTGAGCATCAGAACCAAGGCTCCTGACTTCTGAGATCCAGCTCTGGAAGGCTCTTCAGCCGCCTTAGGAAGGCGGTGATCTAGGCCATTGAGGGTTGGGGGCAAGGATTGGTTACCTTCCTGGGAATACAGCGGCTTTTAGGGGTTAAGAGAACAGGCAGGTTTTTCAGGTCCACCATGGTGCGTCAGGTTCCTTCGGCCCAGGGGAGGGCTCCCTGCAGTTGAGGCCCAGAGCGAGAGGAGGAGGAGGCTGGCAGCTGGGGAAGGAGTCTAGGGGCTTATGGGAGCTGCGCAACTGGATCTTGGATGGGATGTGGGGAGAGCAGCCTGAGGAACTCTGAACTGCCCTCAGGCCCTGAACACCTGCTTCTGGCCTGGGCGGGACAGGAAGGAGGCAAACAGGTGCCTGGTCTGTGGGTTCTTCAGTAGGCCGCCTGCCCGCCCCATTGCCTTTCCCTGAAACCCTGGGCTCCTGGGACGGGTGATGTACCTTTTAGGACCCTACTTCCTGCGGGAGCCTCACTTGCTGAGGCCTTGGCTGGGGCGTGGCCTGGCTTGGGCAGCACACAGGCCCTCTGGGGAGGCCTAAGTTTCTTTTCTAGTTCCTCCTGTCTGCCGCCTTTGGGCTCCCTGCGCCTCCAGGCCGGGGCAAGGGTGTGCTTTGTCTCTTCACTAGCATCTGAGTTTGCGTGTATGCAGTGCTGTTGGGGCAGGGCTCTCCCGCTCTGCAGAAGACCTCCTTTTCCCTTCCCCTAAAGCTCACATCCTCAGAGGTGCCCCTGGGCTATGAGAGGAGGGAGCATTGGCCCAAGGGTGTAGAGGCCTTGGGGAATGCTGTGACTGGGATAGATCTGCCCCCTGAGTAGAGTCCTGAGGCCTGGAGGAGGAAGCGGGTGCAGCCTACCTGTGGGTGCTGCCGGGCCCCTTGGGAGGGGGTGGGTGGGCTGCGCCGAGTGGGAGCGGGTCCATGGGAGCAGCCGGTAGCCTGTGGGTCGGTAGCCTGCGCTCAGTGCGAGTGACTCAAAAGCCATGGGCTTGGGCATCTGACACCCCTGTTGTTTCTTTTCTTTTTTTTTTAAACTTAATCCCAAATACGATAGTAACACCTGGTTTTCTCTTGCTCTGGGTTGGCTCCTCTTGCCTCTGTGACCTTGGGCAGCTGCTTCCTAGCCTTCTGGAGCCTCAGTTTCCTCAGGTGAGATGGGCTGGCACGGCGGTTTAGGGAGCTGCCGTGGGCTGGGCCTAGCTTGAGTCCTGGCTCTGTGGTAATCAGAATGCAGGTGGTTGTCAACACTCCTCTGGGGTCACTGCCAGGCTGCCCTGCCCCACCCCTCTCTCCGGAGGGTTAGGGTGCATTTCAGGAGAGGGTAGGAGCAGAGGGGCTCTGTCCAGGCCTGGTCCTTCTCCTCTGGTCATTGTGTGAGACCCAGAACCTTCCATGGGGCCTGTGAAGCAGCCCAGGGTCTGCCTGATCCCTGGTCCCGGAGGGGAGCGGATGGAGTGAGAGCCTGGCTCCCGCCCACCCTGGGTAGGGTGGATGCTGGGGCAGCCCTCACTGGGCCCTGGCAGCATGTCAGAGGCCCTGGGAAGGCGCCCTGGCCAGCTGGGTGGCTCCTCCCCCGCCGTTGTGGCCACCGGCCTCTTGCTGCCAGCTCTGTTCTCCCCTGGGAGAGACTTGGTTCCCTCCTGGCAGGGCCGGGGCTGCTGGGAAGGGAAGATGGAGTCTGCCAGCTTCTTGATGGAGCCTGGAGGCCAGGGGCGCGGGTGCAGTTGTCCTCTGGGAAGGTGGGGGCGCATCCCCCTCCCTTCCACCGGAACCAGTGACTCCCAGGAAGGGGCTGGCAGCCAGGTCACCTGCAGGGGGCAGCAGGAGCCAGAGGTCCCAGCCAGGCCCTTGGCCCAGGGACAGTGGGGTGCTCAGTGTCTGGGACTGGTGGGCAGAGGCAGCCACCTTATGGCCTGGGCCCGGGTCTGTGCCAGCTGTTGGCGGCAGCTGGCGGAAGCGGTCCTGTTCACCCCCACTGGGGTGGCAGCTGAGGAGAGGACCCCCTTGCTGGGCCCTGCCCCTGCCGGCCAGTCTCCTAGGCCCTCAATCTTGAGTGGTCCAGGTACCCCAATTTCTGGGTTCTCAGATCCCCCTAGCGGCTTTGCCGGCAGTGACCCCCTCTCTAGGGGGCAGAGAGAGGTGGGCCTGAGTGCTGATAGCAGCTCCCCCTGGGGTCCTGGGGCCACTGGGTTCTCCTGGCCCACAGCCGTCCTTCTGGCCGACCTTGAGCGGGATGCCAGGCAGGGGGAGTGTGCCCTTCCTGGGGCTGCCGTGGCAGGCCTGGCCCCACTGAAACCCGAAGCCAGCCGGAGCTCCAGCCCCGGGCCGACTGGCTGCATTAGGGCAAGGGTAGCGGCAGAGACTGGAACGAGGAACCCGGGCGATGCTGGGGCTGAGCTGGAGAGCCGGCTGCCTTGCTGCCACGGCCATCCCAAGACTCCAGAGCCGAGGGGAGGGCAGCTGCCAACTGCACCAGGTGAGCACCGGGACCTGGAGAGCCAGCCAGCTGCCTGCGGGGGAGATCGCTCGGCCTTCATCCAGGGGTGGGGAGACCTTCGGGGTTCCTAGGAGGAAGGATCAGGGGCAGCACATGCTGTCCTGGGGAGAGGAGGCCCCTGGGGAGCCAGGTGCATTCCTTTGAAACGGGATAGGAAATAGGTACCCCCTGAAGGTCGTCTCCCTGGGCTGGGGAAGGAGAGTGGGAGCCATGGCCACCTTGCCTTGTCCTCCCTCCTTTCTGTATCCCATTCCAGACATGCGAAAGAACACAGGCTGTCTGTGTCTAGGTATTTGACTCCCCACTTCTGGGATCTCATAGCTCAAAACCACTGTTCCATATTGGGTGGGGGCCCTTCCTGCTTCTCCCCTTATTCCCGGGGCTTGGCAGCCAGCACAGCCTTTCTCAGGGACCCTGTGGGGGGCAGTTCCTCCACCTGGCTGCCCCGCCTTTCGCTGTTTGCAAGCTGACCGACCACCGCCCCAGCTGTCTGTCTGCTCTGTCACTAGAGTCAGGCGGGTGTGTGGGGCTGCTCACGTGCTAGGGGATCACGTGCTAGTTGGATCCTGGAAGGGAGGTCTTTGTGTGTCCTCATGGTTCCTGGGAGTCCACTGCAGGCTTGGAGAGGGTGGGGTGGGGATGGAGAGCCATGACATGCACAGTTACTGAAGGTCCTCAGTGGCCAGAGTTGAGGGCAGTGCCGCGGTATAGGGTTCGGGCTGCAGGAGGGAGTCCGGGGCCCATTCTGACTCGGTTGACCTTAGGCCGAGCTCCAAGCCTTTCTGGGCTTCAAATACCCCTCTTTGGGGTAAGGGGGAAGAGACTCTCTGAGCTCTTAGAGGTCCTGTTTCTCATTTACTTGTGGGGGTCCAGGGAGAGGGAGTGACTCTCTGCAGGCCCCCCGGTCTCTGCCTTTCCGTACCGGCCTCATCCCTTCCCTGAGGCTCCTGCTCCGCGTTCCTGGTCGGTCCGGATTGGGAACACACAGTTCTGGGAGATGTACCTGTCCCCAATTCTGAGAGCTGGGTAGGGAAGAGGAGGTGGGGTCTAGAGGGGATGGGCAGAGCTGAGTGAGCTGTTCTTTCTGGAAGGGAACCCAGGCCCTCCTCAGAGTTGAGACCGTTGAACTTCAAGCCAAGCCAGGCAGGTCAGCCTGGCCGATGGGCAGACCCTAGGGGCCAAGGTCCTCATCTCCCAGCTGGGTGCCCAGGCAGGCCCGTGTCTGCTGGAGGGTTACTGAGAGGCGGTCCTTGGCTCCTCAGCAGAACAAGGGGCCCTCCTTTGTTTCGCTGGTACCTGGGTAGGAATGCAAGGTTTTGTCACCTGCTCCCCGCCCTGCTTACAGCATGTGGATTGGGTGCTATCTACAAATATTAGACATGGCTAGAGGTTTGCAGTAAGTGCTTCATTTGTTGCCTTTTTTGTTGAGACTGGGCAAGATAGAAGGTGGTGGGTAGAGCTGCTGGTGAGGACGCCACCCTGGGTGCAGCTGAATGTCTCTGGGAATGAAAGGGGGAGGGAGTGTGATTCCGCCATTAAGGGTCATTTGGGCAGGCTGTTGAAAAGGTTTATTTCTCCTAGGCCTTGAAGGGTGAGTCAGTGTTTGCTGTACAGTATGGGATGTCAGGGGCAGCACAGACACAGAAGCACAGCGCTGGGAGGGCGGTGGGCGGTACCAGCCTTCCATGGTGTGGTGTCCTTAGACCTCAGCAGGGAGCAGGCAGGAGCCGAGGTTGACTTCAGGTGGGTGCTGAGAGCGCTGGCCTAAGAGGCTTGGTCTTGTAAGCAGTGGGCTTCCTAGCAGGGTTGTAGGTGGCACTGCTGAAATAGAGGAAAGACCCGCCCCAGGGCAGTGGCTGCAGCGGCCAGGTCCCGTGGGTGGGCTGGGGGGTTTGGGGTGGGTGACTAGATAGAGCAGGTACCAGTTTGAGGAGGAAGATGAGTTCCGTCCCTGCGAGACGAGACTTCAGTGATGCCTCAGGGACAGCCGCATGTTGATGCCTGGGAGGCAGCAGTCCCCTTGGTCCAAAGGCTGGAGAGAGGACAGCATTGGCCCTTTGAGCCACGAGGCAGGAGTGTATGGGAGGGGGTGGGGTCAGAAAGAGGAGAGGCTGGGCCCAGGCCCACCCCTGCCGCTCCCCTGCAGCCCAGGACCACAGCTCAGGAGGGATGGAAGAGGATGGAGCTGGAGAGGGAGGGGCGAGGGCACCTTGTGGGTCAGAGAAGAGAGGAAGAGGGGAACTGCTGCTGGGAAGCCAGGTATGTTAGGGCCAGAGGAGACCCTCGGGCTTGGCTTGAAGGGTGGCTTTGGTGACCCTGGGGACAGTGGTTTGGGCCGTGTGTTCAGGTGCAAGCCATACCACAGTGGGCCCGGGAGCAGCGGCTGGGAGGGGCGGCCGGGTGTGGAAGTGGCCTGCAGGTGTGCAGAGGGCGGGGCGCGACCGTGAGGCTGAGGCTCACGAGGGCGTACAGATGCCTTTCCAGAAGGCACGTGGGGTCAGGGGGACGGCCCCGCCGACCAGCGAGGCTGCCTGATTCTGATCTGTTCTTGTCACCCACAGAGCTGCCATCAGTCATGCTCTTAAACGGGGACTGCCCAGAGAGCCTGAAGAAGGAGGAGGGGGTGGCTGAGCCACCCAGGGAAAATGGGCTTGACGAGGCCGACCCGGGAGATGAGACCACCGGCCAGGAAGTCATTGTCATTCAGGACACGGGCTTTTCTGTGAAGATCCTCGCCCCTGGGATCGAGCCCTTCTCCCTGCAGGTAAGATGGAGGAATGGGTGCTGGGGGCCAGGCCTGAGCCTGCTGGGGAGGGTGAGCTGGAAAGCTCAGCCTTGCTCGTGCTCCTCCCAGCCCCACTTTGTGGCAGGAAACTGAGGATCCCGTGCCCTCCCCAGAGTCACTCAGCTAGCGTGGTGGACGTGAGAGTTGAGCCCAGGGTCAGGTCATTGCCCCATTGTTAGAGGACAGCAACCAGCTGGGCCTGCCAGCCCTATGTGGGGAGGGGAGTGATAGTGGCTAGGTAGTGTTGGCATCCCAGGACTCCCCAGCCTCTTGCTCTGTGCCCTCAGGCAAGTCACCTCTCTCTGGGCCATGATTTTACCATCTGCCAGAGGGGAGGGTAGTATTGGGTAATCTCCAAGGGCAGAGCCAACGTGGAGGTCTTGCAAGCTGGTGACTCAGTGGGGAACGAGGCGGGGCCGTTGTATGTCTCAGCACCGACAGGCTTGGGCCCCAGAGCACCCCTTCTGGAAGGTGAAAGCCATTTGCCCCAGGCACCTTAGCAATGGGCAAGGCCGGGGGTGAGCCTGCCGTCTTCTGTCCCCCTGTTCTTCATCTCCCTTCTCTGCTCGGGCATTGCTCTTGGTCTGCAGGCCGAATCGGTGGGCCAGGCTCCAGGCTGCACACACAGGGCATGGCATGTGTGGACACAGCCTGGATTTAAAAGCCAGAAAGTGGGATAGCCGAGTATTTGGGGCATTTATTCTGGGGAACCAAGGTACTTTGGGCTAGGGACAAGGGGGTATTGCCCTTGCTGTCCGCTACGTGGCCTCTCACCAGGGTGCTCGGGACCTTCCCTCTCCGCTATGTGGCCTCTCGCCGGGGTGGGTGGGGCCTTCTCCCTGCAGGTGTCCCCCCAGGAGATGGTGCAGGAGATCCACCAGGTGCTCATGGACCGTGAGGACACCTGTCACCGCACCTGCTTCTCGCTGCACCTGGATGGCAACGTGCTGGACCACTTCTCGGAGCTGCGCAGCGTCGAGGGGCTGCAGGAGGGCTCCGTGCTGCGTGTGGTGGAAGGTTGGTCTGGAAGTTGGGCAGCCTGCCCGGGGGAGGGCCCACGGAGACAGAGGCAGGCAGCACCATCCATGCCAGGGTCCCTGTGTCACGGATGAGCTCATGGAGGCAGGATTGGAGCACAGGTCTGCTTCTCAGGCCATCACACCTATATCAGCCAGTTTCACAGCCCATGGGTTAGAGAACAGAGCCGTGGGTGGGGCGCGGTGGCTCACGCCTGTAATCCCAGCACTTTGGGAGGCCAAGGCAGGTGGATCACTTGAGGTCAGGAGTTGGAGACCTGCCTGGCCAACATGGTGAAACCCCGTCTCTACTAAAAATACAAAAAGTTAGCCGGGCGTGGTGGCGGGCACCTGTAATCCCAGCTACTCGAGAGGCTGAGGCAGGAGAATCACTTGAACCCGGGAGGCGGAGGTTGCAGTGTGCCCAGATCGTGCCACTGCACTCCAGCCTGGGCAACAAGAGCGAAACTCTGTCTCAAAAAAACAGAAAACAAAAAGAACAGAGCTGTGATTTAAAAAAAAAATCAGGCAGTACCATGCCAGGGCTTGAAGTCAGCCCAGTCCAGTTCTGTAGAGATCCGTGAGAAGTCCCCAAAATTTCCTAGCCCTAGAGTGGGGAGGTTGGGCATGGGGAGGTGCCATCAGGTTGGCCCGTGGCCTCAAGTTTTCTGGGTAGAAGCCACTCAGGTTCCCCACCCAGGGCCTGTCCGCCTGTTGAGAGCAGTGACGGAAAAGGTCTGTAGCTCAGCAGCGCCCACAGTTGATCACGGAACCTCTCTTCTCCACCAAAAGAACTGCCATTAAAATCCCATGAAACCATATAGGGGGCAGTGTTGACATTGGGGGCCTTGGAAAGTCCTCAGGCCACCCTTACGTGAGGCTGCCTCGGGAGAGCAGGGCAAGGCTGTGGTGTGGAAGTCCCAAAGCTCCAAAAGCCCGGCCCAGCCGGGACACTGGCGCACAAAAGCAGGTGGCCTTGTGGACGCCTGAGGCCTGTGTGTGCTTCAGAGGCATTTGGCAGAAAGTTCTTTATGAACAAAGATCCCTGCTCACCAGTAGGCAGAGTGTGTGTGTGTATGTGTGTGTGTGGTGTCAAAACCAGAACTCCAGCTTGTGTGTTCATAGTGGAATTTCAAAACGGAAACCTACAGTTGAAAATGAAAACCACTGCGTTAGCACCCCCAAAACCTGTTTTGTGCTGAGCAGGTTGTTCAGGGTGCAGGGCCCTGCTAACGCCGTCCCCTCCCTGCTTTCCTGACAGAGCCGTACACGGTGCGTGAGGCCCGCATCCATGTGCGCCACGTCCGAGACCTGCTCAAGAGCCTGGACCCATCCGACGCCTTCAATGGGGTTGACTGCAACTCCTTGTCCTTCCTCAGTGTCTTCACCGACGGCGACCTGGGAGGTGCGGGAGGCATTGGGGCCGGGGATCGAGCCAAGGGGCAGGGAGCACGGAGGTGGGGGGCAGGAGAAGGGGCCGAGGGGCCTGTGCCTGAGGCACCCAGACCAGGGCCGTCAGCAGGTAGGGAGACAGCTGGCCCTGGGTGGCCCTGTGCTGACCACCAGCCTCGGGTCCCTCAGACAGCGGGAAGCGGAAGAAGGGCTTGGAGATGGACCCCATCGACTGCACGCCACCCGAGTACATCCTGCCAGGGAGCCGGGAGCGGCCACTGTGTCCCCTGCAGCCCCAAAACCGTGACTGGAAGGTAGGGTCCTGGGGGAGGGAGGACGAGGGTCCCCGGCGGGGTGGAGGCCTGGCCCCTCAGGCTCGGCCGCTCCCGCAGCCCTTGCAGTGCCTGAAAGTACTCACCATGAGCGGCTGGAACCCGCCCCCGGGGAACCGGAAGATGCACGGGGACCTCATGTACCTGTTTGTGATCACGTCGGAGGACCGGCAAGTCAGCGTCACCGCGTCCACACGGGGCTTTTACCTGAATCAGTGAGTCCCCGCCAGCCCACCGCGCCCCCCCGCCGTGCCGGCTGTTCCGGGTTCTGGGCAGACACCTGGGCCCCTGCTCAGTGCCCGCCCTCTCCCTGCAGGTCCACGGCTTATCACTTCAACCCCAAGCCCGCCAGCCCCCGCTTCCTAAGCCATTCCCTAGTGGAGCTGCTCAACCAGATCAGCCCAACCTTCAAGAAGAACTTCGCTGTGCTGCAGAAGAAAAGGTAGTGCCTTCGTCCCCTCCCGCTTTGTCTCATGGCACACGGGGGCATGGGGTGAGCCGGCCCACCTGCACTCCGGTGCTTCTGTCTGAAGAAACCGCCCTGGGCCCCCAGTGTTGGAGTCCCCACTCTAGGGAGCTGTCGGCCAGTGCCGAGACAGCAGCCGCAGGAGAGGCCCGTGCACTTCCATCTGACTTCAGGGCAGTGTCTCAGGGCGGGAGATGCCAGAGCAGGCGGGGGCCTCAGAAAAGGGGCCCGTGGAAGGGCTCTGAGCTTGGTGGGCTGCCCCATCTCCCCCTCCCCTGCCTGCCACAGGGTCCAGCGCCACCCGTTCGAGAGGATCGCCACCCCATTCCAGGTGTACAGCTGGACGGCCCCCCAGGCGGAGCATGCCATGGACTGCGTGCGCGCAGAGGACGCCTACACCTCGAGGCTGGGCTATGAGGAGCACATTCCTGGACAGGTGCCTGTGGCCTAGCCCTGCCCTCGCTGGGCACCCCCGCCCTCCTGGGTGCTGGGCTGGTTCCGTGCACTTCCCCGGAGGCCCCATGCTTCACTTCATTTGGGAGTCTGGGGCTCTTCTCAGGAAGGTAGAAGGAGGGACTTCCGGGAGCAGGTCACAGGGCACAGGCTGAGCTGGTTTCTCCCCAACTGATCTCTCTGCAGACCCGAGACTGGAATGAGGAGCTACAGACGACGAGGGAGCTGCCTCGCAAGAACCTGCCTGAGCGGCTGCTCCGAGAAAGGGCCATATTCAAGGTGCCTGCAGCCTCTGGTGACCGGCAGCCTCTGGTGACCGGCAGCCTCTGGTGACCGGCAGTCTCAGGCCCAGCAGTCTCAGGCCCGCTGTCCACCTGCTGACGGGTTTTCTCATGGAGAGGAGGAAAGCAAGGGAGGCAGGGGCAGTCCTAACCCTGTCAGGTTCCCCGAAGGCCAGTCAGCATCTCCCGCAGGGTCTGCTAGCCTTCTGCCTTCCAGCAGACCATCCCACTACCTTTTTCTGGCCTCTCTGAGGCTTTGAGTCCCCGGGAGGAGCAGGCCCTACTTCCTGTAGGGACTGAGTGTCCAGGGCTGTCCAGCTTCGCGCCCTCCACTGACTGCTGCAGGGCTTTTGCCTGGGCGGGCACCGGCCAACCATGGCCCTTCTAGGGCAGGAGCTCATTTGCATAATACCTTTAGTTTGCTGGGGTTTAAAAGTTATTAGTGCTGGGTTACTAAGAGAAATGAGGAAAAGCAGTTGCTTTTAAAAAAAAAAAATCTCAGGCTGGCTTCGGTAGCCCATGCCTGTAATCCCAGCACTTTGGGAGGCCGAGGCGGGCGGATCACAAGGTCAGGAGTTCAAGACCAGCCTGGCCCATATGGGGAAACCCCATCTCTACTAAAAATACAAAAATTAGCTGGGTGTGGTGGCGGGTGCCTGTAGTCCCAGCTACTCGGGAGGCTGAGACAGGAGAATTGCTTGAACCCAATAGGCAGAGGTTGCAGTGAGCCGAAATTGCATCACTGCACTCCAGCCTGGGCGACAGAACAAGACTATGTCTCAAAAAAAAAAAAAAAAAAATCTCAGCCAGGCACAGTGGCTCACGCCTGTAATCCTAGCACTTTGGGAGGCTGAGACAGGCGGATCACTTGAGCCCAGGAGTTGGAAACCAGCCTAGACAACATGGTGAAACCTCGTCTCTGCAAAAAATACAAAAGATTAGCCAGGCATGGTGGCATGTGCCTATAGTCCCAGCTACTCGGGAGGCTGGAGTGGGAGGATGGCCTGAGCCAGGGGAAGTCGAGGCTTCCGTGAGCTCAGATCTCGTGCCACTGCATTCCAGCCTGGGCAACAGAGTGAGACCCTGTCTCCCTCAGCACAAGTGTATTTTCAAAACATGGGGGTTTTTGTTTGTTTGTTTGTTTGCGCTTTTTTAGTCTCACTCTGCCCCTCAGGCTGGAGTGCAGTGGTGCGATCTCGGCTCACTGCAACCTGCACCTCCCGGGTTCAAGCAATTCTCCTCCCTCAGCCTCCCGAGTAGCTGGGACTACAGGCGCGCAACACCACGCCTGGCTGATTTTTTTTGTATTTTTGTTAGAGACGGGGTTTCACCATATTGGTCAGGCTGGTCTCAAACTCCTGACCTCAGGCGATCTGACCGCCTCGGCCCCTCAAAGTGTTGGGATTACAGGTGTGAGCCACCGCGCCCGGCCAAAACATGGCTTTCTTGCCCTTTTCTACCCATGAGGAAACTGAGGCTGCGGGTCCCTGGGTTCCCAAGGCAGGCGTGGTTGCCTCCGCGGTCTGGGTGCGTGCGCTTGGCCAGGTGGATGCAGGCTCTTGTGGGCGGGGCCTCTTACCCTCCGCTCCTCGACCCCCGCCAGGTGCACAGCGACTTCACCGCGGCAGCCACCAGGGGCGCCATGGCCGTCATTGACGGCAACGTGATGGCCATCAACCCCAGCGAGGAGACCAAGATGCAGATGTTCATCTGGAACAACATCTTCTTCAGCCTGGGCTTCGACGTCCGAGACCACTACAAGGACTTCGGGGGGGACGTGGCAGCCTACGTGGCGCCCACCAACGACCTGAACGGCGTCCGCACGTACAACGCGGTGGACGTGGAGGGGCTGTACACGCTGGGCACGGTGGTGGTGGATTACCGCGGCTACCGGGTCACGGCCCAGTCCATCATCCCCGGTATCCTGGAGCGGGACCAGGAGCAGAGCGTCATCTACGGCTCCATCGACTTCGGCAAGACCGTGGTGTCGCACCCGCGGTACCTGGAGCTGCTGGAGCGCACGAGTCGGCCCCTCAAGATCCTGCGGCACCAGGTGCTCAACGACCGTGACGAGGAGGTGGAGCTCTGCTCTTCGGTCGAGTGCAAGGGCATCATCGGCAACGACGGGCGCCACTACATCCTCGACCTGCTGCGCACCTTCCCCCCGGACCTCAACTTCCTGCCCGTGCCTGGCGAGGAGCTGCCTGAGGAATGCGCCCGCGCCGGCTTCCCCCGCGCGCACCGGCACAAGCTCTGCTGCCTGCGCCAGGAGCTGGTGGACGCCTTCGTGGAGCACAGGTGAGGGGCGGCCCTCCCGGACCAGGGCCGGGGCCAGCTGCAGGAAGTGCGGGCGCCCTGGGTGGGGCTGGGTTCTTGAAGGGGGAAGCGCTGGAGAGTGAAGAAGGGCTCTGTCTGGCCACAGCCATTGGAGACCCGTCCCCACCTGCCCTGCTGTCAGGCTCCCAAGCGCAGAAACCCGGGCTGCAGACTCGCCAGCAGCCAGGGCGGGTGATGCGGCTGCAGCAGGCGCTGTTCTCTTAAGGAACACTTTTAAGTCTGGGTGGCTGTGACTGTCCCAGTGCTGGGGCGGGCAGGTGGGGCACCGGGGGTCCCTGCTGCTGGAGTCCCTGCCGCTGGTGTTTAGTGCTTAGGAAATGGGGAAATGGCCATGTCAGAGGTCCCACAGCATGAGTAAGTCTCTCAAATGCCAGTGGTTTCCTGTCACTGTTGAGAGCCCTGGCCTGGACGGGGAGCTCCTCTTTCCCATCTCCAGAACGCAGCTGCCTTTTTTTTCTTTCGAGACGGAGTCTTGCTCTGTCACCCAGGCTGGAGTGCAGTGGCGTGATCTCGGCTCACTGCAAGCTCCGCCTCCCGGGTTCACGCCATTCTCCTGCCTCAGCCTCTCCGAGTAGCTGGGACTACAGGTGCCCGCCACCACGCCCGGCTAATTTTTTTTTGTATTTTTAGTAGAGACGAGGTTTCACCATGGTCTTGATCTCTTGACCTTGTGATCCGCCCGCCTCGGCCTCCCAAAGTGCTGGGATTACAAGCGTGAGCCACCGCGCCCGGCCTCTTTTTTTTTTCTTTTGAGACAGAGTTTCACTCTTGTTGCCCAGGCTGGAGTGCACTGGCACGATCTTGGCTCACCGCAACCTCCGTCTCCTGGGTTCAAGTGATTTTCCTGCCTGAGCCTCCTGAATAGCTGGTATTACAGGCGTGCACCACCGCGTCCAGCTAATTTTTTGTATTTTTAGTAGAGATGGGGTTTCTCCATGTTGGTCAGGCTGATCTCGAACTCAAGTGATCCACTCGCCTCGGCCTCTCAAAGTGCTGGGATTACAGGCGTGAGCCACCGCGCCCCACCACCTTCTTCTTCCTGTCTTGGGAGATGTTGGTTTTTCTGCGCTGACTCATGCACACTGGCCAGGAGGTGCCCCATGCCTGCAGGGTGTGGAGCCCCAGCTGCCGGGAGTCTTGGGCCAGCAGAGCTCCCCTCCGCGATTCCCAGCTTCTGCTCTGCCGTTTCCTCTGCTCCAGGTACCTCCTCTTTATGAAGCTGGCCGCCCTGCAGCTGATGCAGCAGAAAGCCAGCCAGCTGGAGACCCCCTCCTCCCTGGAAAATGGTGGTCCTTCCTCCTTGGAGTCCAAGTCTGAGGACCCTCCAGGACCGGAGGCGGGAAGTGAGGAGGAGGGTAACAGCGCCAGCGGCCTGGCCAAGGTGAAGGAGCTGGCAGAGACCATCGCCGCAGACGACGGCACAGGTGGGGCTGCTGCAGATGGCTGGGAGAGAGCCCGGGCTGGCCCTGCCAGGGTGGCTTATGACCCCACCTGGGAGAGGCTGGCAGACGTCTCTGCAAGGAGCTAGGGGGCGAGGCTTGGGGCAGCCCAGCTCCACCGGTGGCAGAGTGGACCCTCGTCTCATGGAGCCATGTCTCCACAGCAGACCCTCGGAGCCGGGAGGTGATCCGCAATGCGTGCAAGGCGGTCGGCTCCATCAGCAGCACCGCCTTCGACATTCGCTTCAATCCTGACATCTTCTCACCAGGCAAGTGGTAGGGGCCGGCCAGCGCAGGAGCCCTCCAGGGCCGGAGCTTCGCTGGGGGGCCGGGGCTCTTGGGGCTGGTGGGTTCGCCCCCCATCTGAGCGCTTTCCCCGCCAGCCCCAGGTGGCATTTGTCTTGCCACTGCCTGGCTCAGCCTCTCTGCTCTCCTCTCTGCTCTCTCTCCTCCAGGGGTTCGCTTCCCCGAGTCCTGCCAGGATGAAGTTCGGGACCAGAAGCAGCTGCTGAAGGACGCGGCTGCCTTCCTGCTCTCCTGCCAGATCCCTGGCTTGGTGAGGGAGGGGCTGCAGGGCTGGGTGGGGCTTGTGCGGAGGGTGCTGGTCCCTCATCCGTCTCTGAATTGGAGGCCCATGAACACAGGATCGCAGGAGTGGTCTTCAGCTTTCCCTGAGTGGGCATCCCCGTTTGACAGATGGGGAGCCTGACCCCCAGAGGTCAAGGGCATAGGCCCTGCTGAGCCCACCGCTTGGGCTGGCAGCTGGGGAATCCAGTCTTCTGAGCCCTGGGTGGTGGCATGGCTGGGGGATGGGGCCAGAGCTCAGTGGGGGCCACCCATCCTCCTCCTCCTCCCGCAGGCTCTGCGCCTGGTCCCAGGATGCTGGGTGCTCCCCCAACACCGTGCCTCCAAGCCTTAGGACACGGGGCTGGGGGTCAAGTAGTGGCCCCAAGTGGGCACCTCTGCTTCTCCCACGTGGTTAGAGGGGGCCTGTGTCACTACTGGGCTCTTGGTTCTTGGCTTGCGTTCCCCTGGCCCTGCCTCCCTGTGCTCCTGCCAGAGGCTGGGCACATTCTGACACCCTGACTGGGAGCTGCAGTCTTAGGGGTCCTTCTCCAGGGGCTCCCAGGATAGCTGTGCTCCCGCAGAAAGACTCAGTTGGGTGAGGGCAGAGGAGCTGGGTGGGGGCCTGAGCTGCTGCAGCCCGCAGGTGAAGGACTGCACGGAGCACACGGTCCTGCCCATGGATGGGGCGACGCTGGCGGAGGTGATGCGCCAGCGGGGTATCAACATGCGCTACCTGGGCAAGGTGCTGGAGCTGCTGCTGCGGAGCCCGGCCCGCCACCAGCTGGACCACGTCTACGTGAGTGCTGCACAGGGTGGGGCAGAACGGGAGCTGCGGGGCTGGGATGGAGGCCGGGGGCCTGACAAGACCTCCCTTCTGAATCCTTCCAGAAAATCGGCATTGGAGAACTCATCACCCGCTCGGCCAAGCACATCTTCAAGACGTACTTACAGGTACCACCCGTCCGCTCTGCGGCCGGCCAGGGCCTCCCAGGGTGGTGTGGGGCGTCGGGAAAGAGCCTGAGGTGGGGCTGAGGGCCCTCATGACTTGGATCCAACCTGCCTTGCAGGGAGTCGAGCTCTCCGGCCTCTCAGCCGCCATCAGCCACTTCCTGAACTGCTTCCTCAGCTCTTACCCCAACCCCGTGGCCCACCTGCCCGCCGACGAGCTGGTCTCCAAGAAGAGGAATAAGAGGAGGAAAAACCGGCCTCCAGGGGCTGCAGATAACACAGCCTGGGCTGTCATGACCCCCCAGGAGCTCTGGAAGAACATCTGCCAGGAGGCCAAGAACTACTTTGACTTCGACCTCGAGTGGTGAGTGCAGGGCAGGGCGCGGCAGGGGCATCGGGGTGGGTGGGATTGGGCAGATGAGGCGGCCACCACCCCTCCCAGATGGTGTCTAAGGCCTGTGGTCATAGGCCAGGGAGTTGGAGGAGAGAAGAGGGAGCAGCTGTGGAGATCACTGGGTGCTGGAGCCGGGAGGCTCCTGGGGGCCGGGTGGGGCAGTGTTGGGGAGTGGGGTGGGTGGGGCTGGGGCAGTGTTGGGTGGAGGGTGGGGCAGTGTTGGGGAGTGGGGTGGGGCGGTGTTGGGGAGTGGGGTGGGGCGGTGTTGGGGAGCTGCATGGGGCGGTGTTGGGGTGGGGCTGTGGCAGTGTTGGGGAGCTGGGTGGGGCAGTGTTGGGGGGCCCGGCGGTGCTTGGGCTGCTCAGGCCCCCTGCTCCCTCCTCAGTGAGACTGTGGACCAGGCTGTGGAGACCTACGGCCTGCAGAAGATAACGCTCCTGCGGGAGATCTCGCTGAAAACAGGGATCCAGGTGGGCATGGCTCACAGCGTCCCCGCTACGTCCCCGCTGCAGGCTCCCACTCCTGGCCAGGGCCACAGGGGAGGTGGCTTTTTCATAGTAGCCATCTGTGCACAAGCGTTGGTGGGTTGGGAGGTGCCGACCCGCTGAACCTGGGGCTGAGGCTTCCTGTGTGGGGGGCTGCCGCCAGGTCCTGCTGAAGGAGTACAGCTTCGACAGTCGCCACAAGCCCGCGTTCACCGAGGAGGACGTGCTCAACATCTTCCCCGTGGTCAAGCACGTCAACCCCAAGGCCTCGGATGCCTTCCATTTCTTCCAGAGCGGGCAGGCCAAAGTGCAGCAGGGTGTGTGGCCAGGTGGGGCTGGGTGGAGGCGGGGGCTCCCCATGGCCCGTCCTGACCTTGCCACCCCTGGGGGTGCCCTGCAGGCTTCCTGAAGGAGGGCTGTGAGCTCATCAATGAGGCCCTGAACCTGTTTAACAACGTCTACGGAGCCATGCACGTGGAGACCTGCGCCTGCCTGCGCCTTCTCGCCCGCCTCCACTACATCATGGGCGACTACGCTGAGGTACCCTCTGGGCTGTGGCAGCAGAGGCCTGGCCTCGTGTTGGGGGATGGGGAGTGAGGGGTCCCCGATGGAGGAGTGGGTAGAGAGTCCAGGGAGACCCCAGGAAGTCGCTCGTTCTGCCCAGGCCATCCCTGGCTCCACCCCTCTGTAACTGTGTCCTGGGGAGAGCTCGGGAGCCCCCTGTGCTGCGGTGAGGTCAGTTCTGGGAGGCGATGGCAGGGGACCCCACACGGGGCGTCAGCAAGGACGCATCCTGAGACTCTGTGAGTGGGCAGGAAGCACGCCACCGAGCTCCCGCGTCCTCTGTGCCCAGTGCAGGCTGTGGGGTTCTGGGTGCCCTGCCTGGCTGGGGCTGGTGGAGGCTGTGGGGTTCTGGGTGGCCTGCCTGGCTGGGGCTGGTAGAGGCTGTGGGTTCTGGGTGCCCGCATGGCCGGGGCTGGTGGAAGCTGTGGGGTTCTGGGTGCCCCACCTGGCCAGGGCTGGTGAAGCCTGTGGTGGGGTTCTGGGTGCCCTGCCTGGCCGGGGCTGGTAGAGGCTGTGGGGTTCTGGGTGCCCCGCATGGCCGGGGCTGGTGGAGGCTGTGGTGGGGTTCTGGGTACCCTGCCTGGCCAGAGCTGTTTCAGGGTTAGCATGTCTTAGGATCCCTACACCCTACAAAGGGACTGTTTTTTTTGTTTATAAATGGGTTTTTTTTTGTTTTTGTTTGTTGTTTTTTTCTGAGACAGGGTCTTGCTTTGTCACCCAGGCTGCAGTGTAGTGGCGTGATATCGACTCCCTGCAGCCTCAACCTCCAGGGCTCAAGCGATTTTCCCACCTCAGCCTCCCGAGTTGCCGGGATTACAGGCGTGCGCCACCACACCCGGCTCATTTTTGTATTTTTAGTAGAGGTGGGGTTTCATCATGTTGGCCAGGATGGTCTCAAACTCCTGACCTCAAGGGACCCACCCCTGCTCAGGCTTTTTTTTTTTTTTGTAACATTTTTAGTAGTTTTAGGTTTGTATTTGGGTGTTTGTGGAGATTTTGTTGGGCGTAAGACCATGGGTGTGTGGAACTCTCTGTGGGGCGTGACCCGCCCCTCAATGTGTGGCAGCAGCTGCTGTTGACCCCCCTGCTGCCTTGTGCAAGGGACAGATCCAGGGCGCAGCCGGAGGGGACAGGAGCCTGCAGAGCGGCACCGTGGGCTACTGGGCCGGGGCCAGGCAGGCTCTGGGTGCCCGGGGGGTTCCCACGCCACAGCGACCACCACTGTCTCTCCCCAGGCCCTGAGTAACCAGCAGAAGGCGGTGCTGATGAGCGAGCGGGTGATGGGCATCGAGCACCCCAACACCATCCAGGAATACGTGAGTCTGCGAGTGCGCCCGCGCCGGGGCTGCCAGGGGCTGGGTCCGCGGCTGCCCTGACCTGTCTCGGCCCCGCCCGCAGATGCACCTGGCCCTGTACTGCTTCGCCAGCAGCCAGCTGTCCACCGCCCTGAGCCTGCTGTACCGCGCCCGCTACCTCATGCTGCTGGTGTTCGGGGAAGACCACCCCGAGATGGCGCTGCTGGACGTGAGTGCTGGGGCGGGGGCGCGGCAGGGATCCAGCTCCATCCCAGGGGACCGGGAGCTGACCAGGGCCCCCCACCGCCTGCCCCCAGAACAACATCGGGCTGGTGCTGCACGGGGTGATGGAGTACGACCTGTCGCTGCGCTTCCTGGAGAACGCGCTGGCCGTCAGCACCAAGTACCATGGGCCCAAGGCCCTCAAAGTGGCCCTCAGGTGAGGGGCTGCCCGCCCAAACTCCCCAGGCCCTCGGAGGCCTGCGGGGCACCCAGTGTGGGCGGGGGAAGAGGCACAGTGCTCTTGTCTTCCTCCCACACCCGAGAAAATTTCTCTCGACCTCCCCCTCTTCTCTGAGCCCTGAACTTGATCTTCCCCTCGGTGGCTTCCAGGGAGGGATCTAGAGGAGACCCCCGGCCCCTGAGTCAGGCCCCCACGCCCAGCCCACTTATGCCCTTCCCTCGCCCCGCACCGCACCTCCCGGCAGCCACCACCTCGTCGCCCGAGTCTATGAGAGCAAAGCTGAGTTCCGGTCGGCCCTGCAGCACGAGAAGGAAGGTTACACCATCTACAAGACGCAGGTGGGCAGGGCGGGGCTGTGGCAGGGGCGGGGCTGCGGGGGGCCACGGGTGGCCTGATCCCTTCCTGCCTCTGCCCGCCTCCCCGCAGCTGGGCGAGGACCATGAGAAGACCAAGGAGAGCTCCGAGTACCTCAAGTGCCTGACCCAGCAGGCCGTGGCCTTGCAGCGCACCATGAATGAGATCTACCGCAACGGCTCCAGCGCCAACATCCCGCCCCTCAAGGTGAGTCCGGGGCGGAGCGGCCCCTCCAGCCTGGCAATCGCGGGAGCCCCGCTCACGGCTCCTTTCCCCGCCCCACAGTTCACAGCCCCCAGCATGGGCAGCGTCTTGGAGCAGCTGAACGTCATTAACGGCATCCTCTTCATTCCTCTCAGGTGAGGCCTCTGCCCCACTCAGAAGTGTCTCCTGGTTGGTTGTTTTTTTTTTTTTTTGAGATGGAGTCTCGCTCTGTCACCCAGGCTGGAGTGCAGTGGCGCCATCTCGGCTGACTGCAACCTCCGCCTCCCGGGTTCAGGGATTCTCCTGCCTCAGCCTCCCCAGTAGCTGGGATTACAGGCACCTGCCACCACGCCCGGCTAATTTTTGTGTTTGTAGTAGAGACGGGGTTTCACCACGTTGGCCAGGATAGTCTCAATCTCTTAACCTCGTGATCTGCCCGCCTCAGCCTTCCAAAGTGCTGGGATTCCAGGCGTGAGCCACCGCACCCGGCCCGCCCCCCTTATTTTACTCAGCATCCTCGCATTCCACGAGTGAAGGCCTTGGTGTTTCTGCTTCACACAGTGTATCTTGGCGTCTTCCCATCAGTACCTAAGAAGCGGCTTCATTCCCTCCCCACCGCTTCCCATTCTACGGCGGGGTGTGCCTGAGGAGCAGGCCCCAGGCTCCCCGGGGTGCTCACAAGCAGTGTGGCCTCATGTGGGGAGTGGATTTGGTCAGCAAGGCATGGGAGCAGCCCCCCAATTCCGCTTTCCTCCCCCTGCTCTGGAGGGAGGCCACAGAGGGCAGTGAGGGGAGCCCTGAGACAGGTCAGGTGCGGGGTCCTTACCTTCTCCGTGTTCAGGGACCTTCGCCTTCAGGAGGGAAGCGCTTGTTCACACACATTTCCCACTGAACAGAGCACAGAGCCTGAGCTTATCCCATAGGAAGGCCGGGAGGGTGGTGGAGCACCCAGGACTCCTCTGAGATCCACCTCCATCCCCACCCTTATCCTCAGCCAAAAAGACCTGGAGAATCTGAAAGCCGAGGTGGCGCGGCGGCACCAGCTCCAGGAGGCCAGCAGAAACAGGGATAGGGCCGAGGAGCCCATGGCTACCGAGCCCACACCCGCGGGGGCCCCAGAAGACCTGGGCTCCCAGCCCCCGGCTGCCAAGGACCCTTCTCCAAGCGTGCAGGGATAGAGAGGGAGACAGACGGACAGTCAGCCAGCGGCCCCGTCACCAGGGAGCCAGACTCCAGGAGAAGGGGGCGTGCCTGCGGGCGGAAGAGGAAGCAAGGCCCTCTTCCACGTTTCACCCCACCCCACCCCCGTATCCTCCTGGGACCCTGGCCTGCCTGCCCCACAAAAGGTGTTTTTGCACTGGTTCAATGAATATATGATGCAGAGGCCCCATTGAAGACACGTGAATGGCGTGTGCGGCCATCAGTTCCCGGCGGGGGGGGCAGGTGTTGCTCCGGCCCCCACCCTCCGGCGGGCGTGTGCGAGTGCGTCCCTGGCTGTGAGTGTTGACCGTCCCTCTCCCCTGTACATAGCCCGAGCCAGTCCTGAGTGGGTGGCTCCTGAGTGGGTGACGCGCAGACGGGATTTCTCAGGTCATTTGTATGGTCTACATGATGGCTGCTGCTTTTGCCGCCACTACCCCCGGGCCCAACCTGTCTGAAAGTTCAGGTTTTAAGCCAAAAAACATGGTGGGGAGGGGGCTTTCCTGTGTCCTGGGATGGGCAGCCAGAGCTCTGTGGCAGGGCTGGAGGGTTGGGGTGCACTTTAGTTTGGGGCGGGATGGGAGCCGCAGTTGTGATTGGCCTGGTCTGGCTGTTGCTCCCGAATGAAGGGGTCGGGGTTGGCTGTGCTGGGCCCTCAGAGCCCAGTGGGTGGCGCTGCCACAGGCTCCGACTCGGCTCCCTACTCCCTGCACCCAGCTGGGCACAGCCTTGGGGTCTGCAGTCTGAATGTATCCCTCTCCTCGTTTTAATCTGAGCTGCTTAACGCACAGTGGGCCGGGGGGCGGGGCTGGGGGAAGCAGGGCCAAATTATGGATCCCGGGAGTTACAGGTGCCGACGTGATGTCACTTCTCTGGATCCCAGCTCCCTTCCTGGTCTGAGACTAGCTCTGGGGGTGGCAGGGGCCCCCACAGGCCCCGCTGCTCCCGCTCCACCCTGCCTGTGCTGCTGCTCTGTGCCTGCTGTCAGAGCCCTGGTGGGGGAGGGTGTGGCCACCCCGAGACCCAGAGGAGACGGGCGTCTGCCTGGGTTTGCGGAGAGCCGCTTATGGGTGTGGTCTGTCCAGACACCTTGTTTCAAAGGGGATGGGCGTGAGCTAGCAAGCAAAGCATCCCCACCGCTGAGCAAGAACTTTTTCTTGTTTTTAAACCATCAACGTCCTCATTTCACATTGGAATAAAGTGAGTTTTTGAAACCTGCGGCCCCAGGCTCACATGTGTGTTCTGTAACCCGGTCTGGGTGGATGGTGAGGGCTGACAGGCATGTGACTGGGAGAGAGATAGATACAAACGAGGTCAAGTTCGAGGTCATGCTTACATTGTCACTTGAGTGGGAGGTAAGGGGTGGAAATCAAAGGCACTCAGCTGGAATTCACCGAGCTTTCAGTCAGTCGCCAGGCTCGTGGGAGTGTCGTGCAGGCGAATGTCACCTGTCAGGTGCAGAAGAAACCGCAGTGAAGGCCAGGTGGGGAGAGGTGTTGGGCTGTGGGGCCAGGCCCCGTGCATGCTGGACCCGTGAGGTCACTGAACACCTCCCTGGCTGGCCACCTGCCCCTGTCCCTTCACTGGAGGTAGGAACGAGGGTGGGCAGCACCTCCCAGAGGTGGGACATTGGGAGCAGGCAGGAGGGCCTCAAGTTCGCCACCCTCGGGTAGGATTTAGAGAGCCGAGACCCAGGCGGACTTGAGGGGCAGAGCCTGTCTCTAGAGGGGAAGTTGAGCACTCGACAGCTGCTGGACGCTGCTCGCCATCCGTCTCCAAGAGCAGGCCCTCAGCCCCACCAGGAACATACGCCTTTTGGGATGCTTGGAGAGCTCTGTACGTCTTGGAAATTATGAAAAGAAAAAAATTCCAACCCTGAGTCTGTCAGTTTTCTTGAGCCAACTGGAGAACAGGTGCTTCTGACCTGGAAGTTTTAGGTGACACCCGGGGACAGCCACCAGCGAGTGAGTGCCCTGCTACAGAACCTCAGACTGCCCAGCAGCCCCAGCCCAGCGGCAGCTTCTTTGGCTCTTACCGATGTGTCCGAACATGCTTTCCCCTCTCCTGAGCGTTGCCAACGTGGGCCACACGTTCATGCACCTCTCAAAACGGGGCCTCCTGTGAAGCTGAGAACCGATCGGGTTTGATCACCGTTGTGCCTCCTGGTCACCTGAGAGGCCGGTATTTCCTGGCTGATCCTTTAAGCGTATTAGTGCCCTCAGACATCTTTTGACGACCCAAATGACAAGGGGCTGTTTTCATAAAGCAAATGGAGGCTCTAGAGTGAAATCCACTCTTTCTCCTTCCCTTCTTTTAGGTGACAGGTTTCAATTTTTTAAAAAGTGGGGTCCTGGGCCAGGCACGGTGGCTCAAGCCTGTATTCCCAGCACTTTGGGAAGCCGAGGCTGGCGGATCATTTGAGGCCAGGAGTTCGAAACCAGCCTGGCCAACATGCTGAAACCCCATCTCTACTAAAATTACAAAAATCAGCCAGGCATGTGATGGCGGGCACCTATAATCCCAGCTACTCGGGAGGCTGAGGCAGGAGAATCACTTGAAGCCCGGGAGGCTGAGGTTGCAGTGAGCCGAGATTGCACCACTGCACTCCAGCCTGGGAAACAAGAGTGAGACTGTCACACACACACAGACTTAATTGAGGAAATTCCTATATATCCTGCAGCTGGAGAGTGAGGTATCCTGATGTGGCCCAAATCTTCCTCTCCCCTACCTCTAAGGTCTAAACTACCAAATCAATCAGGACCCCCCCACAGAGTGCAGGTCCAGCCATCCTTGTATGGCAGGTGAAATGCCCTCGTTCGTGGGAGTAAGCCATTATTTTATTTTTCAGACAGAGTCAAGGTCAGGTGACCAAGTGGGAATGAAGATCATAGGACATCGTCACAAAGGGACAAACTCCACATGTTCAAAGTGAGGATAGGCCGGGCACGGTGGCTCACACATGTAATCCCAGCACTTTGGGAGGCCGAGGCAGGCAGATCACAAGGTCAGGAGTTCAAGGCCAGCCTGGCCAACATAGTGAAACTCTGTCTCTACTAAAAATACAAAAATTAGCTGGGCACAGTGGCGCGCGCCTGTAATCCCAGCTACTTGGGAGACTGAGGCAGAATTGCTTGAACCTGGGAGGCAGAGATTGCAGTGAGCTGAGATCACCCCACTGCACTCAAGCCTGGGCGACAGAGTGACACTCCGTCTCAAAAAATAAACAAAAATAAATAAATAAAAGGATGAAAGACTGGGATCCAAACCTGAGCTGCGGGGCCAAGGGACCAGTGATGTGCCCGTTTCTTTGGTGAGAAGCTGAATCATTTAGCTCGGTGGTTCTCAAACCTGAGCCTGCCACCATCATTGGAAGGGCTTGTTAAAATAGATTATAAATAAATCAAGCAAGCAGGCTGCATCGTTTCGATTCGGGGGTTCTGAGGCGGGGCCTACGACCTGCGTCTCTAACGAGCTCCCAGGTGCTGCTGCTCTGCTGAACCAGGGAACACACTTTGAGGATCCCTGTCCTAGAGCTTCTGGTATATCGGCAGTTAAGAAGTGTCTGCACACAAGTCAGGTTTCACCAGGCTAGTCAGGGACAGACAGAGCTGCCACAGCCAGCTGCCCTCCCCCTGCATCAAAGGCCATACGCAGTCATGACTCCTGGAAGGTTTGAGGCTGTTACATGCTAGCGAGTTACTTGCCAGGTTTTGAACAGCCAACAGCATTTCTGGATAGTGATACTAATGCTAGAATTCTGCCCCTGGGGCCCTGTCATCTGGATCTCAGCCTGGAACAGTCTTGCAAGGAAATGGAAAAGCTGCAAAAGTGCAGGGAACTAACTTCAGGCCAATTTGTTTGTTTTTTCTTGCTTTTTTGAGCCAGGGTCTTGCTTTATTACCCAGACTGGAGTGCAGTGGTGCGATCCCGGCCGACTGCAACCTCCGCCTCCCAGGTTCAAGCGTTTCTCCTGCCTCAGCCTCCCAAGTAGCTGGGACTACAGGAGCCTGCTACCATGCCTGGCTTTTTGTATTTTTAGTAGAGACGGGGTTTCACTGTATTGCCCAGGCTGGTGTCGAACTCCTGAGCTCAGGCAATCTGCCCGCCTCGGCCTCCCAAAGTGCTGCGATTACAAGCGTGCCACTGCGCCCAGCCCGTTCCTTTTTTGCTCTGGGCCAAGCTCCTATTTTGGGGGAGGCTACTACTCCCAATAGGAGGCAGGAAAACAGCTGGGCTGTAAGAAAGGAACCAGCACATCACCAAACTGTCCTTTGTAGGGTACCCTGAATACACCACAAAGATATAACCACGTGTAAAGTGCAGAGCTGGGGTTTCTGGGACAAAGATGTACACTCTTATTTTAGTATGTTTCAACCAAAATTCAACAGTATTAAGGATTTACCTTCATGAACCCGAGACCAACAGAACAAAGGGAGTAGGGCCCCGTATCTTTTGTTTTCCTTTTTGTGGAGAACGGGGTCTCGCTATATTGCCCAGAGGTCCTGAACTCCTGGGCTCAAGCTATCCTCCCGTCTCTGCCTCCCTGAGAGCTGGGATTACAGGCGTGAGCCACCGCGCCCGGCAGGGCCCCTTATCTCTAGACTCTGTCCCCAAGAATCTAGTCTTGGGCCTGTAACCGGCCATCCTGGCTTTGGCTCTCTGGCCACAGCGATAGCCACAGTCGGAATGGGCTGCTGGGAGGGTGCAGGAGAGCTGGACTGTGCCGCAGACGCACGCCACCGCAAGGCCCAGGCTGCAGCACTCCCTCCTCCACCCAGGGGAAGGGGGACAGCAAAGCCAGTTTGGGTGCTGCCCTAAAGGAAAGCAGCTCATGAGGCCTTACCGCCCTGACACCAATTCATGTCACTCTTTGTGACTGGAGCTACACTCAGCCCCACTTTCTATCAGCATTTCCCCTGTGCAAAGGAAGACAAAAAAAAAAAAAAAAAAAATCACATCTAGTTTTATAGGCATTTAATAGTTTACCAATTGGTACAATAAGATTTTTTAATATGCAGAAAACATGAATAAATTTTGTTTTACACAGTCTGAGAGCAACAAATCTTACTGTAAAACACGAGAGCAATATTATATACATTCCTTTACTGATTTTTTAAAATTGTGTCAATATCTTCAGTGAACTCTTACAATCTGGGGAACTGTTTTCCTCAATTACTTCTGCAACGTTCATACGAGATCAAGGCTTGCGTTCATGTCAGTGTCGGGATCAACTCGAAGAGTTTGTGTTTGTCTCTAACATCTTCAGAGTGAGCTTTAGGGATGCCTGAAGGATGGACAGTACAAGCAAGCAGCTACTTCCATGATACAGTGGGAAGATAGAAAGGCCTATTCAGTCCAGCCGTGACCTGTAAATCCAGCTTGCCCTCCCCCCCACCCCACTGGAAAAAAAAAATCCAAAACCTTTTTCCACCAGTTTTTTACATGTCGCTTCTCTACCAGGAGATTCTTCTTTGCGTCATCTAGATTAATGAACACACTGGACTTATATACAGCTGGACAAGAAAGAGTAACCAATTTAAGTGCCTTTTCCTTCAACAATTTTAACTTCAGTTGCTTAAGGATGATCAAGCCACCAATGTCAACAAAATATCCTTTACTTTTAAATAGTTTTTCTTTAAATAAGTTTAAAGAAAATCTATTTAACGAGTGATATTACTGGGAAGTTCACACAGAAACAGAAAGAGGCGAATGGGAGAGCAGGGCACTGGCAGTGGGGAGACCGGGCTTGGTAAATCTAAAGCCAAAGCTTCCAAAGACTACAGCGAACGCTCCCCAGCCCGGGACGACTTGCTAACTAACTAGTGATTTTGAGAGTAGTGCTCTGGGCACACCATTGGTCACACCACACACAGATGAACCAGGACGGTCTTAGTCTCCTAAAGTGCAAGATGCCATGACAACAGGGAACTAGGCTCCACGCGATGTCTAAACCAGTCTCCGTGGCTTGCACTCTCAAGAGTGCAGCTAGGATTTCTTGGGCACGTTACAGATACATATTTGGGTGGCACTGGAATGTCTATTTTCACACACACACACAGTCAATAATCATCTGAGGATGCAATTCTACCAGCTTTTTATTTCTTAAATAAGTGGCCAATTTGATTGAGAAAGTGACAAAGCAGCAGTGAACCTCTAAACCAATTAATAAAAGTCCTCTACTTACAATCCAAACCAGTAACCTCATCATTGTCCTTATCCCAGGCAAGGCACAGGGTTAGACAGCAGACAGAGAAAACAGAGAACACAGTCAGAAAGGGCATCAACAGGACAGTGTCAGACAGCAGTGCAGGAAACCTTTGCAAATCTGATTCCAGGTTGTAGACGGACCGCTCTCCCCCACCCCTTCGTTATTAAACAGGGCTCATTACATGTGGACCCAGTTGTGGGCCATCCCTGAGATTCAATGTTCGCTGCTTCTCACATGGAGGATCTCTGGTAACTCAATTCAGCAGCAGGCTGTGGCAATCTCCCAAGTAAGGATAACTTTGTTTACAGAGTAATCGTTTCCTCCTCCTTTGTCAACGCAAGTCGCTGTGTGCTGCAGGGGAAGACACGCTTGCTTCCTCCTGCATCGGTACCATTCTCCTTTATTGTTCAATATCTATGAGTGATTTCTAGATGTTGTGGCTTACCCTTAAACAATTCATGCTAAAAATGAATTAAAATACAAGACATTTATACATGTACAAACAAATGTTAAGATGCACCATTTCTATGTATTTATATTTCTCAAAATAGGACAGAAAATAGCAGCAAACAAGAACAAAGATATTTTCCATAGTTTTTGTAGAAAAATCCAGTCAGAAGAGCTAAGGGAGAAAGACTTTTCAATGTAAGCAGGGTTGTGAGGCAATATTGTCCTGAAAATTCACCTACTGTATGTATTTAAGGAATTAGCTTAAGATGTAATTTTTGTCCTCAAAAATAGCCATTAGTTCTCAAAACTTTCCCTTCCAGAGACATCTCTCAGGAATCTAAAGACAAACAAGCAAAGAAACAAACAAAAAGACACAAGCTAGACATAAAGCTGCTTCTAGTTAATATACGGCCTAGTCTCTGTGTGTATCTACAGGACGCTAACTCTCACCCTTTGTCTTTTGAAGGAACCAAATTTCCATTAAATACTAAAGGGGACATTTAAAAAATCACATAGTACACAAATGAATAAAATGCCATTCAGAATTTTATCTTTGTTAAACTGTCACTGTTATCTCATTGTTCTGTTAACTTTTCAAATAACTTCCTTGGAAACAAAAAAAACCTGTTGGTTAGCTAAGCAATGGAATTCTTTATTAATAATTGACAATGGAATAGTGCTCCAAAAGTCATGGGTAAAAATTCTCTTAAACCTACTTGTAACTTTGGGTCAAAATATACAACATATCTGGGCTGTGTAAAACGTCGAGCGGCTAAACTAGAGGGGGACATAACGGAAGTGATTTTCCTTCGGCTGGAAAAAAATCCCCAGAGTCAGACCTAGTTTTCAGAAGCATTAAGATGAAAAAGGGTTTGTTCTAAAGCATGGCATTCCACAGCAAGATTTATTCTACTTGTCCGTTTTAGCACTTTTTCAAAAACCCAGGACTAAGGACATGGAGGTTGATGTGTATGATACACACATATAGACTTATCCACTTACAGATAGGCCCATATACTTACAAACATTTACATATAAACAAAAGGTGAAAACAGTACATTTGTATGCACGCTCCATTAAACCCTGTCATTTTTTTAAAACTTGTAAGTGAAACACAGTTTAAATCAATATCAGATTCATGTTGAAAAACAAACTGCTGTATTCCTCCCACTCCTTTCAAATGGGCACACAGAACCTTCTCAGTATTTCTCTGTCATTATGTAATGCACATTGCACATCCCTAAAAAACACCAAAAACAAATAGTGATTTGTACCATGACACACTCAATGGGAAGATTAAATTCTACTTGGAAGTCACATCACTACACAGTCTAATAGTATGGAGAATACAACTAGAAGGATGTCTAGTGTGGAAAATAGAAGCTTAGAGTATGACAGTATTTTTTGACCTGTTTACAAAGCATTAAGACCAAAATGAAATAAATGAGTTGCTATTAGCTGCTGAGATTTTTCTTGAGATTTACAGTCATTTTCTTACATAAATATACCACTAGCCTCTGCGTGATAGGCTGCCAAAACAAATATATCCTACTGATTTGGCAAATGTGTCATGACAAAAATTCCAATGTATAATCCCCATTCATTACATAGATGGTTCAGAAGATTTTGAATTGTAGCCTTATTATCTAAAATCCTTAAAGAAGATTTATTAAGCACACTTAAGTGATGTTACATAGATACACATTTCAGAAAAAGCCCTAATAACCACCACTTTTCCCCAAATGAGGCCATCAAGTCAGGCACCAACAGATAGCAGAAAGAAAAACAGGAATTAATAATCCAACATAAAATGACACTGTCAACTATTCAGTTTAGTGCCCTAGTTCAATTGATTCAACTTCTGCCTTCGTAGGCCTGGTGTGACCAATGCCAGCCCAGGTTTTTAAACCCCTATGGTACTTCTAGACAACGTATGTAAATTTACAGTATACAATTTGGATTCACCATGCATGAATACTTTGTGTGTAACATTTAATAAGCTCAATCTACATCCAGAATAATTTACATGAAAGGACAATATTTATTTAAACAGAGCTCAATGGGGTAACCATGGTATCATCAGAGTGCATCCAGAGGAAAAGAGGGAGGAGGGGCCGAAGGAGACGCAATCAACGGCACTCCCACACTTTTACTGTTTGATCTACGCTGCCAGTGACGACATAGGGTGCCGTCTTGTGGAAATCTGAAATAAAAAGAAATGGTTTATTTAAAAATCAGACGTAAGCCTGGGCAACAAACACAGTGAGACCCCCTCTCTACAAAATACAAAATTAAAAAAAAAGTTAGCCGGGCATGGTGGTGTGTGCCTGTAGTCCCAGCTGCTCGGGAGACTAACGCAGAACTGTTTGAGCTGGGAAGTCGAGGATGCAGCGAGCCATGACTGCACCACTGCACTCTAGCCTGGGTGACAGAGCAAGACCCTGCCCGGTCCCAACCCTCCATCACACTGAGCCTGATAAAATTTTTAATGAGCCACAAAACAAGAAAGTCCAAATGCCAGGAGTGTTCTTGTTTCTCTAATACACCATAACCCAAGAGGGTATCTAGTTTGCCAATTCAGTTAGGGAAGTTGAGACTTAATGATCAAATCCTGTATTAACATCTCAATGAAAACGCCTGTTCCTGTTTGGCCCATCCCAAATGGGGCTCAAATCTTTTTTTTTCTTTTTTGAGGGGCAGGGTCTCACTATGTTGCCCAGGCTGGAGTGCAGTGGCTGTTCCAAGGTGTGATCCCACTACTGATCGACAAGGGAGTTTTGACCTGCTCTGTTTCCTTGGGCAACCTGGGAGTCTCCTGTTCCCAGGAGGTCACCATATTGATGCTGCACTTAGTGCAGACATCCGATCAGCACAGCACACTGTAACCCAGAACTCCTGGGCTCAAGCAATCCTCCAGCCTCAGCCTCCTGAGTAGCTGGGACTAAAGGCACAGCAGGGCTCAAATCTAACAATACAGAGTCTCGCCATATCCATTTACTGAACATGTTCCAGGCATGGCATAAACGCTCCATCTTTGTGCCTAATCCTTGAAGCAATCCTGTGAGGCAGGTATTAGCCCATCTTACCGAGGCTTCGGTCCATTATACTTTAGTGCATTTATTATACCTGACTGTATTCACTACCTTAAATTCCAGATTCAAGTCCAGATGACAGTGAGGATGTTTACTCAAATCAAATACAATTTCCTGAGTTTCTAGTATCTGATGGTATACACCTGCCAGAGGGAAAGGCTGAGGAAAATTTTGTTTGAGAAACAAACTAATAGGGGAGAAAAATTACTCATCAGAGTGGTAAGTAACCTCTTCACAAATTCTGGTTTCCAAAACCAGTGTTGTGCAGTGGAGAAAGTAATGTTTTTACTGTAAGGCTAACAATGGAAAGAGTTAAGAGGAAAGGAGAATTTAAAACAAATGGTAAGAATCCACAAAATTTTCATCTGTCTTCTCTATTCTGCTCTGAAAGCACAGTCATTTCTTACCTGGCAAAGTCCACACGATTATGTAAAACACTGTTTGTCTGGCACTCCAAAATCTAATGTTCAGAGACCTCACGAGGCGTACATACCCAAGGAGGTAACAAAGTGTTCATGCGCATTGAGGGTCTTCATGCATCGCTTGTTCTTGTAATCCCACACGCGTAGGGTCTTGTCATCAGCACAACTCAAAATAAACTTCCCCCCAGAATGGAACAGAACTCCACGTACCCAGTTATCATGACCCACCTTAAAAACAAAAGTTATTTGACTCAGTAAAAGGCAAAATGTTTAAATAGCATCTATTTCATAATACAATAAAACTATACATACCAAAAACATCAAAAGACCAAAAGAAAATAAAAGTCTAGGGGATTCTAGATTAAAGGAAATTGAAAACCCATAAGACATGAGCATCGAATATAATGTACAATCCCTGACTGGGTCCTGGATGAGGGTTAAAAAGAAGTCACGCAGGGCATTATGGAAATAACAACAACAAATCTGAATATGTAGTCTATCAATGGTAAATTTCTTGAGTGTGATTAATTTTATTGTGGTTATTTATATACTATCCTTGTTCTTAGGTGGTTCATGCTAAAATACTTGGGGGTAAAGTGTTACGATGTCTCCAAAGAACGCTCAAATGATTTCAGCAAAATATACACACATACATGAAGGAAAACCAACAAATGCTAACTAGGTGAAGGATATACAGGCATTCACTATATATCCATCCATCCATCCATCCATCCATCCATCCATCCATCCATCCATCCATCCAATCATCCATCCATCCATCCATCCATCCATCCATCCATCCATCCATCCAATCATCTATCCATCCATCCAATCCATCCATCCATCCATCCATCCATCCATCCATGCATCCATCCATCCAATCATCCATCCATCCATCCATCCAGCCATCCAATCATCCATCCATCCATCCAATCATCCATCCATCCAATCATCCATCCATCCAATCATCCATCCATCCATCCAATCATCCACCTAATCATCCATCTAATCATCCATCCATCCATCCAACCATCCATCCATCTAATCATCCATTCATCCATCCACCAACCATCCATCCATCATCCATCCATCCATCCATCCATCCATCCAATCATCCATCCATCCATCAATCATCCATCCATCTAATCATCCGTCCATCCAATCATCCATCCAATCATCCATCCAATCATCCATCATCCATCCATCCATCCATCCATCCATCCATCCAATCATCCATCCAGCCATCCATCCATCCAGCCATCCATCCATCCAGCCATCCATCCATCCAATCATCCATCCATGCATCCATCCATCTAATCATCCATCCATCTCATCATCCATCCATCTCATCATCCATCCATCTATCCATGCATATTTCCCCTGTCACAGCAGTTCCGTTCTTGCGATTTAAGGACATGACCAGAGATTTAGTTAACGAAGATGTTCACAAAGCACTGTCTGTAGATCAGTGTAGAGCATCTAACAACATAAGCAAGGATCACATACTTTCTAAATTAAAGGTTTGCTACAAAGCTACCTTAAGGGGCATGATACCATTTTTATAAAAAATAGCACATTCATCTACACATTAAGAAAAAGGCTTAGAACTGCACAGTTGAACATGGTAGCTACTGTCCATGTATGCCTACTTTAATATATAATAGTTAAGATTACATACAACCAACAATTTAGTTCTTCAGTCTCACTAGCCACATTTCAAGAGTATAACAGCTGCATGTGGCTAGTAGCTACCACGCTGGATAGTGCAGTTATAGCACAGCATTGCAAAGTTTTGTTTTGTTTTAAAAAGAGACAGCAACTCTGTTGCCCAGGCTGGAGTACAGTGGCATGATCACTATATATAGGAGGATTCAAGTAATCCTCCTGCCTTAGCCTCCTAAGTAGCTAGGACTATAGGCATGCATCATCATGCATGACTAATTTTTAAACTTTTATTTTGGTAGAGACAGGGCCTCATTATGTTGCTCAGGCTGGTCTCAAACTCCTGGGCTCCTCCTGCCTTGGCCTCCCAAAGTGCTGGGATTACAGGCGTGAGCCATGGTGCCTGGCCAAGAGTATGTTTTTCTTTTTTCTTTTCTTTTTTTTTTTTTTTTTTGGAGACAGAGTCTCACTTTATTGCCTAGGCTGGAGGGCCATGGTGCGATCTCGGCTCACTGCAATCTCTGTCTCCCAGGTGCAAACGATTCTCGTGCCTCAGCCTCCTGAGTCGCTGAGATTACAGACATGCACCATCATGCCCGGCTTTTTTTTTTTTTGAGATGGTTTCACTCTGTTGCCCAGGCTGGAGTACAATGGCGTGATCTTGGCTCACCGCAACCTCTGCCTCCCAAGTTAAAGCAATTCGCCTGCCTCAGCCTTCCCAAGTAGCTGGGATTACAGGCATGTGCCACCATGCCTGGCTAATTTTGTGTTTTTAGTAGAGACGGGGTTCCTCCATGTTGGTCAGGCTGGTCTCCAATTCCTGACTTCAGGCGATCCACCTGCCTCAGCCTCCAAAAGTGCTGGGATTGCAGGAGTGAGCCACTGCGCCTGGCCTGCTTTATTTTAATTATATATCATGTTTTCTTAACAGCAACATGGTATAGCTGAACTCAGCTCAGAATACTACTAGAGGAGAGTTTCATTTTAATTAATTAATTAATTTATTTATTTATTTATTTTTTGAGGCGGAGTCTCACTCTGTCGCCCAGGCTGGAATGCAGTGGTGCCATCTCCGGTCACTGCAAGCTCCGCCTCCCGGGTTCACGCCATTCTCCTGCCTCAGCCTCCCGAGTAGCTGGGACTACAGGCACCCACCAGGATGCCTGGTTAATTTTTTGTATTTTTAGTAGAGACGGGGTTTCACCATGTTAGCCAGGATGGTCTCGATCTCCTGACCTCGTGATTCGCCCGCCTCGGCCTCCCAAAGTGCTGGGATTACAGGCGTGAGCCACCGCGCCCGGCCTAGAGTTTCATTTTCTAATCAGTTCTTGAAGATGCTTCCACATGTGTCTGTCATATCCTACAGAGAGACAATCACTTCAAGGTATCATTAGCACCTAAAAAATCTCTAAACAAACGTGGAAGCCAAATTATAAAAACTACTACTAAATGAACATCCACAGATCTCCTTGGAACTCCTTTAGGCACATAGGAATGTCCACAATCCGTTACTAGTATTGACATATCTTTCTATGGAAATACAGATGCTCCTAAATATGCCAAATAAACTAGATCATGTGAGCAAGGAGGTATAACAGTTAAAAGGATTCATATAAATAAAGTGAAACAGAGAAACAAACATCTTCAACAGTGAACAGGTCTCTAAGAATGCTGCTTTTTCTCATAAGAGATATTACACATTTATTTTTTTTTTTGAGACGGAGTCTCGCTCTGTCGCCCAGGCTGGAGTGCAGTGGCACGATCTTGGCTCACTGCAAGCTCCACCTCCCGGGTTCATGCCATTCTCCTGCCTCAGCCTCCCGAGTAGCTGGGACTACAGGCGCCCGCCACCACGCCCAGCTAATTTTTTGTATTTTTTAGTAGAGAAGGGATTTCACCATGTTAGCTTGATCTCCTGACCTCGTGATCCACCAGCCTCGGCCTCCCAAAGTGCTGGGATTACAGGCGTGAGCCACCGTGCCCGACCGAGATATTACACAATTTTTAAAGATACAGTGAGCTAGTAGCATCTCCCCCTCAAACACCGACTGGCTCTACAGATTCTTTATAGAACCTGCATTCTAGAGAAATAACTTTCACATCACTATAACAACAACAAAAGCTAAAGGAAAACTATAAAGAAGTTATTTTAAAGCCCAGAATAATTCAGATTATTTAATAAGATATCATAAAGCACTAATCCAAAAAGGTATAAATAGTGAAGATGCAAAAGAAACGGTAAGATTATGCAAACTTACGAGGGTCATAAGGCACATGCCAGTACTGACATCCCACATCTTAATAGTCTTGTCTCTGGATCCAGATAGCAAGAATGGCCCAGGTTTACCACTTTTTTTAGTCTACAGAAAACATAATAAAAATTAAGTTACCCACACAAGAAGTTAGGTACGGACTTTAAATGGCTTCTAATAATGATCTATATTTCCAATTTTGTTGCATTTTGGTTTTTTGTTTGTTTTCAGACGGAATCTTGCTCTGTCACCCAGGCTGGAGTACACTGGTGCAACCTTGGCTCACTGCAACCTCCGCCTCCCGGGTTCAAGTGAATCTCCTGCCTCAGCCTCCCAAGTAGGTGTGATTACAGGCACGCGCCACCACACGTGGCTAATTTTTGTATTTTTAGTAGAGACGGGGTTTTGCCATGTTGGACAGGCTGGTCTCGAACTCCTAACCTCAGGTGATCAGCCCACCTCGGCCTCCCAAAGTGCTGGAATTACAGGCGTGAGCCACTGCGCCCGGCCCAATTTGTTTTTATCTGTTGAAATACACAAGTCTTTCACACCATACCTATGCTATACAGGAAGGACCCAGATAATGTAAGAACAGAAAGTCTCTATTTAGGTTAGGACTCAGTTTTCATAAAACCAACAGATAATAAATTTACTTTTCAAGATTTCTGTAATCACTATTTAATTTAGCTTTTACAAATCCAACCAAAATCAAATTTATTTATTTATTTATTTATTTTTATCTGGGTTAGGGAATATTCGTTTATTTCAAGACAGGGTCTCATTCTGTCACCCAAGCTGGAGTACAGTGGAACAATCATAGCTCATTGCAGCTTTGAACTCCCGGGATCAAGCGATCTTTCTGCCTCAGTCTCCCTAGTGGCTGGGACTACAAGAGTGCACCACCACACCTAGCTAAGTTTTTGAAAAATTTTTCCCTCATTAGTATAGTGGTGAGTTAAAAAAAAAAAAAAGTTTTCTGTAGAGACAGGGGTCTCGCTATGTTGCTCAAACTCCTGGGCTCAAGTGATCCTCCTGCCTTGACTTCCCAAAGTGCTGGGATAACAGGCGTGAGCCACCGTACCTCTGGAGGTGCGATGCACCAGAATCAAATTTATGAGATACAGCATGTAACCACCACCAGAGGGCAGTAAACAGAATCTCAAAATGCAATCAAAATAAAGAGAACTCACAAGAGAAGATTCATTGAGAAAAATAAGTGGGATGGGGGTAGGGGGAGAGGAAACTGCTTCCTTTGTTTATTGAAATGTAGTTTTAAAAATACATGATAGGAATGCCTCTATCAAAATCAATGTGAGGCCACGCACAGTGGCTCATGCCTGTAATCCCAGTTGGGAAGTTGAGGTGGTCAGATCACTTGAGGTCACGAGTTTGAGAGCAGCCTGGTCGACATGGCAACATCTTGTTTCTACTAAAAATATAAAAATTAGCTGGCAGGGTGGTACATGCATCCGTGGTCCCAGCTACTCAGGAGGCTGAGGCAGGAGAATCGCCTGAACCTGGGAGGCGGAGGTTGCAGTGAGCCAAGATCATGCTACTGTACCCCAGCCTGGGCAACAGAGTGAGACTGTCTCAAAAACAAACAAAACTTTTAGACCATTCATTTTCATTCATTTATTAGAAACAGGGATCTTGCTATGTTGTCCCAGGCTGAACTTTAACTTCTGGACACAAGTGATCCTCTTGCCTCAGCCTCCTGAGTGGCTACGATTATAGCCATGTGCCGCTGTACCTTGTAATTTTTAATGTATTAATAATAAAGACCAAAATCATAACGATCACAAAGAAATGTGTTAAAGCTCCAGGCTCAGCTAGTACTTTTAAATGATCAAGAACATCAGAGGCCGCCATGTGAAATAGTCTTCATTTAAAGAAACATTTATACTATCACATCTGGGATTAATTTTAAAAAATAAATACTGAACTGCATTTTACCATAAATTTATAAATAAAATGATTATGTTCATTAATGAAGGCTATTTTTCTGACAGAAAACTTTAACCTCTCCCTCAAGTTTGGTCTTACATTGAGATGATCTCATAACAATGGTTTTTCTGATAAATTTTAATTCTTTAGGAGAATACCCATCACATATCAAATCAAGGATAGGCTGACAGCAATAATAATCACTGGTTAAATAATGTAAACACATCTGCAAGCTGTGAAGAGTAGAGAATTTCAGGATTCAGAATTGTGGGATGCAGATTTTTAAATGCATTAACAGCCCTGAAACTGGGAATTAGCAAAGTTATCTAAGGATTTAAGATAAAATAAAACCATGAAGACAAGTTTGTATCTACAGTACCTCAGATCCTGTTGCTTCAGAGATGGAGGAATAGGAGCTTTCTGGAGCCCAGGAAATGCATTCTACCACATGCTCGTGCTCTCGGAGCTCAGCCTTGCATTCCTTTGTTGCTACGACCCATACACGCACAGTCTGGTCATTGGAACAGCTGGCTATCAGAGTGCCATCTTGATTTGGTCGTACCATACGTACCCATTCTCTGTGTCCTGTGAATGTCTTCACACAGTAGCTGTCAAAATAAATAATAACTTACATTGTGAATGACAATCATCAGGACACTTCCCAGAAGTGATACAAACATATGTACTGGGATGAAGAGAATGGTACCAAGTTAGAGATGCAAGTCGACAGAAAAAATGTACAATCCTGGTTAATTAAAGTGGGAACAATAAGCTAACAGACGTATCATTAAGGAGCTAATAAAATCAACATCTAGAAGATAAAATATGTATAAGAAATAAAATCTTTCAAAACTAAATGCACACTGAAAAATATTTCTAGCCATATTGGAAAAAAGCTATGCTCTACTAATCTGAGTAAAACTAGTAACTTTGTATTACAAAAATCGGTAATTCTACGCACAACCAAATTCAGCCTAACAGAGGTATACCAGCACAAAGATTATTTACACTTTAAACCCACAGAGAGATCACCTAAAAGACGACCACAGAGGAAATAAGCCATTACACAGAAATGCTTCTCAAGGACATAGCGTCTCTCCTTACAATGTCTCTGTGCTCCTTTTTGGGGGACATGTACAGACCAAACTTAATTTTAAAGTATATTTAATATGACTGTCATAATGATTATTCTGGGTTAAAGTTGAAATGACTGTAACACCAGAACACAATTTTGTTTTGTTTTTTATAAATGTGTCTTTAAGCTGATGCCTTTTCTTTTTTTTGAGACGGAGTCTCACTCTTGTTGCCCAGGCTAGAGTGCAATGGCAAGATCTCGGCTCACTGCGACCTCCGCCTCCCGGGTTCAAGTGATTCTCCTGCCTCAGCCTCCCGAGTAGCTGGGAGTACAGGTGTGCGCCACCACACCCGGCTAATTTTTGTATTTTTAGTAGAGACGGGGTTTCATCATGTTGGCCAGGCTGGTCTTCAATTCCTGACCAGGTGATCTGCCCGCCTTGGCCTCCCAAAGCGCTGGGATGACAGGCGTGAGCCACTGCACCTGGCTGCTGATGCCTTTTCAACTAAACTTACTTACCCAGTTTGCACTTCCCACATTTTTATAGTTTTATCCCTTGAGGCAGACACTATATGATCTCCATTGGGCATGATGGCTACTGAAGAAACATTGTGGTCATGGCCTAAAACACATAACAGCAATATATTATGAAGTAATATACCACCAAGAGCAATGAAACATCAATTGACCATGGGATTTTACCATGGGGTTTCACTATGTCAAAGTAAGTTCTAAATATACTGGATTTTATACAAATTGGATAAGAAACCTGGATTTACACGATAAAGTTAAAAAAATCAGTAAAAACAACCCACAAGGAAATAGTCAACTCCATTTAGGATTAAATTTCAACCTGTACAAATGGTTTAAAAACAAAAGGCATCACGATGATCAATAATTGAATATATTCATATACTTACCTCAGTGAGTCTGAATGTTTACATATGAACGCTAGGAAAACAATTTTTTTTTTTTTTTTTTTTTTTGTGAGGCAAGGACTTGCTCTGTTACCCAGGCTAAAGTGCAGTGGTGCAATCATATCTCACTGTAGCCTTGAACTCCTGGGCTCAAGAGCTCTTCCCGCCTCAGCCTGTCGAGTAGCTAGAACTACACAGGTGTGTACCACCACACCTGGTACCACCACACCCACAACTATTTTATTTTTTGTAGAGACAAGGTCTCCATATTTTGCCCACACTCGTCTCGAACTCCTGTCCTCAAGCAATCCCTCCTGCCTTGGCCTCCAAAAGTGCTGAGATTATAGGTGTGAGCCACTGTGCCTAGTTCTAGGTTGATATTCTAAGATATAAAAAAGATAAAGCGAATGGATACGAAAAATGGGGAATTGGTTCTCTGTTTAAAATGGTGGGCCAGGTGCAGTGGTTTACACCTGTAATCCCAGCACTTTGGGAGGCCGAGGCGGGTGGATCACCTGAGGTCAGGAGTTCAAGACCAGCCTGGCCAATATGGTTAAACCCTGTTTCTACTAAAAATAAAAAAAATTAGCCGGGTGTGGTGGTGCTTGCCTGTATTGCCAGCTACTTTGGAGTCTGAGGTGGGAGAATCATTTGAACCTGGGAGGTGGAGGCTGCAGTGAGCCAAGATTGTGCCACTGTACTCCAGCTTGGGTGACAAAGCAAGAGGCCATCTCCCCCCCCCAAAAAAAAAGGGGGGTGTTGGGGGTAAAAAAAAATGCATTAGAAAGAACTCTTTTTAAAGTTAGAGCTATAAGATATAGACAACTTAAAGAAAAATAAATGATAGACCTTACGTGGCTCACGCCTATAATTCCAGCACTTTGGGAGGCTGAAGTCAGGAGTTCGAGACCAGCTTGACCAACATGGTGAAACCCCGTCTCTACTAAAAATACAAAAATTAGACGGGCATGGTGGCGCGTGCCTATAATCCCAGATACTCAGGAGGCTGAGGCAGGAGAATCACTTAAACCTGGGAGGCGGAGGTTGCAGTGAGCCAAGATCGCGCCACTGCACTCCAGCCTGGGTGACAGAGTGAGACACCGTGTCAAAAAAAAAAAACAAAAAAAAAACAAAAACAAAAAACAGTGTTCATGCGTGGAATTCCTGTAATTGTAAACTTCCCCAATGCATTTAATTTGGGGCAGGGGGTGGGGAAAACACAACCTTCAAATTATGCCCTCTAGGTAAACACATAGTTTACTCACGTGTTAACATCATGGATAATCTGTATGTGCTCCTCGTACAAACTCTCAACATTCAAATGTCATCATGTATAAAGAAACAACAAAAATCCCCATGTAATGAGCATCTCCTATGTGGCAGGTACTACACCAAGATGATTTATCCTATGACTTCATTTTATCCTCATGACAACTCTATGACTCTGGTATTATTACCTCTGTTTTGCAGATGAAAGAGGTTTAAATTTTCTAATACCGTAAGTAGACAAGTAGGAATTTGAACCCAGGTATCTGACTCCAAAGCAAATATACTCTCTTTCCACAAAACATACTGCCTCAGAAAACAGTTCCCACAACAAGACCGGGGAAATAACAATGAATGAGGGCATGGGACATGTGCGCTCATTTCATTTAAGTGAGCAAGAGAATCTGGGCTCGTTTTCACTCGACCTACTCTCTCTGGACTTCAGTTTCCCAACTAAGAAAAATTAAAACACCAACAAAACCATTTTTAACTCAAATACAGATAAATGACCTGGCAGTTTTTCTTACCAAAAAATACTCATACAAATATTTTACGTAAAGTACTAAAAGATACTTAAAACTTCATAACGGAAATCACTCTCAACTACTGTGGCTTTTCCCTGGACTATCTACGTGGTATGCTAGTCCACCAATACTGACAGTTCAGAGGTGAATAAAGGAATCCTGCACACTGTTAGAAACAATATTCACTCTGAAGTATCATGATAGAAATTACTATTAAAGCACTATCCTCTACCCCTTACCGTGCATGGTTCTGATGCATTCAAAGCCCTGAAAATCCCATAGTTTAATGGTCATATCTGCAGAACAGGAAGCCAGAAGCTTGCCGCTGTGGTCGAATGAAATGTCCTGTACAGAGTCTGTATGTCCTTTAAGAGTTCGTTCAAAATCTCCAGTCTCATAATCCCACACCTGTCAAGTGAACAGAAAATTGGTTAACACCAACTCCATCACTCCTTTCTTGTTTCACATTTGCACTCAGCAGGCCAGTCTGGCACCTTATTGAGTAATTAACCGAACAAGTAACAAAGAGTAACTATTTTAGAAATACTGTATCTCATGTATAAATTGGTCTCTTTTTCTACAGGGAAAACTAATGTTGCAATTATTAAAATCTATCTCTAGTACCACATTTATAAGGTTTCTATCACATAACCAACTGTAATAGTGATAAGGTATACAAAGTCACAAGACACAGTCCGCTCCCCGTCTCAGAGCAGGAATGACATGTAAATAAGGAAACTTAAGGGGAAGAAATAAGAGGAAAGAAAGAGAAAGAGATGGAAAGGAAAGAGAAAGAAAGGGGAAGGGGAAGGGAAGGAGCTTCAAGGGGCTATAGCAAGCATTTGTATGTAGAATATCTGAAGAACAATGGATGAATAGTCGATCCTATTAGACCAGCAGAACTCAGACATCTAAAGGGCCAAGGAAAGATTTCAAAAGATGTAAACTGTTCACAACTAGCAAATGAACAAAAGCATATGTCATTTTGAGTTAAAAAATGAAATATGGCTGGGTGCAGTGGCTCACGCCTGTAATCCCAGCACTTTGGAAAGCCAAGGCGGACGGACCACGAGGTCAGTTCGAGATTATCCTGGCTAACATGGTGAAACCCTGTCTCTACTAAAAAACACAAAAAATTAGCCAGGCATAGTGGTGGGCGCCTGTACTCCCGGCTACTCGGCAGGCTGAGGCAGAATGGTGTGAACATGGGAGGCGGAGGTTGCAGTGAGCCTACAGATGATCCTGGCCAACATGGTGAAACCCCCGTCTCTCCTAAAAATACAAAACTTAGCCAGGTGGGGTGGTGTGTGCCTGTGGTCCCAGCTAATCGGGATGGAAGGCTGAGGTGGGAGAATCACTTGAGCCCGGGCGGCGGAGGATGCAGTGAGCTGAGATTGCATCACAGCACTCCAGCCTGGGCAACAGAGCAAGACTGTCTCAAAAAAAAAAAAAAAAAAAAGAAAGAAAAAGAACAGTCACATTTTAAAAAGATAATTGTGGAGTGCAGTGGTGTGATCAGAGATCACTGTAGCCTCATACTCCTGGGCTGAAGAGATCTTCCTGTCTTAGTCTGTTGAGTAGCTGGGACTACACAGGTGTGCACCACCACACCTGGCTTTTTGATGTTTTGTAGAGATGGGGTCTCAGTATGTTGCCCAGGCTTATCTCGAACTCTTCCATTTTCTTTCTTTTTTTTTTTTTTTTTTTTTTGAGATGGAGTCTCGCTCTGTCGCCCAGGCTGGGGTGCAGTGGCACAATGTCAGCTCACTGCAACCTCTACCTCCCAGGTTCAAGCAATTTTCCCGCCTCAGCCTCCTGAGTAGCTGGGACTACAGGTGTGTGCAGCCACACCTGGCTAATGTTTGTATTTTCAGTATAGACGGGGTTTCACCATGTTGGCCAGGATGGTCTTGATCTCCTGACCTCATGATCCGCCCGCCTCGGGCTCCCAAGTACTGGGATTAAAGGTGTGAGTCACCGCACCTGGCCCTATTTTCTTTCTTCTCTTTCTCTTATTTTAATTGACAGGGTCTCCCTCTGTGGCCCATGGTGGAGTGGAGTGGTGTGATCACAGCTCACAGCAACCTCGAATTCTGGGCTTCAGTGTTGCTTCCATCTCAGCCTCGAGAGGAAGGAGGACTACAGGTGCACACCACCACACCCAGGTAATCTTTTCTTTTTTTGTAGAGACGGGGCCTCGCTATGTTGCCCAGGCTGATCTAGAGCTCCTGGCCTCAAATCTATCCTCCTGTCTTGGCTTTCTGAGTCACTGGGATTACAGGTGTGAGCCATTGTGCCTATCCCTCTTTCTGCTTCTTATCACAAATATTTTTCTGTGCCATTAAAAACTCAGGAAATATTACTTTTAAAAGAATTCTTGGCTGGGCGTGGTGGCTCATGCCTGTAATTCCAGCACTTTGGAAGGCCGAGACGGGCGGATCACCTGAGGTCAGGAGATCAAGACCATCCTAGCCAACATGGTAAAACCCCGTCTCTACTAAAAATACAAAAAATTGGCTGGGTGTCGTGGCGGGCACCTGTAATCCAAGCTACTCGGGAGGCTGAGGCAGGAGCATCGCTGGAACCTGGGAGACGGAGGCTGCAGTGAGTCAAGATCCTACCACTGCACTCCAGCCTGGGTAACAAGAGTGAAACTCCGTCTCAAAAAAAAAAAAAAAATTCTCATTGATGGCTAAATCACTATTATAGAAAACATGATAGTGAACATTTTTGAATATAAAAAAATTCTGTCCTCATTTCATAATACGTAGGTCAGACAGTAATGGGGAAAAACAATTAGTGGGTCAAAAAGTATAAACTTTTAAAGCCTTCATATACTCTGTTAAATTGATATCCCATAAGACTGTATCAAATGTAATGAGAATGACTACTTTATCAAACTCTTATCATCACTGGGAATTCTTATTTAATAGGTAAAATATCTTGACAATTTGACACACATATATATGTGCAGTGGCGCAATCTTGGCTCGCTGCAAGCTCCGCCTCCTGGGTTCACGCCATTCTCCTGCCTCAGCCTCCCGAGTAGCTGGGACTACAGGAGCCCGCCATCACTCCCGGCTAATTTTTTGTATTTTTTAGTAGAGACGGGGTTTCACCGTGTTAGCCAGGATGGTCTCAATCTCCTGACCTCGTGATCCACCCGCCTCGGCCTCCCAAAGTGCTGGGATTACAGGCATGAGCCACCGAGCCCAGTGCAATTTTTTTGTTTTTAAGACAGGGTCTCACTGTGTCGCCCAGGCTGGAGTACACTGGCTCAATTATAGCTCACTGCAGCCTCCAACTCCCAGGCTCATGTGATCCTCCCACCTCAGCCTCCCGAGTAACTAGGACTATAAGCATGCACCACCACACCCGGCTAATTTTAAGTAGAGACGAGGTCCTGCTATGTTGCCCAGGCTGGTCTCTAGCTCCTGAGCTCAAGCAGTCCTCCCACCTTGGCCTCCCAAAGTCCTAGGACTATAGGCATGAGCTACCACACCTGGCCCATAATTTTAGTGTTTATTTCTTCTGCTGTTAGTAGTAAGGCCAAACTGTCGTTACTATTTGGTTAGTTGTTACTACCTTTTTTTTTTTTGAGACAGAGTCTCACTCTGTCACGCAGGCTGGAGTGCAGTGGAGTGATCTCGGCTCACTGCAACCTCTGCCTCCTGGGTTCAAGCGAATTTCCTGCCTCAGCCTTCCAAGTAGCTGGGACTACAGGTGCATGCTGCCATGCCCAGCTAATTTTTTTGTATTTTAGTAGAGATGGGCTTTCACCGTGTTGCTCAGGCTGGTCTTGAACTCCTGAGCTCAGGCAATCCACCCGCCTCGGCCTCCCAAAGTGCTGGGATTACAGGCGTTAAGCCACCGCGCCTGGCCTGTTACTACCTTTTTTTGTGAATTGTCTGCTCCTGGACTATGTCCATTTTTCTGAGATGTTAGTGCTTTTCACATTTGTTTGAATTCTTCATGTTATAAAGTTGGCAATCCAGCCGGGCTCGGTGGCTCACACCTGTAACCCCAGCACTTTGGGAAACAAGGGCAGGAGAACTGCTTGAGCTCAGGAGTTTGATACCTGGGCAACATGGCAAGATCCCCTCTCTACAAAAAATAAAAAATTAGCTGGGCATAGTGGCACATGCCTATAGTCCCAGCTACTGAAGAGGCTGTGGTGGGAGGATAGCTTGAGTCTGGGGAGGTCAAGGCTGCAGTGAGTGAGCCATGATTGTGCCACTGTACTCCAGCCAAGGCAACAGAATGAGACCTTGTTTCATACAAAAAAAAGTTGGCAATCTTTCATTTGCTTATTAGTTGAACATACTTGCCAGTTTTGTTTGCAGTTTATTTATTTATCTTTTAGAGATAGGGTCTTGCTTTGTTGCCCTGGCTTGAGTGTAGTGGCGTGATCATAGCTCACTGCAGCCTTGACCTCCCAGGCTCAAGCGATCCTGTCACCTCACCTCTTCTTTCTTCATGTTAAAATTAGCTCTAGCTGGGTGCAGTGGCTGACACCTGTAATCCCAGCACTATGGGAGGCCAAGGCGGGTGGATCGCTTGAGGTCAGGAGTTCAAAATCAGGCTGCCAGGCCAACAAGGCAAAACCCCGTGTCTACTAAAAATACAAAAAAATTAGCCAGGTTTGGTGGCACACGTCCGTAGTCGCAGCTACTCAGAAGGCTGAGGCAAGAGAATTGCTTAAACCCAGGATGCAGAGGTTGCAGTGAGCCAAGATCGCACCACTGCACTCCAGCCTGGGCAACAGAGCATCTCAAAAAAAAAATTAGTTCTAAATGACAATCAGAAAAATCACTCTAAAAATTTAAATAATGTAATTAAAAATACTGTCATGAACTGGTCTAAACATACATCCCTCTATAATTTTTTCATAAATTATTGTTCAAATGTTGATGACAACTGAATGTTTTTAAAAGAAACCAGTTTGGGCCAGGCATGGTGGCTCACGCCTGTAATCCCAGCACTTTGGGAGGCCAAGGCGGGCAGATCACGAGGTCAGGAGATCAAGACCATCCTGGCTAACACAGTGAAACCCCGTCTCTACTAAAAATACAAAACATTAGCCGGGCGTGGTGGCAGGCGTCTGTAGTCCCAGCTACTTGGGAGGCTGAGGCAGGAGAATGGCATGAACCTGGGAGGCGGAGCTTATGGTGAGCTGAGATCACACCACTGCACTCCAGCCTGGGTGACAGAGCAAGACTAAGTCTCAAAAAAAAAAAAAAAAAGAAACCAGCTTTATTCATCAAAGGCATGTAAGACATTATTATTTAATATAAGACAATTTATTGTTATTAATAACTGTAATATTAGCAACAGTTTATTGAGCCCTTACCATCTATCTGCCAGGCATTGTTCTGTTATATTCATTACATATGCATTATTTTTACACTGCAGAATATTTATTTATTTATTTATTTATTTATTAGAGACGAGGCTCACTTTGTTGGCCAGGCTGGTCTCGAACTCTTGGACTCAAGTGATCCTCCCACCTCAGCCTCCCAAAGTGCTGGGATTACAGGCGTTGACACACAGCACCCAAGATATTTTTAAATAAGAAAATTGGGCCTTAACTGTACCAAGCCCTTTGCCCAACAAATAAAACTGAGCCTTAACTATATCAAGCCCTTTGCCCAAGATAGTCATAAAATTACAAAACACTTTATGTTCTCCTGTGAGTATTTTGGAAAATCATTCTATTACAGTTGTCATTTAAAAATAACTTAGCTGGCCAGGTGCGGTGGCTCACGCCTGTAATTCCAGCACTTTGGCAGGCCTAGGCAGGCAGATCATGAGGTCAGGAGTTCCAGACCAGCCTGGCCGAGATGGTGAAACCCTGTCTTTACTAAAAATAAAAACATTAGCCAGGCGTGGTGGCGGGTGCCTGTAATCCCAGCTACTCGGGAAGCAGAGTCCAAAAGAGGACAGCTTGTTATTGATGCTGATACAATGCTGACACTGAGTGCTTCTCTGGAATCTGGCCAACAAAAACTGTTTTAAACAGCTTCCTTGTACTAAATCATTTAATCCTCCCCTAGACCCTATGAGACAGGTATTTATTAATTATCTTCATTTAACAAACCAAGAAAGAAAACCACAAGAAGTTAACTTGCCCATCATCACATTAACTAGTGAGTGGTAGAGCCAGGATCTGAACCCAGAGCCAGTGTCCCTGACCACTAACTACCCTACAAAGCCTCTCTATATAAATAAGACGATCAGCTCAAAGTTACTAAAAATGATGATTCATTAGAAACAAAGAAAAGTATTTCTAAAATAAGTCTAGTCAAAAGTTAACAAAACCACATATAACTACTTTTCATTAATGAAACAACCACATGTGTGCACATTTAAAGACTAAATGGCATGAGGTGGTTTCCTGTGGTCAGAAAAAAATAAAAATAAAAAGACTAAGTTGAAGGGTGGACTCTAAGTAGGTGCTGTGACACATGGTATGATTACACATAAAAAGTTCTAAAACTTCCATTTGTAATATTTTAAATCAGACTTCATAGATACATTTTAAGAGGGCACATTTACAGTTCTGTTTACGCTTTTATAATACTGTTGTAAAATCAACAGTTAAGCCCAGATTTTCCATTTTTTTTTGAGACAGAGTCTTGCTCTGTCACCCCGGCTGGAGTGCAGTGGTGTGATCTCGGCTCACTGCAACCTCCGCCTCCCAGGCTTCAAGCAATTCTCCTGCCTCAGCCTCCCGAGTAGCTGAGATTACAGGTGCCCACCACCACACCCGACTAATTTTTGTATTTTTAGTAGAGACGGGGTTTCACCCTTTGGCCAGGCTGGTCTTGAACTACTGATCTCATGATCCACCCACCTCAGCCTCCCAAAGTGGTGGGATTACAGGTGTGAGCCACCACAGCCGGTCAATTTTCCACCTATTAAAGAATGCCTGCCTCTATCCCAAACCTCACAAGAGCAGCTGTAGTGTTTTAGTACATAATGATAAAAGACTATCATGAAAAAAATAATTTAAATACATGTCTACCTATTTTTTAAAATGTAGTATATTAATGTATTAGGCATATAATTATTTTACCCTCTAGAAATCCATGATGCTCATATGAACGTAAGACTCCCTTACAATGACTCTACAGCTATACTCTTAAATCACCAGCCCACAGGGTGCAAGTCACTGATTTAGAAACTGAAGAAATCACATAAAGACACTGCAAAACAATGTTTGATTTGAAGAACTAGTTAAGTACGGTCACATTTAAATTATGCCTGCATTTTGACATATATATTATGAACTGCTATATGACATATATATAATCTATTCACATTTTCTTGGTTATACTTTTTTTTTTTTTTTTTTTTTTTTTGAGACAGACTCTTGCTCTGTCCCCCAGGCTGGAGTGCAGTGGCGTGATCTCAGCTCACCGCAAGCTCTGCCTCCCAGGTTCACACCATTCTCCTGCCTCAGCCTCCTAAGTAGCTGGGACTACAGGCGCCCGCCACCACGCCCGGCTAATTTTTTTTGTAATTTTAGTAGAGATGGGGTTTCACCATGTTAGCCAGGATGGTCTCGACCTCCTGACCTCATGATCCACCCACCTCGGCCTCCCTAAGTGCTGGGATTACAGGCGTGTGCTATCGTGCCCGGCCGATTGGTTATACTTTTGTAAATGAAAATGAAACTTAATATCTGTAACTTACTTTGAAATAACCCTTAGGATAGAGGCACCTACCTAAATCTACCTATATTGCAACTATCTTATCTTTCTGTAGGCGGTTTATACAATTGTCATTTTATTGAGTCTGGAACAAAGGCAACTTAAAAACAACTCTTTTCCTAACTAAAAAAGCACAACACTAAAAGGTAATATATGTTTACTGTGAAAAAAAATTTTTTAATGAAATACATAATTTATAAAATGAAAAGCTCATATATTCCCATACTCCTGGAAAGCGAATTTTAAATACACCAAGGAAAGTCCAATTTAAATGAATCCTCTACTGAATTCTTTTGCAGTATAGATTCACCCTATCAATTACTAGTTCTGTCAACCAGTATTTCACACATAACCTCCGATTAAAGGTAAGACACACATTTTTCATTCTCCAAGAACAAAAATTGTTCAAGCACAAGGTGATCTACTGACATCAACTCAGTTACTGACACTTGACTTTCTCAAATTCACCATCAAACTTACCTGACAGCATGCCTCTCAGTAGCCACAATGATATTTTATTCCAATTCTGTCTTTAAGATTTAGAACCAAATCACACATTTCAGAGTACCTCCTGTCCCTCTGCGTAGGCCCTCATTTTCAGGATCTTTTAATTTTCTTCACCCTATTAACTTTAAGTCTGTTTTTTTTTGTTTTGTTTTGTTTTGTTTTGTTTTTTTGAGATGCAGTCTGGCTCTGTCGCCCAGGCTGGAGTGCAGTGGCGCAATCTCAGCTCACTGCAAGCTCCACCTCCCGGATTCACGCATTCTCCTGCCTCAGCCTCCCGTTAAGTCTGCTTTTAACAAAAAATTACCTTAATTGTAGCATCCTCTGAAGCAGAGACCATAACACTGAACACAGGATGGAAAATGACTCGAGTGACTGGACTCCTGTGACCACTCAATGCATATTTTTCTGGCGGACGGGGAATCCATTCTTTTGGGTCTCGTTTCTGACCAAGAGGTCCACCTGACGTAAATTCTTCTTTTGCTTCATTTAGCTTTGATTCTAATTCCATAACCTTGAAAAAGAACATGTAGTTACGTACAGATAGATTTCAACAAAAATAGCATGTGACATTTTAAAACACTGCCTTTATTTTGCAACTACATATGTAGGATACTTGAAAAACTTCAATTTATACCTGGTGACAGAGTCCTCTACTAATTAGAGAAGGGGAGTGAATTTGCCTTGGTCCCTCTAAGGCTGCTACTCTTAGTAATTTCTTTCCAAACCACACTATATATGGTAATAATAATATTAATAAAAGCTAATATTTATTGAGCATCTACCATGTGCTAAGCACTTTTCGAAGAGCTTTATATGATGAACGCATAACAATGTTATTTACTTATTCTAACTCTGCCTATGAAGTATACATTTTAGGACTGGAATATTATTTGTTGTATTTACAGATAAAAAGAAAAGCTCAGAAATAAAAATGACTTGTCTAAGAGCACACTTTAGTGCTCTTTTCCCAGCATCAATCACAATGGCTCCATGTATTCTTTCCTTCTAAGTGCACAAATGAGTTCTTTCAGTATCAATTCCTCAAAGTCAGGACTATGCAGATTGAACCCAGTCAGCAACTCCAGATATGTGAATTACCATGTATCTGCAATAATATGCCTAGGTCATACTTCATAAAGCACAAAAAATGTATTTTTATTTGCTTTTTAAAGATTAGATGCAATTATTAATTAATGCAGAAGAATAATGTTATTTTCAGAAAGTTTATATAACTGAATACAACTAATTTTAAAGAAAAAAGACTTAGTTACCTTCTTTTGTAATCTAATAACAGATGTCCATTTTTTTTCCAAAAGACCAGCATACTTTTTATCTAATTCTTCATTCTAGAGAAAATAAATTTAGAATCTTTTAAAAATGGCTTAACTATGATCCTCAAGACAAAGATCATCCATCTTTAAGCCCAAACATTACTAAAAATCTGATTATAAAAAAAGGGAGTGGCTGGGCACAGTGGCTCACCTGTAATCCCAGCACTTTGGGAAGCTGAGGCGGGTGGATCACCTGAGGTCTGGAGTTTGAGACCAGCCTGGCCGACACGGCGAGACCCCGTCTCTACTAAAAATACAAAAATTAGCTGGGTGTGGTGGTGTGCACCTGTAATCCCAGCTACTCGGAGGGCTGAAGTAGGAGAATCGCTTGAATCTGGGAGGCAGAGGTTGCAGTGAGCCGAGATCATGCCACTGCACTCCAGCCTGGGAGACAAAGTGAGACTCCGTCTCAAAAATCAAAATAAAAAATAAAAAAGGGAGTGAAAATCAAGTTCAGTACCAAGTAGACCACAATAACAAATGACAAAATTGTGGACAACTGTTAACTACAGATACTTGAGTAAAAATCCACTCATTAACTATACTTTGAATTGTAAAAAGTAAAACATACCATATCTAATTCAGCTTCCTTTTTAAAAACTGAATATGCCTCTTCATAGCCATTTGAACGAAGATAATCTGCTATAGCTCGATTTCTGAAAGAAAACAAATTCAAATGACTCCTAAAAAAAAGACCTCATTTCTATTCTGAAGAAATAGAATTTATTTAAAATCTCATTAACCCTGAAGATACTCTTTCAAGAGTATTCCCTTTCAAATCATACAAGTATTTCATTAAAAAGGACACCCCCGCAAAGCCTCCAGAACTTTTAACCCCTGTCATAGTACATCCATAATACTATATTCTTAGTTATAAGTTTTTCTTTTTTTTTTTTAACATCAGAAGAGAAACTACATATTTATAAGTTTCAAACGTGTTGCTTACCTCACAAGCTGTAGGCACTCTACAGATCAAGCTATGGCTCTGTGACAGCAATCATCAATTTTGCTAACATTTACATTTAGTCTTTCTTTACCACTTGTCATATACTCAAGGGCTGACAGCTGGAATTTAGTTTTGCAGAGAAAAGTTTTGAGAAAACTAAAGTATTTTCATATCAGAAATAACTTTGAACCATTGGAGTGGGTGAAAAAAAGCAATCATACACTATAAACTTAGTGTACTGTCGTAGAATGAGACATTCATTTAGAATTAGAACTTGAAGGTTAGAGAAGCTGAATTAGCCTTCTCATGTTTGCCTTCTACAGTTTGAGTACCCTTTATACAAAATGCTTGGGACCAAAAATGTTTTGGGCTTTATAGATAGAGACAGAGAGAGAGAGATACAGATATAGATATAGATATGTATCACGAGGTCAGGAGTTGGAGACCAGCCTGGCCAACACGGTGAAGCCCTGTCTCTACTAAAAATACAAAAATTAGCTGGCGTGGTGGCACGCCCCTGTAATCCCAGCTACTCGGGAGGCCAAGGCAGAAGAATTGCTTGAACCCGGGAGGCGGAGATTGCAGTGAGCCGAGATCACGTTCACTGCACTCTAGCCTGGGCAACAGAGCAAGATTCCTTCTCAAAAAAAAAAAAAAAAAAAAAAAAAAAAAAAAAAAAAGGGCCAGGCATGGTGGCACATGCCTATAATCCCACCTACTTGGGAAGCTGAGGCAGGAGAATCACTTGAACCTGGGAGGCGGAGGTTGTGGTGAGCCCAGTTCGCGCCACTGCACTCCAGCCTAGGCAACAACAGCGAAACTACGTCTCGAAATACAAAACAAAACAAAACAAAACACACTCCAGTAGTATTGTATAACTGGTGGGATTACTGGCTTTAATTCAATGGTGTCTTTAAGACAAATCAGCAAAGAAAGATCATAGGGAATTATCAGCAAAATCTTTATGTTCCAGGTAATTATGAGCATGCCAAAAATCAATGTACAATAATTACAGGCTTAGGCCGGCGCAGTGGCTCACATCTGTAATCCCAGCACTTTGGGAGGCTGAGGCGGGCAGATCACAAGGTCAGAAGTTCAAGACCAAAGGCCGGGAGCGGTGGCTCACGCCTGTAATCCCAGCACTTTGGGAGGCCGAGGCAGGTGAATCATCTGAGGTCAGGAGTTCGAGACCAGCCTGGCCAACATCGTGAAACTCCGTCTCTACTAAAAATACAAAAATTAGCCAGGTGTGGTGGTGTGCTGCAGGGCTGTTGAAGGCTCTGTGAAGGTAACACAGAAGACCAGGCAGTATCAAGCATGACACCACTAGGAGCACACCTGGAGTCATCGTTAGTACTCTCCTCCAAAAGACACCTCTCACACACCCCAGGCTATACTGTTTTAGATAACAAGATGAAACTCTATAGTCTTGGGAGAGTATGTGAATAAAATTTATTTCCAGGGCAGAGATATACAGGGAATCATTCCCTAAGCTGCAGCCACAGGATATCAATCAAGTCTCAAACAGGTAACAAGCCTTCCTAATTTTTTTTTGAAACAGAGTCTTACTCTGTCACCCAGGCTGGAGTGCAGTGGCATGATCTCGGCTCACTGCAGCCTCTGCTTCCTGAGTTCAAGTGATTCTCATGTGTCAGCCTCCCGAGTAGCTGGGATTACAGGCGAGCGCCACCATGCCCAGCTAACTTTTTTTTTTTTTTTTTTTTTTGTATTTTTAGTGGAGACAGGGTTTCATCGTGTTGGCTAGGCTGGTCTCCAACTCCTGCCCTCATGTGATCTGACTGCCTTGGCCTCCCAAAGTGCTGGGATTTCAGTAGTCACCCACCACGCCCGGCCAAGGCTTCCTTTTTTTTTTTTTTTCAAGGGAGTCTTACTCTGCACCAGGCTGGAATGCAGTGGCGCAATCTCAGCTCACCACAACCTCACGATTCTCCTGGCTCAGCCTCTCGAGTAGCTGGGACTACAGGCGTGTAGTAGCCTGTATGCCCAGCTAATTATTGCATTTTTAGCAGAGACGGGGTTTTCACCATGGCAAGGATGGTCTCGATCTCTTGACCTCGTGATCCGCCCGCCTTGGCCTCCCAAAGTGCTAGGATAACAGGCGTGGGCCACTATGCCCGCACTTTTTTTTTTTTTTTTTTTGAAACGGAGTCTTATTCTGTCATCCAGTCTGCAGTGTGGCGATCTCAGCTCACTGCAACCTCCCCCTCCTGGGTTCAAGCGATTCTCCTGCCTCAGCCTCCTGAGAAGCTGAGACTACAGGCACCCGCCACCAGGCCCAGCTAATTTTTGTAATTTTAGTAGAGATGGGGTTTTGCCATGTTGGACAGGCTGGTCTCGAATTCATGATCTCAGGTGATTCGCCCACCTTGGCCCAAAGTGCTGGGATTACAGGTGTGAGCCACTGTGTCCAGCCAAGACTTCCTAAATTTTTATGCTACAATACCCTACTGAGTCTTCAGGGAAAGGGCAGCACAGATGTGAGGAGTTCCTGGCCATAGGTCTTATACCTCTCCAACCTCACGTACCCTAAGAAATCTGTCTGACAAATTGATTGCCATTACCATCCTTCACCATCACACTCTAAGATAACTACTTCCAAAAGGTAGTTCAGGATTTAACTATTACCAGTCTTGCGACAAGTACAAGTTCAGCAAGAGTATTATAATGAGACCTTATCCATGGCAGAGACAAAGTGAAGAAGAATGAAATTCAAGCAACTCAGGGTGAGTGGACCTTTATCTTCCCCATCAAGCAAAAAGAACCCTGTACCTAGTACACTAGCCTGCTGGCTCCCATTTCTTTTCATCAGACGGCTGGGTCTCAGGTGACATCCTGATATACCCTCCAGCCCACAGCAGCAACAAAAGCCAAAAATGATCTACCAATTAAGTATATCACACTGCACTTTTTAAAAAGCAAAACCAAATAAATAAACAAAAAATATGCATTACTCTTCATTCTCGTATTTGGATTAAATTCTTGAGTAATAGAAACACAAAACAGAGGGCAGTCACTAAACAGTTGTTTTCAGCCTCCACCCTTATTTATCTGTGTTTCCCTCTTTACCCTTTTAACCTGTTAAGAAAAGTAACTTTACTGAAAACTAAAATACGTAAAGGTCTGAGAGAGAGAAAGGGGGTTGGGGGAGAGGGAGAGAGAATGTCACACTAACCCGGCTGAACTCCTAATTATGTTGTTTTAAAGTTACTATATTATTGACTGACACTTAGAAAAAAACTGTATGGCCTGCTACAGGCCAGAGGTCAGCTACGTTTCCAGAGACGGTGAGATTTTGCCTTAGTTGTTCAGCATAATTTACAAATGTGAGATCCACTCAGGATATATTCCTGTAAAAATCTTTTGCATTATTTCAAAAACTCATAAGGAAAAGTCAGGTTGTACAATAGGAGAGATGGCCAATACAACTGTCATGTATTGAATAGTTTGAAACATTTGTATTTTTAAAATGTAAAGCAAAATTTCACTATAAAACATGTAAAGAAAAAAGGAAAGAGGAAGAAGGGATGAGTGCCTGTTATTTCCAGTTTTATACCAAGGAATATAAAAGAAAGTTAAGTTATATATGGTCCCTTGCCTCCTAGGATCTTGTAAACCTATCTGAGGAGCAAAATAAAAGCTAATGAAGTCTATGAAATTTAATTCAAAGACGAGAGAAATGAGACTGAACAGAAGAATCTTTTTATAAAGGCAAGACGCGAGGACTTAAAGGAAATAGTATTACCTAAGCAGGGAGCTGAGGTGGACCAAGTGAATCAGCATGGTACATTATGGAGATCTCAATGTCTATCTAAAAACATCTGATCAAATTCAACATTCTTGGCCAGGCGCAGTAGCTCACGCCTGTAATCCCACCACTTTGGGAGACTGAGGCAGGTGGATCACCTGAGTCAGGAGTTTGAGACCAGCCTGGCCAACATGGCGAAACCTCAGCTCTACTAAAAATACAAAATTAGCCGGGCACGGTGGGGGACACCTGTAATCCCAGCTACTTGGGAGGCTGAGGCAGGAGAATCACTTGAACCTGGGAGGTGGAGTATTGCAGTGAGCCGAGATGGCACCACTGCATTACAGCCTGGGTGACACAGTGAGACTCTGTCTCAAAAAACAGAAACAAATTCAACATTCTTGATTTTAAAACATTCCTTATTAACGGAAAGGTCTTCATTAAGAATGTTCATTAACATCAGGAAAAAAGAAATCTCTCAAACCTTCAACAAATAAATCTAATAGTTAATGGCAGAACACTAGAAACACGCGTGTCAAAGAACAAGGCAAAGATGCTATAATCATCCTGTTACTTAAAACTGCTCTAGGGAGGCTGAGGCAGGAGAATGGCGTGAACCCGGGAGGCGGAGCTTGCAGTGAGCCCAGATTGCACCACTGCACTCCAGCGTGGGCTACAGAGCGAGACTCTGTCTCAAAAAAAAAAAAAACTGCTCTAAATCAGGTGGCATTAAAATAATGAGAGAAATGGCTAGAAAGAGAAACAGACTATGTAGACATTCAAGGCAAGAAAAAGGAATTTAATGAAAACAGTAATTTTAAAAGACCTATTTATCAGAAGTGTCAGAAGTATACAGGCAGATTACATGAAACAGCAAACTAAACAAAGGAAGACCACTGTATAGTAAGTCAAGCCCTAAAAAACAATGAAGATCCCTTAAAATCAGGTCATATTCATAACACGCATCCCCGGAATTATCTGATTAAATATAGCTTCCAATTGTTGATGGAGCAGTTTTTACTCTGCACTGAAGAGAAGGATATTCAATTATCTACAATACTGCTAATAATGGATTTATATTTTTAGAATTAGGATAGGTCAAGTCATAGTATATGGTTGTCATTCCATTGCCACCTGATGAATCATTTACTTGTCCGGAGCCCCTTTCCTCACTCTTTGAGAAAAAAAAGAGAGATGAGGTCTTGCTTTGTTGCCCAAACTGGAGTGCTGTGGCACAATCATGGCTCACTGCATCCTCAAGCTCCTGGGCTCAATGGATCCTCCTGCTTCAGCCTCCTGAGTAGCTGGAACTACAGGCACATGCCACCATGATCGGTTAATTTTTTTTTTTCTTTAAGTAGAGATAGGGTCTCAATATGTTGTCTAGACTGTCCTTTCTTCCCTTTTAAATACCTAATTGCGGCTGGGCGCAGTGGCTCACGCCTGTAATCCCAGCACTTTGGGAGGCTGAGGCAGGTGGATCACGAGGTTGAGTTCGAGACCAGCCTGGCCAACATAGTGAAACCCCGTCTCTACTAAAAATACAAAAAAAATTAGCTGGGCGTGGTGGCAGACGTCTGTAGTCTCAGTTACTTGGGAGGCTGAAGCAGGAGAATCGCCTGAACCCAGGGGCGGAGGTTGCAGTGAGCCGAGATCGTGCCACTGCACTCCAGCCTGGGTGACAGAAAGAGACTCAGTCTCAAAACAAACAAACAAAACAAAACGAAAACCACCTAATTGCTTCCCATCCTTCAGCTGACCTCCAACTCCACACAGAAAATAGAAGCTACTTAGCATATAACTTTCTCAATGTAGTTTCCTGTATTTGTGGCACTGCTTTCCTCTGCTATTTTTTTTTTTTCCCATCAGCCGGGTAATGTGACGACATTGTAACAAGGCTGGAGGGTGGCACATCTTACACATGTGTAAACACCCTATCGTCACACTTAGCAACTACAGAAGAATCTGCCTTCCTCTTCTATGATGTGTTTTCTTTTTTTTTTGAAACAGGGTCTTGCCATGTCACCTAGGCTGGAGGGCTGTGGCGCAATCTCAGCTTACTGCAACCTCTGCCTCCAGAGTAGCTGAGATTACCAGGCATGTGCCACCACACCCAGCTAATTTTTATATTTTTAGTGGAGACGTGTTTTCTCCACGTTGGTCAGGCTGATCTTGAACTCCTGACTTCAGGTGATCCACCTGCTTTGGCCTCCCAAGGTGCTGGGATTACAGAAGTGAGCCACTGTGCCTGGCCTACGATGTGTCTTCTCTTTCTAACACAATTCTCTAGAATACCCTCCATCTTTCAGTGAAACGCAATGTGATGTGGTATGTAAAAGGGCTTTGTATGAATTCTCCAGAAAGTCAACAATTTTGACCTTGATCATATCTTGATCATCTTTATAGATGCCTACATTTCACTCTTATAAAAAAAGTTAACATATATATATTTTAAATGATCAGCAATTTCATTCTGGAAATCAAAAATTTCCAAAGAATAAAAAGATCTAACACAGGTTGGGCATGGTGGCTCACACCTGTAATCCCAGCACTTTGAAAGGCCAAGGTGGGAGGATTGTTTGAGCCTCAGGGTTATGAGCTATGATCATGCCATTGCACTACTCCAGCCTGAACCCTGTCTCTTTAAAAAAAAAAAAAAAGAAAAAGAAAAAGAAGAAAAAAAAAGCCAGGCAGGGTGGCTCACACCTGTCATTCCAGCACTTTGAGAGGCTGAGGCAGGCAGACCGCTTGAGCCCAGGAGTTCAAGACCAGCCTGGGCAACATGACAAAAATCTGTCTCTATAAAAAACAGAAAAATTAGCTAGGCGTGGTGGCACACACCTGTAGTCCCAACAACTTGGGAGGCTGAGGTGAGAGGATGGTTTGAGCCCAGGAAGCGGAGGCTGCAGTGAACTGAGATTGAACCACTGCACTCCAGCCTAGGTAACAGAGCCAGACACTATCTCAAAAAACAAACAAAAGCTAACACAAACTGAGAATATTTTAATCCTCCTCTGAAGACTCAGAGGGCCTTTTTAATTTTTTACCTTAAGGCAATAATTAGAAACAATAGTCACTGCATAGAAAGTGAAAATACAGGCAATATGATTATAGATTCCATCATTATCAAACTTTTAAAGTTGAAAAGACAGGTGGAGTGGAGTGGCTCATGCCTATAATCCCAACACTTTGAGAGGCTGAGGCAGGCGATCACCTGAGGTCAGGAGTTCGAGACCAGCCTGGCCAACATGGTGAAACTAAAAATACAAAAATTAGCTGGGAGTGATGGTGTGTGCCTGTAATCCCAGCTAGTCAGGAGGTTGAGGCAGGAGAATCGCTTGAACCTGGGAGACAGGGGTTGCAGTGAGCCAAGACAGCGCCATTGCACTTCAGCCTAGGCAATAAGAGCAAAACTGTCTTAAAAAAAAAAAAAAGGTTTAAAAGACAACAGGGACCTCAACATGTAAGGGGGATAGAAGCAGCATATTAAATAGTTTATATTTAAATGTATAGTTACTGGCCGGGCATGGTGGCTCATGCCTGTAATCCCAGCACTTTTGGAGGCCGAGGAGGGTGGATCACGAGGTCAGGAGATTGAGACCATCCTGACTAACATGGTGAAACCTGTTTCTACTAAAAATAGAAAAAATTAACTGGGCATGGTGGCACGCGCCTGTAATCCCAGCTACTTGGGAGGCTGAAGCAGGAGAATCACGTGAACCCAGGAGGTGGAGGTTGCAGTAAGCCAAGATTGTGCCACTGTACTCCAGCCCGGGCAACAGAGCGAGACTCAGTTTCAAAAAAAAAAATAAATAAATTTAAAAAATAAAAATAAAAAATGTATAGTTACTTTGACAATCAATGAAAATATACAGCTGTTTTTATAAACATCTGAAATTTAGATTATAGTTATAGTCTTATTTCAACCTTACTATCCAATTCATTCATGTACTTTGTTTTTGTTGCCCTATATTAATAAAATTCAAATTCACACAGGTAAACAGTGCAAACAGTACTTGGATTTAAACAGCTCAACCTGCAGTCTCAGAGTATTCTTCAATTAAACTGAGCCAGAAGATTTAAAAAGGAGTGGAAAATACCTGTTTGAAAGCTGAGTCACTAACAAGATCTAAAAATTACTTTCATGCCTTATTATAGATCACAAAGCCAGGCAAAAAGTACCCAGATCTTTTTTTTCTTTTTTATACTTTTTAAGTTTTAGGGTACATGTGCACAACGTGCAGGTTTGTTACATATGTATACATGTGCCATGTTGGTGTGCTGCACCCATTAACTCATCATTTACATTAGGTATATCTCCTAATGCTATCCCTCCCCTCTCCCTTCACCTCACGACAGGCCCTGGTGTGTGATGTTCCCCTTCCTGTGTCCACGTGTTCTCATTGTTCAATTCCCACCTATGAGTGAGAATATGTGGTGTTTGGTTTTTTTTCCTTGCGATAGTTTGCTGAGAATGATGGTTTCCAGCTTCATCCATGTCCCTACAAAGGACATGAACTCATCATTTTTTATGGCTGCATAGTATTCCATGGTGTATATGTGCCACATTTTCTTAATCCAGTCTATCACTGATGGACATTTGGGTTGGTTCCAAGTCTTTGCTATTGTGAATAGTGCCACAATAAACATATGTGTGCATGTGTCTTTATAGCAGCATGATTTATAATCCTTCAGGTATATACCCAGTAATGGGATGGCTGGGTCAAATGGTATTTCTAGTTCTAGATCCTTGTGGAATCGCCACACTGTCTTCCACAATGGTTGAACTAGTTTACAATCCCACCAACGGTGTAAAAGTGTTCCTATTTCTCCACATCCTCTCCAGCACCTGTTGCTTCCTGACAAAAAGTACCCAAATCTTAAACTAAGCCCTAGAACTATTTGGCATCTAACGCCACTACATGAACATGTGCAGCTATAGTATACAATGTGAAGTGCGCAGGCAGGTGCAGACCTTCAGCGTATTTCACACAGGCCAGGGAAAAACCACTTTCCAATCAATTCCAAATATATATGATGTTCAAACAGATTCACAGGAGAAACCTGAATACCTCAACTAACTGCAGAGGTCAGTTTTTTAAATCAAGAAAGTAAACAACAACAAAAAAACACGCTTAAAAATATATTACAGTCATGAAAAGACATGGAGAAATGTTTTCGGTTTTTGTTTTGTTTTGTTTTGAGACGGAGTCTCGCTCTGCCGCCCAGGCTGGAGTGCAGTGGCACAATCATGGCTCACCGCAAGCTCTGCCTCCAGGGTTCATGCCATTCTCCTGCCTCAGCCTCCCGAGTAAGCTGGGACTACAGGCACCTGCCACCACGCCCAGCTAATTTTTTTTTTGTATTTTTAGTAGAGATGGGGTTTCACCGTGTTAGCCAGGATGGTCTCAATCTCCTGACCTCGTGATTTGCCCGCCTTGGCCTCCCAAAGTGCTGGGATTACAGGTGTGAGCCACTGCGTCCGGCCTAGAAATGTTAAGTACATATTGCTAAGTCAAAGCAGCCAATCTGAAAAGGATACAAGCTATATAATTGTAATTTTCTGGAAAAGACAAAACTATGGTAACAGTAAAAATATGAGGGGTTTAGGGAGGCAGGGAGGGATGAATAGGTGGAGGCTGAGGTTTTTAGGGCAGTGAATTTATTCTGTATGATTGATGTTTATATAACATTAGGAATTTGTCAAAACCAACAGAATATACAACAAAAAGAGTAAACCCTAATGTCAACTATGGACTTTGGTTAGTAATAATGTGTCAATGTTGGCTCATCAATTATAATAAACATACCACATAAATGTGAGATGTTAACAGTAGGGGAAATTGGGGAAAGGCAAAAAGGCATATGGCACCCTCTACCAAGTCACTCACTCCATTCCCAAATCAAAATTACTATGAAAAACATTTAAGGCTTTTTGGGAAAATAATTTAAGAGAAGCAAGGAGGTTTACAGAACAAAAAATTTAGGAGAATTTATTAACTCATATTGAAATGTATTTTTCGTCTTTTTTTTTTTGAGATGGAGTCTCACTCTGTCACCCAGGTTGGAGTGCAGTGGTGAGAGCTCGGCTCACTGCAGCCTCTACCTCCCAGGCTCAAGAGGTTCTCCTGCCTCAGCCTCCCAAAGTAGCTGGGATTCCAGGCAGCCGCCACCAGGCCCTGCTGATTTTTTTTTTTTTTAGTAGAGACGGGGTTTCGCCATGTTGGCCAGGCTGGTCTTGAACCCCTGACCTCAGGTGTTCCGTCTGCCTCAGCCTCCCAAAGTGCTAGGATTACATGCGTGAGCCACCACACCCAGCCAAAATGTATTATTAATATAAAGCTACAATAATCAAAAGAGTGTTCTTCTGGCTCCTGAAAGAACAGCAAGTCCAAAAACCAATGCAAGGTTTTATAAGAAGGTGTTTTCAGATCAATAAGGAAAGGACTATTCAATAAATGTTTTGGCATATGGATAATGACTCAGAGAAAAAGCACTTCGATCCCTTTCTTGTATAATCAACAAACATAAATTCCAAATGGCTTAGACATTACTATAAAAAGAAATGAAAACGAAAAGGCCTTAAGGTCAAAGTGAATACTTATGTAGTCATGATTAGCAAAGGTCTTCCCAAACATGAATCTAAAGGTAGTATCAAGGAAAAGACAGTTTTCACTCTGTGACACTTGTTTGCAACATATGACCATGGGTGACTCAGTACACTAAAGTCCTCTTAGGAATCGACAAGAAAAATGTAAACACTACAACAGAAAACAAAACAAAACAAAACAAAAATGTAGCAACGCCCCGAACAGGCAATTCACAGAGTAAGAGAATGGCATTATACACACACACACAAAAAAATGTTTTGAACTCACAATAATTTTAAAGAAAATATTTCTATAAATTGTGGGATTACTTTTATATACCCACATAAAATTTCATTTTTTCAATTAACTTCCTGCATTTTTTTTTTTTTTTTTTGAGACAGAATCTTGCTCTGTCACCCAGGCTGGAGTGCAGTGGCGCAAGACCTCTCAGGATCCTCCCACTGAGGCCTCCCAGGTAGGTCCCAAGACCGTGCCAACATCCCTGTATTTTTTTTCTTTAGATGCAGTCTCGCTCTGTCGCCCAGGCTGGAGTGCAGTGGTGCAATCTTGGCTCACTGCAACCTCCAGCTCCCGGGTTCAAGTGATTCTCCTGTCTCAGCCTCCAGAGTAGCTGGGATTACAGGTGCACACCACCACGTCTGGCTAATGTTTGTATTTTCAGTAGAGATGGGGTTTTGCCATGTTGGCCAAACTGGTCTTGAACTCCTGACCTCAAGTGATCCACCCGTCTCAGCCTCCCAAAGTGTTGGGATTATAGGTGTGAGCCACTGCACCTGGCTGCCAGACTATTTTGCAAATAAACTTTTTGTAAAGATAAAATCTTGCAACGTGAAGCGTTCCATATTAAAAAAAAAAAAAAAAAATCTTGCACCTACATTGCCCAGGCCGATCTCAAACTCCTTGGCCTCCCAAAGCACAGGGATTCCAGGCCTGAGCAACAGTGCCTGGCCTGTTTTGAGGCCTTTCTTCACACAGAAGTTTCTATTTTGATAGTCAAACTTACCACTCTTCCTTTTGTTTCTACATTTTATACCTTGAGGAAGTCCACCTCTACCCAAAGGGTGTATTTTCTCTACCACTTTATACTGTTATTCTGTATGTGTTCAACATTAAGGCTTTTAATACCACCTTTATCCCATGCTAAATTTCATAAATGGGTATGTCTTTGAACCTTGTTCCCCTAACCTATTTGACTATTCCACATTTTACAATAATATTTGTGTATCTGATAGATTCAGGTGCTTTCCCATTTATTATTTAAAATATTTTATTTATTTTTCTCTTCCAAATGATTTTTAAGATCAAGCTGGTCAAGTTAATGAGAAATTTAGTTTGAATTTTGATTGGGATTGCATTTTATTATTTTAAGAGTTGTGATATCTGTCCAATACTGACTTTTTCATCCAGAAACAAGGAAAAAAATCTTTTCTACTATATTGTCCAATAACAAGAAGTTTATTATTTATTTTGAGACAGAGTCTTACTGTTGCCCAGGCTGGAGTGCAGTGGCACGAAATCTGCTCACTGCAACCTCCCCACCTTCCAGGTTCAAGCAATCCTCCTGCCTCAGCCTCCCACGTACGTGGGACTACAGGCATGCACCACCACGCCTGGCTAATTTTTGTATTTTTAGTAGAGTTGGGGTTTTGTCATATTGGCCAGGCTGGTCTTGAACTCCTTATCTTAGGTGATTCACCCGCCTCGGCCTTCCAAAGTGCTGGGATTAAAGGTGTGAGCCACCGTGCCTGGCCAGGAACAGTTTATTTTTGTATGCCATCTTGTTTCAGGTCACCATACTAAACCCATTAATTTTTTTTTTTTTTTTTTGAGAGTCTTGCTTTGTTGCCCAGGCTGGAGTGCAGTGGCATGATCTCGCCTCACTGCAACCTCTGCCTCCCAGTTTCAAGCAGTTCTCCTGCCTCAGCCTCGACATCCCAAAGTGCTCGGGTTACAGGTGTGAGCCACCCCTGCCTGGCCCTGAAACCATTAATTCTAATTGTTGATTCCCTTAGGTTGGCTCTGTAGATGCTGTCACCTATAAATGTTTGGCTGCTTCCTTTCCAATATTTCTAATTCTTTCTGTTGCCTTACTACATGAGCTGGAATCTCAAATATATACTTAAATAGATGCAGAGATACAGGAACTTAGTTTCTTGCTGACTTTAATGGGAATGCACCTAGTATTTATATTTTAATGTTTGTTGTAAATTTCTGGTAGGTAGCGATAATCAAGTTAAGAAAATATCCTGTTATTTTCTACAGTTTTTTTTTTTTTTAAACAATCAGGAATGGGTATTAAAAATACACCATTTTCTATATTTTGGGTTAATCCTATGGTGTTTCACTTTTTTTTTTTGAGACAAGAGTCTCACTCTGTTGCCCAGCATGGAGTGCAATGGCACGATCTCAGGTCACTGCAACCTCTGCCCCCTGGGCTCATGAGTCTCCCACCTCAGCCTCCCAAGTAGCTGGGGCTACAGGTGTGTGCCACCACGCCCAGCTAATTTTTTGTATTTTTAGTAGGGATGGGGTTTCACCACGTTGGCCAAGCTGGGCTTGAACTCCTGACCTTAAGTGATCCATCTGCTTTGGCTTCCCAAAGTGCTGGGATTACAGGCATGAGCCACCATGCCCGGCCATAAATTTCTGAACGTTGAACCAACCTTGTAATCATGGGAAAAATTATACTTGGTGATAGGGTTTGGCTGTGTCCCCACCCAAACCTCATCTTGAATTGTAGGTCCCATAATCCCCACGTGTGGCGGGAGGGACCCGGTGGGAAGTAACCGAATCATGGGGGTGGTTTCCCCATGCTATTCTCATGATAGTAAGCTCTCATGAGATCTGATGGCTTCATTAGGGGCTTCCCCCTTCAGTCGTCTCTCATTCTTCTCCTTTCTGCCACTATGTGAAGGACAACATGTTTGCTTCCCCTTCTGCCATTATTTTAACTTTCCTGACGCCTCTGAGCCATGTTGAACTGTGAGTCAATTAAACCTCTTTCCTTTATTTGTTTATTTTTTGAGATGGAGTCTCGCTTTGTTGCCCAGGCTGGAGTGCAGTGGCATGATCTCGGCTCACTGCAAACTCTGCCTCCCGGGTTCATGCCATTCTCCTGCCTCAGCCTCCTGAGTAGCTGGAACTACAGGCACCTGCCACCACGCCTGGCTAATTTTTTGTATTTTTAGTAGACACGGAGTTTCACCGTATTAGCCAGGATGGTCTCAATCTCCTGACCCCGTGATCCACCCACCTCAGCCTCCCAAAGTGCTGGGATTACAGGTGTGAGCCACTGCGCCCGGCTGCCCTCTCTCCTTTATAAATTACCCAGTCTTGGGTATGTTTTTATTAGCAGCATGAGAGTGGATGAATACCTTTGGCAATGAGCAATGTTTTTCATATCCTACTGGATTCCACTATTATTTAGTATGTTTAATCTGAGTTCACAGAAATCATTAGACTGTAATCTTCTTGTTTTTTCCTTTTTGAGACAGGGTCGCTTTCTGTCACCCAGGCTGGAATGCAGTGGCATGATCTCAGCTCACTGCAACCTTTGCCTCCCAGGTTCAAGTGATTCTCACACCTCAGCCTTCAAAATAGTAGCTGAGATTACATGTATGTGCCACCATGCCCAGCTAATTTTTGTATTTTTATTTTACTTTTCTGAGACAGAGTCTCACTCTGTCTCCCTAGTTGGAGTGCACTGGCACAATCTCGGCTCACTGCAACCTCCATCTCCTGGGTTCAAGCGATTCTCATGCCTCAGCTCCCACCACCCCACCGCCTGCCCCAAGTAGCTGGGACTACAGGTATGCACCACCACGCTCAGCTAATTTTTGTATTTTTAGTAGAGATGGGCTTTCTCTATGTCGGCCAGGCTGGCCTTGAACTCCTGACCTCAGGTGATCCACATGCCTCAGCCTCCCAAAGTGCTGTGATTACAGGCGTGAGCCACCACGCCCAGCCACATTTTTTTATTTTTAGTACAGACAGGGTTTCGCCATGTTGGCTAGGCTGGACTCAAGAGATCCACCCGCCTCGGCCTCTCTGAGTGCTGGGGTTACAGGTGTGAGCCACCATGCTTGGCCTCACCCAGTGTTTCTATGAAGGTGGTGCCTACCTTATAAAATAAGCTCCTAAATTTACTACCTTTATGTCCCGGAAAAGACAATGTAATCTGGGAAGCAAATGGTCCTTAAGATTTGAAAAAATTAGCATCTAGGCTTAAAAACTGCCTAGGCTTGAAATCTTTAATATTACAATGTCCTCTATATTTAATCATCTATTCAAGTTTCCTACTATTTCCTGGACCAATGTTATCACATATTTTCCTAGAAAAAGCACCCAGGTCATTTAGATTTTCAAATTTATTTATTTATTTATTTTATTATTTTTTGAGACAGAGTCTCACTCTGTTGCCCAGGCTGGAGTGCACAACCTTGCCTCACTGCGACCTCCGCCTCCCAGGTTCAAGCGATTCTCATGTCTCAGCTCCTGAGTAGTGGGGATTACAGGCATGTGCCACCACACCCGGCTAATTTTTGTATTTTTAGTAGAGATGGGGCTTCACCATGTTGGCCAGGCTGGTCTCAAACTCCTGACCTCAAGTGATCCACTGCGCCCAGCAGATTGTTTCAAACTTAATAGGATACCGTACTCTCATAAGTTTAAAAATCATCTGAGTTCATTTTATGTTGAATTTCTCATTCCTATATAGTTCATTTATGTCTTTTTATTAAATTGGTTATAAATTTTCTTAAATTGGTTTTATAAATTTTCTCGTATAAAACTGTCTATTTTACTGGCCTTTTTAAAAAGCTAGTTTTTGGTTTTATCAATTAAGTTTACTGGACTATTTTCTATTTTATTAAGGTCTGCTTTTATTATTAATTCTTCCCCTTTCCTGCTTTCTTTAGACTTATTTTGTCGTTCTTATTCTTAAATTGAATATATAGTTCGTTTTCTGTCATTATTTTTATAAAGATTCATTGAAGACTGTATTTTGTGTAGGCTATGTTGGCTGTATCTGATAGGTTTTTGTTATCAGTACCCTCATTATTACTGATGTCTTCAGCTCCTAAGTTTTATTTTAATCTCAACTCCTTAGCTATTTAGAAATAGATATATATTTGGCCAGGCATGGTGGCTCACACCTGTAATCCCAGCACTTTGGGAGGTCCAGGCAGGTGGATCACGAGGTCAGGACAGTGAGACCATCCTGGCTAACACAATGAAACCTCGTCTCTACTAAAAATACAAAAAAGTAGCCAGGCGTGGTGGCACGCGCCTGAGTCCCAGCTACTCAGGAGGCTGAGGCAGGAGAACCCAGGAGGTGGAGGGTGCAGTGAGCCGAGATCACGCCACTGCACTCCAGCCAGGGTGACAGAGCGAGACTCCATCTAAAAAAAAAAAAAAAAAAAAAGAAATATATGTATTTTTGAGACAGGGTCTCTCTCTGTCCCCCAGGCTGGAGTGCAGTAGTGCAATCTCGGTTCACTGCAACCTCTGCCTCCCAGGTTTCAAGTGATTCTTGTGCCTCAGCCTCCCGACTAGCTGGGATTACAGGCATGCGCTATCATGCCCAGCTAATTTTTGCATTTTTTGGAAGAGGTGGGTTTCACCATGTTGGCCAGGTTGGTCTCCAACTCCTGACCTCAAGTGATCTGCCTCGGCCTCCCAAAGTGCTGGATGACAGGCATGAGCCACTGCACCCGGCCCCAGGTTTACATTTAAATCTTATTATAAGACAAATTTTCTTTGCTTGAAGAACACTTTTGTTTTTGTTTTTCGACAGGATCTTGCTCTGTTGCTGGAGTGGTATGCAGTGACATGATCACAGCTCACTGCAGCCTCCATCTCCCAAGGTCAAGCAATCCTCTTGCCTCAGCCACCTGAGTAGCTGGGATTACAGGTGCCCGCCACCACGACCAGCTAATTTTTGTATTTTTTGTAGAGACGGGGTTTCACCAGGTTGCCCAGGCTGGTCTTGAACCTCTGTGCTCAAGCCATTCTCTCACTTCGGCCTCCCAAAATGCTGGGATTATAGGCATGAGTCACCACACCTGGCCTGATGAACATTTTAAATTATTTATCTAAAGCTCTCTACAAATTTAGTCATCTGAAATTAGGTTCTCCTCTTTCACTTTATTTGAATTAAAAGCTCTCTTTTGGGCCATAATGTCATAATGCTTAAATACTTATCCTGATTATGAGGGTAGTGTGACTGCAGTGAGTTCATACAAAGCATCCGGAAGAAAGATCTGAATTGACTCAGAAATAACAATGACTAAAAAACCAGATATACCTCCAAATAATACAAAGGTACACATATACAGGGTTATGTATTACAGTATTATTTGGAGTTATAAAACATTGAAAACTACCTAAACATACCAAACATGGGAGACTGGCTGAATACATTAAGGTATAAGTAGAGAACTAGGTGCTACATATACAACTGTTTTATTTATTTATTTATTTATTTTTTGAGATGGAGTCTCACTCTTGTTGCCCAGGCTGAAGTACAATGGTGTGATCTCAGCTCACCGCAACCTCCACCTCCCAAGTTCAAGTGATTCTCCTGCCTCAGCCTCCCGAGTAGCTGGGACTAGAGGCGCCCGCCACCATGCCCGGCTAATTTTTTGTATTTTTAGTAGAGATAGGGTTTCACCATGTTAGCCAAGCTGGTCTTGGACTCCTGACCTAAGGTGATGCACCTGCCTCGGCCTCCCAAAGTGCTAGGATTACAGGCGTGAGTCACTGTGCCCAGCCTACAACTGTTTTAAAAAGAAAAATGAGGAAAAACTTTATGAGCTTATACAGAAAAAGTTCCAGGAGATACTGGATTGGTAAGAAAAAAAAAAGAGCAAGAGAGGCTCAGTGGCTTGAGCCTGTAATCCCAGCAACTGGGAGGCTTGGGCCCAAGAGTGAGACCACCCTGGGCAACATAGCAAGACTTCATCTTTACAAAAAAAATCTGTAAATAAAAAATTAGCCAGATGTGGTGGCGGGAGCCTGCAGTCCCAACTGCTCAGAAGACTGACGTCGGAGGATCTCTTGAGCCCAGAAATTAAATGCTGCAGTGAGCTCTGACTGTACCACTCTACTTCCAGCCTGGGCAAAAGGGGTTGAATCTGTCTTTAACAACAACATCAAAAAAAGCCAGGTGTGGGCTGGGCATGGTGGCTCACGCCTGTAATCCCAACACTTTGGAAGGCCGAAGCAGGTGGATCTCGAGGTCAGGAGTTCAAGACCAGCCTGGCCAACATGGTGAAATCCTGTCTCTACTAAAAATACAAAAAATTAGCTGGGTGTGGTGGTGCCTGTCTGTAATCCCAGCTACTCAGGAGGCTGAGACACAAGAATCACTTGAACCCAGGAGGCAGAGGATGCAGCGAGCTGAGATCACCCCACTGCACTCCAGTCTGGGCAACAGAGAAAGCCTCTGTCTCTGGAAGAAAAAAAAAAAAGGCCAGGTGTGTTGGCTCGCACTTGTAATCCCAGCACTTTGTGAGGCCTAGATGGAAGCATCACCTGAGCCCAGAGGCAGCCTGGGCAACATAGTGAGACCATCTCTACAAAAAATAAAGAAAAATTAGCTGTGTGTGGCCAGGTGCAATGGCTCATGCCTGTAATCCCAGCAATTAGGGGGGTAGAGGCAGGAGAATAGCTTGAGCCCAGGAGTTCGAGACCTGCCTGGGCAATATAGTGAGACCCCGTTCTCCACAAAAGGGGGAAAACAAAAAAGGCAAAGGAGAAAATTAGCTGAGCATGGTGGCATGGCATGTGCCTGTAGTCCCAGCTACTCGAGAGGCTGAGGTGTGACAACTGCTTTAGCCCGGGAGGTCAAGGCTGCAGTGAGCCATGATCATGCCACTGCACTCCAGTCCAGACTGGAAGACAGAATGAGACTCTTGTCTCCAAAACAAAACAAAACAAAAAACAAACAAAGAACATATATAGTATGCTACCGTTTATTTAAGAAAGAGGGAGAAATAAGAAGACATATATCTATCCCATATTTTTAAAAACAATAAGCTTGGTTCCCTCAAGGGATGAAAGGAGTTGGGGGTAACATGGTGGAAGGGATTCAGAAGAGAATAACACTTCTGGGTATATGTTTTTCTATAGATAATGGTTTATAGATTAAAAAAATTAAAGATACGACAGTGGGGAGTGAGGGGGAGGATGAAAACAAGCAAGATTAACACAACTATATTTCAAATGAGTAATACCATCAGGCAAAGAGGGAAAACAACAACAAAACAAATTCTAAGTAACCTATTAACACATTTGATGATCATGTCGTGGGCAGGACAGGCAGGAGCAGAGCTGCATGCGCATTCTCAATCCTTTCCCGGATGTTTGGTCTTCGTGGAAGTATGAGGGAAACAATTCTAAAACTATTTGAGAAGTAGAGGTTGAGTAGCTCTTACCTGAAATGCTTGGGATCAGAAGTATTTCAGATTTTGACATTTTTTCTAAATTATGGAATATTTGCATATATCTAATGAGGTGTCTGAGATGAGACTCAACCAAGTCTAAACACGAAATGCATTTGTTTCATAAACGCCTTATACACACAGCCTGAAGGCAATTTTTTTTTTTTTTAACACTTATCCCCAAGTTCTAATAAAGGTAATTCTATACAATATTTTAAATAACATTTGCAACTTGTCACTTGGGGTCAGTCAGGTGTGGAACTGTCCACTTGTAGTGTCATGTTGGCACTCAAAAAGTTTTGGATTTTGAAGCATTTTGGATTTTTGGACTTGGGCTGCTCATCCTATGTTACAGAATTGAGCAAATGAATCAATCTATTGATATTATTGGGAGTCAGAGTTCTCACTATAAAAGAAGAGGGATATAAATAAATGGTATGAGAGAAGATAAAGAATTCTGTGGGGATAGACCGGAATTAGAAGCATCACTGTAGCCTAATGATTTCTAAAGTAAGTATGTGTACATGTAGGTACTTATCAGTAGTTTTCAACTGGTGACATTGGCAATGTTTGGAGATAATTTTCTTTGTAGCATCTAGTGGGTGGAAGCCAGAGATGTTGCTAACAACCAATATTATACAAGACAGCCCCCACAATAAAGAATTATTTGGCCCAAAATGTCAATCGTGCCAAGACTGAGAAAGCACTTATATATGTCTATACTAGGGTGTCAGTATATGTATTTATACGTGCATGTATTTTCTACCTCTGTCTACTTAAAGGGCCCAGAAGCAAAGACATCCCAGTAATAATGCCCATAATACATATCACGGGCCACTAAGAAGAACCAAAGCTTGTTGGAGAAAGAGCTGATTCTAGAATTAGAGGGGGCTAGTGTAATCCCAGCACTTTGGGAGGCCGAAGCGGGCGGATCACGAGGTCAGGAGATCGAGACCACGGTGAAACCCCGTCTCTACTAAAAATACAAAAAATTAGCCGGGCGTGGTGGCGGGCGCCTGTAGTCCCAGCTAGTCGGAGAGGCTGAGGCAGGAGAATGGCGTGAACCCGGGAGGCGGAGCTTGCAGTGAGCCGAGATCGCGCCACTGCACTCCAGCCTGGGCGACAGAGCGAGACTCTGCCTCAAAAAAAAAAAAAAAAAAAAAAAAAAAAAAAAAAAAAAAAAAAAAAAAAAGAATTAAGGCAGGATAGGTACATAGTAAACCTGAAACATCTTGTTATTCTAGAAAGTAAGGAAGTAATCCCCCAAAATGATAGGAGCATACAAAGCATCAACTGACGGGGCTCTCATGGGCCAAATTTGGGACAATTCAAGTATGAAAACACAGAGAATAGTAATGAATGATAAACTATGGAAAATATGAGAACTCATGAGTTCACATCAATAATGAAAAGACAGCCAGGTGTGGTGGCTCACATCTGTAATTCCAGCACTTTGGGAGGCCAAGGTGGGCACATCACCTGAGGTCAGGAGTTCAAGACCAGCCTGGCCAACATGGTGAAACCCTGTCTCTACTAAAAATACAAAAATTAGCTGGGCGTCGTGGCGGGTGCCTGTAATCTCAGCTACTTGGGAGGCTGAGGAAGGAGAATCGCTTGAACCCGGGGGGCGGAGGTTGGAGTGAGCCAAAATCGCAGCACTGCACTCCGTGCACTCCAGCCTGGGTAATAGAGTGAGACTCCATCTCCCAAAAAAAACAAAAACAAAAACAAAAAAAAGAAAAAAGACAAGTAAATAAAAAGAAGAAAAAGAAAGTCCCTTGCTTACATCAAAATGATGAGTGCTGCCTGTAGTGTGGAATGAGTGGTGGTGTAAACCATCACTCTATAACCACTGTAGTAAAGATGGTTCAGGCGAGAATTAATAGACCTCAAATCCAGGAGGGAAATACTGATGGAAAACATGAATGTCTGCATGGTCTTAAAGTACTTCCCACTTATTTGTGGTAAAGAAAATAATAGTAACTACACAGTGGAAAAATAATCATCTTGGTTGAGGATGAAAATTGAGGGGCAGATGACCATTATGTCTCTCTAAATGCAACTCTCTTAAGAAGAATACAAACTACTTATGTAGTATTCTGGCCAAGAATGCATAACCTGAATCTAATCATGAGGAAACACTAGAAAAGTACAATATGAGCACTTTCGGAGGCCAAGGTGGACGGATCACCAGGTCAGGAGTTTGAGACCAGTCTGGCCAACACAGTGAAACCCCGCCTCTACTAAAAACACAAAAAATAAGCCGGGTGTGGTGGTGTGTGCCTGTAATTCCAGCTACTTGGGAGGCTGAGGCAGGAGAATAGTGTGAACCCAGGAAGCAGAGGTTGCAGTGAGCTAAGATCACACCATTGCACTCCAGCCCGGGTGACAGTGCGAGGCTCTGTCTCAAAAACAAAAGGACAATATGAGAAATATTCTATTTTAAAACAAAGACTATTCCTCAAAAACATTAAGGTCAAAAAAAAAAAAGAAAAAGACAAAGAAAAGCTGAGGAACTGTTCCAGATTAAATGTGTCTGAAGACACATGAGGGCTAAATGAAATACCTGATCCTGGACAGGATGATGTATGACAGTAACAAAGTGCCACAAAGGACATTATGGAATCAATTGACAAAACTGGAATATGGAAGGTTAAATGTAATAAAACTACTAGCTATACTGTGGTTTTATAGAATATCCTTATTTTTAGGAACCACTTAAGTTTATTTGTGGGAAAAGGTATTTCTTTGATATATGCAACTTACTCTCAAATGGTTTAAGAAAAACCTATTGTGTACTGCACACACACACCCCCAATACACAGAGTGCAAATGATAAAGCAAATGGTACAAAATGTTAACAATGGGTGTATTTCAAAAACATTAGTATGCTTTGTGTTAATCTTGCAACTTCATAAATTTGAAATTACTTCCAAATAAAAATTGTTGAAAAGCCACAGAAATTTTTTTTAAATTGTAAAAATGTAGAACATACTCATGCCTGTAATCCTAGCACTTTGGGATGCCAAAGCAGGCGGATCACGAGGTCAGGAGTTAGAGACCAGCCTGGCAAAGATGGTGAAACCCTGTCTCTACTAAAAATACAAAAATTAGCTGGGTGTGGTGGCAGATGCCTATAATCCCAGCTACTTGGGAGGCTGAGGCAGGAGAATTGGTTGAACCCTGGAGGCGGAGGTTGAAGTGAGCCGAGATTGCACCACTGCACTCCAGCCTGGGCAACAGAGCAAGACTCCATCTCAAAAAAAAAAACAAAAAAATAACAAAAAAGGTAGAACATAAAGCTACATTTTCCCGTTTTGTTTTTTGTTTTTAAGGCTAGTCAAGTGAAGCAGGGGGAGTGGAAAATCCCCCTATGTTCTTCACCTATAAAAATGGAATGCTATAAAATACTCCACAAGAGAAGGGGTCAAACCATTTCACACCTCTCTCATTAAAGCATCTGCATTAATTATTTTATTAGCTACCTCATAAAGTTCAAATTCTTCAAATTCTGTAATGGCCATTGGAAGATAAAAGAAACACAACAAGGCAAAGGAAAGGCATCAGTGATAACAAGAACAAAACAGCTTTCATTTTTCTAAGGCATAAATTCCAGACCAAAAAAAGTTTAGAAGAGCTTTGAAGCACCTAACTTCCTATTGAATATAATATTTTAAAAGATAAGCTTAGGGGCCAGGCGCGGTGGCTCACGCCTGTAATCCCAGCACTTTGGGAGGCCGAGGCGGGCGGATCACGAGGTCAGGAGATCGAGACTATCCTGGCTAACATGGTGAAACCCCGTCTCTACTAAAAATACAAAAATTAGCCGGGCGTGGTGATGGGCACCTGTAGTCCCAGCTACTCGGGAGGCTGAGGCAGGAGAATGGCATGAACCCAGGAGGCAGAGCTTGCAGTGAGCCGAGACTGCGCCACTGCACTCCAGCCTGGGTGACAGAACGAGACTCCATCTCAAAAAAAAAAAAAAATAGACAAGCTTAGGGTAAAACTTATCCCAACTGACTTGTCTGTTTTGCATTAAACTTACATACAATCAAGTCACAAGGGTGAATAATGCTATATCATATCCGGGCAAAGTGGCTCATGCCTGTAATCCCAGCACTTTGGGAGGCCGAGGTGAGTGGATCACTTGAGGTCAGGAGTTTGAGACCAGCCTGGACAACATGGTGAAACCCCATCTCTACTAAAAATACAAAAATTAGCTGGGCATGGTAGCGGGTGCCTGTAATCCCAGCTACTTGGGAGGCTGAGGCAGGAGAATAGCTTGAACCCGGGAAGCGGAGGTTGAAGTGAGCTGAGATGGCGCCATTGCGCTCCAGCCTGGGTGACAAGAGCGAAAAACTCCTTCTCAGAAAAAATACATAAATTTTAAAAATAATGCTATATCATAATAAGACTGTTTTAAAATCAGACCAAACTGCCTAAACCAATATTGGAACACTGGTAAAAATAGTTTTAATCTTAGAAGAGACCTCCCAAAGCTGTATTTTAGTTTACTACTTTCTGTCTCAGGGAGATTTTTGTTTGTTTGTTTGTTTGTTTTGTTTTTTTTTTTTAATTATACTTTAGGTTTTAGGGTACATATGCACAATAGGGAGATTTTTTTTTAAAGCACAAAACAAAGAAACTTACAGTTCATCTCGTTGTCTCTGGGACAGCACCATCTTGGCTGTAATGTCAAGCTTATCTGATATAGTGGTATGTCCCTCCTTTGGGAAATCACAAAGCTTTCTGATCCGTGGACTTATAATTTAAATATGCCACTAAGTGTCTTCCACACAGGGGAAAATGATTCTTTCACAAATGAATCCAACTAGTAACCAGAAGATATTCAACAAGTAAGATTCATTCCACCTAAGGAGAAAGAGAAGAATAAAAAAGATTATTTCACTTAAAATTTATTTCTAAATTATTAGTTATAGTACTCATTTTCAAAGATAAATTTTATTGTGACGTTAGTATAAATATTAGATGATTTTCCACTTATAGTGAAAGTCAACTAATGTCAAAAACCATACTGTTTAATGTCTTTTAAATTAATAATTCAATGAGCCAAAACAGCATTACTTTTAAATTTAACATACATCTACCCACTCCCAATCATGTTAACCTGCCAGATACATTTGATTTCAAATACTAACATGTAACTCTAAAAGAATGTAATTCTCTCTTAGAGACAAAAAGTAAAATTTCAAATTTACAAAAAAGGTATAAAAGGTAAAACAGATAAGGGTTTCATGAACTGCACAAGCCGAACAGTGCCAACTATAACTGAAGTAACCTTCAAGGTTGAGTGTTAGTCACCAATAACCTTAGAATGGCTGGTATTTATAACATACACTGCTTAGCAATCTTACGCTTTTTATTGTTTTTTTGGAGACAGGTTCTCACACAGGTTGGAGTGCAGTGGCATGATCACAGCTTACTGCAGCCTTCCCCCTCTGGGCTTAAGTGATCTTCCCACCTCAGCTTCCCAAGCAGCTAGGACTACAGGCACACACTACCATGCCCAGCTAATTCTTAAATTTTTTTTTGTAGAGACATATCTCCCTACATTGCTGATCTCAAACTCCTGTATTCATGGGATCCTCCTGCCTCAGTCTCCCAAACTGCTGGAATCTTATGCTTTCTTAACCAATGTACCTAATTTAAGAAATGTATTTGAGATGGTCTTATTTAAAATAGAGGCTACTGGTATATATAAAATTTGATTGGAAGAGGCAATTCAAAGCAGTAAAAAAATCATCCTCCAAATGATATGAAATTAACATATAATGAAGACCCTGTGGGACAACCAATCTAGAAACCTATCATAGACAGAAGAGTTAAGGACCATTTCCTGAGTACCTTTCAAATGCCATTCCAGTCACTGCTCCAGGCACTGGGAATACAGTAATGAATAAGCCAGTGAAGAAAGAAAAATGAGAGGCAGGGTGTGGTGGCTCACATATGTAATCCCAGTACTTTGGGAGGTTAAAGCAGGAGGATCACTTGAGCCCAGGAGTTCAAGACCAGCCTGGGAAACATAGGAGACCCCGTCTCTACAGAAAATTTTAAAAATTAGGTAGGTGTGATGGTGCATGCTTGAGAAGCTAAGGCAGGAGGAATGCTTGCCACCCAAGAGTTCAAGGTTATGGTAAGCTACGATCATGCCACTGCACTCCAGCCTAGGTGACAAAGCGAGACCCAATTTCTTTTAAAGGAAAAAAAATTGCATACCTTTGGGTTTCAAATATGAGCCCTGAGGCCAGGCATGGTGGCTCATGTCTGTAATCCTAGCACTTTGGGAGGCTGAGGCGGGCGGACCACTTGAGGTCAGGAGTTTGCAACCAGCCTGGCCAACACGGTGAAATCCCTCCCGTCTCTACCAAAAATACAAAAATTTGCGAGAAATCACTTGAACTTGGGAGACAGAGGTTGCAGTGAGCCGACATCGTGCCACTGTACTCCAGCCTGGGCAACAGAGGGAGACTCCATCTCAAAAACAAACAAACAAACGAAAAACAAACATGAGCCCTGAGTGAAAAAGTGACAGCTCAGGTGCTCGCTATGGCAACTGCTATTTCATTAGAGATCCTTATCTGAAGAACAATTCTAGTAAATATAAGCAGGAATTTATTTTATAATCCTTAATGGTGCTTCTGACCTGGAGCCCAGCTAACTGCAAACGATAGCTGAAAGCCATCACTATCACTCCATCTAAATTGAGAAATATGATTAGAATCAGTAAGAAATAATGGAACTGGAACCAAACACAACAGACAGGCCAGTAAACCATACTTTGGTACTTAACAACTCCCAATTATTCAAGTCTCACTTTTCTTCATACTGTTTCTTTTTTGAGATGGGGTCTTATTTTGTTGTCCAGGCTGGCATACAGTGGCAGCATAATCATGGTTCATTGCAGCCTCAACCAGCTGGGCTAAGGTATCCCCCCACCTCAGCCTCTTGAGTAGCTAAGACTACAGGCATGTGCCACCAACCCCAGCTAATTTTTTTTTTTTTTTTTGTATTTTTCTATTTTTGTAGAGACAGGGTTTTGCCATGTTGCCCAGGCTGGTCTCAAATTTCTGAACTCAAGCAATCCTCCTGGCTCGGCCTCCCAAAGTCCTAGGATTACAAGCGTGAGCCACCATGCCTGGCTCAATTATATAGAGTGAAAATGAAGTATGGCAAAAACCACTGCTTTAATCAGAAAAAAACCCCCACTATATTATGTACATTACGGAGTCCAATTTAATTATAAACAGATCTCTGCTAGCCAAAAAAGCAAATCAATGTACAAGAATAATGACAGTGTCGTGCATGGTGGCTCATGCCTGTAATCCCAACACTTTGGGAGGCTGAGGTGGGAGGATTGCTTGAGCCCAGGAGTTTGAGACCAGCCTGGGAAACACAGCGAGACCCTGCCTCTACAAGTAAAAAAAATTGGCCAGGCATGGTGGCACACACCTATAGTCAGTCCCAGCTACTCAGGAGGCAGAGGCAGGAGGGTTGCTTGAGCCCAGGAGGTCAAGGCTGCAGTGAACCATGATTGTGGCACTGTACTCCAGGCTGGGCGCCAGAGAGAAACTCTGTCTCTTAAGAAATAAAAATAAAAGAATGATGACAGTACTGGCACAGTAGGATTATCTAATAATGATAAAACACACACACAAATCATTAAATATACTGGTGTACTGAACAAATTTATTCATTCAACAAAGATATAAAGAACACTTAATTTATATTATGTGCTAGGTATTGTCTTAAATACCATGTTTAATGGGGAAAAGGACTTGGTCTTTTTTTTTTTTTTGAGACAGAGTTTCACTCTTGTTGCCCAGGAGGGCATTGGCGCAATCTCAGCTCACTGCAGCCTCCGCCTCCCAGCTTCAAGTGATTCTCCTGCCTCAGCCTCCTGAGTAGCTGGGATTACAGGCACCCACCACCACGCCTGGCTACTTTTTGTATTTTTAGTAAAGACAGGGTTTCACCATGTTGGCCAGGCTGGTCTCAAAATCCTGACTTCAAGTGATCCACCGGCCTTGGTCTCCCAAAGTGTTTGGATTACAGGCGTGAGCCACCACACCCAGCTGGACTTGGTCTTTACATTTAAGAAGTTACAGTCTACTGGAAGCGTCAGCCAAGAAGGCAATTAAAACAGCTTGAATAATGTGACAAGTATTGCCACCTGCGGGTGATAACTTCAGGACGAAGCTAGGCAAGCAAACAGGCCACAGAATAAACTCAGGTCTTTATAATTTATCCCAGGGCCAATAGGAAGCCATTAAATAAGATTTTAGAAAAAAAAATCACTCTCACTTACATAGTGAATTATAGACCAGAAAGGAAGCTTGCAGTAATGAAGGTGACAGATGACAGAGGTCTACATTAGGACAACAGGAGTAAATAAAGAGAATGAGCTGCATTTAAGTTGTTTACTGGGTAAATCCTACAGGACTAGTGACTCAATGTGGACAGCCAGAAAGGGAGAAAGTCAGTCAAGAAGTCAAGTGATTTCTGGCTTACAATTAAGTTGAGACTGGGCGCGGTGGCTCATGCCTGTAATCTCAGGACTTTGGGAGGCCAAGGTGGGTGATCACCTGAGGTCAGGAGTTCAAGACCAGCCTGGCCAACATGGCGAAACCCCGTCTCTACTAAAAATACAAAAAATTAGCTGGGTGTGGTGGCGAGCGCCTGTAATCCAGCTACTTGAGAGGCTGTGGCAGGAGAATCGCTGGAACCTGGGAGGCAGAGGTTGCAGTTGAGCCGAAATCGAGCCATTGCACTCCAGGGTGGGCAACAGAGCGAGACTCCATCTCAAAAAACAAACAAACAAAAAAACTAAACTAAATTGAACAGGAAACTAGAATGTGTGAGGGGATGAGGAAAGTATGATTAACTCCATTTTACGTATGTTGATTCTAAGAGGCCTGTGAAATTTCCAGTACCAAACTGTAACAAACAAGTTAGTTCTGAAGGGAACCAACCTATCAAAAAAAAAAAAAAGTTTGGTACTTTTTATTTAGAAATGTTTTCTGAAACCACAGCAGTGGATAAGATTACCCATGGAGACTGTGCAGAGCAACACCTATATTTAAAAGAGCCTACAGCTGAAGCTGAAAGTAACAGTTCAAGAGGTAAAAGAAAAAGAGGAGAGAGTATGTCTCAAAAGCCAAGAGAGTATTTCAAGGAAGCAGTCAACAATATCCAAAGCTGTCCAACTATCAAGCAAAGTAAGGTTGGATGGGTCTGTTGTATTCAGCAAGGAGCTCATTGATAACCTTGATGAGAATGGTTTCAGTAAAATGGTTTCACATGGCAAAAATAATATTTAAATGAGGAAAGAGATGAAGCAGAGATGGTACCATAAACAAATATTTTAAAAGTAGATGAAAATATTGAAAAGCAGTTTTTCTCTTTCTTCCCCCAGCCAAATTAGATACTTAAATCTTGATAGTCTAGGTATGACGCCTTATAAACAAAAAAAAAAAAGAGAGAGAGAAATCCTGGCTGGGCGCCATGGCTCACACCTGTAATCCCAGCACTTTGGGAGGATGACGCAGGTGGATTACCTGAGGTCAGGAGTTCAAGACCAGCCTGACCAACATGACGAAACCCCATCTCTACTAAAAACACAAAAATTAGCTGGTCGTGGTAGCAGGCACCTGTAGTCCTAGCTACCTGGGAGGCTGAGGGAGGAGAAGTGCTGGAACCCGGGAGGCGGAGGTTGCAGTGAGCTGAGATTGCATCACTGCACTCCAGCCCTGGCAATAGAGCGAAACTCCAGCTCCAAAAAAAAAAAAAAAAGTAAAAGTAAAAGAAAAAAAGAAATCTTGATGGTGGAGAAAAAGACCACAGGAGAAATGAAGAAATAATTAACCAAAGCCTAGTAAAACAACAAAAAGACAACCAGATCATGGGTATGATTATAGTTATGTATCTATAAAACTATAGTTTATATTGGTGTAGTGATGGAATAACAATTACCATCTATGAAGTATTCTTGCCACGAAAATCAAACTTGAATCAAGCCTCTGGCTCCAACTATCAATCTGCAATAAGTATAGAGGGCAGATGAATACAGTGTACACCTCAGTATCCATGGGGCAATGGTTCTAGGACCTCCAGAATTTTGGTATCCAAGGTTGCTCAAATCCCTGATGAAAAATGGTGTAGTATTTACATATAACCTACGCATATCTACCCCTATAATATAATGGATTACATATAATACTCAATACAATGTAAATATTATGTAAATAGTTGTTATAATGTGTTATTAAGAGAATGACAAGAATAAAAGTCTGTATATATTCAGTACAGACGTATTTTTTTTCTAATATTTTCGATCTGGGATTGAATTCCCAGATGCAGAACCCGCAGATACAGAGGGCCAACTGTATGTGAGAGAACACCATGAGGGTACAATCAACAAAATCCAGACTGTGAAAAGTCCTATAGAACAAAAGACCCAGTTTCTTCAATAAATACCAAGGGAAGAAAAAAGAGATAGAAAGGGAAACCTATGGATTAAGTGAGACAGGTGACATATCAACCAATTGCAATTTATAGACTTAATTTAGATCTAGATTTGGACAAATTGTAAAATAAACCAATGAACAAACTTGGGGAAATTTGAACACTGGCTGGACATCTGGTAATACTAAATAACTGAATTTTTTTTTAGAAGTGTTAACAGTATTGTGGTTATTTTTAAAAGTCTTTCAGAAATACACAATGAGGCTGAGTGTGGAGGCTCACGCCTGAAATCCCAAGACTTCGGGAGGCCAAGGCAGGAGGACTGCTTGAGGCCAGGAGTTCAAGACCGGCCTGAGCAACACAGCAAGACCCCCATCTCTACAAAAAGAAAATAAACAATGAAAAAGCTACATCAAATCAAAGTAAAATAATATCATGTCTGTGACTTGGGTAATGACAGTGAATGAGAGAGATACATGAAACAAGACAAGCTTTGAATTGCTAACTGTTGAGGCTGGGTAATGGGTACATACGGGTTCATTACACTATTCTCTAACTTTGTGTAAGGGTCTGACGTTTTCCATAATAAAATATTTTTTAAAAAATCAGGAGAGGAATTAAAGGATCATGGCAGATGGGAGGCAGGACTAGATTGCAGCTTCGGACAGAGCAGCATGCAGAGGCTTGCACTGTGAATTTCAGCTCCAGATCCACTGCAAGAACAAACTAGCAATCCAAAGAGGATCCACAGACCCTCTGAAGGAAGCGGACTGCTCCTGCAGGACCCAGGAGACACCCCAAATACTGTGAGTGCCCCAACTGCAGAAGTGAGAAAGGAAGACCCTCCTCTCCTGAGCACACACCCCCACTGGAGAAGCTGAAGGTCTGTTTGCGGTTGAAGTTTCAGACTTTAACTTAGAGAGCCACGCAAAATGCAGGGGTAGAGGATGCAGCAAAAAGGCCCCGGGAGCTCACTGGATCCCCAAGCAGCCCATTCTTGCCTGGCACCACAGGGAGGGTGGCCAGAGCAGGAGGGGGTAAAACCCCACACAGAGAAGGAATTCTCTAGCTAAATTTTGTAAGCATTTGAATGGGGTGGGAAGCCTCCTGGCCAGAACTCAGGGGAGGGTGAGAATCCGGCATGCAGACTTCACAGGCTAGGGAAGAACTAAAGCCCTTTTCTTTCGCCACTGGGAGGCAGACAGCCTGAGCCAAGTTTCCTTTCTTTCTTTTTTCTTTCCTTTTTTTTTTTTTTTTTTGAGACAGAGCATCTTGCTCTGTCGCCCAGGCTGAAGTACAGTGGTCCAACCTCGGCTCACTGCAGCCTCTGCCTCCCGAGTAGCTGGGATTACAAGCACATGCCACCACGCCTGGCTAATTTTTGTATTTTTAGTAGAGACAAGGTTTCACCATGTTGGTCAGGCTGGTCTCAAACTCATGACCTGAGGTGATCCACTGCCTCAGCCTCCCAAAGTGCTGGGATTGCAGGCGTGGGCCACCGCGCCCGGCCTTGTCATAATTTTTAATGACTGCATGATATTTGATCATGTGGATGTACTATTTTTAACAATCTTTTATTGCTAGATATTTAAATCATGTCTATTTTCAATTACCAGCTTGAAGACAGTAACCCAACCCAACAAAGACAAAGAAAAAAGAATAAGAAAATATGAACAAAACCTCCAAGAAGTCTGGGATTATGTTAAATGACCAAACCTAAGAATAATCAGTGCTCCTGAGGAAGAAGAGAATTCTAAAAGTGTGGAAAACATATTTGGGAGAATAACTGAGGAAACTCCCCTGGCCGTGCTAGAGACCTAGACATTCAAATATAAGAAGCACAAAGAACACCTGGGAAAGTCACTGCAAAAAGATCTTCACTAGGCACACTGTCATCAGGTTATCCAAAGTTAAGACGAAGGAAAGAATCTTAAGAGCTGTGCGACAGAAGCAACAGGTAACCTATAAAGGAAACCTATCAGATTAACAGCAGATTTCTCAGCAGAAACCCTACAAACTAGAAGGGATTAGGGCCTTATCTTCAGCCTCCTCAAACAAAACAATTACCAGCCAAGAATTTTATATCCAGTGAAAGTAAGCATCGTGTATGAAGGAAAGCTACAGTCATTTTCAGACAAACAAATGCTGAGAGAATTCACCATTACCAAGCCACCATTACAAGAACTGCTAAACGGAGCTCTAAATCTTGAAACAAATCCTTGAAACACATCAAAACAGAACCTCTTTAAAGCATAAATCACATAGGACCTACAAAACAAAAATTCAAGTTAGAAAGCAAAAGCAAAAAACAAAACAAAAAAAAACCCAAAGTACACAGGCAACAAAGAGCATGATGAATGCCGCGTTACCTCACATTTCAATACTAACACTGAATGTAAATGGGCTAAATACTCCACTTAAAAGATGCAGAACTGCAGACTGAATAAGAACTCACCAACCATCTGCAGCCCTCAGGAGACTCACCTAAAGCATAAGGACTCACATAAATTTAAAGTAAAGGGGTGGAAAAGGGCATTTCATGCAAATGGACACCAAAAGCAAGCAGGGGCAGCTATTCTCATATCAGACAAAACAAATTTTAAAGCAACAGCAGTTAAAAGAGATAAAGAGGGACGTTATATAATAGTAAAAGGCCTTGTCCAACAGGAAAATACCACAATCCTAAACATATATGCACCTAACACTGGAGTGCCAAATTTATAAAACAATTCCTAATAGACCTAAGAAATGAGACAGACAGCAACACAATAACAGTGGGGGACTTCAATACTCCACTGACAGCACTAGACAGGTCATCATGACAGAAAGTCAACAAAGGAACAATGGATTTAAACTATACCCTGGAACAAATGGACTTAACAGATATACACAGAACATTTCATCCAATAACCACAGAATACACATTCTATTCAACAGCGCATGGAACTTTCTCCAAGGCAGACCACAAAACGAGCATCAATTTAAGAAAACTGAAATTATATCAAGCACTCTCTCAGACCAAATTGGAATAAAACTGAAAGTAAACTCCAAAAGGAACCTTCAAAATCGTGCAAATACATGGAAATTAAATAACCTGTTCCTGAATGACCACTGGGTCAAAAATGAAATCAAGATGGAAATTTAAAAATTCTTTGAACTAAATGACAATAATGACACAACCTATCAAAACCTCTGGGATACAGCAAAGGCAGTGCTAAGAGGAAAGTTCATAGCCCTAAACACCTACATCAAAAAGTCTCAAAGAGCACAGACAGACAATCTAAGGTCACACCTCAAGGAACTAGAGAAACAGAAACGAACCAAACCCAAACCTAGCAGAAGAAAATAAATAACCAAGATCAGGGCAGAACTAAATGAAATTGAAACAAACAAACAAACAAACACAGTAAAAAAGATAAATGAAACAAGCTGGTTCTTTGAAAAGATAAAACGAAATTGATAGATCATTAGCAAGATTAACCAAGGAAAGCAGAGAGAAAATCCAAATAACCTCACTAAGAAACGAAACAGGAGATATTACAACTGACACCACAGAAATACAAAAGATCATTCAAGGCTACTGTGAACACCTTTACACACAGAAATGAGAAAACCTAGAAGAGATGGATAAATTCTTGGAAAAATACAACCCTCCTCGCATAAATCAGGAAGAATTAGATACGCTGAACGGACCAGTAACAAGCAGTGAGATTGAAATGGTAATTAAGAAATTACCAACAAAAAAAGGTCCAGGACCAGATGGATTCACAGCAGAATTCTACCAGACATTCAAAGAAGAGTTGGTACCAATTCTTTTGATACTATTCCACAAGACACAGAAAGACGGAACCCTCCCTAATTCATTTTATGAAGCCAGCATCACCCTAATACCAAAACCAGGAAAGGAAAGGAAACTACAACCAAACAACCAAAAAAGAAAACTACAGACCAATATCCTTGATGAACATAGATGCTAAAATCCTTAACAAAATACTAGCTAACCAAATCCAACAACATATCAAAAAGATATGTTGATCCACCATGATCAAGTAGGTTTCATACTAGGGATGCAGGGATGGTTTAACATATGCAGGTCAATAAATGTGATACAACACATACAGAATTAAAAACAAAAACCACATGATCATCTCAATAGATGTAGAAAAAGCATTCAACAAAATCCAGCATCCCTTTATAATTAAAACTCTCTGCAAAATCAGCATACAAGGGAAATACCTGAACATAATAAAAGCCAACTATGACAAACCCACAGCCAACATAATACTGAATGGGGAAAAGTTGAAAGCATTTCCTCTGAGAACTGGAACAAGACAAGGATGCCCACTCTCACCACTCCTCTTCAACATAGTACTGGAAGTCCTAGCCAGAGCAATCAGACAAGAGAAAGAAATAAAGGGCATCCAAGTCAGTAAAGTGGAAGTCAAACTGTCACTGTTTGCTGACGATATGATCGTTTACCTTGAAAACCCTAAAGACTCCTCCAGATAGCTCCTAGAACTGATAAAAGATTTTGGCAAAGTTTCTGGATTCAGGATTGATGTACACAAATCAGTAGCTCTTCTATACACCAAGAGCGACTAAGCAGAGAATCAAATCAAGAACTCAACCCTTTTTACAGTAGCCACAAATAAAATACTTAGGAATATACTTAACCAAGGAGTTGAAAGACATCTACAAGGAAAACTATAAAACGTTGCCAAAAGAAATCAGAGATGACACAAACAAATGAAAACACATCCCATGCTCATGGATGGGTAGAATATTGTGAAAATGACCATACTGCCAAAAGCAATCTACAAATTCAACACAATCCCCATCAAAATACCATCATTCTTCATAGAATTACAAAAAAATGATTCTAAAATTTATGTGGAACCAAAAAAGAGACCACATAGCCAAAGTAAGACTAAGCAAAAAGAACAAATCTGGAGGCATCACGCTGTCTGTTTCCAAACTATACTATAAGGCCATAGTCACCAAAACAGCATGGCACTGGTATAAAAACAGGCACATAGACCAATGGAACAGAATAGAGAACCCAGAAATAAACCCAAATACTTATAGCCAACTGATCTTCAACAAAGCAAACAAACACATAAAGTAGGAAAAGGGCACCCTTTTCAATAAATAGTGCTGGGATAACTGGCTAGCCACGTACAGGAAAATGAAATTGGATCCTCATCTCTCACCTTATACAAAAATCAACTCAGGATGAATTAAGGACTTAAACCTAAGACCTGAAACTAAAAACTCTAGAAGGTAACACTGGAAAAACCCTTCTAGAAATTGGCTTAGGCAAGGATCTCATGACCAAGAACCCAAAAGCAAACGCAATAAAAACAAAGATAAATAGCTGGGACCTAATTAAACTGAAGAGCTTTTGGACGGCAAAAAGAACACTCAGCAGAGTAAACCAACAACCCACAGGGTGGGAGAAAATCTTTACAATCTATACATCTGACAAAGGATTGATATCCAGAATCTACAATGAACTCAAACAAATCAGTAAGAAAAAACAAACAATCCCATCAAAAAGTTGGCTAAGGACATGAATAGACAATTCTCAAAAGAAGATATACAAATGGCCAACAAACATATAAAAAATTGCGCCCAGGCGGGGTGGCTCACGAGATCCGGAGTTCAAGATCAGCCTGGCCAATATGGTGAAACCCTATCTCTACTAAAAATACAAAAATTAGCCGGGCATGGTGGTGCATGTATGTAATCCCAGCTACTCGGGAGGCTGAGGCAGTTGAATTGCTTGAACCAGGGAGTCAGAGGTTGCAGTGAGCCAAGATTGAGCCACTGCACTCCAGCTCTGGGCGACAGAGCAAGACTCCGCCTCAGGAAAAAAAAAAAAAAAAGAAAGGTGATACTGGTTCAAGTTTGTCATCAACTCTATAACCCGAGTAATTAATCTAAATTTTCTACATAGTAGATAACATCTAAGGCACCCTTTAACTCAGATTATTTCATCCTGTGAATTTTCTAACTTTAACCTTTCCAACCTTTAACATGTATTTTTGCTATCAGAAAGCACAAGTATATGATTGAGCTATCATACTTATTTTAAGAATACAATTTTACCTTTGCAGTTGCCTTTTAATGTTTTAACACATAATTACAAAATACCACATGAAAACAGAAATTTTTTTTTTTTTTTTTTTTTTTGAGACTGAGTCTCACTTGATGCCCAGGCTGGAGTGCAGTGGTGTGGTCTCGGCTCACTGCAATCTCTGCACCCCGGGTTCAAGCGATTGTTTTGCCTCAGCCTCCCGAGTAGCTGGGATTACAGGTGCATACTACCACGCCCAGCTAATTTTTTTTATTTTTATTTTTAGTAGAGATGGGGTTTCATCATGTTGGTCAGGCTGGTTTCCAACTCCTGACCTCAAGTGATCCGCCTGCCTTGGCCTCCCAAAGTGCTGGGATTACAGGCATGAGCCACCACGCCCAGCTTTTATTAATGTTTTTCTGTTTTTCTTGAGACAGGGTCCTCACTCTGTCACTCAGGCTGGAGAGCAATGGCATGATCAATCATAGCTCACTGCAGCCTCTAACTCCTAGGCTCAAGAGATCCTCCTACCTTAGCCTCCTGAGTAGCTGGGACCACAGATGCATGCCACCATGCCTAGCTAATTTTTTCTTCTTACCCCCAACCCCCGCTAGAGACGGGGTCTCGCTATGTCGCCTAGGCTGGTATTTAATTCCTGGCTCAAGCGATTCTGTCACCTCGGCCACCCAAAGTGCTGAGGTTACAGGCATGAGCCACCATGCCCAGCCTCTAATAAATGGTTCTTAAATGGAGTGAACCTTTTTTTTTTTTTTTTGAGACGGAGTCTCACTCTGTCGCCCAGGCTGGAGTGCAGTGGCACAATCTCTGCTCACTGCAAGCTCCGCCTCCCAGGCTCACACCATTCTCCTGCCTCAGCCTCCAGAGTAGCTGGGACTACAGGCGCCCGCCACCACGCCCGAGAATTTTTTGTATTTTTAGTGGAGATGGGGTTTCACTGTGTTAGCCAGGATGGTCTTGATCTCCTGACCTCATGATCCACCCGCCTCGGCCTCCCAAAGTGCTGGGATTACAGGAGTGAGCTACCGTGCCTGGCCTGGAGTGAACATTTTTAAAGGAAGAGTTTAGAATTAATATTTTGCAATGAACAATCTACATTAACAGTACAAATGAATCAGGTAATATTTTCATACTACCTGGTATAGAAGTTCTTAACCTTTTTTGAGGTTACCGGACTCCTTTAAGAATATAATGAAAGCTAAGATCTTTCCTCTCAAAGAAGCACATATGAAAATCAACAAAATATTACATGTATTTTAAGGGGGTTCACAAATCTTTCCAAAGTCAAAATAATGAATAAGAAGATTTAGTATTTTTGAAATGTATTTTGGCAGTATTCCAATATTCTCTCTTAAGCTACTTGTATATATGACAAACATAATTCAAAGAAGAGTCTGATTTTTTCATTTGCATGTCAATATCCAGACTTTCTTAGAGATCAAGGACACTGTTGCTTAAGCACTAGAAACAGACTTTAGTATGCTTTTGGAATGCAGAATTCTTAAGCATTCTCTGTTCTAATATTATATCCATGTATCTGCTATCCAATGCAGCACCTAAGACAACAATGTGTTTATTGCTAGGGTAAGTACCCCATCACAAAAAGAGAAAGTGGAAGAGTTAAAAAAAAATTGAAAGGAAACAAGAGAGCATTAAAATACTTTTATAAAACAAGATGGTGATCATTTATTAAATCATTCCCATTTTATGTTTCCAAATGTGTTAAACAAGTTTCACACTTAATCAAAACAACCTTTACAAAATAATCATTAATAATCTGTTCTTGGCTGGGCGTGGTGGCTCACGCCTGCCCAGCACTTTGGGAGGCCGAGGCGGGCAGATTACCTGCAGTCAGGAGTTCAAGACCAGCCTGGCCAACATAGTAAAACCCCGTCTCTACTAAAAATACAAAAAAAATTAGCCTGGCATGGTGGCGCATGCCTGTAATCCCAGCTACTCAGGAAGCTGAGGCAGAATCACTTGAACTCGGGAGACGGAGGTTCTAGTGAGCCAAGATCGCACCTCTGCACTCCACCCTGGGTGACAGAGCAAGACTCCATCTCAAAAAAAAAAAAAAATCTATTTTTTACATTGGTCCCTGACAACTAGAAGTTTATGAAATGGGAAAATACAGAAAATAAAGGATGTGTGTGAGGGAAGACATAAATAATTATATGTCAACAGTAGAGGCGCAATGACATGAAAATGGAAATCATCGGATTTATTAGATGTAGAAGGAAGAAATAAAGACTTATGCAGTAAGTCATCAATTATCAATGGTTCCTAACCTCAAATTGTCACTTGTCAAAGCTTTATTTAAAAGGTCAGCAGAGGCCGGGCACGGTGGCTCAAGCCTGTAATTCCAACATTTTGATGGGCCGAGGCAGGCAGATCACTTGAGCCCAGGAGTTCAAGACCAGCCTGGGCAACACGGAGAAACCAGGTGATATGGTTTGGCTGTGTCCCCACAGAAATCTCAACTTGAATTGTATCTCCCAGAATTCCCATGTGTTGCGGGAGGGACCCAGTGGGAGGTAATTGAATCACGGGTCGGTCTTTCCCGTGCTATTGTTGCGATAATAAGTCTCATGAGATCTGAAAGGTTTATCAGGGGTTTCCATTTTTGCTTCTTCCTCATTTTTCTCTTGCCCCTGACATGTAAGAAGTGCCTTTCACTTCCTATCATGATTCTGAGGCCTCCCCAGCCATGTGGAACTACAAGTCCAATTAAACGTTTTCTTGTTCCCAGTTTTGGGTATGTCTGTATCAGCAGCATGAAAACGAACTAATACACAGTAAATTGGTACCAGTAGAACAGGGAATTGCTGAAAAGATACCTGGAAATGTGGAAGTGACTTGGGAAGTGGGTAACAGGCAGAGTTTGGAACAGTCTGGAGGGCTCAGAAGACAGGAAAACCTGGGAAAGTTTAGAATCTCCTAGAGACTTGTTGAATGACTTTTACAAAAATGCTGATAGTGATATGAACAATAAGGTCCAGGCTGAGGTGGTCTCAGATGGAAATGAGGAGCTCGTTGAGAACTGGTGCTAAGGTGACTCGTTATGTTTTAACAAAGAGACTGGCAGCATTTTGCCCCTGCCCTAGAGATTTGTGGAACTTGAATGTGAGAAAGATGATTTAGGGTATCTGGCAAAAGAAATTTCTAAGCAGTAAAGCATCCAAAAGGTGACCTGGGTGTTTTAAAAGTATTTCGTTTTAAAAGGGAAGCAAAGCGGCCAGGGGCAGTGGCTCACACCTGTAATCCTAGCATTTTGGGACGCCAAGGTGGGCGGATCGTTTGAAGTCAAGCAGTTTCGAGACCAGCCTGGCCAACATGGTGAAACTCCATCTCTACTAAAAACACAAAAATTAGCCAGGAGTGGTGCTAATCCCAGCTACTGTGGCTGGGATCCCAGCTACCTGGAGGCTGAGGCAGGAGAATAACTTCAACCCAAGAGGTGGAGGTTTCAGTGAGCAGAGATCGCACCACTGCAGTCCAGCCTGGGCGACAGAGCAAGACGCCATCTTAAAAAAAAAAAAAAAAAAAAAAAAAAGGGAAATAGACCATGAAAGTTTGGAAAATTTGCAGCCTGACTATACGATAGAAAAGAAAAACCCGTTTTTTGGCCAGACACGGTGGCTCATGCCTGTAATCCCAGGACTTTGGGAGGCCGAGGTGGGCAGATCATGAGGTCAGGAGATCGAGACCATCCTGGCTAACACGGTGAAACCCCGTCTCTACTAAAAATACAAAGAATTAGCTGGGCGTGGTGGCGGGCGCCTGTAATCCCAGCTACTCGGGAGGCTGGGGCAGGAGAATGGCGTGAACCCAGGAGGCGGAGCCGAGATCACACCACTGCACTCCAGCCTGGGCAACAGAGCGAGACTCCCTCTCAGGAAAAAAAAAAAAAAAAAAAAAGAAAGGAAAAACCCATTTTCTGGGGAGAAATTCAAGCTGGCTGCAGAAATTTGCATAAGAAGCAAGGAGCCTAATGTTAATCCCCAAGACCAGGGAGAAAATGTCTCTGGTCCGTGTCAGAGAACTTCCCGGCAGCAGCCCCTCCCATCACAGGCCCGGAAGCCCAGGAGAAAAAAGTGGTTTCATGAGCTGGGCCCAGGGTCCCCATGCTGTGTGCGGCCTAGGGACTTGGTACCCTCTGTCCCAGCCACCCCAGCTGTGGCTAAAAGGGGCCAATGTACAGCTCAGGCTGTAGCTTCAGAGGGTGGACGCCCCAAGCCTTGGCAGCTTCCACATGGTGTTGAGCAAGCGGGTTCACAGAAGTCAAGAACTGGGGTTTGGGAACCTCCAACTCAATTTCAGAAGATGTATGGAAACGACTAGATGCCCTGGCAAAAGTTTGCTGCAGGGACAGGGCCCTCATGGAGAACCTCTGCTAAGGCAGTGCTGAAGGGAAATGTGGGGTCAGAGTCCCCCACACGAGTCCCTACTGTGAGTCCCAGCTGTGAGAAGAGGGACACTGTCTTCCACACCCCAGAATGGTAGATCCACCGACAGCTTGCACTGTCGCCTGGAAAAGCTGCAGACACTCAAGGCCAGCCCGTGAAAGTAGACAGGAAGGAGGCTGTACCCCGCAAAGTCACAGGAGCAGAGCTGCCCAAGACCATGGGAACCCACCTCTTGCATCAGCGTGACCTGGATGTGAGACCTGGAGTCAAAGGAGATCATTTTGGAGCTTTAAAATTTGACTGCCCCGCTGGATTCTGGACTTGCATGGGCCCTGTAACCCCTTTGTTTTAGCCAATTTCTCCCATTTGGAATGGCTGCATTTACCCAATACCTGTACCCCCATTGTATCTAGGAAGTAACGAGCTTGCTTTTCATTTTACAGGCTCATATGCAGAAGGGACTTGCCTTGTCTCAAATGAGACTTTGGACTATGGACTTTCGGGTTAATGCTGAAATGAGTTAAGACTTTGCGGGACTGTTGGGAAGGCAAAATTGGTTTTGAAATGTGAGGACATGAGATATGGAGGGACCAGGGGTGGAATGATATGGTTTGGCTGTGTCCTCACCCAAATCTCAACTTGCATTGTAGCTCCCAGAATTCCCACGTGTTGCAGGAGAGACCCAGGAGGAGGTAATTGAATCATGGAGGCTGGTCTTTCCCATGCTATTCTCGTGATACTGAAGAAGTCTCACCAGATCTGATGGGATTATCGTGTTTCTGGTTTTGCTTCTTCCTCATTTTTCTCTTGCCACCACAATGTAATAGGTGCCTTTTGCCTCCTGCCATGATTCTGAAGCCTCCCCAGCCATGTGGAACTGTAAGTCCAATTAAACCTCTTTTTGTTCCCAGTTTCGGGTATGTCTTTATCAGCAATGTGAAAACGAACTAATACATACACCCCATCTCTACTAAAAAACACAAAAATTAGCTGGACATAGTGGCGCATGCCTGTAGTCTCAGCTACTCAGAAGGCTGAGGTGGGAGGACCACAGCCCAGGATGCAGAGGTTGCAGTGAGCTGAGATCACGCCACTGCACTCCAGCCTGGGCAACAGAGGGTGACCCTGTCTCAAAAAAAAAAAAACAGATTATCTATCATGCTTGAATAGAACATATTATATATTACGGCTCTTAATCTTAATCCAAATATTTTCCAGATGCAGCAATGAAGCAAGGCAGAAGCTATTCTCAGTCAAGAACTGAGTATCTTTTCAGACCAGTTGCTTTCAAGAATCTGTTAAGCAATGTTTCCTGATAAGCTGGGTTCCATGACACCTTGCAAGTTACCAGATGTTTAGAATAGTAGTTCCACATGGATGGAACTGCGACCATTATCCTTAACAAACTAACATAGGATCGCAAAGCCAAATGGCACATGTTCTCACTTATAAGCGGGAGCTAAACAATGAGAACATGTGGACACATAGAGGGAAACCACACACACTGGGGCCTTTTGGAGGGTGAAGGGTGGTAGGAGGCAGAGAATCAGCAAAAATAATTAATGGGTACTAGGCTTAACCTATGTAACAAACCTGCACATATACCCCTGAACTTCAAAAAAAAAAAAAAGGTAGTTTCAAAATAATAGCATTTTTTCAAATTCATTTATGAGACGAGATATTATATTAATCTGTATGACTATTCACATCACAGATATACTTGTTCTCAACAATTTTTGCCATTTTATTCAATTATCTTTAGAGTTTTTTACACAATTAAAGGAAAAAACCTATTTTTTAAAAAAGCTGGTAAAGAATTAAAAACGTTTTGCCCATAATTTAGTGAATTAAAATCTGAATTTCAGTTAGAAAAGTAAAAGCAACTTTTCTTTTGAGACGGAGTTTTGCTCTTGTCACCCAGGCTGGAGTGCAATGGCGTGATCTCAGCTCACTGCAACCTCTGCCTCCCAGGTTCAAGTGATTCTCCTACCTCAGCCTCCTGAGTAGCTGGGATTACAGGCACGTGCCACCACACCCAGTTAATTTTTGTATTTTTAGTAGAGATGGGGTTTTACCATGTTGGCCAAGATGGTACCAATCTCTTGACCTTGTGATCCACCTGCCTCAGCCTCCCAAAGTGCTGGGATTACAGGCATGAGCAACGGCGCCCGGCCACGCTACTTTCTTAGTTATGCTGGTTCTACAAGTTTTTTTAAAACCAGACAAAAACTTAAAGAGCACAGACAACCGGCATCCAACAGAAAAGAGACATAAAACTTGTTTATTCACTTTTTAAGTCTTAATGTTCCTACCTAATAATCTATTTTTTAGATAATCAAAAAAGAACCAAACCAAAATATTATAAGATACTGAGGTAAGTTACAACAAAGTCACAAAAAGTAAAGAGAATTAGATAGGAATCTGATGTTTATAAACAATCTGTACATTTCCATTCTAAGGTGAATGTTACAGTTACAAGAATGTTCTGAATACAGCATAAAGCAACATTACCTTCCTTTAGGCTTAGACAATCAACTCACCAAATGCTTAGGGAATCTCATCTAAAGTTCTAAGCTACAAGGAACAAAATTTAATCAAAATAGGAGACTACTTACTTTCTTTTGAACATACTAAAAATCAGGTAGAATTTATCAAGTAGCATTTATGAAAATACGGGGCTTGGGCAAATTTGTGGGGGCATATTACAAAGAGGCCAGGGCCAGAGGACTGCTTCAGTCCAGGAGTTCAAAATCAGCCTGGGCAACACAGCAAGACCACATCTCTACAAAGAATAATAAAAAAAAAAATAATTAGCCAAGCATAGTGGTGCATGCCTGTGGTCCTAGCTACACAGGAGGCTGAGGCAGGAGAATATCTGGGCCCAGTAATTTGAGGTTACAGTGAGCTACGATCAAGCCACTGTACTCCAGCATGGGTGATAGAGGGAGACTTTGCTATTAAAAGAAAAAAGTTGTGTTCACAAAGTCTCCCTAAACCCCAGTTTCCTCATTAAGCCTGAGTTTCCTCAATTGTATAATAGACTTAAATGTGAAATTCACCTTAAAAGATTCAGTGAGGAATAGGTAGGATATTAATGTAAACAAATTTTATAAACTAAGAAGTACCATATATTACCTATTACAATTAGTTCTGAACTTTAAGTCAAGACCCAAGGTAATTCAGGAACATCTCCTGAGACGAAAAAAACAAAAAACAAAAAAGAACAGGTAAGGGCCAGGCACAGTGGTTCACACCTGTAATTCCAGCACTTTGGGAGGGTGAGGTGGGCAGTTTGAGCCGAAGAGTTCAAGACCAGCCTGGGCAACACAGTGAAACCCAGTCTCTACCAAAAAAAAATTTTTTTTAATTAGCCAGGCATGGTGGCACATGCTTGTAGTCCCAGCTAGTGAAACCCCATCTCTACAAAAAAAATTATTTTAAATTAGCTGGGTGTGGTGGTTGACGTCCCAGCTACCCAGAGGCTGAAGTGGGGAGGATCACCTAAGCCCAGGAGTTGGAGTCTACAGTGAGCTGCAGTGATTACGCCGCTGCACAAAAGCCTGGGAGACACAGTGAGACCCTGTCTCAAAAATAAATAAAGAAAAATAACAAAATAACAGAAAACAAAACAAGCAAACAAAAAACCCCAGCTAAAACAATGAACTTGAGACATGCTTTCTTAGAAAAGTCACTGAAATTGACTTACTTTTTGACACTGTTTTCGTTTAACATTGTGAAGAATTATCTCCTGTGGGAGTGTCATATGACTGCTGCTCTGAAATTTTTTTTTTTTTTTTTTGAGACGGAGTCTCACTCCATTGCCCAGGCTAGAGTGCAATGGTACGATCCCGGCTCACTGCAACCTCCACCTCCTGGGTTCAAGTGATTCTCCTACCTCGGCCTCCCGAGTGAGCGAGCACCTGTAATCCCAGCTACTCGTGAGGCCCAGGCAGGAGAATCGCTTGAACCCAGGAGGTGGAGGATGCAGTGAGCCGAGATCACACCACTGCACTCCAGCCTGGGTAACAAGAGCAAAACTCTGTCTCAAAATAAATAAATAAATAAATAACATAAATAAAACTCCATCATTAACACTATACTATAATGCAGTCAAATAATTTCTTTTAAAAAAGTAAATTTTCCTATAAAATCATTGCATCACGTATCTGAAAAAGACTCCAGTCTATAGCTAAATCCATGAGATTACATAGAAGGACAAGATACTCCATGAGAGTAACTTCATTTCCTTAGATCCATCTTTGTATTTCCTTTCTTACCCAGAGAGGTAAGTTTCTAGAGTTTTAAAATTGTTTTCTGATTAAAAGATGGCAAAATTTATCAAAAGATTAACTTTATGTTCTTGAAGTATCATGTGCTCTGTATTCATGTGCTCTGTACGAATAACTGAAGATATGAGAGAATTTAGACTTTTCCCATTCACACTATTACAAATGATAAATGAAAGTTTTGTTTGTTTGTTTGACACAGAGTCTTGCTCTGTCGCTCAGCTGGAGTGTAGTGGCGCAATCTCGGCTCACTGCAATCTCCGCCTCCCAGGTTCAAGCGATTCTCCTGACTCAGCCTCCCGAGTAGCTGGGATTACAGGTGCCCACCACCACGCCCGGCTAATTTTTGGTATTTTTACTGGAGGCAGGATTTCACCATGTTGGGCAGGCTGGTCTCGAACTCATGACCTCGTGATCCACCCACCTCGGCCTCCCAAACTGCTGGGATTACAGGCGTGAGCCACCGCACCTGGCCTAAATGAAAGTTTTTAATCCAATACTGAGACGTTTTTTGATGGGGGACTGAGTCTTGCTCTGTTGCCCAGGCAGGAGTGCAGTGGCGCAATCTCCACTCCCTCCCTGCAACCTCCACCTCCCAGGTTCAAGCAATTCTCCTGCCTCAGCCTCCAGAGTAGCTGGGATTACAGATGCCCACTGCCATGCCTGGCTAAATGTTGTATTTTTAGTAGAGACAGGGGTTTTCACCATGTTGTCTGTGATGGTCTCAAACTCCTCACCTCAAGTGATCTGCCTGCCTCAGCCTCCCAAAGTGCTAGGATTACAGGCGTGAGCCACCATGCCTGGCCTCAAACACTGAGACTTTAACATGTCTACTTCTTATTCTGCTTCAGCTTGGAGGCCCATCTATGATTCACTAGCATCTGCTGTCAGCAGGTAATAAAAACAAAAAAAAGAGATCAGGTTGGTTTATCAGTATGGTAAAATCACTGAGGGATGGACTGTGCTCAGGTATGGTTCACTGAAAAAGTTGTAAAATTCTTTTATAGCTTCACCATCTCCTCACTTTTCTATTAGTTACAGCTAACCACTATACTTCATTCATTTTGCAAGATTTAAGTTACCTATCCAAAATTTACATACGAAAATGTTTTCTATTTTACGATTAGCCTTGAGCCAAAGATTAAGCCACCACTTTTTTCACTGAGAAGCGTTCCTACTGACCTCAAATCTACTAACTCCAGTATTAAAGGCAAGTGCTGCAAACAGTTGGTCCACAGCTTTAAATCTGAAGAAATAAAGTAGAAATAGTTTTGGGGCTTTGAAATCAATCAGACTTAGATTTAAGTAACACAAGTTAAGTCATATCTGGATGTCCGTTTTTTTCTTATTAAGAGCAATCATGTTTTTTGTTTTTTTGTTTTTTGTTTTTTTTTTTTGAGGCGGAGTCTCGTTCTGTCACCCAGGCTGGAGTGCAGTGGTGCGATCTCGGCTGACTGCAACCTCCGCCTCCTGGGTTCACACCATTCTCCTGCCTCAGCCTCCCAAGTAGCTGGGACTACAGGCGCTCGCCACCAGGTCCACCTAATTTTTTTTTGTATTTTTAGTAGAGACACGGTTTCACCGTGTTAGCCAGGATGGTCTCAATCTCCTGACCTCGTGATCCGTCCGCCTCGGCCTCCCAAAGTGTTGGGACTACAGGCGTGAGCCACCGCGCCCGGTCTGCCCTTTGCCTTTCACCAGACGTCCCAAATGTACATTATGAGATGGTTTCTATTATAGTCTTGTGATGGTTAATTTTACATTCCAACTTGGCTAGGCTCAGTATATTTGATCAAACAATAGTTTAGATGTTGCTGTGAAGATATTTCTTTAGATATGATTAACATTTAAGTCAGTGGACTCAGAGTAAAGTCAATTATCTTTATAATGTGGGCGGGCCTTATTCTATCAGTTGAAGACCTTAAGAGAAAAAGAAAAGACTGATTTCCCAAGGAAGATAGAATTCTGCCAAAAGAGTGCGTTTGGACTTGAGATGCAACATTACCTCTTCCCCAGGTCCCCGGCCTGTCAGCCTACCCTACAGATTTTGAACTTGCAAGCCTTCACAATAGCATGAGCCAATTCCTCAAAATCAACCAACCAGTCAATCTCTACACACACATACCCTATTGGCCTTGCTTCTCTGGAGAAACCTAATATACTGCCATACTCCAGCAGCAGTATTCTTCTCCTATAATATAGAAACTTTATTAATATAAACTTAGTCTGTCACTAAACTCTACCAGAATGAATATTCTTCACTCTTCATACTGCTTGAACTCTACTCCCTGGGTACCCTCCAAGCAAATTAATGCTTTCAAGGATTATCAAATGTAATAAACTGCTCACCATTCTACAACAAACAAGAAAGATGTGCTGAATAAGGGCTACTTGTAGAATAAAGTAGGTAACTGAGAACTCATCCTATTTTTGTTTTGTCATTGCTTTCCACTAAGTTTTTTATATTCACTGCCTCTGCAGCTTGTAAGCACCCTCTCATTACTGCTCATCTTTCCTCTCTTTACTTTTCTCTTCTTGTGTCTTCTTTCTCAGTCCGTCTACCTTATCACCTCCTGGATTTCCTTATCACCTCCTGGGTGCATCCTTATTGCCACACCAGAGTGATCAAACGTTAGGTACCATCTTCATCCCAGATGTGTTCATTTGTTGATGGGTGCTCTTCTTCACTGCCCCTCTAAAAAGAGAAAGTTTCAGGCTAGGCGCGGTGGCTCACACCTGTAATCCCAGCATTTTGGGAGGCCGAGGTGGGTGGATCATAAGGTCAGGATTTCGAGACCAGCCTGGCCAAGATGGTGAAACCCTGTCTCTACTAAAAATATAAAAATTAGCCAGGCACGGTGGCAGTCCCCTGTAATCTCAGCTACTCGGGAGGCTAAGGCAGGAGAATCGCTTGAACCCGGGCGGCAGAGGTTGCAGTGAGCCAAGATTGTGCCACTGCACTCCAGCCTGGGCGACACAGTGAGACTCCATCTCAAAAAAAAAAAAAAGTTTCCCACTTTTGTCTTCGAAACGAAGCCATTCTGAACACCTGAAGGTTCTAAAGAAACTGAATTATGACTTTAGATTTTGTCATAAATCGCTTTTTCCTTGTACTATCTGTTATCAGTTGTTGTATATTACACACATGTACAGTCATTCCAGGACCCCCCGGATACCAGTAAAACGATGCTCGAATCCCTTATATAAAATGGCATAGTATTTGCATATAACCTACATACATACTCTCATATACTTTAAATCATCTCTAGATTACTTAGAATACCTAAAAAAAAATAAAAGCTATGTAAATAGTTGTTTATTGTATTGTTTAGGGAATAATGACAGGAAAACTGCATGTTCAGTACTGACACAACTGTCATTTTTTTTTTTTTTTTTTTTGAGACGGAGTCTCGCTCTGTCGCCCAGGCTGGAGTGCAGTGGCACAGTCTCAGCTCACTGCAAGCTCCGCCTCCCAGGTTCACGCTATTCTCCTGCCTCAGCCTCTCTGAGTAGCTGGGACTACAGGCGCCTGCCACCACGCCGAGCTAATTATCATTTTGTCTGAATAGTTTCAATCTAGAGTTGGTTGAATCCACAATACAAAACCCATGGATATGGACGGCCGACTGCATATCCCACAAATAGTGGGAAGGAATGTGAGGACAAACAATGACTGTTTTCATACGATTTTCAAGACTGTGGGTCACTTTTTTCTTTTAAATTTACTTTAATGTTGGCCTGCAGTGGTGGTGCACTATAATCTCTGCCCCTTGGGAGGCTGAGGTGGGAGGATTGCTTGAGGCCAGAAGTTTAACACTGGCCTGGGCAATGCAGCAAGACCTATCTCTAAAAAAAAAAGAAAAGAAAAAATTACAAAATTTAGCCATGCATGCTGGCATGTGCCTGTAGTCCTAGCTACTCAGGAGGCTAAAGTGGGAGGATCACTTGAGCCCAGGAGTTCAAGGCTTTGGTGAGCCATGATGACACCACTGCACGCCAGCCTAGGCAACAGAGCTTTTATAAAAGTTGTCTTTAAAAATCCCTCAAGAAGAAAACACAGTTGCCTTGTTCATTATATAACTATCTAGTCTTCCTGGGATGTTGTAATACAGACACATTCTTTGCATCTATATTAACTTTGTTGCTTTCTATCTTATGTTCTCTCCCCTTTGTATCTAGACCAGGGGTCAGCAAACTCTGCAAAGATAGTATTTTAGGTTTTGTGGGCCATTCAGATTCTGTAGCAACTCTTCTGCCACTGTAGTAAGAAAGCAACAATAAACAATATATTGGCTAGGTAAGTGCCACGGCTCACTAATCCAGCACTTTGGGAGGCTGAGGCATGAGGATCCCTTGAGCTCAGGAGTTTGAGATCAGCCTGGGCAGAACAGAACAGCAAGACCTCGTTCTACCACAAATTTAAAAATTAGCCAGGAATGGTGGCACACACCTGCGGTCCCAGCTACTCAGGAGGCTAAGGTGGGAGGATAGCTTGAGCCTGGGAGGTTGAGGCTGCAGCAGTGAACTGTGATCACATCACTGCACTCCACCCTGGGCGACAGAGCCAGACCATGTCTCCAAAAAAAAAAAAAAAAACACAATATATAAACAATATATAACATATAAAGAGGCCGCTCATTGTGCTACTGTCAACAAGGAGCTGCCACAGCCACCCCCTCTTGCTGTCGCCCCAGAATGCCCCTCACATCATCCTGGGCCCCCATTTCAGGCCCCCCTTTCTGGGAGTGCCCTCACCTCTGTGCAAGATCCCAGGCTACGGCTTCCTGCCCCTGCCCGGGTGGAGATGCTCGCCTGGCAGCCGGAGCTCCTGCAGAAGCAGAACCTGGCCCAGTGCCATAGGGGGACTCTCCGTGGATGGGGAGGAGGCCCCAGCCCCTGAGGACGTCAGCAAGTGGACCGTGGATGATGTCTGCAGCTTCGTGGCATGGGGGGCCTGTCTGGCTATGGAGAGTATACTCGGGTCTTCAGGGAGCAGGGGATCGATGGGGAGACCCTGCCACTGCTGACGGAGGAGCACCCGCTGACCACCACAGGGTTGAAGATGGGGCCTTGCCCTCAAGACCCAGGCCCAGGTGGCCAGGCACCTGGGCCACATCTTCTACATGGCCAGCTTCCCCATGGCTCTGCTGCTGCAGCCACCAACCCTGCGGGCCCCGGAGCGGGAACTCAGCACAGGAGAGCAGCAGCCCTTGCCCCCCATGACAGCCACCTCCCCCTATGGAGGGGGCCACGCCCCTGCCGGCTGAGCTTCGCCCAAGCAAGAAAATGGGACCTTGGTTCTGCTTCCAGGGGCCCCCAACCCTTCCCAGCCTCTGTGCTGAAGTGGCCAGGGGTGGGTGGGGGGTGGGGCCATACAAACTCCCAGGAACCACCACTTGATGCAATGGCCCTGCCTCCCACAGCTTGCTTGCTTTCTTTCGGTTTGGGATGCAAACAAAAACAAAAACAAAAAAAATTTTAAAGGAAAATGTGAAAAAAAAAAAGAAAGAAAAAGATATGGTTTTGTTCCAACAAAACTTTATGGACACTAGAATTTGAATTTCACCTAATTTTTTTTTTTTACAAATTATTAATTTATCAAATAGATTTTATAAAATTATTTTACAAAATATTTTATTTTGATTTTTCGACCACTAAAAATTGAAAAAACAAACAAGCAGTTTTAGGCTTATGGTACAAAATCAGGTGGCAGGCTGAGCATGCTGGCTCACACCAGTAATCTCAGCACTTGCAGAGGCCGAGGCAGGAGGATCAGTTGAGCCCAGGAGGCTGAGACCAGCCTGGGCAAAAAAGTGAGATCCCCACCTCTACAAAAAATCAAAAACTTAGCCAGGTGTAGTGGTGCGCATCTTGTGATCCCAGCTACGTAGGAGGCTGAGGCAGGAGTAATGCTTAAGCCTAGGAAGTCAAGGCTGCAGAGAAGCCATGTTCAGACCACTGGACTCCAGCTTGGGGGACACAGACCCCTTCTCAAAAACAGCAGGATTTGACTTGCTAGCTATAGTTGGCGAACCCTCTTACATCTAGAAATTACCTGATACAGCTACTTCTAATAGTAGTATCTATTTCACAAGATTGTCAGGAAGATAGGGCCGGGCATGGTGGTTCACGCCTTTAATCCCAGCACTTTGGGAGGGCGAGGCGGGCGGATCACCTGAGGTCGGGAGTTTGAGACCAGCCTGGCCAACATGGCAAAACCTCGTTTCTACTAAAAAACACAAAAAATTAGCCAGGTGTGGTGGCGCGCGCCTGTAGTCCTAGCTACTTGGAAGGCTGAGGCAGGAGAATCACTTGAACCCAGGAGGCGGAGGTTGCAGTGAGTGGAGATCGCGCCACTGCACTCCAGCCTGGACGACGATACTCAGTCTTAAAAAAAAAAAAAAAGTGCAGTTTCCCAAAACGGCACATTTATTCAATATTCAAAGCTTTATTTTAACAAAATAAATCAATTATTCAACAACTGTCAAACAGTATTGGCAAAAAATAAAATACCTTTTAAATCATCATACCAAAATACTACTAGGGTTAAACCATTAAAAACTGCCAATAATGGTTCAACCTAATAGCTATCAATGATATTTAAACACCATTAGCAAGCCTCTCAGCAGCTAGCATAAACAGCAGAACTTGTGGGTTTAGTTACCATTCTCACTAGTTTTGACCCCAAACAATTAGGCAAACACAGAGTAACCCTGTGACTTAATAGTACTTCATACATACACGTATTTACCACTTCTCACAATATACTGTAACTATCTGCCCTGATGTTGCCTCAACAACCCTTGACACACTGTTCATTGTATCCCAACCAAATTCACGGTAATTAATTAATGAACAGTAGGTATCTAGTGTTTCTGAATAACTACTGTAGGCATCCTGTAAAAACTAAGATCAAAACTTACTGTGTTCTGAGAGACTAAAGACACACTCTCACTCTTTTTAAAATTCAAAAGAAAAAGTAAGCAAGACTCCAACTCAACACAAACAAAAACCAAACCTCTCCTTACATTTAATCTATGCTGAAAACTAGCATGAGTACTGATTCATGGGTCTTCTGCTGAAGCAACTTCTAGCAGTATAAAACACAGCTGTGTCCTGGCCCCCTTTTCTGTATTTCTTTTTTCTTTTTTTTTTTGCCCCGAGACGGAGTCTTGCTCTGTCGCCCAGGCTGGAATGCAATGGAGTGATCTTAGCTCACTGCAACCTCCGCCTCCCAGGTTCAAGCGATTCTCCTGCCTCAGCCTCCTGAGTAGCTGGGACTATAGGCGTGCACCACCACGCTCGGCTAATTTTTGTATTTTTAGTAGAGATAGGGTTTCACCATATTGGTCAGGCTGGTCTCGAACTCCTGACCTCATGATCCGCCTGCCTCAGCCTCCCAAAGTGCTGGGATTACAGGCATGAGTCACTGCGCCCGGCCCTTTTCTATATTTCTTAATGTTTTTACCACTTTTGGATATTCTGGAAGAATATTCTCTACCCACCTTCAAATTACATAGAAGAAGACAGACAAGGATGAAGAAGATTTGAAATTATTTTCTAACAAGAATTTTAATGTACAGTCACTCCCACAAATTCTATTCTGGGTAAAATTAGATTTTCACAGGGTAATTTAAATCCTACATATGAATGATCTGTACTTGATGTATGGAGGTACCTGCCAAGGAGGTTAAAAAGCTGGGTTGAGGGAAACTCATCCACTCATCAGACACTGAAAGACAAATCTATCCACTCTTTCAGACTGACTCATGTGATGTGATTGGTCTCCCATACTAAGACTACTTAAATACTTGTCATCCATCTACCTTAGAGATGTTGAAGAGGATAATAATAATTACAACATAATCCTCTTTATGAGAGCCCCATGAGAAACTCTAGCCCAAGCTTGTGCTACCCACGGCCCAGGACGGCTTTGAATGTGGCCCAACACAAATTCGTAAGCTTTCCTAAAACACTGACATTTTTTTTGTGACTTTTTTTAAAGCTCATCAACTATTGTTAGTGTATTTTATGTGTAGCCCAAGACAATTCTTTTTCTTCCAATGTGGCCCAGGGAAGCCAAAATATTGGACACTCCTGCTCTAGCCTGATAGTGCCAAGTGGTTAGTTATCTTTCTGAACTATCTAGTTACTTTTTATCTTAAGGACACTGTAAAAAAATAAACTACCAAGTTTTTCTCTCCTGCTGGCTCCTAGAAAGCTCAGAGTCAAATCTGTGCTCTGCCTGCAGCAAGAAAATTATAATAAACCTTTTTGGCCTACATGCTGACTTGACTTTATCTTTATCTTTTTTGTTTCTTCTCCTTACTTTTAATCTGAGGCATTTTGCAGTTTTATGCATCCTCATAAATTGCTTTAAATAAGGAGTTACAAATCAAATACAGAGACCAACTTGCCAGGTGAAAGTCTGAGTCGGCTAGAAAGAGAACACCAGTGATAGAGATGTGTTTTCAAAGTTCAATTAAAAACAGAATTACCAGCCAGCCACAGTGGCTGATGCCAGTAATCTCACCACTTTGGGAGGCTGAGGTGGGCAAATAATTTGAGGCCAGGAGTTCAAGACCAGATGGCCAACATGGCGAAACCCTGCCTCTACTAAAAATACAAAAATTAGCAGGGCATGGTAGCATACGCCCATAATCCCAGCGACTCGGGAGGCTGAGGCACGAGAATTGCTTGAACCCAGGAGGCAAAGGCTACAGTGAGCCGAGATCGTGCCACTGCACTCTAGCATGGGTGACAGAGCAAGACTCTGTCTTAAAATATATATATTAAAATATTCTTCATTTCAGCCGGGCGCAGTGGCTCATGCCTGTAATCCCAGCACTTTGGGAGGCCGAGGCGGGCAGATCATGAGGTCAGGAGTTCGAGACCAGCCTGACCAACATGGAGAAACCCCGTCTCTACTAAAAATACAAAAATTAGCTGGGCGTGGTGGCGGGCGCCTGTAACCCCAGCTACTCGGGAGGCTGAGGCAGGAGAATCACTTGAATCTGGGAGGCAGAGGTTGCAGGAGCCGAGATAGCGCCATTGCACTCCAGCCTGGGCAACAGAGTGAGACTCCGTCTCAAAAAAAAAAAAAAAAAAATGCTTCATTTCTAGAAAAATATGCTTTTTTCTACTTTTCTTGAATACTACAGCTGTCAAGCTATACTTTTTTCCATTTTTGAAAGAAACATCATCAATAGAGAAGTATTTCTCCACCGTGAACAATACAAGGGCAATAATAAACACCAACAGGGAGTACCAGAAGCTTGTTCCACGGGAGAGCTTATGCTCAGCTAAAGGCAGGCAGCTGGAGCCAGGTGCGGTGGCTCACTCCTGCAATCCCAGAACTTTGGCAGGCCGAGGCAGGGGGATCACTTGAGCTCAGGAGTCTGAGACCAGCCCCAGCAACAGAGTGAGACCCCTGTCTCTAGCACGGGGAAAAAAAATTCAAGAAGGCAGCTGTTATTCAGTTTAGGTTAACTGTTGTCATGGGAAAATGTGGGGCGCCTGTTGACAGAGCTCCTAATTTTTTAGGATAACCAAAAAATAGAGACTTTACGTAAAACAGCTAGTTTTTAAATGTTGGCTCAAAAAAATGTTAACCATCAATGCAAACAGAAATATAAGGCTGCCAGTATTCAAACCCTGGCTAGATAATGAATAAATATGTTTGAATGGTTGAAGAGACGGAAGAAAATGGAAAAAAGTTTAGGAATTTATGCTCTAAAATTGATGCAATAATAGTATCCATTCTCTTTATTCAACTCAAAGCATAAATATTACCAAAGAACAAATATTTTATTTAATTAACCTAACGGTGAATTCTGCAGTGCAAAAACAAACAAATCATTTTTTTATTTTTAGAGATGCGGTCTCACCCTGTCGTCCAGGTTGGAGTGCAGAGGCACAAGCACAGCTCACAGCGACCTCAAACTCCTAGGGACCACAGGCACATGCCACCACATCCGGCTAATTTATTTTTTGTACAGACAGGGTCTCACTATGTTGCCCAGGCTGGTGCCAAATTCCTGGCCTCAAGTAATCCCCTGCTTTGGCCTCCCAAAGTGTTGAGATTACAGTTTTGAGCCACCACACCCAACCCAAGTAAACACATCATATTATCTCACCAGCAAACACCTTCCTTATGTTCACTGCAGCATTGTCTGTAACAGTAAAAAGCTGTAAACAACCTAATTGCCCATTTCTGTAGTCTAAACATAAAGAAAAATATGGTATAGGGCCAGGTGTGGTGGCTCACGCCTGTAATCCCAGCACTTTGAGAGGCTGAAGCCAGTGGATCACGAGGTCAGGAGTTCGAGACCAGCCTGGCCAACACAGTGAAACCCCCATCTCTACTAAAAATACAAAAATTAGCCGAGCATGGTGGTGTGTGTCTGTAGTCCCAGCTACTCAGGAGGCTGAGGGAGGAGAATCGCTTGAACCTGGGAGGTGGAGGTTGCAGTGAGCTGATATTGTGCCATTGCACTCCAGCTTGGACAACAGAGTGAGACTTTGTCTCACAAAAAAAAAGAAAAAGAAAATATGGTATCATATATAAGAAATTATACAACTAAATAAACTAGATCTACATATATCATAATGCATCTAAAAAACAGGAAAGAAAACCAAGTAGATTAATATAGGTATACAGTAGAATATTCACGTAAATTCTAACAATCTATAAAGCACTACTATATATTGTTTATAGATACACCCAAATGTAGTAAATGTATAAAAATATGGAACGAAGGGCTATATACAACATTTAGGAGAAACTTTACTACTGAGAAGAGGAAGGTGGACACGATTGGAAAGAAGTACAAAAGGGACATCAAGCCGGGTGTGGTGATTCACGCCTGTAATCCCAGCACTTTAGGAGGCTGAGGCAGGTGGATCACTTGAGGCCCGGAGTTTGAGACCAGCCTGGCCAACATGGTGAAACCCTGTCTCTCCTAAAAGTACAAAAATTAGCTGGGTGTGGTGGTACATGCCTGTGAGCCCAACTACTCGGGTGGCTGAGGCAGAGAATCGCTTGAACCTGGGAGGCGGAGGCTGCAGTGAGCCGAGATGGTGCCGCTGCACTCTGGCCTGGGTGATAGAGCAGGACTCCATCTCAAAAAAAAAAAAAAAAAAAAAAAGAAAAAGAAAAAGAAAAAAGAGAAAGAAAAGAAAAGGCCAGGTGTGGTGACTCATACCTGTAATCCCAGCACTTTGGGAGGCCCAAGCGGACAGATCACGAGGTCAGAAGATGGAGACCATCCTAACCAACATGGTGAAACCCGTCTCTACTAAAATACAAAAAAAAATCAGCTGGGCGTGGTGGCGTGTGCCTGTAGTGTCAGCTACTCAGGAGGCTGAGGCAGGAGAATGGTGTGAACCCGGGAGGCGGAGCTTGCAGTGAGCAGAGATCGCACCACTGCACTCCAGCCTGGGCGACAGAGCGAGACTCCGTCTCAAAAAAAAAAAAAAAAAAAGATATCAACTATAACTATAATAATGCCTTCTTAAAAAAAGCTCTAAGCCGGGCATGGTGGCTCACGCCTGTAATCCCAGCACTATGGGAGGCCAAGGCGGGTGGATCACAAGGTCAGGAAATCGAGACCATCCTAGCTAACATGGTGAAACCCCGTCTCTACTAAAAATACAAAAAATTAGCCAGGCGTGGTGGCGGGCACCTGTAGTCCCAGCTACTAGGGAGGCTGAGGCAGGAGAATGGTGTGAACCTGGGAGGCAGAGGTTGCAGTGAGCTGAGATTGCACCACTGCACTATAGCCCAGCCTGAGTGACAGAGTGAGACTCCGTCTCAAAAAAATAAAAAAATAAAAATAAAAATAAAGCTCTGAAGCAAATATGACAAAATGTTAACATCTGTCAATTCTGGTAATAGTTATATGGCTATTCTGTTATATTACTGCAGGTACTTTTAACATTTAACATATTCCCTAATAAAAATAAAAAACAAATTAAACTGTAAATACACAAAATAAAATTTTAGCCAGGCATGGTGGCTCACCTGTAATCCCAGCACTTTGGGAGGCCAAATCGGGCCCGAAGTCAGGAGTTCAAGACCAGCCTGGCCAACGTGGTGAAACCCCATCTCTACTAAAAACACAAAAATTAGCTGGGCTTGGTGGCAGGCGCCCGTAATTCCAGCTACTCAGGACGCTGAGGCAGAACTGCTTGAACCCAGGAAGCAGAGGTTGCAGTGAGCTAAGATTGTGTCATTGCACCCCAGCCTGGGTGACAAGAGTGAAACTTCGTCTCAAAAAAAAATTAAAGAAAACTCAAAAAGCACTTTTTTCATTGGGCATAGGTCTCATGATAGGCTTTCTGACAGGTAACAAGTTGGATACATAAATGAAAGCCCTGAAGGGTAAGTCCTACATATATGAAGCCCTCCTGTGAAGAATTTTGGAGTCAAATACTTAAGATTCATATCAATCAGGCTCCTTACAAACTGTGTGACCTTGGGGAAATCTGCAAACTTCCTAAGCCTATTTACCCATTTTTAAAAAGGGACTAACACTACCACCTACCTCAAACAGCTGTGGTGAAGCTTAACAAAATAGTCAATATTTAAGGGCTTGTCTACCTTTGTATATCCCTCACCTACAGCTCAAGAATAATTTCACTTTTGTACTTTTATATACATAAGCAAACTAAAAGACTTTGCTTTCCTAGTGTCCAAGGACAGACAACAAATCATTTTTGCCATCACAAGAAAGCAGAAAGTAAAGGTCACCTCATCTTCATCATCATCATCATCAATCATCACCATAATAGCAACATTTATTGAGTACTTACTATGTTCTAGATATCATTTCTAGGCTCTTTAAATGCATTAACTCAGTTGACAAGTCAGATAATATATTTTATATACGCTAGAAGAAGAGAAAAATAGGTACTTATTATAAGATTACGAACTCAGAGAAAAGAAAGTTTCTTCCAGGTGGAAAAAATTAGAAAAGACTGCCTGGAAATGGGAAACCTGGTAGGCAGATCTGAAGCATAAGTAAGGGGGGCGGGGCGGGGAGTCAAAGCAGCAAAAGGAACAGAAAATATCTTCCCAAAGCTGAATCACAGTAGACATGGAAGGCAATAAGAAACAGGATGAAAAGCCAGGACATGTAAGAAAAGTCTTTGAGTGCCCATTTAGGATTCAATAAACACCTATTCAGTACCATATTTTGCCATTGTGTTCTTTGCATTTTCATTAAAGACAGTAAAAAGCTGATGATGGGTTTTTGGCAACAAAGCAACTTGAAAACTGTGGTTCAGGAACATTTATCTGGCTGCTTTATGTAATATTCTATACAACTCCTCCTATTCTCCGCTATGGCTAATAACACCTCGTTTCTCAGTTCCACTCAGTCACCCAAACTACAAATATGAATTGTTTAAACTTGCCTCTCCCCATCACACTACTCATTCACAACCGGACCTCCTAAATCTTTCTCCACTCAACAACCTTCACTGTCACTGTCTTGCTTCAAGCACTAATCATTATTTCCTGAAAAAGTCTACATGACCTCCAAAATACATTCCTCGTTGCCACCTGCATAATCTCTCTAAAATACACATCATCTCATAAAGCTTGTTTTTGCCTGAAATTGTTTAATGACTTCCAACTTGCCTACAAGCTATATAGAATATCAGACGTGCCTCTCCAACCTGAAATTCTACAATCCCCTCTGCCAAACTATTACCAGCATACACAAAATAGTTTCTCATGCTTTTGTGACTATGTATGTTGCTGTTTCCTCCACCTAAAATGACCTCCCACGTTCATTCCAATTATTATTTTTTTTTGAGACAGAGTCTTGCTGTCGCTCAGCAGTCTGGAGTGCAGTGGCCGCCATCTCGGCTCACTCCAATACTCCTCCTGGGTCAAGCGATTCACCAGCCTCAGCCTGTAGCTGGGATTACAGGCATGCACCACCAGGCCCGGCTAATTTGTATATTTTTAGTAGAGACAGGGCTTCACCATGTTAGCCAGGCTGGCCTCAAACTCCTGACCTCAAGTGATCCACCCACCTCAGCCTCTCAAAGTGCTGGGATTGCAGGTGTGAGCCACCACGCCTGGCCCAATTATTCATTCTTCAAGATTCCGTTCAAGTATCATCTCTTGGCTGTCTTTAGTGTGTAGATTTGATGGGCCCTGAAATAGCCTAAATGACACAGATCACATACAAGGTATACCATTAACAACTCAGGACAGCTTTAAAATACCAAGTACACTGATTTTCCTATCCATTTAATCATTTTATTAAGAATCTCAGCAGGGTGCGGTGGCTCACACCTGTAACCTCAGCACTTTGGGAGGCCGAGGCTGGGGGATCACTTGAGGTGAGGAGTTGGAGACCAGCCTGGCCAATGTGGTGAAACTCCATCTCTACTAAAAATACAAAAATTAGCCGGGTGTGGTGGTACACGCTTGTAATCCCAGCTACTCGGGAGGCTGAGGCAGGAAAATCTCTTGAGCCTGGGAGGTGGAGGTTGCAGTGAGCCAAGATGGCGCCATTGCACTCCTGGGCAATAAGAGCTAAACTCCGTCTCAAAAAAGAAAATAAAAAGAATCTGGCTGGGCGCGATGGCTCACGCCTGTAATCCCAGCACTTTGGGAGGCCAAGGTGGGAGGATCACGGGGTCAGGAGTTCGAGACCAGCCTGACCAACATGGTGAAACCCCATCTCTACTAAAAATACAAAAATTAGCCGAGCATGGTTGCACATGCCTGTAATCCCAGCTACTCAGGAGGCTGAGGCAGAAGCACTTGAACCTGGGAGGTGGAGGCTGCAGTGAGCCGAGATCGTGCCACCACACTCCAGCCTAGGCGACAGAGCAAGACTCCGTGTCAAAAAAAAAAAAAAAAAAAAAAGAATCTGGGGAAAATTTCAAATTACCCAATGTCAATCAAGATTTTCCCCCTTCTTATGAAATTGAATAAAAACAAAAATGTGTGCGTGTATACATATATACATACTTTCTTTTTTTTTCCTTGAGACAAGAGTTTTGCTCTTGTTGCCCAGGCTGGAGTACAGTGGTGCAATCTCAACTCACTGCAATTTCTGCCTCCTGGGTTCAAGCAATTCTCCTGCCTCAGACTCCCAAGTAGCTGGGATCACAGGCATCTGCCACCACGCCCAGCTAATTTTTTTATTTTTAGTAGAGACGGGGTTTCACCATGTTAGCCAGGCTGGTCTCGAACTCCTGACCTCAGGTGATCTACCTGCCTCGGCCTCCCCAAGTGCTGGGATTACAGGCGTGAGCCACCACGCCTGGCCTGTATTTTGAAAAATACAAAAATTACCCAGCCGTGGTGGCGCGGGCCTGTAGACCCAGCTACTCAGGAGGCTGAGGCAAGAAGATTGCTTGAGCCCAGGATTTGCAGAGTTGTAGTTAGCCACCGCACTCCAGCCTGAGCAACAGAGCCAGACCCTGTCTCAAAAAAAAAAATCACTCTTTTGTCAAAATGTATTCACTGCACTCTGTTCTGAGATACTAGAAGTTGCTCTAGACAGAGAGGACAGCAGGAGTAGATTCACAAAGATCACAAAGTGGGGAGGGAGAAAGCATATATATATTAGAGTGTGAGCAAGGTGGGGCTTGATTAGAAATGAAACTTGGAGTGATCGAAGACCTCACAAACTGTGTTAAAGTATGTGGACCATAGGAAAGAGGGAGTCAGCACAGTATGGTGGCTGAAAGTCCCAACTGTGGAGCCTCGGTACCTGAGGTTCAACTTTCAGCTCTGCTACTTACAAAGCTGTTACAAGGGGCTCGCTAAATTCTCCTAGAATGTTGTGAGGAGTAAACATACTTGTAAGGCACTTAAAACAGTGCGTGGCATATTAGTAAGTGCTATGTAAATATTTGTTAAATAAATACAAACGGAGCCAAGGAAGGGTTCTTTTTAAGTAGGGAAGTATGATATGGTCAGATTGCATTTTAGATAGATGACTGGGGACTATGTAGCAGAAAGACGTTAACAGGACAAGACTGAATTTAGAGAGACTGTGAAATTAGTTGGGTAAGAGATTATGTGAACTATGATAGTAGTAGTAGTAATGTTAAGTATGGATAGAAGGGGACTAACTCAACAAATATCGAGGAGGTAAAATTGACAAGACAAGGTAATTGATTGGATATAGAGGAAGAAAGAAGAGTCAAGGTTGAGTCCCACGTGAAGTATTATTTCTGATGTTTTCAAAAGTAATATTCTAAGAACTTTGGATCTTAGATGTCTTCTGTGCTAGTGACATTTGATGTCTTGGGGTTGTATTATGATGCTTCCATAAAAATGCAAACTACAGGCCTGTTTAAACTCTCAAATTGATCGGCCCTCGCTGTTTTTTTTTTTTTTTTTTTTTTTCAGTAGGTGGAGATAATTTCTCTTTAAGGACATACCATTATGCAGAACACTTATTTAGCCCAAGTCAAAGAGCCAGAAAGCTTGAATAATGATTTTATTATGTGGGGTTTTTTTATCTTTATGTTGGGATTTGTGATGATAAAGACTATAGCATCATGGTAATACTGTAAAAATTTTTAAGTGCTGAACCATTAAAGACAAATTAAAATTTGTTAATTCTGTTACTTCCAATTTTTTCACTGTTCATTCATATATGATAAACTTTGATAACCAGAATATTTCATTACTTATTGATCCCTTTGACAAATCTTAGCTCATTTCTACATTTGTCAACTTTAAAAATATTTTTTCTTAGGCTGAGAGCAGTGGCTCATGCCTGTAATCCCAGCACATTGGGAGGTTAAGGTGAGCAGATGGCTTGAGGCAGTTTGCTTAGGCTAGGAGTTTGAGACTGGCCTGGGCAACATGGCAAGATCTCACCCTCTTACAGAAAATACAAAAATTAGGCAGGGCGCCGTGGTGCATGCCTGTAATCCCAGCACTTTGGGGCGCCGAGGCAAGAAGATCACCTGAGGTCAGGAGTTCAAGGCCTGCCTGGCCAACATGGTGATACTCCATCTCTACTAAAAATAGAAAAATTAGCCAGGTGTGGTGGCAGGCACCTGTAATCTCAGCTACTCGGGAGGCTGAGGCAGGAGAATTGCTTGAATCCAGGAGGCAGAGGTTGAAGTAAGCCAAGATCACGCCATTGCACTCCAGCCTGGGCAACAAGACTGTGAGACTCCATCTCAAAAAACAAAAAACAAAAAACAAAAATTAGCCAGGTGTGGCTGGGCACGGTGGCTCACACCTGTACTCCCAGCACTTTGGGAGGCCAAGGTGGGCAGATCACGAGGTCAGGAGTTCGAGACCAGCCTGGCCAACAGAGACCCCATCTCTATTAAAAATACAAAAAACTTCGCTGGGCATGGTGGCAGATGCCTGTAATCCCAGCTACCAGGGAGGCTGAGACAGGAGAATTGCTTCAACCTGAGGGGCAGAGGTTGCAGTGAGCCAAGATCGCACCATTGCATTCCAGGCTGGGTGACAAGAACGAGACTCAGTCTCGAAAAATAAATAAATAAATAAATAAATAAATAAATAATAAATAAACATTCATATATGAGTTTAGTCAACAGCTTATTTCATTTTCTCTGACAATGCTAAATGTATAGCCTTTCCTCATCCATAAAAAATTAACCAAGGCCAGGCGTGGTAGCTCATGCCTGTAATCCTAGCACTTTCGCACACCGAAGTGGGCAGATCACCTGAGGTCAGGAGTTCGAGATCAGCCTGGCCAATATGGCGAAACCCCGTCTCTACTAAAAATAAAAAATTAGCCAGGCTGGTGGCACATGCCTGTAATTCCAGCTATTACTAGGGAGGCTGAGGCAGGAGAATCGCTTGAACCCAGGAGGCAGAGGTTGCAGTGAGCCGAGATCACGCCACCGTACTACAGTCTGGGCAACACAGCGAGACTCTGTCTCAAAAAGAAAAAGAAAAGTTAACCAAAATACTAAATAATCAAAACATCTGACTCATTTATCTCCACCTTCTTTATTTTGTAGTTAGCATATTTTTTATAAAATAAAAATATGAAAAGAAATAGATAAAACACTAGTATATCATAAAACATATTCTTTTTTTTTTTTTTTTTTTTTGAGATAGAGTTTCACTCTTGTTGCCCAGGCTGGAGCGCAATGGCATGATCTCGGTTCACTGCAACCTCCACCTCCCGGGTTCAAGCAATTCTCCTGTCTCAGCCTCCCAAGTAGCTGGGATTACAGGCACCCACCACCACACCTGGCTAATTTTTGTATTTTTAGTAGAGACAGGGTTTCACCACATTGGCCAGGCTGGTCTGGAACTCCTGATCACCTTCTGCCCGCCTTGGCCTCCCAAAGTCCTGGGATTACAGGCATGAGCCACCTCACCCAACCCATAAAACATACTCTTCTATCTTTACCTTAGATTAAAAATGGATTGGGCTGGCTGTGGTGGCTCACACCTGTAATCCCAGCACTTTGGGAGGCCAACTCCGGTGGATCACTTGAGGCCAGGAGTTCTTTAGTAAAAATATAAAAATTAGCCGTCCATGGTGGTATGTGCCTGTGGGTCCCAGCTACTCGGGAGACTGAGGCAGGAGAATTGTTTGAACCCAGGAGGTGGAGGTTGCAGTGAACTGAGATCGAGACACTGCACTCCAGCCTGGGTGATGGAGTGAGACTCTTACCTCAAAAAAAAAAAAAAAAAAAAAAAAGGTTAAAAATGGATTAATCCACACTGTAAAATTTTAATAAACATATAACTTTCTACAATGCTTTCAAAAATTAAATTTCTTAAAATGTTCAAAGATTCTTAATTTTACTTTTGTAAAAAGTCTCAGAAAATTTCTTGATGGCCTCAGTTAACTGTCAATTCTTGTCAACATAAGAGCCCCAAAAGCAGATAATCAAAATGTATAGGCAATTTGTCCAGTTGAGTTAATTCACTTTTTATACTTAGGAATTCTGTCAAAGTGTAACCCTGTTCCCTCAGAGAACATAAAATCTCTGTATAGGAAATGCAGCCACTCTTTCCTTCATCACCTTCTCTTGAGATCACTGGAGTCAACTATTACAAAGATCTTTGGGATAGCACATTTCCTTTCACATAACCCTTCATTCAGTCAAATGCAACTAGTACTTATTTACTTATTAATACTATCTGTAAAGCAGTATTAGGCATTTTTTGGGAGAAGCTACTCAAATGCCAAAAGCCTTATGCATGCAAAGCAGTCAACAATACAAGACCGTATGTTAACAAATGCCAATTTAAATGATGCAGGCAATAAATGCCACCAACTTTCACCATTTAACAAAGATTAAGGAGTCCAATCGTTATAGAAAGAACGAATGTGTGATTTTACAAAGCAGTACCCAAGAGTTCTGTGACTGCAATATTTACCTTATTCTAGTCACTAACCTAACATTCGACAGGAAAAGAAATTCTCTGGATTTCAGTTCTCTCATCCATAAAAATATCAATCTACCTCAAAAAGTAGCTGGCAGAAGAACAAATGAAAATGAGTACCAAGCTCAATATTTAGAAAGTTCTAGAGAAACGTTTATGACAATGTTAAATGACAATAGAGAGTACCGTTCCAGAAGTATCCTTGACAAATGCAGATTAGTCCTATCTAGGTAAGTTTCAACAAGAAGCCACCATCTTTTAAAAAGAAAACAAGAAATAAAATAATAAGTGCTTATGATGCCTGCCACCAATGACTATAAAGCATTTCACAAATATCAATTAAATTCTATAGCTGCCATGCCAAGGTTAAAAATTACATATGTAACAGAAGTCAAACTAAGGTTCCATTTCAATGACTAGCCAAAAAGTGCCATACCAAACCAGCAACAAAGAAGAATCCAAAAAGCCTTCACTGCAGTTAACTGTTACGCTTACATAATACAGCATCTTTCTTCATGAAATACAGATTTCTCAAAATGTTTGACCTTCAATGAGGAGGATTCGATTTACAGCTAAGCATCTTCTGGAGAACGGTAGGTCTGTCTTTTTTTCAGAACTCGTATTGTATACCATTAGTTTTATTTTAAATAGAGCAACTTTCTAAGTAAAAAAAAAAGTAACAGTTGTATTGTAGATGACATAATAAAAACAGTGGCAAAGAATTTCCACTTCAAAACTTAACTATTTCCCTCTTTCCAAAGCACATAAAAATAAGTTACCTGTCATAATGAAATATTTTCATTAACAGGGACTTAGAGGCAAGTAAAATATATTTTAGGACCACAAGCAGAAATGGCCAGCTTCAAGTCCCTTTGGCAAAAGAGCACATGACTCACTGCTTTAGAACTCAATGGGAAGATACTGAAAACTCACTCTGCCCTAATATTTTGCTTTGGGTTTTTTAAGACATCTTCATCTTATTTTTATTTATTTATTTATTTTTTGAGACGGAGTTTCGCTCTTGTTGCCCACACTGGAGCATAATGGTGCGATCTCAGCTCATGGCAACCTTCGCCTCGCGGGTTCAAGCAATTCTCCTGCCTCAGTCTCCCCAGTAGCTGGAACTACAGGTGTGCGCCACCACGCCCGGCTAATTTTTTTTGTATTTTTAGTAGAGACGGGGTTTCACCATGTTGGCCATGCTGGTCTTGAACTCCTGACCTCAGGTGATCCACCCGCCTCGGCCTCCCAAAGTTCTGGGATTATAACTGTGAGCCACCGTGTCTGGCCAGACATCTTCATCTTAATGTTGACAATTTCTATAGCATCCATGGCTTATGTACAAAGATGACAAATTATGAATAACATGAACCACATGTAAACAAGAGGGTCTTATTTTTGCTGGATACTTAAAATATAAGCCATAAAGTCTCACATACGCAGACAGACACACACACACAAACACACACACACACACACACTTTCTCTCTGTTACTTAGTATACAACTGAGAAACATTTATATTATTTTTAAAAAATAAAAAATAGGGAAGGGCGTGGTGGCTCACACCTGTAATCCCAGAACTTTGGGAGGCAGAGGCGGGCAGATCACGAGGTCAGGAGTTCCAGACCAACCTGGCCAACATGGTAAAACCCCATCTCTACTAAAAATACAAAAATTAGCCAGGTGTAGTGGCAGGCACCTGTAATCCCAACTACTCGAGAGGCTGAGGCAGGAGAATCGCTTGAATGCAGAAGGCAGAGGTTGCAGTGGGCTGAGATTACCCCACCGCACTCCAGCCTGGGCAACAGAGCAAGACTTCACCTCAAAAAAAAGACACGAATGTTCTAGCTAGAAAACCATAAATTATGATTCTGATTTTTCCTTCCCAGAAACATCTCAAAATCTCTTTACACTACAGATATTTTATCTGGAAAAACAGGTAACAAAAAATTGTACTAAAAAATTCCTTCCAATCTCATTAAGAGTTGTATACAGAACTATGAATAATTTTAAAAATTAATCTCCAAATTAAGCATAAGATTCTCCAACATGTATCAAGAAACACTACATACACTTAGAACTAAAGCTCTTCTACTTAAGTCAAATTATCTTAAGCTCCTGATTAACAATCTACTGAAAAATCACCACTCAGTGTGTGGGGTTTTGTTTGTTTTTGACAGAGTCTTGCTCTGTCGCCCAGGCTGGACAACAGTGGCGCGATCTAGGCTCACTGCAACCTCCGCCTCCCGGGTTCAATCTATTCTCCTGTCTCAGCCTCCCCAGCAGCTAGGATTACAGGCGCATGGCACAACACCTGGCTAATTTTTTTGTATTTTTAGTAGAGACGGGGTTTCACCATATTGGTCAGTCTGGTCTCGAACTCCTGACCTCAGGTGATCCACCTGTCTCGGCCTCCCAAAGTGCTGAGATTACAGGCGTGAGCCACTGCACCTGGACCTTAGTGTGCTTTGATACCTACAAACAGCAGGAATAGGGATATGTCAGACACATAACACAGGGAACTATCATTCCCAACCTTACTCATTTCCTCACCATATTAACCCTTCTACTTTCTAATCATGTTACAAAGAACAAAAGTGTAAAAATATATCATACACTGACATGCATTCATAAGGCTAATCAAAGTCACATTTACCACCTATATGTGAAATTCTTTTGAAGATGTCTACTCATGTGAATGCTTGATACAAGGCATTAAAATGACCTACCCTATCTTATGGCAGTATCTCACAAAAACGTCCCTGTACAAGGAGCAACACAAGAGAAAAGGTCTGAAGGGGCTTTCATGCAAATTATCTTATCCTTTTTTTCCCCACCTTTTATGTTCACTATTTTAAAATCTCAAATAGATTTACTGCTTTAAGTAAAAGAAAACAATTGTAGTATTCTTCTTAGATTTTTGCAGTATTCCTGTATCTCCTATTTCTTGCCAAATATTTCTGACATTAATTTATACTTATATGACTAGAACAATAAAAAGCATTAACAAGAGTGTAGATATATGTGTGTGTGTATCTTTATATATTAATATATATACACACACACAGGGACAAATAAGGAGACAATAAGTGTCTATTTTAAAGCAGGGACATTGCTTTTTATTCCAATCATTCAATGCCCATCATGCAAAAAAGGTGGAAAACGTCAGATTTTAAGACTTAACGACAGAGAAATGACTTAGTTGTAGCAACCATTCATATCAAATAACCTTACAAAACATAAGCAAGAGAAAGACGCCGTGAAAGGGCAATACAGCATTTCACAGCTTCTGCTCCCTTACTCCACCCAGTCTTCTCGGCTGAATGGCTGTTCACGGCATCCACAAATATTAGCCCATTTTTTTAAAAAAGGATGTGTGGGGAGGTACCAGCGTAGGGCTTGCTCCATCAAAATCAAGATATACAGAAATACTTCATGTGAAAAATTGGGTTCCTTTCTGATTTTAAAAAATATATACCAGCCTTCAATTTCTTTTAGGAGATTCCCCCCTTCTAAGCAATCCAAACAATGATCATTAATGAACACGAAAGAAATCACCCTAAATACAGATTACTCTTCTGCCTTATTAAAAACTGCAATTTGCAACCGCCAATTATTTTGTGAAACTGTGTCCTAAAAGACACCCATTAGAGATTAAAACCTAGCTAATGCCTTAAAACCAAATCAGAATTTTTTAAGTAAAAGCTTTTACTACACATTCAACATCACTATGACACAGTCAACAGGAAATTTTCCTGATTATGAGACTGGACCCCGCAGCAATCAAGCCCTGCTGCAGCAAAAAAAAAAAAAAAAAAAAAAAAGCAAACACTCCTGAGGCAAAAAGGGAGGGATGACATTACTGGTATGAAAGGCCCAAGCACTGTCTCCTCCGCCCTAGCCTCGAAAAGAAATTCACATAAAATAACCCACCCCCCTCACAAAAACAGAATTGCCAAAAATGGCACAAATTTTTTGTTTGGCCTTTAAAACCTTATGAATCTCAAAGACTGTGTGCTTAAAGGAGAGATGGGAATAACAGTAATATCTCTATTTGTCCAGACTGCCACTTAAGGAAAGAGGGAGGGGGAACCTTGGCATGACATCGCCCATTGAGAACCAGACCACAAATCTGGTCCTCCTCTTCAAAGGCGTATTTTCTTAACCAAAAGACTGATATAAATTGGGCCCAAACCCCAAAAGAAAATTTCCTGCCCTCTTCTCAAGGAGTTTCTTGCTAAGTCACTGAAGAAAGGCAGCATAACATGTAAAGCTATGGTACCTTGCTCTCTCCTACTAAATACTGAAAACCTCTTCCCCTCTACTGTTACGTTTAGAGGTGCAGAGTCAAAATGTGTCGACCACCTCAAAGGCATTTTCTCATGTGGGAGGCTAAAGAGGGTAAATATGCAGAGGCACTGCGTTTCCCAAAGGGGCAGGGAGATGAGATTAGATGAAGGGGAATGGCAGGGAGCCTCGAAGCTGAATGTTAACAGCATCAAAAGGCAACTCCCCATCGAGGAGCCGGTGGCAGAAAGAAAATCCTGCCAGATTCGGTGGGTGGATGCTGCGGATTGCTCGGTGGGCCGGGCTGCCTCTCCTCGGCGGGTGCTGAGGCCGGACCGCCGCACTGGGGGCCAGGGAGATGGTGGGCCACCCTCCGCTGGTCAACCCCATCTTAAGGACCAGTCGGGGACGGAATGCCTGGAAGGCCCTATGGGTGCCCCGGCGGCGCGGGGCTGAGCCGGTCCCCGAGCCGACAACTGAGGGTGGGGTGGGGACTGCGGTGCTCGTCTCCGCGGCCGGGGAGAGGAGGGCCGAGCCCTTTCCCCAAGATCAGAGAGCTACCTGGTCCCCACGCCCTTCCTACCCAAGAATACTTTTCTTGCTAAGTCACCGAGGGAGGAAGGCGATCCCTTCTTGGGGAGGGCCGCGGCGGGGGGGCCGCAGCGGCGCCGGCAGCCCCCAAAGCCGGGCCCGGGAGGAGAGGAGCGAGGGCAGCGCCCTCCCCGGACAGTCCCCCTCCTCCGGGTCTCTCACTCAACGGCCGTCGCGGCCGCCATTTTGAGAGCGAGGAGAGAAGAAGAAGGAGGAGGCGGCGGCGGCGGCAGGGGGAGGGGAGAATGGGAGGGAGGGGACCGGCGCAGCCACATCGTCAGGCCGCCGGGTCCGGCCTGCAGCCGCCCGGGCGCGGTGGAGGAGACAGAGGGGAGGGCGCAGACCCGCGCCGCCTTACCGGAGCGCTGCACCGCCGCCTCCGCAGGGCCTCTTCCGTCCTTCACTCCCATCCACCGGCGGGGGAGGGGGAGGGAGAGGGGAGGGAGGAAGGAGGGAGGGAGGGAAGGAGGGGGGGGAGGATGGCGCGCTGGGCCCGGGCCCGGGGAGGGGGAGGGGAGGGGAGCGGGCGGGCTCCTCAGCCGTTCCGGGGCTCGAGCCCAAGGTCGGCGCTCGCGGTTTCTCTCGCTCGCGCCCGAGCGCTCCCCTCCTTCTCCTTCTCGCTCCCTAGACCCCCGGGTCGCTGCTCCTCCGCTCGCTCACTAGCTCTCCCGGCCGCCGGACTCCGCCGCCGCCCCGCCGCTCCAGCTCCGTCTGTCACAGGAGCTGCCCCAACGCCCTGACGTCACCGCGCCGCCGCCGCCGCCGCCGCCGCCCCAGACCCGCCAGGAAGAGGGAGGGGCGGGCGCCGGGAGCGGAGGAGGGGCTGCGGCGCATGCGCCGGGCTGTGCCGGACCGGGGCCGCGCTGCCTTCTAGCGGGCGGGCGGCTCCGCGGTGCCCCCGGGCCGGCGGGCGAGTCTGCGCGCGAGGTGCTGCTTCTCACGCTCCGCACGCTTCCGTAACCTTGGGAGAGGCTCCTTTTTCCCAGCCCCTCGTCTGACTTGTGGCCCCTTCTGAACTCTGGCTCTGCTCACCTCGCTGTCCTGCTTTTGCGCTCATGCGGCTGACCGCGGGGACCCGTTGGCACCGTGTGTGGCGGGCCCCGGGAGGCGCGAGAGGCAGCGGGGCCCGGCCACCTACCGCCCCTTTCTGCCTCCGGCCTCCGAGATGATTTCCCAGTTTTGGGGGGAATGAGGGAGGGGAGTAGGTTGGCTGGCTTGGGAGGAGAAGCTGTTGAGGTTAAAAGGCAGATGGAATGCTGTCATTGTCTTGATCTGTATTATAGATTCTTAATTGGGAGGACTCGCTTTTGGATGTGATTCAGCTATTCTTCTCCTTAGTCACACACAGACATCAGAGTCTCTCCAGGTCTCGAAACGGATGCCCAAAGAAAGGCCTGGAACTGTATCTCTATAAGAGATATCTGTGTGTGTTTGCTAAATTATGGATTGAAATATTGATGACAGAGTCGTCTTGGGGATTTGTAGTTAATTTATTCCACACAGAGACCTATGATTTTTTTTTCTTTTCCTTTTTTTTTTTTTTTTTTTGAGACGGAGTCTCGCTCTGTCCCCCAGGCTGGAGTGCAGTGGCGCGATCTCGGCTCACTGCAACCTCCGCCTCCCGAGTTCAAGCGATTCTCTGCATCAGCCTCCCGAGTAGCTGAGAGTACAGGCACTTGCCACCACGCCCAGCTAGTTTTTGTTTGTTTGTTTGTTTGTTTTTTGAGACGGAGTCTCGCTTTGTCGCCCAGGCTGGAGTGCAGTGGTGCGATCTCCACTCACTGCAGGCTCCGCCTCCCGGGTTCACGCCATTCTCCTGCCTCAGCCTCCCGAGTAGCTGGGACCACAGGCGCCCGCCACCACGCCCGGCTAATTTTTTTGGTATTTTTAGTAGAGACGGGGTTTCACCACGTTGGCCAGGATGGTTTCGATCCCTTGACCTAGTGATCCGCCCGCCTCTGCCTCCCAAAATGCTGGGATTACAGGCGTGAGCCACCGTGCCCGGCCGACCCTCGATTTTTAAAAAGCGAGATTTGGGGTTCTGAATAATTCAATATGGGCTATTATTTTAATAACAGGTTTAAATGAGATTATCTTATCATTAATTTGTATTGTGCAAGGAAGCTTTTTTCTTGAAACAGGCTTAAGCTTATGTGTACTGATTTTATTGCATCGCTTTATGTAGGTAAATATGCAATAAAATATATATATACTGCATTTGAGAAACAGCAGAGTTAACAAAAGAGACAACTTAGGTGTAAATCCTGGACCCCGCACTTGCCAGAAGCGTGACCTGGTGCAAATTACCATATCTCTCTTTGGCCTCAGTTTCTCAATAAAAGACACCTAATAACTAACCTGGCTTTTGTGAGAATTAGAGAGGAGATGCAGCCTGTGCAAAGTATCTCAGTTTCGTTTTCGTGGGGACTCATAGGTAACTCATGTAAACATTACTGTTGCTTGATACCAAAACAAGTTTCCTTTGATCAAGAAAGGTTATCTCTGCCAGGCACAGGTTGCTAACCCCTGTAATCCCAGCAATTTGGGAGGCCAAGGCAGGGATGGGGAGGTTGGGAGGGGGGCCGTGGATCACCTGGGCCAAGGAGTTGGAGACCAGCAGGTGCAACATAGTGAAACCTCATCTCTACAAAAAAATTTAAAAAATTAGCTAAGTGTGGTGGCACATGCCTGTAGTCCCAGCTACTGGGGAGGATGAGATGGGAGGATTGCTCAAGCCCTGGAGATCCAGACCAGCCAGAGCAACAAAGCAAGATCTCATCTCTAAAAACAAAAAAGAAAAGAAAAACAGCCGGGCGCTGGGGCTCACGCCTGCAATCCCAACACTTTGGGAGGCCCAGACAGGTGGATCACTTGAGGTCAGGATTTTGAGACCGGCCTGGTCAACATGGTGAAATGCCATCTCTACTAAAAATACAAAAATTAGCCGGGCATAGTGGTGTGTGCCTGTAATCCCAGCTACTTTCGGGACTGAGGCATGAGAATCGCTTGAAGCCGGTAGGCGGAGGTTGCAGTGAGCCAAGATCATGCCACTGCACTCCAGCCTAGGTAACAAAGCCAGAGTCTGTCTCAAAAAAACAAACAAAAACAAAAACTTTTAATTAGCTGGGCGTGGCGGCGCATGCCTGGGGTCCTAGCTATTCAGGAGGCAGAGGCAGACGGATCACTTGAGCCCAGGAGGTCCAGGCTGCAGTGAATCATGGTCATGCTACTGCACTGTATCCTGGGCAGATTGGACCCCCATCTCTAAAAATAGGCTGGGATCAGTCGTTCAAGCCTGTAATCCCAGCACTTTGGGGTGCCAAGGTGGGAGAATCGCTTGAGCCCAGGAGTCCGAGACCAGCGTGGGCAACACAGGGAAACCCCGTCTCTATGGAAAAATAGAGAAATTAGCCAGATGTGGTGGTTCCTGCCTGTGGTTCCACCCATTGGGAGGCTGAGATGGGAGGATCATTTGAGCCCAGGAGGTGGAGGCTGCAGTGAACCGAGATCACACCTCTGCACTCCAGCCTGGGTGACAGAGCAAGACCCTGTCTCAAAATAAAGTTAAATTAAATTAAATAAGTAAAATGAGTAAAAAAAAGAAAGATTGTCTCTATTCCCGTAAGTGTTCAAAGGGAACATGAGCCAATTGCCGAAGGCCTTGGGTTTTTGCCTTATGAAGATTTGCCAGAGACGAATCAAATTGTCTTAGAAAGTCTTGTCCAGTTTTACATTTCTGGGATTTTCAGATAAGAACAATAAAATGAGGCATAGAGCTTTGGTCTGTGCTACTGCTTGGGTTCAATAACAGTCAATAAACATACAATAAATTAGCATCCCTTTGTTCTAAGAATCCACCCTCCCTTCATTTTTACCTTTTAAAATATTTATTATGGTCTGATATCATGCTACTTAATATTTAATTAGCTGAGTAAATCAGTTCTTTATTTTTTAAACGAATGCTCTAAAAGTAAATAAAATTGCCCAGAAATAAATCAGAAACACTTTTATAAACACTGACTTCATACAAATAGGTAGCAGCACTAACTCCTATAAACCTTGAGCTCACAGACTCATATTTAGAAAAATTTAAAATCTATATGATGTAATTATGCACTAAATTTATATCAAATTTTATTTCTATAGCAGTCCTTCAAAAAACAATAAACTCCCTTTGGGGAAAGGTATAAAACTTTCTCCCTGGATTATGATTTTTCTGAACAGAAAACTGTTACGTGCTTACCTTGATGTGAAGTGATGTGTTACGGTTCTATGCACTTTCCCTTCAGTTAGTTGCGAGGATGATAGATGTATCTTTTTTTTTTTTTTGAGATGGAGTCTCGCTCTGTCGCCCAGGCTGGAGTGCAATGGCATGATCTCGGCTCACTGCAACCTCTGCCCCCCAGGTTCAAGCAATTCTCCTGTCTCAGCCTCCCTGGTAGCTGGGATTACATGTGTGTGCCATCAGGCCCGGCTAATATTTTTTTGTATTTGAGTAGAGACAGGGTTTCACCATGTTGCCCAGGCTGGTCTCGAACTCCTGAGCTCAAGCAATCCACCCGCCTCGGCCTCCCAAAGTGCTAGGATTACAGGCGTGAGCCACCGCGCCCGGCCCGATAGATCTATCTTAGTAAACACTTGTCTATTGAAAATGTAGAATTAGGACATCTGTGCTATCAATCAGAATTTGTAAGGACTTATACAGAACTTACTATATCCATCCAGGAAACATTTAATAATGGACATTTTAGATGACGTTTCTTGAAAAAAATTAAGTATAAACATCCATTTTACTTATCACAATCCACGAATCTCCCCGTTTATTTTAATTGCAGATCTTAATTTTTCCAGTAGACATTTTCAAAATGGAAACATAAACATTTATTTATTTATTTATTGAGACGGAGTCTCACTGTGTCACCCAGCCTGGAGTGCAATGGCACAATCTCAGCTCACTGCAACCTCCGCCTCCCGGGTTGAAGCGATTCTCCTGCCTCAGCCTCCTGAGAAGCTGAGATTACAAGCGCCCGCCACCATGCCCAGCTAAGTTTTGTGTTTTTAGTAGACATGGGGTTTCACCATGTTGGCCAGGCTGGTCTTGAACTCCTGACCTCAGGTGATCTGCCCACCTCAGCCTCCCAAAGTGCTGGGATTACAGGCGTGAGCCACCACGTCCAACCTGGAAACATTTATTTCAATTGCTGCAGTAAAATTACTGTCAGTTTAAACAATTCTGCAAAGAAGCTAACTGGAAGAAACACTCCAAAAATGCTTCTGTTGGGAAAAGGACAAAAAGTCTTCTAAAGGTATCTCCAGAGCAAAAGTCTATTTATGATAAGCGCAAATGTTAAAGTGTTGTTTTGAGAGATAAACTGTCCTCTATAATTTATAGGCAAATACACATTGTTATGTGTGCAAATTTGATAGAAAGCGATTAGCAAATTGTGAGAAGGAAACTTTTGGGCATACAAGTTATATGAATCAAAGTCCCATTTAAAGGAGAATCACAACCCACCTGTCATGCGACTCACTCTGGGAGATTTTAGCTGGTTATTGTGTGTACCTGCATTTCCCCAAGGCATGGATATATCAGTGAGGGCAAGTCCAACTAGACCCTCCTTCCTCATCTCAACATCATGACATCCACCTGTGTCATGGACACTGGGAGTCCATAAAAACAAATTAAAGGTTAGTAACAGAGTGAAACTCAGCCTAGACATAGAAGGAATATTTAAAAGCAGCACTTGCCGGGTGTGGTGGCTCATGCCTGTAATCCCAGCACTTCGGGAGGCTGAGGCAGGTGGATCACCTGAGACCAGGAGTTCGAGATCAGCCTGGCCAATGTGGCAAAACCCATCTCTACTAAAAATACAAAAAAGAAGTTACCCAGGTGTGGTAGCCCGAGCCTGTAGTTCCAGCTACTCAGGAGGCTGAGGCAGGAGAATCGCTTGAACCTGGGAGGTAGAGGTTGAGGTGAGCTGAGATCGCTCCACTTCACTCCAGCCTGGGTGATAGAGCGAAACTCAGTCTCAAAAAAATAAAATTAATAAAATTAAATATATATATATACAGACATGATCCTTAGAAACATATATATGTGTGTATATATATGTTTCTAAGGATGTCTGTATATATATACACATATACATGTTTCTAAGGATCATGTATGTGTATATATATATACACATATATACATATACATATATGTGTATATATGTACGTATGTATGTATACGTATATACGTGTATATATATTTCTAAGAATCATGTATATATACATATATATGTGTGTGTGTATATACATATATATATGTATGTTTCTAAGGGTCATGTCCGCAAGTCAGGATTCCTGATCCAGAGACAATGGCCCTGATGACATGGAGCCTGAAGGTGTCCTGGAGAGTACCTGGAATGAGACTGTAGACAGCTTTGATGACATGAACCTCTTGGAGTCCCTTCTCCGTGGCATCTATGCCTATGGTTTTGAGAAGCCCTCTGCCATCCAGCAGCGAGCCATTCTACCTTGTATCAAGGGTTATGTTGTGATCACTTAAGCCCGATCTGGGACTAGGAAAATGGCCACATTTGCCATATCGATTCTGCAACAGATTGAATTAGATCTAAAGGCCACCCAGGCTTGGGTTCTAGCACCCACTCGGGAATTGGCTCAGCAGCTACAGAAGGTGGTCTTGGCACTAGGAGACTGCATGGGTGCCTCCTGTCACGCCTGTACTGGGGGCACCCACATGCGTGCTGAGGTGCAGAAACTGCAGATGGAAGCTCCTCATATCATTGGGGGTACCCCTGGCCGTGTGTTTGATAGGCTTAACCAGAGATACCTGTCTCCCAAATACATCAAGATATTTGTACTGGACGAAGCTGACAAAATGTTAAGCTGTGGATTCAGGGACCAGATCTATGACCAAAAGCTCAACAACATCCAGTTTGCTGTCAGCTACAACGCCTTCTGATGTGCTTGAGGTGACCAAGAAATTCATGAGGGACCCCATTCAGAGTCTTGTTGAGAAGGAAGAGTTGACCTGGAGAGTATCCGCCGATTCTACATCAACGTGGAATGAGAGGAGGGGAAGCGGGACACCCTGTGTGACTTGATGAAACCCTGACCGTCACTCAGGCAAGTGTCTTCAACAACACCCGAAGGAAGGTGGACTGGCTCCCCGAGAAGTTGCATGCTTGAGATTTCACTGTCTCTGCCATGCATGGAGATAAGGGTCAAGAGGAACAAGATGTGATCATGAGGGAGTTTTTGTTTTGTTTTGTTTGTTTGTTTGTTTTTGAGATGGAGTTTTACTCTTGTTGCCCAGGCTGGAGTGCAATGGCGTGATCTCAGCTCACCACAACCTCTGCCTCCCAGATTCAAGTGATTCTCCTGCCTCAGCCTCCTGAGTAGCTGGGATTACAGGCATGCGCCACCATGCCCGGCTAATTTTGTACTTTTAGTAGAGATGGGGTTTCTCCATGTTGGTCAGGCTGGTCTCGAACTCCTGACCTCAGGTGATCTGCCCGCCTCAGCCTCCCAAAGTGCTGGGATTAGAGGTGTGAGCCACCACACCAGGCCAGGTAAAATAAACTTTCTGTCGCTTTCTGCTAGTTTTATTTAACTAGTGGAGTAAAAGATTAATTCTTACCTAGAAGGCTTAAAGGAGGTTTTATGAAGGAGTGATTTAAAGTAGGACTTTACAGGCATAAGCCACCACATCTGGCCAAAGGTGTAACTGTTAAAGTCAGTAGCAATGGCCAGGCTCAGTGGCTCATGCCTGTAATCCCAGCACTTTGGGAGGTCAAGGCGGGAGGATCATCTCAGGTCAGGAGTTCGAGACCAGCCTCGCCAACATGGTGAAACCCCGTCTCTACTAAAAATACAAAAATTAGCCAGGCGTGGTAGCATGTGCCTGTAATCCCAGCTACTTGAGAGACTGAGGCAGGAGAATCGCTGGAACCCGGGAGGCAGAGGCTGCAGTGAGCTGAGATTGAGCCACTAGACCCCAGCCTGGGTGACAAAGCAAGACTCCATCTCAAAAAAAAAAAAAAAAAAAAAGGCCAGGCACAGTGGCTCATGCCTGATGCCAGCACTTTGGGAGGCTGAGGTGGGAGGATCATAAGGTCAGGAGTTCAAGGCCAGCCTGGCCAACATGATGAAACCCCATCTCTACTAAAGATAAAAAAAAAAAAATTAGCCAGGCATGGTGGCCTGCGCCTGTAATCCCAGCTACTCGGGAGGCTGAGACAGGAGAATTGCTTGAACCTGGGAGGTCGAGTTTGCAGTGAGCCGAGATCTTGCCATTGCACCCCAGCCTGGGCGACAGGGCAAGACTTGGTCTCAAAAATAAAAATAAAAATAAAATAAAGTCAGGAGCAAGACAAGGATGTCATCTATTACTATTCATAGTAACAACTGCTCTCAAAATTCTAATCTAATGCAATAAGATAAGAAAAAAAATGACATAATTGGAAAGGAAGAGACACATTACTTTCTTCTTTTTTAGAGGAATAAATATTCATAAAAAGTTAAAATGGCTGGGCGCGGTGGCTCACACCTGTAATCCCAACATTTTGGGAGGCTGAGGCAGGTGGATCACGAGGTCAGGAGTTTGAGACTAGCCTGACCAACATGGTGAAACGCCGTCTCTACTAAAGACACAAAAAAGTAGCCAGGTGTGGTGGTGCATGCCTGTAATCCCAGCTACTCTGGAGGCTGAGGATATCCAGGAGAATCGCTTGAATCCAGGAGGCAGAGGTTGCAGTGAGCCGAGACCTCTGCCTGGGCGACAGAGCAAGACTCCGTCTCAAAAAAAAATAAAGAAAAAAAGTTAAAACAACATATAAAGTAAAAAGTAAACATTCCTGTTATTCTATCTATTTCATTTCTCAGAGGTAATCACCTTCAACAGTTCAATGTGTCTTTTTCAGACACTTTTCTATGCATATTTAGGCATATATATTTCTGAGTGTATATACATGGATTTCGAAAAATCAAACTGGGATCATAAAATACTATTATCCTGCAACATACTTTATCAACTTAACAAAATCACATGGACCAATTTCCAGTTTGGTACTACAGATCTACCTTATTCTCTTTAATGGCTGCACGGTATTTCATAGTATTAGCTACTGTAATTTATTTAACCATTTCTTTTCTTTTTTTTTTTTTTTGAGACAGAGTCTTACTCTGTCACCCAGGCTGGAGTGCAGTGGTGCGATCTCGGCTCCCTGCAAGCTCCACCTCCCGGGTTCACGCCATTCTCCTGCCTCAGCCTCCCGAGTAGCTGGGACTACAAGCACCTGCCACCACGCCTGGCTAACTTTTTTTTTTGTATTTTTAGTAGAGACGGGGTTTCACCGTGTTAGCCGGGATGGTCTCGATCTCCTAACCTCGTGATCCACCTGCCTCGGTATCCCAAAGTGCTGGGATTACAGGTGTGAGCCACCGTGCCCTGCTTTTTTTTTTTTTTGGAGACAGAATCTTGCTCTGCTGCCCAGGCTGGAGCGCAGTAGTGCGATCTTGGCTCACTGCAACCTCTGCTTCCCAGGTTCAAGCTATTCTCCTGCCTCAGCCTCTTCCTGAGTAGCTGGGACTACAGGCACGTGCCACCTCACCTGGCTATTTGTTTTGTTTTTGTTTGTTTGTTTTTATTTTGTTAGTAGAGACGGGGTTTCACCATGTTGGCCAGGCTGGTCTCGAACTCCTGAGGTCAAGTAATCTGCCACCTCAGCTTCCCAATATGCTGGGATTATAGGCGTGAGCCACCATGCCTGGCCTATTTAACCATTTCTTACTGATGAGTTATTTTATTTTATTTTAATTTTTGCTCTTAAGGAAAAGTGCTTAATGAATACCTTCATCCATGTATCTTTGCTCACTTGTAAAGAATAATCTTCTAGAAGTGTAATCACAAGGTGAAAGGATATGCAATTTTAAATTTTCCACAGTCTCAAATTATCCTCCCAAAATACTTACCAATGTATACTCATAGGGTTTGAGAACATCCATTTACCCCCATCCTTACCAATGCTGAAACATAAATTCTTGCAACTTTGCTCATCTAGTAGATGAAACACACACACAGAAAAGCCAAAGATTATTATTATTTGTAGATTGTATGCTCACTTTCCTGGAAAACTCAAGAAAATTCACTTAAAAAAAAGAAAATTAATAAATAAATAAAGTTAAACTGGAGAGCCAAGTGTGTGTGAAGGAAAGCACTTGTATGCTTACGCAAAAATATAAATTATATTCCAGAGGGCAATTTCTCAGTATGAAATGAGTCAAAAACATTGGCCGAGGCAGGCGGATCACCTGAGGTTGGGAGTTTGAGACCAGCCTGACCAACATGGAGAAACTCATCTCTACTAAAAATACAAAATTAGCCGGGCGTGGTGGCGTGTGCCTGTGATCCCAGCAACTCAGGGGGCTGAGGTAGGAGAATTGCTTGAACCCGGGAGACGGAGGTTGTGGTGAGCCAAAATCGCGCCATTGCACTCCAGCCTGGGCAACAAGAACAAAACTTCATCTGAAAACAAAAAACAACATTAAAAAATGCTTCTCTTCTGACCCAGCAACGCAAAATCCAAAATTTTTTTTTTTTTCTTTTTGAAACGGAGCCTCACTCTTGTCACCTAGGCTGGAGTGCAAATGGTGTGATCTCAGCCCACTGCAACATCCACCTCCCAGATTTGAGGGATTCTCCTGCCTCAGCCTCCTGAGTATCTGGATTACAGGCACCCACCACCACGCCCGGCTAATTTTTGTACTTTTAGTAGAGATAGGATTTCGCCATGTTGGCCAGGCTGGTCTCAAAGTCCTGACCTCAGGTGGTCCGCCCACCTTGGCCTCCCAAAGCTGGGATTACAGGTGTGAGCCACTGCACTGGGCCCAGAATTTTTTTTTTAGGAAAACAAGAAAGTGTGCAAAGATTTATCTACAATAATTTTTACTGAAGCATGGTTTATTGCTATGAAAAATAAAAAACAACAACCAGGGAGCAGTTAAACAAATGATGGTTCATCCACAAACACTACACATCTATTTGAAGTTATCTATTTGAAGAGTCTTGCTCTGTCGCCCAGGCTGGAGTGCAGTGACCTCAGCTCACTGCAAGCTCTGCCTTCCAGGTTCACGCCATTCTCCTGCCTCAGCCTCCCGAGAAGCTGGGACTACAGGCGCCCGCCACCATGCCCAGCTATTTTTTTTTGTATTTTTTTAGTAGAAACGGGGTTTCACCGTGTTAGCCAGGATGGTCTCAATCTCCTGACCTCATGACCTACTCACCTTGGCCTCCCAAAATGCTTGGGATTACTTGAGTCACTGCACCTGGCCTTTTTTTTTTTTTGAGACAGAGTTTTGCTCTTGTTGCCCAGACTGGAGTGCAATGGCACGATCTCGGCTCACTGCAACCTCTGCCTCTTGGGTTCAAGCAATTCTCTTGCCTCAGCCTCCCAAGTAGCTGGGATTACAGGCGTGCACCACCACGCCCAGCTAATTTTATATTTTCTTTTTTTTTTTTTTTTTTTTGAGACGGAGTATCGCTCTGACACCCAGGCTGGAGTGCAGTGGCGCAATCTCAGATCACTGCAAGTTCCGCCTCCCGGGTTCACGCCATTCCCCTGCCTCAGCCTCTCTGAGTAGCTGGGACTACAGGCGCCCGCCACCACGCCCGGCTAATTTTTTGTATTTTTAGTAGAGACGGGGTTTCACCGTGGTCTCGATCTCCTGACCTCGTGATCCGCCCTCCTCGGCCTCCCAAAGTGCTGGGATTACAAGCGTGAGCCACCGCGCCTGGCCAATTTTATATTTTCAGTAGAGATGGGGTTTCACCATGTTGGTCAGGCTGGTCTCGAACTCCTGACCTCAGGTGATCCGCCCGCCTCGGCCTTCCAAAGTGCTGGGATTACAGGCTTGACCCACCACGCCGGGCCCGAAGTTATCTTATAGATTAAAATTTGTTGACAAGTTAATATTTTCAAACTATAGCATTCAGTGAAAAAGTCACAAAACAGTTTGTGCAATATGATAACGATAAAAATGTAAATAAGCAGTTCTAAATTGCCTGTTAAGTTTAGTTTGGTCAAATGTAGTCTAGTCTAAGGGTAAATTCTTTTCAAAGCTCAAGTGAAAATGCCTATCCAAATGTAAGCTTAACTAACACTGACATCCAAGCTAAGCTACCAGCACCGCATGCAAATATAAAACTCAGAGATGATCCTGGCATAAAAAGAAATGCCTGTTCTGGGACCTTAAAATTAGGCTTCTTAATGAAATTAACAGCTGTTTGAAAAACATCTCTCTGCTTGTTTACAAAGATCACAAGCTTTGCCAGGGTATCTCAGGATTGTTTTAAGCGTCCCCAGGGATCCTGGGAGCCCCATATTGCTTTTCTCATTTAGATGCTTACCCAGTGGTTGGAAGAATCCAAGCAAGATGCTTTCAGCTAAACATTGCAGTGTCCTCGGCAAAAAGGAGGGCCAGTGTTAGCTCTGTGACAATTCCCTGTTTTCCCAAACCATGAATCAGCCCCATTGTCTCACCCGCCTCTGTGCATCGTTCATTCTGTTCATCCCAGCTAACGGCAAAGGCAGGAACATGGCAGAGAAACTAAAACTCCTATTTAATTCTGCTGGTAAAGAGAGTCAGGATTTTTCACGGGCTGCTTTGGAGAAATGTCTGGAAATGTGTCAGAAAGCTGATTTTATGGAAGGTTCATTTATTTACAATAAACTTAAATGTACCATAAATTCCTAATTTACAAACAAATACCTGGCAATTGACCAGCATTTTTCATCTATAAGAAGCCTCCAAATGTGAATATATAAGCATTTTCTGGCACCGCATCATGTCAGCTTTTTTCCTCCCCTCTTCCACTGCCTTTTCTTCCTCCCAGTTTTTCCTCGCTCCTCCTCTTCATCCTCTCTGCTCCTTCCCAGCTGGAAACAAATGATAGTTTAACCTGGATAATACCCTCCCTTGTTCACTTTGTATAGCTAATGTTCACTCAGCTGGCCTAAACCTTTCACGCAATTTATTTTATAAGGAACAGAAGAGGGGAGGATTCTGTCTCTGGCTCACAGCACCCATTGCCCAAAAAGTCAGCTCTGCTTCTCAGTCCCCATGGGCTGCGTCCAAGCCTTGTCTTTCTACTCCGTGATAACTCATTTTACCTCTATTGTGGTAGGTAGGACTGTTTGGTTCTAAAGAACAGAAACCCATTTGAGTGAGCCTAAGAAAAAAAAAAAGGGCAGTTTTGAAAGGATAGAGAGGTGCTTTCATAGCACTGATGGACAGGTATGCAGCAGGGTCCTGAAAGCATCTGGAACCAGGACGAGCAAAGCAATCTTTATCATTTCTTTCTCTTTTCTTTCTTTCTTTTTTTTTTTTTTGAGACAGAGTCTTGCTCTGTTGCCCAGGCTGGAAAGCAATGACACAATCTCGGCTCACTGCAACCTCCACCTCCCGGGTTCAAGCGATTCTCATGCCTCAGCCTCCCAAGTAGATGGGATTACAGGCATGGGTCATTACGCCAGGCTAATGGCTCACACCTGTTATCTCAGCACTTTGGGAGGCTAAGGAGAGCTGATCACTTGAGCCCAGGAGTTGGAGACTAGCGCAGGCAAAACCCCAGCTCTTTGAAACAAAGACAAAAATTAGCTGGGCATGGTAGTGTGCACTTGTAGTCCAGCTACTCCGGAGGCTGAGGTGGGAGGATTGATTGAGCCCAGAAGGTCAAGGCTGTAGTAAGCTGTGATCCTGCCACTGCATCCCCGCCTGGCAGATAGAGCAAGAGCCTATCTCAAAATAATAATAATAAATTTTAAAAAATAATAAACTGCCTATTTGCCAAACTGGCTGTACCCTTTTCACATTCCCACTTGCAATGTATATGTATGAAACTTCCAGTTATTCTATATCCTCTACAACATTTTGTATTATGAATTTATTTTTATTTTATTTTATTTATTAGTTTTTTTTGAGACAGAGTCTCGCTCTGTCACTCAGGCTGGAGTACAGTGGCAAAATCTCGGCTCACTGCAAGCTCCGCCTCCCGGGTTCACACCATTCTCCTGCCTCAGCCTCCCAAGTAGCTGGGACTACAGACACCTGCCACCATGCCCGGCTAATTTTTTTGTATTTTTTTTTAGTAGAGACGGGGTTTCACTGTGTTAACCAGGATGGTCTTGATCTCCTGACCTCATGATCCGCACACCTCAGCCTTCCAAAGTGCTGGGATTACAGGTGTGAGCCACTGTGCCCAGCTTATTTTTATGTTAACCACTCTAATAAGTATGTGGTGGTATCTCATTATGGTTTTAATTTGCACCCGATGGCTAACGACATTGAACTTTTTTTCATGTACTTGCCATCTTTTTCTCTTACCTAGTGGAGGTCTATTTATATATTTTGCCCACTTTTTTCCTTTTTTTATTTTTAATAGAGATGGGGGGGCGGGTCTCACCATGTTGCCCAGGCTGGTCTTGAACTACTAGCCTCAAGTGATCTGCCCGCCTCAGCCTCCCAAAGCACTGGGATTACAGGTGTGAGCCTCCACGCCCAGCCCCGGATACAAAGCTTTTATCAGATGTGTGTTTTTAAAATATTTTGTTTCAATTTGTGTCTTGTCTTTTCATTTTCTTAACAGTGTTTTTGGAGGGCAGAGGTTTTCATTTATTGAGTCTAATTGAAACATTTTTTATGGTTCATTTTTTTGTGTGTCTTGTCTATGAAATTTTTGCCTGTCCATAAGTTATAAATATTTTCTTCTGAAAGTTTATAGTTTTAGGTTTAAATTTAGGTGTATGATTCATTTCAGGTTCATTTTTGTATATGGTACACATTAGGGATCACGGTTCCCTTTCTTACATATTAATATCCAATTGTTCCAGCACCATTTGCAGAAACCAACTTGTTCTTAACTACCACATTGTGTTTTATACAGCAGTTGTCTTCCCTATTTGTACCAAAGTCTGGTGAGGTTTGAGGATATACAAGTGACACACTTTGCCATTCTGTACAATTTACAAAGTACTGTTTATTTAATTACATAATTTCATTTGAATCTCAATTAGCCCTTTGAGGTAGAAATGAAATATTATTACTTCAATTTTTCAGATGAAGAGATGGAGAGTAGCTGGGTGCTTTGCCTAAGATGACAAAGCATTCGGTGAGAGGATCAAGATTCAAACCCAGGTCTTCTGCAATCAGTGCTATTTTCTTGTTTTTTTTTCTTTTTTTGGTGGGGGGACGGAGTGTCATTCTGTTGTCCAGGCTGGAGTACAGTGGCGTGATCTCGGCACACTGCAACCTCCGCCTCCCGGGTTCAAGCGATTCTCCTACCTCAGCCTCCTGAGTAGCTGGGATTACAGGCACGTGCCACCATGGCTGTACTTTTAGTAGAGATGGGGTTTCGCCATGTTGGCCAGGCTGGTCTCGAACTCCTGACCTCAGGTGATCCACCTGCCTTGGCCTCCCAAAGTATTGGAATTACAGGCCTGAGCTACCACGCCGGACCAAACTGCATTTTCAAAGATCCAAGCTGTTCCTAAAAATAGACTCTACTTGGGAGCCCTGGAAGCAAAAGTTAATGCTCACTACTTAATTTTCAGTTTACTGCACCTTGAAGACTGGAAAGGTACAGAGATTTGGTGCAGCTGGGATCTGAGATTTGGTGCAGCTGGGATCTGAGAGGATTGTCATTTGGGCTGCCTACAAGAAGTGGTCTCTTGTTTCCACCCTGCTATATGAACTGGCCATGGTCATGCAAACTTCATTTTACAAAAACGTAACTGAAATTATTTTCTTTAAAACATTCCTGGTTGGCCGGGCGCAGTGGCTCACGCCTGTAATCCCAGCACTTTGAGGCAGAGGCGGGTGGATCATGAGGTCAGGAGTTCGAGACCAGCCTGGCCAACATAGTGACACCTCATCTCTACTAAAAATTCAAAAAATTAGCTGGGCGTGGCGGCGGATGCCTGTAGTCCCAGCTACTCGGGAGGCTGAAGCAGAAGAATCGCTTGAAGCCAGGAGGTGGAGGTTGCAGTGAGTCGAGATTATGCCACTGCACTCCAGCCTGGGCGACAGAGTGAGACTCCGTCTCAAAAAGAAAACAAAACAAAACTTTCCTGGCTGGGCGCGGTGGCTCACACCTGTAATTCCGGCACTTTGGGAGGCCGAGGTGGGCGATCATGAGGTCAAGAGATCGAGACCATCCTGGCCAACATGGTGAAACCCCATCTCTACTAAAAATACAAAAATTAGCTGGGCATGGTGGTATGTGCCTGTAATCCCAGCTATTCGGGAGGCTGAGGCAGGAGAATCGCTTGAACCTGGGAGGCAGAGGCTGCAGTGAGCTGAGATCGCGCCACTGCACTCCAGCCTGGGCGACAGAGACTCCATCACAAATAAATAAATAAATAAATAAAAATTAAAAAAAATTCTGAACTTCAAATAGTCCAAATCTCAGAGCAATAAACGGATTTGCTTTATGTTTCGGGTTATTTCCCCAGCCTCGTAGCCACACCTTTTCTGTGGGAAGCATACCGACAGATCACATCACCGGAGTGGGTTCTTGGGAGCCATTTCGCTTCTATCTGACTCTGCCTCCCTGGCCATGGCTGTGTGGACCACAGCCCCAACTCAGATGATTACTAGATTGTTTCACTGGGAATTTAGGATTGGACTGAGAAGCAGCGAATCAGTTCAAAGGTGGCTGGGATTTTAACATGTGGACTGGGAGCTACACAGCCGCCATATTCTGCTTGTCAAGTGGAGCAGAGGAGAAAAAAAAAAAAAGCAGATATGCAGAGAGAAAAGGACTGAGGCAGGGTGAGGGGAGCAGAGACGCAAAACTGCTTTACAGGCCAGGCGTGGTGGCTCACGTGGGCGGATCGCTTGAGGTCAGGAATTCGAGACCAGCCTGGCCAACATGGCGAAACCCCATCTCTACTAAAAATACAAAAATTAGCTGGGTGTGGCAGCACACGCTTTTAATCCCAGCTGTTTGGGAGGTTAAGGTGGGAGGATCGCTGGAGCTCAAGAGGCAGAGGTTGCAGTAAGCCAAAATTGCACCACTGCACTCCAGCCTGGGTGACAGAGCAAGACCCTGTCTCAAAAAAAAATTAAAAAATGGATGTTCATCAACTGGTGAATGGGTAAGTACACACAGTGCAGTCATACAATGGAATACTATACCACAGTAAAAGGAGCAAATGATGACTACACTCCCTTGGATGAATCTCAGATACATTGTGCTGAATGAAAGAAGCCGAGCTCCAGTGGTTCCATTTATATAACATTCTGGAAAAATCAAATTATAGGGGCAGGCTGGGCACAGTGGCTCATGGCTATAATCCCAGTATTTTGGGAGGCCAAGGCGAGAGGATCACTTGAGCCTGGGAGTTCAAGACTAGCCTGGGCAACATAGTGAAACCCTGTCTCTACAAAAAATACAAACATTATCTGGGTGTGGTGGCACGCACCCGTCGTCCCAGCTACTTGAAAGGCTGAGGTGGGAGGATTACTTGACCCCAGGAGGCAGAGGTTGTCGTGAGCCAAGATTGCACCACTGCACTCCAGCCCAGGCAACACAGCAAGATTCCGACTAAAAAACAAAAAATTGTAAGGACAGAAATTATGTCAGTAGTTGCCAAGGGGTAAGGGAAGAGGGTGAAGTACAAAGGAGCACAGAGGACTTTTGGGGAATGGAGTTATACTATATCTTTTTGTTTGTTTGTTTGTTTGTTTGTTTTGAGACAGGGTCTTGCCCTGTCGCCCAGGCTGGAATGCAATGGCACAATCTTGGCTCACTGCAACCTCTGCCCCACGGGTTCAAACGATTCTCCTGCCTCAGCCTCCAAAGTAGCTGGGACTACAGGCGCCCACCACCATGCCCAGCTAATTTTTGTATTTTGTAGAGATGGGGTTTTGCCTGTTGGCCAGGCTGGTCTCAAACTCCTGACTTCAGGTGATCCACCCACCGTGGCCTCCCAAAGTGCTGGCCGAGCTATACTATATTTTGATTGTGGTGACAGTTATACAACTGCATGTATTGGGCAAAACTCATAGAACTGGCTAGGTGCGGTGGCTCACACCTGTAATCCCAGCACTTTGAGAGGCCGAGACAGGCAGATCACCTGAGGTTGGGAGTTCGAGACCAGCCTGACAAACATAGAGAAACCCTGTCTCTACTAAAAATACAAAATTAGCCGGGCCTGGTGGTGCATGCCTGTAATCCCAGCTACTCGGGAGGCTGAGACAGGAGAATCACTTGAACTTGGGAGGCGCAGGTTGCGGCGAGCTGAGATAGTGCCATTGCACTCCAGCCTGGGCAACAAGAGCGAAACTGTCTCAAAAAAAAAAAACAAAAAACTCATAGAATTGTGTACCCAAAAAGTGAATTTTACTGCATGTAAATCATTTCTTAATAAACCTGACATTTAAAACAAGAACAAGTTTGGCAGTTTTTCAAAAAGTTAAACACAGAATAAACATATGGACCAGCAATTCTACAGCCGGGTGTATAGCCAAAAGAGTTGAAAGCAGGGACTCAAACATGGTAGCGTTATTCACAATAGCCAAAAGCAGGAAACAACTCAAATGTCCATCAAAGATGAATGCATAAACAAAATGTGGTATATATTATTTTCCTTTTTTTTTTTTGTGACAGGGTCTGACCCTGTCGCCCAGGCTGGAGTGCAGTGGCGTGATCTTGGCTCACTGCAACCTCCACCTCCCAGGTTCAAGTGATTCTCCTGCCTCAGCCTCCCAAGTAGCTGGGACTACAGGTGCATGCCACCAGGAAAATGTGATATATATTAATACATACAATGGAATATTATTCAGCCATAAAAAGGAATAAGGCCGGGCACCTATAATTCTGGCATATTGGGAGGCCAAAGCGGGAGGATCACTTGAGCCCAGGATTTTGAGATCAGTGTGGGCAACATGACCAGACTCTGTCTCTACTAAAAATAAACAAATTGCCGGGCGTGGTGGCTCAGGCCTGTAATCCCAGCACTTTGGGAGGCCGAGGTGGGCAGATCACCAGGTCAGGAGATCGAGACAATCCTGGCTAACACGGTGAAACCCTGTCTCTACTAAAAATACAAAAAATTAGCCGGGCGTGGTGGCGGGCGCCTGTAGTCCCAGCTACTCGGGAGGCTGAGGCAGGAGAATGGCGTGAACCCGGGGGTCGGAGCTTGCAGTGAGCTGAGATTGCACCACTGCACTCCAGCCTGGGCGACAGAGCGAGACTCCATCTCAAAAAATAAATAAATAAATAAATAAATAAACAAACAAATAAACAAACTAACAAATTAGCGGGGTGTGGTGGCATGCACCTGTAGACCCAGCTACTCGGGAGGCTGAGGTGGGAGGATTGCTTGACCCAGGAGTTCAAGGCTGCAGTAAGCTGCGATCGCGCCACTGCACTCCAAAGCAACAGAATTAAACTCTGTCTTAAAAAAAAGTTTATATTCCTACCCAGTGTGGGTCAGTGGGGGAAGTGAGGGGCCTTGCCCCAAGAGACACTCAAAGTGTCCTTCTGGGACTTTGCCCTTCTGGGGCCCTGGCAGGGAAAGAGAAGGGCTGCAGAAGCCACAAGGGCTTTACTGGCCAGCATTTCTGGCTGCTCCTGATGGGAGGGGCTGGAAACGTAGAGAAGCAAGTGGAGCTCGGGTGAGCAGCGCTGCTCCTGCCATACTTCTTAGTACCTCCATTTCTTCAACTATAAAATAAGCATGAGAATTTTTCAATCACAGGGTTGTCATGAGGACAAAATGACAAAGTGTTTATACACATGGTGAGCACTCGATAAATCTTACGTTCTATCTGACCCCATGATTACATCCTGAGTGTTAATAACAAGATGCAGGCTGGGCGCGGTGGCTCATGCATGTAATTCCAGCACTTTGGGAGGCCGAGTTGGGCGGATGACTTGAGGTCAGGAGTTTGAAACCAGCCTGGCCAACATGGTGAAATCCTGTCTCTACTAAAAATACAAAAAAATTAGCTGGGCATGGTGGCAGGAGCCTGTAATCCCAGCTACTCGGAAGGCTAAGGCAGGAGAATCGCCTGAACCCGGGAGGTGAAGGTTGCAGTGAGCTGAGATTGTGCCACTTCTCTCCAGCCTGGGCAACAGAGCAAGACTCAATCTCAAAAAAAAAAAAAAAAAAGGAAAAAAAAAAGATGCAGAATTACGGAATCTCCTTTTCTTTTTTTTTTTTTTTTTGAGACGGAGTCTCACTCTGTCACTCAGGCTGGAGTGCAATGGTGAGATCTCAGCTCACTACAACCTCCCCCTCCTGGGTTCAAGTGATTCTCCTGCCTCAGCCTTCCAAGTAGCTGGGATTACAGGCATGCACCGCCACACCTGGCTAATTCTTGTATTTTTAATAGAGATGGGGTTTCACCATGTTGGCCACGCTGGTCTTGAACTCCTGGCCTTGTGATCTGCCCGCCTCAGCCTCCCAAAGTGCTGGGATTACAGGCATGAGCCACCGTGCCTGGCCAGGATCTGCTTTTCAAAGGGTCTGATACTGGCCTCCAGGTATATGAAAGCAACCATCTTGCCTCCATCTCACCAATGTCGTGTCCCAGTCAGAATGCTTTTTGGTTGCAAGAAAAAGAAACCAGCTGGAAATAGGTCAAGTAAATGAAGTTCAGTGAAAAAGATAATGGAATTTGAGACAAGCAAAAATGAACCACAGAACCTCAGGGAGAGCAAGAGACGATAATTCGGCTGGGAGCCGGCCGCTCTGTGTCTCTGTAATGCTTTATCTGTGCGATGGGTGCAGCTGCTTAGCTTTCTTCCAGCTCCTCCCAACTGTCTTCCACTGGATTTTACGCCTTTTTTTTTTCCCCTGAGATGGGGTCTTGCTCTATCACCCAGGCTGGAGTGCAGTGGCATGATCATAGTTCACTGTAGCCTTGACCTCCTGTGCTCAAGCAATCCTTGCATCTCAGCCTCCCGAGTAGCTGGGACTACAGGAATCTTAGTCCCAGCTATTGGGGAAGGTGAGGCAGGAGAATCGCTTGACTTGGAAGGCAGAGGCTGCAGTGAGCCAAGATTGCACCACTACACTCCAGCCTGGGTGACAGAGCGAGACTTGGTCTCAAAAAAAAAAACAAAACAGACCCGGCGTGGTGGCTCACGCCTGTAATCCCAGCACTTTGGGAGGCCGAGGCAGGCAGATCACTTGAGGTCAGGAGTTTGAGACCAAGCTGGCCAACACGGTGAAACCCCATCTCCACTAAAAATACAAAAATTAGCCGGGCATGGTGGTGTGCACCTGTAATCCCAGCTACTCGGGAGGCTGAGGCAGGAGAATCCTTGAACCTGGGAGGCAGAGGTTGCAGTGAGCTGCAATGATGCAGATGATGCCACTCCACTCCAGCCTGGGCGACAGAACAAAACTCCATCTTAAAAAAAAACAGCATCTGCAGCCCTGTCTGTCTGAAGAAGATGGGACTGTCAGAGCTGCGGGCCTGAGGGCAGGGCAGTGGCAGGAGTTCTTTCTTGCCTTAGAAGTCATAGTCATTCAGCCTGCACGGGCAAGGTGTCCCGTTCTGTCACTGTGCTTGACAACAGTGTGGTCCAACCAAGATCAGCCCATGTAGCAGGGATCCTTTTGACATCGCCAGAAAGAGAAAGCCAAAGCATTGCCACATCTTTTTTCTGGTTATTGGAGGGCATTTGTTTAAATGATATTTAATTATTATTTTTTTTTTTTTTTTTGAGACAGAGTGTTGCCCTTCCTCCCAGGTTGGAGTGCAGCGGCTTGATCTTGGCTCACTGCAACCTCCACCTCCTGGGTTCCAGCGATTCTCACACCTCAGCCTCCCAAGCAGCTGGGATTACAGGCGCCTGCCACCATGCCCAGCTAATTTTTGTATTTTTAGTAGGGACAGGGTTTTGCCATGTTGACCAGGCTGGTCTTGAACTCCTGATCTCAAATGATCCACCTGCCTCAATCTCCCAAAGTGCTGGGATTACAGGCGTGAGCCACTGCACCTGGCCAAAATTTTTTTATCTTTAATAAAATCATATAGGAACAGAGCTTTTAAAGAGTCCAATAGAAGAAAAAGGCTTAGAGGAAAGACAGCCGAATTCTGCTCCCCAACTCCCTACCCAAGTCCTGCTTCTCGGATCCAACCACTTTGAACTCCTTTTTAGCTATTTTTTTTCTGGTATTTATCCCCATATCTCCAGTAACAGGTTTATATCAGCACTTCTTAAAATTTCAGTTGCAGATATTACCCATGGGCTTCCTTGAGGGAACTTGAGGATTTATGAACTTGGAGGATTTAACTTTCTTACCTCACCTCTTCCCCTGCCTTCTCAATGTCTTTTTTTTTTTTTTTTTTTTTGAGACGGAGTTTCGCTCTTGTTGCACAGGCTGGAGTGCAATGGCGTAATCTCGGCTCACCACAACCTCCGAGGCCTCCCGGGTTCAAGCGATTCTCCTGCCTCAGCCTCCTGAGTAGCTGGGATTAGAGACATGCGCCACCACGTCTGGCTAATTTTGTATTTTTGGTAGACACAGGGTTTCTCCATGTTGGCCAGGCTGGTCTTGAACATCCGACCTCAGGTGATCCGCCCGCCTCAGCCTCCCAAAGTGCTGGGATTACAAGCGTGAGCCACCGAGCCCTGCCCTTCTCAAGGTCTTTGAATACAATTTTGGCTAAAGCCTTATTTAATGTCTTCCTTAAGATGGCTATGTAGAGATCAGTGACAACTACATGTATTTCCCTTTTGTTTTCCCTGGAGTGAATGTCTTCTTTTTTTCATGTGCTCAGCTTTGTTGGAACCTGTGAGTCTTCCCACACTCTCCAGCGACTCTGTAAACCCGTCCTAATCCAATTTTCTGCATAGTCAAACTTGCTGGCTAGTTCCTCGGTTCTGTGTTTTCTTTGTGGACCCCTCTGCGGCCCCTCACCCCACCTGGACAGGCTGCTCTCCCAGCCGCCGCAAGGTTCCCTTTCTGAAACTTTCCTTTGCTGTCCTCCTGGGAACGCCATAGAGAATTGTTTTATAACTATTTTTATACCTTTCAAAAGCCCTACCTGTTCATTGTAGAAAAACTAAAAAGGCACGAGAAAGAAAAATAAAGGTGATACATAATTTTTCTCCCCAAACATAACCATTGACATTTTGGTAGATACCTTCTTGGTCTTTTCCTACACTTCAGTCTACATCAAAGAGGGGAGAGCGTGGGGGAAGCAGCGGGGACATGCTATTTTGAAAACAAAGCTCAGGGGCGCTGCATTCCTGCCCCTGGAAGAGCAGCAGGAAGATTCCGCTGTGGAGGAAAATAGCTTGCTGGGCCTCATCGGTTGATGAATAGCAAAAGTGCCGCTTGCCCTAGGACATGGTTAACAGAGCACAGGAGAGAAAATGTTTTTGAAAGAACAGAGGAATCAAATGCTTTGACAGGAGGCAGTGGTAGGAATTAAGACATTGAAGATGCACAGCACGCAAGGGAAGAAGTGTCTAGAGTCTCACGGTCCACTACGGTAGTCACTGGCCTCACGAAGCGATTTATTTATTATTATTAATTAATTATTATTTTTTTTTGAGATGGAGTTTCACTCCTGTTGCCCAGGCTGCAGTGCAATAGCATGATCTCGGCTCACTGCAACCTCCGCCTCCCGGGTTCAAGCGATTCTCCTGCCTCAGCCTCCTGAGTAGCTGGGATTACAGGCGCCCGCCACCACACCCGGCTAATTTTGTATTTTTTTAAGTATTTTTAGTAGAGATGGGGTTTCGCCATATTGGCCAAGCTGGTCTCGAACTCCAGACCTCAGGTGATCCACCCGCCTCAGCCTCCCAAAGTGCTGGGATTACAGGCATGAGCCACTGTGCCCAGCCTATTTTTTAAAGATAGAATCTCATTCTGTCAACCAGGATGGAGTGCAATAGCACAATCTTGGCTAACTGTAGCCTCCGCCTCCCAGGTTCAAGCGACTCTCCTGCCTCAGCCTCCAGATTGGCTGGGATTACAGGCCCGTGCCACCACGCCCAGCTGATTTTTTTTATTTTTAGTAGAGATGGGGTTTTGCCATGTTGGCCAGGCTGGTCTCGAACTCCTGACCTGAAGTGATCCGCCCTTGAGGTGGAAATATCTTTATTTGACACAGCAGGCATGTGAAAAAATAAATAGGCCTGGCACAGTGGCTCATGCCTGTAATCCCAGCACTTTGGGAGGCGAAGTGGGAGGTACGATTGAGCCCAAGAGTTCAAGACCAGCCTGGGCAACATGGTGAAAGCCCATTTTTACCCAGGAGGACGAGGCTGCAGTGAGTGAGCAACACCTGGGCACTCGAATCTGGGTGGCAGAGCAAGACTCTGTCACAAATAACTAACTAAATAAGACATATCTTCAGGCAAGAGAATGGCAGGTGGTTATTTGGGACAGTGATATCCAATGTTCAGTTTTGAGCTGTATTGCACACTGTAGTGTATTGTGGTTCTCTACCACAAATCTTCAGTAAAGGCCGGGCGCGGTGGCTCACGACTGTAATCCCAGCACATTGGGAGGCTGAGGCGGGCGGATCACTTGAGGTCAGGAGATCGAGACCAGCCTGGCCAACATGGTGAAACCCTATCTCTACTAAACATACAAAAATTAGCTGGGCATGGTGACATGCTCCTGTAGTCCCAGCTACTCAGGAGACTGAGGCAGGAGAATCGCTTGAACCCGGGAGGCGGAGGTTGCAGTAAGCCAAGATCATGCCATTGTACTCCAGCCTGGTGACAGAATGAGACTCCATCTCAAAAAAAAAAAAAAAAAAAAAAAGAAAAAAAATCTTCAATAAAGTCTGCTGCACACCCGGTTTGAGAGAAATGGTAGAGTATTTTGGAGAAATGAAGGAAGGAGGTGGCACAGTGTGGAACAGCATGGTGGGAACGCAGAACAGGAGTGACAGAGTAAAGACTGAGAACCTCGAAGCATTCAACAATGAGCTAGCTCCTTGAAAAATCTTAGGAATTTTTTTTTCTTTGTAGAGACAGGGTCTTGCTCTGTCACCCAGGCTGGACTGCAGTGGTGCCATCACAACTCACTGGAGCCTTGACCTCCCGGGCTCAAGCGATCTTCCCACCTCAGCCTCCTAAGCAGCTGAGACTACAGGTGTGTGCCACCACTCTCGGCTAAATAAAAAAAAAATTTTTTTTTGTGGACATGGGGTCTCACTGTGCTGCCCAGGCTGGTCTCTAACTCCTAGGCCAAAGCGATCCTCCCACCTCGGCCCCCCAAAGTGTGGGGATTACAGGCATTAGCCACTGTGCCTGTTCTAGGCACACATAATCTATGCAACTGAAAGATTACCAAGTCCCTGGAAGGGCGGGAGGAGCAGACTCAAGGTTTGCTTTCGGGAATGACTCCCAGAACACTCCCAATGGAGTCACTATCTGTCACCCGAAGGAACGCTGAGTTGTAGGACATTCTGTCCTAGTGACAATCCAGGTACCAGGAAGCCGGGCCCAAGAGGTTGCTGCCACCCACCGTCCACACCTATACACTAGACTGTGGAATTCTGCCACTGCTACCTCCACACTGTGCTCTCAATATCCTCAAACCTGGAGACTTGATGTGGGCATCACGTGGCCTTGCCAAAAGCAAACAGCTAAGAACAACAACAACACTGCATGACCCCCTCCCCTCCGCTCCCCTCCTCTCTTCTCTTCTCTCTTTTTCTGAGACGGAGTTTCACTCTTGTTGTCCAGGCTGCAGTGCAGTGGTGCCGTCTTGGCTCACCACAACCTCCGCCTCCTGGGTTTAAGTGATTCTCCTGCCTCAGCCTCCCGAGTAGCTGGGATTACAGGTGCCCGCCACCACACTCGGCTAATCTGTGTATTTTTAGTAGAGGTGGAGTTTCACCATGTTGGCCAGGCTGGTCTTGAACTCCTGACCTCAGGTGATCCACCTGCCTCGGCCTCCCAAAGTGCTGGGATTACCGGCGTGAGCCACTGCATCCAGCCCACTTCCACTTTTCAAATCTCGAAGAAATGCATTTATTAATAAGTAGCAACCTAGAACCCAGTTGTGCCCAGAATCCGAGCTGCATGCAATCTGGGAAGTGCAGCTTTCTCCTTCCAGCCTCCACAGCACAGAAAGGCCCACTGGAATAGCTGCTGAGGCTCCCCCTACGCTCTCCAGCAGAGGCTGGTCGCTTCTAGGAATCTCATGGTCTCTGTTATGCGCAGAGCTGGCTTTGCCCTTCCTGCTCTCTGTAGTCCTTTCTTCTAATAATAGAAGGTTTTCCTTTGAGGAGCCACCTCTCCTACTTGCAATGCATATGGCTGGGTGCGGCTGACCCCAGGCCCCAGTTCCAGGGGAGGGCACATGTACCTACCCTGGGTAACTAGTATACTCCATCTCCTGCCTGTAATCCCAGCATTTTGGGAGGCCAAGGCAGGTGGATCACTTGAGGTCAGGAGTTCGAGACCAGCCTGACCAACATGGTGAAACCCTGTCTCTACTAAAATACAAAAATTAGCTGGGCATGGTGGCAGGTGCCTGTAATCCCAGCTACTCAGGAGGCTGAGGCAGGAGAATCACTTGAACCCAGGAGAAGGAGGTTCCAGGGTGCAGAGTTCGCACCACTGCACTCCAGCCTGGGCGACAGAGCGAAACTCTGTCCCCTAAAAAAAAAAAAAAAAAAAAAAAAAAAATTAGCCAGGTGTGGTGGCACATGCCTGTAATCCCAGCTACTCAAGAGGCTGAGACATGAGAATCGCTTGAACCTGGGACATGGAGGTTGCAGTGAGCTGAGATTGCACCACTGCACTCCAGCCTGAGCAATGGAGCGAGACTCTGTCTCAAAAATAAATAAATAAACAAACTGTAGCAGGAAAAGCTGCAGACAAAACCCCTCAGACATCAAGTTAAAGAAGGAAGCGCTTTATTCGGCCAGGAGCTTCTGCAAGACTAACGTCTCCAATAACCGAGCTCCCCGAGTGAGCAATTCCTGTCCCTTTTAAGGGCTCAAAACTCTAAGGGGGTCTGCGTGAGATGGTTGTGATAGATTGAGCAAGCAGGGGGTACATGACTGGGGTCTGCATGCACTGGTAATTAGAACAGAACAGAACAGGACAGGGATTTTCACAGTGCTTTTCTATATAACATCTGTAATCTATAGATAACATAACCGATTAGGTCAGGGGTCGATCTTCAACCAGGCCCAGGGTGTGGCGCTGGGCTGTCTGCCTGTGGATTTCATTTCTGCCTTTTAGTTTTTACTTCTTCTTTCTTTGGAGGCAGAAATTGGGCATAAGACAATATGAGGGGTGGTCTCCTCCCTTAAAACTAGTATACTCCATCTCCTGTTCTTGCTTGGTGTGTAATTCCTTAGAGAACATGTGAAGGGACATGATAGCATATCCCTGGAGGCAGCCAAGAAGGTCAGGGATAGCCATTTATCTTGGACTGCTGGGATATTTACCAACCTAGAAGCCAGGGGCAGAATACTATGATTCATTGTCATTTTCTGCTCTAAGATTTGGCAATTGTCCGGTCTCAGTGATCCAGATGAGCCAATTATTCAACAGCTATCTTTTAGAATTTGTTTTTTTTTTTTTTTGAGATGGAGTTTCACTCTTATTGCCCAGGCTGGAGTGCAGTGGTGCGATCTCAGCTCACTGCAACCTCCGCCTCCTGGGTTCAAGCAATTCTCCTGCCTCAGCCTCTCCAGTAGCTGGGATTATAGGTGCGCACCACCATGCCTGGCTAATTTTTTGTATTTTTAGTAGAAACGGGGTTTCACCATATTAGACAGGCTGGTCTCGAACTCCAGACCTCAGGTGATCCGCCTGCCTTGGCCTTCAAAATTGCTGGGATTACAGGCGTGAGCCACTGCGCCTGGCCTCTTTCAGAATTTCAAATTGTCTACAAAGAAGACAGTCCTGATTTTATTTTTTAGAGACAGTGTCTCATTCTCTCGCCCAGGCTGGAGCGCAGTGGTGTGACCATAGCTCATTGTAACCTTGAACTCCTGGGCTCAAGCCATCCTCCTGCCTCAGCCTCCTGAGTACCTGCGACCACATGTGTACACTGCTGCATTGGCTAATTTTTTTTTTTTTTTTCTGAGACAGAGTCTCGCTGTGTCGCCCAGGCTGGAGTGCAGTGGTGTGATCTCGGCTCACTGCAAGCTCCACCTCCCGGGTTCATGCCCTTCTCCCGCCTCAGCCTCCCGAGTAGCTGGGACTACAGGCGCCCGCCACCATGCCCGGCTAATTTTGTTTTTGCATTTTTAGTAGAGACAGGTTTCACCGTGTTAGCCAGGATGGTCTCGATCTCCTGACCTCGTGATCCGCCCGCCTCAGCCTCCCAAAGTGCTGGGATTACAGGAGTGAGCCACCGCGCCCGGCCTATTTTATTTTATTTTTGAGACGGAGTCTCGCCCTGTTGTGCAGGCTGGAGTGCAATGGCATGATTTCGGCTCACTGCAACCTCTGCCTCCAGGTTCAAATGATTCTCCTGCCTCAGCCTCCCAAGTAGCTGGGATTACAGGCGCCCACCACCACGCCCAGTTAATTTTTGTATTTTTAGTAGAGACGAGGTTTCACTGTATTGGCCAGGCTGGTCTCAAACACCTGACCTTGTGATCTGCCTGCCTCAGACTCCCAAAGTGCTGGGATTACAGACGTGAGCCACCACGCCCAGCCTAATTTTTGTATTTTTAGTAGAGATGGGGTTTCACCAAGTTGGCCAGACTGGTCTCAAACTCCTTGCCTCAAGTAATCTACCCACCTTGGCCTCTCAAAGTCCTGGGATTATAGGCATGAGCCACCTCGCCAGCCAGGACAGATGATCTCTAATGGCAAAGCTCTGAGATCCTGTTTGAGCTCATGATCCAAAGTCACCAAAAAGGTGTCAGCCCTAATGTTTTTCTGGGGGGAGTAAATCAGAAGGGAAAGTGAATGCTCTCAGTTAAAGAAGGGGCTGCTCCTGAGATCTTTGGGCGCTTCCTGTATTCATGGGAGTCTTCCTGGCCATTTGTTCCTGTCTTGCTCTCAAACTTAAGGCTTCAGGGCAGGAACTGGCACATGTGAGACCCGAAGCCAGCCTCATGATCAGGACCTTGAATTCTGCTGAGTCCTGCCACGGTTGGAGTCCAAGGGTTGAAGACCAGCCTTTCCCAGCAGCTGATCAGGGCCTTTTACCAGCCCAGCCCAAGCGACTACTTGGCAGTGGACTTTGTGTGATCTATTGTTAGGTGCCCCAAAAGTGACACCCTCATCCACACCAGGCCCCACACCCCACAGGGCCTGTGATCTCTGAGTCTGTCTGTCGTCAAGGGCAACTCTCCTAGAGGATTTTCCAGGCTGAGCCACTTAACAGAGGTGTCACCAGGGCAAGCCTCACTTCTGAAAAGAATGTTGACTAGGGAAGCCTGGTGGGAAGAGAAGAGGGGCATGTGGGAAGAAGCAGAGGCAATGAGTAGGGGAGGAGAGTGAGGAATTCTGGAGTTACCCAAAAGGAAGAAAAAGGCTTGAACTTACGAAATGAAGCAAAGCATGGCTTCCAAGAAATCTAGTTTGGCACAGGCAGATCCTTAAGTGAATAATAGATTAAAACGTGGTTGGGTGAGGTGGCTCATGCCTGTAATCCCAGCATGTTGGGAGGCCGAGGCGGGTGGACCACCTGAGGTCGAGAGTTCAAGACCAGCCTGGCCAACATGATGAAACCCCCTTCTCTACTAAAAATACAAAAAAAATTAGCCAGACATGGTGACACGCACCTGTAATCCCAGCTACTTGGGAGACTGAGGCAGGAGAATCTCTTGAACCCAGGAGGTGGAGGTTGCAGTGCCCTGAGATCATGCTACTGCACTCAGTCTGGGCGATAGAGCTTCGTCTCAAAATAAATAAATAAAAAAAGATTAAAATGTACAGAATGTCACATCATGTTGTACACAATAAGTACATACAATTTGTTATTTGTTTTGCTTTTTATCTTTTTATTTCTTCAAAGTGGTTTTTTTTTGTTTTTTGTTTTTTTTTTTTTAGACAGAGTCTTGCTCTGTTGCCCAGACTGGAGTGCAGTGGCGAGATCTCAGCTCACTGCAACCTCCATCTGCCTGCCGGGTTCAAGTGATTTTCCTGCCTCAGCCTCCTGAGTAGCTGGGACAACAGGTGCATACCACCACTCCCAGCTAATTTTTGTATTTTTAGTAGAGACGGAGTTTCACCATATTGGCCAGGCTGGTCTCGAACTCCTGACCTCATGATCTGCCCACCTCAGCCTCCCAAAGTGCTGGGATTACAGCTGTGAGCCACCACGCCCAGCCTTGTCATAATTTTTAATGACTGTATGATATTTGATTATGTGAATGTACTATACATATATATGTATATATATGTGTATATGTGTATATATAGACAGAGTTTCGCTCTTATTGCCCAGGCTGGAGTGCAATGGCACGATCTTGGCTCACAGCAACCTCTGCCTCCCGGGTTCAAGCGAATCTCTTGCTTCAGCCTCCTGAGTAGCTGGGATTACAGGTATGCGCCACCCTGCCCGGCTTATTTTGTAATTTTAGTAGAGACGGGGTTTCTCCATGTTGGTCAGGCTGGTCTCAAACTCTCAACCTCAGGTGATCCGCCTGCCTCGGCCTCCCAAAGTGCTGGGATTACAGGTGTGAGCCACTGTGCCTGGCCGGAAGTACTATTTTTAACAATCTTCTGTTGCTAGATATTTAAATCATGTCTATTTTCAACTACTAAAAACATGCTTTTTTGAACTTCCTGGCATATATATATATATCTTTGCACATCTGTCCAATTATTGCCTTCAGATAAATTCCTAAAAGTAGAGGTGCTAGGTTAAATGTTTTTATGCATATTGACATATTGACCACTTTTCCTACACAAAGATTGCACCAATTTATTCTCCACCACCATCACTCATGCCTGATCACCCTTTAAGTTAACAGCTTTGGTACTTTTTGTATTAAGACCATGGCTGGCTGGGAGCCGTGGCTCATGCCTGTAATCCCAGCATTTTGGGAGGCTGAAGCGGGAGAATCGCTTGAGGCCAGCAGTTTGAGACCAGCCTGGCTGACATCTTGAGATCCTGTATTTACAAAAAGTTTAAAAATTAGCTCAGCTTGGCAGCCCGTGCCTACAGCCCCAATTGCTCAGGAGGCTCAGGTGGAAGGATCACTTGCGCTCAGGAGTTCCAGGCTGCAGTGAGCTATGATGGCACCAGTGAACTTCAGCCCCTAGGGGACAGAGCCCCTCCTCAGCCTCCGGAAGAGCTGGGACCACAGACGCCAGCCACCACGCCCGGCTAATTTTTCTTTTTTTTTCGCGTTTTTAGTAGAGACCGGGTTTCACCATGTTAGCCAGGATGGTCTCTATCTCCTGACCTCCTGATCCGCCCGCCTCAGCCTCCCAAAGTGCTGGGATCATAGGCGTGAGCCACCGACCTTTCTTTTTTAACATCATAATTGCATAAGTTTTACCCTTTGGCTCAGCAATTCTACTAATGGGAAAAATTTTAAAGAAAATATCCACATTACATGCACAAAAAGAGTTTATGCTGAGGTTCACTGCAAATTGTAATCACTTTGTATATGAGTATATATACATAAAGAGTTTATACAGTCGTGGTGGCTCAAACCTGTAATCCCAGCACTTTGGGAGGGTAAGGCAGGTGGATTGCTTGAGGTCAGTAGTTCGAGACCAGCCTGACCAACATGGTGAGACCCCGTCTCTACTAAAAAAAATACAAAATTAGCCAGGCATGGTGGCTCACAACTGTAATCCCACCTACTTGGGGAGGCTGAGGCAGGAGAATCACTTGAACCCAGGAGGCAGAGGTTGCAGTGAGCCAAGATGGCGCCACTGCACTCCAGCCTGGTCAACAAGGGTGAAACTCCATCTCAAAAAACGAAACAAAAAAAACAAACAGTTTATGCCGATAGACTAGATTTTTTTCTGGCTGTCTGAGCAAGCCAATTGCTTTGGACAATCATCACTGGGTCCAGGTGGATTGGAAAGGGCGCCCTTAATTGTCTGAGTCTGTGCTCCAACTTTCTTACTAGGGAGGAGGGGCGGGCAATGACTTGCAGCTCTGCAGACAGTACAAACCACCGTTGTTCAGACACCCACAGTCCGCACCCTTCTCCTTTTTCACAGGGTGAACCACCTGCCTATGCTGCTGTCTTTACCATCAGCCTCCCCAACCTCACTTTACCTTCCTCAATGACATCAGGTCTTGGCTCATACACAGCTGTCTGCCCCACCCTGTCTGCCAAAGGTCACTGGTGACATGTGCCCAGATATTTTTGCTGCATTATTTATGAGGCAGGATAATAATTCAAGATGATAACGAGTTTCTTCTTTCCCTTTCTCAAAATCCCTTTTAATCCAAGGCCACCATCCCTCCTAGGATAGAACCAGAGCAAAAAGTCAACAACATCTTGGCTTTTAAACTCACAAGCTGTTCATTCAAGAGTGAGACCAAAAGACTCAGGAAGAGGTATGATGGCCAGAAACAATTCTCTGCACCTCCGCTCCAGATAAGGTTTTATTAGAGAGGGAAGACAGGTGGGGCATTGGAAGAGGAAGCAAAAGAACAGGAACTGTGCACCCAGCCTCATCTGAAGTTCAATGAACCTCTTTTAAGTGGATATTGAAAAGATCTTGATTCCTGTGCAAGCCCCAGAGGCAAATCTCCTACCACGATGGCATGGACACTATGGAGTAGAAATGGTAGCTTGGCATGTCTAGGCTTGAGATTAGAAACAGATTCTTGGCCAGGCGCAGTGGCTCACGCCTGTAATCCCAGCACTTTGGGAGACCGAGGCAGGTGGATCACGAGGTCAGGAGTTCGAGACCAACCTCGCCAACATGGTGAAACCCCATCTCTACTAAAAAATACAAAAATTAGTTGGGCATGGTGGCAGGTGCCTGTAATCCCAGCTACTGGGGAGGCTGAGGGAGGAGGATCACTTGAACCCAGGAGGCAGAGGTTGCAGTGAGCCAAGATCATGCCATGGCACTCCAGCCTGGGCGACAGAGCAAGACTCTGTCTCAAAACAAAAACAAAAAGAAACAGATTCTTCCAGCTTCTACACTCTACTCCTTTAGAGAGGGGGGATCTCATGGCTGTGATAAGAGAATGCCACATGGATGGATGAAGATGTGGCTACACAGCAGGTTATCCACACTCAGGGCAGACCCTTCCTGCCTCCACTCACACATTCCCTCAATGCTGCCTTCCTACCTTCCTCTACCCCAGCCTGAGACAGACAGGGATGGCTCACCTGGTACACCTGGAACAGGAGACCACCATGGAACGAGGCCGACCGAGATTAAGAAGCATGTCCCCTCTCCACTGGCTCTTTGGTGACATTTACATAACTCCCTCAGCAACAGAGAGGTGAGGACTTGAGAACAGCAGAATCTGATTAAGACAGTTTACCTGGGCCGAGCACGGTGGCTCACGCCTGTAATCCCAGCACTTCGGGAGGCCGAGGCGGTGGATCACCTGAGGTCAGGAGTTGGAGACCAGCCTGGTCAGCATGGTGAAACCCCATCCCTACTAAAAATACAAAAATTAGCCAGGCAGGCCGGGCGCGGTGGCTCACGCTTGTAATCCCAGCACTTTGGGAGGCCGAGGCGGGCGGATCATGAGGTCAGCAGATCGAGACCACGGTGAAACCCCGTCTCTACTAAAAATACAAAAAATTAGCCGGGCGTGGTGGCGGGCGCCTGTAGTCCCAGCTACTCGGAGAGGCTGAGGCAGGAGAATGGCGTGAACCTGGGAGGCGGAGCTTGCAGTGAGCCGAGATTGCGCCACTGCACTCCAGCCTGGGCGACAGATCGAGACTCCGTCTCACAAAAAAAAAAAAAAAAAAAAAAAAAAAAATATTAGCCAGGCATAGTGGTGCATGCCTGTAATCCCAGCTACTCGGGAGGCTGAGGCAGGAAAATTGCTTTAACTCAGGAGGCAGAGATTGCAGTGAGCTGAGATCATGCCACTGTGCTCTAGCCTGGGGCGACACAGCAAGACTCCGTTTAAAAAAATATATATATATATTATATATATATATATATATTATATATATATTTTATATATAATATATATTATATTATTATATATATAATATATATTATATATATATAATATATATATTTATATATATATATATTATATATTATATATATATATATATATTATATATATATATATTTTTTATGCCGTGTGCAGTGGCTCACGCTTGTAATCCCAGCACTTTGGGAGGCTGAGGTGCCTGGTGGGGGGTGCCTGTAGTCCCAGCTACTCGGGAGGCTGAGGCACGAGAATGGCATGAACCCAGGAGGCAGAGCTTGCAGTGAGCCGACATTGCGCCACTGCACTCCAGCCTGGGTGACAGAGTGAGACTCTAACTCAAAAAAAAAAAAAGAAAAAAATATATATATACACACACACACACAAACACTGAGTTTACTTGGAAGTGACTTGATTATGTTCTTTGCTTCCAGAGACCTGGGGCTTAAGAAAGACATTTAGTTCAGTTACAGAAAAATAAAGTCCATGCAACTGTGAAATTTGAGTCTCCTTTGATGACAGTGAACAAATGGAAAAGCGGGGATCTAGCAATAACCCTGCAGTATTATGCAAGGTTTTTTGTTGTTGTTGTTTTCGTTGAGATGAGGTCTCATTCTGTCACTCAGGCTGGACTGCAGTGGCACCATCTCAGATGACTGCAGCCCTGAGGCTTCCCAGGCTGAAGCGATTCTCCCGCCTCAGCCTCATGTGTAGCTGGGACTACAGGCATGTGCCACCACGCCTAGCTAATTTTTGTATGTTTTGTAGAGACAGGGTTTCGCTATAGTGCCCAGGTTGGTCTCAAACTCCTGGGCTCAAGTGATCTGCCTGTCTCGACCTCCCAAAGTGCTGGGATTACAGGCATGAGCCATTGTGCCAGGCCTATGCAAGTATTTAATATTTACAAATACTACATACTAACATAGAAATGTTTATGATACAGTGTTATGTGAAAAAGTGGGACGTGTGTGCCCTTTTAAATTGCAACAAGGTTTTTCTTTGTTTTTTCAGATGGAGTCTTTCTCTGTCTTCCAGGCTAGAGTGCAGTGGCACCATCTCGGCTCACTGTAACCTCTGCCTCCCAGGTTCAAGTGATTCTCCTGCCTCTGCCTCCCAAGTAGCTGGGATTATAGGCGCCCACCACCACGCCCAGCTAACGTTTGTATTTTTAGTAGAGACTGGGTTTCCCCATGTTGGCCAGGCTGTTCTTGAACTCCTGACCTCAAGGGATCTGCCTGCCTGGGCCTCCCAAAGTGCTGGGATTACAGGCATGAGCCCTTGCACACGGCCTAAATTATGACAATGTTTAGAAGAGGCTGGGCATGGTGGCTCGTGCCTGTAATCCCAACACTTTAGGAGACCAAGGTGGGAGGATCACTTGAGTCAAGAAGTTTGAGACCAACCTAGGTAACAGAGCAAGACCCTGTCTCTACAAAAAAAGAAAAAAAACAACAACAGCTGGGCATGGTGGCTGTAGTCCCAGCTACTCGGGAGGTTAAGGTGGGAGAACCACTTGAGCCCAGGAGTTGAGGGCTGCAGTGAGCTATGATGACATCACTATACTTCAGCCTCAGTGACAGAACGAGAGCTTGTTTCTATTAAAACAAAACAGGGCCGGGCGTGGTGTAATCCCAGTATCACGCCTGTAATCCCAGCACTTTGGAGGCCGAGTTGGGCGGATCACGAGGTCAGGAGCTAGAGACCATCCTGGCTAACACGGTGAAACCCCGTCTCAACTAAAAATACAAAAAAAATTAGCCGGGCGTGGTGGCGGGCGCCTGTAGTCCCAGCTACTCAGGACGCTGAGGCAGGAGAATGGCGTGAACCTGGGAGGCGGAGCTTGCAGTGAGCCGAGATTGCGCCACTGCACTCTAGCCTGGGGGACAGAGCAAGACTCCATCCCAAAAAAAAAAAAAAAAAAAAAACAGGCCGGGCGCAGTGGCTCACGCCTGTAACCCCAACACTTTGGGAGGCCGAGGCAGGCAGATCACGAGGTAAAGAGATAGAGACCATCCTGGCCAACATCGTGAAACTCCATCTCTACTATAAATACAAAAATTAGCCAGATGTGGTGGCACGTGCCTGTAGTCCCAGCTACTCAGGAGGCAGAGCCAGGGAAATCGCTTGAACCCGGGAAGCGGAGGTTGCAATGAGTCGAGATCACATCACTGCACTCCAGCTTGGCAACAGAGCCAGACTCCGTCACAAAAAAAAAAAAAAAAAAAAAAAAAAAAGAAACCACAAAGCAAAACAAAAGAAGCAAAAGCAATGTTTAAAAAGACAACCCTCAAAACATAGTTGAAATAAAATTTGGGAAGTAAATAGACCAAAATGTTAAGTGGTTGTCTTTGGGAAGCTGTGGGTAATTTTTTTCTCTATGAACATGTATGTATGTATGTATGTATGCATGCACATATGTAGGTATGTATTTTATTTATTTTTGAGACAGCCTGAGATCTGTTGCCCAGGCTGTAGCACAATGGCATGATCATGGCTCACTGCAGCCTTGACAAGGTGGGCTCAAGCGATCCTCCCACCTCAGCCTCCTGAGTAGCTGGGGCTATAGGCACACACCACCATACTTGGCTTATTTTTTAATTTTTTTGTAGAGACAGGGTCTTGCCATGTTATGCAGGCTGATCTTGAACTCCTGGCCTTAAGCGATCCTCCTGCCTCAGCCTCCCAAAGAGCTGGGATTACAGGCATGAGCCACCATGCCCAGCCCATGTATTTCTTTTTGCAGGTTGAGTATCCCTTATCTGCAATGTTTGCAACCAGAAGTGTTTCAGATTTCAGATTTTTTTTTCAGATTTTGGAATATTTGCATTATATTTATGTGTTGAACATCCCAAATCCAAAAATTCAAAATCTGAAATGTTCCAATGAGCATTTTCCTTGAGTGTCATGTTGGTGCTCAAAAGTTTTGGATTTTGAAACATTTCGGGTTTCAGATTTTGGGATTTGGGATGCTCAACCTGTAATGAAATGTATGCATAAAATATATATGTATTATATATTTAACATATACATATTTAAATATGTACTTGTGTGTTATTTTAAGCATGGTTTGGCCTAAAGCTTTGAAGAGGCTGGAGAAAAGCAGGGTAAAAGGGATTATGCAGGCCCCGTTTAGTATCGTCCTGCTCAGTCACTCATCAGTTGTTTCCTTCCTCTTGCCTCATAGGTAAATGTTGGGTGATGTCATGGACAGCACGAACCAAGAAATGGCAGACCGTGATGAATAGGCGCCTTTGTTCATAGCAAAGGCAGGAAACCCACTCACTACTTTACATTTTAAGTCAGCAGTTCTCAAAGTGTCATCCTCAGATCAGCAGCTTCAGCACTGCTTGTTCCAAACGCAACTTCTCGGCAGGGCACAGTGGCTCGTGCCTGTAATCCCAGCTCGTTGGGAGGCCGACGCAGGTGGATCACGAGGTCAGGAGATTGAGACAAGCCTGGCCAACATGGAGAAACCCCATCTCTACTAAAAATATAAAATTAGCCAGGCGTGGTGGCACATGCCTGTAATCCCAGCTACTCAGGAGGCTGAGGCAGAAGAATCGCTTGAACCCAGGAGGCGGAGGTTGCAGTGAGCCAAGATCGCACCACTGCACTCCAGCCTGGGCAACAGACCAAGACTCCGTCTCAAAAAAAAAAAAAAAAAAAAGAAATGCAAGTTCTCTGGCTCCACCCCAGACCCACTGAATCAGCAGCTCTGGGGCTGGGACCCAGCAATGTGTATTTAATATTTAATAAGCCTTCCAGAGAATTCTGCTAAAGTTTGACAATGACATTCTTTTTTTTGATCAAGTTTTTTTCAGTAAACTCATTTTTTTCAGTAAACAGTTTTATATTTACAGAAAAATGGCAAAGATAGTAAGTACAGAAAGTTCCATATCCTCTGCATTCAGTTTCCCTATTAACATCTTACAATAATATGGTACATTTGGATAACTGCTTTTCTGATTAATAATCATGGAAGAGCTGGCTTTAGTCACTGGAGTAGATACCAATATGGAGGCTGGAAGGAACTAAGGACTATGTTTATCACCATTTTTACCACCACTTCTACCATGAAGTGGTGATATATTATATTATTCATATAATTATTTCTATTTTATTTGAATTATTTATTTCATTTGATTCTCAATATATGTCTGTGAAGTAGGCCAAGGAAGTTATCCCCATCTTACAGCTGAAAAAAACTGAGGACCAGAAAGATCACACAATTACTAATAATCATGGCTGATATATTTTTGTCTATTTGATTGTTTTTGTTTGTTTTGTTTTGTTTTGAGACAGGGTCTCATTCAGTTGCCCAGACTGGAGCGTAGTGGCACAATCTTGGATCACTGCAGCCTCAACCTCCTGGACTCAAGTGATCCTCTTGCCTCAGCCTCCTGAGTAGCTGGGACTACAGGTGTGCACCACCACGTCCTGCTAATTTTAAATTTTTTTGTAGAAACAGGGTCTCCCTATGTTGCCCAGGCTGGTCCCAAAACTCCTGGACTCAAGCAATCCTCCTGCCTCAGCCTCCCAAAGTACTGGCATTACAGGTGTGAGTCACTGCGCCTGGCCGACATGGCTGATGTTTATTAAACGTTTCCAATAAGGCAAGTCTTATTGATAATATACCAATAATACGTTAACAATTTCTATGTATTATCTCATTTAAACCTCAAACTAGCATAGAAGTTTTTATATAAATAAAAATTTTAAATGGGCCAGTCGTGGTGGCTCACGCCTGTAATCCCAGCACTTTGGGAGGCCAAGGCGGGCGGATCACCTGAAGTCAGCAGTTAAAGACCAGCCTGACCAACATGGACAAACCCCGTCTCTACTAAAAATACAAAATTAGTCAGGCGTGGTGGCGCATGCCTGTAATCCCGGCTACTCAGGAGGCTGAGGCAGGAGAATCGCTTGAACCCGGGAGGCAGAAGTTGCGGTGAGCCAAGATTGTGCCCCTGCACTCCAGCCTGGGCAACAAGAGCGAAACTCTGTCTCAAAAACAACAAAAACCAAAACAAAACAAAAAATTAAAAGGAAATAAAAATAATTTTAAAAAACCTCAAACTAATCTTAAATGCTACTATTACATCTTCATTTTACAGACAAGCAAACTGAAGCCCAGAAAGACTAAGAAACTTACCCTCGGACATATGACTTGAAATAAAGGAAACAAATCAAATCTGAGAAGTCTGACTTCGAGCCCTCCATGCACAGCCATTAAACTATATGGTAATTATGGTGGCTGAATTCCCTTTCCCAGAATCCCCTTTCCCAGAGTTCCCTTTCCTGTGCATTTCCAGTTAGCATGGGCCACAAATGATTCTTGTTTTTTTTTTTCGCCCCTGAACCCAATTGAAGACTACACAAGAGAGTCCTGTGAGAGACTGGAGGGCTGAATTGAAGCAGCAGCCATTCCGCAGCTGACACTTGGTGCTGGTTATCTGATGCCTCAACTCATTGGCAAGAGGCAGCAGCTACACCTGTAATTGCTTCACCTTCTCCTGAATCTTCCTTCGCGTCTCTGACTCCTGGACCCGGTGTCAGTGTTTATCTCTGGGCAAAGAGCCCTGGTTTCTCCTGGACGCCCACATCACCACCATTAGAAGCAACAAGAACTGACACGGTCTACAGCCTGCCCTCATGGGCTCCAGTTTATGCTAGTGAGTTCCAGTTCGTTCTCCACTTTACCAACTGCCTGCCCCGGGGACCTCAAACTCCAGCATCAGATGTGAAGACAACAACCGTGTAGAAACTGCTTAACCAGCAGCCTTCACTTTGCATGGCCATGCAGGACCACAAATAGGACTGTGCAAGCTGAAACCATGCAAAGCAAACTTTTTTTTCTTTTTTTTTTTTGACACAGAGTCTCACTCTGTCGCCCAGGCTGGAGTGCAGCGGCGCAATCTCGGCTCACTACAACCTCTGCCTCCTGGGTTCAAGTGATTCTTCTGCCTCAGCCTTCCAAGTAGCTGGGACTACAGGCGAGTGCTACCACGCCCAGTTAATTTTTGTATTTTTAGTAGAGATGGGGTTTCACTATATTCGCCAGGCTGATCTTGAACTCCTAACATTGTGATCCACCCACCTTGGCCTCCCAAAGTGCTACGATTACACCACGCCTGGCCTTTTTTTTTTTTTTTTTTTTTGAGACGGAGTCTCGCTCTGTTGCCCAGACTGGAATGCGGTGGCACCATCTCGGCTCACCACAACCTCTGCCTCCCAGGTTCAAGCGATTCTCCTGCCTCTGCCTCCTGAGTAGCGGGACTACAGGTTGGCACCCCCACGCCTGGCTAATTTTTTGTATTTTTAGTAGAGACGGGGTTTCACTGTGTTAGCCAGGATGGTCTCCATCTCCTGACCTTGTGATCCGCCTGCCTCGGCCTCCCAAAGTGCTGGGATTACAGGCGTGAGCCACCATGCCTGGCCACAAAGCAATCTTAATAATCAGTGAGAAAATGTATGATTGCTCTGTGACCTTTAAATATTTTGATCAAAACATTAAAAACTCTCTTACTGTCAGTTGTAAATATATAGGAATTTTGTCTTTGATTAAGAAAAATAGAGATAGAGGTTTCACCATGTTGTCCAGCCTGGTCTCGAACTCCTGAGCTCAAGTGATCTGCCCACCTCGGCCTCCCAGAGTGCTGGGATTACAGGCGTGAGCATGCTTGGCTGGAAAAAAAATTTTAACTGCAGCCGATATTTATTTAGGACCTCTTTTCATTCATGATAAAGGTTATTTAAACCTTTTGTCTTTTTCTTGGCCAGGCACGGTGGCCTACGTCTGTAATCCCAGCAATTTGGGAGGCTGAGGCAGGTGGATCACTTGAGATCAGGAGTTTGAGACCAGCCTGGCCAACATAGTGAAACCCCGTCTCTACTAAAAACAAAATACAAAAGTTAGCTGGGCATGGTGGCACGCACCTGTAATCCCAACTACTGGGGAGGTTGAGGCAGGAGAATTGCTTGAACCCAGGAGGCAGAGGTTGCAGTGAGCCGAGATCGTGCCACTGCACTCCAGCCTGAGTGACAGAGTGAGACTCCATCTCAAAAAAAAAAACTCCAAAAAACCTTTTGTCTTTTTCTTAACCAGCTATGCCAGGGGGTTGGCAATTAGTCTTTTCAAAATACGAGATGCAGTTGTTTTCAGATATATCCACAAATCTTTTTCTTTTTTTTGAGACAGAGTCTCGCTCTGTCGCCCACGCTGGAGTGCAGTGAGCCACCGCTTCTTACAATATACACTTTAAATATAAGGATGCAGAAAGGCACATCATTCACTCAAAAACAGAAAAAAAAATAATAATAATTTAAAACTGGACAAGGCTGGATGCGGTGGCTCACGCCTGTAATCCCAGCACTTTGAGAGGCCAAGGCAGGCAGATCACGAGGTCAGGAGATTGAGACCATCCTGGCTAACACGGTGAAACTCTGTCTCTACTAAAAATATAAAAAATTAGCCGGGCATGGTGGCGGGCACCTGTAGTCCCAGCTACTAGGGAGGCTGAGGCAGGAGAATGGTGTAAACCTGGGAGGCGGAGCTTGCAGTGAGCCAAGATCTGGCCAGTGCACTCCAGCCTGGGTGACAGAGCGAGACTCTGTCTCAAAAACAAAACAAAACAAAAAAAAGAAAAAGGCTTCACAATTCTGTGGTTTGGTATGGCCGGGTGTGGTGGCTCATGCCTGTAATCCCAGCACTTTCGGAGGCCAAGGTGGGAGGATCGCTTGAGCCCAGAAGTTCAAGACCAGCCTGGGCAACATAGTGAAACCTCGTCTGAAAAAAAAAACATTGTGTGGTTCAGTGCTGGCTGATCATCAGTGGATGAGTGAAAGCTGCCTGGGCTCTGTTCTCCATGGTCTGTAATCTGCCATAGATGTTCCCATGTGAACTTAAGTGGGTCCTCCTCCAGGGGTCCTATTGAGAGGTGACAGCATGCTGGCAGCCCTAGCTCGCTCTCGGTGCCTCCTCGGCCTCAGTGCCCATTCTGGCCGCGCTTGAGGAGCCCTTCAGCCCACTGCTGCACCGTGGGAGCCCTTCTCTGGGCTGGCCAAGGCCGGAGCCGGCTCCCTCAGCTTGTGGGGAGGTGTGGACGGAGAGGCACCGGCGGGAACTGGGGCTGCGGGCCGTGCTTGTGGGTCAGCGTGAGTTCTGGGTGGGCATGGGCTTGGCGGGCCCGGCACTCGGAGCCACTGGCTGGCCCCACCGGCCTGGGCAGTGAGGGGCTTAACACCTGGGCCAGCAGCTGCTGTGCTCGGTTTCTCGCTGGGCCTTAGCTGCCTCCCTGCAGGGCAGGGCTCAGGACCTGCAGCCCGCCATGCCTGAGTCTCCACCCCACCCCCACCCTGGGCTCCTGCGTGGCCTGAGCCTCCCCGAAACAAGCACCACTCCCTGCTCCACGCGCCCAGTCCCATTGACCACCCAAGGGCTGAGGAGTGCGGGCGCGGGGCACGGGACTGGTAGGCAGCTCCACCTGCGGCCCCCGTGTGAGATCCACTGGGAGAGGCCAGCTGGGCTCCTGAGTCTAGTGGGGACTTGGAGAACCTTTGTGTCTAGCTAACGGATTGTGAGTGCACCAATCAGCACTCTGTGTCTAGCTCAAGGTTTATAAACACACCAATCAGCACCCTGTGTCTAGCTAAGGGATTGTGAATGCACCAATCAGCACTCTGTGTCTAGTCAAGTTAAAACACAATCAGCACCTGTTAGCAAGGATTGTGAATGCACCAATCAGCACTCTGTGTCTAGTTCAAGGTTTGTGAACACACCAATCAGCACCCTGTGTATAGCGCAGGGTTTGTGGATGCACCAATCAGCACTCTGTATCTAGCTAGTCTGGTGGGGACTTGGAGAATCTTTATGTCTAGCTAAGGGATTGTGAATGCACCAATCAGCACTCTGTGTCTAGCTCAAGATTTAATCAATCAGTCTTGTCTAGTTTTTTAGTCTAGCTAAGGATTTGTAAATGCCGACCCAATCATCAGCACTCTGTGTCTTCAGGGTTTGTAAATACACCAATCAGCACTCTGTATCTAGCTAATCTAGTGGGGATGTGGAGAACTTTTGTGTCTAGCTCAGGGATTGTAAAGGCACCAATCAGCACCCTGTCAAAACGGACCAATCAGCTCTCTGTAAAACAAACCAATCAGCTCTCTGTAAAATGGACCAATCAGCAGTATGTGGGTGGGGTGAGATAAGAGAATAAAAGCAGGCTGCCTTAACTCGCAGTGACAACCTGCTTGGGTAGTCTTCCACACTGTGGAAACCTTGTTCTTTTGCTTTTTGTGGTAAATCTTGCTACTGCTCACTCTTTGGGTCCACACTTTTTATGAGCTGTAATGCTCACCACAAAGGTGTGCAGCTTTGCTCCTGAAACCAGGAGACCACAAACCCACTGAGAGTGAACGAACAACTCCAGACATGCCGCCTTAAGAGCTGTTAACACTCACCGTGATAGGTCTGCAGCTTCACTCCTGAGCCAGCGTCAGACCACAAACCCCCCAGAAGGAAGAAACTCTGAACAAATCTGAACATCAGAAGGAAACTCTGGACACGCTGCCTTTAAGAACTGTAACACTCACCGCGAGGGTCCACAGCTTCATTCTTGAAGTCGGTGAGACCGAGAACCCACCAATTCTGGACACACTATGATCTCCACCACCTCCTTTTCCTCCTAGGGGAGCATAGGAAACTTAAAAGTATCCTGTAAGAAGGCTAGGCGCAGTGGCTCACGCCTGTGATCCCAGCACTTTGGGAGGCTAAGGCAGGCAGATCACCTGAGGTTAGGAGTTCAAGACCAGCTTGGCCAATGTGTGAGCCGAGATCGTGCTACTGTACTCCCGGCGGGAGACAGAGCGAGACTCCTTCTCAAAAACAAAAAGTATCCTGTAAGAAGAACCCCAGGATTAAGGGCAGATGGGGTCTTGAGTGTGATATTAATTTCAAAACTTCAACTATCCAGAACCTGCAGATTTACCTCTCTAAGCACCAAAACTTTATATTTTTACCATCTTGCTTGGAAATTGCTAAATATATTCTATCCATCTCTCCATCTCTTCTTTCCTAGGTACAGGTTAACAAATCTATGTTCTCTGGCTTTTTCTTCAGAATATAGGGTTATAGTGATAAATATCAGTTATTGTGATGTCAGAGAAGCAGTTGGGGAAATTAAAATACATATAATTATCTGCTCCTATGCCAACTAAATTTTTCCTTTTTTTTTTTCTTTTTTTTTTTTTTTTTTTTTTTTTGAGATAGAGTCCTGCTCTGTCGACCCTGAGTGCTGGAGTGCAGGGGCAGGATCATGGCTCATCACAGCCTTGATCTCCCAGGGTCAGTAATCCTCCCACCTCAGCCTCCCCAGTAGCTGGAACTACAGGCTCATACCACCATGCCCAGCTAATTTATATATATATAAAATTTTTTTTTGTAGGGATGGGGTTTTATCCATGTTGCCCAGGCTTTTCCAATTTTCCGTTATTTTTGATTTCTCATCTGCCATTAAAATACTTATATATATATATATATATATATATATATATCTTCGGCTGGAAGTGGTGGCTAATCCCAGCACTTTGGGAGGCCGAGGCAGGTGGATCACTTGAGGTCAGGAGTTTGGGACTAGCCTGGCCAGCATGGCGAAACCCCATCTGTACTAAAAATACAAAAAAAATTAGCCTGGTGTTGTGGTGCATGCCTGCAATACCAGCTACTTGGGAGGCTGAGGTAGGAGAATCGCTTGAACCCAGGAAGCAGAGGTTTCGGTGAGCTGAGATCGCGCCACTGCGCTCCAGCATGGATGACAGAGTGATATGTTTCAAACAAAAAACAAAAACAAAAACCTTCTGTATGTTTCAGGGTGTTTTCAGTTACCTTAGGCATTAGGTGTTATTTATTTTTATTATTGTTTGTTCGTTTGTTTTGAAACAGAGTCTCGCTCTTATCTCCCAGGCTGGAGTGCAGTGGTGTGATCTTGGCTCACTGCAACCTCCACCTCCCGGGTTCAAGGGATTCTCCTGCCTCAGCCTTCTGAGCAGCTGAGATTACAGGCGCCCGCCACCATGCCCAGCTAATTTTTGTACTTTTAGTAGAGATGGGGTTTCTCCATGTTGGCCAGGCTGGTCTGGAACTCCTGATCACTCAGGTGATCTGCCCGCCTCGGCCTCCCAAAGTGCTGGGATTACAGGCATGAGCCACTGTGCCCAGCCATTTTTTTTTTTTTTTTGACAGAGTCTCACTCTGTGGCCCAGGCTGGAGTACAGTGGCACAGTGGTGCAATCTCGGCTCACTGCAAGCTCCGCCTTCCAGGTTCACGCCATTCTCCTGCCTCAGCCTCCCGAGTAGCTGGAACTACAGGCACCCACCACCGTGCCCGGCTAATTTTTTTTTTATTTTTAGTAGACGGGGTTTCACCATGTTAGCCAGGATAGTCTCGATCTCCTGACCTTGTGATCCACCCACCTCAGTCTCCCAAAGTGCTGGGATTACAGGCGTGAGCCACTGTACCCGGCCATTTTTATTGTTTTTTTGAGACAGGGTCTTGCTGTCTTGGCCAGGCTGGAGTGCAATGGCACAATGATAGCTTGCTGCAGCCTCGAACTTCTGGGATCAAGCAATCCTCCCCCCCTTGGCCTCTCAAGTACCTAGAATTACAGGTGCATGCCACCACACTCAGCTAGTTGTTTTTTTTTTTTTAATTTTTTTTGTGGAGACAGGGGTCTCGCTATATTGCCCACGCTGGTCTTCAACTCCTGGCCTCATGCAATCCTCCCACCTCACGTTCCCAAAGTGCTGGGATTACAGGTGTGAGCCACCATGCCCAGCCTCAGTATTATGTGTTTTTTTAGCAGCTGCTGATCAGACTTTTCTAATCTGCTGCTTCTATTTTCCTGTGAGTTAAGAAAAGAGATAGGGCCGGGTGCGGTGGCTCATGCCTGCAATCCCAGCACTTTGGGAGGTCGAGGTGGGTGGATCATGAGGTCAGGAGTTTGAGACCAGCCTGACCAACATGGCGAAACCCCGTCTCTACTAAAAATAGAAAAATTAGCCAGGTGTGGTGGTGCATGCCTGTAATCCCAGCTACTCAAGAGGGTGAGGTAGGAGAATCGCTTGAACCTGGGAGGCGGAGGTTGCAGTTAGCCAAGATCACGCCACTGCACCCCAGCCTGGGCGACAGAGGGAGATTCCATCTCAAAAAAAGAAAAAAAAAGATTATTTGTGAGCCCAGGAGTTCAAGGCGGCAGTGAGCTATGATCATGCCACTGCATTCTGGTGTGGGCAACAGGGCCAGACTCCATTTCAAAAAGGGGAGGGGAGGGCAGGGGAGATGACTAGGCATGTTAGGATTGTGTGTAAATGCTATAAAGGTAACATGGGAAAATGTTATATTGAGATATTGACCATCAGTGGCTCCCACCTATCCACTCATGGTCAGAGAGCACCAAACCACAGAATTCTGAAATCTTTTCCAATCAAAGCCAAATGTCCTCCACTTTGCCCTTGGACTGGGGCCTGCCAGAGGGAGCCCAGAGACACATCAAGGGCTGACACTGGGTGAGAACTGCGCCCCCACCCTCTCTCGCTCTTCCTTCAAGCAAGTAAAAGATCTTGGGCTACTTGTCTCTGGAGGCCTTGTGACTCCTATGGAAGAGTTTGGGATTGAGAAGGGATGAATTTCTTGTGGCCAGGATTTCTTATGACCTGGGGTCCTTGAATATGGATGGGAAAAACAATTACATCTTTTTTATTATTGAGATGGAGTCTTGCTCTGTCACCAGGCTGGAGTGCGGTGGCATGATCTCAGCTTACTGCAACCTGGGCCTCCAGGGTTGAAGTGATTCTCCTGCCTCAGCCTCCTGAGTAGCTGTGACTACAGGTGCCCGCCACCACACCCGGCTAATTTTTGTATTTTTAGTAGAGTTGGTGTTTCACCATGTTGGCCAGGATGATCTGGATCTCTTGACCTCATGATTCACCCGCCAAAGTGTTGGGATTACAGGCGTGAGCTACCACGCCAGGCCAAAAAATTACATCTTTATATTCACTAATTTGTATCTAAAATATAGATTTCTGGCTGGGCGAGTATAATACAAAGAGGGGTTCTTTTTTCATTTAATGTTACAGCGTACACGGCAAGTCCGAACTGGACCTCACCACGCGAACACAGGTATTTGACTTTTCCGTGCTGTTGATATCTACAGTGCACAGAAGTCTGTAACTAAAGCCAGGCCTTCAGTCACCAGAGAGGCCTCTGTAGCTGCCACAAACTTCAACCCCAAAACTCAGTCGCATAGGAAGTACTTTGGGTTTTGGGGATCCCGTATTTCCGTGGGTTGTGTACAGTTTTGGGAGTGCTTCAGTGGGAGGGCCTTATATATGATATATGTATAATATATATCATATATTATATACTATTTATTATATATTATATACTATATATTATATATAATATACACATATATGTGGTCTTATATATGATAAACAGTTGGATAATTTAAAAAAACAAAACCAGGCCGGGAGTGGTGGCTCACGCCTGTAATCCCAGCACCTTGGGAGGTCAAGGCAGGTGGATCACTTGAAGTAAGGAGTTTGAGATCAACCTGGCCAACTTGGTGAAACCGTGTCTCTACTAAAATACAAAAATTAGCCAGGTGTGGTGGCACATGACTGTGATCCCAGCTGCTCAGGAGGCTGAGGCATAAGAATTGCTTGAACCCAGGAGGGGGAAGGTTGCAGTGGGCCGAGATCATGCCACTGCACTCCAGCCAGGGTGACAGAGCAAGACTCAGTCTCCAAAAAAACAAAAACAAAAGCAAAAGCCTCTCATTGGATTGCTCAGAGGCTGTGATGGAATTGCTGAACAGTGGCTAAGTATGGCCATCTTCATGGCACAGCTGAGAAAGGCCATGGCCCTGGGAAAGGTGTGTCTGGCCTCTTTATTTGTTGCCTCACAGCTCAGGGAACCAAACTGGGACCCCAGACATCTTTGCATTGAGTCCACTCTCCAGTGCCTCCATTAGAGGCTACATGGGCAACCTCCACGACAAAGTCAGCTCTCCATCTCATCTCTCATTTCTCCATTTTATACGTAAACTCACAACTCATGGCCTGAAAGAAGGACCAGTCAAAAGCTTCTTCCTCCTCCTCCTCTCTTTTTTTCTTTGAGATGGAGTCTTGCTCTGTCGCCCAGGCTGGAGTGCAGTGGCGCGATCTCAGCTCACTGCAACCTCCGCCTCCTGGGCTCAAGCGATTCTCCTGCCTCAGCCTCCTGAGTAGCTGGGACTACAGGCGCCCACTACCACGCCTGGCTGATTTTTGTATTTTTAGTAGAGACGGGATTTTGCCATGTTGGCCAGACTGTAACTCCAGACCTTAAGTGATCCGCCTGCCATGGCCTCCCAAAGTGCTGGGATTACAGGCGTGAGCCACTGCGCCTGGCGCTTCCTCTTCCTTTCCATGGGTTTTTTTTTTTTGAGACAAGGTCTCACTCTGTCATCCAGGCTGGAGTGCAGTGGTGCAGTCTCAGCTCTCAGCTCACTGCTGCCTCCGCCTCCTGGGTTCAAGAGATTCTCCCTGCCTTAGCCTCATGAGTAGCTCAGATTACAGGGGTGAAGAACTGCACCTGGCCTACGTGGTGTTTTGTTGTTGTTGTTGTTGTTGTTTTTTCTAAGACAAGGTCTTGCTCTGTCACTCAGGCTGGAGTGCAGTGGTGCACATCACAGCTCACTGCAGCCTCGAACTCCTAAAGCCATCCTCCTGCCTCAGCCTCCAAATAGCTGGGACTACAAGCATGCGCCACCATGCTTGGTTAATTTTTAAAATGGTATAGACAGGGTCTCACTATGTTGCCCAGTTTGGTCTCAAACTCCTTGGCTCAAGTGATTCTCCTGCCTCAGCCTCCCAAAGCGTTGGGATTACAGGCGTGAGCCACTGCACCCAGCCTCTTTTCTATCTTGTCTGCAAATTCATTCCCTGAAATAAAAGACTCTTCAGAGGTGAGAAAGAGTACTAGCCCTGTCCCGTTCAACTCTGGCAGAGAACCTATTTTCCCACCCCTGCTTCCCGGATAGGCCTCTTTTAACTTCAACCCACCCCAACCCCTGCAGGGAGAGGGGGTAGGACCTGATGGGGAGGTAGGACTAGTGTCCAACTTCCTTGTTATTCCCCGCACCCTGACCTTTCCCCTCTACAGCTGGGCCTAGTGTGGGAAGTAGAGTCCCTGGCCTCAACTAGTCAAATTATGCAATGGACCAGCTGACAGGTGAGGCAGGCTCTTCCCGCCCCCAGAGTGGTATACTCATTAGCTGTTTAGTAGCCAGCATCTTCAAAGGGCTGAGTGTTGAGGCCTTGGGAGGAGCTGGGGCAAGGCTGAGCTAGTGGCTGTGGGTCCTCCTCCCTCACCTCTATCCCTCAGGAGACACAGGAGAGCCGGGTTCTGGTCCAAAATCTGCCACGGAAGAGCTAAGCATCCCCAGTCCATCCCAGTCTCCTTCCCACCCTAGCATTAGTTTTTCCATTTTTAAGACAATTAAAACTAGATGGAGATGGACCCAGTGGCTCACATTTAAAATCCCAGCACTGTGGGGCCGGGCGCGGTGGCTCACACCTGTAATCCCAGCACTTTGGGAGGCTGAGGTGGGCAGATCACCTGAGGTCAGGAGTCTGAGCCTGGCCTGGCCAACATGGTGAAACCCCATCTCTACTAAAAAATACAACAATTAGCTGGACGTGGTGGCACATGCTTTTAATCCCAGCTACTGGGGAGGCTGAGGCAGGAGGATCGCTTGAATCCAGTAAGCAGAAACTGCAGTGAGCCAGGATCACGCCACTGCACTGCACTGTAGCCTGGGCGACAGAGAAAGACTCCGTCTCAAAAAAAAAAAAAAAAAAAAAAAAAAGACTCAGGAGAGCTCTAGGCCGGCTGCTGAGCTTATAAACAATGAGAAAGAGCCAAAGAAGGCTCATCACTAGAGATGCAAAAGGAAACCTAGAGGCACAGCCAGATGTGAGGCTGGAGGATGCAAAAGAGAAACAGTGGGAATGGTTTGGAGGCAGTAGGATAGGAGAAGGTAGATGCTGGAATGACTTGCTTGTCCAAAAATACAGTGTCTCACATAGTCCTGTTGTCATCAGAGAAAAATGTCATATTAGCCAAACATGCAATCAGCTCGGCTGGGAAATGAGGCCATGCCTTCGTGACAGATGCAGGCTGTGAGACACAGACTGGGAGGAGCAGGACAGGGGCTGGTCGCAGTCTGCGTGGTGGAGGCGGAGGTGGATTTTTACAAGCTTCCATTGGCCTCTTGAGGCCTAACATCTTTTTTTGTTTTTTGGTTTTTGTTTTGAGACGGAGTCTCCCTCTAATGGCCAGGCTGGAGTGCAGTGGCGCAATCTCAGCTCACCGCAACCTCCGCCTCCAGGGTTCAAGAGATTCTCCTGCCTCAGCCTCCCAAGTAGCTGGGACTACAGGGCGTGCCACCACGCCCACCTAGCTTTTGTATTTTTAGTAGAGACAGGGGTTTCACGATATTGGCCAGGCTGGTCTCGAACTCCTGACCTTATGATCTGCCCACCTCGGCCTCCCAAAGTGTTGGGATTACAGGCATGAGCCACCACACCCAGCTGAGGCCTAACATCTTGCTCCCTGGTCCCTAGTGCCTGATAGAGGAGAGATGAGGTACAGAGGGTAAATAACCTCAAGAGATTCCAGTAGTGAGTAAGGAACTTTGTCTTTCTCTCATTTAATTAATTAATTAATTAATTTTTTTTTTTTTTTTTCCTGAGACGGAGTCTCCCTCTGTCGCCAGGCTGGAGTGCAGAGGCACGATCTCAGTTCACTGCAACCTCCGCCTCCTGGGTTCAAGCAGTTCCCCTGCTTCAGCCTCCCGAGTAGCTGGGACTACAGGCACGTGCCACCACGCCTGGCTAGCTTTTTGTATTTTAGTAGAGATGGGGTTTCACCATGTTGGCCAGGATGGTCTCGATATCCTGACCTCATGATCCACCGGCCTTGGCCTCCCAAACTGCTGGGATTTCAGGCGTGAGCCACCGCGCCTGGCCTATTTTTTAATTTTAAAATATTTAACATAGTCAAAAAATACATGTTGCCAGGCACAGTGGCTCACGCCTGTAATCCCAGCACTTTGGGAGGCCGAGGTGGGTGGGTCACCTGAGGTCGGGAGCTCAAGACCAGCCTGACCAACATGGCAAAACCCTGTCTTTACTAAAAATACCAAATTAGCTGGGCGTGGTGGCAGGCGCCTGTAATCCCAGCTACGCAGGAGACTGAGGCAGGAGAATGGCGTGAACCCGGGAGGCGGAGCTTGCAGTGAGCCAAGATCGCGCCACCGCACTCCAGCCTGGGCGAAAGAGCGAGACCCTGTCTCAAAAAAAAAAAAAAAGTCACGCATATGTAGTTTGTATGCACAATAAGACAAAGACTTGTGAACCCACCACCCAATTTAACAACTGGAATTCTTTTTTTTTTTTTCTTTTTTTTTTTTTTATTATACTTTAGGGTTTTAGGGTACATGTGCACAATGTGCAGGTTTGTTACATATGTATCCATGTGCCATGTTGATTTCCTGCACCCATTAACTCGTCATTTAGCATTAGGTGTATCTCCTAATGCTGTCCCTCCCCCCAACAACTGGAATTCTTTTCCAGATTTTTGCTGTTTAAATAATTCTTCTGCCTGTAATCCCAGCACTTTGGGAGGCCAAGGTGGGAGGATCACTTGAGCCCAGAAGTTTGAGACCAGGCTGGGCAACATAGTGAGACTCTGTCTCGACAAAAAGTAAAGGCCGGGCATGGTGGCTTACGCCTGTAATCCCAGAACTTTGGGAGGTCGAGGCGGTGGATCACCTGAGGTCAAGAGTTCGAGACCAGCCTGGCCAACACGGTGAAACCCCGTCTCTACTAAAAATACAAAAAGTAGCCAGGCACAGTGGTGTGTGCCTGTAATCTCAGCTACTCAGTAGGCTGAGGCAGGAGAATTGCTTGCACCCAGGAGGCGGAGGTTGCAGTGAGCTGAGATGATGCCACTGCACTCCAGCCCGGGTGACAGAGGAGACTCTGTCTAAAGAAAAAAAAAAAGTACAAAAATTAGCGAGGTATGGTGGTGTGCGCCTGTGGTCCCAGCTACTCAGGAGGCTGAGGTGGGAGGATCACTTGAGCCCAGGAAGTTGAGGCTGCAGTGAGCTACAATGGTGCCACTGCACTGCAGCCTGGGCACAAAGGGAAACCCTGTCTCATAAAAACAGAAAAAGAAAATCAGTGCTGCTAAGAGCATCCTGGATGTTTAGGTTTCCTAGACTCCAAGTGTAAGAATTTCTCTGGGATGTGTACCCTGGAGTGGAACTATTGGGTCAAATTATTTTTCAGAGTGGTTGGACCCATTTACATTCCCCCCCATCAGTGTTCCTATTGTGCCACATCCTCACCAAGACTTGGTTCTGTTCTCCCAGTTTCCAGCAGCCTATCTCTGCTGGTGACCCTGGAGTGGCTCTCACCTTTCCCAACCACAGCCAGTGGCCTTTTTTTTTTTTTTTGAGAAGGAGTTTCACTCTTGTTGCCCAGGCTGGAGTGCAATGGTGCAATCTCGGCTCACTGCAACCCTCTGCCTCCCAGGTTCAAGTGATTCTCCTGCCTCAGCCTCCCAAGTAGCTGGGATTACAGGCATGCACCACCATGCCCAGCTAATTTTGTATTTTTAGTAGAGACGGTGTTTCTCCATGTTGGTCAGGCTGGTCTTGAACTCCCAACCTCAGGTGATCCGCCTGCCTTGGCCTCCTAAAGTCCTGGAATTACAGGCATGAGCCACTGTGCCCAGCCACCAGTGGACTTTTTGATGCTCCATTGAACATGCTGAGATACTTCTAGTCCTGTAGTCCTGTAGTCCTAACTGAATGACATGGAGGACAAGGGAGGGGAGGAATTGCCAGATTAGGGAGAGACTAGGGAACTTGGGGTCTTTCTATGTGACTCTCAGAATCCCTGGACTTTCTTAGAGAATGGAAGCCAGCTGGTGGATTTGTTATTCATAGTTCTGTTCCGACCCAAAGCACACTACAGCCTGATCCTCTGGGAACGACTGAAGATGGCTAAGTAACTGTCTTTCCTATCCGACCCCCAACAGCCTCCCCTGCTTCTCAGGTGAACACTGTTTACTTCCCTCTACTCTTGAAGTCAGTGTTTCTCCAAGTGTGGCACAGAAGCCACTTATATTAGAATCAGCTGACGTTAAAAATGCAGATTCTTGGCTGGGCGTGGTGGCTCACGCCTATAATCCTAGCACTTTGGGAGGCCGCGGTGGGCAGATCACCTGAGGTCAGGAGTTTTGAGACCAGCCTGACCAACATGGAGAAACCCCATCTCTACTAAAAATAGAAAAATTAGCCAGGTATGGTGGCATATGCCTGTAATCCCAGCCACTCGGGAGGCCAAGACAGGAGAATCGCTTGAACCTGGGAGGTGGAGGTTGCGGTGAGCCAAGATCGCTCCATTGCACTCCAGCCTGGGCAACAAGAGCAAAACTTCATCTCAAAAAAAAAAAAAAAAAAAGAAAATGCAGATTCCCGGCCGGGCGCGGGGGCTCACACATGTAATCCTAGCACTTTGGGAGGCCGAGGTGGGCAGATCACGAGGTCAGGAGTTCTAGACCAGCCTGGCCAATATGGTGAAACCCCATCTCAACTAAAAATACAAAAATTAGCTGGGCATGGTGGCTTATGCCTGTAGTCCCAGCTGCTCAGGAGCCTGAGGCAGGAAAATCGCTTGAACCCAGGAGGCAGAGCTTGCAGTGAGCAGAGATCATATCACTGCACTCCAGCCTGGGCAACGAGCAAGACTGTCTCAAAAAAAAAAAAAAAAAAAAAAAAAGTGGATTCTCAGACCTCACCCCAGACTTAACCTGATTCTCTGGAGTGCTACTTGGGAACCGGCTGTTTAATTATTCCCCAAGTGATCTTCACATTGAGATTTGAGGGCTACTGCCCTAAGCACTGCCATCAAGGAGGTCAGGCCAAGGTCATCTCTAGGCAGCTTCAGACACTCTCCTCCATAAGGGACAAGTTGAATCCCATTTTCCCCTGATGCTTCCCCTACTTCCATTGTCCCCTTAAATTGTAGGATCCGCAGGTACAAGATGTGTATCCCAGCATTGTTTATAGTAGAAAGAAACTAAAAACAGCTGCTTGCTAGTGGAAGCCTGGTAAAATATGTAATGGCGCATCTTTCCAGTGGAATGCTGTGCAGCTATTAAAAGTGGCTTGATGTCCGGGCATGGTGGCTCATGCCTGTAATCCCAGCACTTTGGGAGGCCAAGGCGGGTGGATCACCAGGTCAGGAGAACAAGACCACGGTGAAACCCCATCTCTACTAAAAATACAAAAAATTAACAGGCTGCAGTGGCGAGCGCCTGTAGTCCCAGCTACTCGGGAGGCTGAGGCAGGAAGACAGTGTGAACCTAGGAGGCGGAGCTTGCAGTGAGCCGAGATTGCGCCACTGCACTCCGGCCTGGGCGACAGAGCGAGACTCCGTCTCAAAAAAAAAAAGGAAAGAAAGAAAGAAATAAAACAGTGTTTCAACCAGAGGTTCACAGACAACCTGTGGGGATTTATTTTTTTGGCAGAGTTTTGCTTTTGTTGCCCAGACTGGAGTGCAGTGGCACGATCTTGGGGCTCACCGCAACCTCCGCCTCCTGGGTTCAAGCGAGTCTCCTGCCTCAGCCTCCCGAGTAGCTGGGATTACAGGCATGTGCCACCACACCAGGCTAATTTTGTATTTTTAGTAGAGACGGGATTTGTCCATGTTGGTCAGGCTGGTCTCGAACTCCTGGCCTCAGGTGACCCACCCGCCTAAGCCTCCCAAAGTGCTGGGATTACCGGCATGAGCTACTGCACCTGGCTAGCATTTGGATTTTTTAAAAAGGTCTTCCAAGATTCTGATGTGAACTCCTAGTTGAGACCTGTTGCTCTAATACAAAATTGTTGTTGATTGTGGGTCAATAAAAGAAACACAAATAACTATACAGAGGGCAAATTTGAGTGAGCACCCTAAGAAAATGACGAACCAAATGCTATGGGGCTTCAAAAGAGCGAAAGTTTACATCTGGATGGAAGAATCAAGAAGGCTTTATGGGTTAAGTGGCAATCTGTAATGAGACAAGAAAGTATATGTAGGCCGTGGGACAGTAGAAATTGCAGGAAGGAGGCTGGACATGGTGGCTCACACCTGTAATTCCAGCACTTTGGGGGTCCAAGGTGGGCAGATCACTTGAGGTCAGGAATTTGAGCCTGGCCAACATGGTGAAACCCCATCTATTTAAAAAAAAAAGCCGGGCATGGAGGCGGGCACCTGTAATCCCAGGTAGCTACTCAGGAGGCTGAAGCAGGAGAATCACTTGAGCCCGGGAGGCAGAGGTTGCAGTGAGTTGAGATTGCACTGCTACATTCCAGCCTGGGCCATAGAGGAGACTCTGTCTCATTAAAAAAAAAAAAAAAAAAAAAAAAAAGGAAACTGTGGGAAGAAGAGGAGGAGGATATATATATATATATATATTTTTTTTTTTTTTTTTTTTTTTTTTTTTGAGACAGAGTCTCACTCTGTCGCCCAGGCTGGAGTACAGTGGCACAGTGGCACGATCTAGGCTCACTGCAAACTCTGCCTCCTGGGTTCAAGCGATTCTCCTGCCTGCGCCTCCTGAGAAGCTGGGATTACAGGCATGCACCACCACACCTGGCTAATTTTTTGTATTTTTAGTAGAGATGGGATTTCACCGTATTAGCCAGGATGGTCTCCATCTCCTGACCTCATGATCTGCCTGCCTCAGCCTCCCAAAGTGCTGGGATTACGGGCATAAGCCACCGCGCCCGGCCAGGAAACTGGGAAGAAGAGGAGGAGGATGTTTCAGAGAGACTAGTTTGGGTGAAGAGAGATGCAGAAAAGAACATAGAATATGTTCAGAGACCAGATCATAGTGAATTTGGCTGGAAGGTAGTTAAACACCGAAGGAAAAGGTAGGTTGGAACTGTTGTGAATGGTCTTGTACTCTAGGGTAAAGTCTTATTAAATATGAATAGGAGAGTCAATATTGAAGAAATGCCAATCCTCTCAAAATTCATCTACATATATAAAATGTAATAATAAAAAAAAATCCCAAAAGGATTTTTGTAGAAAACTTAATAAAATGGTTCTAGAGTTTATTTAGAAGCATCAACATGTGAGTCAGGCAAATTCTGAAAAACAAGATTAACATAGCGGCCTTATGTTATATTATACTGCATAGTAATAGAAAGCTACACTAATTAAAACAAATGTGTACATGTATAGAAATAAGCTGACAGATCAATGAAACAAGTCTAGAAATAAACTCAAGCATATGTGGGAAGTACATGAATTACCAACAGGACAATTCAAATCGATGTGTTAAAAATGGTATTCACGCAGGCCGGGTGCAGTGGCTCATGCCTGTAATCCCAGCACTTCGGGAGGCCGAGGCAGGCAGATCACCTGAGGTCAGGAGACCACTCTGGCCAACATGGTAAAAACCCGTGTCTACTAAAAATACAAAAATCAGCCAGGTGTGGTGGCTACTCAGAGGACTGATATAGGAGAATTGCTTGAACCCGGGAGGCGGAGGTTGCCGTGAGCTGAGATCATGCCACTGCTCTCCAGCCTGGGTGACAGAGTGAGACTCCATCTCAAAAAAAAAAAAAAAAAAAGGTATTCATGCTGGGTGTGGTGGCTCACATCTGTAATCCCAGCACTTTGGGAGGCCTAGGTGGAAGGAAGGATTGCTCTAAGCCAAGAGTTCAAGACTAGCCTGGACAACATAGCAAGACCCTGTCTCTAAAAAAAAAAAAAAAAAATTTTTTTTTTTAAATTCACTGGATGTGATGGTGTGCACCTGTAGTTGTAGCTACTTAAGAGGCTGACATGGAGGCCAGGCACGGTGGCTTATGCCTGTAATCCCAGCATTTTGGGAGGCCAAGGCAGGCAGATCATGAGGTCAGGAGATCGAGACCATCCCGGCTAAGACGGTGAAACCCCGTCTCTACTAAAAATACAAAAAATTAGCCAGGTGTGATGGCAGGTGAGATCCTGCCTTCAGTTTTGGGGGGTATATACCTGGAAGTGGAATTGCCAGATCACAGGGTAATCCTATTTGTAATTTTTTGAGGAATTGATCATTTTAGAGTATAATCCCTATTCATTTGGATTCTGTTTTGTCTGTCTGTGGTGCTTGTGGATGAGGCGTGTGTAGTGAACATCATCACTCTTCAGCAATATTTTGAGCACATGGAGGGACTGCAGGCCTGCCCTCTTCCCCACCCCAAGTTAGGTGGGGACATCTGACTTGATTTGGTTGTCAATGATGTGTGTCACTTCCGAGTGGAAGCTCTGAAAAGCCATCCTCTCTCTTTCCTTTTTGCAGGGGTCCTGGAAGCCCATGTTGACATGGTGGTGCCACAGACTGTGGCTATGTGGATCATAGAATCATCACATGGAGGATGGTTGTCCTGAGCAGCTGCTGAGGCCACAGGAGGCTTTGCTTCCCCTCCAAACTGTCTTTTCCTGCATAAGTGTCAGGCTGTGTGTGGTTTTTTTTTTTTTATGACAAATTTGATTTTCTCTTCTTTTTCTTATTTTAAATCTTTTTTTAAATCATACAAATGATGTATGAATCCATTATCATTGTAAAACATTCAAATGATATAGACAAAATTAAAGACTCTCATGTCCCACTTCTAACGTTCCAACCCAGTTTCCCTGAGGTTTCCCTAAGGTAACCGCTGTTCTTAGTCTGGGTTTTTCCTTTCAGATCTTTTTCTACGGCTACTTTTATGCTTTATATTTTCTTTATTTTATTTTATTTTTTTTTTGAGACGGAGTCTTGCTCTGTCGCCCAGGCTGGAGTGCAGTGGCGTGATCTCGGCTCACTGCAAGCTCCGCCTCCCGGGTTCATGCCATTCTCCTGCCTCAGCCTCCCGAGTAGCTGGGACTACAGGCACCCGCCACCACGCCCAGCTGATTTTTTGTATTTTTAGTAGAGACGGGGTTTCACCATGTTAGCCAGGATGGTCTCGATCTCCTGACCTCGTGATCTGTCCGCCTCGGCCATTAACAAATAAACAGGCCGGGCATGATGGCCTCACGCCTGTAAACCCAACACTTTGAGAGCCCACGGCAAGTGGATTGCTTGAGTCCAGGAGTTCGAGACCAGCTTGGGCAACATGGCAAAACCCCGTCTTTACCAAAAACAAAAAACAAAACAAAACAAAACATAAACAAAAAAGAGGTTACAAATATATAAATGGGGGGGATGGTGGGGCACGGTGGTTTACACCTGTAATCCCTTTGGGAGGCACTTTTGGAGGCTGAGGCGGGTGGATCACCTGGGGTCGGGAGTTCGAGACCAGCCTGACCAACATGGTGAAACCCCATCTCTACTAAAAATACAAAATTAGCCAGGCCTGGTAGCGCATGCCTGTAATCCCAGCTACTTGGGAGGCTGAGGCGGGAGAATCACTTGAACCTGAGAGACAGGGGTTGCGGCGAGCCAAGATTGCGCCATTGCACTCCAGCATGGGCAACAAGAGTGAAACTCTGTCTCAAAAAAAAAAAAAAAGTGAAAAAAGTAAAATCAATGAAGAGGGACGTTTGACCTCCCTAATAAAGAATGTAAATGAAAAGAAATCCCATTTATCAAATATTAAATTAGTACAATACGTTTTTATGATACTATTCCATTTCACTAAGCATACTTTTGTTTTTTGTTTTGTTTTGTTTTTGAGATGGAGTTCCCCTCTGTCACCAGGCTGGGGTGCAGTGGTGCGATCTCAGCTCACTGTAACCTTCAACTCCCAGGTTCAAGCGATCCTCCTGCCTCAGCCTCCTGAGTAGCTGGGACTACAGGCGTGCGCCACCACGCCCAGCTAATTTTTTGTATTTTTAGTAGAGACGGGGTTTCACCATGTTGGCCAGGATGGTCCCCATCTCTTGACCTCATGATCCGCCCGCCTCAGCCTCCCAAAGTGCTGGGATTACAGGTGTGAGCCACCGCGCCCGGCCTATGCTTTATATTTTCATATTGAAATGTGTTCTGGTTTTAACCTATTGTTTCACAATTTCCTTTTACCTTATTCCATATCCTGGAAATTTTCTGTGTCAGTAGATATAGATTTCCTTTTTTTTTTTTTTTGAGACAGGGTCTCGCTTTGTCACCCAGGTTGGAGTGCAGTGGCATGAACGTGGCTCACTGTGGCCTCGACCTCTTCGTCTCAAGCAATCCTCCTGCCTCAGCCCCTCAAGTAGCTGGGACTATAGGCACACACCACCACACTTGGCTAATTTTTGTATTTTTTGTAGAAATGGGGTTTTGCCATGTTGGCTTCCTAGGTTGGTCTCAAACTCCTGGGTTCAAGCGAACCCACCTGCCTCAGCCTCCCAAGGTGCTGGGATTATAGGAATGAGCTATTGTACCTGGTCAATTTTTTTTGTTTTTATGATTATTTTGTTTCTTAATCCATATGGGATTATTTTATGTATGGTGTAATTTTAATTTTTTTCCAAGTGGAAAAACATCGTTATTGGCTATTCTTGCACATTTTGTTTTCCAGCTAAATGTTATAATCATCTTAAGCTTCCTATAAAAGTTTTTGGCATTTTAGATGGTCTTCCTATTCACCCTGTATTTTTTCAGAGTATCCTCAAATTTTCTGGTGTGTCAATAACACTAATTCTGAATTTTCAGCTCTACTTGAAATTTACTATTTAATTTTTAAAATGAGTACATTTTGTTTTATGAGACTTGGAACAGGAAGCAGGGCAGTAGTAAGATGTACATTTATATCCAATTCTTCCACCAGCTATCATTATTTATTTATTTTATTTTTTGAGACAGAGTCTCCCTCTGTCTCCCAGTGGGGAGTGCAGTGGCGTGATCTCGGCTAACTGCAACCTCTGCCTCCCGGATTCAAGAGCCCAGGAAGTCGAGGCTACAGTGAGCTGTGATCATGATGCTACACTCCAGCCTGGGTGACAGAATGAGATCCTGTCTCAAAAAACATAAATGAAAAAGAAAATGTGGTCTCTTTAGTGCAGAGGATCAGTTGGGTGGCTCTCTCAGTTACGTAAATGTAAGCTGAGAAAAAATCATTGTTCTGAGAACAGGATATAACTTTTTTTTTTGACACGGACTCTTGCTCTGTTGCTCAGGCTGGAATGCAGTGGTGCGATCTCAGTTCACTGCAATCTCCGCCTCCTGGGTTCAAGTGATTCTCCTGCCTCAGCCTCTCGAGTAGCTGGGATTACAGCCATCTACCACCCCACCTGACTAATTTTTTGTATTTTTAATAGAGACGGGGTTTCATTATGTTGGCCAGGCTGGTTTAGAACTCATGACCACAGGTGATCTGCCCTCCTCAGCCTCCCAAAGTGCTGGGATTACAGGCATGAGCCACTGTACCCGCCTGGATATAGCTTTTGTGACAACTATAATGGCTATTAGATCCCTGATATGTAAACTTGGTCCTTAAGAAGGAGGTGGATACATTTACATAAGGAAGCTAGGGTCTTCTAAGCTAGAAGAAATTGATACTCAATGATTACTTTCTGAAACACACAGAGAGACCTGTGGCTGTTGACAGGCTGGCTGTGGCCAAAGGACAGTGACAGGGAAGGGCCACAAATTCCTTGAAATAATTAATTTCAGTAAAGACGGAGTCCAGTCTGATGCCCTCAAGGATCGATTCCAGTCCAGTAGGCAGCTGATGCTGAAAGCAGCTCTGATAACCTGCTAGGCAACATTTCATAATTAGCAGCATTATTCACTGGATGTGCAGAAGCAGTTTCCTGCTACAAAGAGGTAGCAAAGGATGTAACTGGCTAATTGGACATCTGCACTGTCCTTGCTGGGGTATGGAAGTTTGAGAGACTTCTCTGACCAATTACAACCTTGGAGATTTGAGGGTAAATTTGGAAAAAGTCAGATGTTGAATATCTTGTTAATCTATTCTGTGGAGTCTCCAGATAATTTTCATTTTATATAAAAAAGTTTTCAAGGATATGTATTTATCATTGTACTACAATATTTGGGAATAGGTCATACCAGATACATTGGAAAGAACCTATGTCCATCCACAGGGGAATCAGTTATTTTTTTGTTGTTGTTGTTGGTTTGTTTGTTTGTTTTTGAGACGGAGTCTTACTCTGTTGCCCAGGCTGGAGTGCAATGGCACGATCTCGGCTCACTGCAACCTCTGCCTCCCGGGTTCAAGCGATTCTCCTGCCTCAGCCTCCCGAGTAGCTGGGGCTGCAGGCGCCTGCCACCACGCCTGGCTAATTTTTGTATTTTTAATGGAGACAGGGTTTCACTAAGTTGGCCAGGCTGGTCTCAAAGTCCTGACCTCCCACCGAACCTGGGCGCGAATTAGTTTTTTAAAAAGTGGTATATCCAGCTGGGTGCGGTGGCCCAGGCCTGTAATCCCAGCACTCTGGGAGGCCGAGGCGAGTGGATCACGAGGTCAGGAGTTCAAGACCAACCTGGCCAACATGGTGTAACCCCGTCTTTACTAAAAATACAAAAAAATTAGCTAGGCCTGGTGGTGGGCACCTGTAATCCCAGGTACTTGGGAGGCTGAGGCAGAAGAATCGCTTGAACCTAGGAGGCGGAGGTTGCAGTGAGCCGAGATCACGCCACTGCACTCCAGCCTGGGCGACAGAGAAAGACTCTGTCTCAAAAAAAAAAAAATGGTATATCCATTCAATGGAATACTGTGCACCTATCACAAAGAATAATATAGAACTATATTGATAGAAGTGGAAGAATCTCCAAGAGTTATATTTGAGTATATGTGCATGTGTGTGTGTATATATATGTAATTACATATATATACGAATATATATTATTATTTGTATAAAAACTGTTTGGTTATATATCCTTATGAGATATAGAGGTTTAGTAGTAAGGTTACCCAAATTCGATGGTGCTTGCCTGTGAGTGGTGAGATTTTAGATAATTTTTGTCTTTCTGATACCTTTACGTATTATTTAAATTGTTTACAAATTTTCAGTTATTGAAATGTTTTATCTTTATGGAATACTTAAACTGACCAGAGAAGTTATAAGGAACAATATTATTATTATTATTAGGAACTTACTATATACTAGACATTCTGCTGTTTTATATGCATTACCTGATTTAATTCTCACAACCCCATGAGATTATTATTGTTATTTTTTATTTATTTATTTATTTATTTTTTTGAGACGGAGTCTCGCTCTGTCATCCAGGCTGGAGTGCAGTGGCGCAATCTCGGCTCACTGCAAACTCCGCCTCCCGGGTTCACGCCATTCCCCTGCCTCAGCCTCTTCGAGTAGCTGGGACTACAGGCGCCCGCCACCACGCCTGGCTAATTTTTTGTATTTTTAGTAGAGACGGGGTTTCACCGTGGTCTCAATCTCCTGACCTCGTGATCCGCCCACCTTGGCCTCCCAAAGTGCTGGGATTACAAGCGTGAGCCACCGTGCCCGGCCAACCCCATGAGATTATTATCCTATTTTGTAATACTGAGCAAACTAAGGCTTCAAGTGTTTAAGCAAATTGCCCATACTCACAGGGTTAGTAAATGGTGGGGGCAGGATTAAAGGCCAGGTTTCCCATCTGCAGTGCTACTAGGGTCTCTCTGGCTGGACCTACAGGTAAACTGGGTTGCTCTTTGGAGCTAACAGAAAGTTACCAATATCTTAAATAAAATGACTTCAACCCCACCAGTCCTATCTCCGAGGCCATCTTTTCTTTTACCTTTCCAGCAGCATGCACACAATAAAATGCCATAACTAGTATCGAAGCCACTACCAACCAAAGATGGAAAACTTTCTGTGGTAATAGGTTACATTGGTTGCCGAAATGAACCATGCCTTCCAATATTGGAAGGGACCCTGGCATAGTCCCCTACCCTTGAATTTGGGCTGGCCCTTTTACTTGCTTTAACCAAGAATATGCCCGAGGTGCTAGTTCTGCACCTAAGCTTTAAGAAGGCCTGGCAGCTTCCACTTTTGCCCTTTTGGGATCCCTGAGCCAACATGTAAGAAGTATTCTGGCCAGGCGCGGTGGCTCATGCCTGTAATCCCAGTACTTTGGGAGGCCGAGGCGGGTGGATCACCTGAGGTCAGGAGTTCGAGACCAGCCTGGCCAACATGATGAAACCCCCGTCTCTACTAAAAATACAAAAAATTAGCTGGACATGGTGGCGGGCGCCTGTAATCTCAGCTACTCCGGAGGCTGAGGCAGGAAAATTGTTTGAACCCAGGAGGCGGAGGTTGCAGTGAGCCGAGATGGCGCCATTGCACTCCAGTCTGGGCAATAAGAGTGAAACTCCATCTCGGGGGGAAAAAAATGTCATCCTACTCTGCTAGACAAATTACATGGAAAGGCCACGTGGACAGGGAGAGAACTTGGACTATAGGGAGAGAGACCCAGTTCTTTCAGCGGAACCAGCCCCCACTTGATGCTATGACCACTGGCAAGACCAGCAGAACGGGTGGGCTAATCACAGCCCAGATTGCAGAACTGTGAGCAAATAAAATGGTGGTTGCTTTAAGTCTTACGTTTTAGGGCGGTTTGTTACACAACAGATTATGAAAACACCTCCTCGGCTTTCCTTGGGTGACTACTGGTACACTCACTTGTGCATAAGGCTGAAGTCTCCATTCCTTAATCCTTACTATCTCCCAATTTTATGGCAATAGTTTGCCAGAAGCGTTCACATTAACGACGAGGACGTAGGCAGGCCTTTTTGTTTGTTTGTTTTTTGTTCTTTGAGACAGAGTCTCGCCCTTTCGCCCAGGCTGGAGTGCAGTGGCACGATCTTGGCTCACTGCAACCTCCGCTTCCCGGATTCAAGCGATTCTCCTGCCTCAGCCTCCCGAGTAGCTGGGATTACAGGCGCCCGCCACCACGCCCGGCTAATTTTTGTATTTTTAGTAGAGACGGGGTTTCACCATGTTGGCCAGGCTGGTCTTGAACTCCTGACCTCAGGTGATCTGCCCGCCTCAGCCTCCCAAAGTGCGGGATTACAAGCGTAAGCCACCGCGTCCGGCCGGACCCTCAGTTCTTTCGCTGTAAACGAGAGTACTCTTCCCCACCCCACAGGCTTATATCTCTTACAATTCAGTGAGACATCGCCTGAGGACACACCTGTTGCACAAAAAGGGCTCACTACACGACATCACACCCAAGTCTCGTACCGTCATCTTCATAACCTGCCCAATCCCAGTGAGTGTGAGAGGTAAGTCTGCAGCAGGGCCCGGAAAACTTGTTTCTTTTTCTTTTAAATAAGTTTTCTCGCGAATTCGAATGCAGGTCCTCCTCCTGCCGTACCGCAAACGACTCCGCTCGTCACCACGCCCCCGCCTTCTGTCAGGAGCAGCAAACCCCAGGTCTCGCGAGGGTTTCTTCCTTCTTCAAGATCAGCCACAGGTCGCGCGATAGGGATGTGTCCAATCACGAGGCTAGATGGCTTCACAAGATGGCGGCGCGCGGGGAGCGTATCATCTGCGTTTCTAGGAGCTTCGCTGTGCGGCTGCTTTAAGATTCTAGGATTCCAGGGTTGTACAGGCCCACGCCAGACACGACGTGTGGCAGGAACCTCGGCCTCAGAGGTGGGTCACTTATATCTCTCATGCAGATTTACTATCATGGGTCACTTAACCCGTGGGTCACACGGGTTCCTCATTCTTGAGTTTTGGGCTAGTGAGGTGCCGACTTCGGGGTCTAGGAGGGGAGACCTGATGTGGTTGTGTGTGCGCGCGCGGGGGTGTTGAGAGTGGATGAGTGGGAGGAGTTGGCGAATAGAATAGAGACTAGGATTGAAGTAGGAAAGACTCCCCGGGGTTTAGGAGGTGTAGAGAGATCCAAAACTGAGGCGGGAAGACAAACTGAGCTGATAAAATGAGGGCGTGGAGAGAATGGAAGAGATGGAGAATGGCAGTGGCAGGACTAGTGGGAAAAGTCGGATTTATGAGAGAAGGCGAAGAGAGAAGATGTAGATTGGTGTTGAGGTGGGAGGGATCTGTGCAGAAAGAATTTGAAGTTCTGAAATTGGAATTTAGACTGTTTTACAGGCTGTGTATCAAGAGAATGGTAGTTGAAGAGGGTTAATGGTCAAGAGGAACCAAGGAAACAGAAGCATGGAGATGAGAAAGAAAAAAAAAAAAAAGGAAAGCCTTGTTCACAGGGTTCTACTATTAACTTTAGCTTTCTGGACTGACTCAAGTAACCAGGAAGAAAAGTTCCAGTCCTTGGGCTGAGCTTTTTTTGAAATTCAGTGAGGGTGCTTTGTGTCAGTGGTCCAGACAGGGAAGAGTTCCATCGTGCTTTCAATCAACAAATACTTGAGTGCCTACTCTCTCAGGCCCTATTTTAGGCGTTGGGATATGCGGTGAACAAGACAGACAAAATATTTACCGTCTTGAAGCTTACTGACGGGAGATTTTTTTAAAGTAAGTAAAATATATGGAATGTCAGATGGGTAAATTCTGTGTAGAAAATTGAAGCTAGAGCCTGGGTAGCAAAGCCAGACTCCCTTTCTACAAAAAATGAAGTAAATTAACCAGGTGCAGTGGCCTGTACCTGTAGTCCCAGCTGCTTGGGAGGCTCAGGTGGGAGGATTGCTTGATCTCAGGAGTTGGAGGCTGCAGGGAGCTATGATTCCACCATTGCACTCTGGGCAACAGAATGAGACCTTGTCTCAAGAAGAAGAAAAAAAAAAGAGAATTGATGCCCAGTTAAACTCTGAAGAATAGGATATATTTAGCTAAGAACTCATTGCCTATATTGGGAGGTTAGTTAGAAAAGAAGTGGTAGTATTGACTCATTCTGTATCTGTTCTGACCAGAAAAGTTGAATAATGTAGGAAATGAATCTGCCATATCTATAATTTAATTTGTTTCACATATATTCGGAGTATCATGTTGTGTGTGCACTGATGTCAGCTATGTAGTCTGTAGATTTTCCTTAATGTGTTGCAGAGCCCTAACATGCCACTATCTCTTGAAGTCACTGTTAGGATATGATGACTATAGTCAGCAACAATGTATGTTTCAAAATAGCTAGGAGAGAGAGCTTGAAATGTTACCAATACATCCATATAAAAACTACTCAAAGTGATGAATACCCATATACTCTGACTTGATCTTCACACATTCTCTGCGTGTAACAAATACCCCATAAAGGTCACATGTCCTCCATAAATAGGGAAAATATTTTCTATCAGCTTAAAGAAATTACTCTGAGTTTACTTTTCTTTTTTGTTGCTTGCCAGAATCACAAGAAAGGATATTTTCTTTTTCTTTTTCTTTTTTTTTTTTTGAGACAGAGTCTCACTGTCACCACGGCTGGATGGAGTACAGTAGCACTATCTTGGCTCACTGCAACCTCCACCTCCCAGGTTCAAGTGATTCTCCTGCCTCAGCCTCCCGAGTAGCTGGGATTGTAGGCACCCACCACCACGCCCAGCTAATTTTTTTTTTTTTTTTTTTTTTTTTTTGAGACGGAGTCTCGCTCTGTCACCAGGCTGGAGTGCAGTGGCATGATCTTGGCTCACTGCAACCTCCGCCTCCTGGATTCAAGTGATTCTCCTGCCTCAGTCTCCCGAGTAGCTGGGACTTCAGGCATGTGCCACCACACCCAGCTAATTTTTCTATTTTTAGTGGAGATAGGGTTTCACTATGTTGGCCAGGATGGTCTCCATGTTGACCAGGCTGGCCTCACGAACTCCTGACCTCAGATGATCCTCCTATCTTGGCCTCTGAAAGTGTTGGGATTTTAGTCGTGAGTGACTGTGCCCGGCCAGCACTTTCATTTTGGATATTTTCTTTTTAATAAAGTCTCTTATTTGTATATGTTTATTTTGAGACAGGGTCTCACTGTGTTGCCCAGGCTGGACTGGAACTCCTGGGCTCAAGCTATCCTCGGTCTCCCTAGTAGCTAGGACCACAGGCACGCACCACCTTGCCCAGTTGATGTTTTCTTGAGAACTGGGGGCCATCCTAGTCTTGTGCTCCACTCTTTCCTGATGGTCAGTAAAGGGTATATCAGTGCTAGGAAATTAAAACAGGTATATAGTCAGTTTTAGTCATAGTGTGAGGGGCAAAATGTAGTAACGGTATGCTGAAAAACTTTCAGGTGACTACTAATCTCCTCAAATTCTGCATTGTTTACTCAACAAATATTTATTGTATACAGGTTGCTGGGGGTATAGTGAAGATTAGGATGATATGGTTGCAGGTCTATGTGTGACATATGCAAATTAATTACATACCCGGTAGTAAACTGAAGATCTCTGAGGGAGAAGCAGCACAGGGTGCTTTGAAAGCATGTAGATGGGCATCTGATTGGATTGTGGGGTCAGAGAAAGCCTGCCTGAGTAAATGATGCCTAGGGTGTGATTTGAGTAGCTAGTGGACCTTCAGAGGTGAAAGGCGATGGTGGGAGGTTGAGGAGAGTCTTACAGGCAGTAAGAATAGGAGATGGTGAGACAGACTACCATGCAGCAGAGAAAATGGAAGAAGACCAGTATGTCTGGAAGGGGAAAGTGGCAACAAATGAAGTTGGAGGGACACATAAGGCCTGGATTATGCCTGCCTTGTTAATGATTTTAGACTTTATTAGCTTAATAGCTTTGGGATGCCACTGAAGGGATTTAATAAGGAAATGTTCACCTTTGCATGGGGGGAGTGGCTTGTCTGCTAAGTGAAAACTGGCTGGTAGAGGGCAAGAGTGGTGATGAAGAGATCAGTTTGAGACTCTTAGAGCAACCCAAGAAAGACATGATAATGACCTGGGCCAGAGAGGTGGTGTTGTGAAGGGTGAAGAGTGGGATAAGGTCAAGAAATAATTGGGAGATAGAGTATTCAGGACCTGGTGTGTTGTGAATGGGGGAGGCAGCATGGAGAAGGTGTTGAAGATTTTTGATGTGTTTATCACAAGAAAGATAGCACTGCATTTGGTGAGATAGGGAAGATGAGGAGGACCAGTTTGGGGTGGGTAGAAGTGATTTAATTTTGCACATATTGTACACGTATTTTTGAGCCCTTCAAGTGAGAAATATGGTAGGCAGTTGGATATGTGATTTGGAAAAGTCTGGAATGAAGACAACCGTTCTTTTTTGAAATTGGTTTAATTTCCAGTGTAGGAAGCTGTCAAAAAACCATCTGAAATAGCATTGACAGATTTATGACTATGTAAAATTATGTCTCTAACAAAGATTGCAAAAGAAAAATACTTATTGCTAGGAGATGTTATAATAGAGGATTTGTCTTAACTGGGGAGATTAGGGAAGGAAGGATCTTCCTGAAGAAGAGATGCTTGAACTGTGAGCCCAAGAATGACTAAGAATTCGCCAACTGAAGAGAGGGAGGAAAAAACATTACAGATAAAAAGAATAGCCTGCATAGGAGGCTGAGGCAGGAGAATCGCTTGAACCCGGGAGGCAGACGTTGCAGTGAGCCAAGATTGCACCACTGCACTCTAGCCTGGTGACAGAGGGAGACTCTGTCTCAAAAAATAAATAAATAAATAAGAATAACCTGCATAAAGGCCGTGTGGTCGGGGTACAAGGACACAAAGGGCAAGGGCATGTGACTTAAACTGATAGTGAAAAGATAGGCAAGGCCAGGTCATGTAGGGCCTTGTATGTAGGCTGAAGTGATGTTTTTTATTTTATCCTAAGAGTAAGGTTTTGAGCAGGTGGACATACGAGAAGGACATACCGAGATTTGTGTTTAGAAATGATCACTGCGAGGTGGAAGGAGGGATGGCGAGAACAAGAGTGGATGCAGGGAGACCAATTAAGAGGCTACTGTAAACCAGGTGCGGTGGTGCACACCTGTAGTCTCAGCCATTTGGGAGCCTGAGGTGGGAGGATTGCTTGGGCCCAGGAGTTCAAGTCTGGCCTGGGCAATGTAGTCTCTAATAAAATAAAAATAAATAAATAAAAAGGCTGTTCTGGCCGGGCGTGGTGGCTTACAACTATAATCCTAGCACTTCGGGAGGCTGAGGTGGCAGGATTGCTTGAGGCCAGGAGTTCAAGACCAACCTGGCCAACATAACGAAACTGTGTGTCAAAAAAAAAAAAAAAGGTCTCTGGGCTTGACATTGTTGGGGACAGGGAAAAAGAGTGGATTTAAGAGGTATTTAGCAGGTAAAACCTACAGGAGTGGTGATTTCTTGGATATGAGAAACTATCAAGTGACTCCTAGATTTTTGGCTGATATAATACTGTTTAGAAGAATAATCATTATTTAAAAAGTAGAAAATAAAGATATTAAGAAAATAAAAGTCACTTACCACCCAGATATATATATATATATATATATATATATATATAAAATAGTAAAATATTTTTAAAATTACCAACTACCTGGAGATTTACTAAATCATTATAATAGTTTCTCTTTCAGTTTTTATGTCTTGATAGAAATACATTTGCTTTTATTTCTTGTTGTAATCTGAAAGAAGACAAAATTATGTTTGTTTTCATTTGGTTTTAGCTACCTGGGAATGACAAGATTGAAACTTTAAGTTGGAATCAAAGATATTTTTTCAAACTTTGGTGATGTTATGGTGCACTACCAAATATTCAGTCCTTGTGAGGATACTGTAAAAACTAACCCCCAGGCTCGGTGTGGTGGCTCATGTCTGTAGTTGTAGCACTTTGGGAGGCTGAGGCAGGAGGATCACTTGAGCTCAGGAGTTGGAGACCAATCTGGGCAACAAAGGGAGACTCTGTCTCTACAAAAAATAAAATTAAAAATAAATTAGCCAGGTGTGGTGGCATGGTGGCACATACCTATAGTCCCAACTACTCGGGAGGCTGAGGTGGAAGGACTGTTTGATCATGGGAGATCAAGGCTGCAGTGAGGTATGATTGTGCCACTGTGCTCTGTCCTGGACGACAGAGCGAGACACTATATCAAAACAAACAAAACAAGACAAAACACAACTAACCTCTAACTAATATCCTTGGTTATAGATCATATAGACAGACTGTGTTCTGTCACTTTGATGCTCTTAAAGGAATAATTTTCAGCTTTCTTCCCTTGATTTAAAAAAAAAGATTTACTCTTATATTGTCTACATTTTTAAAATCATGGAAAAATATACATAACATAAAATTTATCATTTTAGCTATTTTTAAGTGTACCATTCAGTGACATTAAATGTGTTCATTCTCTTGTGCGACCATCACCTCTATCTCCAGAACTTTGTCATCATTCCAAAGTGAAACTCTGTACCTATTAAACAGTAACTCCTCATTCTTCCCTCCCCCAGCTCCTCATCACCTCTATTCCACTCTCCATCTGTGTAATAAATTTACCTCTTCTGGGTACCTCATATAAGTGGAAGCATACAATATTTGTCCTTTTGTGTGTGGTTTATTTCCCTTAGCATGGTGTTTTCAGGGTTCTTCCATGTTGTAGCATGTATCAGAATTTCATTCCTTCTTAGGGCTGCATAATATTTATTGTATGTATATACCGTATTTTGTTGATCCATATTTATTGTATGGATATACCGTATTTTGTTGATCCATATTTATTGTATAGATATATCGTATTTTGTTGATCCGTATTTATTGTGTGGATATACCATATTTTGTTGATCCATATTTATTGTATGGATATACCATATTTTGTTGATCCATATTTATGGGTATACCGTATTTTGTTGATCCATATTTATTGTATGGATATATCGTATTTTGTTGATCCATATTTATTGTATGGATATACTGTATTTTGTTGATCCATATTTATTGTGTGGATATGCCGTATTTTGTTGATCCATATTTAGTGTGTGGATATACCGTATTTTGTTGATCCATATTTAGTGTGTGGATATACCGTATGTTGTTGATCCATATTTATTTTATGGATATACTGTGTTTTGTTGATCCATATTTATTGTATGGATATACTGTTTTGTTGATCCATATTTATGTCCATATTTATTGTATGGCTATACCGTGTTTTGTTGATCCATATTTATTGTATGGATATACCATATGTTGTTGATCCATATTTATTTTATGAATATAGCGTATTTTGTTGATCCATATTTATTGTATGCGTATACCATCTTTTGTTGATCCATATTTATTGTATGGATATACCAGGTTTTGTTAATCCATATTTATTGTATGGATTACTGTATTTTGTTGATCCGTATTTAGTGTATGGATATACCATATTTTGTTGACCCATATTTATTGTATGGATATACCGTATTTTGTTGATCCATATTTAGTGTATGGATATACTGTATTTTGTTGACCCATATTTAGTGTATGGATATACCGTATTTTGTTGATCCATGTTTAGGGTATGGATATACCATATTTTGTTGATCCATATTTATTGTATGGATATACCGTATTTTGTTGACCCACATTTAGTGTATGGATATACCGTATTTTGTTGATCCATATTTAGGGTATGGATATACTGTATTTTGTTGACCCATATTTATTATATGGATATACTGTATTTTGTTGATCCATATTTAGTGTATGGATATACCATATTTTGTTGATCCATATTTAGTGTATGGATATACTGTATTTTGTTGATTCATATTTAGTGTATGGATATACTGTATTTTGTTGATCCACATTCATCTGCTGATGGACACTTGGGTTGTTTCCCACCTTTTCACTCTTGGGAATGATACTACTGTGAACACTGCTGTACAAATATCTGTTTCAGTTCCTCCTTTCAGTTCTTTTGGGAATATACCTAGGAGTGGAATTGCTGAATCAGATCGTAATTCTATGTTTAGCTTTTTAAAGAACCGCCAAGCGTTTTTCAACAGCAGCTGTGTGCCATTTCACATTCCCAACAGCAATGCACGAGAACTCCAATTTCTTCACATCCTTGCAGAACACTTGTTGTTTCTGTTTTTTTAATTTTTGATTTTTGTTTTTTTGTTGACAGCAGCCATCCTAGTGGGTACGAAGTGGTATCTCACGTGGTTTTGATTTGTATTTCCCTGATGACTAATGATGTTCAGCATCTCTTCATGTGCTTATTTGTTGTATACATTTTTAAAATGTAATTTCTACTTTCTCACTTGATCGGCAAAGACATGTTGGCTGTAACTATTAACTTGGCATCCACAGCTTTCCCCACTGATTTTTTTTTTTTGAGATGGAGTTTCGCTCTTGTTGCCCAGGCTGGAGTGCAATGGTGTGATCTCGGCTCACTGCACCCTCCGCCTCCTGGGTTCAAGCAATTCTCCTGCCTCAGCCTCCCAAGTAGCTGGGATTACAGGCTCCCGCCACCATGCTTGGCTACTTTTTGTATTTTTAGTAGAGATGGGCTTTCATCCTGTTGGCCAGGATGGTCTCGAACTCCTGAATCAGGTGATCTACTTGCCTTGGCTTCCCAGAGTACTGGGATTAGAGGCATGAGGCACTGCACCTGGCCCCCATTAATGGTTTTTAATAAATATGCTGATTTTCTTTCTCTCTTTCTCTCCTTAAGATGGCTCTGAGTAAATCAATGCATGCAAGAAATAGATACAAGGACAAACCTCCTGACTTTGCATATCTGGCATCCAAATATCCAGATTTTAAGCAGCATGTTCAGATAAATCTGAATGGAAGAGTGAGGTAGGTAACAGATGAAAAATCACTATTATTCTTGTGTGATTCAAATGGATATGATATAATAGAAAGCCCACCTGAATGTTAATCTTAGACATTTGATTAAACTTCCCATGCGACCTTGGACAAATCACTTAACCTCTCTTGGTCTCAGCTTTTTAATGTATAACATTAGAGGAATGGACCAAATGCTTTTAAGTTTCCTTCTGGCTTAAAAAAAACATTCTCTTGATGTCCAAATTATTGCTTACCCTACAGAAATCCCAGAGTAACTGCAGAGACTTAGGATTGTGCTCTTCGTGATCTAAAACTTAGTGACTGGTGAGGATCTAAAGACTTTTTTTCTTTTTTGAGACAAAATCTCATTCTGTTGCCCAGGCTGGAGTACAGTGGCATGATCTCAGCTCACTGCAACCTCCGCCTCCCAGGTTCAAGCGAGTCTCCTGCCTCAGCCTCCTGAGTAGCTGGGATTACAGGCGCCCGCCACCACGCTCGGCCAATGTTTGTATTTTTAGTAGAGACGGAGTTTCACTGTGTTGGTCAGACTGGTCTTGAACTCTTGACCTCGTGATCCGCCCGCCTCGGCCTCCCAAAGTGCTGGGATTACAGGTGTGAGCCACCGTGCCCGGCCTAAAGATATTTTAATAAGTATGTGTTTATTTTGATGTGAGGCAGGAAAATAACAACTAGGACATCGGGACTGATTTGACAGATATTATTATTTAAGATGTTACTAAATTTAAGAGGTTGATTTATTTTTATTTATTTATTTTGTTTTTAGAGATAGGGTCTTGCTCTGTTGCCCAAGCTGGAGTGCAGTGGCACAGTCATAGCTTGTGACAGCATTGAACTCCTGGGCTCAAGCTGTCTTCCTGCCCCGGCCTCCCCAGATAAAAATAGCCAAGCGTGCCCCACCATGCTTAGCTATCTTTATTTTTATTTTTGTAGAGACAAGGTCTTGTCATATTGCCCAGGCTGGTCTCAAACTCCTAGATTCAAGTGGTCCTCCCTCCTTTGCCTTCCAAAGTTCTGAGATTACAGCCACCACACCAAGCCAGAAAGTTGATTTTTTATTTTTACTTTATTTTTTTGAGACGGAGTCTCTGTTGCGCAGGGTGGAGTGCAGTGGTGCAGTCTTGCCTCACTGCAACCTCTGCCTCCCGAGTTCAAGCAATTCTCCTGTCTCAGCCTCCCGAGTAGCTGGGACTACAGGCCTCTGCCACCACACCCGGGTAATTTTTGTATTTTTAGTAGGGACGGAGTTTCACCATGTTGGCCAGGCTGGTCTTGAACTCCTGGCCTCAGGTGATCTGCCCACCTTGGCTTCCCAAAGTGCTGGGATTACAGGCGTGAGCCATGTGCCCGGCCTTGATTTTTTTAAATTAAGAAAATAATAGTATAAGTGTCTCAGGAAATGGCAAAATTATGATAATTATATGGGAATGACTGATGTGTCTTTATACCTCTGCGAAAGAACCATCTCTAACTGCATTCCTCAACTCTACGAGTTACAGAGGGAATTGGAAATTCCAAGCCTACCTGGAGAGAGGCATGGTGATTCAGCTGTGGGAAGGAAGAGGAGCAGGATTTGAGGAGAAAAGGGAAGAATAATAGTGGTATATTAAAGTAAAGAATTAGTGGTATAATAAACTAAAGAATAATAGTGGCCAGGCACGGTGGCTCAAGCCTCTAATCCCAGCACTTTGGGAGACCAGGGTGGGCGGATCACTTGAGGTCAGGAGTTTGAGACCAGCCTGACCAACATGGTGAAAACCTCATCTCTACTAAAAATACAAAAATGAGCTGGGTGTGGTGGCACATGCCTGTAATCCCAGCTACTCAGGAAGCTGAGGCAGGAGAATTGCTTGAACCTGGGAGGTGGAGGTTGCAGTGAGCCGAGATCGTGCCACTGCACTCCAACCTGGGCGACAGAGTGAGACTCCATCTCAAAAAAAAAAAAAAAAAAAAAGATTAGGATCATAGTGCTTGAGGCATTTTCTTGACCTCTTCTTTACTCTAAGCCCTCTCCTTATAGCTTTAGAAATGGAGGCCCTGGGGAAGACTTAACCTGGAAGCCAAGATAACCCTTAAAATCATATGGGAGTTCAAACAAATATTTATGTTCATTTTTCTGGCAGATAATCCTTAGCTTTCATCAGATTCTCAAAGGGATCTGTGAAACTCTCCACCCCCACTCAAGTATACAAGGGTTAAAATCACTTTGGGAGGCCGAGGTGGGCAGATCACCTGAGGTTAGGAGTTCAAGACCAGCCTGGCCAACAAAGCAAAACCCTGTCTGTATTAAAAATACAAAAAATTAGCTGGGCTGGTGGTGCGTACCTGTAGTCCCAGCTGCTCAGGAGACTGAGGAGGGAGAATTGCTTGAACTGGGGAGGCAGAGGTTTTAGTGAACCGAGATCATGCCACTGCACTTCAGCCTGGGCAACAGAATGAGACTCTATCTCAAAAAAATAAAATAAAATAAATTGAGCACAGCCTATATGTGAATGCTTGTACTACTTACTGTGTTAATATATTAAGTACATTTGAAAACATTTCAAAATAGAAATTAAAAATATATTTAAATAGGACTTCTGGTATTTTCTTTGGATACCATAAAGAATCACCTTTGGCACCTTACTTTGGAGTCAGTTACCCTAAAGAGATTGAATTGGGATTTCTCTGTTTATAACATCTCTCTCATTGTTTGTAAATCATTGTTTCATAGTGATATATGTGGATGTTGATCCTAGTAGCTTTAGGAAAGATAATATTTTAGTGGGGTGCAACGCTGTGCATCTGTAGTCCCAGCTACATGAGAGACTGAGGTGAGAGGATCTTGAGTCCAGGAGTCTGAATCCAGCCTGGGCAACACAGCAATATCCTGTAATTAAAAAACAACAACAACAACAAAAAACACATGTAGTTTTGTCATTGTTTGTTTCCTCTGTATACTTACTGTTGTACTTAATCAGCTATTTAACGAAAACCTATTGATTAGCCACATTGTGCTCAGTTCTAGGAAAGCCTTAATGAACAAGAAAGATGTCACTGCCACAGTCACACACTAATTTATACACTAGTGGGGAAAATGGACAAATACATAAGCCATTAACCTTTTAGTATGGGAGAATCTGGGGGATGTGCAGTGGGATCACATGAAAAGGAGACCGTACCTGACTTTGGGATTTAGAGAATGATTTGAAACCGAAATGGTCTCTTGGTTGTGTTTTAAGGAATGAGTGGAGTGAGCCAGGTAGAAAGAAGAGTATTCCAGGCAGAGGCAGCAGCGTGTGCAAAGAATACTGGGCAGAGGGGAACTGAAGAAGTGAAGCATGCCTGGGGTGCAGTGGACAAGAGACAGGAGGAGGTGGGCTGGGGATGGTTATACTTTGTGGTGCTTTATAAGGCCCACTGAGGAGTTTGAAATTTTTCTTAAGGGCATGGTATGGAGGATTCTTGTGCTTTGCCCATCCCCATCCTCATCCACTAAAGTTTTATATTATTTTCTGAGACAGAGTCTCGCTCTGTCACCCAGGCTGGAGTGCAGTGGCGTGATCTCGGCTCACTGCAAGCTCTGCTTCCCAGGTTGACCCCATTCTCCTGCCTCAGCCTCCCAAGTAGCTGGTACTACAGGCGCCTGCCACCACGCCCGGCTAATTTTTTGTATTTTTAGTAGAGACGGGGTTTCACTGTGTTAGCCAGGATGGTCTCGATCTCCTGACCTCGTGATTCGCCCACCTCGGCCTCCCAAAGTGCTGGCATTACAGGTGTGAGCCACCGTGCCCGGCCAACTGATTTGTTTTTAAACCAAAGACCCAGCATTGAAGGGCTTTATCATGCAGGGTAGACTGTACCATTTTTAGTGCCTCAGTGACCATCTAAAGACTAGAAACCAACCTTGGAGTAACACTAGGAGGCTTTTGGCTTTCGTTGTTGTTATATCAGGTTCAGCTTCTACAGGATTAGAATGATTGTTATTTTAACAATGGATTACAGAAATGTGACTGTTCAAAATCCATCTGTAATGGTAATACTGTATTCATCAGTGGTAGAGCAGGAGTCATTCTGGGGAAATCGGCCATGAGCCTGTTGACAATAGGCTATTTTGGGAAGCTGGATGTGTTAAACAAACAACAAAGACTGAAAATGAATAAACTGCTGATTTTCACGTGAGAGCTAATTTTAGTTCCTGGGCCTCCCTGTGATCTCTGAAATGAGAATGAAAAAAGATCTTGCCTGTGTTCAGGATTTTTGAATGTCCCAGGGTGCTAACATGACCTAGATACTTCACTAGTGAAGTCGAGTGACTTGACTTTGCCCTGCAAAAGTATTTCTGACACTCAGACTAGTGTCTGGATCTTTTCAGAAATAGAAAATAAACAACAAAGTCTAAGAATCAGCTCTTCATTGGTGTTCACTTTATTTCCTTCCATTAAACTAGCCTCAGCTTAATGTCTTGTACTTTTTTAGGATATAGTTCCTTGTGAATAAATTGTGTGCTCTAGTTCATCATTTTGTAAATTGAATATATATATATATATTTGAATAACAAGAATTGTTTATGTAAGCAACAACTTCCTTTGAAGGCCCTCGGAAAACATATTGTTCTCTTGCCCAAAATGTCTCTTGAAGCTGTATGATGAGCACTACAGCTGCAGCACTATCTTTTGGTGATTGCTGTCACAGTGTTATGGAGAGCAGGTATTCTAGAACCAAAGACCCGTTTTCCGGTTTTCAAAAAAGGAATTATTTTTTACTGTACAGACATTATAGACCCCTTAATGGGAAAATTAGAGAAATATATTTTTCCTAACTACATTTATAATGATAATGCCACATATGTACAAAAAGTCACAGTTCTTTTGCTCTAAAAGATGAAATTAGTCCGTAATCTCATCTTTCTAAGCCCTTGCCTTTATTCATACGTAGGAAATTTTGTGGTTGTAGTTGTAGTTACATACAATCATTCATCTTCTCCCCCATTTGACATTATACTGTAAGCATTTTGCATAAAGTTACAAAAGCTGTAATACATCCACCCAAGCGAGTACAGTTCAGTCATTAAAAAGAATAAGACCAGGCTGATCCACATATACTTCTATGAAGAGAGTTTACATATTTAGTAAAAAAAAAAAAAAAAAAAAAAGTGGAATTATGTAATTAAATGTGTTTAGATAATACAGAAATGTGAGGTGAAGGAAGTCTCCACCCGACTCATCTACCCACCTGCATGCATATCGAGTCCATGTCTACCCTTCCAGACTTTTCCTCTGCATCTGTTTATACGGGTCTTTTTGTTTTGTTTTTGCCAGAATGCAATCAGAATGTACATATATACTTCTACTCAACTTCTTTTCAAACGTAATGTATTGAGGAGCCCTCTTCATACAAGTGTATGGAGATCAGCCTAATCCTACTCTTTCTAGTAACTGCATAGGATTTTCTCGCATGGATATATTATAGCTTATTTAGCCAATTCCATATTGATTACTTTTAGGTTGTTCCTAAATTTTCTGTAGTACAAAACTTAAATTTAACAGTTCCTCTTTTATCACTGGACTTTTAAAATTTTTTTTTAAGCTTCACTGAATTTAGGGTAAGTCACTGGGCATTGCTAAGAAATCGCAGTATTCCTTTTTTTTTTTTTTTTTTTTGAGTCTCGCTCTGTCGCCCAGGCTGGAGTGCAGTGGCGTGATCTTGGCTCACTGCAACCTCCGCCTCTCAGGTTCAAGCGATTCTCCTGCCTCAGCCTCCTGAGTAGCTGGGATTACAGGCACATGCCACCATGCCCAGCTAACTGTTTTTGTATTTTTAGTAGAGATGGGATTTCACCATCTCTATTAAATGGCGATTACAGTCACCCGCCACCACGCTTGGCTAATTTTTGTATTTTTAGTGGAGACGGGGTTTTACCGTGTTGGCCAGGCTGGTCTCAAACTCCTGACCTCAGGTGACCTGCCTGCCTCAGCCTATCAAAGTGCTGGGATTACAGATGTGAGCCACTGCGCCCGGCTGAAATCGCAGTATTCTTAACTATGCCTGGAAAGGGCAAAGAGGTGTTTGGATGACTAGATTTTTCTTTTCTGTTAGTTGCTCTTTAGTTAGCATAGGAATGGTCATTTAAAGATCAGCCTGAAAGCCCGGCTTCAAACTTCTTTATGCTTGTAATCACACCATTTTGGGAAGCTATTGCTTGAGGCCAGGAGTTCAAGACCAGCCAGTCAATATAGAGAGACCCCTTCTCTACAAAAAATAAAAATTAAAAAAAGAATGAAAAATTTAGCTTGATTGATTGAGGTACAATTTCTTATTTTGCCAGTAGGATTTTGGATTCTTTGGTTAATTTAGGGTTATCAGTAATGGTTGTTTCCATTGTTTCAGGATCTGTGTTTCTGTATATTACTATCTAATTGCTTATTTGACCCATGAGAGTGTTTAAAAAGTGGACATTTTCTTCAATAAGTCTTCTGTATCAGAGAGTTGAAAAAGTGGGAAGGATATCAGTACAGTACTTTAATAATTTAAGGCCACTTAATTTTTTTTATTGCTGTGAGAAATGCAACATAGAATGTCCCATCTTCATCCAGTTTAAGTGTACAGTGTGTCAACTCTGTGCTGCTTGTTGTGCAGCAGATTTCTAGAACCTTTTCATGAGTTCGACTACTTTAAATACCTTTACCCTAAAGTAGAATCATGCAGTATTTGTTGTTTTTGACTCACTTATTTCACTTAGCTTGATACCTCAAAGACTTATCCATGTTCTAGCACGTGACAGGATTTCCTTTTTTTTTTTTGGTGGGGGGCGGGGGGCGGTACGGGGACGGAGTCTCGCTCTGTTGTCCAGGCTGGAGTGCAGTGGTGCTATCTCTGCTCACTGCAACCTCTGCCTCCCGGGTTGAAGTGATTCTCCTGCCTTAGCCTCCCAAGTAGCTGGGATTATAAGCGCCCACCACCAAGCCTGGCTAAATTTTGTATTTCTAGTAGAGACGGGGTTTCAACATATTGGCCAGGCTGGTCTCAAACTCCTGACTTCAGGTGATCTGTCCACCTCAGCCTCCCAAAGTGTTGGGATTACAGGTGTGAGCCACTGCGCCGGGCCGGGATTTCTTTCTTTTTAAAGGCAGAATAGTATTCCATTTTGTGTATATACCACATTTTCTTTATCCATTAATCTGTCAGTGGACATTTAGGTTGCTTTCACCTCTTGGCTGTTGGGGTTAATGCTGCAGTAAATATGGGTGTGCAGATATCTCTTTGAGGTCCTGTTTTCAAATCTTTTGAGGTTTTTTTTTCATTTTTTGGAGTTGAAATTGTCTATATTTAAGGTGTACAGCATGATTTTTATTTTATTTTATTTTATTTTTTATTGTATTGTATTTTTTATTTTATTTGAGACCGGGTCTTGCTCTGTTGCCCAGGTTGGAGTGCAGTGATGCAATCACGGCTCACTGTAGCCTTGACCTCCTGTGCTCAAGTGATCCTCCTGCCTCAGCCTCCTGAGTAGCTAGGATTATAGGTGTCTGCCACCACACCTGGCTAATTTAAAATTTTTTTTTGTAGAGACAAGGTCTCTCTTTGTTGCCCAGGCTGGTCTTGAACTCCTGGGCTCAAGCAATCCTCCTGCCTCAGCCTCCCACAGTGCTGGGATTACAGGTGGGAGCTTCCACACTCTGCCCTCATTTAATCTTTAGCTGATTCCAGGGTGGTTTCTAACTGTACCACTACCAAAGCAGCTCTTTAAAAGGTCTCCAGCAGCCTCATGTCACTGACTCTGATTTTCAGTGCTCCGTTGCCTTCTGAGCAGCAGGTCACTCTGCTGGTTGGTTTATCCTTCATGGATACCCTCTTGCCTTGGCCTCCTCCGCACCACACTGGAAAACTGTGGTTTTCCTTCTTCCGCTCGGGTGTTCCTTTGTCTCCTTGTGGAACTTCCTCTGTAATGACTGTGCATACAGCTATTAAGGGAGTTTTCAAAGCTTGCTCTGCAGCTCTCTTTCCTTCGCACTTTATATTTTCTCCTTCATCGCTGTCATCCGTGCCAGGGCTTCACTTGTTTGTTTGCAAATCACTTACGTGTTTATTTCTACACACCTCTTCTCTGGGCTCCATCTCCACTTAAATGTCTCAAATACAGCTCAGATTTATATTTCTCTTCAAAAACGATTCTCTGCCAGAGTTACTAACTTCAGTTAGGGTGGCACTGCCTATCCTGTTGAACAAGCCAGAACCTTTGGAGACTCATGTGAAACACAGCATCCCTTAGCTCACATATCATTTCATTGCTAAATCTCACAAATGTTCTGTCCAAAATATCTCTAATTCCTTTCACTTTTCCCTATCTCTGCCATTGCTACCTTTATCTAGATCTAGCCTTTTTTTTTTTTTTTTTTTTTTTTTAAGACAGGATCTCACTCTGTTGCCCAGGCTGGAGTGCAGTGGTACAATTTCAGCTCACTGCAGCCTCCACCTCCCAGGCTGAAGTGATCTTCCCACCTCAGTACCGTGCCCCACCCCTACTCCCCCGCCTAGAGTAACTGGGACCATAGGTGCATGCCATGCCACCACACCACCACTCTGAAACTTTTCTGAAAGTGAAAGTAAAAATTATTAATAATCACACCAGGATACAATTATATTCTTTTTTTTTTTTTTTTTTTTTTTTTTTTTTTTTTTGAGACAGAGTCTCGCTCTGTCACCCAGGCTGGAGTGCCTGGGTGTAAAACTGTAAAACTGCGACAAATGCTATAAAAGACAGGTAAAAGATACTACAATACTTTTACAATACTACTACAATATCCCTAGCATTTTGTGTCATTTTTGTATATTTTGTAGAAATAGGGTTTCACCATGCTACCCAGGTTGATCTCAAACTCCTGGACTCAAGCCATCCACCCACCCCAGCCACCCAAAGTGCTGGAATTACAGGCATGAGCCACCACACCCAGCCTTTATCTAGCCTCTTAACTCAGGTATAGCAGTAGCTTCCTAATTAGAGCCTTTGCTTCCACTTTGTTCCAACTTTATTCTATACCATACCTAAATCCTTAACATAGAATATAGTCTTATCAGCCGGGCGCAGTGGCTCTTGCCTGTAATCCCAGCACTTTGGGAGGTCGAGGCGGGCTGATCATGAGGTCAGGAGATGGAGACCATCCTGCCTGACACGGTGAAACCCCGTCTCTACTAAAAATACAAAAAATTAGCAGGGTGTGGTGGCGCATGCCTGTAGTCCCAGCTACTTGGGAGGCTGAGGAGAATTCTCCTTGAGGAGAATTGCTTGAACCCAGGAGGCGGAAGTTGCAATGAGCCGAGATCGCGCCATTGCACTCCAGCCTGGGTGACAGAGCGAGACTCTGTCTCAAAAAAAAAAAAGAAAAAAAAAAGAATATAATTGTATCCTAGTGTGATTATTAATAATTTTTACTTTCACTTTCAGAAAAGTTTCAGACTGGATATGATAAAATTATATGGTCACTCTAATTATAATGCCCTACATAATCTGGAGCCTGCCTTCCTCCCCAGCTTCACCTTGAACTATATACGCTTACTTTGCTCTCTGCGTTCGAGGCACAGTGACTGTCTCTTAGTACCTGGAATGCTCCAGAAGTTCTGCCTTAGGGTCTTCGTACTTGCGGTTTGCTTTACCTAGGACCCTAGAATGCCACGTTCCCTTCCCCTCGTTCCTTCCTTTGTGAATTTTTCTTCCATTGTCAGTTCTTAGCTCAGTTGTCTGTGTGGGGAAGCCTTCTCTGACCTTCCTAAGGCACATCCATTGATTAGGGAGGGTCAGTAGTATCTTTTACCTGTCTTTTATAGCATTTGTCGCAGTTTTACAGGTATTTAAGTGATTTCTGGATAATACCTATCCTCTGCCAGACCGTCTGCTTCAGAAAGGGAGGGATTGCCTGTGTTTGCTTACTGCAATATCCCTAGCATTTTGCGTAATACCTGGCACATAGTTAGCACTTAATAACTATTTGTTGAATGAATAGAGGAATGCAGGCCAGCTGTCACAGTTTCTTAAAAATTCTGGCCTATTGTGTATACCTCAGTTGAACAAAGCAGTGCTCAAAAGATGCATTTTTATATTTCACTTTTTAAAGTAGAGCGGCCAAGCACCCCAACTTTCTTTACCATTCTACTATTTACAATAGAGTGGAGCAGTGGTCTCCAACCTTTTTAGCACCAGGGACCAGTTTCATGGATGACAATTTTTCCATGGACCTGTGGTGGGGGAGGGGTGATTTCGGGGTGATTCAAGCACATTACATTTATTGTGCATTTATTACATTGTATTATTTCATGTAATGAAATAATTATACAACTCACCATAGTGTAGAATCAGCTTGTTTTCCCACAGCTTGTTTCCCCTCAGCTAGTTTCCCCTCAGCTAGACGGTCCCATGTGGGGGTGATGGGAGGCAGTGACAGATCATCAGGCATTAGATCCTCAAGGAGTGCTCAACCTAGATCCCTCGCATGGAGGTTCCCAGGAGGGTTCACGCTCCTATGAGAATCTAATGCTGCTGCTGATCTGACAGGAGGCGGAGCTCAGGCAGTAATGCGATCAACAGGGAGTGGCTGTAAATTCAGATGAAGCTTTGCTTGCCACTCACCTCCTCCTGTGCTGCCCAGTTCCTAACAGGCCAGGGACCAGTATCAGTCCATGGCCCAGGGGTTGGGGACTCCTGTAATAGAGGGTGCAGCCCATTAGCCTGTGAATTGTATAAGGCTTGCAGTTATTATTTATTGCCCGTATTAATTTTAAGAATCAGATCCATTTCATATGAAAACATAGATCACTGGTTTTGTTTGAAAGTATTAGAGAGCTGGTAAAACCGGGCTGGCAAATCCACACGACATTAACTACTTAGAACAGAGTGGTGGTTGCCAGGTGCAGTGGCTTACACCTGTAATCCCAGCATTCTGGGAGGCTGAGGCGGGCAGAACACCTGAGGTCAGGAGTTCAAGACCAGCCTGGCCAACATGGCGAAACCCCATCTCTACTAAAAATACAAAATTAGCCAGGCATGGTGGTACATGTCTGTAGTCCTATCTACTCAGGAGGTTGAGGCAGAAGAATCGCCTGAACCTGGGAGGTGGAGGTGGCAGTGAGCCGAGATTGTGTCATTGAACTCCAGACTGGGAAATAAGAACAAAACTTCGTCCCCAAAAAAAAAAGAACAGAGTAGTGGTCATAACCTTTGAAATGGTCATTTGTGGCGTCTGGCATAGTGCTACTAAAAGTGGTTATTGAACTGGCTGCTTAACCACAAACTATTTGTTACTGTCCACAGAGATAAGGACCTTGTGCCGTATATTTAGGTTACCTCACATTTCTTTGGTTTAATTGACTTTTTAATGTGTTGTTTACATTCTGCCACAAGCTCCTTATCTTGTCAGGGACTGGCATTTTGAGTAGTACTAATAGCTATTCCTTATAAATATTTTGAAACCCCTGATTTTCACAATTACTTTGAAATGCTAGTGCAAAATAGCAATACTTTTGTTACTATTTACTGCCCTTAGATAATAGTCTTTATCAAGCTTATTTTATAAAGTATCTAAGTTACTACGTTTCTTTAATAGAGATTTTCTGAAAACTTTTTTCTCCTCAAATTCCTTTTACCATGAAATTTTACATTTGAGATGTTAAGCCTTTGAACATAGACATGGGATATTTTTCCTTTTGTGTGTTTAGCAGTGAAATTTAGTTAACAGGTCAGGCTACCATTCTCGAGTTAAAGACACGAATGTGTTTGAATGCCTTAGCATGGTACTTAGATGTGAACTTCTTCCTCATATGTAAAACTTGACTTTCATTCCTGTGTCATTGAACAAAATGGAATTGGCCCATCTTTCTCACACACTTGACTGATTTCACAGGAATAAAATATTCTTGTTAGAAGTAAAACTGAAGTTTCTATAGATTTTATACCTTTTTATTGCTCATCATTTATCTTATTGATCCTGAGTTTATACTCCTTTTAATCGAGTAAGAAATACAAAGATAGTGCAAGTCTTTTTTTTTTTTTTACATGAAAATTGATTGAGGCCATTGCTGTGCTATTGAGTAAAGCAGAAATCTGTTCGTGGTTGTTGCCGCTGGATTAACCCTCTTTTATTAGCCCCCATAAATGACAAAATTAATACATATCCAATTCTGATGTCTAAGAATAAACTTAATACCCTTTTAAATAGACTTAATGTATTTTAATGAGACTTTTAATTGCTAGCATATATTTACTCAATAAACTTCTGCTTCCACTGTCTTATAGAAGCTGTTCTTTAAAACCAATACCCACAGAAATGGAAAGTCAGTCACTTTTTAAAGTTATTATTCTCTTGACGTCCATCAGCATTTTATATTTTTAACCCATTCTACATAGTTGCTCATTTAATCCTTTTGATCCAAAAATTAAGGTTGTCTGTTGTAAAATAACTCCTATTTTCATTTTTATTTGTAGTTGTCTGGGATACTTTTGGTTAAGCTTTTATTTTCAACCTTTGGCTCATTTTGGTTTAGCTGTAGTTTTTGTTTAAAACAGTTTATTATAATTAGTTGGGTTTGGCTTTTGTGATCTAATCTGAGATTATTATGAGTTTACTATTTACATTCATTTCATATTCATTTTATATCATGCTTTGTTCTTGTTGCTTTTTTTTACACTATATAATCTGATTTTCACCTATCTTTCCTTTACTGCCCCTGATTTTATTTGATTATGTTATTTATCTTCATTCTTCTACTGTTAATATTCTTTTTTTTTTTTTTTTTTTTTTTTTTTTTTTTTTTTGAGGCAGGGTCCCACTCTGTCACCCAGGCTGGAGTGCAGTGATGGGATCTTGGCTCACTGCAGCCTTGACCTCCTGGGCTCAAGTGATCCTCCTGCCTCCTGAGTAGCGGGGACCGCAGGCTCACACAACCACCATACTCCACATCCAGCTAATTTTTGTACTTTTTGTAGAGACGGGCTTTCGCCATGTTGCCCAGGCTGGTCTCAAGCTCCTGAGCTCAAGCAATCCGCCCACCTCGGCCTCCCAAAGTGCTGAGATTACAGGTGTGAGCCATTGGGACCAGCCAATTTATCTTCTTAAATATGTGTTTCTATCTCTGCTACTTAGTTTATCAGCTTTAAATGAAGTCTTTTGACCCTGTGTATAAAAGCTGAGGAACTCCCTCTCCCTTTCCTGTTTCCTGTCCTGAATTGATTGTGTGTATGTTGTCATGGTTTGTAAACACTTACATTTTATTATGTAGCCACGGTTCACAGGTGTTTTCATCTTAGCTCTCTGGTTAAAGTGGCTTAAATGCTCAGAGCCAGTTGTTTTGCTATACAGTAAGTCCTCACTTAGTGTTGCCAGTAGGTTCTTGGAAACTGTGACATTAATGAAGTGATGTATAGCAGTTCCTCTAATAATGTCATTTCCTTATAAGTGATGAGAAAAAAATTGATTTTGTTATATATGGTTTCGCTTAAAGTCAAAGAACCTATTGTCAATGTTAAGTGAAGACTTACTGTAATTCCTTAATTTATCTCGATTGATTAAACTTTTTCCATTAGGAATTTCTTCACAAAGACCTCGTGAAAACTGTACTCCTTGAGTTCCTGTATACTCAGAATGTTTATCTGTTGTCATTATAATCAAAGTAAGTTTGCATAAAATTGTGTCACAGTTTTTTTCCTCTAAGGGCTTTGTAGTCAGTGTTCTTTTGTCTTCTACTATTGAATGGTGCTGTGTGGACATCTGAAGGCAGCCTCATTTACCCTACTGTGTCCCTGACCCCAAAATCAATTGTTTAGCTTATTTGCCTAGATATCTAAAGGATTTTTTTTTCTTGTAAGCCTTGAAGTCTGGGAATTTTTCTAGGTGTTCGTATTGCTAATTCTGTATCTTTTCCTAGAAACATAGTGAGCCTTCTATTTCTGGAAAGTTATCTTGAATCATATCTTTGAATATTTCTTTATTCTAATCCTTTGGTTCTCTTATTCAAAATCCCCAGTTATATGTAAGGAGGTCTTCATTATTGACCTCTCTTATGTTTACTACTTTTTCTTTACTTTTTAAAACTTCTTGCTCCTTTCCATTTCATTTGTTTATTGAGATATAGTTCACATACTGTAAAATTCACTCTTATAACTCAGTGGTTTTTAGTATATTGACACTTGTACAACCGTGACCATTATCTCATTCCTGAATTTTGTTTAATTTTGCCTGCTTTTTTGGGTCTTGCTTGCTTTATCCCTTTCTCCTCTTCTCTGTATCATTGAAGCATATAATATCAGTTTGTTTCATGATTGGGGTATTAACTTTGGTCACTTCGTTAAGGGGGTATCTGTCAGATTTCTTCATTTTACTGTTGTTTTATCCTTTCATAATCTGATAATTGATATCATTATCAAGGTAATTGATAATTTGTGGGGAAGTACGTTGTGACTGTGTAAATATCCTGGGTTTTTTTTTCTTTTTTTGTAGTTTCTTTTTTTTCTGAAACATGGTCTCACTCTGTCATCCATACAGGAGTGCAGTGGCTTGATCTAGGCTCACTGCAACCTCTGCCTTCCAGGTTCAAGCAATTCTCCCAGCTCAGCCTCCTGAGTAGCTGGGACTAAAGGTGCATGTGCCACTATGCTCAGCTAATTTTTGTATTTTTTGATAGAGATGGGGTTTCACCGTGTTGGCCAGGCTGGTCTTGAACTCCTGACCTCAAGTGATCCATCTGCCTTGGCCTCCCAAAATGTTGGGATTACAGGTGTGAGCTGCCGTGCCCAGCCCAATATCCTGTTTTTCAACAAACTTTTTACTCATTATTTTTAGCATCTATTGATAATTCTTAATTGAAACAATTATTAGCATGGTGATTGCCAAATATAATTATCTAACTCTTTCATCACTTCTACATTTAAGGATGGACTCATGTTTTTTATTCTATGGGCTATAATCCCTTGTTAGCCCTCTTCATTCACATTGACACAGATTTGGCCAAAGGGAGCCCCGTCAAGCAGGGTCTAGTGTACTTTTAATTTGTTCCTATCTTCCTTTCAGCATGTCCTGTTTTCTAATACGATAAAACGCTTCGGGTTTATCTCGTACTTCCCTATCTAATTCTGGAATAACCATTTATCCAAGGAACTCTGATTCCTTTGGGGAGTACTATTTAGAAACCAAGGTCTGGAGCTCTAGTTATGCTCATAGCAGTGGGAGCTAGGCTCTGGCTGTGTCTCTTCAGAGTCCATTATAGTCATCCTATTTCTGTCTGCTGTAGATTATATTAAAGTTTCATTCTTCATCCCTTCCATTTTCCTCCCTGTAAGTTAGTATCTGGAAGCATTCTTAGAGGTCACAAGAAATCATTATATTCAGGTATGGAATGCAATTTTTGTATAGATAACAAATCTATATTCATGAAATCTGATTCTGCCCATCATCCATCTTTTTGCAGGGTCTTTTCCTACGAGAGGTATGTTTTTTCTTCTCTTTTTTTTTTTTTTGAGACAGAGTCTCTCTCTGTCACCTAGGCTGGAGTGCAGTGGCACAGTCTCGGCTCACTGCAACCTCTGCCTCCCGGGTTCAAGTGATCCTCCTGCCTCAGCCTCATGAGTAGCTGGGATTACAGGCATGTGCCACCATGCCGGGCTAATTTTGTATTTTTAGTAGAATCAGGGTTTCTCCATGTTGGTCAGGCTGGTCTCAAACTCCCGACCTCAGGTGATCCACCCACCTCAGCTTCCCAAAGTGCTAGGATTACAGGTGTGAGCCACCGTGCCTGGCCAAGGTATGTTTTTTTCTGAACAGTTTTTTGAAAGAGTAGGTCATGTTATCTAACAACCACTGGCTGTCTATTCTTTAATATGTGTTCAATTGTGTTACTGTATGTTTGGCATCATGTAACAGAAGAATAAAGAATTTTTCATCATATCAGACTGGAAGGTAATGGAAATGTTTACTGTTTGTTTATTCTGTTTTCAGTAACTGTTTCAACAGTTCCATGTCTATAATTTGCTCGACAAATATTTGATGACTACCATTGTACTAGGTCATGATATTCCTCACGGTCATAAAATACCAGCAAGAAGGACCCTTAGCCTGTTGAGTCAAATCGCTTACTTTTTTTTTTCCTCCGAGATGTAGTCTCCCTCTGTCACCCAGCCTGGAGTGCAATGGCGCAATCTCGGCTCACTGCAACCTTTGCCTCCCAGGCTCAAGCGATTCTCCTGCCTCAGCCTCCTGAGTAGCTGGGATTATAGGCACCCGCCACCATGACCGACTCATTTTTGTATTTTTTTGTGCAGGTGGGGTTTCACCATGTTGGCCATGCTGGTCTCGAACTCCTGACCTCAGGTGATCCACCTGCCTCGGCCTCCCACAGTGGTAGGATTACAGGCGTGAGCCACCACGCCCAGCCAGTCCTTTACTTTTATAGGTGTAGAAACTGATACCTAAGAACTGAAATGACTTACTTACATCCATGGCTAATTGATTGCAGAGCCAAAAGTGGAGTCCAGATCTCCTAACTTCCATACTAGAATATTTTTGCTGCGGGGAGTGGAGAGAGATTGGGTTGATGGTACCTGCCTGAAGTTTCCATGGTTGCTGGGTGGAAACAGCACTCTTCCTTCTGTCTTGGCACTCAAGCATCCAGAGGGACATTGAATTTTTCCAGTGATTGGTCATTTGGTGACCAGGCAGGGGAGCAGAAAAGGAGATGGTCCAGACCAGAAGCTGTTTGAGGATGTATTGTTGCCTGACCAGACACCTGAAGGCCAGAATTCTAAGTAGTTTCAAAACCCGTCCCTTTCATAGCCCCATCTACTGACTTTCTGCTTTTTTCAGAATGCTCTGTTGGCCAGGTGCAGTGGTTCACGCCTGCAATCCCAACGCTTAGGCTGAGGCGGGAGGATTACGTGTGCCCAGGAGTTCAAGACCAGTTGAGGCAACATAATGGGCTGGGCCCTTTTCTCTACAAAAAAAAAAAAAAAAAAAAAAAAAAGCTGAGTGTGGTGGTATGCACCTGTAGTCCCAGCTACTTGTGGGGCCGAGGCAGGAGGGTCACTTGAGCCTGGGAGGTTGAGGCTGCAGTGAGCCATGATCACACCGTGCATTCCAGTCTGGCAGACAGTGAGGACCTGTCTCAAAAAAAAAAAAACCACAAAAACCAAAAAAAGACCCTGCTCTGTTTATAAATAAGGTTTGTGGGTTTTCTTTTTTAATATTTTCAGTTTAGCAGTATTTTGACATCAACATAGTTATATTGGTACAAGTTTCTTAAAAAGTTAAATACAAATATATCTTATGATCCATTCCTGACTGTCTACCCAAGAGCAGTGAAAACGTATGTCCACACAAAGACTTGTATGTAAATGTTCATGGCAGCATTGTTCGTGATGGTCAACAGTCCATCATGACCATGATGGAAACAACCCAGATGTTCGGGAACTGGTGAATGGATGAACAAAACGTAGTTATTCTTACTATGGAATATTATTTGCCCATAAAAAGAAGTGAAATACTGACAAGTTATAAAATGGATGAACCTCACAAACTTGTGTGAGTGACCAGAAGACCTCATTATGATTTCAGTTACTCAAAATGTCCAGAAAAGGCAAATCTATAAAGCTAGAAAGGACATCAGTGGTTGCCTCAGGCTAAAGTTGGAAATGAGGAAAGACATGCAAATGGTCATGAGTTTTCCTTTTTGGGGTGATAGGGGTGTTCTAAAAGTGGGTTTTGGTGATGGTTGCACGACTGTTAATATACCAGAAACTATTCAATCGTACACTTACAGGTGAATTTTATAGTATGTGAATTATACTTCATAAAGCTTTAAAAAGTTACATTTAAAATTTGATGTCTGTAATATTTGTCATATTTAAGTATCTTATCCTGTGTTCATTATTAAACATTTTTATACTGCTTTCCACTTTTAAGTAGGATTTTCAAGGAATGCTAATGTCAGATGATGTTAATGGTAACAGTAAAAATAGCTAGCATTTGTAAAGTACTTACTATGCACCAGACATTATGCTAAGTACTTCTCAGGTTATCTCACAGTAGCATTGTGATATTGGTATTACTATCCTCATTTTACAGCAGAGGAAGCAGTTTCATAGAGGTGAATGACTTGTTCAAAGTCACACAGTGAGGAGACAATGAGACAGGAATTTGAGCCAAGTCAGTTAATCGGTTTGCTCCATATACGGATATGCAGTGTTTTTGGTGGAGGATTGTACTGCTTTTCTTTTTTTTTTTTTTTTTTTTGAGACGGAGTCTTGCTCTGTCGCCCAGGCTGGAGTGCAGTGGCGCGATCTCGGCTCACTGCAAGCTCCGCCTCCCAGGTTCATGCCATTCTCCTGCCTCAGCCTCCCGAGTAGCTGGGACTACAGGCACCCGCCACCACGCTCGGCTAATTTTTTCTATTTTTAGTAGAGACGGGGTTTCACCGTGTTAGCTAGGATGGTCTCGATCTCCTGACCTCGTGATCCGCCCGCCTCGGCCTCCCAAAGTGCTGGGATTACAGGCATGAGCCACCGTGCCCGGCCAGATTGGACTGCTTGTCATATGGTGTGACTGTGTTAAACACTCATGTATATATGCTGTATATAACTGTTTATGAATAGTTACATTCATGCTCTGTCTAACTGATGAGATGAATGCTCTATATAACTATTTATGTGTGATCTCTCTAGGAAGTTCAGATGGGCATTTGGTTTTGCCTGTTTGCCATAGAGGTTGTACAACATAGTGAATCTTACTTATCAGTTTTACTCCTTTTTCTCTATTCTTCAGCCTTAATTTTAAAGACCCCGAAGCAGTCAGAGCTCTGACTTGTACTCTCCTAAGGGAAGATTTTGGACTTTCTATTGATATTCCGTTGGAGAGACTAATTCCCACAGTTCCCTTGAGACTCAACTATATTCACTGGGTAGAAGATCTGATCGGTCACCAGGATTCTGACAAAAGTACTCTCCGAAGAGGAATTGACATAGGTATATAGTTTTAAATTCTTTTTTGGCTAAACATAGGTTTCATAAGTTTTGCAAGATCAAATTCTTTGTAAACTTTTCTACTGGGTATTTGTTGTACGAAAGAAGCTGGCTACAAATACAGGTTGAGCATCCTTAATCCGAAAATCTGAAATGCTTCAAAATCTGCAAGCTTTGAGCACTGATATGCTGCTCAAAGGCAATGTGCATTGCAGCTTTCCAGATTTGGGGGTTAGGGATGTTCAGCCTGTAAATATAATGCAAATATTTCAAAATCTGAAAAAAAAATTGAAATCCAAAACACTTCTCATCCCAAGCATTTTGGATTAGGGATCCTCAACCTGCAATACCGTTCTTATTTACTACACCTGGCCTTTTCTCCCGCTGATTTCTCTTGAGAAGGGATTGTCAGTCCAAACAGGGAGCAAGAGGTTAAGGGAAGTACAAAATGAAAATGAGGCTCTTACTTAAATGGCTTTTCATTTTATTTTTTTAATTTAAAAATTTTTTTAATTTTTTTATTTTGAGATGGGGTCTCATCCTGTTGCCCAGGTTGGTCTTGACTCCTGGGCTCAAGCAATCCACCTGCCTCGGCTTCCCAAAGTGCTGGGATTACAGGCATGAACCACTACACCTGGCCCTACTTAGCTTTTCAGATTACCACATTGATGTCTGTGTCTGTTGGGCTTTATTTTTACTCTGGATTATTTGATGTTTTCGTATTGTGATTTTTTTTTTTTTTTTTTTTGAGATGGAGTTTTGCTCTTGTTGCCCAGGCTGGAGTGCAATGGCACGGTCTTAACTCACTGCAACCTCCGCCTCCCGGGTTCAAGCAATGCTCCTGCCTCAGCCTCCCAAGTAGCTGGGATTACAGGTGCCTGCCACCACCCCTGGCTAATTTTTGTGTTTTCAGTAGAGATGGGATTTCACCATGTTGATCAGGTTGTTCTCAAACTCCTGACCTCAGGTGGTCCGCCTGCCTCGTCCTCCCAAAGTGCTGGGATTATGGGCGTGAGCCACCACGCCCAGCCTCTGTTTCTAACTGAGTAGAATTAATAGCAGTCCTAATTTCTAGATAGTAGTAAATGTTTAACTCTGATATTTGCATGCATTTTCAGTCCTCATCCTGCATGATCTTTTCAGCGGCATTTATTAATCCCTCCTTTCTCTTTTGTTCGCTCTCCGTCATTTGCTTCCATGACACCAGACTGCTGGTTTCCTCTTTCATTTCTATGCACTGTTCTCCACTTTTCAGGCATACCTTCCTGTAGCTGGCCACTAGATATTGGTATTCCTTGCATAAGGCTCAGCCTTTAGCTCCTTTCTCACTTAGCACCCTACCCTGGCAATTGCATTCACTTCTATGACGATTTCCCACCTCCATGCAAATAAATCACATATTTATATGTTCCTCCCACTCAGATTACTTTCCTTGACCTCCAATCTCATATATATGAGAAACTTGGGTTTCTGAAAAACATCTCAGACTTGCTGTGTCCAAGACCAAACTCACACTCTGTTTCCCTAATCCTGGTTCTCTTTGTTTCTTGTTTCAATGAGTCTACCATAGCCCACCCTGTGATCCTTTATGCTTGTTTCTCCACACTCAGTTCAAAAATGTCTATCACTGTTTCCTTTTGACTTTGTCTCTTAATACTTCTGAAATCATCTACTTCTCTCCATCTCCACTGCCATCCTAGCCAAGTCATCATCTCTCACCTTTCTGCATTTCTCACCTCTTCTGCTTCTCAGCTAGTTTGCTTAAAAAGCTTGACAGCCTAGTTGGTACTAATTTGATTTTAATTATGCCCCAAACCCTCTAAAATAGCACTTGGGGATAGAGGAGGTTAATGGATTTTAATTCTTCACAAGGGGCACTACCTAACTGCAATCACATCCATTCTAATTAGGGTTTTATATAAATTCTTCCCCCAGACTCCATGAGTTTGCTCTAATTCTACGATTACGTACTTTCCATTTTTATTTGTCATTACAAAGATTATTACCCATTTAAAAATGTCATTTGGCTTTCTGAGGGGATTTCGTTCTGTCCTATAAAGGACTAGTAGAGAATCTGTTGCATTCTATCAGAGTGCAAGTCTTTGGGTCTTAAGAATTAAGAAACTTTTTTTGGCACTGACAAATCTTTTATGTATATTTATTACCCTGGAGGTAAGTGTACTTTTTTATCTTTTAAATGAAATTGAAGTTTGAAGAGAGTGGCAGTTGTGTAAAAGTCAAGGATCTGGTCTGGATTTTTTTCCTACAGAGTCGAAAGTACAACTGACATGTTCTTATTGTGTGTGTGTTTGGCTTACTAGAATGGCTAGCAGAGCTAAAGAACTGTGGTTTCTGACAGGACCTTGAATACCCTTTACCATGCCTTCCCTCACCGCCCCGCAGGTATCCAAGGAGGTGCTTGTCCAGTAGCACTGGGGCCAGGATACTCTCGGGCAAACATGGTAGGCAACGCAGCATTCACCATGACCATCAAAGAGCTTAAATGTTACGGCCATCATCTTTTACTAGCCTGTTCAGGATGCGTAATGAGGAAGCAGTATGACGAGCCTGGATTTCCTCTGGGTTAGGAGTATCTAGCCTCTGCTTCTTCCTGGCAAATCCTTACAAGGCTAGACCAGAATTGGGATATGGTCAGATGAGAGCAGGCCTAGAGTGGCTGGTAGAGGCTGACTGCTTTAGGCCTTTGGGAGAAACACTCTTCTCTTGAATATACTCTTTAGGATCTAATTGGCCAAGATAGTCAATATTGTAAAAGAGAGACAGAGAGAGAGACTTGCTCTGTCACCTAGGCTGGAGTGCAGTGGCACAATCTCGGCTCACTGCAGCCTCCGCCTCCCAGGTTCGAGCAATTCTCCTGCCTCAGCCTCCTGAATAGCTGGAATTACAGGTACCCACCATCATGCCCAGCTAATTTTTGTACTTTTAGTAGAGATGGGGTTTCACCATGTTGGCTGGGCAGGCCTCGAACTCCTGACCTCAGGTGGTCCGCCTGCCTCGGCCTCCCAAAGTGCTGGGACTACAGGTGTGAGCCACCACGCCCGGCCTATAAAAACAATATACATGGTTAATATACAGTCCAGTCCAGGGCTAGGGGTTCTACATAATTTAGTACCAAACCCTAGTGGTCAGAGAGTGTTTTTTTTGCCTGGAGTGTTTGCCTCTTGAATGCCTCCCTTGAAACTGTGGTGGGGCTAGCCAGTGACTCTGATGTCTTGGCTCCCAACCAAATATTTTCCCATGTCTCCACATCTGAGAGATGAGTTATCTCTTTAGTTTTTTTTTTTTTTTTTTCTTGTTTCTTTCAGCTGACAACTTACAGATATTTGGGTAATTCAGCAGTTTAATATAATAAACATTTTATACCCTACATATTTTTTCCTGCTTTTGGAGAATGGAACGTACCTTGATCCGTTTTAAGATATTACAAAGGCATTTTAACAAATAGCATTGTTTTCTTTTAAGAAAATTGAGTTTTGTATGAGATTTAAAATGAAGACTCTTTACAAAGTAAATCAGCTGAGTTTTGAGCATTTTAGGTGAATTAGTCATGTATTCCTTGACCTCTGCTTGTGTGTTCTTCATTTTTTATACAACACACGGAAGAGGAGACCAGCAAGGTTTCGATCCTTTAGGAAGTTTGAGTCTAATTAGGAGGTAAGACTAACATACATGAATGACTAGGGAACCCAGTAGCCATAACATGTATGAAATCAGGTACCAGCTTGTGATTTCTCTACCAAAAAATACAAAAATTACAGAAAATACAAAAATCAGCCAGGCGTGGTGGCATGCACCTGTAGTCCCAGGTACTCGGGAGGCTGAGTGGGGAGAATCGCCTGAGCCCAGGAAGTCGAGGCTGCAGTGAACCATGATCACACCACTGCACTGTAGCCTGGGCGACAGAGTGAGACCCTGTCTGCAAACAGAATTCTGAGAAGAATGGTGTTTTCATGATTATCGTAACCTTTCCCTCTGGTGTGTAGAATGTATTTTGAATTTTTATTTTACTAGGCACAGGGGCATCCTGCATCTACCCCTTACTCGGAGCAACCTTGAATGGCTGGTATTTCCTTGCAACAGAAGTGGATGATATGTGTTTCAACTATGCAAAGAAAAATGTGGAACAGAATAACTTATCTGATCTCATAAAAGGTTAGTGCCGCAGAATGAGTACCTCCAAACTTTATCTTCACTTGCCTTTTTAATTTAACACATTTCCTTTTTCTTTAATATGCAGACTTCGGTAATTTTAAAAAATCTGGCACTTTGTAATTGGGTTTGCTGTCTTGATACCAGAATTAACTCAGAAAGAAAATAGTAACTACAGTTGATCCTTATTATTTGTGGATTCTTTATTTGTGAGTTTGCCTGTTTGCCGAAATTTATTTATCCATTCATTTATTTTAGTAGATTTTCTTGAATAAATGTTTCTTTATTCGCTATAACCCCTTAGAAACATTTCCAGAGACTTTAAGTGGTGGTTTTTTGTTTGTTTGTTGAGTTTATTTTTTAGGGCATTTTTAGGTTCATAGCAAAATGAAGTGGAAGGTTCAGAGATTCCCTGTATATCCCTACCCCCACACACGCATAGCCTTCTCCATTATCAGCATCCCCCAACAGAGTGGGATATTTGTTACAGGTGATGAACCTGCTGGCACATCATTATCACCCACAGTTCATACTTTACATTATGGTTTCCTCTTGGTGGTGTACATTCCGTAGTTTTGGATGAATGAAGCTGACATGTGTCTCCCAGTATGGTATACACAGAATCGTTTCACTGCCCTGCTGTCTTCTGTGCCTCAACTGTCCATCTCTCACTGCCCCCAACCCCAGGAAACTACTGACCTTTTTACTGTCTCCATAGTTTTACATTTTCCAGAATGTCATATAATTGGAATCATACAGTATACAGACTTTTCAGATTGGCTTCTTCCACTTAGTGACATTTATTTAAGTTTCCTAATGTCTTTTTATAGTTTCATAGCTTTTTTTATTCTTCTAATTTATTTCTTTTCCGCTGCCTCTCTAATTACAGAAAGCCGATTTATTTTTAGCACATTTCATTTTGATATTCCATTATCTGGGTGTACCAGAGTTTCTCCATTCACCTATTGAAGGACATCTCGATTGCTTTCGAATTTTGGCAGTTACAAATAAAGTGAGAAACATCTGTGCACAGCTTTTTCTGTGCATGTAAGTTTTTGACTCCTTTAGGTAAATACCAAGCAGTGTGCTTGCTGGATGGTACAGTAATAGTATGTTTAATTTTGTAAGAAACCACCAAACTGTCTTCCAGAGTACTGTTTTGCACTCCCACCAGCAATGGATGGAAGTTCCTGTTGCTCACATCCTTGCCAGCACTGGGTGTTGGGTGTTGTCAGTGTTCTGGATTTTGGCCATTCTAATAGGCGTGTAGTGGTATTTCATTATTTTAATTTGCATTTTCCTGATATTCACGTGGAGCATCTTTTCATGTGCTTATTTACCATCTGTATATCTTTTTTGGTGAGATGTCTGTTCAGGCCTTTTGTCCTTTTTTTTTTTTGAGACTTAGTTTTGCTCTTGTTCCCCAGGCTAGAGTGCAGTGGCATGATCTCGGCTCACTGCAACCTCTGCCTCCTGGGTTCAAGCGATTCTCCTGCTTCAGCCTCCCAAGTAGCTGAGATTATAGGCACCCGCCACCATGCCGAGCTAATTTTTGTATCTTTAGTAGAGATGGGGTTTCACCATGTTGCCCAGGCTGGTCTCAAACTCCTGTCCTCAAGTGATTCTCTTGTCTGGACCTCCTAGACCGTTGGAATGATAGACATGAGCCACTGCCCCCAGCCAAGCCCAGCTTATTGATCCCTTTTTGTTTTTATTTTTTATTTTTTGAGATGGAGTCTCGCTGTGTCGCCCAGGCTGGAGTACAGTGGCGCGATCTCGGCTCACTGCAAGCTCCACCTCCCGGGTTCACACCATTCTCCTGCCTCACCATCCGAGTAGCTGGGACTACAGGCGCCTGCCACCATGCTTGGCTAATTTTTTGTATTTTCAGTAGAGACGGGGTTTCACTGTGTTAGCCAGGATGGTCTCGATCTCCTGACCTCATGATCCGCCCGCCTCGGCCTCCCAAAGTGCTGGGATTACAGGTGTGAGACACTGCACCTGGCCATTGCTCCCTTCTTTTAAGGAATAATATACAGTACTTTTGGTATTATATCCAAAAAGTGCTGTAATCTCAGCATGCTGGGAGGCTGAGATGGGTAGATCCTTCAGGTCAGGAGTTCGAGACCAACCTGGCCTATATGATGAAACCCCATCTCTACTAAAAATACAAAAATTAGCCAGCATAGTGGCGCATGCATGTAATCCCAGTAACTCAGGAGGCTGAGGAACAAGAATCAATTGAACCTGGGAGGGGGAGGTTGCAGTGAGCCGAGATCACGACACTGCACCCCAGCCTGGGAAACAGAGCAGGACTCTGTTACTTTCTAGGAGTTTTATAGTCTGGCATTTTGCATTTAGGTCTGAGATCTGTTTTGAGTTAAATTTTGTGAAGGATATAAGGTCTGTGTCTAGATTCATTTTATGCATGTGGATGTCCAAGTGATGTTCCAGTGTCAGTTCTTTTTTTTTTTTTTTTTTTGAGACGGAGTCTCGCTCTGTTGCCCAGGCTGGAGTGCAGTGGCGCAATCTCGGCTCACTGCAAGCTCCGCCTCCCAGGTTCACACCATTCTCCTGCCTCAGCCTCTCTGAGTAGCTGGGACTACAGGCGCCCACCGCCACGCCAGGCTAATTTTTTTTTGTATTTTTAGTAGAGACGGGGTTTCACCGTGGTCTCGATCTCCTGACCTCGTGATGCGCCCGCCTCGGCCTCCCAAAGTGCTGGGATTACAAGCATGAGCCACCGCGCCTGGCCTGCCTCTTCTCTTTCAATATTGTGTTGGCTATCCTGAGTCTTTTGCCTCTCCAAATAAACTTTACAATTAATTTATCCATAGCTAAAGTGTATGTATATATGTTTGTATGTATGAATATATTTACTTATTTAATTTTCGAGACAGGGTCTCACTGTCACCCAGGCTGGAGTGTAGTGGCTCACTGTAGCCTCAGCCTCCTATGTTCAGGTAATCATCCAGCCTCAGCCTTGTGAGTAGCTGAGACTTCCAGTGTGTGCCACCACGCCTGGCTAATTTTTGTATTGTTTTGTAGAGATGGGGTCTTGCCATGTTGCCCAGGCTGGTCTTGAACTCCTGGGCTCGAGTGATTTTCTGGCCTCAGCCTCCCAAAGTGCTGGAGTTACAGGCATGAGCCACCGCCCCCAACTTAAAATTTATTTTTAACTTAAAATTGACATTCATGGTACTTTTGTGGTCATTCACAGACTAGTGCATAGTGGCAAATAATTGGAGTTGCCCCAGTGTGCATGTTCCCACCTGAGGCTCAACAAGGCGATGCTCTGCCTTCTTATTCCAGCTTCCATACTGTGAACCAAGCGTCCTTTTCTTGGTCTATTTAATACCACGTTTTGGGTTTTTTTTTTCTTTTGCATTTTTGTGCTTTCTCTTGGTGATTTTGCTGTTTAAAATAGTCCCTAAACATGGTGCTGAAAGGCTGTCTTATGTTCCTCAGTGCAAAAAGGCTGTGATGTGCCTTACAGAGAAAACACATGTGTTAGATAAGCTTCCTTCAGACACAAGTTGAAGTGCTGTTGGCCATGAGTTCAGTGTTAGTGAATGAGTGACGTATATTCGATAAAGTGTCTTTGAACAGGAACACCATAAAACAACGTTGTGTGTCTATCAGTTGATGAAAATGTGAAGAGAGACCTGTAGGAACCTAACCCTGTATTTCCCCTGGGAATCAGCGGTTCAGTATTCACTCATTGACTGTTTGTGGCTACTTTGTAGAACATAACTAGCACAGATAATGAGAATTGACTATATATGAAGTAACTTAGTCACCAAGATTTTAAAAGGAAGGAAACTCTACTGTTGATTAACTATACCATGTTTTTAATTTCAGTACACAGTCCGGGTGCGGTGGCTCACACCTGTAATCCCAGCACTTTGGGAGGCTGAAGCAGATTGTCTGAGGTCAGGGGTTTGAGAACAGCCTGACCAACATGGTGAAACTCCATCTCTACTAAAAATACAAAAATTAGCGGGGCGCCGTGATGGGCATCTGTAATGCCAGCTACTTGGGAGGCTGAGGCAGGAGAATCGCTTGAACCTGGGAGGCAGAGGTTGTAGTGAGCGGAGATCGTGCCACTGCATTCTATCCTGGTCTACAGAATGAGACTGTGTCTCAAAAACAAGTAATAATTTCAGTACATAGAACTGTGCTAGAAATAGTCAAATCCCCTTGTGATTACTTTTTATTTTTGTGACCATTCTGTGTATAAAGCAGTGTTAATTTTTTTTCCGTGAAAGAGATTTTATGTGTCTTTATGAAAGAAGTAAGACTTTTCTTCATAGTATTGAACAATCTTTGTAAGGGGAGACATTAATATTATTAGTGCATTTGTTTTATTTCTCCATTGTTGTGTAACAAAGTATTCCAAAATCTAGGAGTCTATTTATTTATTTATTTATTTTTATTTTTCATTTTTTGAGATGGAGTCTTGCTGTGTCGCCCAGGCTGGAGTGCAGTGGCACAATCTGCTGCTCACTGCAACCTCTGTCTCCCAGGTTCAAGTGATTCTCCTGCCTCAGCCTCCCGAGTAGCTGGGATTGTAGGTGCCTGCCACCACACCCGTCTAATTTTTGTAATTTTTTAGTAGAGACAGGGTTTCACCATGTTGGCCAGGCAGGTCTCGAACTCCTGACCTCAAGTGATCCACCTGCCTCGGCCTCCTGAAGTGTTGGAATTATAGGCATGAGCCACCATGCCCGGCCCTAGGAGCCTTTAAAAAAACAAACAAACAAACAAATAAAAACCATTTTTTTATTAGAGACAGGGTCTCACTCTGTCATCCAGGCCGGTGTGCCGTGGTGTGATCATGGCTCGCTGCAGCCTCAGCCTCCTGGGCTCAAGCAGTCTCTCACTTTAGCCTCCCAAGTAGGTAGAATTACAGGCCCGTACCACCATGCTCAGATAATTTTCTTATTTTTAAAATTTTTGTAGAGATAGGTTCTTGCTATGTTGCCCAGGTTAAACTGGAACTCTCAAGCAGTTCTCCCGTCTTGGCCTCCCAGAGCACTGGGATTACAGGCATGAACCATCACACTTGGCCCTAGCAACTTTAAACAATAAACATTTATCTCATAGTTCCTATGGGTCATAAATTTTGGCATGGCTTAGTCGAGTGGTTCTAGTTGAGACACTCGGATGCATTTGCAGTCAAGTTGTTGGCTAGAGCTACAGTCATCTGAAGGATGTACGGGTGGTAGAGATTTGCTTCCAAGATGGCTTACTCACGGCTCACTCACACGACTCTTGGAAGGAAACCCTAGTTCATAGCCATGTGGATCTCTCCATGAAGCTATTTGAGTGTCCTTAAAATGCAGCCTATACTCAAGGGGAGGGAAATTAAACTCCATCTCCTGAAGGGAGTACTGTCAAAGAGTTTGAGGACATACAGTCACACCTTACTTAACAGCAGGGAATATTCTGAGAAATGCATTGTTAGGTGATTTCATCGTAGTGTGTGCTCACACACACCTGAATGGTGTAGCCTACTACACACCTGGGCCTATATGTAATAGCCTGTGGCTCTTAGGCTATAACCTGAGCAGTATGTCACTGTACTGAATACTGAAGGCCATTTTAGCACAATGGTATTTGTGTATCTAAGCATATCAAACATAGAAAAGGTACAGTAAAAATGTGGTATTATAATATTACGGGACCACCATCATATATGCAGTTGACCAAAGCATCATTATGCAGTGCATGATTATACTTGAAAACCACTGCAACATTAACATGAGTTCACAGTCCTGTTTTTTCTCCTAGTGGTGAAAGTGCCACAGAAGACACTCCTGATGGACGCTCTTAAAGAAGAATCGGAGATCATCTATGACTTTTGCATGTGCAACCCTCCCTTTTTTGCCAATCAATTGGAAGCCAAGGTAAAATGTCTTCTGCTTTAAAATAATTGAATATAGGCTGGGCACGGTGGCTCACACCTGTAATCCCTGCACTTTGGGAGGCCAAGGTGGGTGGATCATGAAGTCAGGAGTTTGAGACCAGCCTGGCCAACATGGTGAAACCCTATCTCTACTAAAGATACAAAAAATTAGCTGGGCGTCATGGCCCATGCCTGTAATCCCAGCTACTTGGGAGGCTGAGGCAGGAGAATTGTTTGAACCCGGGAGGCAGAGGTTGCAGTGAGCCAAGATTGCGCCATTGCACTCCAGCCCGGGCTACAGAGCAAGACTCTATCTCAAAAAAAAAAAAAAAAAAAAAATCTAAATTTGCCTTATTTGCACAGATAAGAGCAAAGAAAACTTTTAAAAATTAACTTATTATTTTTTAAATTAATATATTTGAGATGAGGTCTCGCTGTGTTGCTCAAGCTGGTCTTGAACATCCGGACTCAAGCAGTCCCCCTCCCGTCATCAGCTCCCCTAGTAGCTGAGGCCATAGGCATGTGCTGCAATGCCTGGCTTTTGAAAGCTGTGTACCAGTTAGGGGTCTTTTGGTTTGAAGTACTTTCGGCTCTCTGTATCTATAGGGCCTACACCTGTGGGTTCCGCATTGTGGATTCAGCCAACCACGCATTGAAAGCATTGGGAGGCTTGCACAGTGACTCACACTTGTCATCCCAGCACTTTGGGAGGCCGAGGTGGGTGGATAGCTTGAGCTCAGGAGTTCAAAACCAGCCTGGGCAATGTGGTGAAGGCCTGTCTCTACAAAAACTACAAAAAGAATTAGCCAGGCACTATGGCGTGTGCTTGTAGACCCAGCTACTTGGGAGGCTGAGGTGGGAGGAAGGCTTGAGCCCAGGACGTGCAGGTTGCATTGAGCCAGGATCGTGTCACTGCACTCCAGCCTGGGTAACAGAGCAAGACCCTGTCTCAAAAAAAAAATATTTGGGGAAAAAAAGAAAACAATAAAAAATAACAATGTAACAATGAAAAATAATACAAAAATACAGTATCACTATTTTTACATAGCATTCACATTGTATAAGGTATTATAACTAATCTAGGAATTATTGAAAGTATACGAGATGATGTGGGTAGGTGAAATGCAAATCCTACCCCATGCGATAAAAGGGACTTGAGCTTCCTTGGATTTTGGTATCTAAGGCAGATCTTCCTCAGATACCGAGGGAGACCTGTACCTAAAAACCCAATTTAGATTGACTTAACGACAAAGAAAGTTCATTGGCTGACATATTTGAGAAACCCAGCAGTAGTTGGGATTTCATAATGATTTGATTAAGGTGTTGGCAGTATTAAGAGCTCTGTTTTTCTCTTGGCTGTGACTTGGTCTATGGTTGTTTTTGTTCATAAGCTGGTTTACTTGTGGTACAGCAATATTTAGAGGGTGGGAGGGTGAGGAGCAAGCTCTTTTCTTCCCTAAGCCATTGAACATTTGATTTTCTTTTCATTGGATCAACTTAGGTCATAGTCCACTCCTGGACTGAGCTTCTTGACTTAGGAAGGAAATCAATGTTTTTACTGTTAAGTGGCTTTTTTTTTTTTTTTTTTTTTTGTGACAAGAGTCTTACTCTTGTCACCCAGGCTGGAGTGCAGTGGCGTGATCTCAGCTCACTGCAACCTCCACCTCCCAGGTTCAAGTGATTCTCGTGCCTCAGCCTCCTGAGTTGCTGGGACTCCTGGTGGACACCACCGCGCGTGGCTAATTTTTTTTGCATTTTTATTAGAGACAGGGTTTTACCATGTTGGCCAGTCTGGTCTCGAAATCCTGACCTCAAGTGATCTGCCCGCCTTGGCCTCCCCAGGTGCTAGGATTACAGGCGTGAGCCACCGTGCCCAGCCTGATGTGTCTATTTTTTTTTTTTTCTTTTTGAGACGGAGTCTTGCTCTGTTGCCTAGGCTGGAGTGCAGTGGTGTGATCTCGGGTCACTGCAACCTCTGCCTCCTGGGTTCAAGCGATTCTTCTGCCTCAGCCTCCTGAGTAGCTGGGATTACAGGCGTGAGCCACCACGCCCGGCTAATTTTTTGTATTTTTTTTTTTAGTAGAGATGGGGTTTCACTGTGTTAGCCAGGATGGTCTTGATCTCCTGACCTCGTGATCCGCCCGCCTCGGCCTCCCAAAGTGCTGGGATGACGGACGTGAGCCACCGTGCCCGGCCTGATCTGTCTTTTTGATTATAGCCATCCTAGTGGGTATAAAGTGGTACCTCATTGTGGTTTTGATGATGATTTCCCTGATGACTGATGATGCTGAGCATCTTTTCATGTGCTTATTGGCCATTTGCATATCTTCTTTGGAGAAGTGCTTATTCATATCCTTTGCTTATGTTTAAGTTGGTTTATTTTTCTCTTTATTATTAAGTTGTAAGCATTCTTTATATATCCTAAATACAAGTTCCTTATTAGATAGTGATTTGCAAACATTCCCTTCCTGTGGGTTGTCTTCTCACTTTCTTGATGGTGCCCTTTGCAGCTCAGAAGTTTTTAATTCGGATGAAGTCCAGTTTATCTGTTTTCTTTTGTTGCTTATGCTTTTGTTGTCATGTCTCAGAAACTGTTGCCTAATCCAAGGTCATGAAAATTTTTTCTTAGGTTTTCTTGTAAGAGTTTTATAGTTTTAGCTTTTACTTTTAGGTCTTTGATGAATTTTGAGTTAACTTTTCATATGGTATGAGGTAAGGGTGGATTAAATATTTAAATGTGAAAAGCAAAATGATGAAAATGCTAGGAAAAAACGTTTGTTTAATCTTTGGGTGGATTTTCTGTACAGGAAAAAGAAAGCATAAAGAAAAAGTGACAGATTGGGCTTTATAAAAAGGTAAACAATTTTCATGTTTAACCACAAAAATGGAAAGGAAAAGACCTGGGAAGAAATAGTTGCAGAAGTAGCTGTTTGAATTAAAATATTTTAGTGGCTGTGATTTTAAAATCCTAAATCTAGCATACTATTTGGAAAGTAAAAATTGCAACTAAACATTCTAACTTAGAGATAGATTACATTCAAACTCGGTTCTTGGGGTGTACACATTTTTCACTAGGGTTTTTGGTTGTTGTTGTTCAGGGAGTAAACTCACGAAATCCTCGAAGACCTCCACCTAGTTCTGTTAATACAGGAGGTATCACAGAGATCATGGCAGAAGGAGGTGAATTAGAGTTTGTTAAAAGGATCATCCATGACAGTCTACAACTTAAAAAAAGATTAAGGTAAGTCTGTTTTTACAACATAGCGTCCATTTTTACAACATAGGAATATTTACCCCCTATGTAGTTCTCTTTTTTTTGGTGGGGGGACACAGTCTTGCTCTTGTTGCCCAGGCTGGAGTGCAGTGGCACGATCGCAGCTCACTGCAACCTCTGCCTCCTGGGTTCAAGCTTTTCTTGTGCCTCAGCCTCTCAAGTAGCTGGGATTACAGGCACCTGCCACCTTTAATTTTTGTATTTCTAGTAGAGACGGTGGGGGAGAGGGGTTTCACCATGTTGGCCAGGCTGGTCTGGAACTCCTAGCCTCAGGTGATCTGCCTGCCTCGACCTCCCAAAGTGCTGGAATTATAGGCATGAGCCTCCGTGCCCGGCCTCCCCTATGTAGTTCTAAAACAAACTATGTCACTCAGAGGAAAAGTAATCCTACTGGTCAGAAGAACAAGCAGATAAAGATTGCAGGCTGGGCGCGGTGGCTCACGCCTGTAATCCCAGCACTTTGGGAGGCCGAGGCGGGCAGATCAGAAGGTTAGGAGTTCAAGACCAGCCTGGCCAATATAGTGAAACCCTGTCTCTACAAAAAATATAAAAATGAGCTGGGTGTGGTGGTGGGTGCCTATAGTCCCAGCTACTTGGGAGGCTGACACAGGAGAATTGCTTGAACCCAGGAGGCAGAGGTTGCAGTGAGCTGAGATCACACCAGTGCACTCCAGCCTGGGCGAGAGAGTAAGATTCCTTCTCCAAAAATAAAAATAAAAATAAAAATACAGATTGCAAAGGTAGTGGCTCCTACAATCTGTGAAGGCCGTGTTTCTGAAGATGTTCCATGCCTTTAATTGATTAGTGTTTACTGTAATCATGTATATTACATAGATAGGAAAGAGGAAAATACCATATGATTGTATTGCTCCCATTAGGATGGTCCTGTGGTGGAACAAAACTGATTCAAATATGGCTTTTGATTAGAAAACAGATGGGTTCAGTTCTGTCCCATGAACCAGAATAAATTTGTTGCCTTGTCCTTTCAGCAATTTAGGTTCTTGGAATCAGTCTCCCAAACAGTGACAGATGTGAGGACATTGAGCTGTCAAGAACTTAATGAAGGGAAACTGAGATCACTAACCAGTTGCAGAGGAGGGTTAAGGCCATTCCTTTTGAAAGCTAATTATTTTGGACAACACACCTGTCATTAAGCAACATAAGGTACTCAGAAAGAGCTATTTGTCTCGCTTGACTTCTCACCCTGCCACATGTTGTTGAAATGATGGATAATATGGTAGTTTAAAAATGAAAAGAGCTTTCAATCCAAGGATTTAGCTTTGGGACATAGGGAAGGTTTTATTTATTATTATTATTGTGGTAAATACCCATAACAAAATTTACCATCTGTATTAGTGCATTCTCACACTGCTATAAAGAAATACCTGAGACTGAGTAATTTGTAAAGAAAAGAGGTTTAATTAGTTCACGGTTCCACAGGCTGTACAGGAAGCATGGCTGGGGCAGCCTCAGGAAACGTACAATCATGGCAGAAGGTGAAGGGGAAGCAGGCACATCATTATGTGGCCAGAGGAGGAGGAAGAGAGAGAAAAGGAGGAGGTGCTACACACGTAAACAACCAGATCTAGTGAGATCTCACTCACTATCACCAAAACAGCAAGGGGAAATCTGCCCTCAGGATACAGTCACTTCCCAGCAGGCCCCCTCGCCAACACTAGAGATTACAGTTTGACATGAGATTTGGGCGGGGACACAAATCCAAACTGTATCACCATCTAAAACTTTAGAGTATAGTTTAGTAATGTGAAGTACATTCACATTATTGCGCAAGCAGTCTCCAGAACTCTTCATTTTGCATAACTATAACTCTGTACTCGTTAAATACCTCCTCATTCTCTCCTTCCCTGAGCCCCCGGCAACCATCATTCTGCTGTCTGTCTCTATGAACTTGACTACTCTAGGTACCTCATACAAATGGAATCATACAGTATTTGTCCTTTTATGACTGGCTTTTTTCACTTTTCATCATGTTCTCAAGGTTCTTCCATGATGCAGCATATTTCAGAATTTTCTTCCTTTTTAAGGCTGATATGCCACATTTCATTTATACATTCATCTGTTGATGGAGGATACTTAGGTTGCTTGTACCCTTTGGCTGTTGTGAATAATGCTATATGAATGTGGGTATATAAATATCTCCTGGAGACCCTGCTTTCATTTCTTTGAATGTAGACCTAGAAGGGAAATTCCTGGATAGGGAAGATTTTTTTCCTATATGATATTGTCCTCTTTTCCGTCTATGTAGTATGATGATTATAGGAAACAAAATCACTTAACGACATGAGAAGGCTGGGCACGGTGGCTCACACCTGTAATCCCAGCACTCTGGGAGACTGAAGTGGGTGGATCACCTGAGGTCAGGAGTTGGAGACCAGCCTCACCAACATGGTGAAACCCCATCTCTAGTAAAAAATACAAAAAATTAGCCAGGCGTGGTGGCAGGTGCCTGTAATTCCAGCTACTCAGGAGGCTGAGGCAGGAGAACTGCTTGAACCTGGGAGGCAGAGGTTGCAGTGAACCAAGATTGTGCCACTGCACTCCAGCCTGGGCGACAGAGCGAGACTCCATCTAAAAAAAAAAAAAGACAGGAGAACATCCTCAGAAATGAAAACATCCTCAGAAACAGGGTCTTTGCAGGCTACAGGAGCTACTACCTTTTCAATCTTTGTTTATTCTTATTCTGTAAATCTTTCCTATCTCCCAAAGGTGGAAAGCTGCTTATTTTATTAAAGACCAATTCCAAAATCATCAAATATCCTGTTTTTTTTGTTTGTTTGTTTTTTGTTTTTTTGAGACAGAGTCTCACTCTGTCACCCAGGCTGGAGTGCACTAGGGTGATCTTGGCTCACTGCAACCTCTGTCCGCTTCCCAGGTTCAAACAATTCTCCTGCCTCAACTTCCCGAGTAGTTGGGACAACAGGCACGCGCCACCACGCCTGGCTAAGTTTCTGTATTTTTTTTTAGTAGAGCTGGGGTTTCACCATGTTGGCCAGGCTGGTCTCGAAGTCTTGACCTCAAGTGATTCTCCTGTCTCAGCCTCCCAACATGCTGGGGTTACAGGTGCGAGCCACCGCACCCAGTCTAGATTGACTTATTTAGACACATTCGACTATCTTGAAGAAGAAATAAACTAAAATTATACTGAGCTTTGAGAAAAGTCTGAGAAAGTAAAGTAAACTTAAAGAAGGTAACAGCACCGAAATTCACAGAAAAGAGGTAACCAAGTCATGTGACCATTTCATTATGGCTTTTATTTTATTTTATTTTTTTTGAGACTGAGTTTCACTCTTGTTGCCTAGGCTGGAGTGCAATGGTGTGATCTTGGTTCACCACAACCTCTGCCTCCCAGGTTCAAATGATTCTCCTGCCTCAGCCTCCCGAGTAGCTGGGATTACAGGCATGCGCCACCACACCAGGCTAATTTTGTATTTTTAGTGGAGACAGGATTTCTCCGTGCTGGTCAGGCTGGTCTCGAACTCCCGACCTCAGGTGATCCACCCGCCTCGGCCTCCCAAAGTGCTGGGATTACAGGCGTGAGCCACCGCGCCCAATCCCCATTATGACTTTTGAGGGAACTAGAGCCAGCCAGGAAAATGGGGAACTGTAGGCGGGAAAATGGGGAACTGTAGGCGGCTCTTCTAGGCTACAATAATATTGGGGCTGTTTTTAGGAGGCTTTTAAACAGTACGTTTCTGTTATTTCCAAAGTCCCATTTGAACTACAAAAATACGTTTGAATAGAACACCATTCTAAGGGGTAGAAATTGACTCAGTATGTTCCTAGTCTGCTTATACTTGGCTCTGTGGCAGCCTGCAAATTGAATAAAGGGTGTAAATTTGCTAGGAAGGATAAAATGCAAGAGCCCATCCCAGCTCTGGAGAGCTGGCCATTTTGTGCTTGGTATCATATATGGGAAACATTGCCCTGTGAGGATTTATTTAAAACAAGGTGCAACTGTCTTCTCTGTGAGGACTCAAGCAGTTTGAGAGTTTAGATGAAAGAAAGGAAGAAATGAAGTGATTTTTACTGAAAAGAAAATAGAACAGTGTTTCGTGAAAGGGTATTGCTTGCAAATATTGTTTCCAATCACATCCTACCATGATTACTTACATTTGTACAATTACCAGTTCGTGTCCCCATGCATACACACACACACACACACACACACACACACACACACACACACGTTTTTTGAGATGGAGTTTTTGCTCTTGTTGCCCAGGCTGGAGTGCAATTCTGCAATCTCAGCTCACTGCAACCCCCGCCTCCTGGATTCAAGCGATTCTCCTGCCTCAGCCTCGAGTGTAGTTGGGATTACAGGCATGCGCCACCGCACCCGGCTGATTTTGTATTTTTAATAGAGACAGGATTTCTCCATGTTGGTCAGGCTGGTCTCGAACTCCTGATATCAGGTGATCTGCCTGCCTTGGCCTCCCAAAGTGCTGGGATTAAAGGCATGAGCCACTGTGCCCGGCCCCCATGCATATTTTTATAGTTGACATCATAATGTTTATACAACTGTGTGACTCACATTTCAGAATGCTCTGAAAATTGTGTATTTTGAAGCTCTAAAAAATAAGAGATTATAAACAAGTATGTTAACCCTACCATCTGTTTCTTATCCCTCTAGAATGTTTTTCTCCTTGTCCCTGAAGAAATGCAGGAACTAAGCAGAATTTGCAGCGTTATGGGGTGAAATAAGTTAAATGTGTTGGACTGACCTCAGGATGGCGCTTGTGATGCCTCGCCTCCCCTGGGAGGTTCATGTCTCACCTCTGTCATGCTCAGCAGCAGTTACAGTTTTGTTTTGTATCTTAAGGAATTTTGCAGCTGGAAAGACCTTGAGAGGTAAAGTTATCCAACCTCTTGGTTTACAGACTAGAAACTTAGAACTCAGATATCCTCATTCTAGTCCAGTGGTCTTTCCGCCACCCCTTGCAGCCTCTGCAGCTCTAAGCTGCAGTTGAACTCTGTGAAGAACCTTTCTGTCGTTGATGAAGATTTACAAGTGCTTGTCACCCTTACTTTGGCTTTTTGTGCCTGTGGCTTGAGCTTACTTAATAGCTTTTTTTTCTCTCAAGTGACTCACCCAGGCTGGGCACAATGGCTCACACCTGTAATCCCAACACTGGGAGGCTGGGTTGGCAGATCACTTGAGCCCAGGAGTTCAAGACCAGCCTGGGTCACAGGGTGACACCCCTTCTCTACAAATAATACAAAAATTAGCTGGGTATGGTGGCACGTGCCTGTAGTCCCAGCTACTCGGGAGGCTGAGGTAGGAGGATCACTTGAGCCCAGGAGGTCAAGGCTGCAGTAAGCTGAGATTGTACCACTGCACTCCAGCTTGAGTGACAGAGTGAGACCCTATCTCAAAAAAGAAAAAAAAAAGGGACTCACCCATCTAACCTTCTAGATAAATTACCAGACTTTATCAAACTCCTCATGGCCTGAATTATGTGTGAGTGTGAATGAGTGTGTGTGTGTGTGTGTGTCAGAGTTTTGCTCTGTCACCCAGGCTGCAGTGAGGTGGAGTGATCTTGTCTCACTGCAACCTCTGCCTCCCGAGTTCAAGTGATTCTCCCATGTCAGCCTCCCAAGTTGCTGGGATTTCAAGTGTGTGCCCCCACACTCAGCTAATTTTTTATTTTTATTAGAGTCAGTGTTTCACCATGTTGCATAGGCTGGTCTCGAACTCTTGAGCTCAAATGATCTGCCCGCCTTGGCCTCACAAAGTGCTGGGATTACAGGTGTGAGTCACCACACCCGGCCCTGAATTTTTTTTTTTTAATTTCTTCTCCACACCATAATTTTGTATGTTTTGGATTCTCTCTTGTCATTGGTTACCAGTTCTATAACTGATGCCCTTTATGGCAATGATTTTAGGCTTTTCTTAGGAACCGGAGATCTGTATTCTACAAAGCACCAGCATGTCCCCTGCCAGATGATGGATACTGCTTGGATTTGGATGTAATCCACGTATTTGGGGATGGGTAATAAATTTAATGATCTGGGCCTAGGCCTGGCACAGTGGCCCATACCTGTAATCCCAGCACTTTGGGAGGCTGAGGCAGGATGATCATTTGAGCTCAGGAGATTGAGACGAGCCTGGGCAACATAACAAGACCCCATCTCTACAAAAAATTTAAAAATTAGCTGGGTATGGTTGCACATGCCTGTGGTCCCAGCTACCCAGGAGGCCAAGGTGGAAGAATTGCTTGAGCCTGGCAGGTTGAGGCTGCCATGAGCTGTGTTTATGCCACTGCACTCCAGCCTGGGTGACAGAGCAAGAGCCTGTCTCAAAAATTAATAATAATCTGGGCCTTTTGAATGTGATTCTTTGGTTTGAAGTTTTGATTTATCATTGGTAAAATGTAATGATAGTAGCTATCTCGTAAAGTGGTTATAGAATTAAATGAATACGTATTTGACATAATAATAATAGTGGATATTAAATAGGGTGATTTTTAACTTTTTTTTTTTTTTTTGAGACAGAGTCTCGCTCTGTCATCCAGGCTGGAATGCAGTGGCACGATTTTAGCTCACTGCAACCTCTGCCTCCTAGGTTTAAGCAATTCTCCTGCCTCAGTCTCCCAAGTAGCTGATATGAAAGGCACGCGCCACCATGCCCAGCTAATTTTTGTATTTTTAGGAGAGATGGGGTTTCAGCATGTTGGCCAGGCTGGTCTCAAACTCCTGACCTCAAGTTATCCGCCCTCCTCGGCCTCCTAAAGTGCTGGGATTACAGGCGTGAGCCACCGCGCCCAGCCGACATTATTATTTTTATAATTTTGTTATCTCTTAAACAATATAACCACACTCACAGGAAATTAGAAAATGGAGAAAGCTGCTTTGGCATAAAAAAAAAAAAAAAGGCCGGGTGCAGTGGCTCACGCCTGTAATCCCAGCACTTTGGGAGGCCAAGGTGGGTGGATCATGAGGTCAGGAGATCGAGACCATCCTGGCTAACACGGTGAAACCCCGTGTCCACTAAAAATACAAAAAATTAGCCAGGCGTGGTGGCAGGCACCTGTAGTCCCAGCTACTTGGGAGGCTGAGGCAGGAGAATGGCGTGAACCCGGGAGGCGAAGCTTGCAGTGAGCCGAGATTGCGCCACTGCACTCCAGCCTGGGTGACAGAGCGAGACTCCATCTCCGGGAAAAAAAAAAAGACACTGGGCGTGGTGGCTCACGTGAGCCTGTAATCACAGCGCTTTGGGAGGCTGAGGTGGGTGGATTGCGTGAGATCAGGAGTTTGAGACCAGCCTGGCCAACATGGTGAAACCTCCTAACCCTGTCTCTACTAAAAATACAAAAATTAACTGGGCATGGTGGCATGCGCCTGTAATTCCAGCTACATGGGAGGCTGAGGCAGGAGAATCACTTACCTGGGAGATAGAAGGTTGCAGTGAGCTGAGATTGCGACAGTGTACTCCAGCCTAGGCAACAGAGCGAAACTATGTCTTAAAAATAAATAAATAAATAAATACAAAATAAGTAGCTTGACAGTCCGGGTATGGTAACTCATGCCTGTAATCTCAGCACTTTGCAAGGCTGAGGCTGGAGGATGGCTTCAGGCCAGGAGTTCAAGACCAGCCTGGGCAACATAGCAAGACTGTGTCTACAAAAAATCAGCCTGGTGTGGTGGCGTGTTCCTCTAGTCCCAGCTACTTGTGAGGCTGAGGCCTGAGGATCACTTAAGTCCAGGAGATCAAGGCTGCAGTGAGCCATGATCACACCACTGCACTCCAACCGGGGCAACAGAACGAGACCCTGTCTCAGTCAGTCAGTCAGTAGCTAGTGAGCTTAACAACAGTCCATAATTAACTAATTCTTTGTTATTGGGCATTCAGAGTTTTTCTTGTTTTCACTGTTAAAAAGAACATACCACTTCTTGTTTCTTACTGAACTGCCATCTGTTGAGGCTGTTAGGAATGGCTACGTTTGACCCCTGCTTTCATCTTTGATTGGCACCCAAAGTAGGGTTGTCATTCAACGAAGGCGTTTTGGAGTATCATTACAAAGAATTGTGCCCCTCAACTTCCTACACAGATACCAGAGATGGAGAAGTGTTGGGGGGCAGATGGTGTGCCAGCTTGCTTTCCAGGTAGTGCAGTGTTTTCGCAATTACAACACGAAGGAACATTTCTCAATTGTCAGCTCCACAGCGGGTAGATGCTGCTATTTTGATATTTCCTTCATACTAAGGTAGGAAAAAGAAGGATAAGCAGCCTGAAAGATAAGGGACTACTCTATTTTATTTTAATTAATTAATTAATTTATTTATTTTTGAGACAGGGTCTTGCTCTGTTGCCCAGACTAAAGTGTGGCTCACTGCAGCCTTCACCTTCTGAGCTCAAGCAATCCTCCTGCCTCAGCCTCCTGAGTAGCTAGGACTACACGTGCACAACACCATGCCTGGCCAATTTTTGTATTTTTTTGTAGAGATGGGGTTTTGCCACGTTACCCAGGCTGGCCTCAAAGTCCTGGGCTCAAGTGATTCCGCCCCACCTTGGCTTCCTAGAGTTCTGGGGTTACAGGCGTAAGCCATTGCACCTGGCCTTACCTTCTTTTCTTTAATGAACTAGGTTATGTGCATTTCATCATTTTAACTCAGGTATCATGCTTAGTTTAATCCCTTTCAGGATTGATATGGCAGCCTTGTTGACTGGTGTCTGCTCTAAGGTCTCAGGGAGAAAAGATTGGATCCAGCAGCTTGCGCCACCGTGAGCTAGCTGTGTCAGCTTACCTGGCATTTCTGACTACATGACATAGTCACTGCTTGGTTCTGCATTAGCTGGTGAAAGAAGAGAATTCTTAAAATCAACAAGCATGTATTTTGAGTTCATGTAGCAGTCTACAAAGGAATAACAGGTTGGGTGCGGTGGCTCACGCCTGTAATCCTGGCACTTTGGGAGGCTGAGGTGGGTGGATCACCTGAGGTCAGGAGTTCAAGACCAGCCTGGCCATCATGTTGAAATCCTGTCTCTGCTAAAAATATAAAAAGTAGCTGGGCAGGCCAGACATGGTGACTCATGCTTGTAATCTCAGCACTTTGGGAGGCCAAGGCAGGCGGATCACCTGAGGTCAGGAGTTCAAGACCAGCCTGGCCAACATGGTGAAACCCTGTCTTTATAAAAATACAAAAAGTAGCCAGACATGGTGGCACATGCCTATAGTCCCAGCTATTTGGGAGGCTTAGGCGGGAGAATCACTTGAACCTGGGAGTCGGAGGTTGCAGTGAGCCAAGATAGTGCCATTGCACTCCAGCCTGGGCAACAGAGTGAGACTCCGTCTCAAAAAAAAAAAAAAGTACCTGGGCATAGTGGCACGTACCTGTAATCCCAGCTGCTTGGGAGGCTGAGGCAGGAGAATCGCTTGAAACTGGGAGGCAGAGGTTGCAGTGAACCAAGATTGTGCCACTGCACTCCAGCCTGAGCAACAGAGCGAGACTCCATCTCAAAAATAATAAATAAATAAATAAGATAACAAATTAAAAGCCTTGGTTCCACTTGCTTGTTATAAGGTAGTCTTTAGGCTGAGTGCGAGGGCTCACGCCTGTAATCCTAGCACTTTGGGAGGCCAAGGTGGGCAGATCACCAGAGGTCAGGAGTGCAAGATCAGCCTGGCCAACATGGTAAAACCCCATCTCTACTAAAATACAAAAATTAGCTGGGCATGATGGCGGGTGCCTGTAATCCCAGCTACTTGGGAGGCTGAGATGGGAGAATTGCTTGAACCCAGGAGACAGTGGTTGCAGTGAGCTGAGATCACGCCATTACACTCCACCCTGGGTGGCTGTGCAAGACTCTGTCTCAAAAAAAAAAAAAAAGAAAATAATAGTAATATAGTCTGTCTTATCCATGTCAAAAAGTGAATAATGAAAATCACTTATTAATAAGAGCATAGGATAAAAGTTTATTTTTAGTTATATGGATTCGAAATTTATGATAGTTTAAATAGTAAATTTTGAGATCAGATGGACATTAGGGCTGCTCCATTGAATATCTAGGGGCATTTGTTCTGGTAATTTATTATAGGCAGCAAGATGTTGGATTTTACTACTTAGAGAACTTTTTAGGTAAGGTTCATTGCTTATACCCCTAACCTCTGCTTTCCTGTTTCTCTATATTATACTTCACTTCAGTTTTTAATAAGTTTCTAAATAGCCATTCCCCACTAAGGGGAAAAAAAGTTTTTTGGAGAAATGGTAAATTCCAGTTCTGAGTTAGGGTAAGTACACAACGAGCCTGGAATATCTTCTAGTACCAGAAAGTAATGACGTACTCAAAAAATGACGTGTCAGAAGAACCTAGAGTGCGCTCAGGGCAAAGTTGGGACAACATGAGTTTCAAGATGAATAATGACAATAATGACTTACAACCCATTGAATAAGATAAACAAAATATATACAGGGGATAGAGTGAATGCCGATGAATAAATATAGAAAGAATAATAAACTTAGACTATTATATTACTTATTTCTAAAATAATGTAATAGCATTTTTCATACTTTTAAAATTAAATTTTTCATTTATGTTACTTAGTGTATGAGGTTGAAATACCGGATTGCCAGTCTTCAGTAGTTTCTGACCTATAAAACAGTTTTTGACATATAAAAATGTCAGTTTCTGGGGTGGGGGGAGGGGGGAGGGACAGCATTAGGAGATACACCTAATGCTAAATGAGGAGTTAATGGGTGCAGCACACCAACATGGCACATGGATACATATGTAACAAACCTGCACATTGTGCACATGTACCCTAAAACTTAAAGTATAATAATAATAATAATAATAATAAATGTCAGTTTCATACAGTTTTAACCTAATTGGTGATTTTAGAGGCTCTTAAATTTTGCAACAATCATAGTAATTGATTTGTGAACAATTGGCAAAGGGAAATTTGAAATGGAACAGGATAATTACCTAGTTTCAAAGAACCACCCCCCCCTTTAGGTTACTTACAGTTACAAAGAGAAATGTGGGAGTTTACAAAGTAAAGAGTTTGCTAGGCCGGGCGCTGTGGCTCACGCTTGTAATCCCAGCACTTTGGGAGGCCGAGGCGGGCGGATCACGAGGTCAGGAGATCAAGACCACGGTGAAACCCCGTCTGTACTAAAAATACAAAAAAATTAGCTGGGCGTGGTGGCGGGCACCTGTAGTCCCAGCTACTCGGAGAGGCTGAGGCAGGAGAATGGCGTGAACCTGGGAGGCGGAGCTTGCAGTGAGCCGAGATCGCGCCACTGCACTCCAGCCTGGGTGACAGAGCGAGACTCCGTCTCATAAAAAAAAGAGTTTGCTTTGGAGAAACCACAGGCCACCTCCATGACCAGGTGCTCATCTCCTGATGTGGTGCACCTGGAAGGACAAGCAGCACCTCCGTGCTCTTCACACCAAAAATGTGTAATCTGAATCTAACGACGTGGAAACTTCAGACACACCAAATTGATGGATTTTGTAAAATCAGCTCCTCAAAAACATTAAGATCATGAGAGTAAAAGAAGACTGAGAAACTATTCCAGATTGAAGGAGGCTAAAGAGACATGACAAGTACATGAAATTCGCAATCCTAATGGGCCTTGCATTAGGGGAGAAAATTGGGATAAACAGGTGAAATTTAAGTGTGGACTGTATTCCAGATAATAGTATTGAATGAGTGTTAAGTTTTAGCAATTTGATAATTCCTCTGTGGTTACAAAAATGAATACACTTGTTTCCGCCGGGCGCAGTGGCTCACACCTGTAATCCCAGCACTTTGGGAGGCCGAGGCAGGTGGATCACCTGAGGTCAGGAGTTCAAGACCAGCCTGGCCAACATGGTGAAACCCCTTTTCTAGGAAAAATACAAAAATTACCCTGTTGTGGTGGCACACTGTAATCCCAGCTACTCTGGAGGCTGAGGCGGGAGAATCGCTTGAGCCTGGGAGGCGGAGGTTGCAGTGAGCTGAGATCGCACCACTGCACTCCAGCCTGGGAGACAGAGCAAGCCTCTGAAAAAAATGTCTTAAAAAACAAAAACAAAAACAAAAAACAATACGCGCTTTTAAAATGGACATGCCAAAATATTACACTTAATGAGACATGATGAAGTCTGTAGCTGATTCTCAAACAGCTTAGGAAAAAACACACACAGAATGAAGGAAGATGTAATTGGTGAATCTGGGTGAAGGGTATACTGGAGTCATTTGCACGAATCTTGCAACTCTTCTGAAAGTTATAAATTATTTCAAAATAATTTTTCTTGAAACCTACCATCTCAGAGGAATTCCTAAATGTTGTAATAAGTAGAGTGCTACTTTCATCATTAAAATAGTTTAATGGATTCAAAGTCTCTTGGGTGACTAGATCTTTTCTTCATTTTTTTTTCCACTTGCATTTTGATTAGTTGTCACAAGATGCCTGTTGAGAGTAGCTAGGATCTAGTGGGTAGGCATATTTAAAATGTGCAGCTAAAATAGGATTTTTAACACATCCAATGACTTCTGCTTTTTCCATAACAAATACAACTGTTGCTGAAAACAGTGTATATGTGACATTCAATCTGAAATGATTCGCAGTGTGATATTCAGTTTAGTGCAAAGGTTAAAAGAAATATGAACTCCCTCCTGAGTGTCTATTAAGTACCAGTGGTATGTTTACCTATTACTAGCCTTTCTTGTCTTTTAAATATTTCTTATCCTTCATCTCCTGAAGAACCTTACAGTATCTCTTTTTTTTTTGAGACAAGGGCTTGCTCTGTCATCCAGGCTGGGGTACAGTGGTGCAATCACTGCTCACTGCAGCCCTGACCTCCCAGGCTCAAGCGATCCTATCACCTCAGCCCCCCTATAGTAGCTGGGACCACAGGCATGCACCACCATGCCCAGCTATTTTTTGTAAGAAATGGGGTCTTGCCATGTTGCCCAGGATGGTCTCGAACTGGGCTCGAGTGATCCACCTGCCTCGGCCTCCCAAAGTGCTGGGGTTACAGATGTGAGCCACCAAGCCCAGTCAGTATCTTTTTTTGTTGTTCTAGGCCACTTCTTGGCTTCTGATAGCTCTGATCTATCTAATCTGTTGAGGAATGCTAGTTTTAAAGGAAAGTGTTAATTAACCTGTTTTATACCATGTCAGCACTAATTGCTCCGGATTTCTCTTCCTTCATGTTGTTCGTAATATACCCAAGGCTTTAAATTCCTGGTTAATGATTCCTCCATTTATATACTTTTTTTTTTTTTTGAAACAGAGTCTACCTCTGTCACCCAGGCTGGAGTGCAGTGCCACCATCTCAGCTCACTGCAACCCCTGCCTCCTGGGTTCAAGCAATTCTTCTGCTTCAGCCTCCTGAGTAGCTGGGACTACAGGTACGCACCACCACACCAGCTAAATTTTTTTGTATTTTTTAATAGAGACAGGGTTTCCCATGTTGGCCAGGCTGGTCTCGAACTCCTGACCCCAAGTGATCCTCCCACCTCGCCCTCCCAAAGTGCTGGGATTACAGGCGTGAGCCACTGTGCCTGATGATACTTACTTAAAGGGAACATATTATTTTTCTTCTAAACATTTTTAAACCACCAAATGAAATTTATTATCCTTTAAATTGGTTTGTTTAAAGTAGTTTAGCTATAACAATTATTTCTTTATTTTCCAAGGGAAAAAGGATTGCCTAAACAAAAATAGGTGCAGTCACCTCTTGTTGAATTCACAGTGAAGACAAAATATTTGTTGATGCCCACTATTTCTAACGTAATGTAATAGTATTTTTCATACTTCTAAAATAATTAGATTTTTCATTTATGTTATTTAATGTATGAAGTTGAAATACCAGATTGCCAGTCTTCAACAGTTTTTGACCTATAAAACAGTTTTTGACGTATAAAAATGTCAGTTTCATACAGTTTTAACCTAATTTGTGATTTTAGAGGCTCTTAAATTCTCTTAGAATTTTAGCCACTTGAAAATTCATCTTTGTAGTAGGCATTTTGTATATAAACAATTAAATATTGAATGTATATCCCTTAATCTGAAATTTCCCTTTTAATGCGATTAGGTGAATTTTGAATGACACAGGTGATTATAATGCTTAGTGAGAAAAGCAGGAGACAGAATATGTATTGTTAGTTTGGCTAAACTGTTACAAAACAAGAAGGAAACATGTAAAACATTACGATATGGTTAACCTTATTTTATGTGTATTTGAAGGTATAAGATAATCACATTTATAAATTTACATATTTCAGGCAGTCGTACTGAGGTAAACTTGAGTAACTCCCATTTAAGTGTGCAGTTGGATGAGTTTAGACAAATGTGGAACATTTCCATCACCCTAAAAAGTTTCCTGTTCCCCTCTGCAGTCTGTCTGCACTCTGCTCCCAGCTTCCTGTAGCCCTGATGTACTTTCTGTCACAACGGTTTTGTGTGTTCTAGACTTTTCATACAAATGGAGTCATAGAAAATGTAGGTTTTGATTGTCTGCTTTCTTTCATGTAGCTGCATATCCATGCTTTTTTTGTGTCAGTGGCCTGTCCCTTTTGTTGCTAAATAGGCTGAGTATACCACAGTTTGTTCATCCATTTGCCAGTTGAAGGACATTTGGGTCATTTCCAGGTTTTGGCTAGTAGGAATAAAACTGAACATTGGCTTTTAATTTTTTGTGTGTAATTAAATTTTCCTCCATCTTAAGTAAATACCTGAGAGTAGGACTCCTGGTCCTATTGTAAGTGTTTATGTTTAACTTTATAAGAAGCTGCTTTTCAAAGTGACTATACAGTATTTTACATTCCCACCAGCAATATCTGAGAGTTTCCGTTGACACCATTTGGTACTGTTGTCACCTTTTTAAAATGTATCTGTTCTAACGGGTAGGTAGTGGTATCTCATTATGATTGGAATTTGCATTTCTCTGGTGACTGGTGATAGGGTGCATCCGCATGTGCCTATTGGCCATTCCTGTATCTCCTTTTTATTGGTTTATTAATCTTACTGACTGGTAGTTCTTTCTAGATTCTGAATACAGTCCATTGTCAAATGCGTTTTGCAAGTATTTCCTCCCAGTCTATAGTTGCCTTTCCATTTTTATAAATCTCTCTTAAAAAGACCAAACCTTTAGTGGACTTTGTTTAAAATCAACTGACCATGTAAGTGAGTTATTTCTGGACTCTGTTCCATTCTGTTAATCTGTGTCTATCTTATGCCAGTACCATATGTTCTGAATTATCATAGCTTTGTAGAAGTCTTGAAATCCGGCAGTGTAAATCCTCTATCTGTTTTTTTTTTTTTTTTTTTTTTTTCAAAATTGTTTTAAGCCAGACATGGTGGCTCATGCCTGTAATCCCAGCACGTTGGGAGGCTGAGGCAGGAGGATTGCTTGCATCCAGGAGTTTGAGACCAGCTTGTGCAACATAGTCATACCCTGTCTTTATGGAAAAAAATTTATTTTAGCTACTTGAAATCTTTTGCATTTCCATATAAATTTTAGCATCAGTTTATCAATTTTCATGAAAATTTGTGGTTGGGATTGTGTTGAATTTATAGGTCAAGTTGGAAAGAATTGATACCTTAACAATAATGAGTCTTCCATTCCAACCTGGTTTAGCTGTTCATTTATTTAGGTCTTCGATATCTTTCAGCTTTACACACATTATACGAACTTTATTCCTAAGTATTTTATGTATTTTCATGCTACCATAAACGGCATTTTAAAATTTTAATTTCTAGTTGTGTATTGCTACTGTAAGAAAACGCAGTTGATTTATTTTATTAGTATTTTACTTTTTTTTTTTTGAGATGGAGTCTCGCTCTGTCGCCAGGCTGGAGTGCAGTGGCGCAATCTTGGCTCACTGCAACCTCTGCCTCCCAGGTTCCAGTGATTCTCATGCGTCAGCCTCCCAAGTAGCTGGGACTACAGGCGCGCATCACCACACCCAGCTAATTTTTGTATTTTTAGTAGAGATGGGGTTTCACCATGTTGGCCAGGATGGTCTTGATCTCTTGACCTTGTGATCCACCTGCCTCGGCCTCCCAAAGTGCTGAGATTACAGGCATGAGCCACTGCACCCAGCCCCAACAATTGATTTTATGTTGACCTTTTATTCTGTGGCCTTGCTGAACTCACTTATTAGTTCTAATAGGTTTTTCCTAGATTTCATGGAATTTTCTGCATAGAAGACCATGTCTTCTGTGATGTAAAGGCAGAAGTAAAGGCAGTTTTACTTCTTTCATTTCAGTTTGTATGCATTTTATTTCTTTTTCTTGCCTTACTGTACTGCGCCTGGCCATTAATATTTTACTTTTTAATCACTTTTATCTTTCCTTTTTACCAAAAATTGATTTTTATTTATATTTATTTTTTGAGGCGGAGTCTTGCTCTGTCGCCCAGGCTACAGTGTAGTGGTATGATCTCGGCTCACTGCAACCTCCGCCTCCTGGATTCAAGCAATTCTCCTGCCTCAGCCTCCCAAGTAGCTGGGATTACAGGCCCCTGCCACCACGCCTGGCTAATTTTTGTATTTTTTAATAGAGACAGGGTTTCACCATATTGGCCAGGATGGTCTCGATCTCTTGACCTCGTGATCCACCCACCTCAGCCTCCCAAAATGCTAGGATTACAGGCGTGAGCCACCGCACCCGGCCCCAACAATTGATTTTATGTTGACCTTTTACTCTGTGGCCTTGCTGAACTCACTTATTAGTTCTAACAGGTTTTTCCTAGATTTCATGGAATTTTCTGCATAGAAGACCATGTCTTCTGTGATGTAAAGACAGAGGTAAAGGCAGGTTTACTTCTTTCATTTCAGTTTGTATGCATTTTATGTCTTTTTCTTGCCTTACTGTACTGACTAGGATCTCCAGCACAATTTTGAATGGAAGTGGTGAAGAGTGGCCATCTTGCATCATTCCCAATCTTAGGGCAGTTTTATCATACTTTGACCATTACGATGTTGGCTGTAGTAGAGTTTTTTGGTTTGGGGGTTTGGTTTGTTTGTTTCTTAGGTTCACTTTATTAGGTTGAGGAAGTTTTCTTCTATTTCTAGTCTGTTTAGAGTTTTTATCATGAATGATGAGTTTTGTCATGAAAAAGTGCTGACTTTTTCCAAATGCTATTTCCATGTCTATTGAGGTGATAATGTGGTTTTTCCTTTTTAGTCCATTAATACAGTGACTTATAGATATTGATTTTTGAATATTGAACCAGCCTTGCCTTCTCGTAGTAAACGCCCCTTGGTTATAATGTATTATTCTTTTTATATATTGCTGGATTAAATTTACTAGTATTTTATTAAGGATTTTAAAACCTTTTTTATATACCTTTTTTTTTCATTAAATTTTTTTTTTTAAGATAGAGTCTTACTCTGTTGCTCAGGCTGGAGTGGAGTGGCACCATCTCAGCTCACTGTGACCTCTGCCTCTCGGGTTCAAGCAATTCTCCTGTCTCAGCCTCCTGAGTAGCTAGGATTACAGGCGCGTGCCACCACACCTGTCTAATTTTTGTGTTTTCAGTAGAGGCAGGGTTTTGCCATATTGGCTAGACTGACCTCAAACTCCTGACCTCAAGTGATCCACCCACCTTGGCCTCCCAAAGTGCTGGGATTATAGGCGTGAGCCACCACGCATATAAATCCCTGGCCTTTATATGCATTTTATTTTTAGTTGACAAATAATAGTTGTATGTGTTTTTGAGGTACAAGGTGATGTTTTAGTATACAGTCATATGTTGTTTAATGATGGGGGAAATCTGAGAAATGCATCATTAGGTGATTTTTTTTGTTATTGTGTGAATGCCATAGATGGTATAGCCTACTACACACCTAGGCCTATAATGTAATAATAGCCTGTGTTTCCTAGGCTACAAACCTGTACAGCATGTTACTGTATGGAATACCATGGGCAGTTTTAGCACAATGGTAAGTTTTGTGTATGTAAACATATCAAACATAGAAAAGGGACAGTAAAAATTAAAGATAAAAATGGGCCGAGCACGGCAGCTCACACCTGTAATCCCAGCACTTTGGGAGGCCAAGGTGGGTGGATCACAAGGTTAGGAGGTGGAAACCATTGTGGCTAACATGGTGAAGCCCTGTCTCTACTAAAAATACAAAAAATTAGCCTAGCGTGGTGGCATGCGCCTCTAATTCAAGGACTTTGAGAGGCCTAAGTTGACGGAACACCTGAGGTCAGGAGTTCACCTGGCCAACATGGTGAAACCCCATCTCTACTAAAAATACAAAAATTAGCTGGGAGTGGTGGGGGGGTGCCTGTAGTCCCATCTACTCGGGAGGCTGAGGCAGGAGAATTGCTTGAACCTGGGAGGCAGAGTTTGCAGTGAGCCAAGATCATGCCACTGCACTCCAGCCTGGGCGACAGAGCAAAACTCCATCAAAAAAAAAAAAAAAAAAAAATGGCCCACCTGCGTAGGGCACTTACCATGAGTGGAGCTTGCAGGACTAGAACCTGCTCTGGGTGAGTCAGTGAGAGAGTGGCGAGCGAATGTGAAGGCCTAGAACATCACTGTATAGTATTGTAGACTTTATAAACACTGTACACTTAAGCTACACTTTATTTTTAAAAATTGTGCTATGATGTTGCAACAGCTACGACATCACTAGGCAATAGGAATTTTTCAACTTCATTTTATTTTATTTTATTTTACTTTATTTTATTTTGAGGCAGAGTCTTGCTCTGTAGCCCAGGCTGGAGTGCAGTGGCGTGATCTCCGCTCACTGCAACCTCCACCTCTGGGGTTCAAGCTATTTTCCTGCCTCAGCCTCCTGAGTAGCTGGGATTACAGGTGCCCACCACCACATCTGGCTAATTTTTGTGTTTTTAGCAGAGACAGCGTTTCACCATGTTGGCCAGGCTAGTCTCGAACTCTTGGCCTCAAGTGATCTGCCGCCTTAGCCTCCCAGAGTGTGAGCCACCGTGCCTGGCCTCAACTCCATTTTAATCTTACGGGACCCCGTGTTGTAAGTGCCGTCTGTTACTGACTGAGATGTCCTTATGTGACTCATGGCTGTATGTGTTTATTGTTAAATGATTCAAACTAACTTATTCCTCACCCAATTTTTTGTGTGGTGAGAACATTTTAAGTCTAATCTTTTAGCAATTTTGAAATATGTAATATGTCATTGTTAACTATAGTCACCATGCTGTGCCAAAAACTAAAACTTATTCCTGCTGTCTGACTGAAACTTTGTGCCCTCCCACCAACATCTTCCCTTTTCCCAGCCCACCCTCCCTGGTTAAGGATTTTTATATCTTATGTTCATGAAGGATACTTGGTCTATAGTTTTCTTATCATTATAAGAAATAAGGCTGGGCGCGGTGGCTCACACCTGTAATCCCAGCACTTTGGGAGGCCGAGGTGGACGGATCACAAGGTCAGGAGATTCAGACGATCCTGGCTAACACGGTGAAACCCCGTCTCTACAAAAAATAAAAATAAAAAAAATACCTGGGTGTGGTGGCGGGCGCCTGTAGTCCCAGCTACTCGGGAGACTGAGGCAGGATAATGGCGTGAACCTAGGAGGTGGAGCTTGCAGCGAGCCGAGATCGCACCACTGCACTCCAGCCTGGGCAACACAGTGAGACTCTGTCTCAGGGAAAAAAAAAAAGATGATATGATTTGTCGATGTAATACTGGCCTTGTAAGATGAGTTGGGAAGTGTTCCCTCTTTTAAAATTTTTTGGAAGAGTTTGCATATAATTAATATTGTTTCTTCCTTAAATGTTTAGTAGAATTCACTAGTGAAGTGACTTGGGTCTGTAAAGTTTTTAATACAAATTCAGTTTCTTTAATCGATAGAGAACTATTGAAGTTATGTATTTCTCTGTCGGGCATGGTGGCTCATGCTTGTAATTCCAGCACTTAGAGAGGCTGAGGCGGGTGGATCACCTGAGGTCAGGAGTTTGAGACCAGCCTGGCCAACATGGTGAAACCTTGTCTCTACTAAAAATACAAAAGAAAATTAGCCGGGTGTGGTGGCACACGCTTGTAATCCCAACTACTCAGGAGGCTGAGGCGGGAAAATCGCGTGGAGCCCGGCAAGTGAAGGTTGCAGTGAGTGGAGATCGTGCCACTGCACTCCAGCCTGGGCGACAGAGTGAGACTCCGTCTCAAAAACAAAAAAATTAGTTGGGCGTGGTGGCACACACATATAATCCCAGCTACTTGGGAGGCTGAGGAAGGAGAATTGCCTCAACCCGGAAGGCAGAGGTGGCGGTGAGCCCAGATGGTACCACTGCACTCCAGCCTGGGCAACAGAGCAAGACTGAATCTCAAAAAAACAACAAAAAAAAAACTATTCAAGTTATCTATTTCTTCCTGAGTAATCTTGGGTAGTTTGTGTTTTTGAAGGTATTTGTTTCATCTAAGTTGTGAAATTTATTGGCAAAAAGTTGTTCTATACCCTCTTCACACCCTTTAATACCTGTAGGATCTGTGGGACATCCCCTCTTAATACCCGTAGGACCTGCAGGACATCCCCTCTTAATATCCGTAGGACCTGCAGGACGTCGCCTCTTAATACCCATAGGACCTGCGGGACGTCCCCTCTTAATACCCGTGGGACGTCCCCTCTTAATACCCGTGGGACCTGCGGGACGTCCCCCCTTAGTACCCGTGGGACCTGCGGGACGTCCTCTCTTAATACCCGTGGGACCTGCGGGACGTCCCCTCTTAGTACCCGTGGGACCTGCGGGATGTCCCCCCTTAGTACCCGTGGGACCTGCGGGACATCCCCCCTTAGTACCCGTGGGACCTGCGGGACGTCCTCTCTTAATACCCGTGGGACCTGCGGGACGTCCCCCCTTAGTACCCGTGGGACCTGCGGGACGTCCCCCCTTAGTACCCGTGGGACCTGCGGGACGTCCCCCCTTAGTACCCGTGGGACCTGCGGGACGTCCCCCTTAGTACCCGTGGGACCTGCGGGACGTCCCCCCTTAGTACCCGTGGGACCTGCGGGACGTCCCCCCTTAGTACCCGTGGGACCTGCGGGACGTCCCCCCTTAGTACCCGTGGGACCTGCGGGACGTCCCCCCTTAGTACCCGTGGGACCTGCGGGACGTCCCCCCTTAGTACCCGTGGGACCTGCGGGACGTCCCCCCTTAGTACCCGTGGGACCTGCGGGACGTCCCCTCTTAATACCCGTAGGACCTGCGGGACGTCCCCTCTTTCAGTTCTGATACTGAGAGTTCACGTCTTCTTTTTTTCTTGACTTCAAGAAAATTTGTTTTCATAGAACCAGCTCTTGGTTTCATTATTCTTCTCCATTGTTTTCCTGTTTTCTCTTTCCTCAGTTTCTGCTCTAATTTTATTTTTTTTTTCCTTTCTTCTTCTTACTTGGGTTTCATTTGCTCTTGTTAATTTGCTTTACAAATCGTAACTCCGTCAGCATCTCTGAACTTTGATCTGTTTCTCATCAACTCAGCAAGACGTTGGACTGTGTTTGAATTTCTTTTCCCTGTACTGCAGTCTGGGAATTTCCTTCTAGGAAAGCTCTAGCAAATGCAGGCTCACTTTGTTTCTGAGACCATAGGTCTGCACTGCCAGTTGTCCAGTGTCTGAAAAACAGCTATTTTATATGTTTTGTCCAGTTTCCTGGTTGTTTATGGTGGAAGGGCAATTCCCATAGTAACTAATCTTTCATGGGCTAAAGCAGAGGCCCTTTACACACTTTTTAGAATAATCAGAAGCAATACATTCTATCCCTTTACCTTTTAATCAGTTCAGTCCAACTTCTCCACATTCCTTCTTCTGGATTTGTTTTTACTCAAGAGCAAATTGATTTCGTGATCTGTTGAAACTCAAATGCATTATCTATCCTTAAATTACTTACAGATGAGGATATCTCACAATACAGGTTCATGCTGGATCTAATTTTAAGTTCTCTTAGTATGACGTTTTTGTTGTTCTTTATTTTCTAATTTCTGTCCTAGAGCTAAACGGCCTTCGTCGTAAGCATGACAGATGAGACTTCTTTACTCTTTTTCCAAATATTTAATATATAGCCCTGAAGCGTTGGAGAGGCTAAGTACATTTATTTATTTATTTATTTTAAGTTGCCTTGGGCTTGTTTTCCATCATTAGATTTGGTCTTTGTCAAAATACATTGTATGTAATTCTTGTTATTTTTCACTTGTGACCTTACTCAATGTTTGTTTGTTACTGTTCTCATCTTATTCACTTGAATAATGCTTAGTTTAAAATTTTAACCACATAAACAGTATTTACTTGTCTGATTTTTTTTTTTCCTAGATGGTATAGCTGTATGCTGGGAAAGAAATGCAGCCTGGCACCTCTGAAGGAAGAGCTTCGCATACAAGGGGTGAGGCTTCCTCATTACTATTCTCATGTAGCTACTTCTCTTTGTATCCATGGGGCACAAGTACAGTTTTGCTACATTGATATATTGCATTGTGGTGAAGTCAGGGCCTTCAGTGTAACTGTCACTGGAACAATTCATGTCCTTGTGCGTGTCCTACCCACCAAGCAACTTCCCATCACCCGGTCTCCCACTCCCCAACCAGAAGTCTCCCTTTGCCTATCATTCCATATTTTGCTTCCATGTGTAGACATGATTTAACTCCTACTTAGAAGTAAGAACATGTGGTATTTGTCTTTCTATGTCTCAGTTGTTTCACTTAAGATAATGGCCTCCAGTTCTGTCCATGTTGCTGAAGACACAATTTCATTCTTTTTTATGGCTGAATAGTATTCCATTATGTATGTATACTACATTTTTTATCCAAGCCTTCATTGATGGATACTTAAGTTTATTCAAGTCCAGATATCTTTTCTTTCTTTCTTTTGTTTTTTTTTGAGACCAAGTCTAGCTCTGTTCCTAGGCTGGAGTACAGTGGTGGGATCATGACTCACTGTAACCTTGGACTCCTGGGCTCAGCCCATCCTCCTACCTCAGCCTCCTGAGTAGCTGGGACTATAGGCACATGGCACCATGCCTAGCTAATTTTTTTTTTCTTTACTAGTGATGGGGTCTTGCTGTGTTGCCCAGGCTGGTCTCAAACTCCTGGGCTCAAGTAGTCCTCTCACCTCAGCCTCCCAAAGTGCTGGGATTACAGGTGTGCACCATTGCACCCCACCTGATGATTTCTTTTCCTTTGGAACCAAGTCTTCTAGTATTTTTTATACTTTCAGGTCTTATATTCAAGTCTTTAGTCCATCTTGAGGTTATTTTTCATATATCTACTTTTTTTTTTTTTTTTTTTTTTTTTTTTTTTAGAAATGGGTTCAGGCTGGACACACTGGCTCACGCCTGTGATCCCAGCACTTTGGCAGGCCGATGCGGGGCGGATCATCAGATCAAGAGATTGAGACCATCCTGGGCAACATGGTGAAACCCCATCTCTACTAAAAATACAAAAATTAGCCGGGCATGGTGGCCCACACCCGTAGTCCCAGCTACTCGGGAGGCTGAGGCAGGAGAATCTCTTGAACCTGGGAGGCAGAGGTTGCAGTGAGCTGAGATCGTGCCACTGTACTCCAGTCTGGTGACACAGCGAGACTCTGTCTCAAAAAAAAAAAAGATGGTGTCTTGCTCTGTCAACCAGACTGTAGTGTGGTTACACGATCATAGTTTGCTGCATCCTCAAACTTCTAGGCTTGAGCAGTTCTCCCACTTCAGCCTTCCAAGTAGCTGGGACTGTTGGCACACACCACCACGCCCAGTTAATTTTTAAATTTTTAGTAGAAACAAGGTGTCTCTGTGTTGCCCAGACTAGGTCAAACTCCTGTACTTAAGTAATCCTTATGTTTTATAAAGATAGGGTCTCGCTGTGTTGCCCAAGCTGGGCTCAAACTACTGGCCTCAAGCGATCCTCCCACCTTGGCCTCCCAAAGTGCTGGGATTACAGGCGTGACCCACGCACCTGACCTATATCTACTCTGATGGTAGTTTTGAGTATAGAATTTTTTAGTACTCTAAAACTCTAAATATGTTTTTTGTTTTGTTTTCTAAGTTCTATATTTTTAGGGCTAAAATATATTTTTTATAGATTATTAAAACAAGGCCTTTTTTGACAATTATAGAGAAAGGTAGAGAAAAACAGGATGAGTAGAATGTCAGAGAGAAACCAGAAATCAAAAAACCTGGTATCTACCACTGACCTCACGTCAAACTCCTTTTTATTTTTAATTTTTTTTAATTTTTATTTTTTACCATGCCTCCAAGACAAGTTCAACTCCTTTATAGATCCAGAAACTCAAGCTACATAGGTTTAAGGGCTTGTTGTAGACCATGCAGTTAGCTCTGGGGGAACAGCACCAGAACACAGTCTCGGTCCCATATGCTTCCCACTAGGATGACATTCCACAAGAGCAGAGCCCTGTGCTCCTGTTTCAGAAGGCAGGTCGCAAATAAGTACTCCCAGGCCGGGCAAAGTGGCTCATGTCTATAATCACAGCACTTTAGGAGGCTGAGGAGGGCAGATGGCTTGAGCCCAGGAATTCAAGACCAGCCTGGGCAACACAGCGAAATCTCATCTCTACAAAAAAATACAAAAAGTTAGCAAAGTGTGGTGGCGCGTGCCTGTAGTCCCCACTACCCAGGAGGCTGAGGTGGGAGGATCCACTGAGCCCGGAAAGTCGAAGTTGCAGCAAGCTAAGATCACGCCACTGCACTACAGTCTGGACGACAGAGCGAGACCCTGTCTCCCAAAAAAATTTTCTTTTAAATAAAATGAATACTCCCCCCGCCACTTCCACTTTCCTCCCAGTTTCTGGGGTTTGGTGAGTCAGAGGACTTCTCAGCAAAAGGGTCAGATGCAAGGCAGTGGGAGGAGCAGAGTTTCTGGTATCTGGTTTCTCTCTGACGTTCCTCCTCTTTTCCTCACAATACCATTTCTTGGGTAAATTGTGAGAGCTACAAACTAGTTCCTTTACCTTTCCTAAAACCTGATTGATAAAACAGATTACCTGCCTGTTAGTCTAGCCAGACTTTGGTTGACTTTCTTTCTAAAAAAAGAAAACAAAAAATCACTTGAGGCTGGGTGTGGTGGCTCACGCCTGTAATCTCAGCACTTTGGGAGGCTGAGGTGGGGGGATCGCCTGAGGTCAGGAGTTCGAGACCAGCCTGGCCAAGATGGTGAAACGCCGTCTCTACTAAAAATACAAAAATTAGCTGGGCATGGTGGCGGGCACCTGTAATCCCAGCCACTCGGGAGGCTGAGGCAGGAGAATTGCTTGAATCTGGGAGGCGGAGGTTGCAGTGAGCCAAGACCGCACACTGTATGCCAGCCTGGGTGACAGAGCAAGACTCTGTCTCAAAAAAACAAAAAACGAAAAAACTCACTTGAGTCATATGACAAATAATTCTCTAAAGAGCTGTGTTTTCAGTGTTTCATATATTTTCAACCTTCAAGTCATATCTATAAATTCTCTTATGTTTTATGGGAGGAAAAAATATAGCTGTTGAGAGATGATTTATTCATTATTAGGCAGCTATCTATAACTGTTGTTTGATAATATTGTTTGTTAACTGATTAAAAAGAAGGATCAACATAATATAGCATGACGCAGCAGCCGGAAACATATTGGTAGAATGATTTCAGTTTGATGAGCTGCTGTCTTTGTTGGTTTCAGGTTCCTAAAGTCACCTACACTGAATTCTGTCAAGGTCGGACAATGAGATGGGCCTTAGCTTGGAGTTTTTATGATGATGTCACAGTACCAGTAAGTACAGACCTTGCTCAGCTTCACCACCTGCCAGCACGTGGTGGGTTTTGGTCCGTCATAAGTGAACTGAATTGGTAGTGTCTTGTTTAACTGAAGCTTGTCCCAAATGCTTATGTCAAAATGGAAAGGGGTTGTAACCAAGACGCAGTCCTAGAAGGCTGGTCCTGGAGACCGTGGAGCCTTCCTCTGTGAGTCTGTACAACACAGTGATTTTTGCTCAGCAGACAGAAATGTATCTTTTAGGAATTAAAAATTTGGCTGGGCATGGTGGCTTATGCCTGTAATCCCAGCACGTTGGGAGGCTGAGCTGGGCGCATAACTTGAGGCCAGGAGTTTGAGACCTGCCTGGCCAGCATGGTGAAACTGCATCTCTGCTAAAAATACAAAAATTAGCTGGGCGTGGTGGCACACCTGTAATCCCAGCTACTAGGGAGGCTGAGGCACGAGAATTGCTTGAACCCAGGAGACAGAGGTTGCAGTGAGCTGAGATCGTGCCACTGCACTCCAGCCTGGGCCACAGAGCAAGACTCTGTCTCAAAAATCTTAAAAATTAAATAAATAAAATTTTTTTAAAAAAACATAAATTCAGGTAACATAACCTGTAGAAACATTTTGCAGGTATAATTACGCTGGTGGACATTCCTCAAGAATTGAAAGTGAGGTCTCTTTCTTTTCCTTACCACTGCCGCTGTCCTAGAATAGCTGCCTCCTGGGGCTCCTGGAGAACGTAGAAGTTGACTTTTTGGATTGCAGGCTTTTGATGTGTAACACTTGGGGATCATTCTAATGAAGGGTTCTATCTTGGCTTTCAGATTAGCACTAGAATATTAACCATTTTTGAAGCTGGGTGATAGATCATTATCTCTTTCTATTTTGTGTATGCTAGAACATTTTCTGGAATAAAAAGTTTAAAGAAATGATTTGTGGCCAGGCCTGGTGGCTCACACCTGTGATCTCAACCCTTTGGGAGGCTGAGGCGGGCAGATCACTTGAACTCAGGAGTTCGAAGCCAGCCTAGGCAACATGGTGAAACCCCGTCTCTACAAAAAATACAAAAATTTTTGTATTTTGATGGTGCGTGCCTATAGTCCTAGCTGCTGGGGAGGCTGAGGTGGGAGGATCACTTGAGCTTGGCAGGCAGAGGCTGCAGTGAGCCCTGATCGTGTCACTGCACTTTCTGCATTTCAGCCTGGGGCAACAGAGTGAGATCCTGTCTCAAAGATTTGTTCACAGTTGTCTCTTTGTCCTCAGTGCTGCTATAGGTAAAGGAAAACCACCTCTGAGCTGGCCAGACTGAATGATTTTCCGGGCAGTGCTGAGAGGCAGTGACAGAATAGCATCTCTTGCTTCTCACAGTTCCCTCCCAGGTGTGGCTGGCTTCTTGTTGCCTAGAGATTCCCAGCTGAAGTGTCTGCACACACTGCCCAGCACGTGCTCTTCCTTTCTTAGTATGTGCGGGGACCTGACACGTGCTGCTTGGCGTCTCTCCTCAGCCCCTACAGCGGGCTTGTTCTGGGTGCCGTTCTTCCAAGCTCTTGGCTCCTCTTGGTCTGTAAAGTCATCTCACATGTTGCTGTGTGTGTGAGTCTCTTTTCCTGCTCTTGTAGGGTAGATGAGACATGTAGCACAAGGGAACAATTTGCAGATACTACCATGTTTCTGAAAACAGGAGCTGAAATTCGAGGTTGAGCCTGTCCTTCTACTCTGCAGCTAGAAGTGCTGCCGGGTTCAAGTACACTCCCCAGTGCCATTTGAGTGGCCCTTCCCATGAAGCTTAGACTCCTGGACAGTGCAGTAAGGTATCTAGAGGTTTGTGTTTGAAGTAATCTCTGGTTAAAAAGATGCCTCTCCTTTTTTGACACCCCTCACCACCCCAAAGGATTATCCTTCCTGTCATTTTCTAGAATACCAGGGCCCTCACACCACATGGTTAAAATCGTTAGTAATGCTCTGAGTTATCCCCGTGGAGACACTAACAGCTGCAGCAAAGTGGAACTGCACCTGTTTTCAAGTGCTTTCTGCTTCACCCGCCTCCCACATGTGTCGGCACTGCAGGTGGAAGAGCGGATAACTCGCCCTGGCACTCCACACCAGCGCCGAGACCAAATCCTCCTGGCCCTCCTGGCCCTCCTGCGTGAGTAGCCTTGTCAGGTCCGTGTAGTAAAGGGCACTGCTTCTGTGTTAACAAAACCAGCTTATTTTGAAAAGGAACCCCCTAAGCTTCCCTCTCCTCCTCTCCTCTGTTTTGGGGCATCCTTCAGCCCTGTTCATAGTTCTCAACCATCAGAGAATGCTGAGGGCCCCAGATTCACCCCCTGCCAGAGTCTTCCTCCCTCCCCACCACTACCCCAGCCCCAGGCCGCTAATAATGCACTCCCAAAGTGTTCCATTAGACTCACTTCAGCCGTACAGGAAAAAACGGCAATTCCTGATTTGTAGTAACCCAGCAACAGTTTCTTAGCGCTGCTGCCCTTGATCAGCAACTGCTTTCCCCAGGGGGTCGTCCCAGGGTGCTCACGAGGTTTTTATTTGGCCGTCCCCTTGGTTCTCTTCCCTCTTCCTAGACCTCTCCCCACCCTCATCTTTTGAAAAGCCCATCTGACTTTCCCCCTCTTGCTCCTGTTAGGGGTGAGGAAGGAGGAGGATGCTGCTTTAGACAAGGAATAGAGCTAGTTAAGCAGAAACATTGACCTATTTCCCCACCCCCACTCCCGCCATTTTAGGGTAAATGTGCAAGTTACTATGGCAACTTCTGTTTTCACTTATCTCAGGCCTACTGACTCGTTTCTGTTGGTGCTGAATGCTGAAAAATTCTAATTCACTGGTGATTCAAGTACCCACACTCAGCCCATTCCTGTTGTCTGGATTTATTTTAGCAACAAAAAGACAGGTCCTAATGTTGATAGAATTTTGTTCCGTAATTTCAACTAATGAGGAATATAAGGAAGCATGTTCTACAGACTGTTCTCTGCAGAATTCTAACAAGCCACTTACCTCTTTGTTCCAGCTTTCCTCTAATTGCCCAAGGCATTATTTTAGCTTTGTTTTGGTTTGCTTTAAGGAAATCTGACGTTTGTTAAGAGAAAAAGGGGAAAGGGTAGCCCTAGTGAGGTGTTCACTCTTGGTGTGAGTACTGCTCAGGAACTCTGGGCTTCTAAAGGATCCCCTGCATTGAAGACATTACCTTTAAGCCTGGGACGTGGCTGTCTAGGGAGTAAGAACTAGAGGGCTTTTTGGAGAGCAGATGGAGGAGAGGTGTCAAATTAATTAGGCAACTTTGTGCATGTTGGAGCTGGGTATCCTGACAGTGCCCAGCTCCCTTCTCCTTAGGTTTTCAGTCGTGTCCACATAGCTGAGGGATGCTGTGTAGGTGCCCCAGGATGGGGCAGACATCAGGCTGGTACTTGAGGCCTCCCTCTCATTTTAAAGAGCTCATCTGTTTTTATCAATGTTATGTGTTGATTTATTTGTTGAAATAAATCCTGCTGTTAAGAAATGGTTTGGGCGGCCGTGGTGGCTGACGCCTGTAATCCCAGCACTTTGGGAGACCAAGGTGGTGGATCACCTGAAGTCAGGAGTTTAAGACCAGCCTGGCCAACATGATGAAACCCCATCTCTACTAAAAATACAAAAGTTAGGTGGGTGTGGTGGCGCACACCTGTAATCCCAGCTACTGGGGAGACTGAGGCAGGAGAATCACTTGAACCTGCAAGGCGGAGGTTACAGTGGGCAGAGGTTACAGTGAGCCGAGGTCACGCCACTGCCCACCAGCCTGGGTGACAGAGCGAGACTCGCTCTCAAAATAAAAAGAAGAAAGAAATAGTTTGAAAACCAGTACTGTACGAGGCTGTGCATTATGCTACAGAATTGATGTGATGGCCAGGGGCTGAGCTCTTGAGCAAAACCAAAGCTTAGGACCCTCTTCTTAGTTACATTTCTTCCTAAGTGTGGTCTTCACTGTGACGATAAACAAATCAGACATTGTTTTCTGTTACTCACAATGATCAGTTTTTTTTTTTTTTTTTTTTTTTTGAGACGGAGTATCGCTCTGTCGCCCAGGCTGGAGTGCAGTGGTGCAATCTCGGCTCACTGCAAGCTCCGCCTCCCGGGTTCACGCCATTCTCCTGCCTCAGCCTCTCCGAGTAGCTGGGACTACAGGCGCCCGCCACCACGCCCGGCTAATTTTTTGTATTTTTTAGTAGAGACGGGGTTTCACCGTGGTCTCGATCTCCTGACCTCGTGATCCGCCCACCTCGGCCTCCCAAAGTGCTGGGATTACAAGCGTGAGCCACCGGCCAATGATCAGTTTTATAGGAAAGAAAAACACGTGGAGCTGTTGATGCAGATTTGCAGCAGATTTGCATATGAGTAAGTGCTGCCGTGAATGGTAGGGGCAAGAGTGGCCAGGAGTTGAGAAAAGGAAATGGCTCAGGCTGGGGCTAGTCAAGGACTGCTTTATGGAGGAGGAGTCGCCGGCGTCTGACTCGTAGGTAGGTGGGTGGTGGTCCCAACGTTTGTTGAATGTTTAAAGGAATGGTGTAGGACTTGCATTAAAGAGCAACATCGTGCACAGGAACCAGTAGATTTAGTAGATTTGAAGCACTGAATATAATATTTGTTGTTGTTTGAATACTTCACATACATTATAGTCTCATTTTATTTCCACCTGACAGCAATCGAGTGAAGTAGATGGTATTACTATCCGTCTACTGGAGGCTCCAAAAAGTCAGGTTAGGGCCCAGATGAGTCTGATTTCACAGCCTGAGCACCTAATGTCACTCTGACACTCTGCCCGCCATGGCCCTATGTTGTTCCTGGCCTGGCCAGAACCTGCTCATGTTGGCCCTCACATCTTGCTTATGGACCATCCTAGCAGCTTCTCATCTACGAGTGACTTGGATTCATCCTGCGGTCAGCATCCTGCTCACCCACTCCTGAGTGGCCACCTACCACCTGCGGGAGGAAGTACAGCTCCTCGTTTGGCTCCTTGGGACTCCCAGATCTGTCCTGACTTTCCGTCCTAATCACTCCCAGTTGTCCTGATTGTACCGTCTCCACAGCCTTCCCATGGTGCCAAAGTCAGAGCTGACTTTGTACAGCCTTTGCTTATACCCCGTTCTGATCCTTCCTTCTGACGTCCTCCACTGCAACCCAGCCCAATTCCAACTTACTTGCGTAAAGTTCCCGTAAGCATTCAGCCCATAGAACCTGGACATCTCTCCCTTCCTCGGGACTTAACTGCATTGATCTCTTTCAGTTATCTGTACTCTGCATAAACTTCCTTGTGACATACTTGACATTGGTGTTTTGTTTAACTGAAGTACTGTGGATAACACCAAAACCTTCTTGCATAGATGTGGAAAAGGCTTTTTGTGAGCTGGTCCCTGTCTGGCTTTACATAGAACGGGCTACTTAACTTCGCTAAACTTCAGTTTCCTCATCTGTAAAATGAGGAATGATCATAGTATCTACCACATAGGGTTGTTCTGAGGATTAAGTGTACTTAACTTAGTGCCTGGTATGTAGCAGTGCTCAGTAAAATGTATTGTATTGTCATTTCCCACCATTTCTTCCCCGCTGCCCCTGTATTTGATGCTCCAGTAGTGTTGAGCTACAGCTCTAATCCCTCCGCCTGGAGAGTCCCTCCTGTGACCGTTAACCCATTTATGCCGGAAGTTGCAAGTTTTTTTTGTGATAACTCAGACCTTGGCGATGACCTTGAGCGGTCGGATATAAATAATTCCACCAAGCTTAATTTTTTTTTTATTTTGAGACTGGGTCTCACTCTGTTGCCAGGGCTGGAGTGTAGTGGCGCACTCATGGCTCACTGCAACTTCAACCTCCCAGGCTCATGTGATCCTCCCCTGTCAGCCTCCCTAATAGCTGCGCCTACAGGCATGTGCCACCATGCCTGGCTAATTTTTGTATCATTTTATAGAGACAGGGTCTCCCTAGGTTGCCCAGGTTGGTCTTGAAGTCCTGGGCTCAAGTGATCCACCTGCCTCGGCCTCCCACAGTGCTGGAATTACAGGCATGAGCCACTGCACCCAGCCTAAAATGCAAACTAATTTAATATTGAGTCACATTTAGGCCGGGTGCAGCGGCTCACGCCTGTAATCCCAGCACTTAGGGAAGCCGAGGCGGGCGGATAACAAGGTCAGGAGATCGAGACCATCCTGGCTAACACGGTGAAACCTCATCTCTACTAAAAATACAAAAAAATAGCTGGGCGTGGTGGTGGGTGCCTGTAGTCCCAGCTACTCGAGAGGCTGAGGCAGGAGAATGGTGTGAACCCAGGAGACGGAGTGTGCAGTGAGCCAGAATCGTGCCACTGCACTCCAGCCTGGGCGACAGAGCAAGACTCTGTCTCAAAAAAAAAAAAAGAAAAAGAAATATTGAGTCACATTGACCTTCTGAGAAGATACCTGGTATTTATTACTTGCTCTGTTGTTATTTCTACAAAGTATGGCAAATAATAAGGTTATTTTTAAACATTTAATTTTAAACCATCTGTTCCCCAAAATGCAGATTGCAGACTCCCCAATTCACAGGCATTTTGTTTTATTTATGTATTTATTTTTGAGTCAAAAGATACCTAAAAGGATGTTAAATCCCATTAGTTATTAGAGAACTGCAAATTAAAAACATAATGGCATACTGGATAGACCATCCAGTGTTGGCAAGGATGCAGAGCAATTGCCGATCCTCTCAACGTGGCTGGTTGTCAACTGGTAACATTCAGGAGAACATATCTTTAGGAAGATTTACGAGAGCTGAGCTTGTTCATACCCTGTGACCCAGCAATTCCACTCCTAAGTTTACATCCAACAGAAATGTGTATTCACACATATCACAACCATTGTACAAGAATGTTCACAGCAACATTATTCATAATAGCCCTAAACTAGAAGCAGCTGAAATGTCTCTAAATAGTAGAAAGGGTAAATAAGTTGTAATGTGTTCAGAAGATGGAAACTACACAGTAATTCTGTTCCAGTGAATGAACGTGCCTTCACAACAATATGAATGAATCCCACACACATGATTGACATGAAAAGGCTGGGCGCAGCAGCTCACACCTGTAGTCCTAGCATTTTGGGAGGCAGAAGCAGGTGGATCACCTGAGGTCAGGATTTTGAGACTAGCCTGGCCAACATAGTGAAACCCTGTCTCTACTAAACATACAAAAATTGGCTGGGCATGGTGGCACATTCCTGTAATCCCAGCTAGTCGGGAAGCTGAGGCAGGAGAATTGCTTGAACCCAGGAGGCGGAGGTTGCAGTGAGCCGAGATTACGCCACTGCACTCCAGCCTGGGCGACAAGAGGGAGACTCCATCTCAAAAATAATAATAATAATTATTATTATTTAATAATTTACATGAAAGAAGTCAGATTCTGAAGACTGCAAACAGGTACAACCCATGGTGATAGAAATTGGGATACTGAGAGAGGGGTTGGTAATGGCGAATGAGCATGAGAGGGAATTGGGGTTCCTGGTAAATAAATTCTTTTTTTTTTTTTTTTTTGAGACGGAGTCTCGCTCTGTCGCCCAGGCTGGAGTGCAGTGGCGCAATCTCGGCTCACTGCAAGCTCCGCCTCCCGGGTTCACGCCATTCTCCTGCCTCAGCCTCTCCGAGTAGCTGGGACTACAGGCGCCCGCCACCTCGCCCGGCTAATTTTTTTGTATTATTAGTAGAGACGGGGTTTCACTGTGGTCTCGATCTCCTGACCTTGTGATCCGCCCGCCTTGGCCTCCCAAAGTGCTGGGATTACAAGCGTGAGCCACCGCGCCCGGCCTCCTGGTAAATAAATTCTTAAGACTTAACGTTTATAGGCCGGGCGCGGTGGCTCACGCCTGTAATCCAGCACTTTGGGAGGCCGAGATGGGCGGATCACGAGGTCAGGAGATCGAGACCATCTTGGCTAACATGGTGAAATCCCGTTTCTACTAAAAATACAAAAAATTAGCCGGGCGTGTTGGCGGGCACCTGTAGTCCCAGCTACTCGGGAGGCTGAGGCAGAAGAATGGCGCAAACCCAGGAGGCGGAGCTTGCAGTAAGCTGAGATCGCGCCACTGCACTCCAACCTGGGGGACACAGCGAGACTCTGTCTCAAAAAAAAAAAAAAAAAAAAAAAAAAAAGACTTAACGTTTATAACAGATATGCTTTTCTGTATGTATATTTCAATTTTTTAAAAAAATTCTAAAAATATATCTAGCCCGGGTGCGGTGGCTCATGCCTGTAACACCAGTACTTTAGGAGGCCAAGGCCGGTGGATCACGAGGTCAGGAGATCAAGAACATCCTGGCTAACACGGTGAAACCCCGTCTCTACTAAAAAAAATATAAAAAATTAGCCGGGTGTGGTGGCGGGGCCTTGTAGTCCCAGCACTCAGGAGGCTGAGGCAGGAGAATGGCATGAACCCATGAAGTAGAGCTTGCAGTGAGCTGAGATCGAGCCACTGCCCACTAGCCTAGGCGACAGAGTGAGACTCCGTCTCAAAAAATATATATATATATATATATATATATATCCGAATAGAACAGAATTAAGGCAACTGAAACTGTCTAAAGTCGATAATTCAACTTTAAATACAGATAGAAGCATATTTTTAGGTACAGCAGTGCTGTCTCTACGAAAAAAAAAAAAATAGCCAGGCCGGGCGCGGCGGCTCATGCTTGTAATCCCAGCACTTTGGGAGGCCGAGGTGGGCGGATCACGAGGTCAGGAGATCGAGACAACGGTGAAACCCCGTCTCTACTAAAAATACAAAAAATTAGCCGGGCGTGGTGGCGGGCGCCTGTAGTCCCAGCTACTCAGAGAGGCTGAGGCAGGAGAATGGCGTGAACCCGGGAGGCGGAGCTTGCAGTGAGCCGAGATTGCGCCACTACACTCCAGCCTGGGCGACAGAGCGAGACTCCACCTCAAAGAAAAAAAAAAATAGCCAGGAGTGGTGGTATGTGCCTTTTGTCCCAGCTACTTGGGAGGCTGAGATGAGAAGATCGCTTGAGCCCAATAGTTTGAGTCTGCAGTGAGCTATGATTGCACGACTGCACTCCAGCCTGGGTGACAGAGCAAGACTTTGTCTTAAAAAGAAAAAAGTGGGGAGGTGGGCAGATGGCTCATGCGTATAATCCCAGCACTTTGGGAGGCTGAGGCAGGTGGATCAGCTGAGGTTAGGAGTTTGAGACTAGCCTGGCCAACATGGCAAAACCCATGAAAAAAATTAGCCAGGCATAGTGGCGGGCGCCTGTAATCCCAGCTACTCGGGAGGCTGAGACAGGAGAATCACTTGAACCCGGTAGGCAGAGGTTGCTGTGAGCCGAGATCGCGCCACTGCACTCCAGCCTCAGCGACAGAGCGAGACTCCGCCTCAGAAAAAAAGAAGAAGAAGGGGGGGGAAGGGGAGGGGGAGGGGAGGAGCTTGATCAATACAGGGTTGATTTTTGTTTTTTTTTGCTTGGGGAGGGGGGAGCAAGAATACTTTGCAGGTGGTATGTGGTATATACTACTGTCTGGAGGCACATGTTAGATTGTGTCTTCGTGATGTGAGCAGTCATTGATGATCATTGCCTAGATCCATTAATTCATTTAGAGTTGCAAATAATGATATTCCAATTCTATTTGTCCCTTCATTTATTAGCTGAGGTACTTCTATGAAAGGAAACTTCTCCTTATTAGTTATTAGTAACTTTGAGGTACAGTTCATCAGGTAAAGCAGGATAAATGTTTGATTCTTGGCCGAGCACAGTGGCTCATGCCTGTAATCCCAGCACTTTGGGAGGCTGAGGCGGGTGGATCGCCTGAGGTCAGGAGTTCGAGACCAGCTTGGCCAACACAGAGAAACCCCATCTCTATTAAAAATACAAATTTAGCCGGGTGTGATGGTACACGCCTGTAGTCCCAGCTACTTGGGAGGCTAAGGCAGGAGAATCGCTTGAACCCAGGAGGCGGAGGTTGCAGTGAGCCAAGATCATACCACTACACTCCACCTGGGTGAGACTACATCTGCAAAAAAAAAAAAAGTTTCATTCTTTTGCTTTATCAGTTTTAAAAATAATGAGTTGGCTGGGCGCAGGGGCTCATGCCTGTAATCCCAGCACTTTGGGAGGCCAAGGCAGGTGGATCACCTGAGGTCGGGAGTTCGAGACCAGCCTGACCAACATGGAGAAACCCCGTCTCTACTAAAAATACAAAATTAGCTGGGCGTGGTGGCGCATGCCTGTAGTCCCAGCTACTTGGGAGGCTGAGGCGGGAGAATCGCTTGAACCCAGAAGGCAGAGGTTGCGATGAGCTGAGACTGCGCCACTGTACTCCAGCCTGGGCAACAAGAGCAAAACTCTGTCTCAAAAAATAAATAAATTAAATAAATAAAAAAAAGTAAATAAAAACAATGAGTTGGTGGTTCCCTAGCATCTTCCAAAAGTGACCAAAGAGGGTGGTTTGGTTTTCCTTTGTAGTGTCTTATGAACTCATGGATGACTTTTTTTTTTTTCTTTTTATTAAATAGAGATGAGGTCTTACTCTGTTGCCCATGCTGGTCTCAAACTCCTGGGCTCAAGTGATCCTCCTGCTTCTGCCTCCCAAAGTGCTGAGATTACAGGTGTGAGCCACTGTGCCCCACTGGATTACACCTTTTTTTATTTATTTTTCAATTCATTACACTTAGTATCTTTACTGAGGCACAGTTAACCGTCTTTGGCCATGGGGAATTTATTCAGCTTGGCCCGTGAGTCTTTTTCATCATATCCACTGTAGTCTTTGATGGCTTCCTTGCTTTCTGGTATCACAGGTTGTTCTAGGCTCATATTTTTTCCTCTCTCAGATCTGGAATCAACCATTTCTCCCAGGAGATCTGGTTTATTTTGCTGGGAAGTCGTATTGAAAAGTTCATCTGGGCACTAGGGATGGTACCAGGTTAGTCATTGTTTCTAGAAGCTTTTGCAGCAGAGCTAGGAATTACTATTACTATTCTTTTTTTTTTTTTTTTTGAGACGGAGTCTCGCTCTGTCACCCACCCAGGCTGGAGTGCAGTGGCGTGATCTCGGCTCACTGCAAGCTCCGCCTCCCAGGTTCACACCATTCTCCTGCCTCAGCCTCTCCAAGTAGCTGGGACTACAGGCGCCTGCCACGACGCCCGGCTAATTTTTTGTATTTTTAGTAGAGACAGGGTTTCACCGTGGTCTCGATCTCCTGACCTGTGATCTGCCCGCCTCGGCCTCCCAAAGTGCTGGGATTACAAGCGTGAGCCACCGCGCCCGGCCTACTATTACTATTCTTAAGATAGTAAATACTATTACTATTCTTAAGATAAAATATGTTGCAAGTTCTTATTGATTCCTTTCCTTTCTTTTCCTTTCCTCCTCTCCCCTCCCCTTCCTTTCCCATCCCTCTCCTTCCCTCTTCCACTTCCTCCTTCCCTCCCTCCCTTCCTTCCTTCCTTCTTTGCCACCCCACCCAGCTAATTTTTTATTTTTTTATTGGGTAAAGATGGAGTTTTGCCATGTTGCCCAAGCTGGTCTCAAACTCTTGGGCTCAAGTGATCCTCCTGCCTCGACCTCCCCAAGTGCTGGTATTGCAGGTGTGAGCCACTGTACCCAGCATATACTTGCTGATACTTTATTCGGTTTCACATCTGCAGGTTTTTACTTAATTTCATGAATTGTCCATCTATATCTCCCATTCAAAAATCTTGTGACTGCAGTGGTGCACACCTGTAATCCTAGCTACTCAGGAGGCTGAGGTGGGGGGATCACTTGAGCTCGGGTGTTTGAGGCCAGCCTGGGCAACACAGAAGACCTTATCTCTTAAAAAAAGAAAAAAAATCCCTTGCCAAAAAATCCAGTCCTCAGCCAACATATTACTCATTAATTTTATCTCACAATATGCCCCAAGAGTCTCAAAACTAACATTACCATCAACAAAGTGATTTCTGAAAATAGCTGTTTTTTACTCTTACATTTCTTTTTTGTCCTTGGAGACCCTCATGATGGATTTCAAAGTCATTTGGAACGTTTTCATTCTGAATTTTCTGCATGGAGTCAGGACAGAGGTTCGTTTGTTTCATCTTACTTCAGATTTTTAGGGAGTGCCTTTTTTGTTGTTAATTTTGTTTTGTAATAAAATATATTTCTAATTTCTCTACCTGTGAAATGAAAAAAAATCAAATCTCAAAAGAATAGTCAGAAGTCTAACTTCTTTCTTCTATCTCATTCACCCTAATCCTTTACTTCCTCATGGGTTACTATTTAAACAATTTTATAATTTATCATTCCTTTATTTGTATTTATATTTTCGAGCCAGGGTCTTGCTCTGTTGCCCAGGCTGGAGTGCTGTGGCACAATGTCAGCTCACTGCAGGCCCTGCCTCCTGGGTTCAAGCTATTCTCCTGCTTCAGTCTTCTGAGCAGCTGGGATTACAGGTGCATGCCTCCATGCCCGGCTCTTTTTTTTTTTTTTTTTTTGTATTTTTAGTAGAGATGGGGTTTCACCATGTTGGCCAGGCTGGTCTTGAACTACTGACCTCAAGTGATCTGCCTGCCTTGTCCTCCCAAAGTGCTGGGATTGCAGGCGTGAGCCACCGTGCCCGACCCATTTTTTCAAACTCAAGGAAATACACGTATGTATTTATAATCATTCCTTCTTAAATAGGTAGCATTCTGCAATAAGTTTTCTTCCCCTTGCTATTTTTACTTTTTTTTTTTTTTTGAGATGGAGTCTTGCTCTGTCACCCAGGTTGGAGTGCAGTGGCACAGTCTTGGCTCACTGCAACCTCCAACTCCCTGGTTCAAGCAATTCTTTTGCCTCAGCCTCCTGAGTAGCTGGGATTATAGACATGTGCCACCATGCCCAACTAATTTTTGTATTTTTAGTAGAGACGGGGTTTCACCATGTTGGCCAGGCTGGTCTTGATCTCCTGACCTTGTAATCTACCCGCTGCAGCCTCCCAAAGTGCTGGGATTACAGGCGTGAGCCACGGCACCCGGCTGCTGTTTTTACTTTTTACTGTTTTTACATAATCCTGGGGATGATTTCAGGACATTTTAAACAACGACCTGTCAGATTAAGATGAAAGAAATGGGCTGGGTGTGGTGATGTGCACCTGTAGTTGCAGCTACTTGGGAGGCGGAAGTGAGAGAATCACCTGTGCACAGGAGTTCAAGGCCAGCCTGGGCAACATTGTAACTCCCTATCTCTTTTAAAAAACAGACGGCCACTGCACTGGGGTGTCCCTCTCTGTCCTGTCCCCTTTCCTCTTGAGGTTTTTCTAGAAGCTGCTTTGCCAAAACAAAGAGGTTGTGGCTTTGTGTGCATCAGATTTCTCTGTAGAATGGCTCTTCTCTTCCTGCAAATACTAGAGAGAATTTAATGATTTCACTCAGCCTGTGGCTTTTTTTTTTGTTTTTTTTTTTGCCTTAGCTATAGTTAGCAGAGACATGACATGCTACACTGGTCTGTGTCAAGCTACACCACATGTGAAAGTTTCTTGGCTGATGACATCATTGAGATCTAGAAATTAAAGTGAAGATTCAAATTTGTACCAGTCTGGGTGACATGGCAGAACCCCATCTCTACAAAAAATACAAAAATTAGCTAGGCACGGTGGCACACACCTGTAGTCCCAGCTACTCAGAAGACTGAGGTGGGAGGATCACTTGAGCCTAGGAGGTTGAGGCCACACTGAGCCGTAATTGCACCACTGCACTCCAGCCTGGGTGCCAGAGCATGACCCCCTCTCAAAAAAAAAAAAGACAAGAAAAGAAATTTGTAGACCACCCTGCTACCTAGCATATTTTAAAATTTAAGAACTGGCTTTTTGTTTGTTTGTTTGTTTTTGCCTGATTGATGGCTTCTGGGATCCCATGTGTTTTTAACGCTTGCAGTTCCTCTCATTGATGATCATTCCTTGACTACTTGGAATTCCAAAGATATAAAACCTGTGTTCTCTATGGACCTACGACTCCTCACCAGGCTTCTCTCACACTGTAATTCCAGCAGTGCATCTTCAAATCCAAAATCAGCCGTAAATTCACCTAGTTCTTTGCATTAAACTGGATTAGCCATTGTAAATGATTGGTTTTGGGGTAGACTGTAAAATGTTGCATTATTTATGTACGTCTTGCCTGCTAAACTAGATTATGACAGTTTGAGTGTAGCACTCTTCATTTAAAATATTTGTGTTTTGCAATTATAAGGATATTAGCAAAATAAGATCATTTCAATTGGGGGAAAACTGACAGCTTCTATGTACTAGTGTTTGCAGCAAAATGTAAAAATTGCCTACAACCAGAGACCTGTGGTGTTGAATTTAACTATTAATTTCTTAGAACTTGATCCTATATTTTACTGTGACCCTGCCCACTAGGAATTTTCATGATAAATAAGAGGGGGACTGAACAACTGCTGTGAGCCATACTTAAGTTAATCTTTCATCATTTAAAAGCCTTGCTTGAGAACTCCTGGAGTATGAATTATCTGTCTTTTTTTTTTTTTTTTTTTTTTTGAGATGGAGTCTCGCTCTGCCACCGAGGCTGGAGTGCAGTGGTGCGATCTCTGCTCGCTGCAAGCTCCACTTCCTGGGTTCACGCCATTCTTCCACCTCAGCCTGCCAAGTAGCTGGGACTACAGGCGTGTGCTGCCACGCCCAGCTGATTTTTTTGTATTTTTAGTAGAGATGGGGTTTCACCACGTTGGCCAGGATGGTCTCGATCTCCTGACGTCGTGATCCGCCCACCTCGGCCTCCCAAAGTGCTGGGATTACAGGCGTGAGCCACTGCGCCCGGCCTGTCTGTCTCTTAATGTCTAGTTTCTATAGGAGAGCAAAGCCAGATTGAAGACAGTCCTGAGATGATGTGTGTGCATGTGCATACTAGAGCAGTTCATTAGAAATCTTCCGAATGCAGCTGGCACGGTGGCTCAGGCCTGGAGTCCGAACACTTTGGGAGGCTGAGGCAGATGGAGGGCTTGAACCTACGTGTTCCAGAGCAGCCTGGGCAATCAGTATAGCAAGACCCCTCTCTATTTAAAAAATAAAAATAAAAGGAAAATTTTTAAAAAAGAAATCTTCAGAAATATCAAGTTTGTTGACTGACCATTATATATGGGAAAGTTGGGTCAGGATGCAGGTGAAGGAGCCATATTTAAGAGAGGGAAGTTTTCATTTTAGTCCTAAGATAACTGGGTAATAAGTTGTCGATTTTGTGATTTCTGACTTCCTCAGAACTCTGAAAGTATCCCTGATAGAGTTCTTGTCAGGTTGGTAAAGATGTATTTTCTTCTTTTCATCTCTAGAAATGATGAAGCCCGTCCTTATTTTGGAGAAAGAGTGTCGCAGGTCAGCTTTAGCGTAATGAGAAACAGCAATATCCTTACTTTACTGGTCAGAATTTGTGAGCAAAATGATTCCTCCATCTGTGAGAAGAGATGGGAAGTGCTGCCCTTTTAGCCACGCTTGTAGATGACCTTTGCTGTGCAGGGTGGGCTGGCGGGGAGGGCCAGGTTGCAGTCAGCTCTCCATGGTCATGGGCTTTGATGTTGGGACAGGGAATGGGGAGTCTGATTCTTGACCCCCATCATCCTCCCACACACCGGCTTAATACGCTTCTTCCCCAGCTTAATACTCTTATTGTAAGCTTCTTACTGCAAAGCGTTAGCCTCTCAGTAGACTAGAAATTATGTTTCTCATGCAGGATGATTGAGTAATAACAATATGACTGTCTTAATGTCAATATGATTTTGTCTCATCTTGTCTGAAACATAATTGAACAAGTTCAGGTTCAGACAGGTCTTAAGAGTCCACTATTCATTTCTCAAGAGCAGGTTCTTCAAACACACACACACACACACACACACACACACACACACACACCCTTTGTTTTTTATCCTTTCTTAACAGTTTCCTAGTATAGAATAAAGTGGCTAGGTTTTTGTGTATGTATGCAGTGTGAGGCTGCTGGTTAGTTCTTGTTAGAGGACCTCCCCCAGTAATCAGAACCTGTGGTGTCTGCGTGTGTGCGTGTGCGCTGTCAGTGTTGCCAGGTACAACCGGAATGATCAGTAGCAGTCATCAGATTCCTTTTAGCAGAAAAAGATCTTCAAACCTGACTTGGTGTTTTTTCTTTTTTATCCTTTTTGTTGTTGTTGTTTTTGAGACACAGTCTCCTTCTGTCTCCAGGCTGGAGTGCAGTGGCGCAATCTCATCTCACTGCAACCTCCACCTCCTGGGTTCAAGTGATTCTCCTGCCTCAGCCTCCCGAGTAGCTGGAATTACAGGCGCCTGCCACTACACCTGGCTAATTTTTGTATTTTTACTAGAGATGGGGTTTCACCATGTTGGCCAGGCTGGTCTCAAACTCCTGAGCTCAATTCATCTGGCCGCCTCGGCCTCCCAAAGTGCTGGGATTACAGGCATAAGCCACCACACCCAGCCTAAAGTTTTTACTTTAAAGAAAGAAATTTTCAGGCTGGGCACGGTGGCTCACACTTGTAATCCCAGCACTTTGGGAGGCCGAGGTGGGTAGATCATGAGGTCAAGAGATCGAGACCATCCTGGCCAACATGGTGAAACCCTGTCTCTACTAAAAATACAAAAATTGGCTGGGCTTGGTGGCGTAGTCCCAGGTACTCGGGAGTCCCAGGTACTCGAGATGGAGCCACCCCACTCCAGTGACAGAGTGAGACTCCATCTCAAAAATAAATAAATAAATAAATTTTCAATACAGTGATGGCATTGTTTTTTTTTGTTTTTTTTGTTCTTTTTTTCTGAGACGGAGTTTCACTCTTGTTGCCCAGGCCCAGACTGGAGTGCAGTGGCATAATCTCGGCTCACTGCAATCTTTGGCTCCTGGGTTCAAGCAATTCTTCTGCCTCAGCCTCCCGAGTAGCTGGGATTATAGGTGCGTGTCCCCATGCCCAGCTAATTTTTGTATTTTTAGTAGAGACGGTGTTTCACCATGTGGGCCAGGGTGGTCTTGAACTCCTGACCTCAAGTGATCTGCCTGCCTTGGCCTCCCAAAGTGCTAGGATTACAAGCATGAGCCACCGCGCCCGGCCAGTGCCACTGGTTTTTAAAGTGGAACTTGAGTCCCTCTAGTGGGTAGGGTATAATTCACCTTCCCAGCTTGAGATAGAATGGAAGATGCCAGTCATGATTTTCTTGGAACCAGTTTTCAAATCCAGTCTTCTCCTCAGCGCCGGTGTCACCCTCCCCAGCTAAAAGGCAGTGCTTGGCTCGCCGCTGGCTTGGTCCCAACATCAGCCATGATTCAGGAGTCCTCCTCCTCTGCCCATGTGATCTTAGTGGCCCTGATCCTTCCTTGCATGTAATCTCATGGCTGTGGTTCACTAGCTGCTTTATCTCAAGCCTCAGCAAATATAAACTCAAACTACAACTTGATGATGTTTATGCCATGCAGTTCTTTCTAGCAAAGAACACAGTGCCCCCAGGGTCCTTGAGTTGTCATGAAATAAATAATTGTGCAGGTCTGCTTTGGGTACCACGGGTACATGAAGGACGTTTAGCAGTTGGAGGAGTTACATCCCAATAGCCAGAACAAAGGCAGTGTGGTGCGGCTGGAAAGAACGTGGGTTTGGCATTCAGTCCTAACTGCAGTTACTGTGTGACCCTGAGCTGTGTGACATAGCCTTTCTGTGTCTTCGTTTTCCCTTTTGTAAAATAGGGAGATGCCTAAACTATCTGGTGGGGCTCTTACTTTTTTTTTTTTTTTTTTTTGAGACGGAGTCTCGCTCTGTCGCCCAGGCTGGAGTGCAGTGGCGCAATCTCGGCTCACTGCAAGCTCCGCCTCCCGGGTTCACGCCATTCTCCTGCCTCAGCCTCCCGAGTAGCTGGGACTACAGGCGCCCGCCACCACGCCCGGCTAATTTTTGTATTTTTAGTACAGACGGGGTTTCACCGTGGTCTCGATCTCCTGACCTCGTGATCCGCCTGCCTCAGCCTCCCAAAGTGCTGGGATTACAAGCATGAGCCACCGTGCCTGGCCTACTTTTTTAATTAAAAAAAAATTTTTTTTTTTTTCTTAAGAGACAGGGTCTCACCCTGTTTCCTGGGCTAGATTGCGGTAGTGCAATCAGAGCTCACTGCAGCCTAGAAGTCTTGGGCTCAAATGATCCTCCCTCCTCTGCTTTCAGAGTAGCCGGGACCACAGACGTACACCATTGTGGCTGACTAGTTTTAAACATTTTTTTAGAGATGGAGGTCTTACTATGTTGCCCGGGCTGATCCAAACTCCTGGGCTCAAGTGATCCTCCTGCCATGGCCCCCCAGAGTGCTGGGATTATAGGCGTGAATGACTGCACCTTGCAGGGTTGTTTTAAGTGCTGGAAATAACACACACAAAACCCTTTGTGTTTTCAGTGCTCTATGATTGGTAGCAGAAGTTGTGGAAATTTTCTCTGAGTTCATTACAATGCATGAGGTTTAATTATTCGGATAACTTTCTCCTCTTTTCCATGCTTCCTTTTTCTTGCAGTCACCACCAAGTAAGCGAAGAAAATTAGAGAAACCACGGAAACCCATTACATTTGTGGTGCTGGCGTCTGTGATGAAGGAACTATCCCTCAAAGCATCACCTCTGGGCTCGGAGACGGTGGAAGGCATAGTCATCGTCACAACATGGATTGAAAAAATTCTCACTGATTTGAAGGTACCTGCTTAACCATATTGACGAAGTACTCGTAATGATCCTTCTCTCTTTTTTCTTTTTTTTTATTGAGAGTTTGGAGAGAGGGGAAAAGTGATTTCCCATAAAATTCTGTTTTTCCTCCAAACAGGTCCAGCATAAACGAGTTCCCTGTGGAAAAGAGGAAGTTAGCCTTTTCCTAACAGCCATAGAAAACTCCTGGATTCATTTAAGGAGAAAGAAAAGGGAGCGAGTGAGACAACTGAGAGAAGTTCCCCGAGCTCCCGAGGACGTCATTCAGGCCTTGGAAGAGAAAAAGGCCACCCCCAAAGAGTCTGGCAATAGCCAAGAATTGGCCAGGGGCCCCCAGGAGAAGACCCCCTGTGGGCCTGCTCTGTGGGAAGGCGAGCCTGCCACTGTGGAGGGCCCGTGCCCGAGCCAGGAGTCCCTGTCCCAGGAGGAAAACCCGGAACCCATGGAGGATGAAAGGAGTGAGGAAAAGGGAGGGGTGGAGGTTTTGGAAAGTTGTCAGGGCTCTAGCAACGGAGCACAGGACCAAGAGGCTTCTGAGCAGTTCAGCAGCCCAGTGGCTGAAAGGGGGAAACGCCTCCCAGGAGTGGCCGGACAGTACCTGTTTAAGTGTTTGATAAACGTTAAGAAGGAGGTGGACGATGCCTTAGTTGAGATGCACTGGGTTGAGGGCCAGAACAGGGATCTGATGAACCAGCTTTGTACCTACATACGTAACCAAATTTTCAGGCTTGTTGCCAGTTAACTAGAAAGTTCTCGCACCGTTGGAAATGTGTTTATAGTAACTTGCTTTGGAGTGGCCTGTGGGGTGGCAAGAGGAATCCTAGCAGCGGCCCATTAGTAGCACGATGTGGAATTATCTTCGAAAACAAAAACCTATGAATCTGTCCCCCACCTCCCCCCACCTCCTTCCCACTTTTTGAGTTACAGGGAGTCGTAGTGTGGCCGTTTACAAGGAGGAATTGTGGTCATCAGTAACAACAAGAAGCCCTCAGTAAACTCCCGAGGGATTGCAAGTTGGCTCAAGCTGGCCCCCTCAGCTTTGGGCTGCTTCTGCAAGGCCAGAAGGGTTGTTTGTGGAGTCTGGGCTGGGCAGCACTGCCTAGAATATCATGCTCTCTCTGTCACCCAAGGGTGTTTCTTGAGGAGGGGGGGCTCTCTGCCTCCAGTTGGAGGTCCTGTTCCAGTTGGAGGTACCCTCTTCTAGGTCACTCTTTAAGATGGGGCCTACCTTGCATCAGTCCCACAAAGGGAGCCGTATGGTGCGGGGTGGGGAATCGGGGAGAGAAACCTTAGTAATGCTGGGAAGGAGGAGCAGAGTCTGGGGACCACCCGGTAAATGGCACATTCCTGACACATGGCTGTTTTGATGTTGCTTATTTCAGAAGCAGAATTAGGTAAGCAAAACTCCCAGGCGTGACTGAGGCACACAGAAGGCACCCATACCCCCACCTCCAGCCTGTTGACAGTACCATTTTGTAGCAGTTTTACTACTGTATGATTTTTGTTCGGACATTTGAAGTAGAGCTTGTTTTGTTTTTAATATAAGAATATTCACAAATTAAAAACCAGCGGTCCTATTTGAATCCTGGGGTTAGCTGATGACAGAAATGAGAAATGGAACAAAATAGTATGTGCTGTAGGTAGCTTAAGAAAGTCTCAGATATTTTGTTGCTGATCAAATACTGTTTTTTTGTGGCTTCACTTGTAATCCCCCCTGTACTTAACCTACTCACATTGGAGAGTTCTGAGGCTGGGGTAACCATGTCCTTAAAACACGTTTCTAATTGGAATGCCAGGGTTCAGTAGCAATCCCCCCAGAAAAGGGGTGACCTTCTGCTGCGCTTGACTTTAACAGCTTGATGTTGCATCAGCAGCCGAGGGTTCTATTTAGACTAAAATCTTTGCCAGAGCTCCTTGCCATCTGCTAAGAAGACTGAGTAGTTAAGCCAGCCTTCTGAGAGGTGGCTGTTGGTGAGGACAGGAAGCTGGTGACCTTGGCATATCTTGGCAGCACTTGGATCGGGCCCTCGGCAGAGACACAGGAAGTGGAACTACTGTGCTTTAATTTGGCTGTGGAGCTGGAGCTAGAGAAGACAGCATACTGACCAGTGGCTTTTTGATTGTTTGTTTGTTATGAGATGGAGTTTCACTCTTGTTGTCTAGGCTGGAGTGCAGTGGCGCAATCTCAGCTCACTGCAACCCCCGCCTCCCGGGTTCAAGCAATTCTCCTGCCTCAGCCTCCTGAGTAGCTGGAATTACAGGCACGTGCCACCATGCCTGGCTAATTCTGTGTTTTTGGTAGAGATGGGATTTCACCATGTTGGCCAGGCTAATCTTGAACTCATGATCTCAGGTGATCCGCCCACCTTGGCCCCCCAAAGTGCTGGGATTACAGCTGTGAGCCACCACTTCCAGCCTCTGACCAGTGTTCTTAACCTGGTCCGTGGACCTCCAGAGAGTCCATATACCTCCTAGAGTTACTTCTAAAAGCTCTGTGAGCATGTGTGTGTGTTTTTCCTGGAGAGAGGGTTCCCAGAACCCTCAGACATAGACAAAGGGGTCAATAACCCACTAAGGATTAAGAATCATTATTCTAGTCCAAGCATTCACGTGTCAGGCTGCAAAAAACAATACCCAGGGTCACACAGAGCCAAGACTCAATTCAGGACCGTGGATTCCCCTGGTCTAGAAATTTTCTACTGTGCTAGCCCACACCATCCCACTATCCTTACCTCGAGTGAATATCACATTTGAGTCATTTGCTGGACCCAAACCTAGTTTCCTTGGTATAATTTTAGGATAATTGTTTAAGTGGCAACTATTCATTCAGTAAGTAGTAAGTACTTATTGTTTGCTTGTTTCATTATGAAAGAGTGGCACATGCTCATTAAAGATTTGGAAAAATGAAAGTCGAAACAACAAAATCACCCCTAGTCCCAACCTTCTGTGACATAACCACTCTTGGTATTGGCGCATTGCTTTCCAGTCTCTCTGTAGACAGGGTGTGTGAGTGTGTGGGTTTAACTGGTGGTACTCATGCTGCATATTCAGTTTTATATTCTGGTCCTTTTTTCATTTAACATCTTACAAGTATTTTTCCGTGTTCTAACACTAGTGTATTGACTTACACTCCTTGCCTGTTCAAAATGTCTTTCAGGCACAGCACTGGCCTTTAAGTCTGTGTCTTAGGGATTTCCAGAGAATGCTCTGTGTATTGAGGCACAGAAGGTGTTTCTGTGTCTTAGTGTGTTGCTGTCCCTAGGTTTAAGGCTTCCTGTCATGGAGGAGATTTCATAGATGTTAAGCTAATGACCTTAGAGTTTTAAAAAATCCGTGACCGTGGCTGGGCGCAGTGGCTCACGCCTGTAATCCCAGCACTGTGAGGCTGAGGCGGGCGCATCACATGAGGTCAGGAGTTCGAGACCAGCCTGGCCAACATGGCGAAACCCCGTCTCTACTCAAAATACAAAAATGAGCCAGGCATGATAGCGCGCACCTGTAATTCCAGCTACTCGGGAGGCTGAGGCAGGAGACTCATTTGAACCTGGGAGGCAGAGGTTGCAGTGAGCCGAGAACGCCACTGCACTACAGCCTGGGCGACAGAGTGAGACTGTCTCCAAAAAAAAAAAAGAAAAGAACAGAACCCGTGAGCAGGCCGGCTTTCAGTCTGGAGCCGAGTGCCTTCTGTGCATTTAGATGTTTCCATTTCCTTCCCTGAGAAGATTTTCTCAGGCTGCCTAGTGAGAGAACATTGAAAATATTTTTAAAGGACATCTAAACATTGTTTTGGTCATGCATATGCTTTATAATTGTGTGTTGTTTCACAGCATATACCTTTGGCACAGGTGGGCAAGTTTTTCTTTGAAGAAATAGGTTATTGACTCATATGTCATAATCTTGAGTGTTACTCTCCTGAAGTGTCCAGAGGTCACATTCATGTTGTTGGGTTGGTATGAAATTAAATCTTTGTGGTGTGACCCTAAATTCACTTCTGGTCCCTAGAATCGGCTTCTGGTCTCCTGATAACTGAAGTGGAGACAGAAGCTGACAGAAGCTGAGCCTGTTTTCCAGGCAAACTAAAGCTGCTTTTGTGCTTCGGAATCTGCTTTGTCTCCGTCAGCCTGGTTCCTTCCCCACACATGCTGGCCGCACTGTCCCCACTCCAGACCTCTGCTGCGTGTCCTGGCAGGGCCGCGGCTCTGCAGTGGCCTTTCAACTCATCCTAAGCTTCGTGTAGATTAGTATATATTTTTTATAAAACATAAAGCCTTTCCTCTCGATGGAAATCAAAGCTTACCATGTGAGCACTCGAACTTCTAAGTTCTGACAGGAATAACAAAACTGCAAGAAGTGGAAAAGATGGAAAAGCCTGGGGGAAATCCGAGGCCTTTTGAAAGAAGGGAGCCGATGACTTCATGACCAGCTCCTGGAGCCCCCCGCCTTTCTGCTGAAGCCGCGGCATTTCCCTCCGTGGCCACACGAGGGCACCCTTGGCCCTTTTATCAAAGCGCCTTCACTTCCCCGTGGGAATGGAGACGATTCTGTCCATGGTGTTTGCTTGAAATACCCAGTTGCTACCTAGATTTGTATTTTTATGTAAACAAATACATTTTCACAGAAATAAGATTTGAAAAATAAAAGTAGAAAGAGAAAAAAACACTAGCCATGGTCTCTTTACCTGGTGTAATCCCTTTCGACCTTTTAATGTTTTTTAATGGTCCCAGCTGACTATTTTTTCTATTCTTTCCAGCTGTCCTTCTACTCTAGAATATATCCAGGGCCAGTCCTTTGGATCAAGTTTTTCTTGATATCTAGTTAATGAAGATACTGGAGAGGAAATGCTGAGTGATCTTCAAACAGTAACTTTCCAAAAGCCTTATGTTCCAGGAGTAATACCAAGATCTCCAAGAAAGCAGCTAGGTTCAGAAGGCAGGGCGCGGTGGTTCATGCCTGTAATCCCAGCACTTTGGGAGGCAGAGGCGGGTGGATCACAAGGTCCAGAGTTCAAGACCAGCCTGACCAACATGGTGAAACCCCATTTCTACTAAGAATACAAAAATGAGCTGGGCGTGGTGGTGTATGCTTGTAATCCCAGCTACTCGGGAGGCTGAGGCAGGAGAATCGCTTGAACCTGGGAGGCGGAGATTGCAGTGAGCCAAGATTGCGCAACTGTACTCCAGCCCGGGCAACCGAGTGAGACTTAGTCTCAAAAAAAAAAAAAAAAAGCAGCTGGGTTCAGTGTTCTTTTGTGACCCTTGTTTGGGGTTCCTCTGGTTGGCTGGCTAACATGCATGTCGTGTGTTGCTTATATCAGAAGTTGAGGGTTCTGTGTGGGGTAGATGCTGTCGGTTAGCCAGGCCTTGCTTCTCACAAGGGGCGTTTCTGGGGAGAACGTGGATCTTACTAACCCTGGGGTCTGTGTGGGCTCAAGGAGGATCCCATCTCCCCTTATGTTTCTGGTACAGGATCAGATGTGGCCGCCCAGCAGTTGTGCACGTTAGGGTGAGGAGGGTCCAGGTAGAAAAAGTCAGTCAAGAAGGAAGAAGGAGCATTTCAAAGGTGCAGCAGGTTTATGGCGATAGAGGGGGTTCCCTCAGGAAAGGGTCACGGCCTTTTTAGGGAAGTTGGTGCACAGGAGACTTGGTTTGCTGAATAGGCACTAACCTCAGTAAAACCCAGAAGAGGCTGAATAGAATGAATTGGCTCCTGCCTCCTGCAGGCAGCACTGATGTGTTGAACCTCTCTAGTAATTCCGAGTACACAGCTCTCGGTGTGAGTGCCAGCGCAGTATTAGAGGCCCGTAAGGTGCCCGCCCCACTGATGATGGGCGTCACACGTGCCCCGGCGTTCCTGCTCTGCTCTGTGACATTCACATCCTCTGCTGTGACTCAGCCAAATGACTAAAACAGCGGTTGATGTTTTAAATTGCTGGTTGGAGCAGCTAATGCTGCCTGGTGGAGGAGGCTGTGCTTTGTACTCCAGGGACTATGTTGTGACTACGGAACGCCCTTGCCCCTCGAGGTGCCCTTTGAGGTGTAGCCTGTCTGCCAGTCTCAATCCAAGCAGAAGCGTGGGTTTCCTTAGGGAAGAGGAAGATTATGGGTGCTTCCCTCACAGGGGAACTGAAAGGAGAAGGGGTAGAGGAAAAGTACAGCCGGACTTGGCAGAACCGGCTCACGAACGGTGCTCTGAGAGGGCCAGGCAGGTGTAAACCCAAGACCCTTTTCCACCCACCCTAGGGGGGCGAGAGGCAGGAAAGAGCAAGACTTCGACGTTCAGACCTGGGTTCCCGTCCGTTTACTAAGCCTTGTCTTCCTTATGCCACAGATGAGGAATTCTCACTTCACAGAGTTAGAGCAGTGCTTAAGTGTGAGAAGGACTGAGATCTCAGCAGAGGGTGGAAACACTTGTTCCTCTTCTGATTCTTTGAATTTTCAATTTCCATTCAGAAAACCTTCTACCAGTAGAGTCAGATGAAAAGGCTGAGACCCCACGTGTATGCCTGCAGGTGTAAAGTACCACCGTTGACAAAGAGCAAAACCCATACTTGATGTGATGGAGGGAGGACCGGGGGCCAACATTGATGGTCCACCTTCCACACACACTGTCTCATTTAGGAACCCCGTCAGCCTGTGTGATGTGCCTTCGTGGTGGCTGAAGGAAACAGAAGCTCAGAGAGTGTCAGTGACTTGCTGTAAGGTTATCCATGGAGCTCAGTCATAGAAATGGGATTTGAACTCAGGTCCAAGAAGCCAAGACTGGGATCTTGTGCCACAACTCAAAAGTCTATGGCAAGTGCTGCACTTCATGTGGAAATGTACTTCCAGGCTCGTCTGACCCACCTCTAGGGACGGAGACTGCAGTGATACGACACGGGGAAGGAAAAAAGCATCTTTCACCTTCAGAGTTGAGCCCTTTCAGGTAATATTATTTTCCAGCCTATGATGAATGAGTGACATGTGGTCAGTGGAATTACTTAGAATTCTTCATTTATGCTACCAAATCTTCACGGATCTTTGTATTTGGCAGTAGTGCAGATAATTAAGTAGTTAGTGAAAGCGCAAAGTAAAATATCTAGTGAAAGTACATGTTGGGGCCAGACGCAGTGGCTCACGCCTGTAATCCAAGCACTTTGGGAGGCCGAGGCGGGTGGATCACCTGAGGTCAGGAGTTTGAGACCAGCCTGGCCAACATGGTGAAACCCCGTCTCTACTAAAAATACAAAAAATTAGCCGGGCGTGGTGGTGGACACCTGTAATCCCAGCTACTTGGGAGGCTGAGTCAGGAGAATCGCTTGAACCCGGGTGGCGGAGGTGCACTCCAGCCTGGGGGACAGAACGAGAAAAAAAAATTATGCCATCAAATCTTCACGAACTTCGTATTTGGCAGTAGTGCAGGTAATTATGTAGTTAGTGAAAGCGCAAAATAAAATGTCTAGTTAAAGTACATGTTGGACCAGAATCAATAGGAAATAACTGATTATTAGGTAAGTTATTCTTTGGCAATACATAATTGTATAATGAAAGAGAGGTTTAATTATTTTTTTTAAATAAGGCAGCTCCAAATATTTCACTTACAAAACAACACAAAACTGATGTGCTTTTTGAGCTTCCTGGAGAAGGTAGCAATTGCCAGAAAAACAGCCAGGCCTCCTCCCCAGGCAGGGTGTGTGAACTAGTGTCAATCTGGGAAGAGGAAAGGCTGCCTGCCATCTGGTGGACCCATTCAGGGAATGTGGCCCCAGAATCTAAAAACCAGAGCCAGGAAGTTCCCAGCTGGGGCACTTGGCTGGCTCGAGGAGCCAGTCAGGCCCCAGGGAAATGGCAGCTTGTGCGGCTGCTGTCCAGAGAGAGAATGAGAATGCGGCCCAGAGAGCACGGCCCAGCAGGCCCCCTCCTGGGACACCGGTGAGCAGGGGCCTGTGCCCAGAGACTGGCCATTTGGAAACTGTGTCTCCTGCTGGGAAAAGGGGAGTCCCTGTCTGGTCTGACACAGGATCCTTACTTCACACATATTTGTCCCAGATTCCTGCCTTCAAGGCCAAATGTGGGCTTGTTTGTTTGTTTTGAGACAGAATTTCACGCTTGTTGCCCAGCCTGGAGTGCAGTGGTGCGATCTCAGCTCACTGCAACCTCTGCCTCCTGGGTTCAAGCGATTCTCCTGCCTCAGTCTCCCGAGTAGCTGGGACTACAGGCACCTGCCACAATGCCCGGCTAATTTTTTGTATTTTTAGTAGAGACGGGGTTTCACCATGTTGCCCAGGCTGGTCTCGAACTCCCAACCTCAGGTGATCCACCTGCCTCAGCCTCCCAGAGTGCTGGGATTCCAGGCATGAGCCACCGCACACGGCCACCCAAATGTGGATTTATCTGGGGGCTTTATGGAGCAAACTCTGGCCATATTCAGTGAGAGCTCTGGACGAGCACAGACGAGGACTTCTTCATTCTCAAAGGAAACATCTCAGCCGGGCGCGGCGGCTCAGCCCGGAATCCCAGCACTTCTGGAGGCTGAGGAGGGTGGATCACCTGAGGTCAGGAGTTCGAGACCAGGCTGGCCAACATGGCAAAACCCCGTCTCTACTAAAAATACAACAATTAGCTGGGTGTGGTGGCGGGCACCTGTAATCCCAGCTACTTGGAAGGCGGAGGCAGGAGAATCACTTGAACCCGGGAGGTGGAGGTTGCAGTGAGCCAAGATCGCACCACTGCACTCCAGCCTAGGCGACACAGCGAGACTGTGTCTCGAAATAATAAATTAAAAAATAAAAATATAGTGGAGTGGCTTGTGTTCAGCTCCCCCCTGGTTATTGCTGTGCTAAAATAGGTGCCCAGTGTTGCTGGATCTGCTCATGTTTTGAGGGAAGCCAGAAATCCAGATTTATGAGAAATTTGCTTAATTGTAAACCCTGACAATTAATTATTTTATTAAAAATGTAAACCAGCCGGGCGCGGTGGCTCAAGTCTGTAATCCCAGCACTTTGGGAGGCCGAGGCGGGCGGATCACGAGGTCAGGAGATTGAGACCATCCTGGCTAACACGGTGAAACCCCGTCTCTACTAAAAATACAACAAATTAGCCGGACGTGTTGGCGGGCGCCTGTAGTCCCAGCTACTAGGGAGGCTGAGGCACGAGAATGGCGTGAACCCGGGAGGCGGAGCTTGCAGTGAGCCAAGATCATGCCACTGCACTCCAGCCTGGGTGACAGAGCGAGACTCCATCTCAAAAAAAAAAAAAAAAGTAAACCAGCGGGGCATGGTGGCACAAGCCTATAATCCCGGCACTTTGGGAGGCCGAGGCAGGTGGACTGCTTGAGGTCAGGAGTTCGAGACCAGCCTGGGCAACATGGCAAAACCCCATCTCTACGAAAAATACAAAAAATTAGCTGGGTGTGATGGTGCGCACCTGTAGTTCCAGCTACTTGAGGGAGCTGAGGCAGGAGGATTGCTTGAGCCCAGAGAGGTCAAGGCTGCAGTGAGCCGAGATCGCACTGCTACATTCCAACCTGGGTAACAAAGTAAGACCTTGTCTCAAAAAAAAAAAAATTTGCGGTAAACCATTTGTCAGTGACCACTTCTGCCACCAGGAGTAGAACTGCCTGTGTTTTCCTGCCTCCACTACCCTCTCACTGGAGCTACTGGTCAGCTTGCTGCCTGTTTCCCTGTTTTAGGGTCCTTCCCACCTCTTAAGGGAGGAGTCCCAAGGAGTCTACCCATGGGCCTGCTTGCTCTTTCTCCCACTGCTGGCTGAACTCATCCACGCCAGTTACTTCAACCGTTCCTCATACATTCATTGTGCCCAGATCCAGACCTGTCCTGAACTTCCAGCATCCTCATTCCTCACCCCCCAGCCCATGGCCGTGTGAGACTCCTCTGATTGTCTGCACCTGCTTCTCCTGTTGCCTTGCTCACCATCCACCCAGCTCTCCAGAGTACAAATCTCTGTTCTTCTCTCTCCTTTCCCACCAGGTCTAAAGTCTTCCACTAAATCCCACCAATTCCACCTTAGAAACCTCTCCCCAGTCCAGCCCAATAGAGCTCTGTAATGGCCTCAGCGAGTTCTGGGGAGCTTCAGAGTAAAGAAGTAGAAAGAGCAGATTTAGGTATTTTGGGCAGAGAACAAGATGAAATCTGCTTTTCAAAAGAGAGAGTAGGATGGGAAATAAATCCCACAGGCAGGGGAGTTGGTTGAGACCGAGAGATGCAAGATCCCAAAGAATGGGAGGCCCTTTCTGATACAGGACAGGCCAGCATTTTCCCCCTTTGACAATTTCACGGTTTTTTTGTTGTTGTTGTTTTGTTTTGTTTTGTTTGAGACAGTGTCTTACTCTGTCACCAGGCTGGAGTGCAGTGGTGCGATCTTGGCTCACCACAACCTCTGCCTCCCGGGTTCAAGCAATTCTCATGCCTCAGCCTCCCGAGTAGCTGGGATTATAGGCACGCACCACCACTAATTTTTGTATTTTTGGTAGAGTCGGGGTTTCACCATGTTGGGCAGGATGGTCTCGATCTCCTGACCTCGTGATCTGTCCACTGCGGCCTCCCAGAGTGTTGAGATTACAGGCGTGACCCACTGCGCCCAGCCAGGTTTTTTTTATTCTTAGTCCGACAATTTTATTTTATTTTATTTTATTTTTTATTTTATTTTATTTTTTTGAGATGGAGTCTCGCTCTGTCACCCAGGCTGGAGTGCAGTGGCGCAATCTCGGCTCACTGCAAGCTCTGCCTCCCAGGTTCACGCCATTCTCCTGCCTCAGTCTCCTGAGTAGCTGGGACTATAGGCGCCCACCACCACTCCCGGCTAATTTTTTGTATTTTTGGTAGAGACGGGGTTTCACCGTGTTAGCCAGGATGGTCTCGATCTCCTGACCTCGTGATCCACCCGCCTTGGCCACCCAAAGTGCTGGGATTACAGGCGTGAGCCACCGTGCCCGGCAATTTTTAAAAAGCAGGACAGGCTGGGCGCAGTGGCTCACGCCTGTAATCCCAGCATTTTGGGAGGCTGAGGTGGGCGGATCGCCTGAGGTTGGGAGTTTGAGACCAGCCTGACCCAACATGGAGAAACCCCGTCTCTACTAAAAATACAATATTAGCCAGGCATGGCGCGTCATGCCTGTAATCTCAGCTAACTCAGGAGGCTGAGGCAGGAGAATCGCCTGAACTGAGAGGCAGAGGCTACGGTGAGCTGAGATCACGCCATTGCACTCCAGCCTGGGCAACAAGAGTGAAACTCCGTCTCAAAAAAAAAAGGCAGTACATTTTCATTATAAAAAATTTAGAATGCTGGGCACTGTGGCTCACACCTTTAATCTTAGCACTTTGGAAGGCTGAGGTGGATGGATCGCTTGACCTCAGGCATTCAAGACCAGCCTGGGTAACATGGCAAAACACCATCTCTACAAAAAATACAAAAATTAGTTGGGCATAGTGGTACACGCCTATAGTCCCAGATACTCAGGAGGCTGAGGTAGGAGGATCACTTGAGCCAGGGAGGTCAGAGCTACAGTGAGCCGTGAGTGCGCCACTGCACTCCAGCCTGGGCGACAGAATGAGACCCTGTCTGAGAAAAATTTTAGAAAATATTGAATAACCCTAGAATTCTACTATTCAAATGAAATTATTTTACATTTTGTTGTCTGTTTTATATGCATATTTTTTTACATAGAAAATGTGGATCATATGGTATCTTACTGTTTTATAATCTTTTTCATTTAGTAATATAACTTTTTTCTTATTATAAAGTTAACATGTTTCAGAAAACTTGTACAAATAAAAATTAGTGGTAACCACACTGCCCAGCAACAAGCCCTGCTAATAGTAGCAATCCTGTTTTCCTCACCCGCTGTCAGTGTTGTGAGCATTGCTTCAGCTAACCATTACTAGTCGGAAATTTGGATTTTCTGGTTTTCACTTTTTTTTTTTTTTTTTTTTTGAGACAGTCTCCCTCTGTCACCCAGGCTGGAGTGCAGTGGCGTGATCTCGGCTGACTGCAAGCTCCGCCTCCGGCATTCACGCCATTCTCCTGCCTCAGCCTCCCGAGTAGCTGGGACTACAGGTGCCCGCCACCACGCCCAGCTAATTTTTTGTATTTTTAGTAGAGACGGGGTTTCTCCGTGTTAGCCAGGATAGTCTCGATCTCCTGACCTCATGATCCATCGCCTCAGCTTCCCAAAGTGCTGGGATTACAAGCGTGAGCCACCGCGCCCAGCCTTTTTTTTTTTTGAGGCGGAGTCTCGCTCTTTCTCCCCATACCCCCCACCCCCGCCCCAGGCTGGAGTACAGTGGCACAATCTCGGCTCACTGCAACCTCTGCCTCCCGGCTTTAAGCAATTCTCATGCCTCTGCCTCCAGAGTAGCTGGGATTACACGCATGTACCACCACACCCGGGTAATTTTTTGTATTTTTAGTAGACACGGGGGTTTTACCATGTTGCCCAGGCTGGTCTCAAACTCCCAACCTCAGGTGATCCGCCTGCCTCGGCCTCCCAGAGTGCTAGGATTATAGGCGTGAGCCACTGTGCCCGGCCCCTTTTTCTTTTCTTTAGTGATGATTTTGTTTTATTTTTATAGCTTTTAGAGGTAATCAAATCTATCACACTGTGTGCTTTTATATTTTCTTTGTTTGCCTTTATGGGTAGAAACTCCTTCACCACCCTAGAGCTGAAAAATATTTTCCTATATTTTATTATGGCTATTTTGGTTTTATTTTTTACATTTAGCATTTGAATTTACGTTGCTGTATGGTGTGAAGTTTAAGGACCTGTCTTTTACCAGTGGTTCAGCATTATTTCAGAGTAACTCATCAGAGAGGTGACTGGGAGGCTCTAGCACTCCCCGAGGTGTCCCTGATGGCACAGGGACTGCAGCAGGCTGGGCAGCAGTGGGATGTCCTTTCCCAGTGGGCCCTGGGGCCTTGGGGAGAGAATTTCATAGTGCACTGGAGCTGAGCCCTGGCTCTGTGGCATCTGCTCTGGGCTGTGCAGCCAGTGACCGGCCACTGCTCTCGGCCTTGCCTCCAGAGAGAGCCTTATTCCTGGCACAGGCCGCTGATCTCGGGCTTTCAAGACTTGATCCTACAGCCTTGCATTTGGGTGTGAACTGGGGCTGCTGGGATATAGACCTTAGTCCTTTCTGTGGGGCACTGATCACATTGCAGCCCGTCGGTCCTGGGAGGTGCTTCCCTATCACCATGTCCCCACCCCTGCGTGATCCAGCGGACTCTTGACTCCCATGGCAAGACTCCACCCGGCTTTACTCATCACTTCTGCCCAGTCCCGCTCCCTTGACCTGAATTAGTTTTACTGTCATAAAGCCACCTCTTTTTTTCTTTAAAGGAATCCCTGACATCCTCATCCATCTCCTGTGCCTTTCCGCTGGGTCAGCCTCCTCCCACCAAGCTTCTGACCCACTGTCATCCGCAGCTCCCACTCTAGCTGCAGAGCTTGACTGGGCTCTGGTTTCTCAGAAGAGCTCAGAGGACCTGGCTCCTCCCTCTTTGCTTCTGAACTGCATTTCTTTCCTTATTACTCAGTGTCCACACCCACGGTGGCTGCCTGGATAAAAATCTGCCCCTTTCTCCCGTCACCTTTCGTGCCAGACAAAAGCCCCAGTGAGTAATGGTGACCCACCCAGGTCCAGCTAGCAGCTCTCCATTCCTGAGTGGCCTGGGGCAGAACGGGGTCCTGCGAGCTCCTGGATCCCAAGTCTGATTCCCTTTCCCCATCTTCCCGCTTCTCTGCTAAGCTTGTTTATTGGGTACCACTAAGCAAAGTGAATGATTATTCCTGTCTTTAACTAGGAGGGGTGGAGTTCCCGCTCCATCTTCACCCACTTCTGGGAGGCTTTCAGGGACTCAACACCCCACACTGATAGCACTTCCCAGGCCTGGCCCAGCCAGCCAAAGAGGAGGACCAGGTCACTTCTCAACCCAGCTGACACTTGGCAGCTTTGTGACCTTGGATACACCTTCTCTTGGGAGGTCAGACCCCGTGATCCCAGCTCTTCCAGCTATGACATCATGTGAGGCTGCAATTTTTTGTTTTTTTTTTTTGAGACAGTATCTTGCTGTGTTGCCCAGGCTGGCCTTGAAATCCTGGGTTCAGGCGATTCTCCTGTCTCAGCCTCCCAAGTAGCTGGAACTTAGGGCGTGAGCCACCGCGCCCAGCTTCTGGAAAGGACATGAATGAATGGGGAGGTGGAACCTGATTGGACCTGTTCTGTGAGTTCAGGAGAGGTCCTCTGACAACTCACTTGGGGTGGGGAAAGGAGGTAAAGAGTCCTGTGGAAACTTCTGGCTGTGGGGACCCCATTTCACTGATGATTGAATGGGTCCACCTCTGTCAAAGGAATTCAGAGTCCCGCTCATCATTCAGACTGGGGGAATCAGGCTCAGTTGACTGGCCCAGTCTTAAATCCACTGAATTTCTTTTTATCTCTGCATAGAAAAACAGGATTACAGTTGCTTCTCACTGTCCAATGGGGATTGGTTCCTGGAACCCCCGAATACCCGTCCATGGATGATGCTCAAATCCCTTACGTGTAACCTATGCACATCCTCCCATATCCTTTAACTCATCTCTGTGCTATTCAAATACCTCATACCATGCAAATGCTGTGTAAATAGTTCTTGTGCTGTGTTGGTTTTTAAATTTGTATTATTTTTTCTTGTATATTTTAAATTTTTTTTCCTGAATATTTTTGATCCACGGTTAGTTGCCTCCATGGGTGCGGACCCACGGACACGGAGGCTGCATCTTCTAAAATGAGCATGGCGGCGCCCTCTGGGTCCTCGTGTAGTACTGTCTCTGGTGCTGCGTCCAGCACAGTGGTGAACAGCAGAACTAATCTTCTGCACGTTACCACATTGGAGTGGAGTTCCGCTGTGTTTCCTTCTGCCCCACTCTGGCTTACCAGAGACCCCCTGGCCTTGGCCACAGCATACCTCGCCTAGTGCTTGGCACCTCAGGCACACAATAAATATTTATGAAATGGATCTTCTCTGGTATGTCTTGAGTGTACTAGTCTTCTGTTTTTTCCTCTTCATCCTGCAGCCAGCTTCCTCCCATGGGTCTTGTTTTAATGATGGTATGTGAAAAGCTCCTTAGCTGCTTGCAAAAGATGAGACATCAGGCTTGAAGGGTTGGGACACCTTCTGAGATCTACTGTGAACATCTGTACTTTTGGCTTCATGCCCTTTCCCCCATCTCATGAGTCAGGCTTTGTAGGAGTCAGGGCACTGATTTTCATAGCTCTTGGAGTTGATACTTTGTTGGGTGAGTGGTAGGGGGATAGGAAGACAGTTCCACTAAGGGGATGTCTCTGGCTCAGCATATTAAAAAATTGGGGAATTGGTGCTTCTTATTGTGGTTGGTAAAAAAAAGAATAAAAGATTAAAAAATTGGAGGACATAATGGAATTTGAACTGGGTGGTGGGGTGCACAAGACTCGGAGGAAGACTGAAAACCGAAACCCTCTCGTGAGAAACTCACAATGATGGACAGCCCAGCTTTTCTCCTGCTCAAAGGTACTAAGCACCTAGAAGCCATGAAGAAACTTAAGGAACAGCCGGGCGCGGTGGCTCACGCCTGTCATCCCAGCACTTTGGGAGGCCGAGGCAGACAGATCACTTGAGGTCAGGAGTTTGAGACCAGCCTGGCCAACATGGTGAAACCCCGTCTCTACTAAAAATACAAAAATTAGCCAGGCGTGGTGGTGCATGCTTGTAATCCCCGCTACTCCGGAGGCTGAGGCAGGAGAATCACTTGAACCCGGGAGGCAGAAGTTGCAGTGAGCCGAGATCACACTACTGCACTCCAGCCTGGGCGACAGAGGGAGACTCCATCTCAAAAAAGAAAAAGAAACTTAAGGAACACCTTTTTAGAGATTGCTGGCCTTTGGATAATCCCCCAAACCTGCTAACCTTTCTGCTGAAACCAAAAAGACTTATTTCTCTTTCTCTTGAGTGAGTACAGTTGCCAGCTTCTATCCTGGCTCCACCCCCTTGGAACAGGAAGCTGGGGCTAAAATGTTAAACAGCCCTCCTATTAATTCCCCTCTTCTTTCATGCCCTCACGTCGCCATTTATAGGTATCTCCCACCCCCACTGTCCATTCCCCAACTGGGGAAAGCTTGGTTGATGAGGTATTCTTTTTGGCCATTTTCAGGCTCCTGTAGGCAACAACAGGCCCAGAAACAGCCTCTCTCCGCCCCCCCCCCCTTTTTTTTTTTTTGAGACGGAGTCTCTCTCTGTTGCCCACGCTGGAGTGCAGTGGTGTCATCTCGGCTCACTGTAACCTCCACCTCCCGGGTTCAAGTGACTCTCCTGCCTTAACCACCCCAGTAGCTGGAATTACAGGCGCCTGCCACCACGCCCAGCTAATTTTCTTTTTTCTTCCTTTTGTTTTTTTAGTAGAGACAGGGTTTCACCACACCACGTTGGCCAGGATTGTCTCAAACTCCTGACCTCAAGCGATCCACCCGCCTCGGCCTCCCAAAGTGCTGAGATTACAGGCGTGAGCCACCGCTCCCGGCCTGCAGCCTCTCTTCTAAACCCTTGTTTTTGTCTAACATCCCCTGGCTGCTGTCCCCACATGACCCAAATAAACAGATGATCATGTGAAGCCAGTAAGGCTGTTTGTTTTAAATAGCAAACATCTCCACTAAGCTCTGGGGCAGATGGAGTATTGGGGGCAGTGGAGAGGCTGGCATTCAAATCTGTGTTCACTCTACTCTTCTGCTTCCTCACCCCTGAAGTGAACAGTGGCTTAAGAATACTGCCTTTCAGAGAGGTGCCTACTTACTGGTACAGAGTTGGCCAGTGACAAAGAAGAGTGTAAAAAATTAAACCTCAGCCTTCAGCAGAAACTCCAGGGCTGTATGAGTGCATGGCCACCTGAGGACAGCAGGAAGGGACAGCTGGATGGAGCACTGCGCACCACGGTGCTGACCCCCACACAAAATAAGAACTTGCCCAAAAGCATTAACTCAGGTCACTATCATGTACAGATGCGGCTCCACTTAGGACGGGTTTCACCAGCCATAATCCCATCCCAAATTGAGGAGCACACGCTAGATTATCACTTTTACAACCATTGCAAACTTGGAAATTCCTGTGTCAAACCATCACAAGTCAGGGACTGTCTGTATACTGCTTAAAGTCCCTGTTCCACTGCCGCCTATATATTATATTGCCTTTGAATTTTCCATTTTCTCTAGTGCAGAATGGGCCAGGCCCAACCATACTGATGACAAGCGGCAGACCTTAAAGGAATCAGTGTTGGAGCCAGCACAGATCTAGCCCTCCCAGCAAAGGGGCACTCATCCCATGGAGAAGAACTGGGCTGTTCCGTTCTAATCCGCCTTTGCTCCAGCTTCATCATAAGCAAAATCAGTGGTACCTACCTGGACATTTGTGTGTGTGGCGACCTCTCCATGCTCAGCACTAGATGCTGGGGCATGAAATGTGAAAAGATCAGAGGCCTCTGTAGAGTAGCGCTGTAACAGCCCCTTCCTCTGGTTCACGAAGTTCTTGATTTCCAGGATCTGTGCAGATTTCCCCCCGCCAGGATGCATTACGATGCCCTCAAAGGAAAGGAGTAAAGCCAGCAAACATTTTGCCTGCTTTCTATGTTTCTAGCTCTCTTCCAACTAGTCCCTAAAATAGGAACGCTCCGAGGGTGCCATGTGATGGAATGGATTGGCAGGGCGTCCTGCCTCTCAGCCTCATGAAGATTTGCTTTCTGGTTCTGTGTGATGGTGAAGCCGCGGCTGAGGAGTTCTAAACCCACTGGCACTGACTGCCCCCCACTTCTTGGACCAGTTAGAAAAGAATGGAGCCTGGGGCCAGAACTGAGCTGAGGGGTACTCCCCCTGCACTGGCACAGCACAGTCGACATGCTCCGGGACGCTCCAAAGAAGCTTTCAGCCGCCTGGGGTCTATCGCTGCCGCTGTACCAGTGGGGTTCGTGTGGCTTCCACCGAGGAAGCGGAATAGCGGAGTTGGGTCTCAGGTGAAGATTTTTTTTGCCCCAATCACAGTGTGTTGAGTGGTCAGGGTTGCTATTCCTTCCTGGCATTTTTCTAATTGGGGACCCTCCTCCAGAACTGGTTTCAGAGTCGTCCCTGGGGTCAGGGAAGAGTGCCCCCGCTTCGGGAGAGAGGAGCAGGTGGAATACGCAACGACCTTAGGCGAGTCCTTGGCCGTCTCGGCCTCAGTTTCCTTATCTGTGAAGTGAGAGGATTTAGGGGCAGCCGGCCTCAAAGAGCTAACTCTCCGATTGCACCCGGGCTCCCCTAAACATTCGAGCCAGGAAGACACGGGCGGGCGAGCGGGCGACCGGGTCCCTCCCTCTGGGGAGCGCGGTTCCAGCCGGCCGCAGTGGACCCCGCCCCCGCGCCCCGCCCACCGCCGGTCGCCAGGCGCGGGGAGGGCCGGGCTTCCGCCCTCCACGTTGTTGTTCCCGATTTGGGCCACGCCCCCCGGTCTGGGCTGCGGTCGCTTCGTGTTCCCCGCCCCGGCCCCGGCCCCAGAGCAAAGGGTGGCCCATGGGGTGGCACAGTCCGTATCTCCACCCACATCGAATACGCGTGGACAAAGACTGGAGTTTAGGGGAAGGAAAGATAAAGGCCTGGTTTTAAATGGAGGGTGGTGAAAAGGAATGGGGAGGCCAGGGCACGACTGCGGGATTCCCCTTACGGCATCCCACCCTGGGTTCGCCCAGTGGCCCCATCCGCACCCACGAATGTGACCTGCAGACACTGGCCCTTTAAACCGAAGGCTGGCGGCGCGGGGTGTCCATGTGGAGCTGCTCCATGCCGTGTTGTCCTGCCCGCCCATTGGCCCGCGGCCCGGTGACGTCGCCTAATAGGATGCGAACGCACTGCGGGGGGAGGAACGGAGACAAAACGCGGAGCCGGATTACCGCTCCGCTCCCTCCACTGGTTCTCTTGACAGTCTCCAGCCGCCGGCAGCTCCGCCCAGGGGCGGATCCCGGGGGAATTGCGACAGCCCGGCGATTGCGGGATTTAGGTCGCGAGTGGGTGGAGCGTGGAGACCCAGGGTCAGGCCAGTCTCTGCCATTCCCAAGGTTTCCCTGACCTGGAATATCCTGATTGGAACTCTGTTAAATCTTGAATTGTTCACCCTTCCCTCCCTGCAGCAGGACAGATTTCATGGTGAACGACCCAAACGCACCGTCCCGGCCCAACTTGTGGCTTGCAGCCGGGGCGGGGCCAGCAGGAAAGCGGAACCGCGGCGCGCACACCGCGCTCGGACCTCTCCCTCCCTGCCCGGGCCACGTGTGCGCGCGCCGGCTCCGGTGGGCGGGGCCAGCAGCGCAGGACCCGCCCCTCCCTTCGCGAGACGCCGCGGCCCTGCGGGCGGGGGCTCCGGTCCGGGCTTTGGCTGTGGCCCCGGTGTAGTAGCGGGGGCGGCGGCCGGGGGCAGCGCGGCTCCTTCCCTTGTTGTGTGTGTCGGTGCCTCCTCGCCATCTTGTTGCAAAGCCCTTTCTTGTCGGCGGGACTCCCGGGGGCCGCGGGGCGGGAGGCATCGGAAGGGAGGTAGAGAGGGAGGGGAAGAAGGGAGGCAGTGCCGCCTTTTTTTTTTTTTTTGCATCCCATTTTTTTAAATTTGCAATTTTCTATTTTGCAAATATTTTGAGAGACATTGATTTTTCTCCCCGTGCTCCCCCGTTCTTCCCTGCGGAGTGCGCTGCGCCGCTGTCGCCCCCCGGAGGTGATCCCTCCCTCCTGCCTGCCCGCCAGCCTGACCTGTGCCCGGCTCGCGGGCCGCAGCCTCGGCCCCGGCGCGCCCCCGGCAGCTCTCGGCGCGATGAGCATAGAGACGCTACTGGAGGCGGCCCGCTTCCTGGAATGGCAAGCGCAGCAACAACAGAGAGCACGTGGTGAGCGGCCGGGCTGGGCCCCTGGGGCACTGGGGAAGGGGAAGCGAGTGACCCCGGTCCCCGAACCCACGCGAAACCGCGGACAGGGCCCCTTCCCGGGCGGCCTGCGGAGCCTAGCAGCGCACGGCTCCCCGCGAGAGCCGCCGCCCGGGGAGGGGTGATGTGGGCAGTGAAATTAATTAATGAATTCATTAACATGCTGCGAGGGACCTGGCTTCTGCGGGCGCTACCCCGGCTGCCTGGCACCCCTGTGCCCCTTCTGTGGGGGGCTGCTTTTGCGTGGGCCAGCGGACCCCTCGGTGGCACTGAGGATGTGTGAGCCGGGGGGTGGGGTGAGGAATGGTGTTGCGTGGGGGTGGCAGGCTCGCGTGTGCGTGCGTGTGTGCACGGGGGATGTGTGATGTGAGCCTCGGGAAGAGCAGATGAACGGACGTGTACACGGGCGTGTGTATAGCACACGAGTGGGCGTGTGTGTAACGGAGTGGGGGTGGGGACTACTCTACGCCGAGCAGCTCTTCGGCTTCCCTGGCCCCGTGGGGAGGGTGCGGGGGGCGCTCCCGGCAGATCTACGCGCCGCTTGGGGCGGAGGCGGCCTTTGCAGAATGAAATGACATCGCGTGTCTTATGATCCTGGCCAGCCCCGCCTGACCCCGCCTCCCAGAGCTGGGCTGGGCCGCGCGTCCGAGGTTTGGGTGAAAGCCGGGCTAATTGGGCGTTTGCGAAGTGGCCCGCGGGTCGCTGGGGGGCAGCCCCCGGGCCCCCCTCGCTGCGCCCCGCTTTAGCCAGTGTGGAATGTGGCGTGTCTGCGCGTTCCAAACCCGCTCTCGCCTGGAATGTTGCGTGTGCCTGCGTTCCGAGCCCGTTGGTTACACCGGGTGGTGACGTGGACGGGCTCCGCCCCCGACCACGTGCACCGGGGACACTCCTGCTGGGGACGGCGCGGCCCGGCCCCTCCTCACCGCCTCGCGCTCGGCCGGGGGCGGGGCCTGGGCGGGGCTGGCAAGGGGCCTTGCGCTGGGTTGGGCCTGGGCCCGGGCCCGGGCCTTTGGGCACCTCCCAGGGAGAGCCTTTGCCCTGCGAGGGAGGAGCCGAGCTCACCTGTCGGCTCTCGCCCCTAACCTCCTGTGTTTGATCCCGAGGCAAGGGAAACCCTCAGAATCGCAGGGCGACGAGACATTTAGAGCTCACATTTTTCCACTGACCCCCAAAACGTTCCAACCATGCCCCCTGGCATCACCCGGGGCCACGCTGGAATGAGCCAGGATGAGAAAGGGCAAACTTCGGCGCTCCCTCGAAAGGGAAGAGACTAATGACTCTTATCTTCACGCGCCCTGTTGGTGGTCCCTGGCTTCAGGGTGCTGCAGAGGGGCTGGCGGGAAAGACTTCCCTTTTCCAGGGTGCTGCCAGGGCCTCGGCTCTGGAACGGTGTGTGTGCAGGACCCGGGGACTCCTGTGCCCTCCCCACCCCCCAGAATCCCCCGGCAGGGTTGGTTGTGGTGGAGAGTGCTTCGCCCTCCTTTCCTTTCTCTCTGCCTATTGTTGCTTCAATGATGAGTCATGCAGGAGGTAGTAGTGTGTTGTGTGCGCGCGCGCCGCCGTGTGCCGCCGCCGCGGCGGGCGGGGGTGGGGGAAGGGGGGAGCTGCAGCGGGCAAGGGGCGGGGGAGCTGCGGGGCCGGCGGCCTAGTCGGGGCGACCGGCTTCTCAAGGTCAAGAGTCACTGGAGATATGTGAGACTCAGATGCCTGGGTTTTGCAGAAGTGATGGGCGGGGACATCGCCCACACTCCCCGCCTGTTGCCTTGGTGGTCCAGAGCGGGGTCTGGCAGTGGAGAGTGCCCATGGTGACCAAGAATGTCCTACGTTTGGGCACAGAGGTCAGGGGAAGACCGTGCACAAGGTTTGGAGAGACGAAGTCACCTGCTGCCGCCATCAACACGTTGCAGTTCGAGTACCCACTGTGTTTAGGCCGAGTTCAGCGGCCTGGTCACAGCTTCTTGGTGCTGGTCAGAGGTCTTTGGAGATGAGTGGGTGCGGAAAGCCAGATCTACTCAAAAACTCATGTACAGGTGTCCGGAACCGATCCCAGCAGAATTCATTTTCTTCTCCCTCTTGAGGTTCTGTCCTCTGAGCTGGGGCAGGACGAATGGAAGGAAGGGCATGGCAGGTGAACCTGCTGACCAGAACGCTTTCCTGGGACCTAGGACCAGCTCTGGACAGGGATCCTCTTGTCCTTTCTCCCTTTCAGCCGCAAGCATGGGTTTCTGACCTAGACCAGCCAGTTTGCTCACATGAGGACCCTGCAGACGTGTGTGCCTGTGAGAGAGGGAAAAGGGCAGAGCTATCCTGGTGCTCAGCCAGAGGGCCTGGCCTGGTCATTCCTAGTGTTCATGGAGGTGGCTCACAGGCAACTCTTCTGCCTTGTTTGGAGGGAGTTGGTTGGGGTGTCCACAGGCTCCTGACCAACTCTCCAAGGCTTACCCTGGGCCTGCCTTAGGCACCAAGCCCCCTGTTTAGCGTGCAGATGAGAGAATTCCCGTGGCTGCTGGGGCCCACCAGTGTGGACTCCTCCACCCCAGCCCTGTGCCTGCAGAGCGCCTGGGCCACAGTCGCTTGGGAAGGTTGAAGGGAGCACACTGCCCATGCTCTTGACTGTGGGCTGAAGCCTTGGCCCCTGGGTCACTGCAGAGGGGCATGCTAAATTCTTTGGGGGCAGCCTCTGGGTGGAGCCCAGGGAAGCATGTGAGGGGGCGCACCCTGTCTGGTGGATGTGCAGAACATTCTTTAAAAGAGCCTAAGCGCAGGGTGCTCCTGAGGGAGCACCAGCCACCACCAGTTTGGTGGGTCTCCAGTGCACAGGGAAAGGGTTGCCGCTGGGTGGGAAGGGTCAGGAAGCTCTGGTAGGCTGGATCTGGCCGGGTGCAGCTCCTCTTCCTCACCACTTGTGGAGCTTTTTCATGCTGCTCCAGGTGTAACTGGGTCCTTCCTGGCACCTGTGAGGTGTACCTGCCTGGTTCTGGGTGAGAGAGGGCAGGTGAGAAGGAGGTTGCCACCTCCCAGGTGAGCTTTGGGGTTGCTTTAAAATATGGGGAATGGGGGTTGGCTTGCACCCTAGGGTCCCATCTGTCCTTGTGACTCAGGGAGGGCCCTGATTGTCCCTCTGCCTATAGAGAGTGGAGTCCATGTCTGAAGGCCAATGAAAAGTTAGGTCTGTGTCAGCCAAAGGAATGGAGGCGGGGTCTGTGTTAGGCCCTGGGATCCAGAGCCTTGTCTTGGGGTAGGGGAAGGGGCTGGGGACTACTGAGGTTGTGCCCGACTGAAAAGGGCCCTGTCACTGGAACTCAGCAGGCTGCTTGGCCACTGCGGTCTGTGGGAAGCTGGTTTTCTCCCGGACATAACCTAAGGCCTCCCCGCACTGGAGCAGGCCCGCACCGGCCTGGCATCGCCCCTTCCCGAAGGGCTAGGGAGATCTGAAAGAGGCCCGCTGGCTAGCCCAGCCCCTGAACTCCGGCTGCTGGGAAACCACTGAGGCTTCCCCTCCCAGGACGCTTCCCCCTCCGCTTCCTCCTCGGCCTCTTCCCTCTGCGGGAGGGCGGGGCTGGGAGCAGGCCTGGCTCACACTCCAGTTGTTGATTGGCCAAGGGGCCTGAGGCCTCAGGTTTTCTGGGGCCTCTGAGCCAGTAAGAGTGTGGGAGGTGGGTGCTCTTCTCCCCAGGGGGCCTTAGCCGACTCCAGTCCCCCGCGCCACCCCTTGCCCGGGTGTTTGGGGCGTGTCCACCAGCCCGGGCTGTCTGCTGCGTTCGTCAGCGGAGCGGGGCGGGCGTCCGGGGCCAGAGGAGAGGGCTGCTTGTCCCGGCGGCTCCCTGGCGTGGGGGCTGCAGACTCCAAGGGCCTGGGTCAGCCCCGTAGCCGGGGAACCAGAATGGTGGGGCCTGGGAGAGGACGAGGCAAGCTGGAGATGGAGGTGCCTCCCCTTCCCCTGTTGGCAGCCAGCTCCTGAGTGGGCCTTGCCTTCCTGCTGGGCTTTCAGCAGAGATGCTGAGCGGATGGTGGGGTGCACTGCCCTGCTCAGCCCCCATTGAAGAGCCCAGCCCATTCTTGTTTGGGAGAAATGGTCGCTGCTCTACCTCCTCCTCAGCTGCCCTCTCTCACCCAGAACCAGGCAGGTGCACTTTCCCCGGTGCCTGGCTGGACTGGTTGGGTATTTGTATTGTCTCAGGCTGAGCGGGGTGTCACTGAGGATGTCAGAGGATGCTTTAGGCCTGAAGGACAGGACATGCTGGCGCTGCTGCTGGTGGTGGGGGGGATGTTGGGGATTTGGGAAAAATGAGTTATAGCACGAGAAGGGTCAGAGAGGGACTAAGTGTGTTTGTTGAATGCTCTCTGAGGAAAAAAGGCATTGGGACCCAGCCTCGGAGTCAGGAGTGCTGGGCTGTTTCCACATGTGTGAAACCAGGGTGATGTTCCTGTCCTGCCTGTGATGTGACGTGGGGCTCTTGTGAGGATCCAGGGACCGTCAGCACTTCCTTGTGAGCATGGCAAGCGTCCTCCAGGGGTCAGGAGGCTTGCTGTGGGACCTGCAGCAAATCACTTTGCTCCCTGAGCTTCACTGACTTCATCTGTGCCATGCAGGCACTGCCTGCCCTCTAGAAAGTGCTTGGTAAACATTGTTAAAGGCCTTCCACGGAAGCTGGGATCTGTCAGCACACCCTCTTCTCTGGTGTGACGTCTTGGGTGGCTGGGCCTCTGCCTGCCTCTCCCACCTCGGCCCTGTGGCCTCTGACCCTCGCTGCCCTCACCCGCCCTCCTCCTCACTCTGCAGGCTGGCAGGTGGCCTGCAGCACCCTCTGACAGCTCTGCTCCACCCTTCCAGGGCCGCCTGTCCTGCCCGCAGCCCGGACTGTCAGCTCCCGTGACTGTCCTGTTTCCTGGTGGTGGGAAACAGGTCTGCTCAATTTGTTCACTGCTGTGCCCTGGCACTTTCCCCCGTGCCTGGCTGGGCTGGTAGACTATTTATGGTGTCTCCCGCTGAGCAGGAGTGTCACTGAGTACTGACCGGGCTAGGGTCTGAGGACGCGTTAGGGCTGGAGTTCTGGGGCCCCGCTGAGACCCCCCCCTCTTGTGTTCTCTCTGCGTAGAGGAGCAGGAGCGGCTTCGCTTGGAGCGGGAGCGGGAGCAGGAACAGAAGAAGGCCAATAGCCTGGCCAGGCTGGCACATGCCCTTCCTGTGGAGGAACCCCGCATGGAGGCGCCACCCCTGCCTCTGTCTCCACCGGCTCCCCCACCGGCACCCCCACCACCACTTGCCACCCCTGCCCCACTGACTGTCATTCCTATTCCTGTGGTGACCAACTCCCCTCAGCCTCTACCCCCACCCCCACCCTTGCCCCCGGCAGCCCAGCCTCTGCCCCTGGCGCCTCGTCAGCCGGCCCTGGTTAGCACCCCTGGACTCAGTATTAAGGAGCCTGCCCCCCTGCCCAGCAGGCCGCAGGTGCCCACCCCTGCTCCCCTACTGCCGGACTCGAAGACCACCATTCCAGCCACTGGCAGCCCCAAGCCTTTGCAGCCCCTCCCCACACCTATCCTGACCATAGCGCCACACCCTGGAGTCCAGCCTCAGCTGGCCCCCCAGCAGCCGCCCCCACCCACGCTTGGGACCCTGAAGTTGGCACCAGCTGAAGAAGTCAAATCCAGTGAACAGAAGAAGAGGCCCGGGGGGTGAGTGGGGTGTGGCAGGGTCGGGCTGGTGGGGGATAGGAGAGCTGCCCATCCCGTGGGCTGTGTGCAAGACAAGGTGCCCTCCCGGGCTGGGGCTTCAGAGGTGTGTCCTGCCTCCCCAGCTGAGAAGTGCCCCCTGTATTTGAACACGTCCTCACTGTGCCCATCTCTATCCTGGGAAGGAATGTCCCATTGCCCCCTGTTCCCAGGCTTCTGTGTTTTCTCACGCACTCCAAGGCTGAGGACTATGGCATTCCCAGGCCTCTGGACAGAGTATGGGCCTCTTGGGTGAGGGCTGGGGTCAACCGGCTGCTTCTGAGTCCCAGGAGCCCTCCTGTCTCCCTCCTAGTGGGACGGAGGGTGACAGGAGTTGTGACTATGAGCACAGACGTGCCCTCCAGGGGGTGGGCGCAGCATGGCACAGGGCGAACATCTCCCATTCTGCTTTGAGACAATGTTGGGGACAAACAGCCTGTGGCAATTTTGGGGGTGGCGGCGCAGGTTAGGAAGGCCGTCTAATCGAGTCCTCCTCCCTGAGCCTCCTGTCTGTCTGGGTTTCAGGATCGGAACCAGAGAAGTCCACAACAAATTGGAGAAGAACAGGTGTGTGTGTGTCTGTGTGTGTGTGTGTGTGCGCACGCGCGCGTGGCCCGGGCCCCGCGGGCCCTCGGCCCCAGCTCCCCCGGGTCCTGCCTCCCCCCGTCCCAGCCCCGCCCCAGGCACCGCTGACCGGCGCTCGCCCCTCTCTCCAGGAGGGCCCATCTGAAAGAGTGCTTTGAGACCCTGAAGCGGAACATCCCCAACGTGGATGACAAGAAGACCTCCAACTTGAGCGTGCTACGGACGGCGCTGCGGTACATCCAGGTATGGGGCCCAGAGGCGGGCGCCGCGCAGCTTCCCCCGCCCTCCCTCTGCCGCCCCTCCCCCGGCCGCTCCCCGCCCCGCCCTCACGCCCGGGCGGCTCCCCCGCGCCTCCCTCCCGCCTCCACGCGGGCGTTGAGCACATGGCCCGGCTGACGTCAGCGGGGCTCCCTGCCCGGGAGGGCGCGCGTGCGCAGAGGAGGGCGCGGCTCCCCTCTCGCGCCGCTCCGGAGCCCCCGCAGTCTTGGTGTCCCCGAGGCCGTGAGGCGCGCGCGTGACGCCTGGTGCGAGTCCCGGTGGCGGCTCCCGTTCGCGCGTGTTGGTGCAGCCGCGGGAGGGAAGGGCATGGGGCGGCCCGGCGCCTCCTCCTCGGCCGCAGAGCCTGGGCGGGAGCCCAGATTCCGCCCGAATGTCTGTAGCTATTTGCGGGGAGGGTTGGGCGTGGTCCCTGTTCACGCTGCGGCGCGGGCCGAGCCCCCTTTACCCCGAAGGAGGAAGGTCCTTTCGGAGCGCGCGTGGAGGCGCCACGGCCCGAGTGTGGGGTTACGCCTGGGGCGGGGGAAACTGCGATTTGACTGGGCGGCAAACAGCCCCGGGGCCGCCGAGCCTGAAACACGTCACGCTTTCCTTCCTCCTGGGCTAAGAAGAGGGGGTGTCCCTTCTTTCGGGGCCCTCTCGGCTGCGCGTCCCCTCCCTTTGGGCGTCGCTCCCTCTGCAGTGCTGGGGCCGGGGGCGCCGCCACGTCAGGCAGTTGCCATGGCGGCCTAAGCTTCGGTTTCCCTGGAAACCGGCGGGGCTTCCGCGCGTCGGGCCGGAGGCTGTGGGGGATGGGCCGGCGGCCGCGGAGACGCGGAGCCGTTGGGGATGGAGGGACGTGCGGCTCCCAGCCCGCGTTGGGCGCGGTGGGCGGCGAGCCGGGACTCTCCCTCTCCACCCTCTGAGGAAGCTCCGGGGGCGGCGCGGCGTCACGGGCCCCGTGGGAGGGGTGGCGAGGAGGGTCCAGCGCGCGAGGAGCCTACCGCGGGGCGCCGCCCCTCCCCCGGCCTCGACCGCGGGGTCACAGCCCTGAGGTAACCGGAGCCTGACTTGCTGAGGGAGGGGCTGAGGTGCTGCTTCGCAACTGCTCTAGGCGGGCAGCTCCCTCCCAGCCTCCCGCGAACGCACCCTTCCGCCCGCCCTCCTGGCCAGGGGGCGGGGCTGGCGCGCCTCCAGGCAGTTTCCGGGCAGCCGGGAGGGGCGGGGCCGGGTTCGCGGATTGGCTGCAGCGGGGGGGGCGGTGCTCTTGAGTCGCGGAGGGCGGTGCAGCCGGCGAGGGTGACGCAGGGAAGCCGCGGCCGCGTGGGTGCGCGCGTGCTTCGGGGTGGGGCCTCGGGGCGCCAAGCGGGAGAGGGCCCCGGAGGCCACGACAGGCCGGTGGTTTATTTCTGGACTGGTTTTGCAGGACGTGGGCTTGGTTGTAGTTTAGTCGCAGGTCTGGCCGAGGGTGTTCATGCAGACACTTCACTGCACTCCCGACATTCGCTTAGTTATTATTTTTGAGAAATAGGAAGGACGGCACGGCGAGTTCCTCTTTGCAGATACTACTTGCAGAGGGCGCCTTGCGTAACGTGTGGGTTTGGAAATGAATCGGAAGGAGACTCAGCGGCAGCCGCAGAAGGAAGCTCTTGAGGAGCTGGGCCCGGTGAAGTAGGAGCCGGGGTGGGCCTCACTCAGGCTGTCCAGAAGGGACACCCATTCTGGTGTTGGTCACAGAAGCAGGAAACTCAAAGGCCTGTCTACAAACCATTTATTCATTTATTCATTGAGGTGCGTTTAGCGAAGTCTCTGCTTCTGGGAGAATGGTGGCGAGCAAGTAAAAAAGCCTGGGTCTCCACCCTCCCAGGCTGGGTCTTGTGGCAGATGGTGAACAAGTCATTCTCAGAAGACGGCCGTGTGGGCATAATAGGGACCGGGCGGCGGGATCTGTTCTGGGGAGGAAGGATAGTTGTTCCTGAGGAAAGGACCTTTGAGGTCTCAACCTGCAGGATAAGTCTGGGTGGCAAGGAGCAAAGTGGAGGCCAAGAGCCCAGGGGCAGCCCAGTTTTTCCAGCAGGAGGGAACAGGATGCTTTTTGGAAATAAAAGGCACGGTGGCTCGCATCTGAGTCCCAGCTACGCTACTCGGGAGGCCAAGGCAGTAAGAGCGCTTGAGCCCAGGGAGTTCGAGGACAGCCTGGGCCACAGAGTGAGACCTCCGTTTCTAAGAACAAACACAAACACGGTCAGGAGGGTGTCACTCAGAGACGGGCAGAGTCAAGAGCTGGTCCTGGAGATACCAGTGGGGCTGTGTAGACTGGGGGCTTTGGTTGTTTGCTGAGAGCAGGAAGTTGTGGGAAGAAGGCAGTGGTCCCCAGCCAGAATCCAGAGTGGCTTGGAGGTGGTCAAAGGTTTGAAGACAGCCACAGTAAAGTGGTCAGAGACAAGAAAAATAGGTACCAAACCGTGCATCCAGGTAGTCACAGAAAGGAAATGGGTTTAGAATGAAGCAATGTGGGTTAAAGTTAGATCCTGGGGAAACCTTCGAGGGGCCTCTAGGCCTGTGAAGAACTGGACTAGGTGAGAAGGGGAAGCTTTTGACTCATGTCACTCCCTGGCCCAGAACTATATCCTACCCACAGGTGGGTTAAGTTCAGGACTGCTGCTTCCAGTCCCCAGCAGCCAGGTTCAAGTGAGAGCTGACTCACCTAGGGCCCCTTGTTAGAGCCTCAGAGCCAGGTGAAAAGCCACACACAGGCTGGGCGCCATGGCTCACACCTGTAATCCCAGCACTTTGGGAGGCCGAGGCGGGTGGATCGCCTGAGGTCAGGAGTTCAAGACCATCCTGGCCAACATGGCAAAATCCCATCTCTACTAAAAATACAAAAATTAGTCCTGCCTGGTGGCACATGTCTGTAGTCCCAGCTACTTGGGAGGCTGAGGCAGGAGAATCACTTGAACCCGGGAGGCGGAGGTTGCAGTGAGTTGAGATCATACCGCTGCACTCCAGCCTGGGTGACAGAGCGAGACTCTGTCTCCAAAAAAAGAAAAGCCACACAGGTGTGTGTAGGGGCAAGGGAGTTTCCTACTGTCTTTCTAGCAGAAAATGGGGAGAAACTGTTAAAGCCAGAATGAGGGAGGGCTGTGTGTGGCCTGGGACTGGCAACAGAAGTGTCAAGCTGCTAGATTTCAGGCCACTACAGAGCACGGTTCTACCTGGGTTATGTGTTGCTGGCACTAATGGTTCGAGACATCTGTCACTGGTGAGGGCAGAAATGTATGCAGGAGGGGGTGTGGGAAGCTGGCCTCACTGGTGGGTGGGGTTGGAGACTTTGCCAGGCCTGGTCAGGAAAAGCTGCTACAAAACAGCAAAACTGCTCCTAGCCCAGCGATCCCCAACCTTTTTGGCAACAGGGAGTAGTTTCCTGGAAGACCATTTTTCCATGGAGAGGGAGGGCGGGGCTGGTTTCGGGATGGAAGTGTTCCACCTCCCATCATCGGGCATTAGTCAGACTCGCCTAAGGAGCACACAAAACCTAGACTCCTGGTGTGCACAGTTCACAGGAGGGCTCCTGCTTCTGTGAGAACCGAATGTCCCACTGATGTGACAGGATCAGAGCGCCCTTGCTGCTCACCTCCTGCATGCGGCCCTGTTCCTGACAGGCCACGGACCAGTACCTGGGGTTTTGGGTCCCCTGCCCTAGGGGATGAAAGAAGGGAAACCTGGGTCTAATGGGTTATTGTGATTCTCCCTGCGATGCAGGGAAGAGACAGGACAGAGGTGGGAAGGAACATGGTCACCAGGAGTCGGGACAGCACCCTTCCAGATCCTTCCCCTGGGGCTGAGTAAGCACCCTGCGCATAGCTCTTCCTGGCTGCCCGTGGGCTCTGGGATCTAAACGGACTACGCAGCCATCCTCACCTTCATTCACAGCTGGGACAGGGACAGTGTGTGTTGAGGCGGAAAGACAAAGCATGTATGTGAGAGACTTTGTATGAGCCGGTTCCTGAGGAAGTCCTATCTTTCAGCCTCATATTTACTGCCCAGGCAGATGGGGCTCTTTTCATTTCACCCCCCCGCTTTTTTTTTTTTTTGAGACAGAAAACTTAATAGAAATTTTGTTTGCAGTTCTTACATTCTCAGTGTGAGCCAATCTGGGACCCACTACCCCACCCAGAAGCGGCCCAGTCCTGGTGCAGGGGAGGAAGGGGGGGTGGAGTGAGAAGAGCCCCATTTTTCCTCAGTGTCAGGGGGCTGGAGACGCCACCCCCTTCTCCTGCCTCTGGGCTCCAGGAAGGAGTGCAGATGGACTCTCAGGCCTATGGCTCCTCCTCCACACCACTGTCCCCCAGGTTGGAAGGGAGTGAGAGAGAAAGGGAGAGAAGGGGACAGAGGCAAGAAAAGGTGTTGATCAAGAAAGGCGAGAATCAGGGTTGAGGGCTGATGGAGAATCAAAGATGAAACACTAGTAGGCCGGGCGCGGTGGCTCATGCCTGTAATCCCAGCACTTTGCGAGGCCGAGGCGGGCAGATCACCTGAGGTCGGGAATTCGAGACCAGCCTGACCAACATGGAGAAACCCTGTCTCTACTACAAATATAAAATTAGCCGGGTGTGGTGGCGCATGCCTATAATCCCAGCTACTCAGGAGGCTGAGGCAGGAGAATCACTTGAACCTGGGAGGCAGAGATTGCGGTGAGCCGAGATCATGCCACTGCACTCCAGCCTGGGCAAGAAGAGCGAAACTCTGTTTCAAAAAAACAAACAGTAAAAGAAAATTGAGGGAGAGTGGGGGAGGAGAATATAACCAAAACCCACCCCAAATCCAAACCAGCCTCGAAAAAAATGGTGCGGTGCCCGGAAGGGCTTGGAGGCAGGAGGATGTGGGAGACAGAAGGACGGTGGGGGAGGTAGGGGCTCAGATGTGGTCTTGGAGCATGGGCAGATAAGATCTAGGGGGCAAAGGGAGGAGGATCTGTGTGTGATGAGGGCAGACGGGGTTCAGAGAGGAAAACCAAGGCGGGCTGGTGAGTTGTGTGTGTGAAAAGCCTGCGGGCCCCGCACCTGGACACGACCAGTAAGCCTGGGAAGCTAGGAGCTCGAGAGCAGGCCAAGAAAGGGACTCGGGAGGCAGCAAGGACACGTGTTGGCATTGCCTGGTGGACACATTGGTCATGACGTGCCTGGGCGAAAAGCTGCCAGCAGGGAGGTCTGTGAGACTTGAAACAGTGCGATTGATGAAGTGCCGGGTTGGAACACGGGAAAGACTTTGAGTGTGGAGGGGGCTGGGTCATGGGATGCAAGAGCCATTTCTCATGGATCAGTTTAGCCCAAGTACAGGGGGGCACATTCCTAGGCTTCGGGGTTGTTCAGCCCAGGGAGTCTGGAGGGCAGTGGGCAGGGTGATGGGGAGCAGTGTGTAGGTGGAACCTTGTCGAGAATCGTCAGGCAGGCACAGTGGAGAGTCGCCCAGGGGAGCAGGTGCGGGGAGCAGGTTGGGGACCAGCAGCCAGGAGGGAGGCGAATCCTGGAGATGAGACGGGGCGAGGTCGTGTCACTGCCTAGTGGGTCATTCTCCAAGGATGTTGAAATTACCAGGGAGACAAGTGAACGGTGAGGTGGAAGCGCAGGATCCTGGGGTTCTGTAGAGGGTAGCTCGAGGCAGAAGTGTGCAAAGTGAAGAGGCTGCTGGAGGAGGGATGGGGCGAGAAGCGGAGAAGCCCCTGAGGACGAGTTGTTGTGAAGGACAGGGAAGGACCCGCACACCTGGTTGAGCTTGCTTCAGTGGTGCCTGTCCCAAGAGCCCACACTCCTTGGGACGCTGGGCCTCGCTGGGCAGGGGCATGGACCACAACAGATGCGGTCTCCAGCAGCCCCCATCAGGCTGGGCCCGCTGGTTGCCACAGACCTGTCTCTGTGGGCCAGCTGGTAGGGAGAGGTTTGTGGGGGCTTTGGGCCCCAAGGCTGCTGCTCAGGGTGTCCTGCTGTCCCTTACTCTGTGCCCCAGTCCCTGAAGAGGAAGGAGAAGGAATATGAGCATGAAATGGAGCGGCTGGCGCGGGAGAAGATTGCCACGCAGCAGCGGCTGGCAGAGCTCAAGCACGAGCTGAGCCAGTGGATGGACGTACTGGAGATTGACCGCGTGCTGCGGCAGACGGGCCAGCCAGAGGATGACCAGGCCTCCACCTCCACCGCCTCTGGTGAGCCCCAGCCCCCACGCTGGCCCCACAGCCCTCAGATGTTACACCTCAAATTCCAGCCTCCCTGGCCAGGCTCTTGCCTGCTAGAAAAGATGGCCCCAGCCCCATCCCATTCCCACACCCCCACGAGCGTCTACGCCTCCAGCCACTTGCTTTCCTGCCCTTCTGACCTGCTCCCTGCCCCGTGTTCCCCACAGAGGGTGAGGACAACATAGACGAGGATATGGAGGAGGACCGGGCGGGCCTGGGCCCACCTAAGCTGAGCCATCGTCCCCAGCCGGAGCTGCTGAAGTCCACCCTGCCACCCCCCAGCACCACCCCTGCGCCTCTGCCTCCACACCCACACCCTCACCCCCACTCCGTGGCCCTATCTCCTGCCCACCTCCCCGTGCAGCAGCAGCAGCCACAGCAGAAGACCCCCCTGCCAGCCCCTCCTCCCCCACCGGCTGCCCCTGCCCAGACACTGGTGCCAGCTCCAGCCCATCTGGTGGCGACGGCTGGGGGTGGCTCCACGGTCATCGCCCACACAGCCACCACTCACGCTTCAGTCATCCAGACTGTGAACCACGTTCTGCAGGGGCCAGGCGGCAAGCACATCGCCCACATCGCCCCCTCGGCCCCCAGCCCCGCGGTGCAGCTGGCGCCTGCCACACCCCCCATTGGGCACATCACCGTGCACCCTGCCACCCTCAACCATGTGGCCCACCTGGGCTCCCAGCTGCCCTTGTACCCGCAGCCCGTGGCAGTGAGCCAGCCCGTGGCAGTGAGCCACATCGCCCACACCCTCTCGCACCAGCAAGTGAACGGCACAGCTGGCCTGGGGCCCCCGGCTACTGTCATGGCGAAGCCGGCCGTGGGGGCTCAGGTGGTGCACCACCCCCAGCTGGTGGGCCAGACCGTGCTCAACCCTGTGACCATGGTCACCATGCCCTCCTTCCCAGTCAGCACGCTCAAGCTGGCTTGAGGACGAGGCCACTCAGAGGCCCCCAGTGGGGACAGGGAGGGGGACCTGTCCCCCACTCTCTCACCCACCAGCTCCACACATTCCAGCCAGGCCCAGGCCAGCCCCCCACCCCCACCCCCAGGCCTCCTAAGGGAAGGGGGTGCAAAGACTCTGAGCCAAGGGAGGGAAGGGCCACCCAGGGAGTTGGGCACAGGGCAGGGGGCCACCCTGCTGCGCTAGGACTTGGTAAGATGACTCTGAGAAAATGCGAGACTCTGATGGAATGTGCCACCTGTCCGGCCCAGTGCCAGCTCCAGTGCCGCTCCTGCTTCCCTCCCTACCCTCAGAAATCAGTGCGATGTGGACGTCACGCTCCCTGACTTCTCCCCTGCCCTGCCCCGCCTTCCTGTGCTGCTGCTGCTGCTGCTATTGCTGTCTGGTGAGGTGGCCCAGGCCCCCGGCTTTCCTCTGGAGCCTCGGAGTTCTCTTCCCAGGCCTTTGGAGGGGAAATGGGGGAAGCAGAACTGAAGCCACTTGGCCCAGAAAGCTGCTGACTGGGGTGATAAGGGGCCCTGCTCTGAGCACAGGTGACAGATCATAGGAAGTGGCTGGTCTGGAGTCCCACCCGGACAGGTGGGGCCCCAGCCTGGGGCTCTCTGACCCGATTGCAGTCACTGTGATTCGTTACCGTAGAAACTACTTAAAATGATTCTCTACCAACAATAAACCAAACCCAGCCACTGCCAAGCTTCCTGTGCCCTCAACCCATTCCCTGCCACTGGGCTCTGGACCTCAGAAGGGCAGGCTGAGGTGGGGAAGGAGGGACTCGGCTGTCCTGCCCCCTTCCCCGTCCCCTGCAGCCTGGGTCTGGATGGGAGGAGAGCCACTGGACCTCTGTCCCCAGTCCCCAGCCTTGGGCTTGGCTCTTGGCTTCCAGAAGGCAGCAAAGAGGGGCGCTGTCCTGCGTTCAGCCCCTGATCTCTGACCTCTGCTGAGTGCTGGGCACTCCTCCAAGGGACAGGTGGGCCTGGCGGCCTGTGGGTTTGGATGCCTCCTGCAGTTTGGGAGACATGGACCAGCATCTGGTCTTGTTTCCAGGAGCATAGAAGCCACATCGTTGAGACATCAGGAAGGTAAAAACCCAGCGGCTTAGCCAAGTCCTAAGCGTGTCCCCAGACCAACCCTGGGACCTGTACAGAACAGAGGGCTGGAGCTAGGGCTGCCGCTTCTGCTCCAGCCCCTTTGCCTCTGTCCTCCCATCCCCTCAACACCCCGCTTCTCCAGGGGACACTTTTGAATGGACCCTCCCCGGGGAGCTGCTGAGCAGCACCACCTTTCTCTGAGAAGAGGTCCTTGGTTGGGTCAAGGACAGGGCTGAGCGTGGAAGGGGGAGGAGTCAGGGGCTCTGTGTTAGGGTGTGGCTTTCTCTGCCTCTGGGCAGCCTGCTTTGGCCTTTCCTTGTATGTGGATGTTTATTACAAGTGGCTTTGTGTCAGACACGCTCGGCTCCCCACCTGGACACACACTCACCAGTGGCCTTTCAGTGTAGCGGGAGGAAGCCAGTGTCCCTGGGTGTGAAGTTCACACTGATGGGCTGGGGCAGGGGCCTGGGCCGGCGAGGGGGCCAGGAGGGAGGGAACAGAGCTGAGGATTTTCCGGAGTGCCCTGCAGGCACAGAGGAGGTCAGCAAAGGTCTTGAATAGATTTTCTCTTGAAATAAAGAATCCTTAGATGCCTAAGAATTCCCTTCCCGTTCCCTCCTGGTCCTGGATACCTCCCAGGGGACTGTTTCCTTATTTCTCTCTCCTGGTGTGGGTAAAGGGACAGTTACAAACCAGGTCACCACCCTCAGAGGCTGAGCCCTGTGCCCACCCCAGCACAGCCACCTCTGCCAGACCCCCTGGCTCTGGGAGAGCCAGCTTTGCTATTCCCATTGTGACAGCGATGGCAGGCCTGACCCATGGGACAGTTAGAGCAGCGTCATGGAGCTCGCCCCTCCCCTCAGCCTGCCCACCTCTCCCTGCATCCTGAGGCCAGTGGCCCCCGGGCCTGCACAGATACCTCATCATCCACCCGCTGCCCCTCCCCGTCCCTGTCCCCCAGCAGTGGGGGCCTGCAAATCTAGTGCCGAATGACTATGTCCAGATTGGTGACGATGGGTGTTGCTGTTGTTCTTGTTGTCGTTTGTGAACGCTGTGATGCTGTGTGCCCAAGTGGGCAGCCACCACCCAGCCCTTCCTTGGGCGTCTCCCCCTGAGAGCTGTCGGGACCACATCTGTCCTCACCCTGTGGGACCGCCTGGCCCTCCCTCCCTAGCCCTTCTAGCCTGGGACACACACACGCACACGCGCACACACACACACGCACAAATCTTACCTCTCATGCGTGTTTTACCTTTTGATGTTCAGAGTGGCTCACTGGCTGGGAGTCCTTACCTCGGGGAGAGGGGGAGGTTGGTTCCTTGCGGGGGCCAAAGAAGGCAGGGAATGCCTGGAGGGTAACTGGGGGGTCACCATGACCCCTTCTCTCTCCAGAAACGGCTGCTTTTCCCCCCATCCCAGGGTCCCACCCCCAACCCCCAAAGAGGTGGCCCTTGTTTACAGTGAGGACTCGGCCACTGTGTCTCTGTTTCCTGAAATATAAACTGTAGCGACCCCAGACTGTAGAGATTTTTATGTGTTTGGGTATATCTGCTGTGTGGGAAAAAAAAACAAAAACTACAAAAACCCTAATTTTGTACATACTGTATTTTTACTATTGAACTGTATTCTAGTGGCTGTTCATGCTCCAAGACTTTAGTTACCGAGACATGAATACTATCCATGTAATAAGCACTTGCCTGGAATAAAATATAAAACTGAAATAAACCTGCACTGAAACCTGAGATGGAGCTGCCAGCCTGCAGCATCTGGGTCATTTTATTGCAAAAGGAGGCTGAGGCCTGTGGGGAAGCATGCGGCAAGAGCGGCGAGATCACCTGTCTCGACCCTGTTTGCCCAGCAGAGTCCTCAAGCGGCTCTGAGCCGGTGCCTCCGCTGCTCTGAAAATGGCAGTTCTGGTCGGTGTGAAACTTCTGCAAAGCTTCATATTTCCTCAGACCATTTTACAAGCATTATCTTGTTTCATCTTTCAACAGCTAAGTGAAGTAAATAAGCAAGACTTAGCCCCATTTTGGCAGATAAGGAAACAGGATTGAGGTGGCCCAGTGACTTGTTGAGGCCACACGGCTAGCTGGAGACTTCGTTGGAGCTGCAGTCAGACCTCTCAACTGGGTACAGAGTTCTTACCCAGCATCTGCCACCTTTGTGGCACCTGGGGCCAGTCCTAGACTCGGATCCAATAAAAAGGTACAGGGGAGTTGCCCCAGGATCTGGGCATAGAGGGTGAGAGCTTCCTGAGGAGCTGCTCTGGGGGTGTAGTTATGACAGGTCAGCCGGGGAGTCCATAAAGCTGTCCTCTAAGGGAAAGGAACAAGGGGAAGAAGAGGCTGGAGGTCAGGGGCAAAGAGCCGTGTTCTCAGCGGGGCTGGAAGCCCCTTGTCCCTGTGGCCGTGTCTTCTCTCCCTGGGCAGGCTGTCTCGGGAGGAGGTGGTGTGGGAAGTGAGGTCAGGGAGCCACTAGCTGGGCCTTACTGGAGACCAGGCTGGGCAAGGGGGCCCAGTTTCTCATTTCCACCCTGACGGTGCCTGTCTGACTTCCAGTCCCCACAGGGGAGACTGACTCTGCATCTCTTCCTGAGGTGGGGTGGGTAGGGGTTACCCTTGAGGAAGGGAGTGATGTCTTGGGTCCTGTTCTCTGAAAGAGAAGGGTTGACTTCAGAAAGTTCAGGCCGGGCGCGGTGGCGCATGCCTGTAGTCCCAGCACTTTGGGAGGCTTAGGTGGGCGGATCATCTGAGGTCTGGAGTTCGAGACCAGCCTGGCCAGCATGGCAAAAACCCGTCTCTACTAAAAATACAAAAATGAGCCAGGCATGGTGGTGCATGCCTATAATCCCAGCTACTCAGGAGGCTGGGGCAGGAGAATCGCTTGAACCCGGGGGGCGGAGGCTGCAGTGAGCCGAGATCGTGCCACTGCACTCCAGCCTGGGAGACAGATCGAGACTCTGTCTCAAAAAATTTTTTAAAACTTAAAATGAAAGTTCGGAATCCAGCCCTCCCCACTGCGCCTGCCCTTTTCACTTGTGAGACGCGGGCTCCCTCTGCTGGTAGCTCCTGGAAGAGCTGGGTCACTTCCATTAGCCCACTAAGTGTCGCTTTAGGGAAGGGGTAGGGTTAGGGTTAACCCTTCTGGGTGCATACTCAGTGCCAGGCCCTGTGCCCACTGGGAACACAGATGAAGACCCTCCCCAGGCAGTGATGACTTGGCTGTCACTAAATCTTTAGGCAGAAGCTGTACTCAAAGCTCCCACTCACCCATGGCTCAGCTGGAGCTTGTGAGAAAGGGGCCTGTGGTCAGATCAAGTATGAATCCAGGTGCTTCCATTTACCAGCTCGTGCTCTGGAAGAGGAAGCCCTGACCTTCCAGATTGCGAAGGTTCCTTGAGGTGGTGTTTGGAGAGCCCACTGTGCTGCTTGCTCTCCCGCCCCAGCTGTCCCATCGTTTTGAAAAGCTGTGGGATCCCCTCTGGTCCCAGGATCCCAGTCCAGTAGTCGGGGGGAGTAGGGCAGGATGGAAGTGTGTGAAGGAACTGGGTTACTCCCAGGCCAGGTGAAACTTCCTTTAGGTGGTCACGGCAAAGGGGATTCCGACTCCTCCGGGCAACAGAGTCGGCTGGCGGGTCGGGGGTGTTCCCCTGAAGGGCTTATCAAGGGCTCTCAAGAGAGAGCTCTTATCACCCAGAGCTCTCTCTGCGCCACCTGGTTTCTTTGGGCAGCTCTGGCCACTAGTCTGCATTCTTTCCTAAAAGCTGGATTCAGGGCCAGGTGCAGTGGCTCAAGCCTGTGATCCCAGCACTTCGGGAGGCCAAGATGGGAGGACTGCTTGAGGCCAGAGTTCAAGACTAGCCTGAGCAACACAGTGAGCCTCTGCCTCTACCAAAAATATATAAAAATTAGCCATGGTGGTGCGCCTGTAGCCCTAGCTACTTGGGAGGCTGCGTTGGGAGGATCGCTTGAGCCTAGGAGTTCAAGGCTGCAGCGAGCCATGATCATACCATTGCACTCCATTGTGGGAGAGACAGCCAGACAGACTGTCTGTCTGTCTCTCTCTGTGTAATAAAGCTGGGTTCAGCCTGCTAGGACCATGGGCTGGGGTCTTCAGCTTTGAGTGAGTGGACAACAGGCCCTAATGTCCAGGAAGCCACTGTCCTCCAGGATAGAAAACATGTTGGGTGACTGGTGTCTTCTCCCCGGAGCCATCGACGATGGGATCAGTAGCACTCGGGTTGGGGAAGGACAGGAAGAGAGGTGGAGACCCGTTACAGCTGGGCCTGTCTATAGCTCAGCAGGGTCTGACTCCTCCGGACACTCCTGACACTCCCCTCAGGCCTCTCAGACAGTGCTCAGGGGGTGAGAGCCACGCCCACAGGGGCAGCCCCGTCGCCACCGGCTGCAGTGGCCTAGTCAAGCTCCAGCTTCTCATTGCAGCCTGGTCAGGAGGGCAGGCAGGGAGTAGGGATGGGACAGGGACCTTCTCTCATCCACAGGCTAGAGGGGCCACTGGTCGTGAGATGGGGCCATGACTCTGGGGTGAGGTCCCCTCAAGGGCGCTGAGTACTTGAGGTTTGGCTATCAAATCACCCTGACTTCCTGACCAGCCCACACCCTCCAGACTGGCGGCTGGAGTACCTTTCTCTTGGAAACTTTAGTTTTTTGCCGTTCTCGCCTTTTGAGGCTGGCCAACTGTGGAGCTTAAAGAAGGCACGCGGTCTCTCAGTGTCCAGTCCCAGAGGCTCCAGTGTTGACAAATGCTATTTATTGGTTTGTTACACAGAAGAGTATAGTTTCTGAGGCAAAAACCATACACACTCTGCTCCTCACAAAACCACGGAGTCACTAAGGCAGGCACACAATGGCCACACGTGCTTGGTGGAGGCCAAGGACTCATGGACAACAAGGATGGACAATGGGGTGATCTGGCCCCCAGACAGGCTGTGCAGTGCCCGGGGGCAGGGCTGGGCTGGGCAGGCTGTGCTGGGTGCAGAAGGGCTGCGGGGCCCTTTGTCATGTTTCTCAAATGCAGAAAGTCTGCCAGACTTTGGTGGCTGCTGGACAGGCCCCAGCCCCGGGCAGGGCCTTCAGGTCCCAGAGCAAGGCCTAGCCTGCATGTGTTGGGGTGGAGGAGGAAGTGGGGATGGCCGAGCAAGCAGCATGCCTAGGCCTAGGGGCAGGAGGTATGCCCTTCCTGGCACCCCCATGCACACAGCTCCTCCAAGGGGGTTTCTGGGTTCCTAGGCCTCTTGGCATCCTGAGAAGCATGTGAAAGGCAGAGCTAGCCTTGCTTCTCACCAGGGACGGATGGGGACACCCATGCATCCCCTGCCTCCCGCAGTCTCAGGGATGTGGCAGATGTCTGCGACAGATAATGGGCTGCCCTAGAACCGAGGCCTGTCTCGGAGGGGAGGCTGTGACCGGATTGCTCCCCTACACAGTCACCCTGGGATTCCTCAGAGCAAGTGCTCCAGTCGCATTCCAGATCATCCACTGGCAAGAGCATCACTTACATGTGGTTTTCAGAGAAGTACCTAATGCAGAACGCAAGGGTGGGGTGGCAGGAGCGAGGCTGTACAGATACACAGAGGTACACCGTACAGGGCCGGGGAGGCCTGGGGGTCACCTCAGGTGGCCAAAGGCAGTGGCAGTGCTGCTGAAGTGGGCTGCTCCCACCCAGGGCCCACATCTTTGGACTGCCCCAGAATCTCGGGGGAGCGGCCTGAAGGCGGCCCAGGTCTCCCGCACCCAGGACAGGTGCCTAAACCGGCAGCAGTTCTGGCTGCTCCAGCTGGGGCTGGTGCACGCACAATATACTGGGACTGCAAAGGGACCCTCAGAAGGGACACAGCACAGAGCCTCTCGCCCTCTGCCACCCCAGCTAAGTAGGGCCCAGGCCACTATAGCCCCTGTTAATCCTATGGGGCCCCAGGTTCACTCATGGGCAACAGTCCAGGCTGAGGCTGCAGGTGGCAGTGGGGCTATTCCCAGATGTGTGAGAGGGGAGCAGAGCAGGTGTGTCCCCCAAGGCAGCTGCTCCGAGGCTGACCCCTCCCATCCCAGCCCTGATCTGAGGGCATCCTGGCCCCTGACTTGCCCTGCAGGGTCAGCACTGCCGGGAGTCGGATCCAGGCTCACAATCACTTTGTTAGGAACAGAGGTGGGGTCGGTTGGTGGCTGGGGAGGTCTGGGCGGTGATTCCCCTGCACCTCTCCCTGCCGGAGCCCAGGCGCCTGAGGTCCAGGCTCTGCGCGGCTGCTGCCTCCTGGCCCCAGCTCACTTGTTCTCTATGAGCATCTGCACCTTGTGGACGAGGTCCCGGGCAATCCGCAGGATCTCCTGGGCATCGTGATGCTCAGCACGTTCTGGGGGGAAACGTGGAGAGCTGTAGGGAGGCCCAGAGAAAGGGCAGCAGGCTAGGAGGTGGCTGACTACCCTGCTGGGTTTCCATTTGCTCTGCTAGATTCTTCACATCCCTGTCTTTGGGGAAGGGCCCCCAGAATTCCTGAGAACCCTCCACTGTGTGCGGGGCAGACGTGGGGGCCTCCACACCTCTGCTCAGGGCATCCCGGACGGCTGGACCAGCTCGTACCATTGAAAAACTTGATGATGTCAGTGAAGTCCATGTTGTTGTCGCAGATGATCTCTCGGTAGGCCTCCACCAGGGCGAGGGCGATGAACAGGACAAAGTGCTCCGATGAGATGTGCCTGGCTGCCCAGATCACCTCCCACACAGCAAACACATCCTCATACAGCAGTTCTGGGGATAGTAAGCGGCTGCTGCTCACCTGTCCTAGCCGCATATCGGGCTAAGGCTGGGATTGAGGCTGGGACTGAGGCTGAGGCTGGGGCTGGGACTGAGGCTGAGGCTGGGGCTGGGGCTGGGGCTGACACTGGCCGGCCTGGCTGGCTGCTCACGGGCCTCTAAATGGAGCCAGGTGAGGAGTCAGAGCTTCAGGGGCCAAAGTCCTGGGATTCTCTCCATGACACAGAGCCTGGCTCAAGAATGGGGGTTCTGTACCCCATGCCAAGGCCCCATCCTTTTCTTGGGTAATTTCTGCACACTGGGTTCCTGCAGACTCTTCTGCACTTCAGCCGGGCAGCTCTGTCACAGGCCTCCCATCTTGGTGCTCAGGAATGCTTTGGTTTGAAAAAAGTTTCCCAAACCGTGATCTGTGAGAGTTGTAATTGTCAACCCTGGTGGCACTTTGGAAGCATCTAGGGAAATTTTGTTTTCTTTTTAATTTTTTCTTTTCTTTTTTTTTTGAGCAGAGTCTGGCTCTGTTGCCCAGGCTGGAGTGCAGTGGCACAATTTCAGCTCACTATAACCTCGCCTCCACTACAGGCACCTGCCACCATGCCCGGCTGATTTTTGTATTTTTAGTAGAGACGGAGTTTCACCATGTTGGCCAGGCTGGCCTCAAACCCCTCACCTCAAGTGATCTGCTCGCCTCGGCCTCCCAAAGTGCTGGGATTACAGGCGTGAGCCACCGCACCCAGCCTAATTTTTTCTTTCTTTTTTAAAAATTAAAGACAGGGTCTCGCTATGTTGCCCAGGCTAGTCTCAAGTTCCTGGGCTCAAGCGATCCTCTCACCTTGACTTCCCAAAGTGCTAGGATTACAGGCATGAGCCACTGTGTCTGGTCAGGGAGCATTTAAGAACACATAGGCCCAGGCAGCCACAGTTGATGAGTCTGGGCTGGGTGGGGCCCAGGGTACTGGGAGTTTTTCAAGCTCCCCAGGTGGTTCCAAGGTCCAGTTAGGATTGAGAACTGTTGCCTTTGGGGAAGAGGGATCTCTCACTGCCCCTGACCTCAGCCCCATGATCCAACCCACTTCTTACCTCTCTTAAAATCCAGCAGGAACCAGCGATAACAGAAGTAGAAGTGGGTGTAGTCTCCATTCTGATGCATCAGCTCAAATAGCTCTGAGTCCAGGATCTTATGTGGGTGGGAAAAGGGAGAGAGGCTGAGCCCTGAGCCGATTCTGCCTCTGGCCACCACTCACCCTCCGCTCACGCCCAGGGATGCAGGCCATCCCCAACCTGGCAGTGGGTCTGTCTGTTGCCCTGTGCCGCGTGGTGCACTCTCTCCCCCTCGGATCTCCTTGTGGAGGGTGGGTTGCTCCTGCTGCCCCTCCCATCACCCATCTCTCTGGGCTGCATTATTTTTAGGGTTATAGGATGTTCTGGGTATCTGATGTCATCAGCAACCCCTACTGTTTGCCAGAACTTTCATGGGCACGAGCATTCACACACACACACACTCCTCCTCAATTTCTAACTGAAACCATGGGTTTTTGTTTTTTGGTTTTTGTTTTTTTTTTTTTTGAGACAGAGTCTTGCTCTGTCACCCAGGCTGGAGTGCAGTGGTGCGATCTCGGCTCACTGCAACCTCCACCTCCCAGGTTCAAGTGATTCTCCTGCCTCAGCCTCCCAAGTAGCTGGGACTACAGGTGTGAGCCACCATACCCGGCTAATTTTTGTATTTTTAGTAGAGATGGGGTTTCACGGTGTTGGCCAGGCTGGTCTCCAACTCCTGACTTCGTGATCAGCCCGCCTCGGCCTCCCAAAGTGCTGGGATGACAGGCCTGGGCCACCTTGCCCGGCTGAAACCATGTCTTTTAAAATGAAAGAAACTAAGTTTCTATGTCAAGTATGTTTTTGGAATGCTCCCTAGCCTTCCTGTGGACGATGGACCAGCCCAGCACTGCCTGCTCCCATGCCCATGGGTGGCAACCGGCCTCACCTGGATGAGGGAGCGCATGTTGGAAAAGTGGGTGTCCATGGCACCCCCGTTGGGGAAGTTCTGGCTCATCCTCTTCATGAGGTGGCTGAAGCAGCTGTAGGCCAGCTGATCTGAGGGGAGACAGGAGTGAAGCTGGCAGGGCAGGAGACGCAGGGGACAGGGCCAGCTCCCATTCCCACCCTTCCAGACCTGGCCACCCTCTTGTTCTTTCTCCAGCTTATGCAGCCCAGTCCCATGTCCCGCCATCCCTCACCATTGTCGAGGGTGACCAGGAGAGGCGCCAGCAGATCACACATGCCCTGCACGTAACCCACCTCCAGGTGCTCCCACACGTAGCTGAAAGGCAGGGGAGAGAGTCACTGTGGCTGTGCCCCATTCTTCCTGCCCTCGGGATCCCAGAGGAGACGGCCTCCAGAGCCACCTGCTGCCCAGAAGTCAGCCCTTCCACGACCCTAAGGCATGTACTGTGCACCCCCGACAGGGAGACAACGGGGAACAACCCACCGGCCCCCCAAGGCACTCCGACTTAGGGAGAGACGAGGCCGACAGGCTTGGTATGTGGGGCGGGGGTGCGGGGATGAGGGAAAGCTTCCTTTAGAGGTGTGGCTGAAGTGGAGGTGGGTAGACCGCTAAGAGTGAAGAGGGGCGGGGGAGGGGTGTGCAGGGAAAAAGCATTCCAGGCGCGGCAGGGTCCCGCCTCCCACTCTGAGCCCCGCCCCACAAGGCACCTACCTGCACATGACGTCTCTGAGCCTCTCGAGGTTGGGGGGCGTGAAGTACCAGTAGTTGCGGTCACATCTCTGCACATCCTTGTCTATGCGGTGCAGGTTTAAGGCCACAGTGTCCAGTAATTCTATCTGGAAGAGGGGAGGGCCCTCAGGCATGAGACCGGGCAGCCCTTCCCAGGATGGGGGCAGGAGGTGATGCCCCAAGAAATGCAGCAAAACAGGGAACCCTGAGACCAGAGTGAGTCCTCTGGGGATGCTGAGAAATGGGCTCAGAACTCCCTTCCAGGGCAGTCAGGGCACCCCGCCTTCCAACCCACCAACGCTTCCCCAGCTCTGGGATGTCAGGAGGGCCTCTGGGGCAGCTGGAACAGCGCCTGGGGAGCAGGTACGCACGGTGTAAGCAGCCGCGCACACAGCCGCAAGCTCCTCTCCGGCCTCCAGTTCTCCGGCCTGAGAAGGCTTCTCCTGGCCGAGATCCTGGGGCTCCGTCAAAGTGTGAGCTGCAGGACCAGGCCCACTGGAGCCTTCCTCCCCACCGCCGTCCTCCTCTTCGAAGCCCACGCTCTGCCCCTCATCTAGGCTTGACTGGATGCCCGAAGCCACGGAGTAATTGCGAGAGGAGGGCAGTCCTGAGTCTGGAGAGTCGAACTCCACAGAATGCTGCTGCTCCACCACCGTGGTGCCCGGAGTCCCAGCTCCTGCTTCCTGCTCAGGTTTTGGTCTGCAGTCTTCAGGGTCCTGGGGCCCCGGGGGTTCCAGATCATCCACAGAGATAAACACCTGGTGGGTGAACACAGGGCGGCTCCACCTGCACTCCAGCACCTTCCCGCAGCCCACCGCCTCCTCGGGCCAGAAGGGAGCTGGAATGCAAAACTCTTCACACCCCCTCTCCCACCACAGCCTCCAACACTGTCGCCAGGGAGCACCAAGCCAGCTTCTGACCCAGCCAGCCAGGCGGAGAGAAACAAGCCTCTGGCCAAACATGAAGACACGTCTTCAGCCCTGCTTGAATGAACAGCCCCAGGTCTTCCTTCCTGTGGCTACTGAAGGGAAGAAGGGGAGCCAGACGGCTGAACACTCAATGGCCAGTTTGAACTCAGTCTCATTCTAGAAACGCCTGAAGTCATGAGACCGGGAGAATGGCCTTAGTGTTTTGGTGTGGCTGCCAGGACACCCTGGGTGGAGAGAAGGCTAAAGGTTTTAGGAAAAACAAGTTTTGCCCTATTTTCAGTATTGAATGTTCAGCAGGACAAGACAGGAACGTTCTGTAGCAAGTACCTAGTCAGTTCCATTAGCCCTCAGGCAAGGTGGGGAGATGTAAGAAGGAAAAGCAAACATTCTGCCTACAAGATACAGTCCACCACCATGGACAAGGCACGGGGAAAAGAAGAGACGCATACAGAGACTGTTGGGGATTTTTCTTTTTCTATTTTGACCATATAGGGAAAGCGATGCTAAAAGTTTCTACTTTGGGCAGGAAGCATGAAGTGCTGGGTAAGGCCACAGTTCTGTGGCAATCGAATACGCCAGCGAGGAAGGCTGCTGCTGTCCATGAGGTCAGCAGCTGGGCACTGGCACAGACTGAGATTTTTACAAAACCCAAAGCCAGAGAGAGGGAGAATGTGTTCCTGGATAGGGGATTAAGAACAAAGAACGTGGGAAATGACAATGTGCCTTGTTTGTTCTATTTCTTTTCTTTTTTTTTTCCTGAGGCAGGGTCTCACTCTATGGCCCAGGCTAGAGTGCAGTGGTGGGATCACAGCTCACTGCAGCCTCAACCTCCACGGCTCAGGTGGGCCCCCCACCTCAGCCTCCCAAGTAGCTGGGACTACAGGCGCACCCCAACACATGCGGCAAAGTTTTGCATTTTTTGTAAAGACAGAGTTTCGCCATGTTGCCCAGGCTGGTCTCGAACTCTTGAACTGAAGCAATCCTCCCACCTCTGCTTCCCAAAGTGTTGGAATTACAGGCATGAGCCATCACACCCAGCCAGTTATATTTAGCTTGCTTCAACTTACATTTTCTGTTAATGTTAGTAAGGATTTAGTAAAGTAACAAGAATACACATTAAAGAGGCAATTTTAAAGAAAAAAATTAATAAAAGTGTCCTTAAAAATGAAACTTATCAGTGTTGGTTGGGCCAGGCAGTCACAGTTTAGAACTTGCTGTTCAAAAGGCAGGAGTGATGCCAGAAGGAGCTAGCCTCCCGTGCTCTGAACGAGCCTGGCATAGTCAGTTCTGTACAGTGACAGGCAACATCGCGGGGAGGAAGGATCTCGCCAGTCGACACCAATGGGGCTGCTCTACAGGCTCCCCTATTCTCAGGCCCACAACTCTCGAGAAGCCTCTGCAGTCAGAGGATATGGGTGGAGAGGGGAAACTGAGACCCAGAGACGGGAAGTTCTCGCCCAGAGACATTCATCTTGTCAGTAGTGGATCTGGGACTAGAACCCAGCGCTGCCTGTTGCTAGCTTTGAGGTCTTTCTACAAGGAGGAGGGCTTCCCTAAATCCCAGTAAGTCCATCTTTCCCTATAGTTGGCTAAAACTGAGCACAGTGCACCCTCACTTTATTCCTACAATACCCAGAGAAGTAGGCGGCAGAGGCACGGTTAGCCATTTCCAGTTGGAGAAAATGAGACACAGGCACATTAGGCCCTTCTCGCAGGGCCCCACCAGTTCCCAGAGGTCAGGCTGGTGCTCAGGACCATTGTGCATAAAACGTGGGTGGCCCCCGAGACCCCCAACCCTCCAGGCCCCGTCTGGCTCACATCGTTGCTGATGGTGGAGTCTCGGTGGATGAGGCGCTGCACGTGGCTGTCGATGCTGCTGCCTGAGGAGAACTTGGTACGTGTGGCTGGGTGGGCCTCCCGCTCCCGCTGCCTCACCACCACCTCGCAGGCCTTCCACTCTGCCAACACCTGCTGGTACCTTGCTGCCACCACTGCGTCCACCTGTACTCAGACCACACCACGACCATGGGGGAAGCGTGCACCAGGCCCTCCCCTTCAGGAGCTGGGCCTGCACTGGACCTTGGGTCCTGAGTCTGAGACTCAAGACGGGCCTCAGGGGAAGGGCGGTCGAGCTGCCCTGCCATGCTTCTTTCCGGCTGGGAAGGGGCTGAGGCTTCCAAGGTCCCCTCCCTAGTGTCCCCTGGCCCAGCTCCCCATCTCGCCAGCCCCGTGGGAACAGGCTCCCTCACCTGCTCCATCTCCTTCTTGCTCATGCCGAACTTGTAGTGGCCAAGCAGAAAGGGCCAGACGTCCTTGCGGATCTCGTGCTCTATGCCTCCGTAGTAAACACGCCGCAGCAGCTCCAGCTCTTTGTAGTTCTGAGGGACCCGGGGAGTCAAGACTGTGCCACCTCCACAGTCACTGTGGCCCAGCCGGGCGAGCCCCATCCCACGGAGAATGGGCTGGGGCGGGGCCTCTAGTGACTGCTGAAGCCCAGGCAAAGCCTGCTTTGGGGTGGCCACGTCCTCCCGTGCCCCAGCTCACAGCGGGATGAGATCTCGTTCTGCTCTCCTTCCTTACGGGGCAGGAAATGGTGCCCGGAGAGAGGCAAAGCTTTGTCCAGGGTCACAGGCCGACGTGGAGGCAGGACAGGTTCCCAGTCTAGCCCCCTTCCCGTGTCAGCCCCATGCCCAGCTGCAAGAGATTCTGCCGGGACTCTGGTCACTCCGTGGCATCGGCCCTGGCCTGTCAACCACGCCCACTGCCACATTTCACCCTGAAGCCCTCACTCCTGCCCACCCCAGCCCCTCGACCTGTGGCCCTGGAACCCCAGGGTTGGCACCTTTTTGTCCTTCTGATACTTGCTCCACACGTCCTTAGTGAGGCCCGCGGAGGCCCCCGGGGGCCGGTCAGGTGGGATGATGCTATGATGCACCAGCGCTGACAGGTGGGTCCGCACCGTGGACAGGTGGCGGCAGTGTGCCAGCCCTGCAGTGGGCAGCAGTGGGCAGCAGGGGGCTGGGACCCAGGGCCGCCCGCCCCCAGCCCGCCACAGCCTGGCGAGCCCCACACTCACAGCCATAGAAGGCCCGGGACACGATCTGCCTCTTCATGCTCTCACACAGTAGCCTGAGTGGCAACCTGTGGGAACAACTGGGCTCAGCAGGGAGGGGCTGTGGCCCCTCTGGTGGGAGGAGAGAGAGAAGGGAGGAGGCTCTGTCCTGGGGGGCAGGTAAGGCACTGGGGAGGGTGCAAGGAGGAGGAGCCACAGCCCAGCAGCCGTCAGTGGGCGCCCTGTCCCTGCCTGCCACCTGGACAGAGCTGCTGTGGGGCCCCTGCCTGGCCCCCAACCACCCAGGGATCTTGGTCAATGAACTTCACCTGTGTGAATCTTCGTTTCCTCATGTGAAAAATGGAGAGAGGCACCGGAGGGTCATCAGGATTAATAAACGAAAGACGAAGTAAAGGTAAAAGAGAACACCTCCCATAAAAGCCATTCACTCACTGCCCTGGCACACGGCAGGTGGCTGCTGAGTGTCCTCAGGTGGACGGCCTGTCAGCAGGGTCTGTGCGCACATCGGGAAGGGGAGCTCGCGGGGACTGAGCCCATGATGTGCCGGCACAACTCTGGACATTCACTTGGGTTCTGTCTCATTCTGTCCTCACAAGTACGTAGGCAGCAAGTGGCATCATCCCCATTTTACAGAAGAGGAAACTGAGGTTCAGAAACGTAGAGGCTCACGGTAATTCCCTAACTTGCAAGTCACGTGGGTAGCAAAAGTGAAATTTGAACCCAGATCTGTCCCACTCTAGAGGCCACCCTGTCGTGCAAGTGACACAGCCTTTAAGGACAGATGGACACACACGTGGCTGGACACGCTAACGGGAAGCTGGGGCCGAGCGCTGCCCACTCACCGGTCAGGGATGCAGCTACAGTGGCTGGGGGTTGCACGTGGGGAGCTGCTGGAGGAGCAGGAGAGGCAGGAGAAGCCCTGACTGCACAGGGGCTCCAGGTGCCAGGCTGGCAGGCTGGGCCCAAAGCCCTGCATCTCGATCATGTCACCAGCATCTGCGGGCAGGAAGGGTGGCATGGTCAGGGCCCGAGACGCCTTCTCTCCCAGGCACCCTGCAGCATGCCCACCTCTGTGCCCAGAGCTGCAGCATCAAGTCACCCATGGGTGGAAAATCACAGAGGTGGGGCCTGCCTGGTCCAGAGCCCAGAGATGGAAACGGTAGGGAGAGGGCGCCTGACACTTCCTAGCCTCCAGCAAGCCTGGAGAGGGGCGGCAAGGCGTCGTTCTGCATGTGGTAAAATGCTTGGACTGAGTCTTGGATGATTGTGCCTAGCTCTATCCTGCGACCAGCAAGCACTTGCTTTTCTAGAGGGAAGGGAAAGAAAGAGAAGGAACAAAGACCTGAGCTCCTCAAAGTGCCACCAGCTAGCTCAGCCCTCACGGATTCAGCTTGGTCCTCTTGGCAAACTCTGAGATGCTCAAGGAGGTGTTTAGAATACTTCCAACTCTGAACCCTCCCCTCCAGGGAGTCCCCACAGTTCAAACCCCCGAGGAATCTGAGTCACCTGCCCATAGGCCTGGCTCTTCTGGGCGAGTCTAGATCTGGTGGCCAGTGGCTACTGATGAGCAGTACCCCGTGCCCAGGCCAGGCACCCCTGCTGTCAGCTCCCACGGCCCCTTTCTGAGCTCTGCTCCATCCCTGCCTAGCCTGACAGCACTTAGCATGGTGGCCTCCCGAAAACACCAAGGAGCAGGACGGAAGCCACAGTTCCCAGGGCTACGAGGCCACTGCGGGGGCAGGGGTGGTGGCTGGGCACAGAGGCCCACCATGCAATGTGACAGAGAAGAACAGGCCCAGTTGCAGCCTCAGATGACGACTCCTTGGACACAGCTACGCCGCCAGCAGACAGGGCCTGCTCAGCCAGCCCGGGCGGTCTGAATCAGAACTCAAGACCCTCGAGAGCTTCCACGGCCCAAGTGGGGCAGGGCACTGCTTAAGGGGGACTCTGGCAGGTCCAGTGAGCCCCAGAGATGAAGCAAAGTGAGAGAGGAAGTGGAAGCACTGGGGGGTGATGCCAGGGAGGGAGGGAGGGAGTGGAGAAGAGTTTGGAAGAACAGGGACGGACAGCCGTGTGTGCTGAGGGAGTCCTGTCAGCAGCGGTGTGCTCGGCTGGCTCAGCCTGGGCCGGGGCCCACCGTGACCTGCCGCAGGCGTGACCCTGGCTTTGGTGGGAACCGGACTCCAGCTCTGGGTGTGCCTTGGTGAGGAGGGCTGAGCTGAGCCCCTTCCAGTTCCCTCAGCGGCTGCCCTGCCTTGGCCGGGGCTCTCTTCCCAGACCCACGGCCGGCCGGGAGTTTTGCAGATATCTGGCCCTTCAGCTCCACCAGGAGGCAAATTAAGGGAACACACGTGGTGAGGAGGGGCTGCGGCTCTGGGAGTGAGGGCGTTGCAAGCCATGCCTGAGACTCTGGGAAGAAGCGGAGGGCGCAGGTGCAGTGCGGCAGGAGCCCAGCTCAGGCCCCTGCAGCAGGCAGGAGAGAAGAGGCCAGTCCCGGGAGGAGCCGGTGTGGGAAGAGGCCCAGCGAGGCAGGCAGCAGGCAACAGGCGGGCAGGCAGAGAGGGCAACGGGCGAGGGCGGGGGTGGGCAAAGGGAACCAAGCTCATGCCCAGAAAGGAGGCCCAGCCATGACATGTCTCCTGGGTCAATGCTCTTCACCTTAATCCTCCAGGAAGGAGCTGAACCAGCCACATTCGAACACTGTGTGTCTGAACGAGCCCAGTGCAGACAGCTGGGGCTATGGCGTGATGGGTGAGGGCGCAGGCTGGACGGCGGGGGGGGGGATCTGCTGGGTCAGCTTTGACTCTGACTCTCTCCTCTGAGCATGAGGAAAGTGTAAAGCAAGAAAACAGGGTGGGCGAACCCCACAGCCCCTAAGACTCCGAGTGAAAGGTGCCTGGCTGGAGCAGAATTAGAGTGAATAGCATCTGCTCTGTGGGGAGGCAGCAGGAAAAGGAAGGGGAGAGGAAGAGGGAGGGAGAGGAAATTTGGACACCCCGCCACTGATTCACATGCACAGGTCAAGCATGTTGCAGGCCTGAAAAGCAACAGCTGGCAGAACGGACTCAACAGTGTTGTCATTATGGACTGGAGTGGAGGTGGGGGGCCCCCATTCCCCAGCCCTCTCCCCAACCGCCTGCTGATTCTGCTCTTATGCCTCCTCTCCTTTCCCAAGTATTAGGGGCCCAGAAGCTCCATACTGGGTTGGCCTAGCCCCTGAGTTCCTTGAGAGGATGCACAGATGAGCCCTGAGGCCTCTGGACCCCTGGAAGTGGGTCTGGAAGTTTCTCTGATCCCGGAGGCCTCAGCCCTAAGACTAGTCAGGGATAGGCTTTCTGTCACCGAGTCTGCCAAGGGTTCTGCTAGGACCCTCCAAGCCTCTAGCCTGACTACCAGTTCGTGGGGGAAGAAGTAGCTCCGTGAGTCCCCTCAGAGCTCAACCTTCCCACACTGCTCAGTCAGTTCACTGTAAATAGGCAACAGCCCCAAGTCCAGGTTTGCAAGGAACCAGATGGCAGGGGTGTGTGCAGGCAATAAACATCAGAAGTAGGATGTTCCCACCTAGGCCTGGCCTACAGGCTCATATTGGAAGGGCTGGGAGGGCATGAAGGCAGGCGCCTGGCAGTAGGAGGGCAGCTGGCAGCTTGTGTGGAGGGTGTGCTGGGTGTGTTCCAACACAGACCAGTCCGCCCTGCCTGCCTGGAGACTGTTGCTGGCTTAGTGGCCGGCTAAGGAACTGGGCTTCCCGGCAGAACTTTGGAAGCCTAAGGGGAGTGTGACATATTCTGAGGGCATCCTCTGCAGGGGAGGGGAAAGGGAGAAGCAATTGATTTTGTAGCATGGGAATGGGTGGGAATGGGGAAGCTCCCCTCGTCTCTGGGAGAACTGGCCTTAGCCTCTTCCTACCCACCCCTTCCTGGAGCACCCATCCCTGCCCTCACAGGTCGCCTGGCTGATTGCTTGCTGAAAAGAGTGGGGCTCCCTCTCTACCAAGCCAGCTCTGTGCTAGGAAAGATGGGTGGTAGTCAGAACCCTGAGAGGCTGAGGGCACTACGCTGTCACCTCCAACAAAGGGGGCCTCTCCATTCGTGGACCCTGAGGTTCATGAGGGCAGGAACACATCTGTCTTATATCCCTGGCACAGGTGAAGAGACAGACCTCTGGGATAGTGAGAAACTTGCTCAAAACCATACAGTGAAGCAGGGGCATATCTGGGGCGGGAGTTCATGTTGCCAGGCCCTGAGCCTGGCCCCTTCCTGGACACCATGCTGCAGCTATTTCTAGATTTCATGCCAAAGTACCAGGCCCTGCCGGCTGCGGCCCTCAGGCCTGCTGGGAAGACTGAGCCCTGGGGCCCTTTGCATGGCAGCCCTCAATCCCTCGCCTGACCCACAGCTGCTGCCCCTGCCCCAGGAAGGAGCCGGTACCTCCGTCCTGTTTCTGTTAAGTCAGGAGTCAGAAGCACCAGGCCCAGAGGCTGGTCTTCCCAATCAGCAGAGAGAAAGGAAGAGACCTCCATCTGGCATTTGCCAGCCTGACCCCCGGGGTAGGAATGGGCTCAGAGAGCCATTCGGGGTGCCCAGGAGGCAATCAGATAATCAGACCTTCCTATTAGCGAATCCTCTTCCTCCTCAGGCACCAAGCGCCCTCCTCGCAGCCTGGAGCCACCTGCCCTGGGCCAGCCCCTTTTCCTGCCAGCACCTGTCTGGCCTCCTTCTGCCCTCCCTGATCTGCCCCCGATGGAAGGGAACTGCCCCGGGTGCAAGTCCCCTAATGCCAACACTGCCGTTCGAGCCCCTGTGGTGGGTGGCAGGTGGGCCCGGGAGGGAGGGTGGGGGTGAGGTGGGTCAGGGAGAGGGAGGGATAAAAACCTTTCATCGGATTGGGAGCTGTGAGGTTCCGCGAGCAGATCATTGAGAGCATCGCGTGCAGTTTATCCTCCTCTTCCTCATCATCGTCCACCGAGGCCGCGCGGCTGGCCGCTAGGTGGTGGTAGTTAATAGTGACTGCTCAAAGAGAACAGCGAGAGGCAGAGGCATGAGGACCCTCATCCCTGGGCAGGATGGACTCCCTCCTTAAGGGGAGTGGAAGGGAGGCCGGGGTCATCGTGAATCTGCAGGGCACAGAAGAGGGGAAGGGAGGGGACCAGAAAGCTCTTTGGATGATTTTCCTGGGAGAGTGTGGAAGGTGGCAAGGGGCTGGGGCAGCTGCAGAGCCTCACTCTTCGGAGGCAGCCTCTCTAGGAAGAACAGAAGAGAGAGAACAGAGAGGGGAGGATGTGAAAGACGGGGACTCTCTGGGACGGGCTGACAGCCCAGGAGGTCATCGGCCCTCGCAGAGGCCGCGCATGACAGCTGGCAGATGGGTCCTGATCGTTCTCTAGCTCCTCTCAGGCTGGACCAAATCTGAAGATTACTCCAAATCCCCTTTTTCAGACTATAAATTCCACCTTCTTCCCTCCCAGGAAAAGGAAAGGGTTTTCCCAGAGCTGTCCTCAAGGAGCGGGGGTCGCTTGGTGGAGTTTCAGCCTCTGGGTGCCCTGGCTTGGCCTTGGCGAGGTGGTCCTTGAAGTGAGGTGACCAGGATTGGGAAATGGCAAAGATCGAAGAGGGGAGGCAGAGACTGGAGAAGCTAAACCAAGCAACAGCCTGAGATTAAGCGCCAAGTGTGTAAATACATTCTGGCCAAAGATGTGTCTCTTTGTCAGGTACATCTGGGAAGGGGGGACATCCCTGTGCCGTGTGCTCTCTGAGCCTGGTGGAGCTATCTGTGCTGTGGCTGAGTGTGCAGTCTGGACAGTCTGGTCCCTAATACAGAGACAACTTATTGACAACTTTTTGGCACAAGTTAGAAATTTAGGGAGCGGGTGGTCTTGTTAGCAATAAACGCTCTGGGCTGGCAAATTCCCCGACCTCATCTGTAAGAAAAGCAAGTCTGGCCCAGAGAAGCCTACGGGCAGCAGCAGCAACTCTGACCAGAAAGGGAACTTTGGTGTTGATAGATGCACATGGACAGAGAGACCCCCCTGGGCCCAGGGGTGTGTGTCCAGGGTGGGGCAGGACCCACAAGGGCCAAGCCACCTTTCTACCTGCCAGTCCCCAAAGCCCCCAGGCAGCCCCGAGTCTGATCTGATGCAACCTGCTCCTTCAGCTAACGCTCAGCAGTAGTTGGTTCGAGGAGGGCTCCGGCTCTAGGGCAGTCAGCGGACAATATTCACCATCCAAAAAGAAACGCTGGGCCGGGCGCGGCGGCTCACGCCTGTAATCCCAGCACTTTGGGAGGCTGAGGCGGGCAGATCACAAGGTCAGGAGTTTGAGACCAGCCTGGCCAATATGGTGAAACCCCGTCTCTACTGAAAATACAAAAATTAGCTGGGCATGGGGGTGTGCGCCTGTAATCCCAGCTACTCAGGAGGCTGAGGTAGGAGGATCGCTTGAACCCGGGAGGCGGAGGTTGCAGTGAGCTGAGATCGCGCCATTGCACTCCAGCCTGGGTGACGGAGTGAGACTTCGTCTCAAAAAGGAAAAAAAAAAGAAGCACTGGTCCCATACCTGGGCTGTCTTGTGGGGGTTGGGGAGCAGGAGGTGAAGAGCAATGGAGGGTTCCCCACCTTCTACTTCTAGTTTTTCCACGTGTTTTACCCCTGGACAGGGTCCGAAAGGATAACTAAGAGTCTTGTGTAGTGACGCCTGTAGTGAGGTCTGCTGAGCTAAGAGTCCTGGGGTGGAGAAGTGGGGAAGGGAGCTGGGTAGAAGAGACGCACCTTTTCAAAGGCAGTATCTGTGGGTGAAAGGTCCAGCTGAGAGGCTAGGCGATGAGCTTCCGGTGTTAACCTGGGCCCTGCCTGCTGCCCTCCTGGGTGACACTGTGCTCCCTGCCTCCCCGAGCATCTTCCTTTCCTCCCCAGGGATGAGGCTCGGGACACTCACTGTGCTCGTGCCTGTGGCCGGGGTAGATGATCCGGAACACATAGTCGGTGGTCCGCCCCGTGCCCATCTCCTCCATATCCACGGAGCGAATGCTGCTTCGTTTCCGTAGCTTGGGGAACACCTTCCCCTGTGGAAGGAGGGGTAGGTGGTCGGGGTGTCTAGGGCAGAGTCTCATCCAGGGTTCCACACAAGGCTGCTCCTAAGAACTCCACGTGGGGAAGGAAGGGAGGCGGGCAGAGAACCCCACACACAGCCCTTCCCCCAAAGCCTCCCACCCGAGTTACCTTCCCCTGCTGGGTCCACAGCGGGGGCTCTAGCTGTCCCCGAGGCAGCAGCCCATTCTCCAGACAAGACAGAAAGGACAGCAGGTGTCCTCCCTGCGGGAAATGCAGCGGCGGCCTCTGGATGCCATCCTGGCTCACCAGCACAAGCGTGCCACCGCTCTCTGGGGGTGAACGCGGAGAGTGGGGCTGAGGCCCTCTCGTCGGCTATCACAGCCTGCCGGCCAGCACCCCAAGGCTGGGTAGGAGGCAGATGGCTGGGCTACAGCATGGCCTGGGAGCCCCATGAACAGGGATGGGAGGAGGACGAGGAGTGTTACAGGCCCCACGCACAGTGCACAGCTGGCAGAAGCAGCCTCTCCCTCCCCACCCGAGCCGAGGACAAGGCAGGCTTACTTTGCTGGTGGCAGTGGATGCACACGACCTGGCTGAAGGGCACCACCAGGGCATAGTCCCAGTAAACGCTAGAAAGGAACCAGACTGCTGTCACTGTGTCCAAAGACCTGCCATCCTGCCTTCCTTCCTTGTCTCCTGGTCCTACCACCCCACGAAACTCCCCTGAAGATAGGATGACCACAGCTAAGAAGTGCGCACAGCCAGCCACGACCCCTGAGATCTGTGCTGCCCGCACGGCACATGGACCGCTGTCGGCCTCAGCCGCTGAGAGCTTGGCTCAGACAAACCTCTTCATGGCCAGGCTTGGCTCCGTCCTAGAGAGCCTGGGAATCACTCCAGGCAGCCGCTCCCTGCTATTCTTGGAGTCCAGATAAAGAGGGAGGCTGGCCTCCTGGAGCAAGTGGAGTTTCTCCAACCCTCTGCCTGAGGTCAACCCCACTCCCTGCCCTGGCTCCTGGGAGCGAGTCCCAAAGCCCCCACCTCTTTTCCAGCTCGGAGTCCCCCAGAGTGCCATTCATGAGCTGGTTGGGGGTCCACTTCAGAGTCAGGCTTTCTGCAGACTGGTGCAGGGAGAGGTAGCCAGGGACCGCCTCCATGTCCTCCTTCTACAGCAGGAGACACCAGAAGACAGAGACGATGAAGGGCTGAGAGGCTCTCAGGGATGGCCCATGAAAAATGAGCTCCCGCTGGGAGGAGGGGAGGCCAAGCTTGGCTAGTCACGGGGTCCTGGACTAGGGACTGGGCAGAAGCACGGGAAACAGGACCCAGGCAGCAGATCTGGACATGCCCTTTCCCTGGTCAGCCTGGTGCCACTGACTCTCTGCCAGCCTCCTGGATGCCAGGTCCATTCCAGGACAGCCATACCCACGCTGCGGACTCCCCTCGCCTGCTGGCTGCCATTCCCGTCCCCTGCCAACTCAAGGCTGGGCGTGAGTCGTGTGAAACAGGGAGTTGAGAGGCTGGGGCCGTTCTTCCCCCCTCTCTGGTCAAGCTCCTCAGGAAAGGAACAGCCATGGCTAGAGGCTTCCAGTCGTCTCGTTCTGGGACCTTCGGGGAGGGGTGGCAGGATGAAGCTTTCCTACCGGCTGCACCAGCACGTGGTTCTTGCCATAGAGCAGCCGCGTCCGTGAGTTCTGGTGCAGGGACTCCACACACTCGCGGGCGCAGGCAGCCAGCCTGTCCTCCGACGCGCTGCCGCTTGAGTGCCGTTTCCGGATCTGTGTGGAAGGCCAGGGCTCAGCCTCCAGCCTTGGGAAACGGGCCTCGGGGCTTGAGAACCCTCACGCTTCCATGCTGACCCTCTCCAGCTGACCCCAGGGTCCTTCCTTCCCCAGTTGACTCCCAGCCACCCTCTGCTCTCCAGCCGCAGACCAGCATGGGCTTCCGGCATTTCTGTTCAGTTTTATTGTGCGGAGAAGGCCCTTATGAGGTGGCCACTACCTTGGGGCATCTCCAAGTCCTGTCCTGTAGAGAGGCCGGTTTCCCGTCCCTACAGGCCCATGGGCATAGCCCAGATGAGCCCAAGGGGTGGGGAGGGGGCACCTACCCCCAGGGCTGGGCGCTTTGCAGGGGAGTCCTGGCGAGTAGGCAGACCCCGAATGCGGTGCCTCTGGACCAGCTCATCAGCAGAGGGGTCAGTCCAGTAGTGATCGGCTGTCTTGAGCTTAGTGTATTCCAAGGCACAGGGTCCCACTGTGGAGACAGAGACAGCCAGCTCAGACGATGCTCCCTCAGCACCTGCCCCGTGCCCACCGCGGGCCTGGCACAGGCCCCTGTGCTCTCAGGCTCACCTAGAAGAGAGGCCAGGATCGGGCCGAACACAGGGTCTGCCAGCAATGCCTCCTTCTCGTAGTACTTGCTGCCAGGAGACAGACAGTGTGACTGCCGAGACGCTGGCCCTCATTCCAGGGCAGTCAAGCTCACCAGGTAGGGACGTCCCCACAAAGACCAGATTCAGATCAGTCACCAAGAAACAGTGAGTCCTTAGCGACTGGGCTTCGTGAGGTGCCTGGTATGGCCAACGCCTTGAGGGCACCGAAGGGGACGGGGAGATGGAGGGTTGCCTACAGGCTGGCATGGACAGGCACGCATCCTGAGGGCTGGGGCTGAGGGACGTCGGGAGATGGGTCAAGGGAGGGGCTGCTTGGGGAACGGGGCAGTCACCTGCAGTTTTCTGCCAGGTATTGCACAACCTTGTCCAGAACTTTCTCGATGAGCGCCGTGCGTACCCATATGTGTTTCAAGGCCTGAGGGCTGAGGGCCGGGGCCTTCCCGCTGGCTGAGCCCTGTCTCCGCAGGGCCTCCTGGCTGACCCCTGAGGGTTTCCTGCAAAGGTGGGGAGGGCTCCAGGAGTGCAGTGGTCTAGGGGTAAGCCCCAGAATGCTGGCATCAGGAGTGGGGCTTGGTACCCCAAGATGGGAGCACAGAGAACTGACTGGGGTTGGGAGGTGAAGGAGGGGCACAGAGCCCTGTGCCCACAAGGAACCAATCCCCTCCCTCAGACTGATCCCTCACCCAGAGGCCCTGCAAGGAACAGGCCCAGGATGCCAACTTTCCGATGGGCTGTCCTAGGAAGTAGCAATTGCCAAGTGGGAAGAGCTGAAAGGAGGGAAGAAGGGGCTGGCCCAGGGCTCACCTGCCCTCTGCTTGTTGCTGCAGCTCCTGTACCTTGTGGCAAATCTCCCCTGCCACTGGGCACGTCTTCCCCACCTTGGTGAACAGGGCTGCCATCTTGTCACTGCGCAGGAAGCCAGCGGCACGGCGTCTCAGCTGATGCAAGAGGCAAGCCTCCACCGCACCTAGGCCACAAAGGGAAACAGCATCTGAGCCTGGGAAAGACGAGCCCGGGGGACAGGGAGAAAAGCTCCTCTTCCCCATACCTGTGGTGAGGCAAGGGGTAAGGTCAAGCCAAGGGCAGGCCAGGGAGATACCCTGGCCTTCCTTCCAAAATTCCCCTCCCCGTCCCTCGGCTCCTGCCCAGGGGTGAAGAGCTTTGACATGTCAAGCTGCCCCTCTCCCTCGCCTGGTGCGCACACGCCTCCTGCATGCAGCCTCACCCCTGGGGGTCGTGAGGACCAAAGCTCCCCGCTCAGGGTGGCATGAGTGGCTCCAAACCTGACAGCAAGGCACAGCACCCACAGGACGGGGATGTGAGGAGCACCCAACTCGGGAGCCTTTCTGGAGGGCATGGAGGATGCGGTTGCTAAGGAACAGGGCTCTGCAGGAGCTAAAATATTGATGAAGTCACTGCAGAGCTCGGACCTGACAGTGGCCGCCGGACTGATGAGCCCAGCAGCTGAGGGAGAGATTTCTCTTTTCCATGCTAGGAGGGCTTCCCTCCATTCATTCATGGTTTAGGGTTAGGCTTAGTCTCTGTCTGGACTTTCCACAGACAGACCCTGCAGGAAGAAAAGAAGGGCTTGGTAGGAGACGGTAGGGAGCTGCCCTGTGCCGAGACAGACTCTAAAAACAGGAGTGTGTCTGTGTGTGGGGCAGAGGAGCTTCTACATGATTGGGCCAAGCTAACTGCTTTACAGGTGAGGAAGGAAAGGCCCAAAGAGGGGAAGAAACTCGATCACAGTCACAAAGTGGAAGAGCCACCAGGACGAGGACCCAGGGCTCCAAACCTTGGCCCGAGCCCCTTTCGCCACGTCCAGGTGTGTCTGGCTGGGGGCAGGGACACTGCGGGGAGAAGGAGGTGGTTTCTCCATATGGACTGGAGACCGTGAGCTGTGCTGCAGACAGACAGAACGAGGTCTGAGCTTGGCACGGTCACTTGCTCTGAGACTCAGTTGTCTCCTCTGTGAAATGCGAAGAGGGCTAGCGTGAGACGTCGCATGAGATGGAGGATGTGAAATCGCCCACGCGGGGTCTGGCTCTCAGGAGGCGCGGGGTCTAGGTCAGTTCCTGACTCCTCACCCTGTTTGTTCAGATGCAGTTCTACAGCTGGCCTCTAAGAGCTGGGTTTCAGCAGGACCTCTCTCCGCCAGGGACAGGAAGAGGGTGCACTGGAGAGAGGATCCAAGGCTGCCCCAGAAGTGGGTGGAGACTGGGAAACTGAGGTCTGTCAAGTTTTTTTTAATTTTTCTTTTGAGACAGGGACCCACTCTGATGCCCAGGCTGGAGTGCAATGGTGGAATCTCAGCTCATAGCAGCCCCCACCTCTGTGGTACAGGTGATTCTCCCACCTCAGCCTCCCAGGTAGCTGAGACTACAGGCACGCACCACCATGCCCGGCTAATTTTTTATATATTTTTTTTGGAGAGGCGGGATTTCGCCGTTTCCCAGGCTGGTCCTGAACTCCTGGGCTCAAGCCATCTGCTTGCCTCGGCCTCTCAAGGTGCTGGGATTACAAGCCTGAGCCACCGTGCCCGGCCTCCATCAAGTTTATTTTGACTAGTACTGTTAGAATATGAAACCTGGAGTTAGGAAATAATTACTGAAAATAGGATTTCTCACCTGTTTTTTGCCTTTGTTTTTAGTTACTGACTAGCAGTCACCACTGGTCTATGAAGGAATTTTGTTTGTTCCTCTCTTGGACTGAAGTCAAGAAGGGAGAGAATCCCGGGGGCCAATCTGGAGAGCAGCCAGCTCAGTGAGAGCATCCCAGGGCTGGGGAAACAGGCAGGACCCCTCCTCCCCCTGAGAGCCACCTCCTGGAGCTCTTCACTGTTCAGGCCTTGGAGGGTTTTGTTTTAAGGTACAGCCCTTCCTTTATAGTGTGTTCGTACATTTACGCACATGTGCAGCCTGACAGATGTATGTGCACCTATCGTGTCTGTATGGGGCACAGGGGGAAATCTTGTTTTGTTCTGAGACAGTCTCGCTCTGTCACCCAGGCTGGAGTGCAATGGCGCGATCTCAGCTCACTGCAACCTCCGCCTCCTGGGTTCAAGTGATTCTCCTGCCTCAGCCTCCCGAGTAGCTGGGATCACAGGCGTGCGCCACCACGCCCGGCTAATTTTTGTATTTTTAGTAGAGACGGGGTTTCACCATGTTGGCCAGGCTGGTCTTGAACTCCTGACCTCAAGTGATCCGCCCGCCTCGGCCTCTCAAAGTGCTGGGATTACAGGTGTGAGGCACCGCGCCCGGCCCACATGGGGAAACCTTTGGCTTAAGCGTCCACATGCGCCTCTCTATGATCAGTCCCCCTGGTCCCTGGAGGTCTTGTGTGGCCCTGGGATCTACAGGCGAATGACCCTTTTGTCCCAGTCTCTTGGTCCTGGGCTGCTGCAGCTACAAGTCTGTGCCTGTGGAAAGGGGGTGATCATTTCCTGGGGTTGCACTTCCCATCAGAGTGGGGAGAGAAGCAGCACCGAACAGGGCAGAGGGGCAGCAGGTGGCACACGTCCTGCAGGGATCACGTGCCTCAGTGGTGTGACACTAATTGCTGGGATAATGAGTCATTCGCTTCCCCACCTTCCCTAGGCGACCGCAAATGCAGCCAGGCCAGGGGGAACTGGGGAGTGGCCGGCCCCAGCACTATCGGGGTGGCCTCGCCTACCTTCCTGGCTAGCCTCTGAGGACAGCCACAGGGTTCTTTCGGGTGAAAGGAGGCATTCCTAAGCAATTACCGCAACTAAGGAATACTGAGAGAAGCCAGGCATTACGCTCGGTCCCCCCTTTACCCCACGGTCCCCAACTTCCTTCGGTGCAACCCAGGCAAGGTACCAGGCAGTGTCTGGGGAAGGAGAAATCCCTCTCACGCATCGGCTTTCCAAGCTAAGACCAGTTAGGCCATTAGGCCAGGCATTACTGACTCAGCTCTGTGGGCTCCCGGCCAGTAACTGTTCACACTGCACTTGTCCTGTGCCATGCCCACAGGGTGTCCTCCACCGAGAGTGTGCACGTGTGACGAATATGTTATCTTGTGCAGTGTGCAGGCAAAATAATAATAAGAACACCACTACTTGAGAACTGTGACCCGAGAGGACTTTGTGGATGGGCTTCTGGGGCTCCAAAAACTCCCTCCGTGGGGCCGGGCGTGGTGGCTCACGCCTGTAATCCCAGCACTTTGGGAGGCCAAGGTGGGCGGATCACGAGGTCAGGAGATCGAGACCATCCTGGCTAACACGGTGAAACCCTGTCTCTACTAAAAATACAAAAAATTAGCCAGGCATGGTGGCGGGCGCCTGTAGTCCCAGCTACTCAGGAGGCTGAGGCAGGAGAATTGCTTGAACCTAGGAGGCAGAGGTTGCAGTGAGCTGAGATGGTGCCACTGCACTCCAGCCTGAGTGACAGAGTGAGACTCCGTCTCAAAAACAAACAAACTAAAAAAACAAAAAACAACAAAAAAGAGCCCCTCTCTGAAATTGAGAGTAATTTGAATGCAAATTGTTGATGTGCTCTAGAATGATTAGGAGAGTGCTTTTTTTCCTGGATAGTGGGTGTATGGTTCTCAGCTTCTGACCCTAAAAAGATTTAAGAAGCCGTTTTTTTTTTGAGACCGGGTCTCACTCCATTGCCTGGGCTGGCGTGCAACAGTGCAACCACAGCTCACTGCAGTCTCAGCCTCCTGGGTTCAAGCCATCCTCCCACCTCAGCCTCTCAAGCAGCTGGGACTACAGGCTTGGGTCACTAAGCTTGGCTAATTTAAAAAAATTTTTTGTAGAGACTGTGGTCTCACTATGTTGCCTAGCCTGGTCTCTAACACCTGGGCTCAAGTGCTCCTCCCACCTCAGCCTTCCAAAGCACTGGCATTGCAGGCATGAGCCACTGAGCCTGGCTCTGAGACTTCTGCGTCGAGCAGAAACCCAGGCATTGTCACTAATCGAAACATACATGGAGACCGGGCGCGGTGGCTCACGCCTGTAATCCCAGCACTTTGGGAGGCTGAGGCGGGCGGATCACCTGAGGTCAGGAGTTCGAGACCAGCCTGGCCAACATGGTGAAACTCCGTCTCTGCTAAAAATACAAAAATTAGCCGGGTGTGGTGGTGGGCACCTGTAGTCCCAGCTACTCGGGAGGCTGAGGCAGAAGAATTGCTTGAACCTGGGAAGCAGAGGTTGAGTAAGTTGAGATCACGCCATTGCACTCCAGCCTGGGTGACAAGAGCAAAAACTCCATCTCAAGAAAATAAAATAAAATACAATAAAATAAAATAAAATAAAAAGAATAATAGTCTCCAGTCCCATCCAGGTTGCTGTGAATGCCATGAATGTATTCCTTTTTATGGCTGAATAGTATTCCACTGTATGTATATATCAGTTTCTTTATCCACTCATTGAATGATGGGCATTTGCCACCCTGGTTTTCTGGTGGCCTTTGGAGTCTGGGCCAGCTGAGCCCAGGTACATTCTCTATCCTGTCAGCCCATCCCATCCTGCTGACAGCAAGGCTCAAGGAACTGCAACTCTGAGTGGGCATGAGCATAACTGCCTTTAACTCCAGCACACTGTTGGACGTCCCTACAAAGGTCTGGAGCCATCTTCCCAGGGAAAGGCCAGGAATTACAGACCCAGACTAGCCCTGGGGCTCCCTTCACCAGCCCCTGATGTGACCCCAAAGCCATCAAGTTATGCAGCTTAACAAATGCTACATGCAGCTGGAGACCACAAATGCTGATGGAATCCTATGGGCGCCCCAACCCTTACACCCCGATCTCACCATTCTAAGATATGGGGCCCCTGTTCCCAACCCTTACACCCCGATTCCACCATTCCAAGAGGCCCAATTTAGAGTAGAGGAGACACCAGGAAGACAGAGATGGAAGGGACGTGGGGAGCTGCTGAATCCATTCATATATTGCTGGTGGGCAGGTGAGATGCTGCAACCCGTATAGATGCAATATAGCACTCTCCATTAATGTTACAAATAACCTCTGATCCAGTAACCCCTCTTCTGAGAATCTGTCCTACAGATATAACTGCATGATTATTTAGTTATAATAGCAAAAGACTGGAAGCCATCCACATGCCCATCAACAGGGGACAGGTTAAGCAAAATGGTACATCTCTAGCAGAATATCATGCAACTCTGAGAAAGAATGAATATGCTCTCTAGGAATGAATAATGGAAAGCTCGCCAACAGCAAGATGCAGAATGGTATAATTGCATGACACCTTTCAATTACAAAAAGGGAGGTGTGAACAAAGACTACAATCTTTTTTATCAGTATAAAAAACTTGGCTGGGTGCGATGGCTCACGCCTGTAATCCCAGCACTTTGGGAGGCCAAGGCGGGTGGATCACAAGGTCAGGAGATGGAGACCATCCTGGGTAACATAGTGAAACCCCGTCTCTACCTAAAAAAAAAAAAAAAACTCTAGCCCGGGTGCAGTGGCTCACATCTATAATCCCAACACTTTGGGAGGCCAAGGTGGGAAGATCACTTGAGCCAAGAAGTTTGAGACCAGCCTAGGCAACATAGGGAGACCCCATCTCTACAAAAATTTTAAAAATTAGCTGGGTGTGGTGACATGAGCCTGTATCCTAGCTACTGAAGAGGCGGAGGTGGGAGGATTGCTTGAGCCCAGCACACGGAGGTTGCAGTGAGCTGAGATTGCACCACTGCACTCCAGCCTGGGTGACAGAATGAAACCCTGTCTCAAAAAACAAAAAACCAACCAAACAAACAAAAAACCAACAAAAGAAAACCTCTAGAGGGATGCGTGAGAAACAAAAGTGGTCACCTGTGTGGGACTTGTACACAGACAGGAAGTGGGTGAATAAGAGCAGAGAAAAGAGTGAGACTTTTCACTGCACACTTTTTTTTTTTTTTTTTTTAAAGACAGAGTCTCACTCTGTCACCCAGGCTGGAGTGCAGCGGGCACGATCTCTGCTCACTGTAACCTCTGCCTCCCAGGCTCAAGTGATCCTCCTACCTCAGCCTGCCGAGTAGCTGGGACTGCAGGCGTGCACTACCATGCCTGGCTAAATTTTTAAAAATTTTTAGTAGAGACAGGGTTTCACCATGTTGCCCAGGCTGGTCTCGAACTCCTGAGCTCAAGCAATCTGCCCGTCTCAGCCTTCCAAGGTGCTGGGATTACAGGTGTGAGCCACTGTGCCCGGCCCCACTGTATCCTTTTTATATGGTTTTGATTTTTGAACCAGTTAAATATATTACGAACGCAAAATTAATTATAATAATTGAGTGGGTGACCAGCACTAGGGTTCCCATCATGAGATGATGCCAGAGTCTCTCCAATCTAGGTGTGAATCAGAATTCACAAAACCCAGGAAGGCTGGGTCGCCCGTGGGCATCCCCTGTTTCACCTCCTCCCTCAACAAACAGGATCTGCGGAATCGTTTGGTTTCCCACCACTAGGGGGCGCATGTGGGCTCTGCTTAGGGCAGCAGCAGCAGGTGACCTGAGCGGGGCAGGGATTAGAGAAACGATCCAGCGGGCTGAGACAAGCTAAGGTGTCTCAGGAGCTCACGTTAATGAACTATAGCTCGGCTGCTAGAAAATGCAGCAGTGGGCCAGGCGCGGTGGCTCACGCCTGTAATCCCAGCACTTTGGGAGGCTGAGGCGGGCGGATCATGAGGTCAGGAGATCCAGACCATCCTGGCTAACATGGTGAAACCCCGTCTCTACTAAAAATACAAAAAATTAGCCGGGCACGGTGGCGGGCGCCTGTAGTCCCAGCTACTGGGGAGGCTGAGGCAGGCGAGTGGTGTGAACCCAGGAGGTGGAGCTTTCAGTGACCCCAGATCGCGCCACTGCACTCCAGCCTGGGCGACAGAGCGAGACTCCGTCTCAAAAAAAAAAAAAAAAGAAAATGCAGCAGTGGTTGGTAGGGTCATCAGTCAGCCCAGGGAGCCTCAGAAGCAGGGCTGGGTCTCCGCACCTGCATTCTGCCTTGGCTCTCATGTGCATATATATCTACGTTGAAAGCTGCACTCAGCAGCCTGGACAAGCCCAGCCTGGTAACAGTGGGAACCACTGAGTGGCCTTCAGAGGACTAGCCTAGTTTGCTTGAGGTACAGGGACAGAGTTAGCACAACTCGACATGAAACTGGGCCCGAGATGCTGGGCCCGGAGTTGGGAATGGGAGGACAGCAAGTTGGCAGGTGTGGCTTGCTCCCCACCTCCGGCCCGCTTTCACCTTTTACTACCAGCTGCCATCTGCACGACAGGGGAGTTCAGCCACCGTTGCCACACAGAACCCAAGCGAGGAAGTGCAGGCAGGGCAGCCAGCCTCAGGTGGTCCATTCTGGACCTGGGGCTTTGGGAGACACTAATTAGAGCAGAATTCAGAAGCCGAATGCCTGCCTGGGGGGCCAGTGGTTCAGGACCCTGCATGGTGGAACCAAGAATGCCGGAGAGGAGCAGCCTTCCTGGAGATAAAGGAATGGGTGGGAGGACCTGCCTCTTTCAAGTAACAACTGAAGGAGAAAAAGCATCAAGTATCTTTACTCCAACTGCCCGTGGAAGGAGCCAGTGTTTCATCTGCCGCAGACGAGGTGAGAGGAGCGAAGAGCCATCATCAAGCGTGACCTGCCCCCTCTTCCCCGCCTCTCTCCCTGGCTATTTCCACCCAGGGATTTGTAGTGGCCGCCTTTACTCAGATGAGCATTTCTGCGGTAACTAGGGTGCATTTTCTCAGCCTGCACTGGTGATACTGGTTGTTTGCTTCAACTTTGGAAGGCATTCAGCCCTGCTCAACCCCCAAAGCAAGAAAGCAACATTCGCAACCGGACTCCGATTGGAAGGATAAAGAACCGTCCTGAGTTTCTGGAACCTAGAACCAAGCAGGGGGAAATGAAATCCGTGCTACACATCCCATTGTCCTTGTCCTGCTGGAGATGCAAGACAGGGTCTGCATGCACAGTGCTCATGGCGGCTACCCAGGGAACCAGGCCAGGGCCAGCCTCTCATGCGGTGGACACTGATGTGGGCACACTCCGCTGGCTGGGTAAGGAAGCCACAGTCTCCCGGAGTGTCTCTGGACACCATGAGCCCACCGTTCAACGACCAGAGCTTCGTCTGCACGAGGGCCAACTCCTCAATGCCGCCGCCCCTCTAGTCTCTACTTCTGGGTAGGCCTCACAGGCAGACCAATCCCTGGGCAGCACAGAGTATGGAGCAACACAGAGGTGGCTTCAAACACTAGCTCCTCTCCGTGTTTTTTTTTTTTTTTTTTGAGACTGAGTCTCGCTCTATTGCCCAGGTTGGAGTGCAGTGGCGCGATCTTGGCTTACTGCAATCTCTGTCTCCCAGGTTCAAGCAATTCTCCTGCCTCACCCTCCCAAGTAGCTGGGATTACAGGCACCCACCATCACGGCCGGCTAATTTTTGTATTTTTAGTAGAGAGGGGGTTTTACCATGTTGGCCAGGCTGGTCTCGAACTCCTGACCTCAAGTGATCCACCTGCCTCAGCCTCCCAAAGTGTTGGGATTACAGGCGTGAGCCACCGCGCCCAGCCCACTGGCTCCTCTCCTTACTGGCTGTTTGACTTTGGGCAAGTCACTAAACCTCTCTGAGCTTCTGCTGTAATTAGGGAGAAAATCAGGGTCCACCTCAATGGATGCCGGGTGATGAAAAGTAACAGCATATCCCAAGGTGCGAAAGGCTTCTCGGCCCCTGCCTAGCACACCAAAGGGGACTGATGAATGCAGATGCCTTCCCTCCCTGCACCCCATGCCCAGTCCCTGCCTTCATCTCATTCCTAGGGATAGTCTAGTTGGACTCGTCTCTGAGGTCACCTTCCACCTGCACCGTTTCTTTTTTTTTTTTTTTTGAGACGGAGTCTCGCTCTGTCGTCCAGGCTGGAGTGTAGTGGTGCGATCTCTGCTCACTGCAAGCTCTGCCTCCTGGGTTCACGCCATTCTCCTGCCTCAGCCTCCCAAGTAGCTGGGACTACAGGTGCCCACCACCACGCCTGGCTAATTTTTTGTATTTTTAGTAGAGACGGGGTTTCACCATGTTAGCCAGGATGGTCTCGATCTCCTGACCTTGTGATCTGCCCGCCTCGGCCTCCCAAAGTGTTGGGATTACAGGCGTGAGCCACCGCGCCCAGCATGCACCGTTTCTTATGTCTTTTTTTTTTTTTTTTTTTTTTTGAGACTGAGTCTCGCTCTGTCGCCCAGGCTGGAGTACAGTGGTGCGGTCTTGGCTCACTGCAACCTCCACCACCTGGGTTCAAGTGATTCTCCTGCCTCAGCCTCCCCATTAGTTGGAATTATAGATGTGCACCACCACACCTGGCACATTTTTGTATTTTTTGTAGAGACGGTGTTTCACTGTTGGCCAGGCTGGTCTAGAACTCCTGACCTCAGGTGATCCACCTGCCTTGGCCTCGCAAAGTGCTGAGATTACAGGCGTGAGCCACTGCACCCCACCTCCCTTGCACCTTTTCGCAGACGCTACTCCAGCAAACTTCTCTTTTTTATGCCTGCAATTTTTCCCTATTAGATACTTCCCATTAGAATATAAACATTCTAGGCTAGACGCAGTGGCTCACACCTGTAATCCCAGCACTTTGGGAGACTGAGGCAGGTGGATCACCTGAGGTCAGGAGTTTGAGACCAGTCTGGGCATCATGGTGAAACCGCGTCTCTACTAAAAATACAAAAATTAGGCCAGGCGCGGTGGCTCACGCCTGTAATCCCAGCACTTTGGGAGGCCGAGGCGGGCGGATCACGAGGTCAGGAGATCGAGACCACGGTGAAACCCCATCTCTACTAAAAATACAAAAAATTGGCCTGGCGTGGTGGCGGGCGCCTGTAGTCCCAGCTACGCGGAGAGGCTGAGGCAGGAGAATGGCATGAACCTGGGAGGCGGAGCTTGCAGTGAGCCGAGATTGCGCCACTGCACTCCAGCCTGGGTGACAGAGCGAGACACCGTCTCAAAAAAAAAAAAAAAAAAACACAAAAAACATGTACTTATACCTTTATTGCACTGACGAAATTAATAACAATTCCTTTATATTATCACATTTCCTTACTGAGTTCCTGATGTTCAAATTTCTGATTCTCCAGATGCTCCAAACTTCCAGAAACATAGATTCCCAGATGGAATCCTGGGGAAGGCTCGAGGAGGCTTTATAGGAAAGGTTGTAAGGTCACTTTTTTTTTTTAGACCAAGTCTTGCTCTGTCGCCCAGGCTGGAGTGCAGTGGCACAATCTCGGCTCACTGAAACCTCTGTTCTCAGGTTCAAGTGATTCTCCTGCCTCAGCCTCCCAAAGAGCTGGGATTACAGGCACGCACCACCACGCCCAGGTAATTTTTGTATTTTTAGTAGAGACGGGGCTTCGCCATTTTGGCCAGGCTGGTCTCGAACTGCTGACCTCAGGTGATCCACCCGGCTGAGCCTCCCAAAGTGCTGGGATTGCAGGTGTGAGCCACTGTGCCTGGCCTATGCTCACTTTCAAAAACAAAGCAGATATGGGGTGGGGTGGTGGCTCATGCCTGTAATCCCAGCACTTTGGGAGGCTGAGGTGGGTGGATCACTTGAGGTCAGGAGTTTGAGACCAGCCTGGTCAACATGGCGAAACCCCATCTCTACAAAAATACAAAAAAGTAGCTGAGTGTGGTGGCGCGTAGACCTGTAGGACCAGCTACTCAGGAGGCTGAGGTGAGACGATCGCCTGAACCCAGAAGGTCGAGGCTGAGTGAGCTATGATCACACCACTGCACTCCAGCCTGGGAGACAGAGTGAGACTCCAACTCAAACAAAACGAAACAAAACAAAACAAAAACCAAAGTAGAATGGGATTCAGCACCTACTGCATACCCAGATCCACGCTGTGTGTGTTGCCTGCATTGTTCTTCTATTCCTTACATCTGCCTTCTGGGGTAGGCTCAGAGATGAGTAACCATGGCTACGCACTTCGTGGCACGGCCAGAACGTGAACCCAGGTCTGTGTGACCCCAAAGTCCCAGCTATGAACACTCCCATTTGCCCTCCACGATGCCCCAAGATAGAGTGAGGGGAGTCAGCTCCTTCAGAGCTCCCTCCTTCCTCTTAGATCATTTCTGGATGGAAGGCACAAGTTAGATAGCAAGAGAATGAGCTGTTCATTCCCTGTGGGTGGGAAGGAGGAGGAACCTGCTCCTCCTTTTTGTGGCGATGGGGTCTTTTTTGCCCAGGCTGGTCTCGAACTCCTGCAAGGGATCCTCCCGCCTCAGCCTCCAGGAATCCCTTTTACTGAAAAGAGACAGGATGAAGACTGCCTGGAGTCCAAATCTCAGAATGTGCTGAAATATCGCTGGCTGCAATATCCCAGGGCAGAGGCAAGCCTTCCCTAGTACCGGCCTTTCTCCCAGCTTATTAGCATCTCCTTGCCATTCCCTGAAGGAGCTCACTGCAGGGCAGACCTTCCTGGCTAATGAAAGCTGCCTAGCAACAGGGAGCTGGTTAATAAAGCCTGATGTTATTCCCAGCTCCACAGACTCCACCCTTCTCGAATTACAGCTCATCCTCAGTCTGAAGCAACCCTCATGTTGACCCACTTGCACACAGGAGGGCAGGGAATCTGATGACTGAGGACGCAGGCTGGTGTCTGCCCCAATCCCTGGGGGGTGGGGAGGCTGAGGTCCTAGGAGATATGATTGGCCTGAGAACCTACTCTGCCTGGCCAGAAGCTTCTCTGTGAGCCTCTGAAACCTGCTCTACCAGCCAAAAGTTAAAAAGCAAACTCAGTGCCCAATCGGAATAGGGTAAATAAAACACTACGGACCTCAGGCAGAGGTATGCACCTGTAATCCCAGTTACTTGGGAGGCTGAGGCAGGAGCATACCTGGAGCCCAGGAGTTTGAGACCAATCTGGGCCACATAGCAAGACCTCATCTGAAAAAAAAAAAAAAAAAAGAAAAAGAAAAAAGTAATAAAGAAAAAAAAAGAAAAGAAATACCGTGGAGGCAGACACTCCTAGATCTGAGCCAGAGGAGAGCAGGCCCAGAGACATGATGGGTTGGTGCCTACATTACCCCAGATCCCTGATGGCAATAGAATAACTGTGCCCTCTCTAAGTACATGCATGACTACTTCAGAGGCAGAGTTCAAGAGTGAAACGTAGGAGAATTTGCTGTTTAACCCTGACCTTGAGTGCTCTGCCCACAAATGCACGTTGAAAGCACCTTCCCCTGGCTGGGCGCGGTGGCTCACGCCTGTAATCCCAGCACTTTGGGAGGCCGAGGTGGGCGGATCACAAGGTCAGGAGATCGAGACCATCATGGCTAACGGTGAAACCCCGTCTCTACTAAAAATACAAAAACAAAATTAGCCGCGTGTGGTGGCGGGCGCCTGTAGCCCCAGCTACTACTAAGTACTAAGGAGGCTGAGGGGGGATAATGGCGTGAACCCGGGAGGCGGAGCTTGTAGTGAGCCAAGATGGGGCCACTGCACTCCAGCCTGGGCAACAGAATGAGAATCCGTCTCAAAAAAAAAAAAAGAAAAAACAAAAGCACCTTCCCCTGCAGGGGATGGGGCGACAGGAGATACCAGCCTATACTTTAATTCAACAGTAAGTCTTTATATTAAAATGAAAAAAAATCCAAAAACCATATTATAGAGAAAAATGTAAACTTGACGTGATGTTTTAAGATAAAAAGGATAAAAGGATATATCAAAGACCTCTCCCCAACAGTGGTAGTTTTTGGGTTTTGTTTAAAAAAAAAAAAAAAAAAAATGAGGCCAGGTGTGATGGCTCACATCTGTAATCCCAGCACTTTGGGAGGCCAAGGTGGGCAGATCACCTGAGGTCAGGAGTTCGAGACCAGCCTGGCCAACACGGTGAAACCCCTGTCTCCACTAAAAATACAAAAATTAGCTGGGTGTGGTGGCAGGCGCCCGTAATGCCAGCTACTCAGGAGGCTGAGGCAGGAAAATTGCTTGAACCCGAGAGGTGGAGGTTGCAGTGAGCTGAGATAGCTCCACGGAACTCCAGCCTGGGCAGCACAGTGAGACTCCATCTCTAAATAAATAAATAAATAAATAAATAAATAAATAAATAAACTAGACGGGGTCTCTCTCTCTCTCTGTTGCCCAAGCTGGAGTGCAGTGGTGCAATCATAGCTCACTGCAGCCTCAACCTCCCGGGCTCAAGCGATCCTCCACCTCAGCCTCTGGAGTAGCTGGGACTACAGGTGTGCACCACCATGCCCAGCAAGTTACTTATTTTTTTGCAGAAATTGTGTCTTGTAATATTGCCCAGGCTGGTCTCAAGCTTCTGGTCTCAACGGATCCTCCCGCCTCAGCCTCCCAGAGCACTGGGATTACAGGTGTGAGTCACCATGCCTGGCCCCATAGTGGTAGTTTTGAGCCCATTCTCCAAGCGCCACCCTCCACTGGCACAGAGGTGGCAGTTACAGAGGTTCTGATCCTCGGGCCTGGGAACAGCACACAGAGAACCCCACCCACCCCCCTGCCGCCGCCGGCCTGGTTTGCCAGCGAAAACTTCCACACAAGGGAAGTTTCTACTCGCAGGGGCCTACTGCATACCCAGCTTCTGGACAGACGGGTTTAAGAACAACCACAGCAAACACTCAACAAAGCAATTTTCTAGCCAGTCCTAGGAGTCTCGCCCCTCCCTTTGGGTAACAGGAATGGGTATCTGGCTGCAAACTTTCCCGGGTTTGCCCATGGTCAGGTCTTGACCCAGTGATTCTTCAGGAAGGCTCTCCAGGAAGGCTCTGTGTTTTCTGTTTAAATGACGCATTCTAAGAAGTTCAGAAAAGCTCGTATTGCCTAGGCCTGGCTCTCCTCAGTCACCCCCAACCCTCCTCTGCCAAGAACCATGGGTCGGTGTGGAGTCGAGGGGCCCAGTACACAAGGGTCCCTTGAAACTAGGGACTGTGGTGTCGCTGGGCTGGTAATTCAGTCTCCACAGACTTCACTCTGCTCTTGACCTCTCAGCACGTTCTCTATACTCCCATTTCTCCCACAACAAAGCTGAATTCCGGACGTGGCTAGGGCAGTAGCAAGGCATGGTTTAAGTCTGGATCAACTTCAGAATAAAAATGCATTTCAGAGCATTTTTCCAGGGACTGAGGGAGACTGGCACATCAGAATCTCCAAAAAGGCAGACAGGGGTGGTGTTTTTGATCCATACCTTGCTAGTCTTCCCTCCCCGTCCCCCGCAAGAGTCTCTCGTGATTCCACCATGCAATGCAAGGAAGCTGCTTTGCAGGCAGAGGAAAAAGGTTGATTATCAATGCTTTCAATGAGCCTCAGTTCCAGCCCAAATTGGGATTTATCTCACCACTGAGCACCAATTTTGACAAAGCATAAGGATTCCTCTGTCCGTGGGCCCTGAGATACCCTGGCCTGACTCAGCCCGATACTGTTGGAACCTCTCCTGCTCCTGTTCTCCATGACTGTATGGAACCCAAAACAGAGGCTGCATGCCGGCAGAGGCTGGCAGATGTCTTTTGTGTGGCCCACACAATTTTTTTCTAAATGGGAATTAGCTGTCGGTATTTAAAAAGTAGGAAATTTCTTTCTTTTTTTTTCTTTTCTTTTTTTTTTTTTTTTTTTGAAACAGAGTCTTGTTCTGTTGCCCAGGCTGGAGTGCAGTGGCGTGATCTCGGCTCACTGCAACCTCCGCCTCCCAGGTTCAGGCCATTCTCCTGCCTCAGCCTCCCAAGTAGCTGGGGCTACAGACGCCCGCCACCACGCCCAGCTAATTTTTTGTATTTTTAGTAGAGACAGGGTTTCACCGCGTTAGCCAGGATGGTCTCGATCTCCTGACCTTGTGATCTGCCCGCCTCGGCCTCCCAAAGTGCTGGGATTACAGGTGTGAGCCACTGCGCCCGGCCACTTTTTTTTTTTTTTTTTGAGACGGAATTTCGCTCATTGCCCAAGCTGGAGATCTTAGCTCATTGCAACCTCCACCTCCTGGGTTGAAGCGATTCTCCTGCCTCAGCCTCCCGAGTAGCTGGGATTACAGGTATGCGCCACCACACCCGGCTAATTTTTCTTATTTTTAGTAGAGACAGGGTTTTGCCATGTTGGCCAGGCTGGTCTTGAACTCCTGACCTTAAATGATCTACCCGCCTCAGCCTCCCAAAGTGCTGGGACAGATGTGAGCCACCCCGGCCAAAAATAGGAAATTTCATATAAAAACCCAGACTTCTGGCTTCAAGTAAGATGAAAATAAAACAGAGGCCATGAGAAGCCTGGGCCCAAATTCCTGCACGAGCCAAAATAACGGCTGCCCGTCTTCACACAGGGCAAGTGCCGGCCGGGTCGCCTCAGTCTCCGCCACTGCCTCACATCCCGCTAGCTTCCCCTGTAGTCATTTTTTGTCTGGCCCTGTAAGCACTGAATTTCGTAGTGGTGGCACTAAGGCACCTCCTGAGGACTGACAGCACGGGGCTCCTCTTGCTCCTGGGCAGTTTAGAAGCCTGGAGACTCAAGGGCCTTGTTCTATTCCAGCTACTGAAACTGACTGAAAGGAGAAAAACCATTCCTTTGGGTATGATATCCCTGCCTCCTGGAAAGAGCCCTCAAAGTGGGCTCTCAAAGTGGGGTCCCCAGACCTACTAGAATCAGAAACTCCAGAGTTGGGACCCAGAAATCTGTGTTTTACCAAGCCCTTCAGGTGACTCTGATGCATGCTAAAATGTGAGAATTACTATCCTGGGAAACTAAAAATATGCAGATTCTTGACCCCTGAACATCCTGATTTAGCAGGTCTGCAAATGGGGCCAAAGAGGATTTCAAAAGCTTCCAAGTTGATTTGGACTTGCAGCCAGATTTCAGAGCTACTAAACCTGAGGACTCATCTTTTCCCGGCCCCAGGCCAGGGTCCTTGGCCCTAGACCCACCTCCCATCATCCTTCAGTCACTCACTCACCACATAAAGCAATGATGTGGCTGCTGTCTTCATGCACAAACTTCAGGCAGAAGACAAAAGGGAAAGCCCTACTACTCTCCAGGGGCTCGTGGACTGACTGGAGGACAGCTGACAGCTTCTTCTCACGCTAATGGCCTGAATGTGAGACGTCCACAGCCTCCTCCTGCCTCATGCCCCTTCTCCCTCCTTCTCCCAGGGCCACCCACACACGGTGCCCATGCACAAGCTGTCTGCACCGTTTTATTCTGTTTTCTCTAGTGTGTGTGCTTTGATGAAGCCCAGCACCAAGCCACACATAACTGGGCTGCCAGTACAGCCCTTCTGGTGACAACAGACACTGGTGAATGTCAAGAGAACATAGCACAGGAGGAAAGGAAGAGAATTCTAATACTTTTTTTTTTTTTTGAGACGGAGTCTCACTCTGTCACCCAGGCTGGAGTGCAGCAGTGCGATCTCGGCTCACTGCAAGCTCCACCTCCCGGGATCCCACCATTCTCTTGCCTCAGCCTCCCGAGTAGCTGGGACTACAGGCACCCACCACCATGCCCAGCTAATTTTTTGTATTTTTAGTAGAGACGGGGTTTCACCATGTTAGCCAGGATGGTCTCGATCTCCTGACCTCGTGATCCACCCGCCTCGGCCTCCCAAAGTGCTGGGATTACAGGCGCTTGCCACCACACCCTGCTAATTTTTATATTTTTAGTAGAGATGGGGTTTCACCAAGTTGGCCAGGCTGGTCTCGAACTCCTGACCTCAGGTGATCCGCCTGCCTTGCCTCCCAGAGTGCTGGGATTACAGGCGTGAGCCACTGTGCCCGGCGAGAATTCTAATACTCTTCAAAGCTGCTTATCATAATACTGGCATGCTTTTTTTCCCAGAGCATAGGTTCTGCTGAGAAAAACTGAGGTCAGGCTGTGTCTTGTAAACCTGGGAATCATTATTCCATCATCTCAAAGAACTGGGAAAACCTTCCCAAACTGACATGGTGTGAACTCAAGTCCTACAAACCTACCTTCAGCCTCAACAGCCAAAGGAGGAGAGACGAACATTCTTTGAGTGCTTACAATGCTACGAACAAATGAACATTTACACACATCATCTCAATCCCCACGAAAATTCCGTGAGGTGGGAATCATCAGCCTGTTTTTAGAGGAGCAAACTGAGGGTGAGAGAAGTTAAGAAACTTGTCCAAGATGACTTAAAAGGCAGGATGCCAGGATTCAAACCCCAGTCTGTCACTCAGACTCTGCTCAGAGGCTGCCTCTCCCTGACTGCCCTCCCACATCTGTTTTTTCTTCCTAGCTCTTATCACGTGCTAAGTTATTGGATGACATATTTACGTGTGCATTTGTTTCCTGTCTGTCTCCCCAACAGAACGTAAGCTCCTGCAGCAGAGACTCTGTCCATCTTGTCACTGCCATTTCCTTGCACGGTGAACAGTGTTTGGCACCTGGTGAGCCCTTGGCGGGGATCTGCTGCTGGATGAGGGGAAGGGCAGCTCTATCTGCTGCGCCTCACTGCCGTCCAAAAGCATCCCTTCCCGTATCTGTTCTTTCATTCTTTTCCCTCCGCAAACCCCAACACCAATCTCAGAGGCCAAGGAATACAACACAGAGAAGGTGAATGTTTCCCTGTCCCTTCAGATGGGGGGTTGAGAAGAAGCTCAAATTCCTAGAAACCCAAGAAGAGTCCGTGTGTAGGGATAGGCTGGCTCCTACAAAGCAAAAGTCTTCATGCTGAGGAGGCAGAAATAGTTTATAAGGGACTCTCTCCTTTCTGGGGCTGGAAGGCTTGGCCACCCCTGCTAGCCCACGCTCAGGCTCTTTTACATCCAGTCAAGTGCTTGGGGTTAGGAGGATGGAGCAACATGGGTGGGATGAAACAGAAAGGGAAAGTGGCACAGAGCATCCAAAAAGCACAAACCCCTCCCCGAAGTCAAAATCAAAATCCGTCAGAGCGCTGGTTCCTGAACTCAAATGACCTAGGGCAGCGGCTCTCAAAGTGGGGTCCCCAGACCTACTAGAATCAGAAACTCCAGGGTTGGGACCCAGAAATCTGTGTTTTACCAAGCCCTTCAGGTGACTCTGAGGCATGCTAAAATGTGAGAATTACTATCCTGGGAAACTAAAAATATGCAGATTCTTGATCCCTGAACATCCTGATTTAGCAGATCTGCAAATGGGGCCAAAGAGGATTTCAAAAGCTTCCAAGTTGATTTGGACTTGCAGCCAGATTTCAGAGCTACTAAACCTGAGGACTCATCTTTTCCCGGCCCCAGGCCAGGGTCCTCGGCTCTAGACCCACCTCCCATCATCCTTCAGTCACTCACTCACCACATAAAGCAATGATGTGGCTGCTGTCTTCATGCACAAACTTCCTGGTGACAGCCTCCTCCATGATTTGCTTCACCTGCGGAGACATGGACAGCACCACTGCTTTTATTATTATTTCTCCTTACCAAAGACCTCTGGGCAAATAAATAGTTTGGTTCCGCCCTTCTGGTCTGAAGGGCACTTTCAGACACTTGCAGAGATGACAGGGATGAAAGGAGTGGGGAAGCCAAGTTTCTTCAGCACAGTCCGATTCGAGTCTTTTGGAGAGGAAACCAGGGAAAGAGATGCCAAAAACCCATCAAACAATCAGTGCATGTTCCAGCCCAGGTGGAAGTGCCCTGCCTTGGAGAACAGGAATAGGATGCTGTTTGCTCATCTGTTCTCAGCTGACGAAGGGCTTCTGGGCAGACATACTGTCCTTTAGAGACAAACCATCTCGGTACAGCCTGCAGATAAACAACCTGCCCCTCCTCCTTTTCTCCCTATTCGCCGAAGTTAGGGGTAGATCTCATACCTCAGGGACACCCTCTACATGCTCAAAAGCCCAGCCTTCTTTCAATCTAGGGTCTAAAACTCTGATGTTTGGGGTTCCCACCTGGATGTAAAAGTTCCCAAATACCTTGTAAGGTAAACAGTCATTTCTTTTGTTTTTGAGACGGAGTCTCGCTCTGTTGCCCAGGCTGGAGTGCAGTGGCGCGATCTCAGCTCACTGCAGCCGCTGCCTCCCGGGTTCAAGCGATTCTCCTGCCTCAGCCTCCCGAGTAGCTGGGACAACAGGTGCATGCCATCACACCCTGCTAATCTGTGTATTTTTAGTAAAGATGGGGTTTCACCATATTGGTCAGGCTGGTCTCGAACTCCTGACCTCAGGTGATCCACCCGCCTCGGCCTCCCAAAGTGCTGGGATTACAGGCGTGAGCCACTGTGCCCCGTCGGTCATTTCTTTCTTTAAGAAAGCACTTAAAAAGAAACCTTTTTAATTGATGTGCAGTAAACATATAAAAGAACTTATATCACAATTACACAGCATGGTGAATTTTCACAAACTGAACACTCCTGGGAAATCAGCAACTAGAGCAAGAAACAGAACATGTGACCAACACCCTCGCCTCATCACCTTCCCTTCTAGTCACTATTCCCCTAAGGGTGCCCATTCTCCTGATTCCAACACGACAGTTTTGTGGGTTTTTATACTTTTTTTTTTTTTTGAGATGGAGTTTCGCTCTTTTGCCCAGGCTGGAGTGAAGTGGCACGTTCTCGGCTCACTGCAACCTCCAACTCCCGGGTTCAAGTGATTCTCCTGCGTCAGCCTCCAGAGTAGCCGGGATTACAGGCGTGTACCACCACGCCTGGTTGTTTTTGTTTTTGTTTTTGTTTGAGACGGAGTCTCGCTCTGTCGCCCAGGCTGGAGTGCAGTGTCACGATCTCGGCTCACTGCAAGCTCCGCCTCCCGGGTTCACGCCATTCTCCTGCCTCAGCCTCTCCGAGTAGCTGGGACTACAGGCGCCCGCCACCACGCCCGGCTAATTTTTTTTTTGTATTTTTAGTAGAGACGGGGTTTCTCCATGTTGGCCAGGCTGGTCTTGAACTCCTGACCTCAGGTGATCCACCCGTGTTGGCCTCCCAAAGTGCTGGGATTACAAGTGTGAGCCACCACACCCGGCCTGGGTTTTTATACTTGTTATAAGTGGAATCACTCAGTGTGTAGTGTTTTGTGACTAGTTTGTTTTGCTCACCTGTGTCATTCTGAAATTTGTTCATGTTGCGTATAGTTGTAGATTGTTCATTCTCCGTGCATGTTGTGTACAGGTGTAGATTGTTCACTCTCCGTGGTGTGAACGTACAAACAACTGGCGTTGGGTGGTTTCCAGTTCGGGGCTGTTATGAATATTGCTGCTATGAACATTGACGACATGTCTTCTGGTGAACGAATGTTTCGGATTTATGTTTCCAGGCAAGGAATGTCTGATGCACACACTTTGCTTTATTAGATATTGCCAAATTGTTCTCCAAAGTTGGTTATACCAGTTTACACTCCCATGTATGAGCTTCTGGTGGTTCCCAACATTTAACCCAAACTCTGTTGATGTCCTGGGGGAACCTGCTAGCAGGCAGTCCTAGTACTGGAGATTATAGAGATTACCTAGTGTAGAATGTTACACATAAAGTGAGCCTTGGGTAGAGCTGGTCTTCCCCATTCTTTAGACAGGAATGTAATGTTCTGATGCTCTCCAGGTTCCCAAGACCCTTAGTCAAGACTGTATAGTTTGGAGGGTGGTAGAACCTCAAAAGCCTGGGGAGGTGGGAATGAGGACCTGGAGGCCCCTCCCTGCTGGAAACTGCTAATGGTTAGTGCTCGGGTAAAAGGGGATCAGATCAATTAATGCACTCTAAGCTGTTAAAAGCTCCCTAGATGGCTGGGCATGGTGGCTCACGCCTGTAATCCCAAGACTTTGGGAGGATCACCTGAGGACCAGGCTGACCAAAATGGTGAAACCCCATCTCTACTAAAAATACAAAAATTAGCCAAGCATCGTGGTGGGTGCCTGTAATCCCAGCTACTCAAGAGGCTGAGGCAGAAGAATCACTTGAACCCGCGAGGCAGAGGTTGCAGTGAGCTGAGATCGCACCACTGCACTCTAGCCTGGGCAACAAGAGTGAAACTCTGTCTCAAAAAACAAACAAACAAACAAACAAAAAAACTTCCTAGATTACCTCCCAAGGATGTTAGCATTCAACAGAGGATAACGTCACAGCTAAAGACCTAGAGGCATCTGAATCAGGCTGATGGGGCAGATTTTTGGGTTAGGACGATCTGCAGATACCCCTAGAATTATACCAGTGGTCCTTTGTGAAAGCCCAGCTTGGTCTACCAATATTCCTGTTGTTTCTCCTTGCAGAAGGGACAGGATGTTTCTGTAGAAATTAAACACTGGGCCGGGCGCTAGGTGGCTCACGCCTATAATCCCAGCACTTTGGGAGGCCGAGGCGGGCAGATCACGAGGTCAGGAGATCGAGACTATCCTGGCTAACATGGTGAAACCCTGTCTCTACTAAAAACACAAAAAATTAGCCGGGCGTGGTGGTGGGCGCCTGTAGTCCCAGCTACTCAGAAGGCTGAGGCAGGAGAAAGGCATGAACCTGGGAGGTGGAGCTTGCAGTGAGCTGAGATGGCACCATTGCACTCCAGGCTGGGCAACAGAGCGAGACTCTGTCTCAAAAAAAAAAAAAAAAAAAAAAAAAAAAAAATCAAACACTGAAGGAGGAAAGGAGAAACATGAGTTAAGAGCAGGTCAACTTTTGTCAGGAATGATACGTAGCTATGGCATATTCTGACATTTCTCACATTTTCTTAGGAATCACTTTTGGAGCAGTACAGTCCAGTTTCTAAGCACTGGTGGAAAAAGTCATCATCCTCTTAAAAAATATTTCCTGGCTGGTTGCAGTGGCTCATGCCTGTAATCCCAGCACCTTGGGAGGCCAAGGCGAGGTCAGGAGATCGAGACTATCCTGGCCAACATGGTGAAACCCCATCTCTACTAAAATACAAAAAATTAGCTGGGTGTGGTGGCATGTGCCTGTAGTCCCAGCTACTTGGGAGGCTGAGGCAGGGGAATCTCTTGAACCCAGGAGGTGGAGGTTGCAGTGAGCTGAGATCGCACCACTGCACTCCAGTCTGGCAACAGAGCAAGACTCCGTCTCCAAAAAAAAAATAATAATAAGTATTTCCCATTATCTGTGACTAACCTCCAAAATTGAATCATACCTATAATCCCAGCATATCCACCTCTAGTGTGGATACAGGTACTTTTCTATTTTGTTTACACTGTTCAAGTATCTGTCACTAGACTGCCTCCTTTCGGAGGAGAATCAAGATTTCTCTTTTCATTGGGGAGAGCAGAATTGGGCTTAAATGCTGACTTGATACACCCCTGGCCTAAGAAACCCTTTTTTGGCCTCTTCACAGCAAAGACTTAATGAAGCTTCTCCTACAAGCTGGAAAGCTGATGGCTTCGACTACATCTTTACCAAGGGGAGGGGTGGGAACAAACATTAGGGCACAGTAGCCAGGCCATGGCTAACGCATGAGAACCATCTAGAGCTTTCCAGGATTTTTGTTGTTGTTGTTGTTGAGACGCTGTCTTGCTCTGTCGCCCAAGCTGGAGTGCAGTGGCGCGATCTGGGCTCACTGCAAGATCTGCCTTCCGGGTTCACGCCATTCTCCTGCCTCTGCCTCCTGAGTAGCTGGGACTACATTCGCCTGCCACCACGCCCGGCTAATTTTTTGTAGAGAGGTTTCACCTTGTTAGCCAGGATGGTCTCAATCTCCTGACCTCATGATCTGCCCACCTCAGCCTCCCAAAGTGCTGGGATTACAGGTGTGAGCCACCATGCCCACCTTTTTTTTTTTTTTGGCAGAGACTTGCTCTGTCACCCAGGCTAGAGTGCAGTGGTTTGATCTTGGCTCACTGCAACCACAACTCCTGGGTTCAAGCGATTCTCCTGCCTCAGCCTTCCGAGTAGCTGGGATTACAGGTGCCCAACACTGTGCCCAACTAATTTTTGTATTTTTTTTTTTTTTTTTCAGTAGAGATGGGATTTCACCATCTTGGCCAGCTGGTCTGGAACTCCTGACCTCATGATCTACCTGCCTCAGCCTCCCAGAGTGCTGGGATTACAGGCGTGAGCCACCACACCTGTCTGCTTTCCAGGATGTTATGAGAGCCCAGACTCTTCCCCAACCCTGAAACTCTAATTAGGGCTCAGCTAAAGTAAATTTTTTTTTTTTTTTTTTTTTGAGACAGAGTCTCACCCTGTCGCCCAGGCTGGAGTGCAGTGGCACAATCTTGGCTCACTGCAACCTCCACCTCTCAGGTTCCAGCGATTCTCCTGCCCCAGTCTCCCGGGTAGCTGGGATTACAGGCACGCGCCACCACCCCGGCTTATTTTGGTATTTTTAGTAGAGACGGGGTTTCACTATATTGGCCAGGCTGGTCTCGAACTCCTGAGCTCAGGTGATGCACCCGCCTAGGCCTCCCAACGTGATGGGATTACAGGCGTGAGGTAAACTTTTATATATAAGGTAGGCAGCATAGAGAGGAAGAAATCTAGACTCAGAGAAGTAACTCACTCAAGGTCACACAGAACTAGGTCCAGACTATTCCAAAATGTATGCTTTCCAAACACCAGGCCTCGAAGTCTCCAAAATCAGCACGTTTATTTACCAAACCATCACGCAGTGCCTACAGTGTGCCAGGCACTGAATACGAGGCAGTGGACCAAACAGAGGGTCTCCTGCCCTGGTGGAGTTTACCTACCAGGCAGACAACAGCCACGGAGGCAGGCAGGGGAAGGAGGCCCAATGCATTCTAAGCTGCGCTGCGGGTTGGAGCTCTCCAGCTCTCATATGGGAGTGAGTCATTCATATGGGCACTGCCCCCCACCAGAAATGGAAATGGGCTTTTGGGCAGGGTCAAGGTAAACGGAGTTAGTAGAGGGAAGGACTGCTTCTCTTTCTGAAGTAGGGGTCTTCCCTCAAAAGGGAAAACTTCCGAGTGTTAAAAACCATTCCAAACAAGCCCCTGGTCCCTGGGTAAAGAGGTGGGCGTGGAGGGAGAAACTGAGGTGTGCGGCGAACCCCTCCAGCAGGGAGCACTCCGTAGCTGGAGGCACAGCGGAGGGGGGAGCGTCGGACAACAGGGAGCTCAGCCCGCACGACACCCACTTAGGACTTGGGGAAGCTCGGCCCGCACGACACCCACCTGCGCCGCGGGAGCCCGAGCAAGGCCCCGCCCCCTCCCCCAGCGGCGCGGGCACTGAATGGGCAGCTCCCGATCCAGCCATCCCCGCCACCCCTCCCCCGGCCTCGGGCTCCCAGCGCCGCTGCCGTCACAGGGCGGGGAGCTGCGGGGCTACGAAGCAAACAAGCCCGGAGCGCCAGCCGGGTCCCCGGGGCAGAGGGGCGCTGCCCTCCCCCATCCGAGAAACGGGAGGGAGGCGCAGCCCGTCCAGGACCTGCCCCGCCCGGCCCAGGTTCGGCCCGGGTGCCCGCGCCGGCGGGTGGGCGCGGACCTTTCTGCTCTCTGGGCCGCGCGGGCCAGGGCGCGAGCCCCCCGGGGTCCTTGCTTCGACTTTACCTCCTTCTTCACGTTCCACAGCAGTTTCTCTTTGACTGCGTCCCCTGCGCTGCCCATGGTGTGGCAGGAGGCGGCGCCGAGCGGCCCTTGGAGCCCCCGCGCCCTCGCCGCCTCCGCGCCTCTCGGCTCAGCGCCCCACGCGCAAGGCGGCGCCCCCGCCCGCCGCGCTCCCGGCCCGCCGCCGCCGCCGCAGCCACTGCCCGGTGCTCGGCTCCGCAGCCATCTTCCGAGCCCCGCACAGACGTCAGGCGGCAGGCCCGGCCCCTTCCCACAGCCGGAGGGGGGTTGCGCACAGCGACGGGGGATCGGGGCGGGGAGAGGCCGTGCGCGCCTAGGGGCGGCAGACCCGGGCGCGCGCCACGGGGGTCGCTGTCATGGCAACGCACCCGCTCCCGCATGGAGGGCGGGAAGCCTCATTGTGAGCGCTGGCCCTGGAGCCCGCGGCCCCGCGGCTGAGAGCGAGCCCCGGTCCCGCTGAAGGTGCCCTGACTTCTCCCTCCTCCCTCTCCCGACGGGACGGAAAGGGCCAGGGCTCGGGCACGGGCTCCCCTGCGATCCGAGCCTGCCCACGGCGAAGCCGGTGCAGCCTGGCCCCGTGACCCCTCTGAATCCCCGTCCGGCCGTCGCCGTGCAGTTGTCAAGTTTCTGGGAAGATTAGTGGGAGCGCAGCCGCCCGAGCCCGACGGCCGGAGGGTCGCGGCCAGTCCCCCTCACCGGGTCGCCACGTCCCACAGGGTCCTTCCCGGCCGCTCCGTGGGAGGCGGGACGCGGGTTTTAGTAATAGGGCCGGGCGTGAGCCGGTACGGTACCGGGCAAGGTGAGAGAAGTGTCTTCCATGCGATTCCCAAGCCTCGCTAGGGAATCAAGGGAGAAGAAAGGTTGTTCAGGGTGATAAAGAACATGCCGTTGCAAACGGAAGAGCAACGTGCCCGAATCTAGGTGACAGGAAGGGCTTAGGCCTTTTCGGCACGAATGGAGCCTTCCAGTCAACATGTTTCTATGTGATGCAGCTTTATAGCGCAAAAAAATGACAATGCAAGGGACACAAACAGCCCTGCTGAACCAACAGCCTGAGCCTCGACAGTCTACATCCGGCGCCTTCAAGCCCCCAACCATACACTGGGAAGTGGAAAAAGTTCCCACCGCGGCTTGGCGGAGCGGCTAACGCTGCGCTCTCAGAAGCGGCTGGAAAAGACCGTAGCCAGAAGGCGCAGGGAGTCCCGCCCCCTGGAGGGCCCGCCCCCTTGGAGGAGACCGGAAGCGCTCGTCCTGGCCCGGAAGCATTGCCGACTCTGTACACGCGCGCTGCGGCATGGCGGCCCACCGCCCCGGCCCGCTCAAGCAGCAGAATAAAGCTCATAAAGGCGGGCGGCATCGGGGTCGGGGATCTGCACAGCGGGACGGCAAGGGTAAGAAGACAACGTAGAAGGAATAAGGGCTATTTGGCCGTTATTAACTCTTTTTCCCCATGCCCAGACTGAGCTTCTGTCTCCCGTCTGTGCTCCACGCGAAAGGCCCTTTCTAAGGTGGGCGGAGAGGAGTCCCTTTTCTTGACCTTGTTGTGGGGCCGATCACACCAGCCCCTTCTAATCTGCCTTTCAGGCCGTCTAGCACTGAAAACCCTAAGCAGGAAGGTGAGAAAAGAACTCAGCAGGGTCGACCAGAGGCATCGCGCCAGCCAGCTCCGAAAGCAGAAGAAGGAGGCGGTGAGAGGAGCGGGATTTGGGAGACGGCGGCTTCTCTGCTGTTCTAGGTGGCTAATGCCTCGAAGTGGAAAATGAGACCGGGAGGAGGGTCCAGGGACAGAGCGTAGCACTAGAGCACGTGTCGAGCGTGCAGGTCTAGCATTCTTTGCTTTGGTCAGAATTCCTGCCACCCCGCTGGCATACCTGTGGTCTTTTATGAGAGAGATGCTGGTTGTGGGTAGGGGGAGCATCTGTAGGAGTGGAAATGCAATGCTGGAGTGAAGTACTGAGACACTGAGATGTTCTCGGATATCTTTCTATTTTCAGGTTCTGGCAGAGAAGAGACAGCTGGGTGGCAAGGATGGCCCTCCTCATCAGGTACTGGTGGTGCCCCTGCACAGCAGAATTTCCCTGCCAGAGGCCATGCAGCTGCTTCAAGATAGGGACACTGGAACAGTACACTTGAATGAATTGGGAAACACCCAGAGCTTTATGCTGCTATGCCCCCGCTTGAAACATCGGTGGTTTTTCACATCAGCAAGGCCAGGTTAGAGTATACACCAATATTTTGTATTATGTTTTGAGTAGTAGTAATTTTTTTTTTTTTTTAGCATAATGTGCTGGTGCCAACCACCTCTTCTTACTGTGTTTTCTATCTGCAGGGGATCTGCACATTATGTTAGACATGGCTAAAGTAGCTGATACCATCCTGTTCCTCCTTGATCCACTAGAAGGCTGGGACAGCACCGGCGATTACTGTCTTTCCTGCCTCTTTGCTCAGGGCCTTCCGACCTATAGTAAGTGAGTTAGCATTTATTGTGCACCTTTAATTTGTCGGGCACTATGCCTGGCGTTTGATATAGGAATACAACTGATGGATCATATTCAGCTGGTGGTGGGATGTACACATGTGGATTAAACTTGGTCCATTGTTTACAGATGATCACTTAGGGTGACTTTTTGTTTTTGGCTGTCCTTTGCCCAGAGAAACAAGGATATGAAGTTTGATTTCACTGTGAAATTCCTTCAGGGTAGTTCAGTGTTGGGTTTCCCAGTGATCTCTGGGCTTGCAACTGAGCTATTAGGTTGTTTGTGAACTGCAGAGGGATTTTTATGTAATGAAGCAGTAGGTCATGAAGCGTTTTCTCTTTCGCTTACAGCACTAGCTGTCCAGGGGATTTCTGGCCTCCCACTGAAGAAACAAATAGATGCAAGGAAGAAGCTAAGTAAAGCAGTGGAGAAGCGCTTTCCGCATGACAAACTCCTCTTGTTAGACACTCAACAGGAGGCAGGGATGCTGCTTAGGCAGTTGGCTAACCAGAAGCAACAGCATCTTGCTTTTCGAGATCGGCGGGCCTACCTATTTGCCCATGCTGTTGATTTTGTTCCTAGTGAAGAGAATAACTTGGTGGGCACCTTGAAAATTTCAGGCTATGTTCGAGGGCAGACTCTGAATGTCAATAAGTTGCTGCATATTGTTGGACACGGTGATTTCCAGATGAAACAGATAGATGCCCCCGGAGACCCTTTCCCTTTAAATCCTAGAGGAATTAAACCCCAAAAGGACCCAGACATGGCAATGGAGGTGAGACTGATACTCTTAATTCATGTTCATATGAAAGTTGGCACAGGAGAGAAACTTAAATTCAGAGAAGGTAGTCTGTACACTTAGGTGAATGAGGAGAATTCACTAGTCTGAAGTAAGGCAATAGTCAGTTATAAATAGGTTGATAAATCACATATTTATCCAGCACTTTTTAGGTACTCTGCACTGTGATTGGCTCTGAGTTTATCGAACACACTCAAGATGTGGTTGCTTTCCTCAGGGGACTTAATTGGGCTGGAACAAAATGGCATCTGTGAAATAAAGATTGAGATAGTATATGGTTAAGGTGCGGTCAGCAGTGGAAGTTGAGAAAGTAGACTAGCAAGCTTCACATAAGAGATCAGACTTGAGCTAGGTGTTGAGAAGGGTAAATGTGACTTAGGAGTTGAGGAGGGATAAAAGAATATCATAGAAGAGACAGAATGAACCTAGGCACAGTGGTGGATCAAAGGGTTTATGTGAACCTTGAAGAAATCAGCTTGATGGGAGCGAGGTGTGTAATAAATGGATAGGAGTGGGAGCAGATTAAGAAAGACCTCAAGAGCCAAGGAGAGACTTACAATACTCTGGAAATTAGAAAATAGCCATTGGAAAAGTTTTGACAAGTTTTCCATTCTGTTGCATTCATCTTCTACATGAGGACTGATATTTCTGGGTCTTTCTGGTTACTGTGTTAGATTTAGGAGATTTTTGGTTCTTAGTTGACTATCACCTGCTTTTGGTTTTCAGATTTGTGCTATGGATACTGTAGATGATATGGAAGAAGGCCTTAAGGTCCTAATGAAGGCAGACCCTGATAGACAGGAATCCTTGCAAGCAGAGGTTATCCCAGATCCAATGGAGGGAGAGCAAACCTGGCCCACTGAGGAGGAGCTGAGCGAGGCAAAGGGTTGGTATTGGTAAACTTGTTTGTAATTCATCTGACCTGGAATTGTGGATTTTCTCTAGCTGTTCCAAGTGAGGGCCTTATAGGATAGAGTGGGATGGGGGTATAGTTGAAAGTCTCTCCTCACCCTTAAATGCTGTATGTTTTCAATAAACAAACATTACACACAGCCTTGTTCCATTTCTCAAAATTACTTGTGTTAATGTTTTATCCAACAGGTAAACAACTTTGGATTCATTGCAGGGCTTATTTAGCTGTGTAAGTATTGCTAGTTGTGAGGCAGCTGAATTAAATTTGGAAGTAGTCAGTTCTATTTACAGTGTCTGCCAGAATTTCCCATGTTGGCAGCAGTATCTGGTGCCTTACCTAGGTGAGAATAACCAGAGGGATAGGGAAAAGAAGTCTATAATTTACTTAATTTGTTTGGGCTTTTACAGATTTCTTGAAGGAAAGTTCTAAGGTGGTAAAGAAGGTCCCTAAAGGAACATCCAGTTACCAAGCTGAATGGATTTTGGATGGTGGCAGCCAAAGTGGTGGGGAAGGAGATGAATATGAATATGATGATATGGAACATGAAGATTTTATGGAGGAGGAATCTCAGGTAAGGAAATGAGGCCTTAGGCCAATTCTGTGTCTAGCTCCAAACATAGGCAAAGTGCAGTTGTGATCTTGGGTGTGTATGGTTAGTTTCCTTTTTTTTTTTTTTTTTTTTTTTTTTTTTAAATGAGACAAGAGTCTCGCTTAGTTGCCCAGGCTGGAGTGCAGTGGTGCGATCTGGGCTCACTGCAAGCTCTGCCTCCCGGGTTCACGCCATTCTCCTGCCTCAGCCTCCGGAGTAGCTGGGACTACAGGCGCCCACCACCATGCCCAGCTAATTTTTTTGTATTTTTAGTAGAGACGGGGTTTCACTGTGTTAGCCAGGATGGTCTCGATCTGACCTCGTGATCCACCTGCCTCGGCCTCCCAAAGTGCTGGGATTACAGGCGTGAGCCCCCGCACCCGGCTGTGTATGATTAGTTTCTTAGGAATGACTCTGTAGTTGCCAGGAATGAGGCTTTTGTTTTATACTTTAGACTGTATTAGAATTTATGTTGGTTGGGAATAGGGATCTAGTACAGTTGTTTTACTCAGCTTATTGGCCTTTGGGGTAGAGACAGGTATGGATTTCTTGAAAAAAGCTGTAATCTTTTATTCTATAGGATGAGAGTAGTGAAGAAGAAGAGGAAGAATATGAAACTATGACTATTGGGGAGTCTGTGCATGATGATCTGTATGATAAGAAAGTAGATGAAGAAGCTGAGGCAAAAATGTTGGAGAAATATAAACAAGAAAGACTGGAAGAGATGTTTCCAGATGAAGTGGACACACCCCGTGATGTGGCTGCTAGAATTCGGTTAGTCAACAAGTCTATGAACAAGTCTAAATTCAATCAATATGTTTTCAAAAACTTGGCTTAGAGCTGTGTCACTGTGATGCAAAAGAAGAGAAACACATTTTTCCTGCTCCTGAAGAGCTAACAATTAATATGGGAAGGCAAGACATACATACAGGAAATGGTCATATATAATTAAGTTCTAGACTGTGGTGCAGACTAACGTTACAGGACTTGAATGAAGGAGAAATGCTAAGGTTAATTAGCACATACTTCTTCCCAAAGGAGCCAGTACTCAATTGACATATATAATGTTTGGAAATTTTAGGGGGTTTGGGTAGAATAGCAGAAGTAGAAGAGTGAAGAAGTAGATGATTATATCTGTTCTGGAGGTGAGTGATTAAAGCCAGTGAATTAATTTTAGATATTAGGAGGTAAGGCTGTGTATTAGGCCATTCTCGCATTGCTATAAAGAAGTACCAGAGACTGCGTAATTTATAAAGAAAAGAGGTTTAATTGGGTCATGGTCCTGCAGACTGTACAGGAAGCATGGTGCTAGCATCTGCTCAGCTTCTGGGGTGGCCTCAAGAAACTTATAATCATGGCAGAAGTTAGAGGGGGAGCAAGTCATGTCACACGGCCAGCGCAGTAACAAGAGAGCAAGGCAGGAGGTGCTACACACTTTTAAACAACTAGATCTCATGAGAACTCACTCAACAAGGGGGGTGGTGCTAATCCATTCATGAGAAAACCTCTTCCTTAATGCAGTCACCTCCCACCAGGCTCCACCTCCAACACTGGGGATTGTATTTCAGTATGAGATTGGGGCAGGGACACACATCTTAACTGTATCAGGCCATTACCAAGCATCTTTTTTGTCAGGTTAAAAAGCTCCCTGACAGGTAACAGGGAGCCACTGCAAATACTTTGTCTTTTGTCGGTGAGAAGCTTGGGTTTGGTTCTGATACAACTTGTTACAGGCTATTTGGAGTGTCGTCTTGGTTTAAGCTATTGGATTGTTTGGAGAGAGAGTGATTGGAGTTCTTTTCAGCTAGCTCCTTAGCCATTTTAGCAGTGACTTGAGTCTATATAGCACCATATAAATCTGACTTAATGTCTTTAAAATCTTCAATATTCTAGATTTCAGAAATACAGAGGCCTTAAGAGCTTCCGGACATCTCCGTGGGATCCTAAGGAAAACCTTCCTCAAGATTATGCTCGGATATTTCAGTTTCAGAACTTTACTAATACTAGGAAAAGCATCTTTAAAGAGCTTGAAGAAAAAGAGGTTGAAGGAGCTGAGGTATCTACCCTCCTTGTTCATCTTGGATGTTGCTTTCATTTGTCAACATGCTCCCTACTTTATTCCTTCTCTTGGCATGAAAATATGCTGCATTTGGGGATTAGGGGAACCCCTGAGTCATTGATTAGAATGATACTGGTAACAAAGAGGTATCAGCTATGTTAAATGAAAAAGTGTGATCTGGGTAGTGAAGCATCTTGAAGGATGAGGGTTGGCTTTAAAAATTTTATCTGAGAGACTCAACATATTTGGAGAAAGCTTCCTCACTGTTGGGACTTTGAAGGTAACTCCATGATTGCTTTCTGCTTTCTTGTGGCAGGTTGGCTGGTATGTCATACTTCATGTCTCTGAAGTCCCCGTCTCAGTGGTCAAGTGCTTCAGGCAAGGAACGCCCTTGATTGCATTTTCTTTACTACCTCATGAACAGAAGGTAAATTGCTGTCTTGTGGGAAAATGGGGGGTTGTGAAACTTTCCAGCTGCTTCTGACAGTCTAAAATTCTGTTTATGTGTGACTAACATTTTGTTCATTGGGATGCAGAAAGTCTGCCTTTATGATTAGGAATTGGAGAATAAGAGAGAAGTCAGTGATGGTTTTATTCATATTGTCTGAACCTGTCTGAAGCATCTCAGTGATGCAATCTCTGTGTGGTTCTGAGACTTCTCCAAGTATGTTTTTCAGACCAGATTTTGAATAAGGGTTGGCAGCCTTAAAAATAAAGGTTTGGCCAGGTGCGGTGGCTCACGCCTGTAATCCCAGCACTTTTTGGGAGGTCAAGGTGGGCGGATCACCTGAGGTCGGGAGTTCGAGACCAGCCTGACCAACATGGAGAAACCCTGTCCCTACTAAAAATACAAAATTAGCCAGGTGTGGTGGCGCATGCCTGTAATCCCAGCTACTTGGGAGGCTGAGGCAGGAGAATTGCTTGAACCCAGTAGGCGGAGGTTGTGGTGAGCCAAGATTGCGCCATTGCACTCCAGCCTGGGCAACAAGAGCGAAACTCCATGTCAAAAAAAAAAAAAGTTTATGCCAAGGTGCAGATCTCTTTTCTCTTGGTGGTCAGTAGTTGTGTATGTTGTGGGGTATGTGATAGTTCTTTGATCGGTTTTGGTAAGGGCTCAAGAAGAAGGGGCTTGAATGAGTGTGGTTTTGAGATTGTGGTGAGTGAATGCCTTGAAGGCCACTGATTTTTGTGTGGCAGATGTTGAGCACGTTTCTGTTAGATGCAGGAAGGTAGGTTCGCATTGAAGGGTGCATGAAAGCTCTGATCAGCCTATGTTTGGCTTAAATGCCAGTCATTGGTGGAGGTAAAGGATGAACCTGTGTTTCAGCATCTACACTCCACCATTAATTAGCATCGTCAGTTCTTAGCATGAGTCTGAATCTGATAGTTTGGTTTGCCTTCTTTCAGTTTAGGCAATTGTATTCCCAGACTGTGAAGATTTTTGTCTTTCTTACTTGGTCCCCAGATGTCAGTATTGAATATGGTGGTGAGGCGTGACCCTGGCAACACTGAACCTGTGAAAGCGAAGGAAGAGCTCATATTCCACTGTGGATTCAGGCGCTTCCGAGCCTCACCTTTATTCTCTCAGCACACTGCAGGTTAGCAGTGGGGAACCTGGGTTCTTGTCCATCTTGTCTTTTGGGAAACTGACTTGTGGTGGAGGGGTGCTGAAATATATGGTTTCAAAATCTTACATCTCTGGGTTAGAGGTATTTTCAGTACTCTGGTTTAAGAGCCAATGATGTTTTTACTCAAAATGTCTGAACCTGTCTGAAGCATCCCAATGATGCCACCTCTGTGTGATACTGAGGCTTTTTTGCCATGAGTATTTGTTCCAGAGCAGGTTTTGAGTAGAAGTTGGCGGCTTTATAAAAAGGGTATTATATACGGGTGGGTGCAGTGGTGCAGTGGCTCACACCTATAATCCCAACATTTGTGGCATGAGAATGGGGAATTGAAGACCAAAAAAGCTTAAGATTTAATCTTGTTTTTTTGTTTTTGTTTTTGAGATGGAGTCTCACTCTGTTGCCCAGGCTGGAGTGCAGTGGCGTGATCTAGGCTCACTGCAAGCTCCGCCTCCCAGGTTTACTTACGCCATTCTCCTGCCTCAGCCTCCTGAGTAGCTGGGACTACAGGCGCCTGCCACCACGCCCGGCTAATTTTTTGTATTTTTAGTAGAGATGGGGTTTCACCGTGTTAGCCAGGATGCTCGCGGTCTCCTGACCTCGTGATCCGCCCACCTCAGCCTCCCAAAGTGCTGGGATTACAGGTGTGAGCCACCACGCCCCGCCTGTTTTTTTGTTTTTGTTTTTTTTTTGGAGATGGAGTCTTACTCCGTTGCCCAGGCTGGAGTGCAATAGTGTGATCTCAGCTCACTGCAACCTCCGCCTCTCAGGTTCAAGCAATTCTCCTGCCTCAGCCTCCTGAGTAGAGTAGTTGGGACTACAGGCACGCATGACCATGCCCAGCTAATTTTTGTATTTTTAGTAGAGATGGGGTTTCACCATGTTGGCCAGGCTGGTCTTGAACTCCTGGCCTCAGGTGATCCGCCCACCTCAGTCTCCCAAAGTGCTGGGTGCTGGGATTACAAATGTGAGCCAATGTGCCTGGCCTTTTTTTTTTTTTGGAGACCGAGTCTCACTCAGATGTCCAACTGGAGTGCAATGGTGCAATCCAGGCTCACGGCAACCTCTGCCTTCCATGTTCAATTAATTTTCCTGCCTCAGCTTCTCGAGTAGCTGAGATTACAGGCACCCGCTACCACGCCTGGCTAATTTTTGTATTTTTAGTAGAGACGGGGTTTCACCATGCTGGCCAGGCTGCTCTCGACCTTAGGCGATCCTCCTGCCTTGGCCTCCCAAAGTGCTGGGATTACAGGCATGAGCCACTGCGCCTGGCCAGTCACTCTTTTGTTGTTTCAAAATGGTTTTGATTTTTTTTTTTAGGATGAACTATTTTCATATTTTAGACAGTTGGGAAAATAAGGAATAATGTAAAAGTAAAATTACCTTATATTAGAGAAAATTCATTTTTATTTTATACATTTTCATCTGGATCTCATTTTTTTTTAACATAGTTTGGATTGTAATTGTAAATATGGTGTTAAACATTGCATTTATCACTTAATTGATTTTGATAATTTTCCATAAGATTAATTCGTTAATGAGTCTTTTAATGCTTTATTGTCATTTGGATATATTCCAATGTATGTGATGTACTGATATTTATTTGAGCTTCTACGGGTGAGCACTTAGGCTATTTCTAATGTTTTGCTCTAAACTAGATCTGTATGCATAAAACTTTATTTACTTCTTTGCTTATTTTGTAAAGGCAGATCCTTAGAACTGGAACTAAATAAAAGTCTCATTCCAGAGACTGAGGCAGGAGGATTGCTTGAGGTCAGGAGTGTGAGACTCTGGTCTCTACAATTATTTATTTATTTATTTTGTGATATGGAGTCCAGCTCTTGTCACCCAGGCTGGAGTGCGGTAACATGACCTCAGCTCATTGCAGCCTCCACCTCCCGGGTTCAAGTGATTCTGGCGCCTCAGCCTCCCAAGTAGCTCGGACCACAGGCGTCCGCCACCACGCCCAGCTAATTTTTGTATTTTTAGTAGAGATGGGGTTTCACCACATTGGCCAGTCTATTCTCAAACTCTTGACCTCAGGTGATCCACGTGCCTTGGCCTCCCAAAGTGCTGGGATTTATAGGGATGAGCCACCATGCCCGGCCTCTACAAAAAAAAAAAAAAATGATTTTTTTGGGAGCTGGAGTTTCGCTCTTGTTGCCCAGGCTGGAGTGCAGTGGCAGAATCTTGGCTCACTGCAACCTCTGCCTCCTTGGTTCAAGTGATTCTCCTGCCTCAGCCTCCCAAACAGCTGGGATTACAGGTGTGTACCACCACACCTAGCTAATTTTTCTACTATTAGTAGAGATAGGGTTTCACCATCTTGGCCAGGCTGGTCTCAAACTCCCGACCTCAGGTGATCCACCCGCATCAGCCTCCCAAAGTGCTGGGATTACAGGCATGAGCCACTGCGCCCGGCCAAAAATTTTTCTTTTTAATTAGCCACGGTGGTGGCATGTGCTTTGCAGTCCCAGCTACTTGGGAGGCTGAGGCAAGAGGGATTGCCTGAGCCAATGAGCCCAGGAGTTTGAGGCTCCAGTGAGCTGTGTTCACACCACTGCCCTTAAAATATTTTATTTTCCTATAAGTTTAGTATTTTAAAAAGTGGGTGAGGGCTACATTGAAGGTAGAACACCAAATACAGTCTAGCCTAGATAGCAGAGTGAGACACTGTCTCTCAGACTTTAAAAGGGTGTGATAAAGTGTGGAAACTTTGATGTCTGGTGTGCCAAGGGTGGGTGAAGGAATGGAGGCTGGGTATGGCTCATAGTTGGGTAAAGCAGAGGTAGGGGTCCTGAGATACTGAGAGACTACTGGACGGGACTTGCGGCAGAAATGATTGTCTCCTACACAGTAGGAGCAGGAAGATTTGTTGCCCACTAACTTGGGGGCTTCTGAACATCATCCTAGTTCACTCACTCTCAGCAGTGGCAGGAGGAATATGAGGAAAGCAGTATTAATGATGTTTTGGATAATTTTTATTCTCACCAATTGTGAGAATCACAATCACTAAGTGAGATTAATTTTTCTTTCCCTTAAAATATTTTATTTTCCTTTAAGTTTAGTATTTTAAAAAGGAGGTGAGGGCTACATTGAAGGTAGAACATCAAATACAGTCTAGGCTCCGAGATTCTGACTCCAGATAAAAAAGTTACTGATCAGGCACATGCAATTCCAGCTATTCGGGAGCCTGAGGCAGGAGAATCGCTTGAACCTGGGAGGTGGAGGTTGCAGTGAGCAGAGATGGCGCCATTGCACTCCAGCCTGGGCAAGAAGAGTGAGACAGCATCTCAAAATAAATAAATAAATAAAAAGTTACTGATACAGCCTGGCGCGGTGGCTCACGCCTGTAATCCCAGCACTTTGGGAGATTGAGGTGGGCGGATCACAAGGTCAGGAGTTCGAGACCAGCCTGGCCAACATGGTGAAACCCGGTCTCTACTAAAAATACAAAAATTAGCTGGGCGTGGTGGCATGTGCCTGTAATCCCAGCTACTCAGGAGGCTGAGGCAGGAGAATTGCTTGAACCCAGGAGGCGGAGGTTGCAGTCAGCTGAGATCACATCATTGCATTCCAGCCTGGGTGACAGGAATGATACTCAAACTCAAAAAAAAAAAAAGTTACTGATAGGACTAGATTGTATCTTTTAGGTGCATTGAGGCAGGGAAGATTTTTGAGAACTGGTGGATTAGAGAAGTAGAAGCTGCCATAGGTTTAAGAGTTGCACTAACACAGCTTTTCATAGGCTTCTATTACCTCTGGTTTCTCAAAATGGTTTTGGTTTTCATTTTTTAACCCTTATGGCAGCGGACAAACATAAATTGCAGAGATTCCTGACTGCTGACATGGCTCTGGTGGCGACAGTCTATGCGCCAATCACTTTTCCTCCTGCATCTGTGCTGCTTTTCAAGCAGAAAAGCAACGGTAAGTTGAGCCACAGAGATGAACAGACCCTGCAGGTCCTTAATAGACGAACACTGTTTTCTCTTCTTTATTTAAATTTGGGAGCCAAATGGTATGGAGAAGGTGATGATGGTTTTCAAAATACAGTAAGTCTTCACTTAACATTGTTAATAGAGCAATGAAAACTGCAACTTTTATGTGAAACAGTGTATAGCCAGTCGTCAAATAACTGCCTTTAGTTCAACATCTTTTCCTTGTAACAACTGATGAGAAAAAATATGCTTTTGTTATACATCATTTCTCTTAAAGTACAAGTTTTCAAGAACCTATTGACAAGGTTAAGTGTGGGCTTACAGTTTACCAATCTTAGCCTCAGATTGGGCTAGGGCAGGGATGACAAACCAGCTCTTGGCATGGGTCATTACATGGACTGGGGCAATAAATGAAGACTTTGGCCTGTAAATTCCTAAATAGCTTCTTTGCTTTTGTCCTTTAGGAATGCACAGCCTCATTGCTACAGGCCATCTTATGTCAGTAGATCCAGACAGAATGGTCATCAAGAGAGTTGTTCTGAGTGGTCATCCTTTCAAAATTTTTACTAAGATGGCAGTAGTCCGTTACATGTTCTTCAACAGAGGTGGGTATGAAGGAGGAGGATGGGATCTGATTGCCTTTGTGGTATAAAGGTTGGGTTTACATTTTGTGGGTAAATGTTTCATCTTGGTCTTTTATGTGTTTAAGAGGATGTGCTGTGGTTTAAACCAGTGGAACTGAGAACGAAGTGGGGCCGGAGAGGACACATCAAGGAGCCTTTAGGTAAGGAAACATGGGATTTGAGACCATGTCTACATTTCTGCAGTGTTGCTAAATGACTATTGGGTTGGAAGTCATTGCTTTAAAAATTTCTACTTTTAATTTGACCGACTTGTTCTGTTTTCTTTCTAGGTACCCATGGCCACATGAAATGCAGTTTTGATGGGAAGCTAAAATCTCAAGACACAGTACTGATGAACCTGTATAAACGAGTTTTCCCCAAATGGACTTATGATCCATATGTACCAGAACCAGTACCCTGGCTGAAAAGTGAGATTTCTTCAACAGTGCCTCAAGGGGGCATGGAGTAATGGATTCAAAGAGATTCTGTCTTACCGGTGCCAGTCAATACTCCAGGGATGGGAGGCACAAGTTGTGATTGGGCAAAGTTTATTTTCTGTGTCAGCCTGTCAGTCCGCTACCCCATTTTGCAAGACTTTTTTTTAGTCTTGACAAAATGTCTCAGTTAAGTATAAAAGTTTTTCTACTACTTAGTCCATAAAAACTATTAAATCTTAATGAAATAGCCACTCTCCATTAGGAATCTGATAACTAAGAGTTGACAATGACTAGGAAACAATGTCTTCAGTATCTAAAGACACTGAATCCCACCATTTCCTTTTCTGTAAATTAAACAGAAACAGACTGATAAGAAGCTGGCCTTTCAGCCTGCTTCACCCAAGTTATGCAGGAGGTTAAGTCTACATTTCCACCACTGAGCACAATACAAATGTTCTTCACTTCTGGGGAAACAGTTTGAAAATGCTGAGACAGCACAGCAGCCACTGCAACACCAGCTGTAGGTTCAATGAGTAGTTTCATCCTCTCCCACACCAGCTGGGTTGCACGCTGTTGATATGGAAGGGAGTAGGAATTAGTGAAAGGAGAGTCTAGTTGGTTTACCTATAAAGGTCAGATGAGAATATATGTCCAGTTTGAATTTTCTTATCATTGTGTATACATGCTTCCCAAAGCTTTTCTTTAATTCTAACGGCTTCTGTCAAGAGGGTTGTCATTAATACATCTAGGGTACCCTCCCATGTCATGAAGTTACCTAGTCAAGTTCCCATGGGTCACTTGCTACTCCTAACAGAAGGTTCTTCTGCCTAAGAAGTTACGCCATGCTTTGTTATTTCTTTTCCTGTTGGAGCCTTACCTTAATTTCATCCTCAGTGACAGTGAAGATATCATCCACAAGGTCCCTGATAATAGGCCAGGTGTTCAAGCCAATGCTGGATTTGACACCATCTGCTATGGTTTCTGGAGGATAAAGATTGGGCATCAGTTTCCCCTTCAGCTTGGACTGGTAGCAATCATCCGCATTCGAGGGTTCAGCAGCATATACCTTCACACTAGGTTTCAGAGCCTGGGAAGAGGAGTATTAAGACATCTTACAACAAACCACAACATTGCCTGCATGTCTAAAAGAAAATAGGGGCTGGGTGTGGTGGCTCACATCTGTAATCCCAACACTTTGGGAGCCCGAGGCGGGTGGATAAGTTGAGGTCAGGAGTTCAAGACCAGCCTGGCCAACCTGGTGAAATGCAGTCTCAACTAAAAATACAAAAATCAGCCAGGCGTGGTGGCGGGCCCCTGTAATCCCAGGTACTCAAGAGGCTGAGGTAGGAGAATCTCTTGAACTCGGGAGGGGTAGGTTGCAGTGAGCCGAGATCACACCAAAAGGGGGCCGGGCACAGTGGCTCACGCCTGTAATCCCAGCACTTTGGGAGGCCGAGGTGGGCAGATCACGAGGTCGGGAGATGGAGACCATCCTGGCTAACACGGTGAAACCCCGTCTCTACTAAAAATACAGAAAAAAAAAAAAAAAAAGAAAAAAAAACAACCTAGCCAGGCATGGTGGTGGGCACCTGTAGTCCCAGCTACTTGGGAGGCCCAGGCAGGAGAATGGTGTGAACCCGGGAGGCGGAGCTTGCAGTGAGCCAAGATCATGCCACTGCACTCCAGCCTGGGTGACAGAGTGAGACTCCGTCTCAAAAAAAAAAAAAAGAAAAGAAAATAGGCACAATAAGTAATACATTTCTGCCTAAGTAAAAGCCTTCCCTTTTATGGATGTAATGAAAATATCTTCAAGCACTTTATAAATATATGTCTGATACTAGCCTTCCATTGCCTGGATCACATCTGATTCTCCTGGTAATTTGAGAAAAGAGTAGCCCCTTGGTATGGATAGTAGCTTGATGATGGAATTCAGGGAAAAGACTATGATGGTGTCACTTGTGGTAACTGCTTTTGTGCTGTAAAATTGTCATGGATTAAGAAGAGAGTTGGCTGGGTGCAGTGGCTCACACCTGTAATCCTAGCACTTTTGGAGGCCAAAATAAGAGGATTGCTTGAGCCCAGGAGTTCCAGACCAACCTGGCCAACACAGCAAGACCCCATCTCTTAAAAAAAGAATATTAAAAATAATAAATAGGCCGGGCGCAGTGGCTCACGCCTGTAATCCCAGCACTTTGGGAGGCCAAGGCAGGCGGATCACAAGGTCAGGAGTTCAAGACCAGCCTGACCAACATGGTGAAAACCCGTCTCTACTAAAAAAAAAAATAGAAAAAAATTAGTGGGGTGTGGTGGCACGTGCCTGTAATCCCAGCTACTCAGGAGGCTGAGACAGGAGAATCGCTTGAACCCGGGAGGTGAAGGTTGCAGTGAGCCTGGATCGTGCCACTGCACTCCAGCCTGGGCAACAGCGAGTCTGTCTCAAAAAAAAAATAAAAATAATAATAGTAAATAGAGTAGTGAGGCAGAGACGGGCCTTCAAGTCCCAAAGGAGTAAGGGGAAGGAACGGTAATGTGTGCAGAATGTTGAGCACGTGTATACAGAACATTTAGGATGTAAAGTAAATCCTCTGCTTGAAGCAGGGAATCCTCCAGAAGCTGCTCACCTTAATTGTAATTGCTATTCCAGCAACCATTCCTCCTCCACCTACAGGTACCACCAGTGCATCCACCAAAGGAACCTTTAGTGGAAAGAATATAAACTGTAAATAGGCCTATTAGTAAGCAGTTTTATATTTAATGTGTACATATAAAATAATTGAATATAGCCCAACAGCTTTACCAGTAGCTAAACAGGAAGAACTCAGCTATTTTACCTGGTTCAGCACTTCCAGGGCAATTGTCCCTTGTCCAGCTATCACTGCAGGCTCCTGGTTGGGATGTACCATGATGCCTTCTGTTTCTTCTGTAACTCTTTTTGCAACATTTTCTCTGGACTGAAAGTACATTAATTTAGCTTAATTGATTTGTATTTAATAGAGTCCCCAACAAGTTCCATTTGGTCATTCAGCATTTTATTGACCATCTACTTTTTTCAGACTTTGTTCAGGTACTAGAGATATATCTGTTAATAAACAAAATATCCCCGCCCTCAAGGGGATAGAGATGGGTGAAGTAAATATATGGTATGTCTAAGTGCAATGGAGTAAAATGAAGGAATTTATTTCATATAGGGTAGCCAAGAAGAGCCTCTAGTAAAGTGACATTTTAAAAGATCTGAACAACTGCTGTGGATGTCTAGAATATTCCAGAGAAGGGCTAACAGTGCAAAGACTACAAAGTAGGAGTGCTTGGCCTTTCTGCGGAACAGCCAAAAAGGTTAGTATGGCTGGCACAGAGTGGGCAAGAGAACTAATAGAAGATGAGGTCAAGGCTGGGTGCAGTGGCTGACACCTATAATCCCAGCACTCTGGGAGGCCAAGGTGGGCAGATCACTTCAGGTCAGGAGTTAAAGACCAGCCTTGCCAACACGGCGAAACCCTGTCTCTACTAAAAATACAGAAATTAGCCAGATGTGGTGGCACGCGCCTGTAATCTCAGCTACTCTGGTGGCTGAGGCATGAGAATCACTTGAACCCAGGAAGCGGAGGCTGCAGTGAGCTGAGATCAAACTATCGCACTCCAGCCTGGGTTGGACAGAGCGAGACCCTGTCTCAAATAAATAAAAAGAAGATGAGGGACTGGGTGCCGTGGCTCACACCTGTAATCTCAGCACTTTGGGAGGCCAAAGCAGGCAGATCACGAGGTCAGGAGTTCGAGGCCAGCCTGGCCAATATGGTGAAACCCTGTCTCTACTAAAGAATCAAAAATTAGCTGGGCATGGTGGCACGCACCTGTAGTCCCAGCTACTCGGGAGGCTGAGGCAGAAGAATCGCTTGAACCCAGGGGGCGGAGGTTGCAGTGAGCCGAGATCGTGCTGCTGCACTCCAGCCTGGGTGATGAGGAGATTCTGTCTCAAAAAAAAAAAAAAAGATGAGGTCAAAAAGATAGGAATGTTTGAGTTTATCCAGGGCTTAGATGATTGCAAGAACTCTGGTTTCCACCATGTATGAGATGGGAAACCAACAGAGAATTTAGACTTGAAAAGAGACAAGTTCTGATTGGGTGTGGTGGCTCACTCCTGTAATCCCAGCACTTAGGGAGGCCGAGGTGGGCGGATCAAGAGGTCAGGAGATCGAGACCATCCTGGCTAACACAGTGAAACCCCGGCTCTACTAAAAATAGAAAAAATTAGCTGGGTGTGGTGGTGGTGGCCTGTAGTCCCAGCTACTCGGGAGGCTGAGGCAGGAGAATGGCGTGAACCCGGGAGACGGGGCTTGCAGTGAGCCAAGATTGCGCCACTGCACTCCAGCCTGGGCGACAGAGTGAGACTCTGCCTCAAAAAAAAAAAAAAAAAAAAAAAAAGACAAGTTCTGACTTTATTAAATGGAGAGCTCTGGTTGCTCAAAAAAGCCTGTAGTGGGGCAAGGGTGGATGCAGAGAGACCAGTTTGGCTACTGAATTGAATATAGGTGAGAATTGATGTTGATTTGAATCAGAGTGGTAACGGTAGACACAGAAGCAGTTGGGTTATGGAAATATGTTGAAAGCAGACTGAGATTTGGATGTGGGGTATGAGAGGGTTATCAAAGAGGATTCCTGGCTGTGTGCAGTGGATCATGCCTGTGATCCCAGCATTTTGGGAGGCCAAGGTGGGAGGATTACTTGAGCCCAGGAGTTTTGAGACCAGCCTGGGCAACAGTGAGACCCTGTCTACGAAAAATAAAGGAATTAGGTGTGGTGGCATGCACCTGTAGTCCTAGCTACTCAACAGCCTGAGGCAGGAGGATCCCACAACATAGGAAAAGCCCATCTCTAACAACAACAACAAAAATTTCAAAAAAAGATGACTTCAACTTTTTTTTAACTAGAAGAATAAAAAGTGCCATTTACTAAGATGAGGAAGACTGGAAGGGAAGCAATATAGGGAAGTAAGATCAGGAGTTTGGTTTTAGCTGTAGTTTGAGATGCCTTTTAAGACATCAAGTGGGAAAGTTAGGTAGCTGTTGGATATAAAAGTTGGCTGTTGAGGGGAGAGAAGCTGGAGTTGGTGTTGTTAGACCATAGGTAATAATTTAAGCAATGAGACTAATGAGATTTTGTGAGTGTAGATAGAGAAAAGGTTGAGCATGCTAACAGAAAGAGGAAACCACAAAGGAAGCTGAGAGGGAGCAGCCGGTGAGGTAGAAAGAGCCATTGGTCAAATGAAAGCTGTTAAGATGGTACCAAACACTGCTCTCCTTACCTCATCACTAGGTTCACAGTATACAATTGACGCTCCATAGGCTTGTATTGCAAGTTTTTTACAGTCTGGAGCTGTCTGGGGCACCACAATATAAGCAGGAATTCCTGGGAGAGGAAAACATGTTTGGTTAGTACAATCAGGAGAATTTAGAATAGAAACTTATGTGGCCAGGCGCAGTGGCTCACGCCTGTAATCCCAGCACTTTGGGAGGCTGAGGTGGGCAGATCATGAGGTCAAGAGATTGAGACCATCCTGGCTAACACAGTGAAACCCTGTCTCTAGTAAAAATACAAAAAAAAAAAAAAAATAGCCGGGTGTGGTGGCAGGCTCCTGTAGTCCCAGCTACTCAGTCCCAGGCTGAGGCAGGACAATGGTGTGAACCCGGGAGGCAGAGCTCGCAGTGAGCCCAGATCCTGCCACTGCACTCCAGCCTGGGTGACATAGCAAGACTCTATCTCAAAAAAAAAAAAAAAAAAAGAAAGAAACTTATGTTCAGCCAGGTGTGGTGGCTCACGCCTGTAATCCTGGGACTTTGGGAGGCCAAGGCGGGTGGATTGCCTGAGCCCAGGAGTTCGAGACCAGCCTGGGAAACATGGTGAAATTAGTATTTTGTATTTGGAAAATAGAAAAAATTAGCCAGGCGTGGTGGTGCGTAACTGTAGTCCCAGCTACTCAGGAGGCTGAGGCAGGAGAATTGCTTGAACTCGGCAGGTGGAGGTTACAGTGAGCCGAGATCGTGTCACCACCCTCCAGCCTGGGTGACAGAGCAAGATTCTGTCTTCAAAAAAAAAAAAAAAAAAAAGTAAAAAGAAACTTATGTTCATATTGCTTGCAATCACATAGAAATTTCTTTGGAAAGTTACTTCCCACAGCTATCATCACTGTCACTGAAATTAAGGGCACTTTTCTACTCCTTTCTGGTGATCTACCTAGTACCTTGAGAAATCAAGTACCTTCCAATTTGGCAGCATAGGTGAGAGCCTGGCCATGGTTTCCACTGCTGTGAGTAACAACAGCTTTCGGCTTCCTTTCTAAAGCATCAGGAACCAAGCTTCTGACGGCATTGAGAGCACCACGAATCTGAAAAAGAGCAATGGTGAATTCACATATTTGATTAAAACATTGTTTTGGAAAGCAAGGAACTTTTCTAGATTTTCTATCCTTAACATGCACATCCAATCTGTCACTAAGTCTTATCGATTTACCTCCTAAATATCTCATGTGCATCTTTATTTTTTATTTTTTTGAGATGGAGTCTCCGTTACCCCGGCTGGCCAGATCTCGGCTCACTGCAACGTCCACCTCCCCACACCGCATCTACCCCCAGGGCCGGGTTCAAGTGATTTTCCTGCCTCAGCACAAGTAGCTGGGATTATAGGCACCTGCCACCATGCCCGGCTAAATTTTTTTTTTTTTTTTTTTTTTTTAGACCTAGTCTTGCTCTGCTGTAGCCCAGGCTGGAGTGCAGTGGCGCGATCTCGGCTCACTGCAAGCTCCGCCTCCGGCGTTCATGTCATTCTCTTGCCTCAGCCTCTTGAGTAGCCGGGACTACAGGCGCCCACCACCACGCCTGGCTAATTTTTTTGTATTTTTAGTAGAGACGGGGTTTCCCTGTGTTAGCCAGGATGGTCTCGATCTCTTGACCTCGTTATCCGCCCGCCTCAGCCTCCCAAAGTGCTGGGATTACAGGCGTGAGCCACTGCGCCTGGCCTTTTTTTTTTTTTTTTTTTCCGAGATGGAGTCTTGCTCTATCACCCACGCTGGAGTGCAATGGCATGATCTCGACTCACTGCAACCTCTGACTTCTGGGTTCAAGCAATTCTCCTGCCTCAGCCTCCCAAGCAGCTGGGATTACAGGTGCCTGGCACCAAGTCTGGCTCATTTTGTATTTTGAGTAGAAAGTGTTTCACCAGGCCGGGCGCGGTGGCTCACGCTTGTAATCCCAGCACTTTGGGAGGCCGAGGCGGGCGGATCACGAGGTCAGGAGATCGAGACCACGGTGAAACCCCGTCTCTACTAACAATACAAAAAACTAGCCGGGCGTGGTGGCGGGCGCCTGTAGTCCCAGCTACTCGGAGAGGCTGAGGCAGGAGAATGGCGCGAACCCGGGAGGCGGAGCTTGCAGTGAGCCGAGATCGCGCCACTGCACTCCAGCCTGGGCAACAGAGCAAGACTCCTTCTCAAAAAAAAAAAAAAAAAAAAAAAAAAGAAAGTGTTTCACCAAGGCTGGGTGCGGTGGCTCACGCCAGTAATCCCAGCACTTTAGGAGGCTGAGGCAGGCAGATCACAAGGTCAGGAGATCAAGACCATCCTGGCTAACACGGTGAAACCCTGTCTCTACTAAAAATTCAACAACAACAACAAAATTTAGCCGGGCGTGGTGGCGGGTGCCTGTAGTCCCAGCTAATCGGGAGGCTGAGGCAGGAGAATGGCGTGAACCTGGTAGGTGGAGCTTACAGTCAGCCGAGATCTTGTCACTGCACTCTAGCATGGGGGACAGAGCGAGACTCCGTCTCAAAACAAAACAAAACAAAAGAAAATAAAAAAATCGTTTCATCATGTTGGCCAGGCTGGTGTCAAACTCCTGACCTCAGGTGATCCACCTGCCTCAGCCTCCCAAAGTGCTGGGATTACAAGTGTGAACCACTGCGCCTGTCATATAGTTGTATTTTTTGTAGACAGAGTTTTGCCGTGTGGCCCAGGCTTAGATCTTTTATATTGATAATGTATCTGTGTGTAGCAGGTTGACACAGTGAATGCTTAAACTTGGGTCATATACAGAGTGATAACACTTTCCAATTTGTCTGCAACAGTTCAGGTGTCTCAGTTTAGATATTTCAGGTTGCTTCTTTCAGTCCCAAACATGTCCTAATTTGGATAATAAATTATGTCTTAGTTTGGATAATAAGTGATGGTATATATAATAAAGTCATGCTTTGCTTAAGGATGGGGATATGTTTTGAGAAATGCATGATTTGGCAATTTCATCATCGTACATGCATCATAGAGTGTATTTATACAAACCCAGCTGTTACAGCCTATTACTCCTAGGCTGCAAACCCTGTATAACATGTTACTGTACTGAATACTGTAGGCAGCTATAACACAATGACAAGCATTTCTGTATCTAAACACAGAAATGGTACAGTAAATGTGTGGTATTATAACCTTATGGGACCAAGGACCACCATCATATAGGTGGTCTGTCATTGACTGAAACGTTATGTGGCACATGACTATTTTATGTATATATTATATATATACACATATACATATATAAAAATTACTCGGATAAGTTATATATATTATCCTAATTATAAGGATTTATGACTGTGTAAAAGTTGCTTATCAACACTATGATGCTAGGTAAAACAAGGACTTGAAAGGAAAATTTCTGTAACCTTTTTTCCAACTGTATAAAGGCATTAATTTACTTCTGCCTATCTCACTGGGTGGTCAGGAGAATCAAATTGATATGTGAAAGGGTTTGAAAACATACATGATACGCTGAGAAGAAGGATTGTTACCTTAAAAGATCCTGTTTTCTGGAAGAGTTCACATTTGAAGAAAAGATTGCGCCCTGTTAGTTGATTCAAAATGGAGCTTGTTAGCACTGGTGTGAGGTGGATAGAATCTCGAATGTTGATATGAGCTTTTTCAACATCAGCAAAGGAGATGCAGTACTGAGCACACATGGTTCTGAAACCCAGGAATAAGAAAGGGGTCAAAGCAAAGTCCGAGACAATATGTTTATTGAAGAGATTTTGAAAATACATAACAGAATAGACCTGGGGCCTGTGGTGTCATGTGGAAATTCTCCATTACTGGAGTGCCACCAGAATTTCTCTAAAAGAGATTTGACTTGAAAGCTGAACAAAGTTTTTCTGGTGAAGCTTTGAGAGAAGTGACTGATGGTGATTACAGAAGGCTAAAGCCCACTCCCCACCCACACCACTCATCTCTTGGCACTGTTGGCACTGCCACTGGTCTCCATCTTCCTTTTTTTTTTTTTGAGACGGAGTCTCACTCTGTAGCCCAAGCTGGAGTGCAGTGGCACAGTCTCGACTCACTGCAACCTCCGCCTCCAGGGTCAAGCAGTTCTCCTGCCTCAGCCTCCCGAGTAGCTGGGATTACAGGAATGTGCCATCATGCCCAGCTATTTTTTTTATTTTTAGTAGACACGGGGTTTCACCACGTTGGCCAGGCTGGTCTTGAACTTCTGACCTCGTGATCCGCCTGCCTTGGCCTCCCAAAGTGCTGGGATTACAGGCGTGAGCCACCGCGCCCAGCTCCACCTTTCTTTTAATCATCGTTGTGAAGCTACTTGAATGAATTGGATTCAATTTTCATATTATTTTTAATTTTTAAATTTAAATTTTTAATAAAAATTTAACAAATTATTTGATAAAGAAAAAAATAGCTAGACTTTTCCATTTAAATAACTATGTTCATTTTCTTTATTTCCCTCTGCGTTTTCTTTTTTTGTTTTTTGAGATGGAGTTTCGCTCTTGTTGTCTAGGCTGGAGTGCACTGATGCAATCCTGGCTCACCACAACCTCCACCTCCCAGGTTCAAGCGATTCTCCTGCTTCAGCCTCCCGAGTAGCTGAGATTATAGGCATGCACCACCATGCCCAGCTAATTTTTTTTTTTTTTTTTTTTGAGACAGAGCCTTGCTCTGTCACCCAGGCTGGAGTGCAGTGGCGCGATCTTGGCTCACTGCAAGCTCCGCCTCCTGGGTTTATGCCATTCTCCTGCCTCAGCCTCCCAAATAGCTGGGACTACAGGTGCCTGCCACCATGCCTGGCTAATTTTTTGTATTTTTAGTAGAGACGGGGTTTCACCGTGGTCTCGATCTCCTGACCTCGTGATCCACCCGCCTCGGCCTCCCAAAGTGCTGGGATTACAAGCGTGAGCCACCGCGTCCAGCTAAATTTTTATTTTAGTAGAGACAAAGTCTTGCTGTGTTGCCCAGGCTGGTCTCAAACCCCTGAGCTCAAGTGATCCTCCTGCCTTGGCCTCCCAAAGTGCTGGGATTACAGGCATGAGGCACCACACCCAGCCTTCTTCTCCTTAACACACCATTTACTGACAGAATCCTTTTCCTCTGAAATGCTCTATTTATCAAAAATTAAATTTCTATGAATGGTTGGGGCTATTGTATTTTGTTCCACTGGCCAGACTGCCAATGTCTTTTCCTATTATATACTGTATTAATAAATTCTCCCTTGATTACTCTTTCTAAAATTCATTGGCTTTTCTCACATATCAATTCTTCCAGGTGAACTAGAATTCCTTTGGTTGCCAGAAATTCCATTGTAAAGATGTATAAATGAACTGGGGGCATTATTTATTTACTGAGACGGGGTCTCTTGTCATCCAGGCTGGAGTGCATTGGCATGATCTCAGCTCACTGCAACCTCTGCCTCCCAGGCTCAAGCAATCCTCTCACCTCAGCCTCCTGAGTAGCTGGGACCACAGGTGCATTGTGCCACCATGCCTGGCTAATTTCTGTATCTTTTGTAGACACAAGGTTTTGCCATGTTGCGCAGGCTGGTCTTGACCTTCTGAGCTCAAGTGATCCACCCACCTTGGCCTCCCAAAGTGCTGGGATTATAGGCATAAGCCACCATGCCAAGCCTGAAGACTCAATATTTTTTAATGTCAATTATGTCCTCTCGGCTGGGCACAGTGGCAGGAGGATTGCTTAAACCCAGTTCAAGGCTGCAGTGAGTTATGATTGTACCACTGCAAGAGCAAGACCCTGTCTCTTAAAAACAAAAAAACAAGAGAACAAAAAGTAGTTGGCTGGGCGCGGTGGCTCATGTCTGTAATCCCAGCACTTTTGGAGGCCAAAGTGAGTGGATCACTTGAGGTCAGGAGTTCGAGACCAGACTGACTAATGTGGTAAAATCCCGTCTCCATTAAAAAAACAAAAATTGGCCGGGCGCAGTGGGTCTCGCCTGTAATCCCAGCACTTTGGGAGGCTGAGGTGGGAAGATCACGAGGTCAGATCGAGACCATCCTGGCTAACATGGTGAAACCCCGTCTCTACTAAAAATACAAAAAATTACCCGGGCATGGTGGCAGGCGCCTGTAGTCCCAGCTACTCGGGAGGCTGAGGCAGACGAATGGCGTGAACCCGGGAGGCGGAGCTTGCAGTGAGCCGAGATCGTGCCACTGCACTCCAGCCTAGGCGACAGAGCAAGACTCTGTCTCAAAAAAAAAAAAAAAAAAAAAATTAGCCCGGAGTGGTGGCATGCGCCTGTAGTCCCAGCTACTAGGGAGGCTGAGGCAGAAAAATCGCTTGAACCTAGAAGGCAAAGTTGCAGTGAGCCGAGATTGTTCCACTGCACTCCAGCCTGGGCGACAGAGTGAGACTCTGTCTCAAAAAAAAACAACAAAAAATCCCAAAAAACCATGCCAGGCCTGAAGACTCAATATTTTTATGAATAAATGTCAATTTTGCCCCCTTGGCAGGGTGCAGTGGTTCATACCCGTAATCTCAGTACTTTAGATGGGCAGACTGCTTGAGCTCAGGAGTTTAAGACCAGCCTGGGCAACATGTTGAAACCCTATCTCTACCAAAAATACAAAAAAATTAGCCGTGCAGGTGGCAGGCGCCCATAGTGGTAATTCTACGGTAAACAGTATGGTGCTTCCTCAAAAAAATTGAACATAGAATCATCCTATGATCTAGCAATTCCATTCCTACGTGTAGACCCTGTCTCTCAACAACAAGAAAACCCAGAACACAAAAAACCCACTATCAAAAATAAGATATATTTTGGAGGTTGTAAACAGTCAGTCCTGGCCAGGCGCGGTGGCTCACGCTTGTAATCCCAGCACTTTGGGAGGCCGAGGCGGGCGGATCACGAGGTCAGGAGATCGAGACCACGGTGAAACCCCGTCTCTACTAAAAATATAAAAAAAAATCAGCCGGGCGTGGTGGCGGGCGCCTGTAGTCCCAGCTACTCGGAGAGGCTGAGGCAGGAGAATGGCGTGAACCCGGGAGGCGGAGCTTGCAGTGAGCCGAGATCGCGCCACTGCACTCCAGCCTGGGCGGCAGAGCGAGACTCCGCCTCAAAAAAAAAAACAACAAAAACAACAAAAAAACAGTCAGTCCTCTTAGTTGCAAGTGATAGAACCTCAATTTGAACTACCTTAGTAGGCACAAGGTGGAGGTGTTCAGATTTACTAGCTCATGGAATCCATGAAGAACTGAAGAAACCATGGTAAGGGGAGGAATACGGAGCTTCAGGAACTACTGGAACCAGATTTGAGAGCTTCCCAGACTCAGTCTCTCACCTCTGCTGCTTTCTGCACGTCGGCTTTTTCACTGCAGGCAAGTTGGTTCCATATGGAACCAACTGACACATGGCTGCTGACAGCTCATATGTTTTACATTTTATGGCTTCCACACTGGAGGGGAATTTTCTTTCTCAGCTTCAGTTTGAAAAATTCTGGGTAAGGACCCTGGTCCATCTTGGCCCAGGACCAGTGGCCAGGGTATAAGGTCACTGAAGACAACAGTGTGCAATAGTCAGAAGTATTTACATAAACATGAAAAAGAAACAGAATGAGATCTGTAACACAGTATCAATTAGGTACATTTAAAACACATACATACATAAAACAACATTACATATTATTCAAAGATACATGTATATTCAAAGACATATCAAACACATTAGAGTGACTACCTAAGGAGGGAGGAAAGGAACATTAGTGGGAACTGCAATGAAGAGAAAAGATAAAATGAGAAAGGCCTTGTTAATGACAGTGTGAATAAACGAGTATGACCGGCTCAATTCTCTGCACCTGAGGGGAAAATAGCAAAATAAAGGAGTGATGGAGGAAAGAAAACAAAGAAAAGAAAAAGTACTTTTGAGTGGGAGTAAGGGGCATTTTCCAAGTGAAAATAAAGGGGAGAATGCTGGGGAGATGATTCCTTACATGTTCATTATAGGAACAGAAGAGACATATCCTGATAGTGGATTGAATGGGGGAGAGAGGTGTGAAGAATAAATCCTGGGCCAGGCATGGTGGCTCACACCTGTAATCCCAACACTTTGGAAGGCCAAGGTGGGAAGATTGCCAGAGGCAAGGAGTTTGAGACCAGCCTGGGCAACACAGGGAAACCCTGCCTCTACAAATTATTATTATTATTTTGAGATGGAGTTTCGCTCTTGTTGCCCAGGCTGGAGTGCAATGGCGCAATCTCGGCTCACTGCAACCTCCGCCTCCCGGATTCAAGCGATTCTCCTGCCTCAGCCTCCCAAGTAGCTGGGATTACAGGCATGTACCACCACACCTGGCTAATGTTTTGTATTTAGTAGAGACGGGGTTTCACCATGTTGGTCAGGCTGGTCTCGAACTCCTGACCTCAGATGATCCACCTGCCTCAGCCTCCCAAAGTGCTGGGATTACAGGTATGAGCCACCACACCCTGCCAATATTTTTATTTTTTTGAGACGGAGTCTCACTCTGTCGCCAGGCTGGAGTGCAGTGGTGCGATCTTGGCTCACCGCAACCTCTGCCTCTTGGGTTCAAGTGATTCTCATACCTCAGCCTCCCACATAGCTGAGATTACAGGAGCGTGCCACCACGCCCAGCTAATTGGCCAGGATAGTCTCGATCTCTTGACCTTGTGATCCGCCCGCCTCAGCCTCCCAAAGTACTGGGATTACAGGTGTGAGCCACCACGCCCAGCCAAAAATTTTTCTTTAAAAAGAGTAACTCCTGGGTTTTGACTTAAATGGTGGTACGATTTGTTGAGATTTAAAACAGGAGAAGAAATAAGTATTTGACAGGAAAATCAGATTTGATCAGCTAAGTTTGGTTTATGAAACATCCAAGAGGATGTCCCTTTTTTAAAAATTATTTTTTGCCAGAAATGTGTATATATTAATGTCTGATTTATTTCTGAAGAATGAGCTTTTCAATTTATTTAAAGTACAGCTCTTTTTCCATTTTTTCTGATTTTGTTTACTCTGCCATTTTCCTTTGTCTTCTATATTTGTTGAATGCTTAGCTTACTAATTTTCACTTAAAAAAAGCATATAAGGTTACTTATATGATTTTTCCTCTAAGAACTGCTTTAATATCATGGATTCCATTATACAATATTTTCATTATCATAATTTCTAAATAATCCAAGATTTTAGTCTTGTTTTCTTTTTTGACCCGTGAATTATTTAAAATTAGTGGTTTTTTTGTTGTTTGTTTTTTTAAAAAAGACATTTATTCAGTGTCACGATCAGACTATTACAATTAGCAATCGACAGCTTGGGTGCAAAAAAAAAATCTACATTAAAACCCTTTGTTGGAATGCTTTACATTTTCAACAGAACAGAAACTAAAATAACCTGTTATACAACTAGTCACAAATACAGTCTTCGAGTTTTTTGCCCATACACATGAGTATTTGTCTAAAACATGTCTTCTTTGTAGCAGCTAGGCCCTGCCACCACTGTGCTTGGCTTAGTTCACAAATCTGTTGTAACCTGTAGCTTCCCTGTCACTTCGCTGGCTCTCCTCTCATGCTAAGCTTTGTTGCCTAATTAAAATCTTCCGCCACTGCCATAGCTACTGCTGCTACTGGAACCGCCACAGCCACCTTGGTTTCATGGTTTGGCAAAGTATTGGCCTGCACCACCATAGGGGCCAGAGCTTCTGCCTCCAAAGTTTCCTCCCTTCATGGGTCCAAAAATTGAAGACTAATCGTTGTAATTGCCAAAATCATTGTAGCTTCCACCACCTCCAAAATTGCTTCCATCATTACCAAATCCATTATAGCCATCCCTACTGCACAATATCCACCACCACCACAGCTGCCACCAAAGCCACCATGACCACTGAAATTTCCTTCACGACCAAAGTTGTCATTCCCACCGAAACCACCTCCACGACCACCACCAGTTTCCAGAGTACTTTGACCTCTTTGGCTGGATGAGGCACTCACCATCTCTTGCTTTGACAGGCCTTTCATAACTTCACAGTTGTGGCCATTCACAGTATGGTATTTCTGAATGACAGTCTTATCCATGGAATCATGGTCATCAAAGGTTACAAAGGCAAAGCCCCTCCTTTTCTTGCCACTGCCTTGGTCAGTCATGATTTCAATCACTTCAATTTTTCCACACTGTTCAAAATAATCTCTTAGGTGATATTCTTCAGTGTCTTCTTTAATGCCACCAACAAATATCTTTTCCACAGTTAAGTGGGCATCTGGTCTTTGAGAATCTTCTTGAGACAGCTCTCTTTGGTTCCACAACTCTTCCATCCACCTTGTGTGGCCTTGCATTCGTGGCTGCATCCACCTCCTCCACAGTGGCATATGTGGCAAATCCAAAGCCCCTGGAGTGCTTGGTGTTTGGATCTCTCATTACCACACAGTCTGCAAGTGTTCCCCATTGCTCAGAATGGCTCCTCAGGCTCTCATCGGTTGTTTCAAAGCTCAGCTCTCCAATGAAGAGCTTCCTCAGCTGTACGAGCTCTTCAGGAGACTCTGACTTAGACTTGGCGGTGTCCATGGGTGGAAAGTGTTTTGTTTTGTTTTTGAGACAGTCTGTGTCACCCAGGCTGGAGTGCAGTGGCATGATCACGGCTCACTGCAGCCTCTACCTCCTGGGTTCGATTCTCCTGCCTCAGTCTCCCAAGTAGCTGGGATTACAGGCGCCCGCCACCATGCCCAGCTAGTTTTTGTATTTTTAGTAGAGATGGGGTTTCACCATGTTGGCCAGGCTGGTCTCGAACTCCTGACGTCAAATGATCTGTCCACCTTGGCCTCCCGAAGTGCTGGGATTACAGGCATGAGCCACGGGGCCTGGCCTAAAATTGTTTTTATTTTTATTTTTATTTATTTATTTATTTGAGACGGAGTCTCGCTCTGTTGCCCAGGCTGGAGTGCAGTGGCGCAATCTCGGCTCACTGCAAGCTCCGCCTCCCGGGTTCACGCCATTCTCCTGCCTCAGCCTCTCCAAGTAGCTGGGACTACAGGCGCCCGCCACCACGCCCGGCTAATTTTTTGTATTTTTTAGTAGAGACGGGGTTTCACCGTGGTCTCGATCTCCTGACCTCGTGATCCGCCCGCCCCAGCCTCCCAAAGTGCTGGGATTATAAGCGTGAGCCACTGCACCCGGCAATCGTTGTTTTTAAAAAAATTCCAAATGGTTAGAATTTTTTGCTTAATTTGTGGCTATTCACTTCTAGTTTTATTACTTTGTGCTAAGTAAATATGATCTGTACAATTTTTTTTTTTGAGACAGAGGCTCACTCTGCCGCCCAGGCTGGAGTGCAGTGGAGCAATCTCGGCTCACTGCAACCTCTGCCTCCCAGGTTCAAGCAGTTCTCCTGCCTCAGCGTCCCAAGTAGCTAGGACTACAGGCGTCCGCCACCACACCCAGCTAATTTTTTTGTATTTTAGTAGAGACGGGGTTTCATCTTGTTGCCCAGGCTGGTCGCGAACTCCTGAGCTCAGGCAATCTGCCCACCTCGGCCTCCCAAAGTGCTGGGATTACAGGCGTGAGCCACCACGCCCGGCCAACCTGTACAATTTTTACTTTTAGAAACTGAATTCAAGGCTGGGCATGGTGGCTCACACCTGTAATCCCAGCACTTTAGGAGGTTGAGGCGGGTGGATCACCTGAGGTCCGGAGTTCGAGACCAGCCTGGTCAACATGGTGAAACCCCATCTCTACAAAAAATTAGCTGGGCATGGTGGTGGGCGCCTGTAATACCAGCTACTCAGGAGGCTGAGGCAAGAGAATCGCTTGAAACCAGGAGACAGGTTGCAGTGAGCCAAGATTCTGCCATTGCACTCCAGCCTGGGCAACAAGAGTGAAACTCCATCTCAAAAAAAAAAAAAACGAAAAACAAACTCAGCAGCTTTCATTGTGATACAGATTTAAATATGGTTGTCTTTCTTGTCATTTCTTTTTACCTGGTATTTCATGAATTCTTTAAATCTGAGAATTCAAAAATTTCCACCAACTTAGTAAATTTTCTTCTACTATTTGATTATTGCTCTTCTGCAGTCAGCTCTATTATCCCATTCTGGAACTCGTATTTAATTATTAATTTTTTGTACCCCTTCTCCATGTCTCCCATCTTTGTCTCTCAGTTTTTATCTGTTACCTTTTCCTTCTGAGTTCTGGTAAATTTTCTTGAACTGGTTTAACTTTTGGCATATCTAATCTGCAGTTCACTGACACTGTTGCATTAAATTGGCAGTGCCATTTGTCCTAAGAAAGTTTTCTTGTTTTCCATTATTTTTCCAGCTGAAAAAAAAATCATGCAATGGCCTCTCAAATTTCAATGTGAAACAGATTATTTTTTAACACTTCTTCCTATTTCTCTCAAATCTGGTGGCAAAGGCTGTCATCTGCTCTGACCACTCAAATGGTTCCTCTTCTGAACTGTTGGATCTTTTCACCCATCATCTACTGACTTTCTTCTTATGCTTAACCTTCTGGTGACATAGTGTCACATAAAAGGAACTGAAGGAGTTCTGTCAGAGGTTGTGGCAATCCTTTCGGCTCAGACTAAGGAATAATTGGTAACTATTCTGTGATGGGTGTGGTCTAAAGGCCTGTGGGGCTGTGGAGGAGCAACAGGTGGAGGCAAACGGCCTTGGGGAAGGGAGCTTCACCTCTGCACAGTTCTCCAAAAAAAGATTCAAGTACCAGTCTTCTGGTATAGTTAAATTTTAAAGATGGGAAATTAAAAAGTCAACCTGAGATCTAGAGCAGTAATTTTTTTCAAGAATCCATAGTGACACAGAAATTCCCAAATTGACTTTTTTTTTTTTTTTTTGAGGCGGAGTCTCGCTCTGTTGGAGACTCCCGGGCTGGAATGCAGTGGCGCGATCTCGGCTCACTACAGTCTCCGCCTCCCGGGTTCAAGCGATCCGCCCGTCTCAGCCTTCCGAGTCGCCGGGATCACAGGTCCCAAATCGATTTATATGCCTCCTGATGTACTTCCTTCCACACGATTCCAACTATATCGTATCTAGTTTTTAAAAGTCAGGGGGTGGCCGGGCGCGGTGGCTCACGCCTGTAATCCCAGCACTTTGGGAGGCCGACGCGGGTGGATCACCTGAGGTCAGCAGTTCGAGACCAGCCTAGTGAAACCCCGTCTCTCCAAAAAATAGAAAAATTAGCCGGGCTTGGTGGTGTGCACCTGTAATCCCAGCTACTAGGGAGGCTGAGGCAGGAGAATCGCTTGAATCCAGGAGGCGGAGCTTGCAGTGAGCCGAGACCGCGCCAATGCACTCCAGCCTGGGCCACAGAGCGAGACTCCGTCTAAAAAAAAAAAAAAAAGAGGGTTTGGAGATGTGGCTTGCTGTAATGAAAAAGGCTCTGATACGTATTTATCCACGGTGTCACCCTGGGCAATTTCCATCCGTTCTCTGGGATTCAGTTTCCTAATCTTAGAAATGGGAATAGTAGAAAGGCTGAGGCGGGAGAATCGCTTGAACCCGGGAGGCGGAGCTTGCAGTGAGCCGAGATCGCGCCACTGCACTCCAGCCCGGGAGTCTCCAACAGAGCGAGACTCCGCCTCAAAAAAAAAAAAAAAAAAAAAGGAATAGTAATAACTACTCTTAGCAGGTCTTCAAGGTCCCAAGTAATGGCCCGCGGCGCTAGGCCGGGCCTGGGGCGGGAGAGCCTGGCCTAAGGTGTGCAGAGGAGCCCAGGCTGAAGGGTGTCTCTGTCAACCTGAGTCCCAGACTAGCAGTGTCCTTGGTGTCGACGACAACAGCAACGGCAGCCACCGCCGCAAACGCCCGCCTGGCCTGCCACGGCCCGGCCTCGCCTCACCTCAGCTCACCGGCGCCGCGCCTCCAGCTCCAGCGTCCGCGCGCCTCCCCCGGCCGCACCTCTGCGCACGCGCAGCGCCCGCCCGCCCTGCCCAGTCTCGCACTCCGGTCCCGCCCCTCTGGAACTGGCGTCGGGCGCTTTTCCTCCCAGCGCGGCCACCATCGTTCGGAAAGGGAGGGCGGCAGGGGGCGGGGAAAGGCCGGGAGGTGGGCGAGCGCGCGCGCTGCCTGTCTGTGGTGGTTTCCTGGCTGCGCGCGGCGGTGGCGGAGTAGCTACGGCTGTAGCAGCAGCCGCGAAGATGGCGGAAGGGCTGGAGCGTGTGCGGATCTCCGCGTCGGAGCTGCGCGGGATCCTGGCTACTCTGGCCCCGCAGGCCGGGAGCAGAGGTGAGTCGCGCCGCCCAGCTCCTGGGCCGGGCCTGCCCGCCCCGCCTCCCTCTCCTCCTCCTCTGCCTCCTCCCCGCTCGGCCCGCGGTTCCGGAGCCCCCGCCCCTTCCCCCAGCAGTAGGTGCTGGGGCCGCGGCGGACCCTCGCTGCCCTTCCTCTCCTGCGGGTTAGTGCGGGGTCGGGCTCGGCTAGTCCTGGCCCGCTCCGGGAGAGCCTGGCCCGAATTCCTGTCTCCACCCTCTTTCTCGCCGCGAAGGTGACTGTTCCGTTTTACCCCAGCCCTCTCAGACCCGCCCCGGATTCCCAGGCATCGGGAGACGCGGAAAGGAGTGGGGTCTGGTGGAGGCCCCGGGCCTGTCGCTCTCCAGGCCGCCCTCCGCGGGCCTGCCCTGGCCACCGCTTTAGCGTCGGAGAGAAGGAATTGGGGAGAAAGGTTTAACAGCCTGCGACTTCCTTGCTGAACTTTTCCCCCGCAAGACAGGCTTCCGAAAGCTGCGCCACTGGAGGGATCCGGGACCTCAGACTACTCGGGTTTGGCCCTGGCATGTGTGGGAGCAGTTTTTATTAGAGAGAATGCTCAATTTGCAAGTTAATTTCAAGTCTCCAGCCACGTCAGGAAAGTAAGAAAGATTCTAAGTGTCTCACCTCTCCTGCGTTAGGCAATAGAGTTGTGTAGAATGGTAGCTGTGATAGGTGCCTTCTCTAGGTTTGCGGCCAGTCTGTGAAATTGGTTTTTGTTGATTAACAGAATTGGATTATTAAGGCTATTTTCTCCCGCTGCTCTAGAAAGTAGGGTAGCTCTCCCCATCCCCGTCACCACCACCAAGTTACAGACTGCCGAGGGTGAGCTATTCTTGGGTTAAACTGCTTTATCTTTGTGGATACTTCATGAACCTGCCTTTTAAACTTCTGAAAATAGTGAAGCACTATCCTAAACCTCAGTCTCTTTTCTTCCCCGTTTTCTTACATCTACAAAAAGTAAATGTACGTGCTAGAGCGTATGATTCCTGTTTTGGGCTTGTTTGCATTTATATTTAGAGAGCAATACTAGGATTAAAAACTTTTTTATTGTTGTTATTATTATTTTTTGAGACGGAGTCTCACTCTGTCGCCCAGGCTGGAGTGCAGTGGTGCGATCTTTGCTCACTGCAAGCTCCGCCTCCCGGGTTCACGCCATTCTCCTGCCTCAGCCTCCCGAGTAGCTGGGACTACAGGCGCCCGCCACCACGCCCGGCCAATTTTTTGTATTTTTTGTAGTGACGGGGTTTCACCGTGTTGGCCAGGATGGTCTGGATCTCCTGACCTCGTGATCCACCCGCCTCGGCCTCCCAAAGTGCTGGGATTACAGGCATGAGTCACCTCTCTCGGCCTATTATTATTTTTTTGAGGCAGGGTCTCACTCTGTCTTCCAGGCTGGAGTGCAGTGGAGGGATCTCAGCTCACCGTAACCTCCACCTCTTGTGCTCAAGTGATCCTGCCACCTCAGCCTTCCGAGTAGCTGGAATTACAGACCACCACCACACCTGGCTATTTTTTGTATATTTTATAGAGACAGGGTTTTGCCATGTTGCCCAGGCTGATCTCGAACTCCTGGCCTCAAGCAGTTGCCGCCTCAGCCTCCCAAAGTGCTGCGATTATAGGCATGAGCTACTGCACCTGGCCTATGCTAGGATTTTATATAGCATTTCATTTGTGTACTTGATAATATTCTCCCGAATTCTGTCACTTTTCCACTGAAATGTTTAGTGGTTACTTTTGATAATGGTAACAGATACTTTTTTAAAAAACCAGATAAGTATCTGTCCGCCGGGCTAGAGTGCAGTGGCGCGATCTCGGCTCACTGCAAGCTCCGCCTCCCGGGTTCACGCCATTCTCCTGCCTCAGCTTCCCCAGTAGCTGGGACTACAGGCGCCCGCCACCACGCCCGGCTAATTTTTTGTATTTTTTGTTGAGACGGGGTTTCACCGTGTTAGCCAGGATGGTCTCGATCTCCTGACCTCGTGATCTGCCCACCATGGCCTCCCAAAGTGCTGGGATTACAGGCGTGAGCCACCGTGCCCGGCCGAGAGTCCTGTATTATTCTTAATTCTTGAGTTCCCATTTCTTGGCATTTTGAGAGTATGTCACAATCTTTCCATCAGCATCCAGGGAAAGTTTCCTTATGGAACTTTTTTCTAATCATAATTCCATCATCACAGTAGCAGTTAGTGTCAGTATTCTAGTATGATAGTCTGAGCAGTATTTTGGTAACTCTGCGAGCTACTGTTAGTGAGTTGGTGAGGATGGGTGAAATTGAAGAATGTGAAAGGAACTGCTTGCTGTTTAATTCACCAGCAGGTATGTTATTTGGTAATTGGTATCTTGAAGAAGAGACTCATCCTGGTCATGTTTAAAGACTAGAGTTGCATTTTTTTTCTCCAGAGATGTCCAGGACTGATAATTGTTATAATACCCCCCTTTTTCTCCTTTTTTACTTTTCCCCCCTGCTGTTATGTTAAAAGAACTTAGCCACCCAGGAAAAAGTTAGAGGCAGAAGAAGAGGCTGAGGTGGATTCACAGGCTCTATAGATAGAGAACAGTGTAGTGCTGAAAAGGTTATAGAGATCTTTTTTTTTTTTTTTTGAGACGGAGTCTTGCTCTGTCCCCCAGGCTAGAGTGCAGTGGCGCGATCTCGGCTCACTGCAAGCTCCGCCTCCCGGGTTCACGCCATTCTCCTGCCTCAGCCTCCCGAGTAGCTGGGACTACAGGCGCCCGCCAACACGCCCGGCTAATTTTTTTGTATTTTTAGTAGAGACGGGGTTTCACCGTGTTAGCTAGGATGGTCTCGATCTCCTGACCTCGTGATCCGCCCGCCTCGGCCTCCCAAAGTGCTGGGATTACAGGTGTGAGCCACCACGCCTGGCCTTATAGAGATCTTTTGTTCTGACAATAATGAGGTAGTTAGGGGTCTTGGATTTCTGAATAGGACTTGGATAACACATAAGGAGATGAGTTCCCCATTTCCCTTACCCAAGTGTAGGTAGCCCCAACACAGTTAGGTCCTTAGCCTTGTGAACTGTCGAACAAGTGTCGTAAACCCAGAATTTCTGCTTCTACAGAAATGTCCTTCTTTGCCTACCGATATTAGCATTTGGATGTGTAATTCTTGCTCGACTTTTTTTGTTACTTAACCAGAATGACAGTCTTTCCCCTATCTTCCTTCTTTATTCTTATCTTCTACCTTTCCCTCCCAAACTCTTTCCTTGACATAACAGAAAACATGAAGGAATTAAAGGAGGCCAGGCCACGCAAAGATAACAGGCGTCCAGATCTGGAAATCTATAAGCCTGGCCTTTCTCGGCTAAGGAACAAGGCTAAAATCAAGGAACCCTCTGGGAGTGAGGAATTCAAAGATGAAATCGTTAATGACCGAGATTGCTCTGCTGTTGAAAATGGTATACAGCCCGTTAAAGATGTCTGCAAGGAACTGAACAACCAACAGCAGAATGGTCCTGTAGACCCAGAAAATAATCGGGGACAAGAATCCTTTCCTAGGACTGCTGGACAAGAGGATCGTAGTCTAAAAATTATCAAAAGAACAAAGAAACCAGACCTGCAGATCTATCAGCCTGGACGACGTTTGCAGACTGTTAGCAAAGAATCAGCCAGTCGGGTGGAGGAGGAAGAAATCCTCAATCAGGTAGAACAATTGAGAGTAGAGGAAGATGAGTGTAGGGGAAATGTTGCGAAAGAGGAAGTTGTGAATAAACCAGACAGGGCTGAGACAGAAAAGAGCCCAGGTGGTGACAGAGTAAGGGCTGCAAAGGGAGAAAAAGGAAAGAGGATTGAAAAAGGGGAGGGGATGAGGAAAACCAATGATGACCCGGCCCAGGGGAAGCCAGGTTCTGCAAAGCGCTACTCCCGCTCAGACAAACGAAGGAATCGCTACCGCACGTGCAGTACCAGCTCAGCTGGCAGCAACAACAGTGCTGAGGGAGCTGGCCTGACTGATAATGGATGTCGCCGCCGCCGACTGGATAGGACCAAGGAGAGGCCACGACTGAAAAAGCAAGTGTCTGTGTCCTCAACCGATTCCTTAGATGAGGACAGAATTGATGAGCCTGATGGATTAGGACCCAGGAGAAGTTCAGAAAGGAAGAAACATTTAGAAAGAAACTGGTCTGGCTGTGGGGAGGGCGAGCAGAAAAGCAATGGTAAAGAAAATCGAGGCACTCTTCGTGTCACTTTTGATGCAGAAGCCATGAACAAAGAGTCTCCCGTGGTGAGGTCAGCCAGGGATGATATGGATAGAGGAAAGCCTGACAAAGGCTTGAGCAGTGGGGGCAAAGGCTCTGAGAAGCAGGAGTCCAAAAACCCGAAACAAGAACTTCGGGGTCGTGGTCGTGGCATTCTGATTCTGCCTGCCCATACCACCCTATCTGTCAATTCAGCAGGTTCTCCAGAGTCCGCACCTTTGGGACCTCGGCTTTTGTTCGGATCTGGTAGTAAGGGACCTCGGAGTTGGGGCCGTGGAGGCACCACACGCCGATTGTGGGACCCAAACAATCCTGATCAGAAACCTGCTCTAAAGACTCAGACGCCCCAGCTACATTTCTTGGACACTGATGATGAAGTCAGCCCTACATCTTGGGGTGACTCACGCCAGGCTCAAGCATCTTACTATAAGTTTCAAAACTCTGACAACCCCTATTATTACCCCCGGACACCAGGCCCTGCCTCCCAGTATCCCTATACGGGCTATAACCCTCTACAGTACCCAGTGGGCCCTACGAATGGTGTGTACCCAGGGCCTTACTACCCAGGCTACCCGGCTCCGTCAGGACAGTATGTATGTAGCCCTCTACCTGCCAGCACCATGAGTCCCGAGGAGCTAGAGCAGCATATGAGGAATCTGCAGCAACAGGAGCTGCACAGGCTTCTCCGGGTGGCTGACAACCAGGAACTGCAGCTCAGCAACCTGCTCTCCAGGGACCGCATCAGTCCGGAGGGCCTGGAGAAGATGGCGCAACTCAGGTATGATGTGGTCTATTCTGGCTGAAGGGAAATGGGGATCAGCCGGAGGTGTATAGATTCCTATGGCTGAGGAAGGTAGAAACTTTTTAGCTGAGCCACTGGGTATTACCTCCTTTTCACTTTAAGGGAAGGGCAGTTGGAAACAGAAGTTTTATTTCTAGTCTTTTTTTTTTTTTTTTTTTTTTTTTGAGACGGAGTCTCGCTCTCTCGCCCAGGCTGGAGTGCAGTGGCACGATCTTGGTTCACTACAAACTCCGCCTCCTGGGTTCACACCATCCTCCTGCCTCAGCCTCCCAAGTAGCTGGGACTACAGGCGCCCCCCACCACGCCCGGCTAATTTTTTGTATTTTTACAGAGACGGAGTTTCACCTTGTTAGCCAGGATGATCTTGATCTCCTGACCTCGTGATCCGCCCACCTCGGCCTCCCAAAGTGCTGGGATTACAGGCATGAGCCACTGCGCCCGGCCCTATTTCTAGTCTTAGAAATGATTATGCATCCTACTTTTTCTTTAAGAAAAAATTATCTTAAGGGTTCATGGAATCTTGAAATGGAAAAAGACTTTCTAGAATGCCAAGAAATGAACAACATATAACTTGCAGTGAAGATCTTATTTCAGTTGTTAAATTTAGGTGAAGACATATGGGGAAAAACTATTTTCCTAGACACAACTATCTTTAGAATGACATTCTGCTCTGCAGAATGGAAACCGGAGTGAGTAGTATACCTACCTGGTCACACTTTTTTATTTCCTGCCAGGGGAGGTGGTTAATTTGCAGGAATCTCAAAACTTGAGTCTAGCTTTTTCTGTGGTGTATTTGGAGCTGGAAGTTGCCTGTATTTTATTCCAGAGCTGAACTGCTGCAGCTATATGAGCGCTGTATTCTATTAGACATTGAGTTCTCTGATAATCAGAATGTGGATCAGATCCTGTGGAAGAATGCTTTCTATCAGGTGATTGAGAAGTTCAGGCAACTTGTCAAGGATCCGAATGTTGAGAACCCAGAACAGATTCGGAACAGACTCTTGGAGCTCTTGGATGAGGTAAACTGTCATCTTTTTGTCCTCAGGATAAAGGCTTCAGCATTCTGTAGTTATGATGGATTTTTACTACCTGAAATACTGTGTTTTAGAACAGAATATCGACAAAAAAACTGCCCTTTTCTTGGGTTCTGAGCCTGTCCTACACCAGTTGCTTCCTTGGGACCGTAAATTACTGGCAATTGGAGTTTTGAGGTTGAAAGCTTTCTGAATGCCTTGGCCTAAAACAGAGAGAATGAGAATGTGTATGTATGTGTTTGTGTGGAGAGTGTGTGTGTGTGTGTTCATGTGGTCATATCTTTAAAACCATGGAGGCTTCGACTGTGAATTTGTCTTGTGCTCAAATTGGTAGCCACTGAATATTGTGCGTGCCTCCCTTTTCATAGGATGTGTGAACATTAGCAGAACTGTGAAAGGGTTGTCTGCCCCGGTTTTTGGTGGATAGGTTGGATTAGAATAGATTGATTCAGTCATTTCTTTTTTTCTTTTTATAGGGTAGTGACTTCTTTGATAGTTTGCTTCAGAAGCTGCAGGTTACTTACAAGTTCAAACTGGAAGACTACATGGATGGTCTTGCCATTCGCAGCAAACCATTACGCAAGACAGTAAGCTACCTTCTTTATTTATCTTACATTTTCATTCATTTAGTAAGCATTTATCTAGTGTTAGGTATGTGCTAGACACTGTACTGGGTGTTGAGGATAAAAGAATGAAAGGTACAGTTCAGTGCAGGGACAGATAGATGAAACCAACAATTGTAATGTCATATGTACTGTGGTAATGGTATATAGCAGTGCTCCCCAGCCAGCCTGCCTTTCTCTCTCTCTCTCTTTTCTTTCTTTCTTTCTTTTCTTTTTTTTTTTTTTTTTTTTTTTTTTTTTCGTTTTTTGAGATGGAGTTTCATTCTTGTCACCCAGGCTGGAGTGCAGTGCTTTGATCTTGGCTCACTATAATCTTCAACCTCTGCCTCCCGGGTTTAAGGGATTCTCCTCTGTCAGTCTCCCGAGTAGCTGGCATTACAGGTGCCCACCACCAAGTCTGGCTAATTTTTGTATCTTTTGTAGAGATGGGGGTTTCATCATGTTGCCCAGGCTGGTCTCGAACTTCTGACCTTCAGTGAGCCACCCGCCTCGGCCTCCCAGAGTGCTGGGATTGCAGGCATGAGCCACCGGGCCCGGCCAGTCCCTAGCCTTTTTGGCACCGGGGACTGGTTTCGTGGAAGACAGTTTTTCCATGGACGGGGGTGTTGGGGCATTAGATTCTCATGAGGAGTGCACAGCCCAGGTCCCTTGCATGCTTACTTCACAATAGGGTTTGCGCACCTGTGAGAACTAATACCACCGCTGATCTGACAGAAGGTAGAGTTCAGGTGGTGATGCTCGCCTGCCCACTGCTCAGACCAGAGACTGGTACCAGTCCGCAGCCTGGGGTTTGGGGACCCCTGGTATAGAGTGTTGAAGGGCCATAGAGAGAAGTGAATCTAACTTAGTCTGGTGGGGCCAAGGAAGGCTTCTTGGAGATTGTCAAGCTGAGTTTTGAAACATGACTAGAAGTTTGAAGGTGGGAGGGGCAGTTTAGATAGAGGGTCCAGCAAAAGAGAACCAGGCATCGTTGGGAGAGTGCAAGAAGTTCAGTATGCTGGTGTTTGTGTGTGGAGGGGGCTGTTGTAGGTGGAAAAGCTAATGAAGTGGGAAGCGACTAGGTCATAAACTCTCATATCCTATGCTGAAGAGTTTGGACTTCATTCTGAAAGCACTGGGGAACCATTAATTGATTTTTTAGTAAATGGATAAGGTAGATTTGTTCTTAGAACCAGTCACTTGGGCAAATTGGTGAGTTTGGATGGGAGCTGGGCAAGAGTGGAGATAGAGGAGTCAGGTTGTAGGTTGAACTAAGATAGAGGTCGTGGAGATGGGAAAGAGAAGACAGATTGGAAAGAAAGAAAGGAAATAGAATGGAATTGTTGACTGATTCGGTGTGAGGGATGAGATTGGAGGCATGAAGAGTCTGAATCATCTCCCAGCTGGTAGTCCAGGGGAGTGGCTGCAAAGGAAGAGATTGGTTCAGGTTTGGATATGCTGAGGTGGAGGTGTGTGTGTTACAGGAACTTGAAAATGAACAAATGAATATTGTGGTCTCTCTGGAGGTCAGGAGAAAGCTGGGCTGGTGATATAGATTCATGAGTCATCATGATACAGGTGGTGGTTGAAGCAAAAGTTGGGGTACTGGGAAGGCTGGCCAGAGATGGGGGTTACATTTCAAGGTGGGGATAGGTAAAATTGTCAAGTGCAATGGAGCTGTCAAATGTTAAGATTACTAAAAAGTGTCAGTTGGATTGGATGAACTTATCAAGAGTTAATTTAGTTGGGGAGACTGGAAGCCAGATTGTAGTGAAGAGAGATAAAGCAGTAGAGATTGTGAGAGAGTAATATAGACCATTCTTTTAAGCATCTTGGCTACAAAGGCAAGGAGGGAAGACAGCTAAAAGAACATAAGGTTCTAAGAGAAGGTTTTTTTGTTCTTTGTTTTTCGTTTTTTTTTTTTTTGTCTGTACCACGCCTGGCCAGTTTTTATTTTAAGATTGGAAAGTTGAGCATGTTTAGGAAGCAGTTAGAGATTCATTAGAGAAAGCAGCGTGATTTATGGAGCAGAGGCTTCCTCTTGCCTTTTTGCTCCTTCTACTACATACGCAGTTTCTTACTGATGGACAGATGTTTTTGGCTGGGCACAGTGGCTCACTCCTTAATCCCAGCCCTTTGGGAGGCCAAGGCAGGCAGATCACCTGAGGTCAGGAGTTTGAGACCAGCCTGGCCCAACATGGTGAAACCCCATCTCTACTAAAAATACAAAAATTAGCTGGGTGTGGTGGTACATGCCTGTAGTCCCAGCTACTCAGGAGGCTGAGACAGGAGAATCGCTTAAACCCGGGAGGCAGTGGTTGCAGTGAGCCAAGACTGCGTTATTGCACTCTAGCCTGGGCAACAAAGTGAGACTGTATCTCAAAAAAAAAAAAAAAAAAAAAAAGATGTTTATTGAGTTCCTCTTACATGCTTGGTGGTATTTTAGGCAGAGGCAATTCAGTGCAGATTGAAAAAAAACCGTGCTCCTGTTTCTTGGAGTTTAGTGTTTGATTGGGGGTGAGTACAGACATTGGATGAGTAATTGCTGATGGAGTGACTTTTGCCAAGGATGTTGGGGGTGTATACTGTAAAGGGTTAACCTAGTTTTAAAGAATCCAGGGCGACTGAGAAAATCATAGTTAAACTAACGCTGAAGGCCGAAAGTATCATCCAGGTGAAGGTGTATGTGTAGATGCAAGGAGAGGAGCATTCTAGGGGAGGAGGATAATATACTTAAAGGCCCTGAAGTGGAAAACAGCGTGGTGTGTTAGGGGAACTGAGGAGTCTGGTCTGACTGAGGTACAGAAAGTGACCGGGAATATGGTGCTGATGAGGTAAGCAGAGGCTCGATCGTCCAGGACTTCATGCTGAGGATGACGGTGAGCCTTTGAAAGAGTTTGTTTTGTTTTGTTTTTCTCTCTTACCAAGATGACAAAATGGATGTAGTATGGAGGCATAATCAGTTCTCTTTGTGCTTTATCAGTTAAATACGGAGGATTTTTAACACCTTTGGGGATGTTCATTCATAGAATTTGTGAAACAGTTAGGACTTAGAGGGTATGTGATACGTAGTGATTATAACTTTGCTGAGGTACAAATTTGAGTTACGTGCTAGGTAGGAGGTTAATGTGCAGTAGCCATTTCGCTTAGTGAGTGTGCCTTCTTGAGGCGTCAATATCTTCTTCTCAATGAAGCTTTGTTCTTTATTCAGTGATACGTTAATTTCTTTTGTGTGGAGTGGAGTGGAATTATATTGTGTGCTGTGAGATGGTGTTTCTTAGGGAGATATTTTGGTGGACACATGTCTTGGGATTGGTTTACTCTGTTTTCTGAGTGACAGATGCTAAGCCAATCAGTGAGAAAACACATAGCACTGCACAGTGTGTGGCACGTTGTTAATGTTTGATAAAGGACGATTTATTGTTTTAGCCGAAGGTAGTGTAATGCCGTGGTACAATTCAGTGATGTTAACAGTTTGAAAAAAGACTGTAATGATGGCAAAAAAAGAACAGAGTGGCTGGGCGTGATGGCTCACGCCTGTAATCCCAGCACTTTGGGATGCTGAGGCAGGCAGATGGATCACTTGAGGCCAGGAGTTTGAGACCAGCCTGGGCAACATGGCGAAACCCTGTCTCTATTAAAAATAAAAAAATTAGCCAGACATGGTGGCACGTGCCTATCATCCCAGTTACTCAGGAGGCTGAGGCACAAGAATCACTTGAGCTCAGGAGGTGGAGGTTGCAGTGAGCTGAGATCGCGCCACTACACTCCAGCCTGGGCAACAGAGTGAGACTCTGTCTCAGAAATTATTAGGGGGAAAAAAAAGAACAGAGTAAACAATTGTCTTCATATTTGTATGTCTCTTTATAGTTTATAAAATGTTTTTACATTTATTTCCTCCAGTTACCCTATAGAGTAGTTATTTTTACATTCAGGTGAAGAAACTGAGTCCCAGAGCATCTCAAAGACTTCCTTGAGATCCAACACTATTCCATAGAGTCAGGTCTCCTGACTACTAATATCAAAATGTTTTCTTTCATTTGCCTGGGACTCAAGAATTACCCTCTCTCTTTCTCAGTAAATTTTGTATCACACTGCTGACTGTTTTTTTGGTAGTCAGGTTTAGGCTGAAAACTTTATAGTTGTGTTTTTTTTGGTAGTCAGGTTTAGGCTAAAAACTTTATACTTTGTTGAGGACCGCTAGTGCCTTACCAGTGCTGCATTGTCATTTTCACCCCATCCCTGTCCTTTGAGGGTTGAAGTTAGTGTTTCTTGGCTTTTCTACTAACTGATTGTTTTTCCTGAAGGTAAAATATGCCTTGATCAGTGCCCAACGATGCATGATATGCCAAGGAGATATTGCTAGGTACCGGGAGCAAGCCAGTGATACAGCGAACTATGGGAAAGCACGCAGGTACTTTTACCTCCACTTCGTTATTTCTCTTCCTTATGTGGCTCTAAGCTAAGCCTTACTAAGAGCAGTAGGCCATATGGGTGTTGTACAGGTGTCCCTGTTGGTCCCTGTAGTCATGCCTTACTACTCCAAGGTTACATCTAACACTCTACCTTATGTTTTAAGTATTAGGGCTATCAGGATGAATTGGGAAAAAGCTAATCTGAAACTAGCATTTTCTTATTGTTTTTCTGTTCTAGTTGGTACCTGAAGGCCCAGCACATTGCTCCCAAGAATGGGCGCCCCTATAACCAGTTGGCTTTGCTGGCAGTGTATACGGTAAGAAATCCTGTGGACAGGGGAGAAGTGCTTTGCAGGAAGTATCTTACAATGTGGAGTTTGATAGTATCAGTTCCTGGAGCTTCATTTCATCTCATCACTGTAGCCCAAAGAATATCCCCTCAAACTCCTTTTGTTATGGTTACTCTCAGAATTAAGTTGTCAGGGATTCCTCACTTCACTTAACTCTGTACTTCGTCTATCCACTTACCACTGCACTTCAATTCCAGAGGGAATGCTCATGCTCCAGCTAAACACCATTCTTTGTTTCTGACCAGAGCTTCCTCTCTGAATTTTGTCTTGATTCTCTTCCCTTTCTGTTAAACTAGGCAACTCATTCTAGAAGAAAAATAAGGTTTACTTCTCTCCCTTAAAGTTTTCACCTAGCTCTAAGTAGTCAGATCTTTGCTTCCTTTCCCTAGATCCTGTTACTTCTTTTAGCTTTTTATCTAAGGTGCCTCCTTAGCAGAAGCACAGTAAGCACCAGATTGTACCTCTCTAGGTCTAATCATTGTGCTCTAAACATGTCTCTAATGGAGAAGCGGGCCTTGGGAGCCGAGAGAGCTCCAAGGGAGAAAGCTGAATTCAAGGGGGAAAGTGGGGACCAGTGGTAGGGACCAGTGGTAGGTACCAGAGGTTCCATCGTAAGAAGCAAGTAAGATGCTCATTAGCAAGGAGAAAATTTTCTTTTCTTTTTTTTTTTTTTTTTTTAAGAGAGGCAGGGTCTTGCTCTGTCACCCAGGCTGGAGTGCAGTGACACAAACTCCTGGCTCAGGTGATCCTCCTGCCTCAGCCTCCCAAGTAACTGGGACTACAGGCACACACAACTGCACCCAGATAACAAAAAGTATTTTTCTGTAGAGACGGGGTATTGCTTTGTTGCCCAGGCTGGCCTCAAACGCCTGGGCCCAAGTGATCCTCCAGCCTCAGCCTCCCAAGCAAATTCTTAATAATTATGGATTGAAATAGTTGATTAAGTAATGTGGTTTACTGAAACACTTCTTTCAAAATTTGTTGAATCTCTCCTGTTTTTACCTCTGTCTTATTCTCTGTGATGGGTTTATGTGATTTTTTTTTTCCCGCCCCTCTTTGCAGCGTTATTTTTTCTTCCCCTTTTCTCTATATCCATCTTTTTTTTTTTTTTTTTTTTTTTTTTTTTTTTTTTTATTCCATCTTTTCCCTTATTCCCTGTGTGATCCAGTTATTAAAACAATGCCAATGTTATTGATGGAAATATACAGTTACCACCCGAAAAAATAAAAAAACAGTTAACCATCACTTTTATCTAGTGTCAGAACATTTTCTTTTTTTTTTTTTTTTGAGACAGAGTCTTGCTCTGTCGCCCAGGCTGGAGTGTAGTGGCGCAGTCTTGGCTCACTGCAAGCTCCGCCTCCCGGGTTCACGCCATTCTCCTGCCTCAGCCTCTCGGAATAGCTGGGACTACAGGCGCCCGCCACCACGCCCGGCTAATTTTTTGTATTTTTAGTAGAGACGGGATTTCACCGTGTTAGCCAGGATGGCTACGATCTCCTGACCTTGTGATCCACCCACCTTGGTCTCCCAAAGTGCTGGGATTACAGGCGTGAGCCACTGCGCCCGGCCTAGTGTCAGAACATTTTCATCACCCCAAAGGAGACCTGATACTTACGCTTTCCATCCCTCCCTCCCCTCAGCCCCTGACAACCACTAGTCTGATTTCTGTCTCTGTATCTTTACCTATTCTGGATGTCTCACATAAATGGGATCATATAATGTATGACTTTTTGCAGTTCTCTAATGATACACGATGTTGAGCATCTTTTAATATGCTTGCCATCTACATATCTTATTCAGTGAGGTGTTCAGATCTTTTGGCGCCCCCCCCCCCCACTTTTTTGCCCATTTTAAAAATTGAGTTTTTCCCTTATTTAAGAGTTCTTTGTATATTTTGGTTACAAATCCTTTATCAGGTGTGTGTTTTGCATCTATTTTCTTCCAGACTGTGGCTTGTCTTCACATTCTTCAGCAGTGTCTTTTGCAGAGCAGAAGTTTTAAATTTTAATGAAATCCATCTTACCAGTTATTTCTTTCATGGGTTATGCTTCTGGTGTTTTATTTAAGAAGTCTTCAAACCCAAGGCTAACTTAATGTTGTGTTATTTTCTAGGAGTTGTATAGTTTCATGTTTTACATTTAGGTCTGTAATACATTTTGAGTTAATTTTTGTGGAAAGTGTAAGGTTCATGTATAGATTTATTGATGCAGGTGGATATACAGTTGTTCTAGCACCATTTGTTGAAATGATTGTCCTTTCACCATTGAATTGCCTTTGCTCCTTTGTCAAAGACCAGCTGACTATATTTGCATGACTTTATTTCTGGCCTCTCTGTTGATCTATTTCTCTGTTCTTTGGTCAGTACCACACTGTCTTGGTTCGTGTAACTTTATTTATGTCTTAAAGTTCAATAGTGTCAATCTTCCACCTTTGTTTTTCAGTATTGTATTGGCTATTCTGGATCTTTTGCCTTCCCATGTAAACTTTAGAATCAGTTTGTTGATATCCATAAACCTAGTGAGTATTAAGTGATAACTCATTGTGGTTTTTTATTGGATTCTCCTAGCAACTAATGATGTGCATCTTTTCATGTGCTGATTTGCTATTGGGAGAAATAACTATTTCATTGCTCATTGAGAAAAATTTTAATTACATATATATATATATGTAATAATAATAATTATTTTCTTTTGAGATGGAGCCTCGCTCTGTTGTCCAGGCCGGAGTGCAGTGCTGCAGTAGTCTCGGCTTACTGTAACCTCCGCCTCCTGGGTTCAAGCTATTCTCCTGCCTCAGCCTCCAGGGTAGCTGGGATTACAGGTGCACACCACCACCCTCTGCTAATTTTTTTGTATTTTTAGTAGAGATGGGGTTTCACCATGTTGGCCAGGCTGGTCTTGAACTCGTGACCTCAAGTGATCCACCTACCTCAGCCTCACACTGGGATTATATGCGTGAGCCACCACACCTGGCAATTTTTTTAAATTTTAATTGTAAAATAGTCATAAAATGTATCCTCTTACCCATATATATATGTGTGTATATGTATTTAAGAGATAAGATCGCACTCTGTCAGCTAGGCTGGAGTGCAGTGACACAATCATAGCTCACTGCAGTCTTGACCTCCTGGGCTCAAGTGATCCTCTTGCCTTAGCCTCCTGATTAGCTGGGACTACAGGCACACACAACCATACCCAGGTAATATTTTGATTTTTTGTATAGACAAGATCTCACTCCGTTGCCCAGGCAGGTCTTGGAACTCCTGGCCTCAAGTGATCCTCCTGCGTTGGCCTCCCAAACTGCTGAGATTACAGGCATGAGCCGCTGCTCCCAGTCACTTAATTTATTTTTATTTATTTATTTATTTATTTTGAGGCAGGGTCTCATTTTGTCACCCAGGCTGGAATACAATGGCATGACCTCAGCTCACTGCAGCCTCGACCTCCCAGGTTCAAGCTATTCTCCTGCCTCAGCCCCCCAGATAGCTGCAACTACAGGTACCCACCACCACACCTGGCTAATTTTTTTTCTTTTTCTGAGACAGAGTCTCACTGTGTTGCCCAGGCTGGAGTGTAGTGGTGCGATCTTGGCTCACTGCAAGCTCCGCCTCTCGGGTTCACGCCATTCTCCTGCCTCAGCCTCCCAAGTAGCTGGGACTGCAGGCGCCTGCCAACACACCCGGCTAATTTTTTGTATTTTTAGTAGAGACGGGGTTTCACCGTGTTAGCCAGGATGGTCTCAATCTCCTGATCTCGTGATCCACCCACTTCGGCCTCCCAAAGTGCTGGGATTACAGGCGTGAGCCACTGCACCCGGCTGCTCACACCTGGCAAATTTTTTTATTTTTTGTAGAGATGGGATTTCACCATGTTATCCAAGCTGGTCTTGAACTTCTGAGCTCCTAAGTGATCTGCCCACCTCAGCCTCTCAAAGTGCTAGGATACAGGTGTGAGCCACCAGCCCTGCCTATCTTACCCACTTTTTTTTTTTTTTTTTTTTAAATTGAGAGAAGGTGTCTGTCACCCAGGCTGGAGTGCAGTGGCCTGATCTTGGCTCACAGCAACCTCTGCCTCCCAGGCTCAAGTGATCCTCCCACCCCAGCCTCCCAAGTAGCTGGGACCACAGGCACATGCCACCCCACTTGGCTAAATTTTTTGTATTTTTGGTAGAGATTTCGTTTCACTATGTTGCTCAGGCTGGTCTTGAACTCCTGACTTCAAGCTAGCCACCTGCCTCAGCCTCCCAAAGTGCTGGGATTACAGGCATGAGCCACCGCTCCCGGGCTGTCTTGCTCTTTTTCTTTTTTTTGAGATGGAGTCTCGCTCTGTGGCCCAGGCTGGAGTGCAGTGGCATGATCTTGGCTCACTGTAACCTCCACCTCCCGGGTTCAAGTGATTCTCCTGTCTCAGCTTCCTGAGTAGCTGGGACCACAGACTTATACCACCACGCCTGGCTAATTTTTGTATTTTTAATGGAGACGGGGTTTCGCCATGTTGGCCAGGCCGGTCTCAAACTCCAGACCTCCGGTGATCCATCCACTTTGGCCTCCGAAAGTGCTGGGATTACAAGCGTGAGCCACCGTGCCCGGCCTGTCTTACCCATTTTTAAGTGTAGCTTCAGTAGCATTAAGTACATTCATATTGTAGTGTAACCAATCTCCAGAACGCTCTTCATTTTACAAAACTGAAACTCCATGTCTATTAAATAACAGCTCCCACTTCTGTCTTCGCACAACCTCTGCAACTACCCTTCTGCTTTCTGTCACCATGAATTTGGCTACTCTAGGTACCTCATATAAGTGGAATTATACAGTATTTGTCCTTTTGTGACTGGCTTATTTCACTTAGCTTAGGTCTTCAAGGTTCATCCATGTTGTAGCATGTGTCAGAATTTCCTCCTTTTGGAGGATGAATTATATTTCATTGTATATATATACAACATTTTATATGTGCATTCACCCATTGATGGATACTTGGATTGCTTCCATCTGTTGGCTATTGTGAATAATGCCGCAGTGAACATGGGTGTTCAGATAAAATCTCTTCAAGACCCTGCTTCCATTTCTTCTGGGTACATACCCAGAAAACGAATTACTAGATCATATGGTAATTCTGATTTTAGTTTTTTAGAACAACCATATTATTTTCCATAGCAGCTACACCATTTTACATTCCAACCAACAGCATACAAGGCTTCTGATTTCTCCACTTTCTTGCCAACACTTGTTATTTTCTGCTTTTCTGATAGTAGCCATCGTAATGGTGGTGAGGTGATATCAAATTATGGTTTTAATTTATGTTTCCCTAATGATTAGCATTTTTTCATATGCACATTGGTCATTTGCATATCATCTTTGGAGAAATGTCTATTCAAGTCCTTTGTCCATTTAAAAATTGTTATTTTATCTTTTATGTTGTCAAGATGTATGAGTTCTTTATATATTCTGGATGCTAGACCTTTATTAGATATATAATTTGCAAACATTTTCTTCCATTTTGTGGATTGTCTTTTCATTCTGTTGAGAATATCTTTTGATGCACAAGTGTTTTTTAATTTTGTTGAAGTCCAGTTTATCTTTTTTTCTTTTGTTCTTTGCACTTTTGATGTCATAGCTATGAAACCATTACCAAATCCAAGGTTTAGAAAATTTACCTCTACATTTTCTTCTAAGAGTTTTAGACTTTTATCTCATATTTAGGTGTTTGATTAATTTTAGGTTAATTTTTATATATAGTATGAGGTAAAGGTCCAACTTCATTCTTTTACATGTGGTTATTACATTCTCTCAGCACCATTTGTTGAAGAGACTGTTCTTTCTTCATTGAATGGTCTTGGTTCCCTTGTCAAAAGTCACTTTATATGTGGGTTTGTTTCTGAACTCTCAGCTTTATTCCATTGATTTATATGACATTCCTCATGCCAGTACCACAGCTGTTTTAGTTACTGTAGGTTTGTGGTAAGAAAAATTGGGAAATGTGAGTCCCCTAACTCTGTTTTTTTTTTTTTTTTTCCCAAGACTGTTTTGGCCATTTGAGGTCCCTTGTAATTATATATGGATTTTAGGATCAGCTTTTTCATTTTTGCAAAATCATTGGAATTTTGATAAGGTTGCACTGAATCCGTAGATTGCTTTGGGAAGTATTGCCATCTTCAAAATATTAAGCCTTCTAATTCATGAACACAGGGTGTCTTTTCATTTACTTCGTTCTTTAATTTCTTTTAACCCTGTGTATAATAAGTTTTGCACTTCCTTGGTTAAATGTATTCCTAAGTATGTCATTCTTTTTGATGCTTTTGCAAAAGGAATTGTTTTCTTTTTTTTCTCTCTCTCTTTCTCCCTGTTTTTTTAGACAGGGTCTCGGCCAGGTGGGATGGCTCACACCTGTAATCCCAGCACTTTGGGAGGCTGAGGTGGGTGGATCACTTGAGGTCCGGAGTTCGAGACCAGCCTGGCCAACTTGGTGAAACCTCATCTCTACTAAAAATATAAAAATTAGCCAGGTGTGCCGGCACACACCTGTAGTCCCGGCTACTCAGGAGGCTGAGGTGGGAGAATTGCTTGAATCTGGGAGGTGGAGTTTGCAGTGAGCTGAGATCATGCCACTGCACTCCAGCCTGGACAACAGAGCAAGACTTCGTCTCAAAAAAGAAAAAAAAAAGGAAAAGAGGGTCTCACTATGTTGCCAAGACTGGTCTTGAACTCCTGGCTTCAAGTGAGTCTCCTCCCTCTGCCTCCCAAAGTGCTGGGATTATAGGCCTGAGCCATTACGCCTAGCCAGAAATTGTTTTCTTAATTTATTTTTTTCAGATTGCTCATTGCTAGTATATAGAGATGTAACTGAATTTCGTGTGTTGATCTTGTATGTTGCAACTGTGCTGAATTCCCTCAATGGCTTTTTGTCGTTTGAATTACATTTTCTTTTTCACAGACCTCTGACCTAGATTCGCACTTCTTTCAAGTTCTTTTCCTCTATCCCTCTTTTTTCTGTCTGTCTCCTCTTAGTTGTCTGTTAGCAACATTTTCCCAACTTTTCTGCCAATTCCAATCAGTCAGTCATTCTGTCTCTTCCAATCAGCGAATCTCAGGTATTTATTGAGTACACAACACGTGTACAGTGCTTTGCTAGATGCCAGGAATGATAAAATATTGAGTTGCTTTCTTCCCTGAAAAAAAAAATGTGTTGAGAAAACAAGTGAGATGTATAGACAGTGATGCAAATTAGACTTGATAAATATGTAATTGATTGTTAGATGCACCATTATCTTCTGTTCCACTAAGAAAAATGCTGCAAATTAAAATAAGACATGACAAGAGATACCGATTGTAAGTTGTATCTCTGTTTTAGAAATTTTTTCATATGAAAAAAATATTTTATAGAATTAATATAATACAGTCTCAAATCAGGTGAGTAGTGTAGATAGAAATTAGTATGGATTGGAATAATAATAAAAATAGCTACCAATTAACTGTAATGGTGTGCCAAATATTCTGTTAAACTATATGCATTATATAAATTTAATCTTTTTGGGAGCCATATGTTGTAAACATTTCCATTTTGCAAACAAGGAAACCTCTCTAGGTTAACGTGTTGTGTCATACCTAGTAAATGCAAGACCCAATTCAGACTCAGGCACTGACCTTAGAACCTGCACCTCTAGCCATGCCAGGTGAATATAAGGTAGGAGTTTTGAAGAATGAGTAGACGCTAGGGAGAGAGAGAAGCTAGCATTTTAAATGTATTTTGAAACAGTTATGGAAAACATTGAAAGTGTACATGAAGTTGGAGAAAAAGTGAGAAAGCCTTTTGGATATTCTTTCTGCCTTTGTTTCAATGTTTTCCTTTTTCCTTCTTTCTGACCCACTTCCTTTTTCTTTACTTCTTCTTTTCCCTATTAATTGCTTATAAATAGACTTGCTGAATTTCTTGAATAATATCCATAAAATGTTCAACTCAGCTACTAATTGTTTATTTTAAAAAATTATCAATAACAATGGCAACATCATTGATTAAGTACAGTTAAGTGTGAGACAGTGAACACTTTGTAAACCTGAGGATACTCCTCCATTGGGTATTATTACTCCCATTGTAATTTTGAGGATATAGGAACTCAGGAAGATTATTACATAATAATATAATAATCTTGGAGACTTTTGTCCAAAGTTTCCAAGTCAACTCCTTGATTAGCCAGTATTTGGACCAAGGTCTGTCTGGCTTGTAATTTTGTGACTTCATTATACCATACTGACTCTCTGATAAGAACAGGAAATATAAAGTGAATTGAACATCATGCTTTCTCTAAGAACAAGATGTAATTTCTGTTTATATTTTAAGAGGCTGTTTATTCCTTTCTCTCCTTATGAGTACTCGGTTCTTGGAGCACCTCTGCATGTAAGATATAATACTGTGTAAGAAGAGATCTGTGATGTAATTGCAATGGCTTCTCCCATGGATAGCATTTCTGATTTTGTTGTTGGGATTCCTCTCAGTTTGGGAGACAGGCTGGGAGAGATGGTAGGGTTTCCTGAGTCAGCTGCCTCTTGCTGGAGTTAGGACGAGAATTGGTTGACTGAATGTCTCTGGCCTCTTTCCACAGAGGAGGAAGCTTGACGCTGTCTATTACTATATGCGCAGTTTAGCTGCCAGCAACCCTATCCTGACTGCCAAGGAGAGTCTCATGAGCTTGTTTGAAGAGACCAAGCGGAAGGTGAGTGGGGATGTGGCAGAACCCTTCCTTCCTCGAATAATGCATTTCCGTGAGTGTTGGTGTGCCCTAGCTCTGCGCACTGGCAGGACGGTAGCCAATGAGGTTTATCCACGGTGCAATTATTGCTCAGTGTCTGTATGTCCTCAGGGAATGACTCATAGTGTCCTTAAATGGTCCCATCAGACTGTGCTGATGGGTAGTTGGTCAGCCCCTGTGCAGAACAAAACTGTGATCTTCAGGAGAGCTTTCAGGGGGCCCCTGGATGTACATGTACATGTTCTACAGCATTCAGTCTACAGAATTAATAACTTTATGAGACAAAGCAGATGACACTCTGCTACTTTGGGACTGTGGTACAGTCTTTTTATTGTCAAATAAATACAGGTGAGGTGAGGCTTTTCTCTTTGTAAGCTGAATCTCAGGAGAGTCTGAGCTCATGTGTGTTTTTTGTTTTTGAGATGGAGTTTCGCTCTTGTTGCCCAGGCTGGAGTGCAATGATGCGATCTCGGCTTACTGCAACCTCTGCCTCCCGGATTTGAGTGATTCTCATGCCTCAGCCTCCCCAGTAGCTAGGATTACAGGTGTGCACCACCACACCCAGCTAATTTTGTATTTTTAGTAGAGACAGGGTTTCACTATGTTGGTCAGGCTGGTCTCAAACTCCTGACCTCAAGTGATCCACCTGCCTCGGTGTCTCTAAGTGCTGGGATTACAGGCGTGAGCCACTCCCCAGGCCATGAGCTAATGTGTTTGTATGTTATATAGGCAGAACAGATGGAAAAGAAGCAACATGAGGAATTTGAACTGAGCCCTGACCAATGGCGGAAAGGAAAGAAGTCTACTTTCCGGCATGTTGGAGATGACACCACTCGCCTGGAGATCTGGATTCATCCATCCCATCCACGGTCTTCCCAGGGCACTGAGTCTGGGAAAGATTCTGAGCAAGAGAATGGGCTGGGCAGCCTGAGTCCCAGTGATGTAAGTTCCTGAGAATGATGCAACGAGCCAAACTGGCTCAGTAAGCCTGGGTGCCCTGGTTCATACAGCTGTGAGGCACAGATACTTCCTACTGATTGCAAGGAAGGCAAACCACTCGTGGCTCCCTGATGGTCTTTTCCCTTCTCATGTAGGCTTCCTTTATCTTTGTTATGTACTTCCCTCTCTCACCACTATGTGTCACTGCAGAATTTAGTACAAGTAGGATTAGAATTTTTTTGTTTTGTTTTTTTTTTGTTTTTTGGGTTTTTTTTGCTGCTTTTTGTTCAGCGTCATCAACATGATGCTTTAGGATTCTATGTGGGATTTTGTACTTATCTTTTCCTCTTGGTTGACCTTATATTCCGAGAACGAACTAAAGTAGCATGGATAGGTTGGTTAGTCTGATTTGTGATCGGCTTTCTATAGGATATCCTCTTATAACTCTTGGGCGGGGACTTTTTCCTTTAAGCCAGGAGAAATGACAGTAGAAAATCACAGGCTTGTTTAGAAGATTTCTCCTCTTCATTGACTCAGTAAGTAATTATCGACAGTGTGCCAGTCACTAAAGATACAGTGAACGAGATCTCTTGCTGTCTCAGTGCATTCTAGTGGAGGACACAAGAGACTGAGCAGTGTAATTAATTTTGTTTTTGGGGTACGCACCCAGGATATGAGAGCACATAGCCATGGGACCAAAGCAGCCTTTGGTCAATTGAAGTATAAAGAACAAGTAGGAGTTAGCTTGAGAAGGAAAGGGAGGTGGTAAAGTGATTCCCAGGCAAAGGGAATAGCATATGCAAAGGGCTGAGGCTGGCAGGGGGAGAGAGAGCACGGTAGGTGGAAAACTGCAGTGGCTGGTTCATTGCGCCTTAAGGGTAAAATTCACCCAGTGGGTGGTGTAAGCTGGGGCTAGATGTTGAAGGGTCATATGATAAATTATTTGACCTTTATCCTGAAAATAGCAGGGAGCTATTGGATGCTTTAAATAAGGGAATAACATCTGCTCTTCAGAAATACAACCCTGGCTGCTTTGTAAAATGTTTGAAGAGTAAGACTGGAAATAGGAGACAAGGAGGGTGCTGCAGTAGTTCCAAGTGAGATATGAAAAAGACTTGAACCAAGAAATGGCTTTGGAGATGGGAAGAAGTGAACAGACACAAGCCATATTATTACAGTAGAATCCAAAAGATGTGGTTGAACATGGGGAGCTCAGGGAGAAGAAAGAGTCAAGGTCTGGTGTGGTGGCTCCCATCTGTAATCCCAGCACTTTGGGAGGCCAAGGCAGGAGGATCGCTGGAGCCTAGGAATTCAGTAGCAGCCTGGGCAACAAAACGAGGCTTCTGTCTCTACAAAAAAATTTTCAAAATTAGCTGGGCATGGTGATGCGGGCCTCTAGTCCTAGCTACTCAGGAGTCTGAGGCAGGAGGATTACTTGATTCCAGGAGTTCAAGGCTATCATGAGCTATGATCCAGCCTAGGTGCCAGAGCAAGACCCTGTCTCAGAAAAGTCAAGAATGAGCCCAAGAGCGTCAAGGCTGCACCACTGCACTGCAGCCTGAGTGATGAGTGAGACTCTGCCTTCCAAAAAATAAATGAATACAATCAAAAACAGGGTCGATCTCTGTTGCTCAGGCCGGAGTGCAGTGATGCGATTGAAATCCTGAGTTCCAGTGATCTTCCTGCCTCAGCCTCCTGAGTTGCTAGGACTATAGGCACATGGCCACCACACCCAGCTAATTTTTTGTAGAGATGGAGACTTGCCCTGTTGCCCAGGCTGGTCTCAAACTCCTGGCCTCAAGCAGTCCTCCCGTGGCCTCCCAAAGATCTGGGATTACAGGCACGAGGTGTATCATGTCTGTCCCATTTTATTTCTGATTATACAAATAATAGATGAATATATTTTTGGTAAAAACTTTAAATGCTTGTAGGTAGACTACAACGTGGTAATTTGTTTTCTGAACTATTGATGAAGCTATTTATATATTTTTAGCTTGTACATCATCCTTGGGTAACTATTTCCCTTAATTTTCTTTAAATTTAAATCTTTGAGTTTGGGCTTTTCATTTTAGGCTACTAGCCCTTGAAGAAATCTGCAGTTTCTGGCCTGGCGCAGTGGCTCACGCCTGTAATCCCAGCACTTTAGGAGGCCAAGGCGAGCAGGTCACTTGAGGTCAGGAGTTCAAGACCAGCCTGGCCAACATGGTGAAACCCTGTCTCTATTAAAAATACAAAAAAATTAGCTGGGTGTGTAGTGCACTCCTGTAATCCCAGCTACTTGGGAGGCTGAGGCAGGAGAGTTGCTTGAACCCGGGAGGCGGAGGTTGCAGTGAGCTGAGATCGTGCCACTGCACTCCAGCCTGGGCAAAGAAGGCAGACTTTGTCTCAAAAAAAAAAAAAGAAGAAATCTGCAGTTTCATAACTTTTCATTTATCTAGCCAGGAAACCACACTGCCATTTTTACCTGCTTTCTCAGGCCCAAGTTAGCTTCCTATATTTTTTTTTTCTCTCACAGTAGGTCCCAAGAGCTTAGCTTGCTTTCTCTGTTCCTTGGAACACACACATTGATAAGAAGTAAGCATTGAGGATAGAGAAATTAAAATAACCAAAAATGATTTTTAACTTTAAAGAGCACTTGGTCATGTGAGGAAGACATAGGTGTGTCATTATAGTTCTGTGTGGTAAGTACTGTGATAAAGGCAAGCATGAGAGGCTTCGGGAGCATGCAATTGGAACACCTAATCCAGTCATGGTTAGGGAAGGCTGGGGTGAGGCCGCATTTTGCAGCTTAAAGATGACGTAAAGGCATTTCTACATGGAGGCACGAAAATGTGGATGAGGCATGGAGGCTTCAGGAACTGCAAGTAGTTCAGTATGGCTGGAGTCTAGAGTGTGAGGAGTTCTTCTGTGAGTGACTTGAGTCATGCTTGACATGTTCCTTTCCTCTGTTCCCACATCTAGTCAGTACCACCTGGTATTAGGAGGTGGATACTGTTGAATCCACCTCCTAATCGTAACTTGAAGCCATCCACTTCTCTCCTTTCTTATTGCTGCCATCATAGTTCAAGCTATCACCATTTCAGTAATCCATTTACTGTGGAAAGAAGTCCGTAATGGTCTTTTCAGATTTATTCCTGGTCCTCTTCTGGCCTTTCTTTTTAGACAGTAACCCAAATGAATGAACTTCCAAATACCCATTTCTTTTTTTTTTTTTTTTTTTTTTGAGACAGAGTCTTGCTCTGTCGCCCAGGCTGGAGTGCAGTGGCGCAATCTCGGCTCACTGCAAGCTCTGCCTCCCGGGTTCACGCCATAGTCCTGCCTCAGCCTCTACGAGTAGCTGGGACTACAGGCGCCTGCCACCACGCCCGGCTAATTTTTTGTATTTTTAGTAGAGACAGGGTTTCACCGTGGTCTCGATCTCCTGACGTCGTGATCCGCCCGCCTCGGCCTCCCAAAGTGCTGGGATTACAAGCGTGAGCCCACCGTGCCTGGCCTAAATACCCATTTCTGATCATGCCACTCCCTTCTTGAAAGTGTTTAGTTATTTCTGTTTGCTCTTACCATCAGGTGTAAAATCCTTGACATAGTCCACTGGGCCCCTCATGATCTGGCTCCTGCTACTTCAAATCTTACACTTCTCGTACTTTTCTTCCTTTGTTACTGTGATCCAGCCACTCTGGCTTCTTCCTTGAAGGATCCAAGCTCTTTTCTGGCTCCTGGCTGTTGCACATCTCTCTGCCCGCAACGCACTTACCTCTCACTGGTATTTCTGCCTTTATCAGTCACTTTCTTTCTTACCCTTCAGGTCTCAGCCTAAATGTCACGTTTTCAAGGAAGCGTTTCCTGATCCCTGAGACTGGCCATTTCGCCTTTGTAATACCACATTTCTGGTTTAAGTGCTTTTAAGTGTAGTTTTGTGCACATCTTTCCCTGGCTAGATTGAAGGCTCTGCGAGAGTAGAGTCACATCTAGTGTGTTCACTTCTTTGTCCCCAGTGTCTGCATATGGAAGATTCTAAATAAATCTTAGTTGATACACGAATGAGGGGAAGAGCAGTGAGGGATGAGGCTAGAGAAGGTAGCAGGGGCCAGGTCCTTCATAAATATTTTGAAGTTTGGCTGTCAGGTATTGAGGGCTTTTAATTTTTTTGGAGCTGTGTTGGTCATGTTTAAAAATTGATATATAATTGTACATATTTATGGACTACATGTGATATTTTTATACGTGCATAGAATGTGTAATGATCAAATCAGAGTATTTAGAATATCCTTCACATCAAACATTAGTCATTTAGGTACTAAGGATTTTAAGCAGAGGGATGATATAATTGGATTTCTATAATGATCACTCTTTCCAATACTTCTAGTGCTGGAACAAATTTAGTTTTAAAAGGAACTTTTCAAGTTGCATAACTAATAACAATTCATTGACTCAAAATTAAACAGAAATGTGTATATAGTTTAGGCTGGGTGCGGTGGCTCACGCCTGTAATGCCAGCACTTTGGGAGGCCAAAGCGGGCCAATCACCTGAGGTCAGGAGTTTGAGACCAGCCTGGCCAACATGGTGAAACCCCATCTGTACTAAAAATACAAAAAAATTACCCAGGCGTAGTGGTGTCTGCCTGTAATCCCAGCTACTCGGGAGGCTGAAGCAAGAGAATCACTTGAACCCGGGAGGCGGAGGTTGCAGTGAGCCAAGATCGCACCATTGCACTCCAGCCTGGGTGACAGAGGGAGACTTTGTCTCAAAAAAAAAAAAAAAAGTATGTATAGTTTAAAGTGGCAGTCACTTGTATTCTTTCCTTCAGAGACATCACTGTTAACTGATTGATGTCCTTCCAGACCTTTTTCTAAGCATTTATAAGTGTATACGTGTATGCACATACCTGTAAAAACATGAAATGCATTATAAAATTTTTTTTGAGAGACAGGATCTCCCTCTGTTTCCCAGGCTGGAGTGCGGTGGCATGGTCACGACCCACTGGAGCCTCTATTTCCTGGGCTCAAGTGATCCTCCTGCCTTAGTCTTCTGAGTAGCTGGAACTGCAAGCATGCGCCACCATGCCTGGCTAATTTTTACAAAATGATTTGTAGAGATGGGATTTCCTTATGTTGCTCAGGCTGGTGTCAAACTTTTAGGTTCAAGCGATTCTCCCACCTTTGCCTCACAAAATGTTTGGATTATAGGTGTGAGCCACCAAGCTTGGCTGAAATACATTTTTTAACAGAAAGGGGGATAGTACTATATATAACAATCTGGAACTTACTTTTTAAAATTATTATTTGGACATAAATTATTCCTGCTATAATGCAGTATATACATTCCTAAAAATTACTGTGCTGTGCAAAATCATGCAATAAAAACCACACAGGGCTTGTGCAGAAAATGGAGTTAGGAGCACAACCCTCAAAAAACTTTCTCAGTGACATAGTGAAAAAGATAGGAGCCTGATTTAAAACCGTTGTACAATTTTATACATGTGAAATGGTTAAGAAATACGTAAATACAGCTGGGCGTGGTGGCTCACGCCTATAATCCCAGAACTTTAGGAGGCCAAGGTGGGCAGATCATGAGGTCAGGAGATCGAGACCATCCTGGCTAACATGGTGAAACCTCGTCTCTACTAAAAATACAAAAAATTAGCTGGACATGGTAGCAGGCACCTGTAGTCCCAGCTACTCGGGAGGCTGAGGCAGGAGAATGACGTGAACCTGGGAGGCGGAGCTTGCAGTGAGCCGAGATCGCGCCACTGCACTTCAGCCTGGGCGACAGCAAAACTCTGTCTCAAAAAATAAATAAATAAATAAATAAATGTGTAAATACTACATTAAACATAGCACTTTACCTTGAAAAAGACATAAAGTAGGCCGGGTGCAGTGGCTCATGCCTGTAATCCCAACACTTTGGGAGGCCAAGGTGGGCGATCACCTGAGGTTGGGAGTTCGAGACCAGCCTGACTAACATGGAGAAACCCCATCTCTACTAAAAATACAAAATTAACCAGGTGCATGCCTGTAATCCCAGCTACTCAAGAGGCTGAGGCAGGAGAATCGCTTGAACCCGGGAGGTGGAGGTTGCGGTGAGCCGAGATTGTGCCATTGCACTCCAGCCTGGACAACAAGAGTGAAACTCCGTCTCAAAAACAAAAAAAAAGACATATAATTAGCATGTGGAAGTGGACTTGGGAAGGGTTACAGCTTGTGAGTTATTGTGAAGTAATAGAAGGAGGGTTACTTAAAATTTGATGGACAGAGGCCAGGTGCAGTGGCTTACGCCTGTAATCCCAGCATTTTGGGAGGCCGAGGTGGGTGGATCACCTGAGGTCGGAGGTTCGAGACCAGCCTGACCAACATAGTGATACCCTGTCTCTACTAAAAACACAAAAAATAAGCTGGGTGTGATGACATATGCCTGTAATCCCAGCTACTGTGGAGGCTGAGGCGGGAGAATCACTTGAACCTGGAAAATGGAAGTTGTAGTGAGCCAAGATCGCACCATTGCACTCCAGCCTGGGCAACAAGAGCAAAACTCAAAAACAAAACAAAACAAAAAAACATTTGCTGGACAGTTGTAACAGCAGATGTGGATAGGCGTGGCTCATAACACATGATCATGTGGTGAACTGGGGTAGCTGTAGATGTTTGGGGCGTGTGCATGTGTATGTTTTGTGTATTCCTGTGCAGCTTGATTCAACTGGATGCAGTTCTCTGTGTTCACCTGGTGTTTCTTGTAAACAAAATCACATATAAGCAAAGGCAAAGTTTGTGTTATGCCCAAATTGTTCGTTTATGTATTTATGGCAATGAAACAAATTCTCATTTTCAAAATGAACATTATAGCAGAACTGGGTGATTAGCCTTAATTGGAATTGTTCCTTTGACAACTCCTAGAGAATTTCTAGCACAGACTGCTTAAATTTAGATCCATGAGTAAACAAAGTTTGGCTTCAGGTGGTTGTTAGTAACAGTGGTAACATCCCAACTAGTCTGTTCTCTGCCAAGCATTTGCTTTGGATCTTTCTCTCTCTGAATGGTTGCAGGAGGTTAGCTTGTGGGTTGTTGGTTTTTAGTCTTGAGATGTGGTTTGGGTTGAATATCCAGCCTGGGGAGGGACTGCCAGCCTCAACTGCAAGTAGCATCCTATTAAGATTCACATTTCAACTCTTCCACCTGCCAGCCAGGCCCCTCCAAATCCTTGTTGCCAGGGTTCTGGGCATTTGTTATTTAGTGGCTATATCTTCTGCTGTTCTTCGTCTCCCTTTAGAAACGGGGTACTGCTTGTCAAATGGGTTGTTGCTGACAGTCGGAGTTAATTAAGGATATTAAATTACAGCATCAGAAATCATTTTCACACTGAAAAGCAAGGGTCTCTGATAGAACTGCTGAGGATTTTTTAGATCTGATTGTTTTATTATCAGCATCTTGAATAGAATGTAATACATGTCTGTCTGCTGGGGAAGAAAGCATATAGGATTGGGAGTGGTTGATAGATGATAGACTGATAGACTTTTTTTCATTTTGTTTTGTTTTGTGACAGAGTCTTGCTCTGTCTCCCAGGCTGGAGTGTAGCAGCGTGATCTCGGCTCACTGCAGCCGCCACCTCCTGAGTTCAAGTGATCTTCCAGCCTCAGCCTCCTGAGTGACTGGGATTACAGGCACGCACCACCATGCCCAGCTGATTTTTGTATTTTTAGTAGAGATGGGGTTTCACCATGTTGGCCAGGCTGGTATTGAACTCCTGACCTCAAGTGATCCACCCACCTTGGCCTGCCAAAGTGCTGGGATTACAGGCGTCGGCCACCATGCCCAGCTCGTATTCTTTATATATGTAGGAAGGAGCACAACCCTTAAAACACTTCCTCAGTGACATAATTAAAAAGATAGGAACCTACATAATTAGGTTTCTACCTTTTTTATGCTCGTGCCTATTTTTTTTTTTTTTTTGCCCATGCTTTTTTATGCCTATTCCATCCATTATGCTTAGCTAAATATGTGGACATATTAGTAGAGACCTTGTCTTGCTATGTTGCCTGGGATGGTCTCAAACTCCTAGGCTCAAGCAGTCCTCCCACCTCAGCCTTCCAAAGTGTTAGGAATACAGATCTGAGCCACTGCATGTGGCCAATAGGTATTTGTCTCTGAAACTTGAGTGAGTCCTCCTGCCCTGGAATGATTTGGTTTACCATTCCCAGCATTTTCTCCAACCCACTGTGACTATTCCTGCAACATGCTTGGTGCTGACTGTAGCAAATAATGTCTTTAGACAAGAGAAATGCCATTGTATATTTGGCCAAGCTCTTGTCAAACCTTCCTTCTCCTTGGCCTCTGAATGTTTTGTGGTTCAGTCTGGACTATACCATAGAAGCTCCTAATCTCTATTATCTAAATAGAATGTAATACATGTCTGTCTGTTTTCCTTTTTCTCTATCTTATTTCACCCAACAAATGATTTTGTTTACCTTGGTCTCTCTCCTTTTGCTCTTCTTCCTTCTGTTACATATCATCTATTTTATTTCTTGGCATGATGTCTTTTTTCAGGACTTGTTCAGGTCTGGAGAATTTAATGCAGTTGCCCCTGAGTTTTTGGAGTAGAAGACCATGTTCTGGGCTCAGTGCTTAAGCAGACTAAAGTTTACCTGTTCTGTTGTGCCAGTTTTGTGCTAGGATTGTAAAGACGAATACACTATTGTTACTTTCTCTGATTGTGTAGTCTAGTGTATAGGTCAGCAAACTTTTTCTATGAAAGGCCAGATAGTAAATTACTTTATAGGCTATACGTTCTCTGTTGCCACCACTCACCTTTACTGTTGTACCACCAAAGTAGCCATGGACAATATGTAAATGAATGAGCATGACTATTCCATTAAAACTTTATTTACAAAGACAGATGGCGGATTGAATTTGGCCTGTGGGCCTAGTTTGCCAACTTCTGTTCTAGTGGAAGAAATGGTTACATAAATAGAATACAGTATACAGTTGATTCTTGTTATTTGTGGTGGTTATGTTCTATAAATTCAATAAATTCACCACAAACACTGAATTAGTGAATACTGGATTGTTGCTCCTAAGGGAAATACAGAATTATATTCCTTCAAGCCTCTGGTCACAACATTTTAATCAACTGATCAATATATAACTTTGCTTTTTTTGGGTTTTTTTTTTTTTTTTTTTGAGACAGAGTCTCACTGTGTTGCCCAGGGTGGAGTGCAGTGGCACGGTCTCTGCTCACTGCAACCTCTGCCTCCCAGGCTCAAGCGATTCTTGTGCCTTAGCCTCCTGAGTGGCTGGGATTATAGGCGTGCGCCTGGCTAATATTTATTTATTTATTTATTTATTTATTTTTGAGACAAAATCTCACACTGTTGCCCGGGCTGGAGTGCAATGGCGCAATCTCTGCTCACTGCAACTTCTGCCTCCCTGGTTCAAACGATTCTCCTGCCTCAGCCTCCCGTGTAGCTGGGACTACAGGCATCCGCCACCATGCCTGGCTAATTTGTGTATTTTGGCCAGGCTGGCCTCAAACTCCTGACCTCATGATCCACCCGCCTTGGCCTCCCAAAGTGCTGGGATTAGAGGCGTGAGCCACCGCCCCCGGCCACGCCTGGCTAATTTTTAGTAGAGCCAGGGTGTCTCTGTCTTGTCCAGTCAGGTCATGAACTCCTGACCTCAAGTGATCCGCCCACCTCAGCCTCCCAAATTGCTGGGATTACAGGCGTGAGCCACCACGTCCGACCAGTTACATAACCTTGTTTTATGTGGGTTTCTGTTTAAAGACATCTTATTTAATATATATTATTGATTCATTAACAAAGAGCTCACTGCCTAACAGCACTGTAACTCATAGCCGAATGAGGCTTATCTAATACACATTTTCCCTGTAAAACACATCACAGCCTTCTTGCACTTAAGGAGTCACACACTTCGGCGTGCTCCCCAAGCACAATGGCCTGGGGGCCACGTGAGACAACAAAATCACCAACAGAAATCTCAGAAATGTGATACTAAATACACCATGAAAAGGACTTTTTTTTTTTTTTTTTTTTTTTTTTTTTTTTTTTTTTTTGAGACAGAGTTTCGCTCTGTCCCCCGTGCTGGAGTGCAGTGGTGTGAACTCAGCTCCTCCGCCACCTGGGTTCACACCATTCTCCTGCCTCAGCCTCCCGAGTAGCTGGGACTACAAGCGCCTGCCACCACACCTGGCTAATTTTTAGTATTTTTAGTAGAGACGGGGTTTCACTGTGTTAGCTAGGATGGTCTCAATTTCTTGACCTCGTGATCCACCCGCCTCAGCCTTCCAAAGTGCTGGGATTACAGGCGTGAGCCACCGCGCCTGGCCAAGGACACTAAGTATGACCTGAAATACGAAGGCAGAGAGTTGCTTTTTCTGACCTTAGTTAGCTAGGAACATGCAAGTCGGGTGACTCAAATTTTGTGCTGCTCTGTGCATGTCTAGGAATGACTGTGAAAGCATCATGAGTAGTGATTTTGGGGTTACAAGTAAGTTTTAGCAAGCAGGTGAATTCACAATGCAAAATCCATGAATAATGAGGGTTGATTATATTGTGGTGGGTGCCAGGAGGGAGGTATGTATTGGGTACTGTGGAAGCACAGAGAGAGGCTTTTGGTCTAGTCCTGGCAGAGGCATGGGTTGGGGTGAGGAGAGAGGAAAGTGCATTCAGAAGGCTTCTTGGAAAAGTTAACTGGGCAGAGTGGGAAGAGAGTGTTCCAAATAGAAGTAATAGCATGAGCAAAGACAGAAGGTGTGAAACAGCAGAGGGCTCACAGGACACCTAAATCTGTGGTAATTTGGAGGCCAATGTGAGAAAGTTGGAGGGTAGAGAGGAGGCTGAGCCTTCTGCCAGAGCCACATTCTAGTTTGGTGCCATGCTGTGCACTTGGGAGGTAGTCAGGGGGCTGATCTCCCATAAGATACCTTAGGATTCTGGAAATAATAATTTGTTTCTAGAATATCTCATTGTTTACTTGTCATGTCTGCATTGTTAATTGAGCAAAAGCAGCATTATTCCGTCCATTAAATTTGGTAGGGTGGAGGTTGACTGAATCGTTTACCCCACAGTTTGCTGACTTAAAAAGTTGAAGGGCTATTCTTTTAGACAATGCTCTTAGGCATTTTGAACTCAAACATACTAGTGTCTCTCTATGTCTTGGTTGTTGGAGGAAATTGCCAATGGTTTGGGTTAAGTAGGGCAAAGCCTTTTTTCTTTTTTTTTTTTGAGACGGAGTTTCGCTCTGTCACCCAGGCTGGAGTGCAATGGTATGATCTCGGCTCACTGCAAGCTCCGCCTCCCGGGTTCACGCCATTCTCCTGCTTCAGCCTCTCCGAGTAGCTGGGACTACAGGCGCCCGCCACCACGCCCGGCTAATTTTTTGTATTTTTAGTAGAGACGGGGTTTCACCGTGGTCTCGATCTCCTGACCTCGTGATCTGCCTGCCTCGGCCTCCCAAAGTGCTGGGATTACAAGCGTGAGCCACCGCGCCCGGCCGTTTTTTTGTTTTTTTTTTTTTGTTTTGAGACAGAGTCTTACTCTGTCGCCCAGGCTGGAGTATAGGGGCACCATCATAGCTCACTGCAGTCTCAAACTCCTGGGCTCAAGCCATCCTCTTGCCTCGACCTCCCAAAGCACTGGGATTACAGGCGTGAGCCACCACGCCTGGCCTGAAGTCCTACTTTTATCAGATATTAGCTGCGAGACTTTGGGCATGTTCTGTAACCTGGCTGAGCTTTAGTTTTCTATCTGTAAGATGATGACAATGATAACCTTGTTTCCCTAGGGCTGGGACTCATAGTTTCTGCTTGGAAGTTTGCATGCTGCCTCTACCCAAATCTCTTGTGATTTTCTTAGAGGCTCTATTATAAGTTGAGAATGACAGTTTTCTTTCTGAGTTGGAATATGTGGCTACACAAAGTTGGATAGTATATTTTCTTTTTGCGTTTAATCAATAGACCAGCAAAGTGAAAGTTGGTTAGCAAAGGAGCATAGCTTCCCTGTGGAAAACCCAGGCCAGGTGGCCTGTAGCACAGAACTTTCACCACATGCTCAACTTGTTGTATTTGCTTGAGGGCTGTTTTTTTTGTTTTTTTTTTTTTAAGTGTATAGTTTTTTTGTTTTAAAAGTGTGTTATGTAGGTGGCATTTTCTTTTCTTTCTTTTCTTTTTTTGGGACAGAGTCTCGTGCTATCACCCTGGGCTGGGGTGCAGTGGCACGATCTCAGCTCATTGCAACCTTCACCTCCCAGGTTCAAGTGATTCTCATGCCTCAGCCTGCCAAGTAGCTGGGATTACAGGCACCTACCACTACACCCGGCTAATTTTTTTTTTTTTTTTTTTTTTTTTTGAGATGGAGTCTGGCTCTGTTGCCCAGGCTGGATTGCAGTGGCACGATCTTGGCTCACTGCAAGCTCCGCCTCCCGGGTTCATGCCATTCTCCTGCCTCAGTCTCTCGGGTAGCTGGGACTATGAGTAGCTGGGACTGTGAGTAGCTGGGACTACAGGCGCCTGCCAACATGCCCGGCTAATTTTTTGCATTTTTAGTAGAGATGGGGTTTCACTGTGTTAGCCGGGATGGTCTGGATCTCCTTACCTCGTGATCTGCCCGTCTCGGCCTCCCAAAGTGCTGGGATTACAGGTGTGAGCCACCGTGCCTCGTCTTTTTTTTTTGAGACAAAGTCTAACTCTGTCGTCCAGGCTAGAGTGCAGTGGCGTGATCTCGGCTCACTGCCAGGTCTGCCTCCTGGGTTCACGCCGTTCTCCTGCCTCAGCCTCCCGAGTAGCTGGGACTACAGGTGCCCACCACCATGCCTGGCTAATTTTTTTGTATTTTTAGTAGAGACGGGGTTTCACCGTGTTGGCCAGGATGGTCTCCATCTCCTGACCTCGTGATCCGCCCGCATCAGCCTCCCGAAGTGCTGGGATTACAGGCGTGAGCCGCCGCGCCCGGCCTAATTTTTTTTTGCTAAGTAGAGATGGGGTTTCACCATGTTGGCCAGGCTGGTTTCAAACTCCTGACCTCTAGTGATCTGCCCACTTCGGCCTCCCAAAGTGTTGAGATTACAGGCGTGAGTCACTGCTCCCCATCGAGTATTTTCTTTAGACTCATCGTTTGTCTTTTCAGCCCCTTGCATAGTTTGTGCACCTGAGCTGCTGCTGCTGTGAAAGCTGCCAGGTGTGAGTGCTACACATCTAATTCCTCCACCCTCCCCCCAAAACAATTATAGATCAGAGCATGGTTTTATAAGGTTTCCTTAGGCAAGGTGACTTGCTTTCTGTTGGAATGAGTTCTAATTCCTAGAGTTGTATCATGAGGCTTTAGGTTTATAGTTTGAGAGCCAGTACCCATTATGAAGCATAAAAAAAGCTTTTAGAACAGGCACAGTAGCACATGCCTATAATCCCAGCATTTTGGGAGGCTGAGGTGGGAAATTTCATGAACCCAGGAGTTGGAGACCAGCCTAGGCAACATAATGAGATGCCATCTCTAATAATAATAAAAATATTTCACTTAAAAAATACATAAATAAGGCCGGGTGCGGTGGCTCACGCCTGTAATCCCAGCACTTTGGGAGGCCGAGGCAGGCGGATCACGAGGTCAAGAGATCGAGACCACCCTGGCTAACACGGTGAAACCCCGTCTCTACTAAAAATACAAAAAATCAGCCGGGCGTGGTGGCGGGCGCCTGTAGTCCCAGCCACTCAGGAGGTTGAGGCAGGAGAATGGTTTGAACCTGTGAGGCGGAGCTTACAGTGAGCCGAGATCGCGCCACTGCACTCCAGCGTAGGCAACAGAGCGAGACTCTGTCTCAAAAAAATAATAACAATAAAAATAATAAAAAATACATAAATAAGTAAATACATTAAAAAAGAAAGCTTTTGGCCTGGTTTTCTCTGGATAGCACAAGCATTGATTTAATCTATAATGATAAAGAATAGTTGAGTCTGTGCGCTAGTAGGTAAGTGCTTTATCTGTGATAACCCAGTTATTTCATTGTCTCATAATTATATCATCATGACAGAGAAAGCCAGCTTAATTTTTTGGCCTCATGGATATACAGACTCCATATCTTGCTGGGAACAGTGACTCACGCCTGTATAATCCCAGCACTTTGGGAGGCTGAGGCAGGAGGATTGCTTGAATCCAGGAGTTCATGACTAGCCTTGACAACATAGGGATACCCTGTCTCTACTAAATAAAAAAAAAAATTAGCCAGGTGTGGTGGGTGGTCCTAGTTACTTGGGAGCCTGAGGTGGGAGAGTACTCTGGTCTGGAAGGTTGAGGTCGCAGTGAGTCTTGACTGCTCCACTTCACTCCAGCCTGGGTTACAGAGTGAGACCCTGCCTCAAAAGAAAAAGATTCTGTATCTGTAAAGTGGGCATCAGAAAATTTTTTAGGGTTACTGTGAGTTGACTTCATGTCTTTAATTAGTCCTATGCTTTTGTAAAGTAGTATGCGATATGTACCTCAGGCTATACTCTTCACTGGAAGCTGTTTGAAAAGTGTGTGAACTGCAGTTTGGCAGCATGTGATGACAGCAATTCATTAGAGCCTCTTTCTGTGGGAAGAAGCAGATTGGTTTTCTTTTTCTTAGGCCATAAGAAACAGCTCAGTGAGATTACCCTCAAAGAAGGTCAGAACCAGAACCTGGTTTTTCAGATGTTGATAATGTGAGGTGTCTTGCAAGGAGCAGCCCCTAGTAGGCAAGGACTGGGGCTGCTTTGTCCAGATCACTGCTGGACTGTAAGGCTAATGTCTTTGTGGTTGGTAATGAGTGCAAGTTTCTCAAAGTACATCGGCCCTATCTATAAACCTTTAACGCCCCAAATGACCTCGGTCACCAAACCACTTCAGGGCTTTATTTTTATCCTATCCGTTTTGTTTCAATATGTGAGGTTGGTTTCTTTCCTCTAACAGAGCAGAGTTCTCTGGGGGAAGAAACAGAGTGCCAGGGTGCTGTTGAGGCTGGTTAAACACCAAAACCACACTTTTCATCTTTCTGGGGTTGAGACGTGATATAAGCCATGCTGCAAACGCCAGCTTCCACACTGAAGAAACCCCTCTCAGTAGTCACTTTATTTTTGTGTATTGTGTTTTTAGGCAAATAAAATATAGAGGAGTAAATGGTGTACCTTCCCATTCTGCTGTAGACAGAAATCTAATTCTAACAATGAGCACTTGCTTAAAATCTACCATTTCCCAGCTTAAGGTTTTTCATCCTCCCCTAGGGTGTTGATGAGAACTCTCAAAACTCACCAGGTCTCAGGAAGCCGGATTACCAGCATATCCTGTTCGCGTGCGTGTGTATATTCTGTGTTACCCACAGGCCACTTTCCACCCCACGTGACCTTTAGTTACCATCCGGAAAGTCAGGACCCAGATACCCGTCAGAATTTCCAGGCCTTGGTTTGGTTTAGACATTTTAGAAGATGTTAACAGCAATAATTGTAAAAAGCCTTTGAATGGCACGCATGGTGAACAGAGAGTACTAGATCCTGAAGCGGGGGAAAGGCATTTCTGTGCTCTTCCCAGTAACGTGTTTGAAAATGAACATTCAGAAGAAAACCTAAAGCACCTGAAATGCACAGGGGACGAGAATGAGAGGTGATTAGAAGCCCAACACATGCACCAAGTCTTAGGTGGTAAGGCTAAGTTCTGAAGCTCATATTTCATTCTTTAAGATTGTCATATGCATTATTGGTGTTGTTTATAGCACACTCCATCACATTTTATTTTAACCAGCATCTCTAAATTAATATAAATAGACTAATGATTCAGGTAATACCCTAGAACAGGGATGGGCAAAATATTGCCAGTGGCTTATGAGCTAAGAATGGTTTTTACATTCTTACATCAGGAGTTGTTTAAAAAGAGCAACACAAGACAGAGATGTATGTGGCTCGCAAAGCCTAAACTATTTTCTGTGACCTTTTATAGAAAAAAATTACCACTGCTCTAAAAGCTGGGAGAGGTGAATGCAGTTAATGATAAGGTTCTTCTGTTAGGAAATTGATTGTTAATGAAAATGTTATCGCCTATTGAGCAGACAGTTCTTTTTTTTTGAGAGGCAGTCTTTGCTCTGTTGTCCAGGCTGGAGTGCAGTGGCGCAATCTCAGCTCACTGCAACCTCCGCCTCCCAGGTTCAAGTGATTCTCCTGCCTCAGCCTCCCCAGTAGCTGGGACTACAGGCTCCTGTCACCACCCCCTGCTAATTTTTGTATTTTTAGAAGAGATGGTGTTTCGCCATGTTGTCCAGTCTGGTCTCGAACTCCGGACCTCAGGTGGTCAGCCTCCCAAAGTGCTGGGATTACAGGCTTGAGCCACGGCGCCCGGCCAACAGTTCTTCATTATGCAGGTCTGACCTTGCAGGATGTTTAGCATTCCTGGCTCTGCTCATTAGATGCCAGTAATGGCCCACACGTACTTCCAAACATTTCCTGGGGTGGGTGGTAATATTCTGGTTGAGAACCATTACTTTTGAAGCTTGACAAGGTCAAAACACTTTGTTAAGGTTTACTCCATTTCCTCTCAGAGAACCTGACTTGGGATTTGGATCTTGATGGCCCAGGGATTAACAATAGAGAGAATTTGAGTAGCTAGTGGAATAGGAAGAGTTTTCAGTAGGATAGAATACAAGATTTTAAGGAAATCTTTTTTTTTTTTTTTTGAGACAGGGTTTTGCTCTGTCACACAGGCTGGAATGCAGTGGCATGATCTTGGCTCACTGCAACCTCCGCCTCCCGGGCTCAAGCAGTCCTCCCATCCCAGCCTCCTGAGTAGCTGGGACTGCAGGCACATGCCACCATGCCCAGCTAATTTTTGTATTTTCAGTAGAGACAGGGTTTCACCATGTCGGTCAGGCTGGTCTCAAACTCCTGGGCTCAAGCGATCTGCCCACCTCAGCCTCCCAAAGTGCTGAGATTATAGCTGTGAGTCACTGTGTCCAGCCTAGGAAGTCATTTAATGTTGCGTTTGTTGCTTGACACCTATTTTAAGAATTGAGATTGATTTGTGATGTATGAAAGGTTTGTTTTGATGTTGCTGGTATTGTGAAAAGCACATTCCTCTCTATGTGAGAGATGGAGTAGCTATCTTTGGCCTTAATATCCAGATGATTTTGAGGTCTGTGGGAATCTGTATGGTGTACTTGAGGGACTTGTTCAAAGCCAATGTAAAGATGTAGTTCTGGCATCTCATGAATAACCTGATATCCCGACTTAAGCCAGAACTCTGGCATTAGAGAATTTTCCAGCTTGGGAGAGTTGACTGAGAAAAGTCCTCCTTTGGCTCCTTGCCAAGTTAGACAAGGGAGCAATCAGCTGCTGAGTTACAGCCAACTGGAATGTACGTGAGGGGGTACTATAAATCGTCCCTTAGGATCCAGCTTGTGGTCTGTGAAGAGCCTTCCAAATAAGAATGAGACCTGTACGCTGGATCCTTGTTCAATCCACAGCTGCTATAGGAAGGAGTAGTGAGGTGATAGTTACTGTGGAGGCAGCTCACTTGATATGGTAACACACTGCCTGTTATGTGGGGTAAGAAGACTGCACAACCCTTTATGTTTTTCCCACGTTGCCTTTCTCACCAACTTCCTGTATTGGTTTTTGTTTCTGACTGTTCTCTTGGGGAGCTGTATCCATAGTTTGATCATTCTGTAAAATCCCTCTTTGCTCTTAAAGGTTCCAGAATTTCATCTCTCTACCCTCTTTTCACCATCTTAGATGTGATGTATTTGAGCTAAGATAGAGAATATGAAATCGTTGTCTTGGCTCATGATCCTTCCCCAGTCTGCAGACTGTTTGTTTGACTCCAGGGGGAAACTCCAGGTTTTTCCCGTCTCGGAAGCCTTTCACTTTACTCATAAATATTTAGTATTGAAGTGAACTGCACTCTTTTTCTCCCTAGTATGAGTGTATAGACTCTCTAGACCAGAAGGAATTTAAAATACTGTCTATACCCTCTGTCTTTCGGATGTTTGAGTTCCTATAAAATGTATTAACCACACATTTTTATTTTTAAGAGCTTAAGTGGTTTTTTGAGTTGTCTTTCATCTTCTGATCCAAAATTGATTGAGCATTTATTATAGAAATCACTAGGCACCTCTCCTACTACTGTTTTTTCCATGTCGTTCATGCCTAGAACCATCAGAGAGCTATGTAACTAGGTAACATTGGTTACTAGTAGTACTGCTTTTACTGATTTGTACTTGAGTGTGTCATCAGCCTGTATGAAGATACATAAAAAAGAGACCTAGAGAAGGATTGCTGTTTGTGTTGCGTGGTGTCTTTGTGGAAGCCTATGGAAGAAATTTCTGCTCTTAGTGGAAAATGGGTTTCTTCAACCTCATGCATATTTGTAAGATTGTTATAATAACAAATTTGTGAATTTTTAACCCAGAATGATTCTCTATTTTAATTGTTCCAGAGGTTGTAGCCAAAATTCCTTTGGTAAGTGTAAAGGGTATGCATCTTGGGTCGTGACCTTACTGTTTGGTGACCTCTTTATCTTTTTCTCTTTGGCTCCTCTTTCTTGTTTTTCATCTATTTTATCTTACAGTATAATATGTACCTTTGTATGTTGCCTAAAATAAGTGGCTTCAAAGTTTTATATAGATATTTTTTCTCTTTTCACGTGCCCATTTTGCTGTAAAACCTCCTCTGAGGTCAGCTAGTAGTCTCTGAGGAAATAAAGTTTTTCCCTGTTCCAATTCAGGTCATTTCCATAAATATTCATGGAGCACCTTTATATGTTGTTATTCTAGGTACTGCACACAGAAAAGTAAGTGATGTTGGTCCTTCCCTCAAAAACACAGTCTAGTAAGAAAAAAGGATATATAAGTAAATACTTGCAATAAAGTGTTATAAGTGTAATAATATAAATATGTACACTGGACAGAGGTAAAAGAGATTAACTCAGGGTGAACAGGTAGAGCGACCTAGAAAGGTAATCTGTGTCCTTAATTTTGCAAGTCGAAGAAGTATTTTAGGTAGAGATGTGGTCAGCTGACTTTTCTGGCAGAAAGAACAACATGGATAAAAACATAACATGGTTCGAAACTGCAAGGAATGGTTGCTTCTGAGATTCCCAGCCAAGATTCTATCAGTAGAATGTCTTGGGCCATGGTACAGATGTCCACATTGATGCTGTCTAATCATTCAGTTGGAACTGAAGATTCATCACAATGTAGATTGATTTGAGCTTTTGATTTGACTCAAGCTTAGAAGTGAATCCTTCATATAGTTCTTTCTCTGCTTTATTTTATGTATTAGCAAAGGTTGACTCACTCTGAAGTCATGCCTTCCATCATTCTGGGAAGCTTTCTGAGCCAAGCCCAGCTTGGCTGAGGAATAAGTTATGCTTTGTGTTGTAATCATTGGCACTAAGTCCTGTTCTTGACTTTCACACACACAGTAGGACTGCAGCTCCTGATGCATATGGGAAAGAGGAATTGTGATAATACTCGCTATGGATTTACATTTTTCTGGAGTGTTTTTTTCTTGATAAAGATGCTAAAACCTTATACTCGCTAATGAGATTTTGAGTTTACTTGTGCCACAAATCTCTGAGATGCTAGGTCCTAATTTGTCAAGCAAATTATGTTAACACATTTCACATTCTCTTCTGAGGAATGTCTTTGGCAGGTTTTCCTTTAGACTTCTGGACAGATCTATAAAACTCTATGGCTTTTGAAATACTTGCAAGTGACATATGTCAAAAGGTTGAATAAGGCACTAATAGTGCCCTTGGTGCTCCTAGGAAGCTGTCACTTGTGGTCGCTGCAGACCAGGAGTGAGATCTTAAGGGTTGCATTCCTAAATTTCTTTTTGTTTGCATGAACAGATTTTTAATCTCTTTCCCTGTCTTTACATCCATACAGTGGGGATACAGCGTACACCATCAACACATCTGCACAGCTTTGTCCACCGAGGGGGAGTAGAAAGTTGTTTATTATAGCACCAGTCATCCACATGTCTACCGCCTCAGAGTTAGAATAATGGTGGGGATTAGGATATATGGGGCAAAGGGTATTTATTGGCTGTGAAACAAAGGCTTTTTGTGGACTAGTAGAAAAAGTTGTGGCAATTTAAAAAATTATTACAGAATTAAAAGAAATCTTACAAAAATATATATACACAGAAAAGTGCACATAACAAAGCCATACAGGTGATAAATTGTGACAACATAAGCATACTTGTGTGACCAGCAGTTTATTTACTTGTATTGCTGTCATTCTTCTCTTCCCCCCCCCCCCCCCCTTTTTTTTTTTGAGACGGAGTCTTGCTCTGTCGCCCAGGCTAGAGTGCAGTGGTGCGATCTTGGCCCACTGAAAGCTCCACCTCCTGGGTTCAAGTGATTCTCCTGCCTCAGCCTCCTGAGTAGCTGGGACTACAGGTGCTCGCCACCACACCTGGCTAATTTTTTTTTTGTATTTTTAGTAGAGACAGGGTTTCACCGTGTTAGCCAGGATGGTCTCGATCTCCCGACCTCATGATCTGCCCGCCTTGACCTCCCAAAGTGCTGGGATTACAGGCGTGAGCCACTGCGCCCGACTTTTTTTTTTTTTTTTCTTAAATTTATTTTTGAGACAGAGTCTCGCCCTGTTGCCCAGGCTGGAGTGGAATGGCATGATCTCGTCTCACTGCAACCTCCGCCTCCCGGGTTCAAGTGATTCTTCTGCCTCAGCCTCTCGAGTAGCTGGGATTACAGGCGCCAGCCACCACGCCCAGATAATTTTTGTATTTTCAGTAGAGATGGAGTTTTGCCATTTTTGGCCAGGCTGGTCTCGAACTCCTGACCTCAGGTGATCCACCCACCTCGGCCTCCCAAAGTGCTGGGATTACAGGCATGAGCCACCGCACCCGGCCTCTTCCCTTTTAACTCTGAACTCAAATTTTTTTCTATATATTTAATGATAGCAGTGATAGAGCATTTTAAATAAATTAGGAAGAAGTTAAAGCCCATGTTTTCCTTGCTTTGTGGATTCTTGTTAAGATTGATTTTCATTGTTCAGAGACAGAGAATGAAGAGAGAATTTGGAAGATAAAGAATTGGATCAAAGATAAAAGATTTGAAGGTGTTTGCTTTGACTTTTGAACTACAGAGTTTGGGTTTGGGAACCAGCACAGAAAAGATTTGATTGACCAAAAAATCTAGCTGGAAGCAGGCCTTGCCTCCAGTCACAGTGAAACTGAGTCTCTCACCAACAGTGCTGTGGTTCAAGCCTTCATCTTGAACCATCTGGCTGTTGGGGGGAAAGTGACATCATGGCCTGCCTACTCCTGGACGTGCTTGGTTCAGCTCAGATGTGGAATCCCAGAAGATCTGCATTGCGTGTTTCTAGCCTTGTTTTTAGTGTCAAGGCGAATGCCAGGCTGTAGCAGGCCATGTTGTTGTCTTTGCGTAATCCATTTCTATTCTAACAGTTTTCTTCTTTTTCTGCTGCTAGCTGCCAGGGAGGTAGAGTTGCCTCTGTTGATAAAGAGCAGATACAGAAGTTCACATCCAAACCTGAATGACCATTTTTAACTTGAAACACTTTTCCTGGGAGTTGATGCGCCAGAATCCTTCCCTTATTTGGTGCCTTGCTTAAATCCGAAGCTTGCACAAGGTAGCCAGAGCTCCGTGTGTGCTGGTTATTTGCTTTATGGTGCCCACAGCAGAGTGGTTTGTGAAACCGTCTTTGTGACCACATCTATCTTAAACTGAAGCTTCGTTCTCCTTTGGGTTCTTAGATTAGTTCGTGCTCCTCCCTTTCCTGAGAGATTCAGGGGTTTTCCTGTATTGCATTAGGTAGGTAGAGAGAGGTTATATTTTCAAATATTTTTCTGGACTGTGTACAGTCCCTTTATTAGTGTGCGAATGCACATACATTCCTTGAACTTTTTTTTTTGGAGACAGGGTCTCGCTCTGTCACCCAGGCTGGGGTGCAGTGTCACAATCTCGGCTCACTGCAGCCTCAACCTCCTGGGCTCAGGTGATCCTCCCACCTCAGCCTCCCAACTGGGACTACAGGTGTGTGCCACCATAGCTGGCTAATTCTGTTTATTTTTTGTAGAGATGAGGTCTCACCATGTTGCCCAGGCTGGTCAAACTCCTGGGCCCAAATGATCCTCTTATAGGCATGAGCTACTGTGCCCATCCTTGAAGGACTCTCCCTATTCATCAGGCTCTTGTTGCTTTATCACCATGAAGAATAAACTTGTTCAGTTTTACAATTTTATCTTTTATCTCTTCTTACTGATACTACTTGAGGGTGCATGTTGTTACATGCTTCTGCCAACTTGCATGGTATTGTCTGGAGTGGAAGTATTTGCTTACCTTAATCTCCAAGACTTCTCTGTTGGTTTGGCCTGGTGGTCTCTCGGTGAAAGACAGCTGAGACCATTGGTGGGTTTTGTTTGGGGCTTTTGCTTTTGGTCTTTATAGAAACATTCTCAGTGTCTGTCTTGGTTCTGCTGAAAAAGTTGCCTTTTGTTTGTTTGTTTTTGAGATGGAGTCTCGCTCTGTCGCCCAGGCTGGAGTGCAGTGGTGTGATCTTTGCTCACTGCAACTTCTGCCTCCTGGGTTGAAGCAATTCTCCTACCTCAGCCTCCCAACTAGCTGGGATTACAGGTGCATGCCACCACACCATGCTCATTTTTGTATTTTTAGTAGAAATGGGGTTTCACCGTGTTGGCCAGGGTGGTCTTGAACTCCTGACCTCGGCCTCCCAACATGCTGGAATTACAGGTGTGAGCTACTGTGCCGGTTCTTTTTTTTTTTTTTTTTTTTTTTTTTTGAGTTAATGCCTTGCTCTGTCACTGAGGCTGGGAGTGCAGTGGCGTGATCACAGCTTACTTCACCCTTCACCTCCTGGGCTCAAGCAATCCTCCCACCTCAGCCCGTAGAGTAGCTGGGACTACAGGCTGCACCACCAAGCCCAGCTAATTATTTTTTTGTAGAAACAAGGTCTCCCTGTGTTGCCCAGGTTGGTCTTGAATTCCTAGGCTCAAATGAGGTTGCCCTTTTTTTTTTTTTTTTTTTTTTTTTTGAGACAGAGTCTTACTCTGTCGCCCAGCCTGGAGTGCAATGGTGCAATCTTGGCTCACCACAACCTCCGTTTCCCAGTTCAAATGATTCTCCTGCCTCAGTGTCTTCAGTAGCTGGGATTACAGGCATGTGCCACAACACCCAGCTAATTCTTTTGTGTTTTTAGTAGAGACGGGCCTTCACCGTGTTGGCCAGGTTGGTCTTGAACTCCTGACCTCCGTTGATCTGCCCGCCTCAGCCTCCCAAAGTGCTGGCATTACAGGCATGAGTCACTGCACCCAGCCAAGGCTGCCTTTTTTAAAAGGCGAAAAATAAAGAGCTCAGGCTCTAGGCAAGTCAGTTAACCTCTGTGCTGTTTTCTGTAAGGAAATAATAGTAGTACTTATCCTCACAGAATTGTTGTAATGTTAACAGATGTAAAGTGCTTAGAGTAGTGTGCTACACATAGAAGATGCTATAGAAGTTTTGACCATATATATGTGTATATATATGTGTATATGTGTGTGTGTGTGTGTGTGTGCTGGGATTACAGGCATGAGCCACCAGGCCCAGCCAGGAAAATTTCAATGTACTGTAAAGTTTGGGAACCACTGGGCTAGAAAATAAATACAAAGGCCTGAGTTGGGAGCATGCTTATCACATTTAAGGAACAGAAGGAGTCAGTGGTGTAAGATTATGTAGGGCTTTTGTAGGCCATTGTAAGGACTTTGGCTTTCATTCTGATGTTAAGTGTAGTCTCTTTTTGCCCATTCACTTGGGTGGAATGTAGCAGACGGAATTGCTACTACTCAGGATCAGAATCCTGACAGAAATACCTTTTCCTTTAAATACCTTTGGGGGCCAGGCGTGGTGGCTTGTGTCTATAATCCCAGCTACTCAGGAGGCTGAGGCACAAGATTCTTTTGGCCGGGCGCAGTGGCTCACACCTGTAATCCCAGCACTTCGGGAGGTGGGCGGATCAGGAGATCAAGAGATGGAGACCATCTTGGCCAACATGGTGAAATCCCGTCTCTACTAAAAATACAAAAATTAGCTGGGTGTGGTGGCACGTGCCTGTAGTCCCAGGTACTTGGGAGGCTGAGGCAGGAGAATCGCTTGAACCCGGGAGGCGGAGGTTGCAGTGAGCTGAGATCATGCCACTGCACTACAGCCTGGGCAACAGAGCGAGACTCTGTCTCAAAAAAAAAAAAAAAAAGGAAGAATCCCTTGAACCTGGGAGGTGGAGGTTGCAGTGAGCCAAGATGGCACCACTGTACTCCAGCCTGGGCAACAGAGTGAGACTCCGTCTCAAAATAAATACATACATACATACATACATGCATACCTTTGTCTGAGTTTTGCCACATGACTCTCCAAAAAGAAGTGGATTTAAATTCTCACAGATAGTGATGTGTATGCTCTTTCCCTACAACATTCATCTCTTTTTCATACGAGTGTTCTTGTATATATTGCCTGGATAACCTATTTAATCCATATCAAATCTGTCTATCTATTTTTTTAAAATAAAGTCTCACTCTGTCTCCCAGGCTGGAGTGCAGTGGCACCATCACAGCTCACTGCAACCTCTGCCTCCCAGGCTCCAGCAATCCTCCCACCTAAGCCTCCCGAGTAGCTGGAACTACAGATGTGCGCCACCACGCCTGACTGATTTATTTTTTTTTTTTGTAAAGATGGAGTTTTGCCATGTTGGCCCAGACTGGTCTCAAACTCCTGAGCTCAAGCGATCCACCTGCCTCATCCTCTCAAGGTGTTGGGATTACAGGCGTGACCCACCGTGCTTGGCCTTTAGTCTTTTTAAAATACTCATGCTTGGTTCTGCACCACCACTAGTCTGTAAGTTAAGTTACTTGGAACTAGAAGCACTGAGACTTAAAGATAGGGCTCATGATTGTCCAAGTGTGGAATGACAATCCTCACGTCTTCCCTCTCTTTGTTTCCATTGCCAGTGGATGATTGCAACAGCAACCTTTTACCTGGTCTCCTCGCCTCCACACACTTGACTCCACCCAACCCCTCACCCCTCAAAAAAACCCTAAGTTTTCTAAACATCCAGAACAACCTTTACAAATACAGATTTGCTCATGTCACTTCCCTGCTGAAAACCCTTCAGTGGCTTTAATGAAGATCACATTCTTTAACAAGGACCTGTCCAACATGCCCTGCCCACTTCTCCAGACTTTCTTACAGAATCAATCATCTAGCCATGCCAGTCTACAATGTACCACTTTTGAGAACATCATATATGTTGTTCCTTTGCTTAAGACACACCAGGACATGCCTCCCTCTCCTCTACAAAACCAACTGTTTCTTCAACCCTCACTTTTCAACTAAAAAGTCCTTTCCTCTGAGAGGATATCTCTGGTGCTGCTTCTGTATATTTCCACAGCATCCTAGCCTTCCCCAGTCATGGCACTTCACAATTGTCTGTGTTACCCACAGAGCAAGGATTATCTCTGCCTTGTTCACAGCTTGTGCACTGTGCTTTGTACTTAAATGTGCCCAGTAGGTTTTTGTTGAATGAATAAATGTATGGGTCCATGTGTGAGGAAGTCTTCACCATCCCTCTTACACTATGTCAACCTGTTGATTTATAAGATGGGTTTGATGGCTGAGCATGGTATCTCAACGCCTGTAATCCCAGCACTTTGGGAGCCCGAGGTGGGCAGATCACTTGAGGCCAGAAGTTCAAGACCAGCCTGGACAACATGGCAAAACCCCGTCTCTACTAAAAATACAAAAATTAGCCGGGCGTGGTGGCACGCGCCTCAAATCCCAGCTACTTGGGAAGCTGAGGCACGATTGTTGCTTGAACCCCAGAGGCGGAGGTTGCAGTGAGCTGGGATTGCACCAGTGCACTCCAGCTTGGGCCACAGAGCAAGACTCTGTCTCAACAACAACAAAAAAAGATGGGTTTGAGCTTGTGTATGTGTTCTTGGAAAACTGTTAGCTGGTTGTCCACCTGATCATGCAGTGGGAGCTTCAGCCATTTCCTCTTCTCTCTCACTTCCTGGAGTGCAGACACAGCGTGGCCTAGCTTCCCTACTATTTGGGTGGATGGGCATGAGAGTTCCCAGGCATGAGAGAGATGAGTCAGAAAGAAGAGTCATTCAGAAAGTAACCCAGTCAGAGCAACAGTGTTGCCCTTTGGCTGAACTTTCTTTCTCTTTTTCTGTGTACCTGGAGATGCTAAGCTGGTGGCACATTTGAGTTGGTTGTTACAGATTGCCACACCACAGCATAGGGACTCATAAATCTTAATCTGGCACTTTCCTTTGATAGGGATGTTTTGGGAAATGTCCAGGAGCCCTCTGGCCTAAGTGAAGTCTCTGTTGGGCTTGGGTGTGTTCTGTTTCTCCCCTGCAGGTGGAAACCTGGAGAGTCCCATTTATATTTCTCTGTAGCCTTTGGAGTGTGTGAGTGTCCGAGAGCAGGAGTCTTTGGCATTTGGTGTCACTTGTGCTATCAGAATGGGATGGTGCTTACACAGAAGCTGGCAAGAAAAGTTGTATTTACTTAGAATTATGCATTTGTGGTCTCTTAGCATTGGAAGAAATACTGAAAATTGGTGCTTGTGTGGTGATGAGAAGTGGGTGGATATCGGAATATTCTGGTGTGGGGAGGGGTTCTTTTAAACCATACTCTTCATCACTACCCATCTTCACCTCTTAGCTCATGAAAATCATAACTGTTTCCAGTACATGTGTGTGGTAGCTCTGAAGTGCTGTGCAGGGAGAAACATCTTTTGAGACACCAAGGTTGTAGATTATTTAGCCCAGGTATCAGCAGACTTTTTTTTTCTGTAACAATCTGGATAGTAAATATTTTAGGGTACTTTGGGAGGCCGAGGCGGGCGGATCACGAGGTCAGGAGATCGAGACCATCCTAGCCAACACGGTGAAACCCCGTCTCTACTAAAAAAATACAAAAAATTAGCTGGGTGTAGTGGCAGGTGCCTGTAGTCCCAGCTGCTCAGGAGGCTGAGGTAGGAGAATGGCGTGAACCCGGGAAGCGGAGCTTGCAGTAAGCCGAGATCGCGCCACTGCACTCCAGCCTGGGCGACGGAGCGAGACTCCGTCTCAAAAAAAATAATAATAAAATAAAATATTTTAGGCTTTGTGGGCCATGTGCCCTCTGCTGCAGCTACTCAGCTCTGCCTTTGTAAGGGGAAAGCAGCCACTGACAATATGTAAACAAATGAGGGTGACTGTGTTTCAACATAATTTTATTTATGGAAACTGAAATTTGTATTTCATTTAATTTTCATGTCATGAAATATTCTCTTTTTTTTTTTTTCAACCATTAAAAAAAAGTAAAAACCATTCTTAGCTCATGGGCCATACAAAAACAGGTGGCAGGCTACATTTGACCCATGGCCATAGTTTGCCAGCGTCTGATATAGCCCAGTGGTTTCCAAATCTGGCTATCTTTCACAGCGACCTGGAGACCTTTAAAAATGTTGATTCAAAGTGCCATTCTCTCGTCCTTGAGGATTCTGATTCTGTAGGAGTGGGGAATCTGTATTGTTTACAAAAGCTGTTCAGGTGATAGACATACACTCAGGGTTATGGAATTAGCAGTACTGATCTCACTCATTTAACTGTTGAAGAAACAGCCCTAGAAGATTTCTGTGACTTGCTGATAATTAACAGCAAATAAATGGCATGACCAAAATTTGAACCCAGGTCTTCAACTCTTAAGAGCAGCGGTCTCTGTTCATACCATTCTGTCATATTCCTTCCCCCTAGTAAACACATGAGCAGTAAATACAAAATACTGAACATATACGTGGCTCCTTCTTTTCTTTTCTTTTTTTTTTTTTTTTTTTTTGACGGAGTCTTGCTCTGTCGCCAGGCTGGAGTGCAGTGGCGCCACCTTGGCTCACTGCAGTCTCCACCTCCCAGGTTCAAGTGATTCTCCTGCCTCAGCCTCCTGAGTAGCTGGGACTATGGGCACACCCAGCTAATTTTTGTATTTTTAGTAGAGACGGGGTTTCACCGTTGGCCAGGATGGTCTCGATCTCTTGACCTTGTGATCCGCCCACCTCAGCCTCACAAAGTGCTGGGATTACAGGCGTGAGCCACCGCGCCCAGCCTTCTTCTTTTCTTTTTTTTCCTTTTTTTCTGAGATGGAGTTTCACTCTTGTTTCCTAGGCTGGAGTGCAGTGGTGCGATCTCAGCTCACTGCAACCTCTGTCTCCCGGTTCAAGCGATTCTCCTGCCTCAGCCTCCAGAGTAGCTGGGATTACAGGCTTGAGCCACCACGCCCGGCTAATTTTGTATTTTTAGTAGAGATGGGGTTTCTCCATGTTGGTCAGGCTGGTCTCGAACTCCCGACCTCAGGTAATCCGCCCGCCTCGGCCTCCCAAAGTGCTGGGATTACAGGCGTGAGCCACTGTACCTGGCCTCTTCTTTTCTTTATACCTGGTGCCAGTTTCCTTTCTGAGAGCCAGCCAGGTACTCTGAGCTCAGCTGTCCCTCTGCTGGCTGGCTGTGTTTTCTGGAGCTGCCTGCTGATTTAGCTCAATTTCCCTCAGTCTGCTGACTTTAACTAGGAGAGATAATGAAGTAACGAATTGCTTTAATATAAGAGGCAGCACTAAACTGCAGTGCAAAGTTGAGAGCCATTGTTTCAAGGGGTGCATTAGTTGGAAGAGGTAGTTTTAAAAGGCACATTTTACACTTAAATTCACATGTCTCAGATCTAGCCATCTTAAGTGGGACATCTGTACAGGAACTTGTGTTTAATTGAAGCTAATTGAGCTGTCATCCAGCCCTGAACAGTTACGGAGTGGAGGAAGTAAAGGGTGAAGAGCTGTTGCCATCCCGGTTCTACCTCAGCCTCAGCGTGGCTCCCCGGTCCAAGGAAGGGAGCTAAGGATTGATTTTGATTTGCTCCATCTTCCTACAAGGCATCTGAGTCATGCTATTTGGTTTTCCCATACTTTTTTTTTTTTAATCTGTATATCCTGGAAAGAGGAATGCTGAAAGTACTAATAATGAATAACTTCTGTCTTTACTGAATGATTATTGCATTACTGATAGGTTTCCACATTTTGTGTACCAGGCCCCCCTTCCCTCATTTTTTTTTTTTTTAATTCTCATCTCATCTCTGTGACAGGAAAAATGACAGTAAGGGAAACACAGTGCCTCCTGGAACCTTCATAGGCCTTGTCTTAGGTGTGGGAGCATAAATGGCCAGTGGGCAAGTTGGCATGTTATTTATCTTTGTTCTTGGACTATAAGCTCCTTGGCGTCAGAGACCCTATCTTGTTGGTTTGCTGTTGCGCCCAGCATAGGAGTGCAGGGATGAGGATGACGTGTGAACAACATCACCAGCGCGCCCACATCCTCCTCCGCCTTGTGATCTCAGTGCTTGAGACTGATAAGTGCGCTTTGATTGAATGCTGTGAGAGTCCTGGCCGTTTTACTAACAGGTACTCATGAAATTTGGTCTCCACCTATGTTGTCTCATATCTAAGAGGATAGATCCCTTTTCTAAAATGCAACAAAGTTTTTTTTTTTTTTTTTTTTTTTTTTAAATATATGGGGCCAGGACCAGTGACTCATGTCTGTAATCCCACTACTTTAGGAGGGTGAGGCAGAGGATCGCTTGAGCCCAGGAGTTTGAGACTAGCCTGGGCAGTATAGTGAGACCCCGTCTCTACAAAAAATAAAAAACTAGCCAGGCGTGATTGTGTGTGCCTGTAGTCCCAGCTACTCAGAAGGCTGAGGCGGGAGGATCGCTTGAGCCCAGGAGGTCTAGACAACAGTGAGCCTTGATTGTACCACTGTACTCCAGTCTGGGTGACAGAGCGAGACCCTGTCTCAAAAAAAAAAAAAAAGTGTATATAAAAACAGAGACATTCCATACAGATAAGAGAATAATAATTTATGCTCCTCAGAATCACTTTAAAATGCACTTTGGAATTCCTTTAATACTGACTACCCTTACTGTCCTTAAAATGATTCACTTTTCAGAAATTCGGTTTTTCACACGACTCTGTAGAAGCAGGAACGACTCTTCCAGAACTGAAATTGGGCCTGTTTCAGAATCCCCTCCTCTTGCTTGTTGCCTCTGAGCTGCTTTTCTCTCCTTCCTTGCTCCACAGTCACCAAGCCCTAAGACACAATTTTGAGTGATAACTTTCAAGGCTTGTATAAAACATCTACTCCTTAGACTACTTTAATTTGTATTATTTCATCCTTTTAGTTCTGAATTAGGTAATGTCAGTGGTAGAAATTCCATTTTACAGTCCAGGAACAATCCAAAACATTTTACTTATAATCCCACAGTTAATGACAGGACAGACTTTATTGTGTGTCCAGAGACCTACCCATCCATCTACTGCCATTAGTGTCTCTTTGGGTTGAGCTCAGGAGTCCACAGTGAATTTGTTTTGGACTTGAACTAAGGAGCCAGAAGACCTTTAATAATTCTAACACTACCTCTCAGGGATACACCCAAGAAGCATTTTTGTTTCAGTGAACAGTACGTAAATAGGTAAGGAAGATCTGAACGCAGGTAGCCTCACAATTTGAGAAATAACATTTATTTTCCACCTGACCGAGAACCATCTAGGTGTATTGTTAAAAATAAAGTCTGCCAGGCAAGGTGGCTCACACCTGTAATCTGAGCACTTTGGGAAGCCAAAGCTGGAGGATTGCTTGAAGCCAGGAGTTTGAGACCAGCCTGGGCAACAAAGTGAGGAGACCAGCCTGGGCAACAAAGTGAGAATCCCATCTCTACAAAAAATGAAAATAAATTAGCCCTGCGCATTGGTATACACCTGTAATCTTAGCACTTTGGGGAGGCTAAGGTGACAGAATTGAGCCCAGGAGTCAGAGGCTGCAATGAGCTGTGATGTTGCCACTGCACTCCAGGCTGGGTAACAGAGTGAGACACTGTCTCTAAGATAAATAAGAAAAATTAAAAAGTTGTAGAAATGGAAGCCAGTCCATGGTGATGTGTTAGAGAGGAAGGAAGAAGGAAGCTCAGACTAAGGCTTTTGTGACTATGGGTTTGGGGTCAGTTAAGAGTTCTCCAAAGTATCTGCCTCAGTGCTAGTTGACTTCATATTGTCTCTTGTAAATGTTGTTTAGGTCCGACTTGATCAGTATGTAACAAATCTGCTCCCTCATGTCACATAACCTTCTAGGATGTATCTACATTTTTAGCTCCTTTCCTAATTGAAGTGTTATTGATGACAACAAAGAGAAAGTATGTTTAGCAGTGACTTTCAGACTAAAAATAAAGCAATGGTTCTCATTAACTAAGGTTAGGGAGAATGTGTTTATAGTTTGAAAGGTTATCTGAGATTTTCTTCACTGCCACTAGTTGAAAAGTAATACAATGAAATCGACTTTTTGCAGTTAAAATATGGTAGTGGCAAGTATGGACTCAGGTAATTAGGTGGGCTTCATCTCCTACCCTAAGGAAAGGATGTTTGTGAAGTACACATAGAAGCACAGATGTTCCAAACCTCTTGGGGCTCTAATTTTAGTCCAGGAGGTGTTGTGGTTCAAACAGTATGAGTTTCCTACCTAATCAGGAAGGAAAACTTAAAAGCAAAACTTGAACGGCTTTTTAGTTGCTCTTATTCCCTTGTTAGCCCTTTGTTGAATCAGCTCACCAGTTCTTTTCCCCGAGATAGGTGTAGGATAAGAGAAAGAAAACTGTGTTTGGAATCTGAAGACCTGGGTTCAAGTTCTAACTCTGCCATTTACTAATGTAAAGTTGCTTAAATTTCTGAGTTGTCTTGGGGGATGGTATTTAGGCTTGAATGAAGTGGGTTAGTATCTTTTGTTTTTTTGAGATAGAGTCTCACTCTGTCTCCCAGGCTGGAGTGCAGTGGTGTGATCTCGGCTCACTGCAGCCTCCGCCTCCCAGGTGGAGACAGACACCTAGGTGGCCTGACTCACCTTGCTGTATAGACAGGTTATCTTCAATGAAGTATTCTGAGCTTTTTATCTATAAATTAAATGAGTGTAACTCATTATCTATAAATTAAATGAGTGTAACTCATTTAAAGCAAAAATAGAGTGAACATTCTATGCAGAGTTTGATGTTGATCATTGGTAAAGTGAGAATGTACCTCTTTTCCCACACTTGGCTTCCATATGAAATAGATGGAACTGCCATAGCTTGATTGGTGTTCTGTTTTGCAAGGGGATTAAACAGGGACTTTTTCCTTGTGGGGCAGACTGCCCAGGGATACAGGACTCCTTGCCCTGACCACTGGGATCCTGGGGTCATTCTTCACTTCTCTTCCTGGCTGGCTGCAGAGCCCTGAATATACTGCTTCTAGGAGACCAGGGAAGATGAAAAGGAGGTTTAGTTTTTAGATTGTTTCTGCTTTCTTTGGATTTGAATTGAAATTTTTTTCCCTTCCTTGTTTTGCTGAGAAATCTTTTGGTTTTGATGGAAGTAGATTTCCTAGAACCTTGAACCACGATTGTAAATTGGTGGCTCATGGGCCAGATGTAGCTGGCAAATGTGTTTTTTTGGCTTCTTTAATGCTTAAATTATTTTCATTAGTAGCCAACATGTAAAAGCCAGAGGATTTCACATAAAAATCCAGATTCAGCCAGGTGCAGTGACTCACACCTCTGTGATCCCAGCACTTTGGGAGGCTGAGGCAGGAGGATTGCTTGAGCCCAGGATTTTGAGACCAGATTGGGCAACATATTGAAAACTCCTCTCTACCAAAAATTAAAAACTAGCCAGGTTTGGTGACACATACCTGTAGTCCCAGCTACTCAAGAGGCTGAGGCAGGAGGATCACTTGAGCCCAGGAGGTCGAGGTTGCAGTGAGCTGTGATCACACCACTGCATTCCAGCCTGGGCGACAGAGTGAGACCCTGTCTCAAAACAACAAAACAAGCTGGGTGCAGTGGCTCATGCCTGTAATCTCAGCACTTTGGGAGGCCACAGCAGGTGGATCACTTGAGGCCAGGAGTTGGAGACCAGCCTGGCCGACATGGCAAAACCCCATCTCTTCTAAAAATACAAAAATTAGCCGGTTGTGGGGGTGCATGCCTGTAATCCCAGCTACTTGAGTGGCTGAGGCATGAGAATCGCTTGAACTGGGAGGTGGAGGTTGCAGTGAGAAATCATACCACTGCACTGCAGCCTGGGCGACAGAGCAAGATTCTGTCTCAAAAAAACAAAAACAAACCCAGATTGCAGTTTCCAGCTTGGGCCCACATAGAGGATTTGGCTAAAACTGGAGTGGAATAGTCATAGGTTGCTACTGTCTCCATCAGCATACTTCATGCCTAGCTCTTTAGACTCTTGAATTTTCAACTCCAGACCTAGAACATGAACTCTAGTTTTTAAAGCTGGTGAAGTACAATTTGATGAGCTAGTTACTAGTGGGTTACCTTGCTCTTGGTTGTCAAAGAAGAATCCTGCTTTCCTTGCTAGGTAGGTAGAAAAATAACCCAAATACAACCAGGGACTTCAGTATTATCCTTGCTCCTGTAAGAGTTTCATTTCCATGATTATGGAGCCAGAGTGGCTCCTAGATCCTCAGAGAGCTGTGGGCATCTTTCTTTACATCCTGCTTATTAGGATTCACCACCTCATCCCCTGCACACAGGTGCCACTGCCGGCAGAGGGTGCTGTCTGCTCACTGAGCCTGTTGTCATCTTGGCTCAGCTGAGCAGCAGCTGTTGGGCATGTGCCCTGGGTCTGTGAGAGTTTGGGCATGTCCATTTGGTTCCCATCCCTAGTGCCCACCCCTTAGACCCTGGCCAGGTTATTGTGTCACTGGGGACTCTGTTCAGTGACAGGAAACTGGGGAAAGTTTAATTGTTTTCTCCTCTCCCTTTTTCCCATGCAGCTGAACAAAAGGTTCATCCTCAGTTTTCTCCATGCCCATGGGAAGCTGTTTACCCGGATTGGGTAAGTGTGCAGGATGTTTATTTTATTTTCCTACATTACAAGTCATTTTGGAATTTAATATTGTTAGCAACTGGACTGTGTTTGTAACTGAGGGCACAGGGTGTGAATTCTTAGAGGCCTCCACCTTCTCTTCCCTTCCCTTCATCTTCTGTCCTACTGTGCTCATGAAATTTGGGAAATATTACTCTTTATCTCTCTTGTTTCTTCTTTCTCTACCTTTAGTAAAACCCACCTTTAAATACAATCTTGTCCCAGCCCCCACCCCAGTCCCTCTGGGTTTCTCTTTCCTCTGCCTTCCGGCTCAGTCCCTAGTGAGTGCCTCAAGGCAGTTGTGCTAAATCCCTGGGTGCAGCTGTCAGGGGGTCCTCCTTGGGAAGAATACTGTCCACTAATTTTCCATCAAAAATAAGAGTAACATTTTCTTTCTATATCCTTTTGACCCATATCCTTTCCTCCTGTGTTCAGTTTCCTGTGCCATGTTGCTGATCTCATTAAATACCAAGCCTCTTACGGTTTCATCATCCACCATGGATTTCCATAGACATCTTAGGGAAGGTAGTGTGTGCAAAACTAACACTTGACTGCTTAAATTCCTGGAAACAGATCGAGTTTTGAGTATTCCTTTATTCCTCGGGTGGATCCGAGTTCTTCCTCACTGCATAAAACTAGTGATCCTAAGCCCAACGTAATGCCTACACACCAGAGCAGATGGATGCCTGGTGCCTCTTTAGTGTAGGATCTCCCTGAGTATAGGAGAGTGAAGAAAGGAGTAGGTGGCAGTGCCCCCAGACCAGTCTTCCACTAGACCAGTCTTCCACTGGATTCTAAGATTTTCTGAGTTGGAAGTTGTATTGTGAGCTACCCTTTGGGGTGATTTGTTTTGAATTATAAACACCTCAGTTATTGTCAGTGTTTCCCTTTCACTTCTCGTCATAACTTCGTAAGTTTATCTGTAATTCTCTAGAAGGCTTTCTTTTTTTTTTTTTTGAGACAGAGGCTTGCTCTGTTGCCCAGGCTGGAGTGCAGTGGCGTGATCTTGACTCTCTGCAACCTCTGCCCTCTGGGTTCAAGTGATTCTCCTGCCTCAGCCCCCCGAGTAGCTGGGATTACAGGCACGTGCCACTGCGCCTGGCTAATTTTTGCATTTTTAGTAGAGATGGGGTTTCACCGTATTGGCCAGGCTGGTCTTGAACTCCTGACCTCAGGTGATCCACCTGCCTTGCCCTCCCAAAGTGCTGGGATTACAGGCGTGAGCCACCATGCCCAGCCTAGAAGGCTCTCTTAGTGGAGGTAGGGGCTATGTCAGTTTCCACATACTGTTGTAGTTAACTTTTTTGAGAAGCAGAAAGGCTTGGTTCCACTGGAAGAAACTCTGCTTCACGGGTGGTGGACTAGAAAGTGTGCTTATTACGTATTCATTTGGTATCAACCTGGGTAAGAATGATAGTGATGGTCATTGCAAGCACAGTTTGGATTTCAAAATGACTTGGGAAAATTGGAAAAGGTACCAGTAGATGAATCTCTATCTGTAGACATAACGGGTGGAGACATTCACTTAGGCAAAGTAAACTAGATGCATCACTGGTCCCATCTCCTGCCTCCCACCTCCCCCGTCCTGCCACTGCCACCAGTTTAAGTTCCACTCTGGCAGTTTTTGCCTCACTGTTGTGTTCCTAGAGCCTGGCATGTAGTATTTGTTGTATAAATGAATGAATTATAAAAAAACGGATGGATTGCTAAGCACTGCAGAGAAATATGTAGTATTCTAGTAGGTTACTGTAGACCCAAGACAATCACTAGTGAGTAAGGTAAGGCTGTAGTGACAAGGTTGAAGGTGGATAAGATGATATCAGTATCATCTTAAAAATAACGCATCAGAGTAGGAAATACCATTGTGCTACACTTAAAGTGACAGTTGATGGTACTCCTGCTTCTTACTTATTCTTTTTTTTTTTTTTTTTTTTTTTTAAAGAGATAGAGCCTGTCTGTGTTACCCAGGCTGAAGTGCAGTGGCTATTCACAGATGTGATTATACCGCACTATAGCCTTGAACTCCTGGCTCAGCCTCCCGTGTCACTGGGACTGCATGCTCACACCACCACAGCTGGCTTATTTATCTTTTTTTTTTTGAGATGGAGTCTTGCTCTGTCGCCCAGGCTGGAGTGCAGTGGCAGGATCTCAGCTCACTGCAAGCTCCGCCTCCTGAGTTCACGCCATTCTTCTGCCTCAGCCTCCCGAGTAGCTGGGACTACAGGCGCCTGCCACCAAGCCTGGCTAATTTTTTTTTTTTTTTGTATCTTCAGCAGAGATGGGGTTTCTCCGTGTTGGCCAGGATGGTCTCGATCTCCTGACCTCGTGATCCACCCGCCTCGGCCTCCCAAAGTGCTGGGATTACAGGTGTGAGCCACCACGCCCAGCCTATGTATCTTTTATTGTTCTCGTTTTTTCATCTTTCTCTCCTTTACTACTTTTCACTCAGTGTTTTCTCTCCTTTTTTCCTTTGCCTGTGTTTGTTCTTTAAATTTTCCTGTACCATGTTTCCCTAAGTCAGGGTTTCTCAACCCTTGGTACTGTTGACATTTTGAGCCAGATGACTCTGTTGTGAGGGGCTGTCCTGTGCATTGTAGGATACTTAGCAGCATCCCTGGCTTCTTTCCACTATGTACCAGTAGCACACTTCCCCCACCAAATGTGATGATTCAAAATGTCTCCAGACATTGCCATGTGTTCCCTGGGAGACAAAGTTGCCCCTCATTGAAAACCACTACTCTAGATATTTCTTGCCCTGTTAGAGACTTTTGGGACTAAAAAAGTTATAAATCTTGGTGCAGAATGTAGGAACATTTAGGATATATTTTTATCAGGTTATGCAGTAGTTATACCCTGATTTCCCCTCCACTTCTAAAATTCTTATATTTCGACACATATTTTGGAATAAGTTTGGGAAAGGACCACAGTAATGATTAAAAAGCGAGATAATGACGGAGCGCGGTGGCTCACGCCTATAATCCTAGCATTTTGAGAGGCCAAGGTGGGAGAATCGCCTGAGCCCAGGAGTTTAAGACCAGCCTGGGCAACATAGGGAGAAGACCCCATCTCTCTTTTTAATGAATATAATAGAGAATTTTTTTAAAAGCCAGAAAGTGAGATCTGAAAGGAAAAATTAATTTTAAAAAACATTAATTAAAAAATATTTATTTAGAGACAGCTGTAGGGTGCCTAACATGTTTAAATATAAAAGGGTCCTAATAGGATAGTCTTGATTTTTATGGGATGACAGTAAGAGAAATTGGCTTCTGTTGTAGCTGGAGAGATTTGGGTTAGGTGTAAGAAAATTTCACAGAAGGGAAGATGTTTGAGAATTTTCTTTTCTGGAGGCCTTTAAAAATGAATAGATACCTCATTTGTCTGAGGTGGTTTACTGTGTTCAGGTTATTTTTCAGGATCTCTTTTATTCCTGCATGTAACATTCTGTTGTCAAAAAGGTAAAGCCAGCCCAATTTCACCTTGGTAAGAAATGACTGATGGTAGTTTTCACTGAGGAAAATGTATGTCGATTCTAGGCACTACACTCTCTCTATGGGTATCCTCTTATTCTGTCCTGGAGGTAAAATAAAATCGAGCCCCGTATTTATTCTGGAAGGCAGAAACAGAAATAACGTTTCTATTGCAGGGAAAAGGGTATAGAAGTCTGTTAAGACTAGGGAAGCAATGAGCCCAAGCCACACCCAACATCGTGGACTGTTGCCTAATTACCAAGAAGATGTGAAATGTGGGCGGCGTTGAGAACGAATAAAGAGTGAGGAGATTGTAATGGGGAGCAGCTGAAGGCACATCACTCTCCCGCCTGCCCTTTCAGAAAAGCCCCGACGCTGCGCTTCCACGCGTGGTCTGCTCTTTGCCTGGTGCTCCACACTGCGTCAGCAGAGACTCGAATGCCTACTATGTGCAAGATAAGTCTCTTAACTCCCAGCACTAGCTGACGAGAGGTTCAGAGCTTTAGAGGAAATATTCAGTGCCAAAAAGAGTTTGTTTTTCACCACTTACTAGTTACAAGATCTTGAGAGTAAACAAGTCGGAGCTGCTGTGGGCTTCAACTAACCTGGTCAGTGGTTTAAAGAGATGGTCTCTGAGGTCCATTCCAGTCCTTATGTTCTGTAGCACTGTGATTTGTTTTTTTTTTTTTCTCATTTCCACCCTGTCAACATGGCTTAGTTTTTTGGTTTTGGTCTTTTGCTCCTGGGTTGTTCCTATCTTGCTCGGTTTTTTAAAAATTAAGAGGTTGAGAAAAACTAACCTGGATTGTTTTCTGCAGAGAATGTTGTCTACCCCAGCTGTGTTCCTCAGCATCTGAGGGCTGAGTCCTGCTCGGTTAGTCACTGTCTGAGTCAGTCCCGGGCCTAGGTCCCGGTGTTGTCTGAAAGATTGGTTTCTTGAAACTGCCATTCAAATGAAACAAGGTGTCTCTAGAGATCACTTCACAAGGCAGCCACTTTAGTCAGTGAAACACACAGCCCGAAAACGATGGTATCTTCTGAGGTTTTAAAGGATAGGGACGGAGTCACCTCGGATTCGGGAGAAGGACTCAGTCGAGGTGCCATATGGCTCCTGACAGACCCTTTCCTGGTGAGAGGCAGATCACACCTGCACTCGGACTCCACTGAGAGAGGTTAGGTAGCTGGCAGCCTATAGGTTCTGAATTTGTGACAGATAGTATACTTTTGCTTCCTCTTACTGCCTTGATCACAGTTACCACTTTAGTTTTACTTGCTTGCCTAGTCATGCTATTTGCATAGCTTTAAAGTCTCCTGGAATTCAAAGACTGATAAATTTATTTTGTACTTTTAATTTTTAAAAATATAATGTTTGTGTCTGATTCATTTTTTAAATTAACAAATGTTCTTAAATACAAAAGTAAGATGTATTCATTATGGGAGAAATCTTTTCTTACTTTACAGTGCTCTTTGTAAAGTATTTAGAAAACTCAGCAAAGAAGAACAAATAAAAAATTACCCACATTCCTACCACCTAGAGATAACTCCACCGTTAAAATTTGGTAAAATTTTTTCAGTTTTTTTCTACATATCACATACACACCTTTTTTCAATTGCTTTACAACTATTTTCATTTAATATATTTGGAAGTTTCTCTCACATGATTAAAAAATGTAATACAACTTAAAAAACTAGTATTCAATTGTGTGCATGCTCCTCTTAATCATCTGTTGTTGGCCACTGTAGATTGCTTCCGATTTTTGGCCATTATAAATGACCACTTTTTATAAGTTTTCTCTGTTTCTTCTCTTCCTACTTTGCTGCGACTGCTGTTTCTTCTTGGCTATAATTTTATAATTATTACATAGGTATTATCCAGAAATCCTTATAAAAGTATAACATTAAAACTAAGACTAAAATTTCTTTTAACTCTGTGCCCTCCAAAAAGATAGTAGTAGACATCAGGGCGTGTATTCTTCCAGACCTCTCAGTCATCTACCTACATACTTACATATGTGTCCATCGGTAACGCGGGGTGGAGCAAAGATTATTTCTCAGAGAGAAAGACATAAAACTACTTACAGGTAGTTTGAGGCCAGAATTAGATAGCATTTTGGTTACAAAACTGGAAACCAGAAACCACCTACTGAGCCCTGAGGAGGGTTCCTCTCTTTATCTGCGCCTCCCGTGGTTACTGCTGAACAAGGCTGGTTTTCCATGACTAGGTCCACCTTCTCTCGCATCTCACATTTGAAGTTGCTCTGACTTATATCCTCTGCATTCAGTTTTTTCTTTTGTTTTAATCATGTTGAATTAGTTGAAAGGCAAAGGGAGAATTTTTTTAAAAAACTTCTTATAAAAAGGAAATGTGGACATTTGACCTAGTGCTCGTTCAAGACTTCAGTCTGACCCAGAGAGTGTTAATGGATCTGTTTCAATTCCTACCCCAGGGAAGAGGCTTCCTCAGACACAGCTTCGAAGCAAAACTCTCCCACGTGACACTTCTGTCCTGTCGTTCTGTGCTGGCTCTCTACTGCCTTTCAACACGGAGACACATGGCTCTGAAACTTGCCCAGCGTGGCTGCTTTTCAAGCAGAGTGAACGCTGCTATTCTCCTAACGAGAAGTGCTAGTCCCCCTCCCCACCTCTGACCAGAAAGAGTACTGCACAGTGTCAAGATTTAAAATGAAACCTTTGTTATAGCCCATGGGGAAAAATGGATCTAGTCCAGCCCCAAACATATCACTCTCTGCCATTCCACATCTTCCAAGAGTTTTAACGGCTCTGAAATTTTTTAGAGAAAAAAAAAAAAGAGTTTTGTTTTGTTTTGGAGGGGTGGGTACTTGAAATGGCATGTGGAGAAAAAAAGCAAATGCATGGCATCTTTTGTGCCAATGAAAATGAGGACAGCTCAGCAGAGAAGGGAACTGGAATGTAAACTGTAATTGACCCATAACTGTGGCACGACTTCTGGGCACCAGGGGGTCAGTAATAGGAGTTGCCATCCAAGAGCAAGGAGTGAAGATTGCCAAGATTCCAGAAAACCTGGAGTTTTCTAATCTGGGGAGGGCACTACTCAATTGGGAAGGGCCGGGATGGGTGAAGCTAGAAGCACCTTCTCTAGAACTTGAAACTGGTTTCTACCTTTTGAGAAGGATTACCTTCCTTGTGGCTTTTCAGAAGCTATTAATCCAACCTGGAGCTGTTTCCCCAAGCCCACAAGTATGTCACAAGCAGTTTGTTTATTTGGGGGCTGGGGGACATGGTAAAAAATATTTTGGTGACCACGAATTGTTCGGCATAGCCCTAAGGCCTGTGTGCCTGGCTACTTACTCTCTCTAGCACCAAGCTTGAACTTGCTTTTTATTTCTGAAGACTTCAGCTGTGGTTTGTTTCGGTTGCCAGAGAAGCTCCAGGCATGCACCACTGTTTGGGATCCAGTGGCCACATTTGGCAAGGAGTGATTTGAATGACCTCTCCTTAGGAGCCCTAGGTCACTGGCTAGATTTCTGCCTCCCTGCGTTACAGCCTCTTCCTGTATTGGGAGTGGCACTTGGCCAGGGCATTATATTTCCACTGGCCCGAAAACATACAGACCCCGATGAGCAGAGGCTTGTGAGAGGGAGGAGGACGGCAACACAGGAAGAACTGAGACAGATTACTGGGGGCTTCTAGGTCTAGGCGTTCTTCAAGGGGCAATTTGGGATCCTTGGGTGGAACAGTCAGTGTGATAGTACCTCAGAAGACAACAGCAGAACTATGTCTGGTTACCTAAAGTAAGCGCTGGAGTAAAAAATCTTTAGGCCGGGTGCAGTGGCTCACGCCTGTAATCCCAGCACTTTGGGAGGCCAAGGCAGGTGGATCACTTGAGGTCAGGAGTTCGACACCAGCCTGGCCAACATGGTGAAATCCGGTCTCTACTAAAAATACAAACATTATACGGGCATGGTGGCACATGCCTGTAGTCCCAGCTACTCAGGAGGCTGAGGCAGGAGAATTGCTTGAACCTGGGAGGCAGAGGTTGCAGTGAGCCGAGATTGGGTGAAAAGAGTGAAACTTTGTCTCAAAAAAAAAAAAAAAAAAAAAAAAAAATTTTTTTTTTTTTTTTAGATTCATGTTACTTTTTTAATTGAATTAAGTTTCGTACCAGAGCGTTTAGGGACTGTGAAGGTTTTAGGAAATTTGTTGAGTATTTCGAAAAGCTGATGGTTTCAGAGAGAAACTTTGATATCAGCTTGAACGCAGTTATTGCCAGGGGTGAGGAAATAGCATACCAAAGCATAATAACTCATAGTGATTTATCCAAAACTTGAGTTGTTTCCATCTCTGGACCCTGAAAACTCCTTTATCTTGAATTTGTTCAAAATTGCAGGATACCAGGAAGATTTGTGAAAGTAGCAAAGAAATGTCCTAGGCAGTCTGGTTATGTGTGTATGTGTGTGTGTGAGACAGAGAGAGAGAGACTGAAAGAGAGAGGTGCCTCACTGATGGGTTTTCTGTATCTGCAGGATGGAGACTTTCCCTGCAGTGGCTGAGAAGGTCCTCAAGGAGTTCCAGGTGTTACTGCAGCACAGCCCCTCTCCCATTGGAAGTACCCGCATGCTGCAGCTTATGACCATCAATATGTTTGCGGTACACAACTCCCAGCTGAAAGGTAAGGCATGTTTAGTTTCTTCCTCTAGAATATAGACAGATAGAGATTAATGTAGCTTCTTTCTTGTGTTACCATACCTACCATACCTACCTCCCCCCACCCCACCCCCGAACACACACACCCTACCCTTCCTACCATTGCCTCAGATATTTAGTTTACTTTGAAATCTGTATGACTCTGTAGTGCTTGGGTGGGATGGAAGGAGGGAATCATGGGTATAGAGCTTAATTTGCAAATGCAGAGATGCTGTTGCACATCTGGCCACACGAAAGGCAGCAGCAAGGCCTCTTGAAGGCTGCAGACCCGGAGCCTCTCCCAAGGGAGAGGCATTGCTGAGATGTTTCATCGCAGAGACCATACGCTTGGCAGGGATTGGGAATAGCTGTTTCTGGACTCATGTACCCTGTTTGTTCAATATGGAAAAGTCTAGTTCCCTATGGGATATCCCTAGTGGGAGCCTGCCAGGGAGTAAGAACCGAGAATTGATGAGCTTTGGTGACTCAAATCTGGAAGCACAAAAACCACCAGTCCCAGAATTTGGCTATTATACCAGTGTGCATTCTGAAATGTTTTTCTGAACATTTTGGGGTTTTTCATATGGGGTCGGGTGGGTGTGGAAGTAGAGGGGAGAAGGGCAGATTGGCAGGGTTTTAAATGCTCTGATGACCAGGTCAGGGTCAAAGGATGTTACCAGGATTCCTTCCCTTCCCTTCCGTTCCCTTCATTTCACTTAGGTAAGGATGATATGGTATGACTTGATGGAATTATGTAGCACAGGGATAACATTATTTTCTGTGTTTGTTTGCAAGGGTGATTTGGTCCATGCTGCCTAGGAATCATTTCAGAACACTGACAGAGAGTGTTTGGTCTCAGGGCAAGAAATGCCAGGAAGTGGGAATTGGCCCATAGAGGCCCTGCTGTAAAACAGATCTGGTGTTTCTTGACAGAGTGCTGCTGGGTCTCTTGTTGCCCCTTTTCATAGCACTTTCTCTCACCGTGAGGTTGATTTATTTATCTCCCCACTTGTACTTAAGGGTTATGCTTCGCTTGCTTGTGGTGGGGGGCGTGAGTCTGCCACACTTTGCCTTGAAATGGAATTGTGGGTCTTTCTAGGACTCGGCAAGGTCCTCTCAGAGTGCGTCTGGGTTCTCAGCTACTTCTGAATCTAGAGGATTTCCTCCTCTCATGCTGCCTGCCACAGTGCTTAGAATTCCCAGCAGAAAGTGAGATCCAGGGGCTTAGATGCCTTTTTTGAACTTGGCTAATTTTTCCTGTGATGGCTATTTGGGTAAATGGCCCTAAGGAAGCATCGAGTGTTAAGTGGCAGCACTGGTTTCCAGGGAGAAGAGAACAAAGTTTGTAAAGTGCTGTGCTGGTGAGGCCCAAAGGGGAGGAACAGTCTGCTACCAAGTAGGAAGCCCACTTGACTCTGGAAATGGGCCCTCCTGAGGTGCCCTCTCCTGTTCATTTTCCCATCTCCCACTAAAAACAACCCACAGAGGTCAGTGAGCTGCCTGTCACAGAGCTGCAGCCTCAGCCAAGACATTGTTCCAGCACCAAATGACCTGTGGCTTCTTTAGGTGTGACTGTAAAGGACCTGCAGCCCTTGCCCATGAAGCATCTGTTTTCAGCAGCTTCTATTCCGTGGAAAGGAATACCTTGGCCTTTTAATAGGCCACCAGTGAATCTTTTTCTTGTAGCTGTTGTTAAGTAAAGGTTAAGAAAATAATGGTTAGCCGGGTGCGGTGGCTCACGCCTGTAATCCCAGCACTTTGGGAGGCCAAGGTGGGCAGATCACCTGAGGTCAGGAGTTTGAGACCAGCCTGGCCAACATGGCGAAACCCCGTCTATACTAAAAATACCAAAAATTAGCTGGGCTTGGTGGTGGGTACCTGTAATCCCAGCTTCTTAGGAGGCTGAGGCAGGAGAATTACTTGAACCTGGGAGGTGGAGGTTGCAGTGAGCCAAGATTGCAAACTATACTGCAGCCTGGGCAGCAGAGTGAGACTGCATCTCAAAAAAAAAAATAATAATAATAATTAAGAATTAAAAATAAAAAAGAAAATACGGGTAAAAGGAAGGTAAGATGGTGAGTACAGAGAAAGAAGTCGGTTGTTCCCTGATTTGAGGCCAAGGTACTTTTTCTAGGACTCTTCAATGGTGGGTCATAATGAGTACCCTCTAGCCAGGAGAGACATGTAAAAATAAAGCCCATACTTGAGACCCATATTTTTCATTACTGGTCTGCTCCTGACTCACCTCATTGTCACCTCGATGAGGTAATTGGGGCCAAGAAGAGTATGAGTTGAGGTGGTCAGAGGCTCCAAGGGTGTTTCAAGGAAAACGGCCCAGGCCACAGGATGTAACACTCGGTGAGGACAGAGAGCTCTGTGGACGTGCTGCCAGGTATACCCAGTGTGCAGCTGAGGTGGCCATCCATACCCCACTCTGTGGGCTGCCATTGGGAGAGGGGCAAGCAGAGTCCAGACCCCGCTGTGTGGGCTGCCATTGGGACAGGGGCGAGCAGAGTGCTCAGCAGGGCTGGCTGGTGGGAAGATGCACTTTTCCATTTCCCAGCACATGAGTCATCATCTTTGGTCCCCTGTGCTGTGCTGTGCTTGCCTGGACAGTGGCAATAAGGGGGTGTTGTGGCTGAGTAGCAGCATCTGTGCCGGGGGTGGAGAAGGAGGGGGGTTGGGGAGAGGGTAAAGATTTAAATCCTTCACTAATCAGCAGCAGTTTGAATCACATTTTTACGAGTAAGGAAGTGATAAATCAGCCCTGTGTGTTCAACCCCCAAGTCCCGTCAGCCAGTGCCCTTCTAAAGGTTTCTCCCCTGGCCGGTCTGCATGCTGTCAGAGTTGCCACCCACCCTCAGGGCCCTGGCTGCCTGAAACCAGGAAGCAAGAGCCTGATGCTGCCTTGCCCTCCCAGGTGCTGGGGTCTATGGTGAATTGGCAGTCACTGCAAGCTACAGAACATCTGGGCCATCATTTTTCTTTCCATTCCTTCTTGGACATGTCCTTCTGGGTGGGTGTTTTGCATATGTCAGTTTCTGGACTCTGTGGAGAAGGAGCATTCCAGCCTGAAGCAGAAGTGATCTTGTGGCCCACCAGGCAGTTGAGATCCTCGCAGTCTCTACCTGAGTCTTCCCTGTAGACGTGGTGCCTAAGGAGTATGATTTGGAGAGCCACAGGGGAGCAGATTCCTTTCTTTAAAAGTGTGTCCTTTGCTGGTGCCTCTAATGCTATCGTGAATCATTTGTTTTTTGTGTGTTCAGCGCCACCCTTGTATAACTATCTTCTTTTCGCAATATCAGTAATCCAGGATGGAAATCATATGGTTGCTAACATTTTACTGTGATTACTTTTCAAGTGTGTAGAAAAGCTTTGGACACTGCAGAAGGCAAAATGAAAGGAAAAGTTTAGATGGTGGTGAGAGAATGGCATCTTTGCCTTTCCCTAGGTTATGGTTTTCCCAGGAGCCCACTCTGCTCTTGGGGGCAGAGGATGTGAGACCAGATTTGCCCCCCTTCCTACAGGACGAAATAAGTTGAATAATGCCACGTTATTTAGCCAACTAAACTTTCCAGTTTCAGCAGTGGTCTTAAAACTCATGGGTTCACGGGTGTTGGTAGAGAGACCTTGATCTCCTCTCGGATGGGCCCTATGCAGTCCTACGTCAGTGGATACGGAATTCTAGAATCCTCATACTGCACACTCAGGTAGTTGGGGATAGATAAATTTGAGGGGTGGGACAAGGGACGTTTGAGGGCCTTGGCATAGGGCCTGGTATTTATTAGGCATTCAGTAAGCATTTGCTGAGTGCATGGGTGAAGAAGGCAACAGTTCTGGGAAAGCCAGCTCTCACTGAGCAGTGTGTTCCTTACCTGGCCCAGGTCCAAAGCTGGTGGTGAGATAGGTGGTTCCCAGAGTGATGTCATAACTGATAATCTCTCTAAGGCATTCTTGAGCCTGAACGGAGGAAGGGCTTTCTCCACGTGCCTCAGTATTTAACACTTCAGTAGTCATCTAATTGGTTGACGTGATGCCGGAGGGTGACCTATTGCTCTAAACCACAAGTACTCCAAGAATTTTAATTTTTTAGAAATTTTGTAATTTAAGGAAATAAAGCTCTAGTTTCTTGAAGGGAAGAATTGAAGCAGCATTGTGGTAGGGGAGCACTGAAACCCCATTGCATCTCCCATCTGTGCCCAATTTGTTCCAATCTGGCCCTTTTTTTTTTCTTCCTTCATTTTCTCTCCCCCTCTTGTTCTCTCTTTTTCAAAAATGTTTTATAATTCCTGGAATCAAAACCATTTCAGGCACACACTGTTTTATTTTACTGTATTATTGGATTATACCGCCTATAAATCACTGGATGTTACTCATTGGCCACCACTGGAATAACTTCCCTTTTCTGTGCCCTGGCTCCCCCTGTTTTCCTCTACCAGTTTCATAGCACATACATCCATTTCAGCTTTGCAGAGAAGCCCCGGTGGCAGCAAGAGGGCACCCAAGAGACACTTCTTGCACGTGCTATTGGTATTGCCTGCTTTTAGGGAAGATTTGGGAGCTGGGATTGAGGTAGAGCCTACCTGGCATTCCTTTCACTATCATTTATGCCTGCTTTTTTTGGGTGGGGGGAGGGAGGGACAGAATCTTGCTCTGTCGCCCAAGCTGGAGTGCAGTGGTGCGATCTCGGCTCACTGCAACCTCTGCCTCCCGGGTTCAAGCAATTCTCCTGCCCCAGCCTCCTGAGTAGCTGGGGTCACAGGCGCCCACCACCACGCCTGGCTAAGTTTTGTATCTTTAGTAGAGACAGGGTTTCACCATGTTGGCCAGGCTGATCTCGAACTTCTGACTTCGTGATCCGTCCACCTTGGCCTCCCAAAGTACTGGGATTACAGGCATGAGCCACCGCACCCAGCCTTATGCTTGCTTTGAATGGTGTTAGTAATCCTGAATTACAGGAGGTACAGGGAGTGTCACATGTGGGTTTCCAGAGGGACAGAAAGCTAGCTAGCTACAGCTGTCTGTGTAGGACTGATAGCTTTAACTTGTAGGTGTGGATGTTTCATGCCATTGTTGTGATAGGAGGTGACTCTAGTTCAGTTTGGTTCACAACCGAAATGTCCTTGTCTTCCAGCATACAACAATCTTAGAGACGTTCAGAAAAGCAGTATGCTCCTCTGTGGTGATTCACTTCTGTCTTGAGTCTCTTACCCAAGCAGAATGTATGAAGTGCCTAATCCTCCACTTGTCAGAACAGTTGTACAGGAAATCCACCTTTCATAAGGGGTTAGGCTTGAGTTAGCTGTGTAAACTGGCCCCCTCATTCCTCCTCCTATATCTCTGGTGGTAGAAACCCTCAGGCTTTTTCTCGACAAGGATCTGTGGGTAGATTTCTGTAGGGAATCATTGCCACCTGACTTTCATTTTCAGGATGCCTCAGTTTAGAGAAAATGAACAGAGCCAGCCTGAGCAAGGAATTTTGTGAGAAGTAGATTCAAAGGTCAGAATAGGTTAGGCTTTGGAAGGCAGGCCAGAGAAGGATGCATGCTTCAGCTCTGCCCTCTTTCCCTGTGGGGGAGATAGAACTCTTGACAGGCCGCTTAGTGCAGACTGCTCTCGGCACTCTCTGCCTATGGATCTGCCTGTAGTTCCCTGAAGAGAAGTGAGTATGTCAAGGGACCCACCTGTCTTTCCACCTCTGGGTTCCAGGGTCCTTGTTTTCAGAATGTATTTAGGCTGGGGAAGGAGAAATAGGAAAAGCCAAAGAAATGAGAAAATTGTCATCTCAATAAAATTAAGCCTTTTATCATATCAGTTGAAGAAATGGTCTTTGTTTTGCCCCAGGATAGCCATGCGGTTTGGTGTCCGTGGCTGCTTTGGTGTGGAGTGCGAGATGCAATATCCCATGTTGCCCAGATTTCGTTTCTTTTGCCATTTTATAGCTTCTCAATTTGATTGTTTGTGGTTTTCCTTTGTTTTTTTTTTGCCCTGATATGGACTTATTCTGAAGGAGAAACATTATTTGGGGGAATTTTGGCAGCAGAACACTTTTCTTTTCTTTTTTTTTTTTTTTTCTGAGACGGAATCTTGCTTTGTGGCCCAGGCTGGAGTGCAGTGGCACGATCTCAGCTCACTGCAACCTCTGCCTCCTGGGTTCAAGCGATTCTCATGCCTCAGCCTCCCGAGTAGCTGGGATTACAGGCACAGGCCACCACACCCGGCTAATTTTTATATTTTTAGTAGAGACAGGGTTTCACCACATTGGCCAGGCTGGTCTCAAACTCCTGACCTCAAGTGATCTGCCCGCCTCAGCCTCCCAAAGTGCTGGGATTACAGGCGTGAGCCACTGCGCTTGGCCTGGCAGCAGGACTTTCAGCTACCTTTTCAGAGCTCTGTGTTTTCTAAATGTATAGCTTGGGTGTGGGTGTGGGGCTCAGGCCAGATTCTTACTGTATGCTGAATTAACAGAGAAAGTAGGTATGTTCTAGGGGGATGGTGAGGGGTGGAAAGTGTTGAACTTTGGACCCTAACCAAGTAAATGCCTATCTGAGGAAGAATTGTAGTTTTCGGAGGGCGTGACCAGTAATGACAACCACAGCAATGACTCCATGCTAATACATGATGACACTTTATAATTACTGCATATGTGTTTTCCTTTGATTCTCTTGTCAGCCCTGTGAGACAGGCCGGACAGATATTTTGTGTCCTATTTCATAGATGAGGAAAAACATATCAGAAAGGTTAAGCAGGGCTGCACAGCTAGTAAATTATACACAGGTGTCAAGTGTCCATCCTTTGATATCAGAAAAAAGAAAAAGCTTCTCTGGGCAGCTAGACAGTGCAAGGAATGTCCCCCCCAATCTGAGCAGTCTTTTGTTCTCTGATGAAGAAACTGACCTGTGAATCTGATCTGAGACAGGAAGAGGAACAGGAGTAAAGGTAAGAGAGTTGGGGTAAGTCAGAATTCTCCGAGTGGCGTGAGACTCAGGTGGGGCTACAACAAATAAGCCAGCAGAAGGTTGTTGTTTGGGCAACTCAGGGCTGTCTGGAGTCCATGTTCATTATTGTCATGGGTAGAGGAAACCTCCCTCTCACATGGAAAGCGCAGTCCATGACTAGTTGGTAGAAGTGTTTACTCTTTTCTCTTGGTTTAGGATACATAGTGTCTCTTAAAAAGGAGTGGGTGGATTTTTTTTTTAATTAACATTGTTTCATATTTTCACCATCATGTCTAGTATCCCTCTTCTTTTAGAAAAGAGGCCTTTCACATGCTATTCTTAGGAGAGACTGTGCTTCTTTTTGTGCCCTGGGGGGAAGGTAGATATGTCATTGATACAGAAAAGAGTGTGAGAGTATAAAACATCTGAAAGAAGGATAAAGTAAACGCACATGTAACTACCACCCAGGTTAAGAAATAGAATATTGTCAGTCCCTCAGATGTTCCTATGTACTTCATCTCTGTATAGCTGTAGTTACCTCCCGAACAGGTAACTATCATCCTGACCTGCGAATTCATTTCCTTACTTTTCTTTGTAGTGTTATCACCTAGTATGTGTATGTGTGTGTGTATGTATAGATAGATAGATAGATATATATATATATATATATATATATATATGTAAAATATAATTTGGGGCCAGGCACAGTGGCTTGCGCCTGTAATCCCAGCACTTTGGGAGGCCGAGGCGGGCAGATCACTTGAGGCCGGGAGTTCAAGACCAGCCTGGTCAACGTGGGGAAACCTTGTCTCCATTAAAAATGCAAAAATTAGGCCGGGCGCGATGGCTTATGCCTGTAATCTCAGCACTTTGAGAGGCCGAGGCGGGTGGATCATGAGGTCAGGAGTTCTAGACCAGCCTGGCCAAGATGGTGAAACCCCATCTCTACTAAAAATACGAAGATTAGCCCTTCACGGTAGCAGGCTCCTGTAATCCCAGCTACCGAGGAGGCTGAGGCAGGAGAATTGCTTTAACCTGGGGGGCGGAGGTTGCAGTGAGCCGAGATTGTGCCACTGTACTCTAGCCTGGGCAACAGAGTGAGACTTCGTCTCCACAAACAAAAAGTTAGCTGGGCACGGTGGCACATGCCTGTAATCCCAGCTACTCAAGAGATTGAGGCACAAGAATTGTTTGAACCCAGGAGGTGGAGATTATAGTGAGCCAAGATCACGCCACTGCACTCCAGCCTGGGTGACAGAGCTAGACTTTGTCTCAAAAAAGTCAAAATAAAACAAAACACGTAATTTTGCTTTGCTTGCATATAGATGGAATCGTGCTAATCATACTAATTATATTCTTTTCTCCCTGGCTTATTTTGTTCCATATGTTTGTGAGTTCTGTCCATGTTCATATGTGTAGCTGTAGTTGATTCATTTTCATTGCGGTAATCTTACATTTTAGTCACATTAGTTTATCCATTCTTCTGTTGATGGGCATTTCAGTTGTTTTCTCCTTGGGACTATTACAATCATTGAGTCTGTTGATGGTTACTGCAGTTATTGGTACCTTGGGAGTTATATACATCATCCTATATTTTAAAATGAATTTTATTGAAGTAAAGTTTACATACGATAAAACACACCCATTTTAAGCATGCACTTCAGTCAGTTTGACAAATTTACATGCCCAAGTAACTAATCATCACAATCAAGATAGAGAACATTTCCATCATCCCCAGAAGTTCTCTTTGTGCCCATCCCAGTTGATCTCCATCCCACCCTTTGCTCTAGGCGACTGCTTATCTGCTTTCTGTCACTGTATGTTAGATTTGTCTTTTCTAGAGTTTCATGTAAATGGAATCCTAAGAGTGTGTACTCTTTGTGTCTGACTAATGTCTGACTTCTTTAGCTCAGCATAATAATTTTTAGATTTATTCATGTTATTACGTGTATCAGTATTTCATTCGCTTGCATTACTGAGGAGTCTGGATATTCTGTAGTTTTGTTTATCCAGTTACCTGTTGATAAACATTTGGGTTGTTTCTAGTTTTTCGCTATTATGAATAAAGCTACCATGAACATTTATATGCAAGTATTTTGTGGACATGTTTTCATTTCTCTTATGTAAGTACCTAGGAATGGATTTGCCGGATCATATGGCATGTGTATCTTTAACTCTGTAGGAAACTGCTAAACTGTTTTTTGTGGTGGTTGGACCATTTTATATTCCCTCCAGCAGTGAGAGTTCCACTTTTTTTTTTTTTTTTTTTTTTTTTGAGACGGAGTCTGGCTGTCGCCCAGGCTGGAATGCAGTGGCGCGATCTCGGCTCACTGCAAGCTCGCCCCCCGGGGTTCACGCCATTCTCCTGCCTCAGCCTCCCGCGTAGCTGGGACTGCAGGTGCCCGCCACCTCGCCCGGCTAATTTTTTGTGTTTTTAGTAGAGACGCGGTTTCACCATGTTAGCCAGGATGGTCTCGATCTCCTGACCTCATGATCCGCCCGCCTCGGCCTCCCAAAGTGCTGGGATTACAGGCATGAGCCACCGCGCCCGGCCTAGAGTTCCACTTTCTTTATATCCTTGTCAGCATTTGGTATTGTCATTTCTTTTTATTTTAGCTATTCTAGTGAATGTGCAGCGCTATATCATTTTGGTTTGTGTTTCTCTAATAACTAAGGATGAGAGACTTTTCATGTGTTTATTTGCCATTTGTGTATCTTCTTTGGTAAGTGTTTACATCTCTTGCACACTTGCTCCACCGCCGCCAGGCTGGAGTGCAGTGGCGTGATCTTGGCTCACTGCACTGCACCCTCTGCCTCCTGGATTTAAGCAATTCTCGTGCCTCAGCCTCCCGAGAGTAGCTGGGACTATAGGTGCTCACCACCACGCCTGGCTAATTTTTGTATTTTTAGTAGATATGGGGTTTCACCATGTTGGCAAGGCTGGTCTCAAACTCCTGACCTCAGGTGATCCACCCACCTTGGCCTCCCAAAGTGCTGGGATTACAGGTGTGAGCCCAGCCCCACTTGTTTTTTTTTTTTTTTTCTTTTTTGTTTTTTGAGACAGAGTCTCACACTGTCGCCTGAGCTGGGGTGCAACGGTGTGATCTTGGCTCACTGCAACCTCCATCTCCCGGGTTCATGTAATTCTCCTGCCTCAGCCTCCCAAGTAGCTGGGATTACAGGCGCACACCACCACACCCGGCTAATTTTTTGTATATTTAGTAAGACGGGGTTTCACTATGTTGGCCAGACTGGTCTCAAACTTCTGACCTCATGATCCACCCACTTTGGCCTCCCAAAGTGCTGGGATTACAGGTGTGAGCCACTGCGCCCGGCTTTTTTTTTTTTTTTTTTTTTTGAGACGGAATTTCACTCTTGTTGCCTAGGCTGGAGTGCAATGGTGTGATCTCGGCTCGCTGCAACCTCTGTCTCCCTAGTTCAAGCAATTCTCCTGCCTCAGCCTCCCTAGTAGCTGGGATTACAGGCTTGCACCACCACACCCGGCTAATTTTGTATTTTTAGTAGAAACAGGGTTTCTTCATGTTGGTCAGGCTGGTCTTGAACTCCCGACCTCAGGCGATCCGCCTGCCTCAGCCTCCCAAAGTGCCCACTTGTTTTTTTTTTTAATCAAGTTGTTTGTCTTTATTATTATGTCTTAAGAGTTCTCTATATAATCTGGACATAAGCCCTTACCAGATTTATATTTTGCAGAAATTTTCTCCTGGTGCTTTCTCATTCTCCTGTCTCTTCTGTTTCTCTTTTTCTCCTCTCTTCTTTTGGATGGATTATTGTTTCCATTCCACCATTGTCGTTGTGCCCCCTACTCCTTACCCCCAGCACTCTTCTTTTCTTTTAGGGTTACCCTAGGAATTAAAGCATGCATACTTAACCTTGCCAAAATCAAAATCAGATTTCCATTCTCCTCCTAAACAATACAAGAACCACAGAAAAACTTAAAATTTTATTTATTAAATTTATTTTCCCAATTTGCATGCCATTGTTGTCATGTATATTCTTTTTTCCTTTTAAACCCTATAAAACAAGTTATTGTTATTTTTGGTTTGATTTATTTGGTTTTTTAATTATTATTTTGACAGTAAATATTTGTTCAAATGCACCTATATTTTTTGAGGCAGAGTCTCACTCTGTCACCCAGGCTGGAGTGCAGTGGTACAATGTTGGCTCACTGCAACCTCTACCTCACGGGTTCAAGCAGTTCTTGTGCCTCAGCCTCCTGAGTAGCTGGAATTACAAGGGCGTGACCACACCCAGCTTTTTTTTTTTTTTTTTTTTTTTTAGTGGAGATGGAGTTCACCTTGTTGGCCAGGTTGGTCTCGAACTGCTGACCTCAAGTGATCTCCCCACCTCAGCCTCCCAAAGTGCTGGGATTACAGGTGTGAGCCACTACGCCTGGCCTAAATTCACCTGTATATTTAATGTTACATTCACTTTTGCATTTCAGACCCTCTATCTGGGATCATTTTCTTTCTGCCTGAAGTATATTATTTAGAATGTATTTAGTGAAGTTCTTTTGCTGGCAAATTTTCTTCGTTTTTTTATTTGTCTGAAAATGCTTTATTTTACCCTTATTCCACTAATAGAATTCTAGCCTAACAGTTACTTTTGCTCAGCCCATTGAAGATAGGTTACTACTGTCTTCGGGCTTTCACTGTTGTTGATTAAAGTCAGCTATCAGTTTTGTTTCTCTTTTGAAAGCAGCTTGTCTTTTCTCTCTAGGTGCTTTCCAGGTCTTTTTAAAATCTTTGATGTTCCACAGTTTTGGTGATTGGTCTAGGTTTGGATTTTTAAAAATTATTCCTGCATAGTAGTTGTCGGGCTTCATGTAACCTATGAGGTAGGTAGGTTGGTTGGTTGGTTGGTTGGTTGGTTTTCCTATCAGTTTTGGAAAACTCTTAGTGTTCTTTTTTCAAATACTGCATCTCCCCATGCTTTCTCTTCTCCTTCTGTGACCCTGATGAGACATATGTCAGACTTAGTTTTTGATGTCTCTTAAACCTTTCTTTGATTTTTCTGACTCCCTTCTTTTTGTGCTACATTCCGGATAATTTCCTTAACTATCTTTCAGTTCATTGAACCTTTCCATAGCTATATCTAATCTTCTATTAAATATGCCCCATGGACAATGTTTTTAATTTTAATAAATTTTTTATTTCCATATTTTTTTAATCTAATCTGCTTTGACTTTCTTTATGGTTTCTTATTTCCCAAATATACTTGTGAGCTTGTCTTTTATTTCTCTAAAATATATTCAACATGGCATTTTAGAGACTCTATAATCTGAAATGGTGTATTTGGGATGTAGCCTTGTGGGACCCTAGCTTTATGATAAGGATCTTGGCTGTGTCCATGAAGACTTGGAAAGCAAAGTCGAGTTCATCAGGTAGCAAATGTTCTTAGGGTAAAGGCTGTTTGTAATGCCACACTTACCTATCTAGTTTCCCATCTTTACTCATTCTCTGACCAAAGGATTTTCTTTTATTTTACTAGCTCACAAATGCTTTCCAAAAAGATTTTTAACATACTTTTTTTTTTTTTTTTTTTTTTTTTTTCCAGAATAATGAGCTGTTTGATTGGGGGAATGGATCTAGGTGTCTAGTCTGCCGTACTACCAGAGGAAGCTGGGATTTCCTTGTTCCATCAGACTCACTCAAACTTTCTTTCTTTTCTTTTCTTTTTTTTGCTCTGCCTGTGATGCCTGTGAGCAGTGTGACTGGGCACCTACATCCAGGGTGGCAAGGGCATGTAGTTTGCTCTTCCAAAGATTAGTTTCTTTTCCAGCTCCTGCCCATTTACAGCTCAGTCTTGTGGCAAATGGTGTCATTGGGCTCACATTTTTTCATTTTTCCAAGAGGTGTCCAGTCTATAGAATATCACTTAGAGGGCTAATTGGGTGGGGAAGAAAGATCAAAGGAGTGGAGAGGAAAGGCTGCAGCTGAAGTGATAGGAGCCATTTATTGACAAAAAGATGTGAGTTAGAGATTTGGAAAAGAGTACTCTGTTGTTTCAGCTACATCACATTATATATCTGGTGAACCTTGCTGGCCCATGAAATCCTTTCCATTAGTCAGGGTTCTCTGTGCCTTTGTTCTTGACTACTGCTGTTCTTAGAGCTATTCGGTTTGCTTGTGTGTCTCAGTTTCCTTTTCAGAAGGCAGATTGTCGTCTATTTAGGAATGCATTTACTATAATTGGAGTGTTCTGGCTTGTTTAGTCCCCTCTTCAAATACAAGACTCATATCTTGAAGCTTATGTTCAGAAAATGCGCGTGTGATCCCTTTGCCCCAAGTACCAACAACAGATGTAGCAGTTGACACGCTGCAGGGAATTTCCAACTGCTGGGCAGGTTTCTGAAATCCGGACACGTGCTGTTCACACTTTGGCTTCTGAGTTAAGGATCAGTGGTTGAAAGAGGGGAGGAGCTGGCAGGGGACCGCAGGGAGAAAGATCTTACAATGCCTGCCCAGGGCTTTAGGCTGTGTCAGCTTTCTGCATCTCTTCTCCAGCTGGAGTTGGCAGGGTCGAGTAAATCACTGCAGAGTGGTTATGAGCCGAACTCACCAGGGACTTCTTTGAGGCACACCTGTGACGTCATCCTGTTATCACTGTCTGTTCCACATAACCTCTTTTCACCTCTCCCCTGAGAGAGGGTGATGCCCAGAACTCATGTCAGGGCAATGAGCAGAGGAAAATGTTTCGTAAGTATTATTTTTGAGATGCCTGCTAGGGATACAGTTGTAGGCCTTTGACACATGCTTCAGTATTCCTCATTGGAAGAGAAAACCCCTGTTTGCAAACATGGCCTGAATACCCCTTGTGGATAAAACTTCTTTTTAAACTTGGAAAGAAAGTCTTGAAACTCCTAAGTGGTCTCTTTTTGTACCCCTTACCTCTCCCGTTCCCTCCCAAACACGCGCACACACACACACATATTACATACACAGAGTCTGCTGTGTTCAAAATCCTTCACTGACTTCCCATTTCACTCAGCGTAAAAGCCACGTTATTTACAAGGCCTTCGTATATGGACCTCTTCTCCTGCCCCCTGCATTGCCTCTCTCTGAGCTCATTCACTACTGTTCTCCCCCCTGGCTTGGTTACTCTGCTTCAGCTACACTACCCTTCTTGGAAGTCCTCTGCTGAGCTGGGGACTCTCCCACCTTTGGCCCTTCGCATTAGCTGTTTTCTCTGTTTGGAATGTTCTGCATCCAGCCATCTGCCTGGTGAATACCTCACCTCCTATAAGTCTTTGCTTAATGTTACCTCCATGAGACCTACCCCAACCATCCTATTTAATACTGCTGCACTGTACTCCAAACCTGCACTCTTTATCTTCCCATTCTACTGATTTATTTTCTAAATACTAGATAATTTACTTAATGTGCATATGTTTATTATTTATTTTCCTCTACTATTCTGCAAGAATGTAAGCTCCCTGCTAATAGGGATCTTTGGTCTGTTTTATCCACTGATATATTGTGAACAGTACAGGTCACAGTACCTGACCTGTTGTAACTTCTCAATAAGCATGTGTTATATCAAGTTCAAGTCAAAGAATAATTTGAGGCCAGGTGCCGTGGCCGACGTCTGTAATCCCAGCTTTTTGGGAGGCCAGTGCAGGTGGATCACTTGAGCTCAGGAATTCAAGACCAGCCTGGCCAACATGGCGAAACCCTGTCTCTACTAAAAATACAAAAATTAGCCAAGCATGGTAGTGGGCACCCGTAATCCCAGCTACTTGGGAGGCTGAGGCAGGAGAATGGCGTGAACCCGGGAGGCGGAGCTTGCAGTGAGCTGAGATCGCACCATTGCACTCCAGCCTGGGCAACATTGCAAGACTCCGTCTCAAAAAAAAAAAAAAAAAAGAATAATCTGTCAGCAGGTCAGCCTGGACAATGAAGATTGAATGGCAAGGGCAGGGGCATCTGTTAACTAGGTTATTGCTCATAATCTTACTGTCTTTCCTTGTTTTTTGTTAAGGTGACTTTCTTCAAAGCATAATTTCCAAATGCATATTTTACATCCTGGCATTAAAGTAAAATCCATTAAATGTGCTTTGATATCTACTGTTGTATTAATCCTTTCTCATACTGCCATAAAGACATACCTGAGGCTGGGTAATTTATAAAGAAAAGAAGTTTAATTGACTCATAGTTCCACAGGCTGTACAGGAAACATGGCTGGGGAGGCCTCAGGAGAATCACAATCATGGCGGAAGGCAAAGAGGAAGGAGGCACGTCTTCCATGGCTGGAGCAGGAGGAAGAGAGTGAAGGGGGAGGGACTACAGACTTTCAAACAACCAGAGATCCCGAGAGCTCCATCAGGAGACAGCACCAGGAGGATGGTGCTAAACCATCAGAAACCACCCCATGATGCAGTCACCTCCCACCAGGCCCCACCTCCAGCACTGGAAATTACAATTCAACATGAGATTTGAGTGGAGACACAATCCAAACCGTATCAGCTCTTAACCCTAGAGTAAATATCATCGGGGCTCTGGAAAGTAAATTGCTGTAGAACAGCGTAAGTTCAGTCCTTTCTGGTCTCTTGAATCTTTCGTCTTTTACTCTCTGTCCTTTCTTCCTGCCTAGAAATACTTTTTTATTTCCCTACTCATATATCATATTTTTACATTCACCTTACTGGAGCAATTCTGTCCTATTTATGTAAACTAAATGATTTTTTTTAAAAAGGATTTAACATTTTGGATTTCGTTGAAAGTACTAAAAAAGATAAAATAGAAACCAACTTCTGGCAGTGACATTCTTTCGTATACGATGTATAAATATTCAAGGAGTTTTTACACAGTTGAAAAGATACTGACTATAAAATGTTTGATTCTACTATTTTTACTTACAAGTATACAAAGCTATAAAATTCTTTGTAAACATTTGTAATTTACATACAAATAATAGTAATGACAAAAAGTGCAATTACTTTTGCACCAACCTAATATAAACTGAATCATGTTCTCATATGAATGTTTTATATTGTTATGTATATTCACTGTGTTGCCCAGGCTGGAGTACAGTGGCATGATCATAGCTCACTGCAGCCTCGAACTCTTGGGCTCAGGTGATCCTCCTGTCTCAGCCTCCCAAGTAGCTGGGACTACAGGCACATGCTACCACGCCCAGCTAATTTTTTATTTTTTGTGTAGACAGGGTCTCACTGTGTTGCCCAAGCTAGTCTCAAACTCCTGGGCTAAAGTGATCCTCCTTCCTCAGCCTCCCAAAGTCTTGGAATTACAGGCATGAGCCACTGAGCTTGGCTTCACATGAATATGTTAACATTCATTTAATTATTACCCTCTTTTTGAACGTTTTCTTCTCAGGTTTATAGGATTATAAATAATGCTGTAATTAACATCTTTGTACATAAAATTTTTGTCTGCGTTTCATGTTACTTATTAGAATAGGCCAAGCATGGTGGCTTGTGCCTGTAATCATGCTGGCAGATCACTTGAGCCCAGGAGTTTGAGACCAGCCTGGGTAACATGGCAAAACCCATGTCTACAAAAAAATACAAAAATTAGCTGGGTATGGTGGTACATGTCTGTAGTCCCAGCTATTTAGGAAAATGATATGGGAAAATGGCTTAAGCCCAGGGGGTGGAGGTTGCAGTGAGACGAGATCCTGCCATTGCATTCCAGCCTAGGCAACACAGCCAGAGCCTGTCTCAAATAAATAAATAAATACTATATTTTTAGAAGTTCGGTTGTTGGGTGAAGGGGTTTTGGCATCTTAATACTTTTGATACATGGTGCTAGATTATTATTTGTTTTTTTTTTTGTGGATAAAGGGTCTTGCTCTGTGTCACCTAGGCTGGAGTGCAGTGGTGTGGTCATAGTTCACTGCAGCCTCAAGCTTCTTGGGCTCAAGCAATCCTCCCAACTCAGCCTCCCAGGTAGATGGGACTACACGCAGGTGCTACCACGCCCATCTGATTTTCAAATATTTTGCAGAGATGAGGCCTCACTATATTGCCCAGGCTGGCCTCAAACTCCTCGGCTCAAGCAGTCCTCTCACCTTGGCCTCTCAAAGTGCTGGGATTATAGGCATGAGCTGCTGACCCGACCTAGGTTGCTTTTTGAAGAAGTTGTGCCAGCTTACAGTCTTAGCAGTGTTTGAGAATGTCCAGCAACCACCTTCCTGTAGACATTAAGCATTTTATTTAACTTATTTTGTTTTTTATTTTTGAGGCAGAGTCTCACTCTGTCGCTCAGGCTGGAGTGTGTTGGCGTGATCTCGGCTCACTGCAACCTCCACCTCCCGGGTTCAAGCTATTCTCCTGCCTCAGCCTCCCATGTAGCTGGGACTACAGGTGCCCGCCACCACATGTGGCTAATTTTTGCATTTTTAGCAGAGATGGGGCTTTGTCTTGTTGGCCAGGCTGGTCTCAAACTCCTGACCTCAGGGGATCCACCCACCTCCACCTCCCAGAGTGCTGGGATTACAGGCATGAGCCACCGTGCCTGGCCGCATTAAGCATTTTAAATTTTTTAGTCTTTGGCACAATGTAGGCCTTCGTGTATTTGTTGAATAAATGGCAGAATAAAACCTGTCCTTTTTAAAAATAGACTTTACATTTTAAAGCAGTTTTGTGTTCACAGCAAAATTGAACAGAATATACATAAAATTCCCATGTACCTCTTGTCCCCCACAATACAAAAACTTCTCTGCTATCAATATCCCACACCAGAGTGGGATATTTGTTACAGTCAGTGAACCTGTATTGACACATCATCACCCAAAGTTCATAGTTTACGTTAGGGTTCACTCTCGGTGTTGTGCATTCTGTGGGTAACTAGCTTATTTTTATACATCACTCTGAGTGAGTAAGTTTGGAGTCGTCATGGACTACATTGTCAGGGTTAAACCTTTCACCTCACCGCAGGTGATGACATGCCAGCACCTCAGGTGATGAGTAGCTCAAGCTTGGAAGGTTGGCATGGGTATGTAAGTGAGTAGTCTTGTTGGTTTGCCATTACAGGGACGAAAGAATGTGGTTTCCTTATTTGGTTATCTCTTTTTTTTTGAGACGGAGTCTCGCTGTGTCATCCAGGCTGGAGTGCAGTGGTGCAATCTAGGCTCACTGCAAGCTCTGCCCCCGGGTTCACGCCATTCTCCTGCCTCAGCCTTCGAGTAGCTGGGCTACGGGAGCCCACCACCACGCCTGGCTAATTTTTTGTATTTTTAGTAGAGACGGGGTTTCACTGTGTTAGCCAGGACAGTCTCGATCTCCTGGCCTTGTGATCTGCCCGCCTCAGCCTCCCAAAGTGCTGGGATTACAGGTGTGAGCCACCACACCTGGTGTATTTGGTTATCTTATTTTTTTTTTTTTTTTACTAACGAATGAATTGTCTGCACCATAACAGAATGTTATGGGAGAAGCACATCTCTATATTGGAGTAAAAGCTCTTGGAGCTGAACAGCAAGAGAGTAGGCTGTCTGTGGGGGCTCAGGGTGCCATACTCAGCCAGACATTTAAATACAGGTGTTACCTATAATCTCTGATGGCCTTTTTTTTTTTTTTTTTTTTTTTTTTGACGGAGTCTAGCTCTGTCGCCCAAGCTGGAGTGCAGTGGCACAATCTCGGCTCACTGCAACCTCTGCCTCCCAGGTTCAAGTGATTCTCCTGTCTTGCCCTCCTGAGTAGCTGGGACTACAGGCACGTGCCACCACACCCGGCTGATTTTTTTTATTTTTAGTAGAAACGGGGTTTCACCATGTTGGCCAGGATGGTCTTGATCTCCTGACCTCGTTATCTGCCCACCTTAGCCTCCCAAAGTGCTGGGATTACAGGCATGAGCCACCACGCCCGGTGGTCCTTTTCATTGTTTATTCTTTGGCTCTGGAAGCACTGTGGAAGGTGGCTGAGGGGAGCCAGTGCACTTGGCTATCTTGGGCTCTAGATGATGTGCAGGAGGAGGGTAGAGGGTAATGAGATGTTTTTGAAATTTCTTTGCTTTAAAGAGTTCAGAGAGAAGTGTAAAGATGGAATAGAAAAATCCTGCCCAGTTTAGAGTTGGACCATGACTTTTCTGTTTTCTGGTGGTTGGAAGTATGGAGTGGTCAGCTGCCAAAAATGTGATCTCTGCTTTTTCTGAAGACCATGTGGCTTCATGGTTATGAACTTTGCAATTGATCACATTTTGGTAAAATAATATATATTATACATATATTAATTTTAATAGACTGATGGATATCCATCAAAATTCATCCATGATTCTCTAAGATGGTAGAATTATACGTGTTTTACATTTTCTTTTTTCTCAGTATTTTTGTAGTTTTCTGTAATTATCACAATACTTTAGTAATAAATGTATTTTTAAAAATTATAATGATAAAAAGAAATATTTGAAATTAGATAAAACTAGGTTCTAATTCTGATTGTTTACTTGCTGTGTTATGCAAATTACTTAACCATTTCCAAGCCTGTTTCTACATCCAGTACCTTGTGGATGGAAGACATTTAATAAATGTTTGTTGAATTAAACTTTCCTGCCATAGTATGTTTGGCACTGATTGCCAGTATTTCTCTCCTTCCCATAAAGGAAGATTCTGTTTCTTATTTTGAACTTGAATTTCAAAAGAGGCAACTTAGGTTTTGAGGGTATACCAATTGTCTTGTTTTCTTTTGACATTACTGATTCTTCTAACTCTTCCTTCATTCCAGAAGAACTAACAACGTTATAGATCAATTAGAGAATATTTAGCTCATCTTGAAAATGCAATTATTTTAGCTTCATAAAATGCATAAATCCCTCAACTAGAGTATGTCTCCATGGGGACAAGAGACTATATGATATTTTAGCAAATTCCTAACAATGTTCAAGGCTGACTCCAAAATTAGATGCTTATTCTCACAAAAAAGGGCCAGAAATTTTGAAAAAGTTAGGTGCCTAATCAGTGATTGATTGATTGATTTTCTAAGGTCTGAGGATGTATAAAATGAGTTCAGGCAAATAAGAAATTAACAGATTGTTGATTTAAAAAAATATGTCTTATAGGTAAGTAATTGTGCCTTGCAAAATGTTAATACCTTAGAATTATATTTTTAAAAAATTCTGTGAGACTTCCATGATGATGAAGTCATCAGAATCCCTTTGAGATGGTAATGTTACAGTAGGCTGCTTTGAGAAATCACGGTTTAAATCTTCAGCCTACTTTTTTCCCCCCTTTTCTTAGCCCCAAACTGTGGGGACCTCTCTCCCTCTGAAGACAATAGAAAGCCAAATGTGTAATGAAATTCCTTTACCTCACTAATGCTGTTGACCCCATTCCTTGGATACCCTGGTTGGTCCCTTCCAAGGGAGATTGGGGTCGTTGCTTAACCATCGTGGTACCTGCCATCTGAGTTTCCGCCTTGCCCGAGATCCCTGAAGGCCAAAAATTTCTGCCTATTGGGAAGAGGCAGAAATACCTCTGTGTGTGTGCTGTTTCTTTAAAAGAAAGTGTAGCGGAAGTGATGCTGCGGGGAACATCTGCACTCAGGGCTGAGGGAGAGCGCGAGATGCACTGCAGCTGGTGTAAGGCCCTGGCAGGCTGAGGCGCTGCTGTCTATAGGGGTTTACTTCTGTCTGCATTGAAACATGGCTTGGGAGGGGGTTGGTGGCCTGCTGCCAGCCTCGGTTAGCCTACCCTTCTCTTTCCTCTTTCCTTCTCGCCGCCCCCCACCCACCCTCACTCCCCTCCCTCATGCTTTAAAGTCGCATTTCCAGGCCAGACGTAGAATTAATCTCTGGGCACTTCACATTGCTGGCAGCTGAAAGCAGGATGTGGGATCTTTTTTTCTCTCTCTTTCTCTCTCTGCGTCTTGGCTGACTTTTTTACCTCTCGAAGAATTTGGAAGGCCGTGAGATCCCCCCCCCCCACAAGTACTGTGGAGTTTTTCAGCGTGCTGATCACCCTGCTGCGGCTTCACCCTAATAGACTTCATATGTTGATGCAGTTGACATCAGTATCAAACTATTTTACATGTGATCTGGTGTATTTCCTGAGGAAATCTGCAAGATATTTATTAAGAACTAATAAAATAAACCTCTCCATGAGTTTTTAGGTAGTTTTCAATTTTTCATGTCTGTCTCGTTTCCTCTTATCAATGAGTTGCTATTTTCTCTCTCTACTCTGACCATCGCAAAAGGAAACAAAAATAAATGTTTTAAACTGTTCCTGAAGGGACAGAGAGAGAATAGTTCTGCCATGATGTATCAGCCGGGACTGTATTTTTAGTGCAGCATTGTAGAAACTAAAAATATCCTGTTATAGTAGATCCTTTTTATAGGTCTGTGTGTGTGTGTGCGTGTGTATGTGTGTTTATAATGTACGCACAAGTGCCTTTGTGCATCAGCAGCCACTCTTCACATTACAGCTGGACTCCATTAGTCCTTGAAAATTAATGTAATCCTAGTTAAGAAAAAAATTAATTACTGTACCAGAGCTGTGTTTTATCCAAAGCTAGTGTTAGCTCCCTAGCTGGCAGCTTAGTTTGAGAGGCTCCAGGGCCCCGTGGAGTTGTGGCTTTGGTATCGCAGCATTGGCTGCTGTGTTTTTCCTGTCGAGAGCATTCCTCAGTTCTTTAGGACTAGACATGTGGCATGCAGAAAGTAACCACAGACCCCTCTGCCTCAGTGAAATATTATGTTCCAGTCTGGTCATCCCCCAAAATGGTGTCCCTCACAGGTTTCACTCACCTGCCATAGCAAGTTTTCTTATCAGGTTTCTTTCCAAGAGAGCTACTTCGACAGCACTATCTCTGTTCATGTTCTTGAGAGGAGAAATAACATTTATCAAAGTCCAGGAGACACATGGAATTTAACCGGGAGGATTTTGCATGGACAATTAAGAATGACAGTCACATTTTGCCCTTACTTTTTGTTTAAGGATTTGACTAGTTTGTTTAATATACACCTTTTATTATAAATGAGTGTGTCAGCGTTGACTGCCGGTTTCTAGTCGGACTTCTCAGCACCAGCCCTGGGTGAGGGGCTGACTGGCTCGGCATGTGAGTAATGTCTCCAGCTTTGTCATCAGTGTTCTGGGAAGAGATACAGGGCACAGCCGAGAACCCGTTGCTGTCCACCTCGCCTTCACTTTGCAGCTCTTGTGCAATTGCCTGCTTTGTTGTTGTTTTTTTTTCTTCTTCGGGAGCCTGGATTGGGGTGGGGGAATAAGAGTGGGGTAGGTGGGAAGATTGCTGTTTCTTTGCTGGTCAGACTCTCCAGGCTGTCTGCGGAGAGTCCAGGCAGGATCCGTCTGACTTGGATTGCAATTCTCTTTTTCTGCTGAGCTGGGGCGTGGGCAGCCTAGGCCTGTGTAACTCGTGACAGGCCTCCCAAAGTGCCATGATGGCATGGATCCTCGTGGAGCTGTTGAGAACAAAAACAGGGTTAGTGACCTTTTGTTTCTTTTTGGGCATGGGTTCTGAGACTTATCTCTGGGCTTTATGTTCCTGCTAGTGACTCTAGGTCCCCCAGTCCTCTCCCCATCATCCCCTGGCTGACAAATGGTTGAGCTCTCAGCTTCCTGTCCTTGATCCCCAAACAGTGTAGTTCAGTAAAAGCAGTAATTAGGCCTTTTACAAATTTATTTTATTAGTGAAGAGAGTTGGTAGGTAATGGGCTGTAATTCTAACACAGCCAGTTTGGAGATTAATAAAAAATTTTAAAAGAGCAGTTTTTACCAGAGGCAGTGGGCCTGTTATTTCAAGTTCTCGGCTGAGCCGAAATCAGAGTGGCGTGGGACCCATGGTAGACTTTGTTGCTGGGAGGATGCAAAGCCACGTTCCTTGTTGTTACAGTCTGTGCAGTGCCCATCCTTGAGGGTGTTTTACCCTGGCATTGGAAAAAAGGAAACCTTGTTTTCCAAGAACTCTGCTCTCTCTCAGCTTGATAAGCATTTAAAAATAAAAGCTGCACAATTGAAATTGGCAGTGCATCCTCATTCTTTTGTCTCTCTGTTTATTTTTTTCCCTCATCCCTCAACATGTGTGCTACAGCCCATGGTTATTACACCCTCAAGAATGATGGCCTGGAACTCAGCAAACTCGCACCAACGTCTGCCTGCCCTGCATTCTGTTGTTTGAAGCTGGCTGCGGCATCAGGGCCTAGCGCTGAGAGGCCGGGTGGATCAGCCTCCACAGCTCCATCTGCGGCACATTTCCCTTCTCCTCTGACGCTGCTGCTTGGAATTTTGAGCTCCTCCAGAATCCTGATTGTTAGCTCAATCTTTCTTGTTAGTTTTTGTATTTAACTTAATTGATTTGTTTACCTCTCCATTGGAGGAGCTCAAAAAGAAAGTGCTTTGGCACTCAGCAAAGCAGTTCTGCCTCTTGAAAAGATTCTTCTGAGGTAGAGTTTTATAATACTGACCCAGAGAAGAAAAAAGATCCTATGGTTTAGGCCAGGGTGACTGTAAGTCCTGGTTTGCCCAGGGATGGATCCTGTTTATGAATTACTCATAGCACACCCCTTCACTCTCAGAAGTATCCCAGTTTACGCGATAAATTTTAGCATCATACTAGCTTGGATGAATTCAGCAAGAAATAACAGATAACCCACTCACTACAGACTGTTAATTCTTTGTCTAGAAATGTAATGGCTTTGTGAGGCAGCGCCAAACCCTGCCCTAAGCATTGCATGCAGATTCCACTGGAGTCATGCACATGTGACCTCAGAAAGCATTGCTGTGTTTCTGGCTCTGTGAGTGTGGACTGGCCTTCCCGCTTGAGTAGGTCCCGGTTAAGCCAATTTTGAAACACCATGTCACTTATTTGAGCATTCCTGGTTATCACTGCCTAGTTGGTTGAGTCAGAACCTGGAGTTAGTTTGGGAGGGTGTGGTTTCAGGTTTGCAGACGTCCCTGGTTGATGCCTATGAAGGGTTGGTGCCTGATGTAACTGAATAGGGTGTTACTTCAGGTTAGTAGTCCTTGTTTTCTCTTGACTGGTTGGACTGAACCTGGTATTACTGTTTCCCAAAGAATATTTTTGGTTTGAAAACTGAAGGTCCGCAGTTCGCAAGTGCCGAACGTAAAGCCAATGCTGTGGTTTGTCTTGTGCCACTGGGCCAGCAGCACCGCAGTCCTGATCGATTGATCTGCAGCAATATAAAACCACGAACAGCAACTGCCAGACAAAACTCTCTCTCACCCCATTTCCCTGTCCAACCTGTCTCTCTGCCCAGATCCCCTTTCTTTTTCCTCGTATGTCTGTCTCACTCTTGCTTATGTATTTCACTTTTTTGGGTCTATCTTTTTCCATCTCCCTGTCTCTTTCCATAACAGTTTTAATAATGTTTTAGTTAGTTCCAGCCTTTTCCCTGAATGGATCCCATTGGAAAATGCATTTGAAAGGAAACAGTTATACACTTCCCTTCCTTTGAAACTCTGTTGGCACCTTTTCCAGTGCAGTAAACCATACAACATGTATTTTCAAAGTTTCCAAACACAGACACGCTGGCGTTAAATTTATGAAAAAATATTCAGCTATATAGTAACTGTGACTTTCAGATATGCTGATCAGATTTGAAATTGGTACTGACTTTTAGAGCTCCAGCAGGTTTTCAGATCTCTGCGGGAAATATAACCAAACTGGCTCTTGGGGAGTCTGTGATGCTTGGAGCCTTGGCTTTTGATTGGCAGGTTGGGCAGGAAGAGTTGGAGCGAGAGATGTGGATATGGGGATCCCCAGCCACACCCAGAGGGAAACAGGGAAAGTCGGTGAGTCAGTGAAGAATATGGCATAGCCATGTTGGGCACAGTAACAGAATGTAAATTCCTTCTATGCATAGAAGGTAAACTGTTTTCTGTTTACTCCAGCCAAGACTGAAGGTCAAATAACACCCCTTTTTTTTTTTATTAGATAGAGTCTCGCTCTGTCTCCCAGGCTGGAGTGCAGTGGCGCGGTCTCAGCTCACTGCAAGCTCCACATCCCGGGTTCACACCATTCTCCTGCCTCAGCCTCCCGAGTAGCTGAGACTACAGGTGCACGCCACCACGCCCGGCTAATTTTTTGTGTTTTTAGTAGAGACGGGGTTTCACCATGTTAGCCAGGATGGTCTCGATCTCCTGGCCTCGTGATCCGCCCACCTTGGCCTCCCAAAGTACTGGGATTACAGGTGTGAGCCACCGCGCCCAGCCCAAATAACACCTTTTTGTTATTTTTTTTTAGGGTGCCAAGGCTAAGAAGAGTTATTTATTTTCCTTCAAGGCAGTGATTATGTTGCTTTTGTTAAAAATGTTTACCTCCCAAAAAATGTTCTGAAGCAAAAATATATATGTGTATTAGAATTCGTCTATGTAGTTTTTCTTATTTTTTTATGATTGTTAACTTCTCTTTTTCTTTCACCTTTGAACTGTTGTCCAGTCTAAGACATCCTGTTATAGCATGTTCTATGTATCTTTTTTCTTTCTTTTTTTTTTTTTAAATAAAATCCAGCTCCTGCAGGAAGTTCTATGTATTTGAAAGTCCATCGGTTTGACTGAGGTTGGAATTTGGTAGGCAAGCATGGTGATCCTTCTCAAGTACCCCGGCAGTTTGTTCAGGAGATCCTTGGGAATGCTCTTGAAAGAAGCCTTTCAGAAGGGGATTTCTTTCAGATTGCTCAAGCAGAAGCTAATCTGTGTCTTGGCTTACCTAGGTTTAAAAGCTGAGCATCCTGCAGGCCATGTATCCCACTCAGTTAGTTAACAAGGGTTTGTTAAGCACTCATTATGTGTCTTTCTTCTTAGCTCTTAGCTTGCTTTTTTTTTTTTTTTTAAGCTTTTGCCTTTGTTGGCTGTAGACAGCATTTCCAGAAATGCTGTATCTGTTTTCTCTCCGTTTGCTCATCCTCTCTGCCTGTCTCTTGGGTGCCCTCTTTCTCGTGCAGCATCCAATATATCAGCATTAACTAGAGATACTACCTTTGCCCTCCTCTTTCTCTTTACCCATTGGTATATTGTAAAATCTTGTCGTTTCAACTGTCATCTCTGTGCACCCCACCCCCCCCAAAATTTCTTTACTGCCCTGATCTTTTTCTATGAACTTTGGCCCACATTTCTAACTTTTTGTTGTATATTTTCACCTGGAATCGCAAGCTTATTCAAAATTGACTCATCCGTAGCTGGTTTGCAGTAATGCATACCAGTAGTCCTAGCTACTCAAGAGGCTGAGGAAAGAAGATCGCTTGAGCCCGGAAGTTTGAGGCCAAACTGGGCAACATAACGAGACCCCATCTCTTAAAAAAAAGAAAAGAAAAGAAAAGGATTCATCCTTTCCCTCACTTATCAGGTTCCCCCCAGGAAGCAAACTCTTAAGATGGATATTTGCATGCAGGAAGCTGGATTGGGGCAGAGGGAGAAATTGAACTGTGTTGCAGCTATAACAAAGGGCTTACCCAGTCCTGCAAGGAGTTCTGGACCTAGGCCAACCCTTCGGAGTACTCCCAAATTGGATCAAAGGGGCTGAATCTTTATACCCCCTCTCTCTTCTCACCAGGTAGTTGGATGTGGGTTATCTGGGAAGGTGCAGTGATTTGGGGGAAGTGCCTTTCTTTAGCTGAGAACAAGTCTCAGTGAAGGTCTCGGATGAGAGCTGCTGTTGCCAACGCTGGTGGAAGGAGCGAGTGCTTTAGTCTTGGAGGGGATCTGGGCAGTGCCCCAAGTCATCTACTGCCCCACCAAACTGGTTCCTCCTACACACAATAATATTTCTGTGATTGGTACCAGTGTCCTCCATGAACTTGGGCTATCTTGGCCTCAGTGTTTCTATTTTTAAGTTAAGGTACAATTTACATGAAACAATAATAGACAGATATTAAGTGATCAGTTTGATCAATTTTGACAAATGCTTACACCATTCTTATATTTTTTTCTTTTTTACCCTGTATGTTAGGAGTATTTGAAAATAACAAGAGCTGGGCCAGGTGCTGTAGCTTGTGCCTATAATCCTAGCGCTTTGGGAGGCCAAGGCAGATGGATCACTTGAGTCCAGGAGTTTGAGACCAGCCTGGGCAACATGGTGAAACCTTGTCTGTATAAAAAATAGAAAAAGTTAGGCAGGCATGGTGGCACACACCTGTAGTCCCAGTCCCAGGGGCTCTGGAGGCTGAGGCAAGAGGATCACTTGAGCCTGGGAGGTTGAGGCTACAGTGAGCCGCAATCATGCCACTGCACTCCAGCCTGGGCAACAGAGTGACACTGTCTCAAAAAAAAAAAAAAAAAAAGAAAAGAAAAGAACAAGAGTCATCTTGAAATAGCTTAAACAAGAAAGGAATTATAGTATAAAGAACTTGAGGACAAGGATAAAGCCAGACCTGCAGAGGGGAATGGAAGCAAGAAAGCCTCTTTTTTTTTTTTTTTTTTTTTTTTTTTTTTGGCAGAGTCTCGCTCTGTCACCCAGGCTGGAGTGCAATGGTGCTATCTCGGCTCACTGCAAGCTCCGCCTCCCAGGTTCACGCCATTCTCCTGCCTCAGCCTCCCAAGTAGCTGGGAATACAGGTGCCCGCCACCATACCCGGCCAATTTTTTGTATTTTTAGTAGAGATGGGGTTTCACCGTGTTAGCCAGGATGGTCTCGATCTCCTGACCTCATGATCCGCCCACCTCGGCCTCCCAAAGTGCTGGGATGTACAGGTGTGAGCTACCGTGCCCAGCCAAGAAAGCCTCTTTCTGTACCTCTGTTTTGTGCATATTGCTTGCCTCTCTGCCCCTCTTCCCTGCCTGGCATATAGTAAGGGTTCAGTAAATGGTAGCTTTAATTGTTGTATCACTTTTGTATACATGTATTTTTACAAATAGAGCTATCTTGGCTGGGTGCGGTGGCTCACACCTTTAATCCCCTCACTTTGGGAGGCCAAGGCGGGTGGGTCATTTAAGGTCAGGAGTTTGAGACCAGCCTGGCCAATATGGTGAAACTGCATCTCTACTAAAAATACAAAAATTTAGATTGGGCGCAGTGGCTCACACCTGTAATCCTAGCGCTTTGGGAGGCGAAGGTGGGCAGATCACGTGAGGCCAGGAGTTCAAGACCAGCCTGGCCAACATGGTGAAACCCCATCTCTACTAAAAATACAAAAGTTAGCTGGGCTTGATGGGACATACCTGTAGTCCCAGCTACTCAGGAGGCTAAGGCAGGAGAATCGCTTGAACCTGGGTGGTGGAGGTTGCAGAGCCGAGATTGCGCTACTGCACTCTGGCCTGGGCAACAGAGCAAGACTCCGCCTCAAAAAAAAAAAAAAAATTTAGCTGGGTGTGGTGGCGCGCACCTGTAATCCCAGCTACTTGGGAGGCTGATCTCTTAAACCCGGGAGACAGAGGTTGCAGTGAGCTGAGATGGCGCCACTGCACTCCAGCCTAGGCAGCAGAGGGAGACTCCATCTCAATACAAAACCAGAAAACAAATAGAGCTGTCTTACGTCTTACTGTTTTGTTTTGTTTTGTTTTTTGAGACAAGGTCTCCCTCTGTCATCCAGGTTGGAATGCAGTGGTGTGATCTCGGCTCACTGCAACCTCCTCCTCCTGGGCTTAACCCATCCTCCCACCTCACCTCCCCAGTATCTGGGACCACAGACACATGCTACCATGCCCAGCTAATTTTGATGGAGTCTCACTTTGTTGCCCAGGCTGGTCTCGAATTCCTGAGCTCAAGCAACCCACCCACTTCGGCCTCCCAAAGTGCTGGGATTACAGGCATGAGCCACCTTACCTGGACATGTTACTCTTTTTAATGGCTGTCTGTTCCACGATATGTGTGTACCATAATTTTAAGTGGTTTTATATTCATGTTTGCAGTCTTTTTCTGTCCAAACTATATCAACAGTGAGTTTCATCATTCACATCATTTCATGCCTCTTTAAACTTCTTAAGAGATTTTTCACTTCTTTGATTTATAGTTGATAGCATAAGCAAGTCCTGCTAGACTTCAGCTCCTTGAAGGTCCAGTTTATGTCTGAGTCATCTTCAAAAACTAAGTGCCCAGCACAGATCCTTACTTGTAGTAGCCACTTGGTGAATGCTGACTGTGTGAATATAAAGAAACGAATTGGTTTAGCACCATGTGAAGTACCGTTCAGATCAGCTCCAACACCCAGGCACAGCAGTAAGCACTTCGGATTTGGTGGGGTCTGCGCTGTGGACCCCGCCCTGTTGGGATTTCTAGGCTAGTGGGGCAGCTTGGTGAATTGTAAATCCTGTACGAGGACAGCTGTGAGCCCACGTGCCTGGTGAGTGTTACAGGTAGAAATACTGCCAGAATCCAGAGGAGGAGGCCTATAGTACAGGTCTGATACATGCTGGATCTTGAAGGAAGGACTTAGGCAAGGGAGAGGAAAGACGTAAACTGTGGAGAGTGGGGGTAGGAGAATGGCCATTCAGGAGTGTGGAGGCAGGTTTGCTATTTTGTTTCTTGACTGGTCATTCACCATCTTTTGATGTGGGACCATTTATTTATTTATTTATTTTAGAGAGACACGGTCTCCCTCTTGTCGCCCAGGCTGGAGTGCAGTGGCACGAACATTGCTCACTGCAGCCTCGAACTCCTGGGCTTAAGCCATCCTCCCACTTCGACCTCCCAAAGTGCTTGGATTACAGGCATGAGCTACTGCACCCGGCAAGTGTGGGGCCCTTTTGAAGAAGCAAGGCAATGGTCTATAAATAAACCTGTTAGGTCTTTTGAGCCAGGTAGAAGCAGGTCAGTTCTATCCTCTAAATGGAGGAGATCTCACCAAGAAAATAAAGTTGAACTGGTGCTTTAAAAACTGTTTGGCAGGGGGTTGCTAATCCCACATTTATGGAGCTTTGTTCTCGGTACCAGTGTTAAAATACAAATGTAGCTTTTAAATCCCCTTGCTTTATAGCATACTGTTATACTTTTTGTTGTAGAAATATTCCAAAAATGTGCCTAAATTAAATGTTACAATCTAGACAATTCCCTTTTATATTCATACATTTGTGTTTATATGTGTATATATTTAATTATATATATTTTAATATATCATTGGTCTTTTTAAAACAATCTTTTCTAGTGTATGTCACTTTCTCATTTAGCTAGAGTTTTTCTTTAGGACTTTAGAATTCTTTATTCCTCATTCTGGATTGATCGTTCATCATCAACCGTAAAGCATTTTTGCATTTGGGTTTCTGTGACCCTTAGTCAGAGGTGTCATATACAGAATGTTGACTAAACAACTGCATTAGAGATCAGGGATCCCTCTATTTAAAGAAACCCATCATGGATAATTTTGAAATAAAACTGATCATTTTCTAATTTAGTGGGGTTTTTTTTTGTTGTGTTTTGTTTTTTTGAGTCACAATCTTGCTCTGTTGCCCAGGCTGGAGTGCAGTGGTGCCATCTCGGCCTTGGCTCACTGCAACCTCTGCTTCCTGAGTTCAAGTGATTCTCGTGCCTCAGTCTCCCGAGTAGCTAGGATTATAGGCATGCACCACCATGCCTGCTAATTTTTTTTTTTTTTTTGTATTTTTAGTAGAGACAAGATTTCACCATGTTGGCCAGGATGGTCTTGAACTCCTGGCCTCAAGTGATCTGCCTGCCCCGGCTTCCCAAAGTGCTGGGATTATAGGTATGAGCCACTGTGCCTGACCTAGTATTATTTTAATTTAGTTTTATAGATCTTTTTAAAAAATATTTTACTTTCACCTTAATTTGTTTTATTATTATTATCATTATTATTATTATTATTATTATTATTATTATTTGAGAAGGTATCTCACTCTGTTGCCCAGGCTAGAGTGTACTGGTGCAATTTCAGTTCACTGCGACCTCCGCCTTCAGGGTTCAAGCAATTCTCCTGCCTCAGCCTTCCAAGTAGCTGGGATTACAGGCATGCGCCACCACATCCAGCTAATTTTTGTACTTGTAGTAGAGAGGGGGTTTCACAGTGTTGGTCAAGCTGGTCTCTGGTCTCGAACTCCTGACCTCAGGCAATCTGCCTGCCTTGGCCTCCTAAAGTGCTGATTACAGGCATGAGCCACTGCTCCCGGCCAAATTTTATTATTTTTTTTAGAGACAAGATCTCGCTTTGTTGCCCAGGCCAGAGTGCAGTGGTGTGATTATAGTTCACTGCAGCCTTGAACTCCTGGGTTCAAGTGATCCTCCTGCCTCAGCCTCCTGAGTAGCTGGAACTACAGGAGCATGCCACCTTGCCCAATTAATTTTATTTTTTATTTTTTTGTAGAGATGGGGTCTTGCTATGTTGCCGAGGCTGGACTCAAGTGATTCTGCAGCCTCAGCCTCCCAAAGTGCTGGGGTTATGGGCATGAGCCACTGCACCTGGCCTATAGAGCTTCTTAAAACACCATGTATCTATAAATATATAACTTATTCCTATATATGGGTTTTGGAAAAATATTTTTAGAATTTTATATATATATATATATGTATTTTGTCTCACCATATAGATAACTTTAGGATATTATTTCTGGGGTATCTTTTAACAGCATGTAATAAGAGGCTATGTGTTATAAAAAATACTTTCAGGCTGGGTGCAATGGCTCACACCTGTGATGCCAGCACTTTGGGAGGCCAAGGCAGGTGGATCAGTTGAGGTCAGGAGTTTGAGACCAGCCTGGCCAACATGGTTAAATGCCACCTCTACTAAAAATACAAAAATTAGCCAGACATGGTGGCACACACCTGTAGTCCCAGCTACTCAAGAGGCTGAGGCACGAGAATTGCTTGAGCTCGGGAGGCAGAGGTTGCAGTGAGCTGAGTTTGCGGCACCGTACTGCAACCTCGGTGACAGAGCTAGCATCTGTCTGGGAAGAAAAAATATATATTCTGTCTGGGAAGAAAATATATATATATATATATATATACACACACACACACACACGCACACACACACATATATTTATTTATATATTTGTAAGGTTATGTTCACTTTTTTCATATCATATCTCTTGCATAGAGTCCATGCTTTAAAAAATTATCTTAGAACTCAGTGCTGAGAAAAAGGAGTTGTTTTTCGTGAAGAATTGATATACTTATTCCTTTCTAATAATGAGAACTGTACAGTTCTTGCTGTTTCCTTTTTTGCTTTAGCTGACAGGAAATTTTAAGTCCGTTTATGGTAGGCTGTTAACCCATGTGATTGACATTTTTTCCTTTTTCTTGGTCTTGATTCTCTAATCTACTTTAACGTTATCTCATTTTATGTGATTTTGCTGTAAGTTGATACAAATCTTTTGTGAATTGTGGTATAAAAGAATAAATATAAAAAATTTTAATCTAGTTTAAAATTAGATACAGGCCAGGTGTGGTGGCTCACACCTGTAATCCCAGCACGTTGGGAGGCCAAGATGGACGGATAACTTGAGGTCAGGGGTTCGAGACCAGGCTGGCCAACATGGTGAAACTCAGCTTCTACTAAAAATACAAAAATTAGCCAGACACGGTGGGCACCTGTAATCCCAGCTACGTGGGAGGCTGAGGCAGGAGAATCGCTTGATCCTGGGACGCGGAGGTTGCAATGAGCTGAGATCATGCCATTGCACTCCAGCCTGGGTGACAAAGCGAGACTCAGTCTCAAAAAAAAACAAAAAACAAAAACTAGATACATACAGGTTTCAAACAATGTATATTGGTTTCGGTAAGTGTATTGACAAATTGATCAGTCCAGCAACTGAGCACAAATTTGGAAGGGCTATATTATTATTAAGGCAGAGTTTTACTCTGTTGCCCAGGCTGGAGTGTAGTGGCATGATCTCAGCTCACTGCAACTTTTGCCTCCTGATTAGCTGGGGTTATAGGCATGTGCCACCACGTCTGGCTGATTTTTGTATTTTTAATAGAGGTGAGGTTTTGCCATGTTGCCTAGGCTGGCCAGGAACTCCTGGGCTCAAGTGATTCGCCTACCTCGCCTCCCAAAGTGTTGGAATTATAGGCATGAGCCACCATGCCCAGCTGGAAGCGTTATTATTAAAAGGTATGTCCATTCCACAGCTTCTAGTTCAGGAGACTAGCTGGCACCTTAGCACGTTTCTAGTCACCTTCATTCAGTGCTGCTTTCTCACTTTCTTCCTTGGCATAACTGCTTTATCCAGCTTATTATTCTCCTGACCTCTACTTTAAAACTAGATGCACCACAGTGGGTGGTGTTGGATGAAGTCATTACGTTCGCAATTTGGTTTGGACGTTGATCATGGATTCTAAGGCCTTGAGGAACCATTTTGGGATGAGTTTCTGGAGCAGAGTCAAATGAATGTGCAGATCTGGATATTCACAAGGTATCCACCAAAAAATCGTGTCTTATCATTGGTCTTATTTTTCAGTACTGACCCCTCAAATTTGTTTGATGACTGTAATTTTTACATTCTGGAAGCTTCCTGAAAAAGCTAACTTCTCAGAAGGCCTCCAAGAGGTCCTTTTTATTCTAGGTACCTTTCTGTCTCACCTATCTTGGAATTGTTTTATTTTTGGCATTGTTTACAAACGCTGTCAGACTTTTAAAAATCCTTAGCTGGGCATGGTGGCACATGCCTGTGGTCCCAGTTACTTCAGAGGCTGAGGCGGGAGGATCGCGTGAGCCCGGGAGGTCAAGGCTGCGGTGGACTATGACCATGCCACTGAACTCCAGCCTGGGCAACAGCAAGACCCCATCTCTTAAAGAAAATCGTTTAGGAAGCCACAGAATGAAAAGAAATTGAGTTAATTTGTGAAAATGGAAGCAGAACACTTCCCTGCCCCTCTGCCTGCCCTGTCAATGGAGTTTCTCTGAATCAGGGTGTCTGCAGGCATTATCCCTCCCTAATTTTTACTTCTGGCTCAAAGTGCTCCTGAAGTTTCACGCCAGCAGAGGTGGGTTTCAAGGTGTGTGTCTGAATCAGCAGCCAAATCTCTCCTTGCTTTATTAAAAGTGATGTAGCTATATTTCTTCCTCCTCACTGTTACAGGGAAACTTCCTTCTAGATTGGCTAATGGGTATGCCTCTTAGGAAGCCTCTTTCATATCACTTCTCCTCCACAACCTTAAATAACTTTTGACACAAGACACCTCATATCTGCTGTATGGGATTCCATAGGGACTACCTGTCTTGTTTAATTAAAGACCTACCATGCTTTTGTACTCTTCCTTTGCTTTTCCTCAAATACTGGGAGAGAGGCAAGCTTCCCAAAACGTCTGGCGAGCAGTGTAGAAGCAGAAACTCTGTCCTACAAGATCTGGTTGTAACTCTTCCAAATGAGATGCTGGAATGGCAGGCCCTTGTTCTCCTGGGCCCCATTACCAAGGGACTCGTCCAGTGCCAACATGCTATTCTACTGGCAGCAGCTCTGCCTGCCCAAGAGGGGACGTGTATTGAATAACTCTGGGCTCAGACAGTAACCTGTAAGTGACAAAAATATCAATCCAGAGACACAGCTAAGGTGGAAATGGCCAAAGTGTGTTTTGACTGGCAACTTATTTATTTATTTTCCAGGAAATCTATTGGAGTACCATTTCTAAAACTGCATGGGTATTTCCTGGAAAAAGTTAAGCACTCATTTAGAAGTGTTTTCATTTTTTCTTGTAGAGAGTAGATGGTTTGCTGTCTGTCTTGCCAAGATGTATTGATAGAGCCCCCCAGGACATTTCTTGGCCCTAGAGTCCTATATAAAGAAGAAGGGAAAGCCAGGCTGTCCTCTGGAGGGAGCCTAGCACTTCTGGAGATCATTTTCTCACCGTCAGAAGGTAGCAGTTGTGTTGTAATGCTGTACAGAGCTTTGGAATCAACCTGGTGGAAGGTTAGAATTCCCTACTCAGCCACTTGCCAGCTGTGTGACCTTGATAAGGAAAGTTTACTTACCCTCTCTGAGGTTGAGTTTCTCTGTTCATAAAGCAGGTTATCAGTGCCAATTCTCAGGGGTTTTCTGAGTGTTAGATAAAATATGCAAAACACCTTGTCCCAGGTTTTTTTTACCTACTGGGTACTCAGTGGATGTCTACTTTTCTTTATCAAGTTAGCCTCTAGTTATGAACTCTTAACAGTCCAAGTGAAGGGTCACACTAATGTGTTTCTAAATGTCATTACTCTATTTCTTTTTTTTCCTTTTTCAGACACAGTCTTGCTCTGTCACCTAGGCTGGAAAGCAGTGGTATGATCTTAGTTCACTGTAGCCTTGAACTTCTGGGCTCAAGTGATCTTCCTGCGTTAGCCTCCTAAGTAGCTGAGACTATAGGCACCTGCCACCACGAAGACTAATTTTTTATTTTTTTCTGCTAGAGGTAGGGTCTCACTATGTTGCTCAGGCTGGTCTCAAACTCCTGGGCTCATGTGATCCTCCCCTCTTGGCTTCCCAAAGTCAATCCTGCTAGGATTACAGGTGTGAGCCTGTTTTTGACATTCGAACGATTAAGTAGTTTGTTCCTTTTTAATGTTGAATAGTCCTCACTGTGTGGACTGTGAGGACTATTTATTTATCCATTCACTTGTTGATGGATATTTGGTGTTTTCTCCTCCAGTTTTTAACCTTCATGAGTAAAACTGATATGAACATTCTTTGCGTGCATGTATGCTTTCATTTTTGGGAAGTAGATACCTGTGAGTGATATAGCTGGGTCGTTTGGTATTTAACTTTTTTTTCCCTTTGAGATGGAGTCTCACTCTGTTGCCCCGGCTGGAGTGCAGCAGCATGATCTCAGCTCACTGCAACGTCCACCTTCTGGGTTCAAGTGATTCTCCTGCCTCAGCCTCCCAAGTAGCTGGGATTACAGGCACCTGCCACCATGCCCAGCTGATTTTTGTATTTTTAGTAGAGATGGAGTTTCACCATGTTGGCCAGGCTGGTCTCGAACTCCTGGCCTCAAGTGATCCACCCACCTTGGCCTCCCAAAGTGCTGAGATCACAGCCATGAGCCACCACACCCAGCCTGGTGTTTAACTTTTTAAGATACTGCCAAAGTGGTTGTATCATTTAACTTTTTTTTTTTTGAATCAAGTCTCACTTTGTCACCCAGGCTGGAGTGCAGTGGTGTGATCTCGGCTCACTACAACCTCCAGCTCCCAGGTTCAAGCTATTCTCCTGCTTTAGCCTCCCACGTAGCTGGGATTACAGTGCCTGTCACCACGCCCAATATTTTTTGTATTTTTAATAGAGATGGGGTTTCACCATGTTGATCAGGCCGGTCTCGAACTCCTGACCTCAAGCCATCCACCCACCTCAGCCTTCTAAAGTGCTGGGATTACAGGCGTGAGTCACCGTGCCTGGTCTCATTTAACATTCTTAAAGCAGTGTGAGAATTTCAGTTACTTGACATCCTCTCCAATGCTTGTTATTGTTTGTCCATCTTTTTTATTACTGCCACGCTGTTGGGTATGGAGTTGTATGTGTGATTTTGATCTGCACTTCCCTAATGATTAGTAATGTTGAGCATCTTTTCACGTACCTACTTGCCATCCATATATCTTCTTTGCCCAATTTTTTGTTAATTTTGCTGAGTTGAAAGAGTTCTTTATATACCTCAGTTCTCAGTCCTTTGTCAGATGTATCTTTTACAATTATTTTCTCCCAGTGAGATAATTTTCTGTAGCTTTCCTTTTCATTTTGTCATCTGAAAAGCAAACATGTTTGATTCTGATGAAATCACCTACTTTTTAGAAAATGTTTGATTTGTAATTACAGATACATTGGCAAAGGGGCTATTTATCAGAGTATTGCAGTTGATGCTGCCAATTAAAAAATAAATATTGGGCCGGGTGTGGGGTTCACACCTGTAATCCCAGCACTTTGGGAGTCCAAGGCCAGAGGATCACTTGAGCTCAGGAATTTGAGACCGGGAGGTTGGGAGGCCGAGGTGGGAGGATTGCTTGAACCTGGAAAGTTGAGGCTACAGTGAGCTATGATTGCTCCACTGCACTCCACCCTGGGCAACAGAGCGATAGCCTGTCTCATTCATTAAGAAATAAATAAATTAAATTAAATTGTGTGTATGTGTGTCTGTTTGTATATATCTCAGGCTAGGTGCAGTGGCTCATGCCTCTAATTCTTGCATTTTGGGAAGCTGAGACAGGAGGATCACTTGAGGCCAGGAGTTTGAGACCAGCTTGGGCAACAAAACAAGACCCTGTCTCTACAAAAAGTTTTTTTTTTTCTGTCGTGGGGTTGGGGGAAGGGGAGGGATAGCATTAGGAGATATACCCAGTGTAAATGACGAGTTGATGGGTGCAGCACACCAACATGGCACATGTATACATATGTAACAAACCTGCACATTGTGCACATGTACCCTAGAACTTAGAGTATAATAAAAAATATATATATAAGGAATACCAAGGCTTAAATTCACATTTTTAAAAAAGGTATATGCAGGTTGAATCCCTGTTAGTCTCCACTTTTCAGCAAAGTTTACCTAAAATCCGTTTACTGCTGACACTTAAAAAAAAAACGAAAAGTTTTTTTTTTGTGCGGGCATGGTGGCTCACGCCTGTAATCCCAACAGTTTGGGAGGTTGAGGTGGGTGGATCACTTGAGGTCAGGAGTTCAAGAGCAGCCTAGCCAACATAGCGAAACCCGTCTCTACTAAAAATACAAAAAGTAGCTGGGTGTGGTGTTGGGCACTTGTAATTCCAGCTACTCGGGAGACTGAGGCAGGAGAATCGCTTGAACTCAGGATACAGAGGTTACTAGTGAGCTAATATTGCACCACTACACTCCAGCCTGGGTGACAGAGTGAGACTCCATCTCAAAACAAACAAACAAACAAACAAACAAAACAAACACTTTTTTTTTTGAGACAGAATTGTCCTCTCTCACCCAAGCTGGAGTGCGGTGGTGCAGTCTCAGTTCACTGCAGCCCCGCCTCCCGAGTTCAGGTGATCCTCCTGCCTCAGCCTCCCGAGTAGCTGAGACTACAGGCACACGCCACCACACCTGGCTAATTTTTGTATTTTTTGTAGAGATAGGGTTTCGCCACATTGGCCAGGCTGGTCTCGAATTCCTGGCCTCAAGTGATCATCTGCCTCAGCCTCTCAAAGCGCTGGGATTACAGGTGTGAGCCACTGTGCCTGGCCTACAAAAATATTTTTTTAAAAAAATCAAAATTAAATCTTTTTATTTTTATTTATTTATTTATTTTTATTTTTATTTTTTATTTTTTTTTGAGACAGGGTCTTGGTCTGTCACCCAGGCTTGGAGTGCAGTGACGTGATCACTCCACAATACTGCAGCCTCAACCTCCTGGGTCTCACACTGTATTGCCTAGGCTGGTCGTGAATTCCTGGGCTCAAGTGATGCTCCCACCTCAGCCTCCCAAAGTGCTGGGATTATAAGCATGAGCCACCATGCCTGGCCAAAAATAAATACCTTGGTATCCATCTGATTGATGATCAAAGCAACACCGAAAACGCCTAAGTAGTTTCCTTTATGAAGAAAACAGTCAGACTCGTGTTTGAAGCCGCTTTTTCCTCTGACTGCCCTTTCTTGAAGAATGTGCATACCATTGTTTGAGATGTGTACCTTATTTTTGAGAAGCAAGAACATTTTTAAACTGCTCACTCAGTTTCTGCAATTCATTTGTCATCTTTCTTCGCTTTCTCATCACCTTCACTTTGTGCTGCTTGCCATGGAATTTACTGATCCAGTGATTCATAGCCTTGATGATGAAGTTCTCTTGCTATACTCCTTATTCTTTAGACAGAAGTTCTGTCTTCAGTGAACTTTTCCTTCTTTTTTTTTTTATTTATTTTTTTTATTTTCCTTTTGGTTGCCCCTGACAGTTTCTTGTTTAAGCCTGGTGAGGAGCCACAACTGGGCATCTCCACCAGCTCGGGCCAGGCAGCAGAAGATGAGAACAAGGGGCTCCAGCATCTGGACAGGGTAATCAGCTACTGTCAATTGGGAAAGTATCCCCCCAAGTGACTGAGTAACCCTTTTCCGTGTAAAACTTTCTGGAATACTGTGTCAGATCTTTTTCGGTTTTTTTTGGGTTTACTTTTTTTGTTGTGTTTACTTGTTTAAAGCTTTTTATTTTGAAATAATTATAGATTCACAGGAAGTTGTTTTAAAAATGTAGAGAGGTCTTATGCACTCTTCACCCCTCCTTCCCCATTTTTCGTGTCTTGCATAGCTTTAGTATATATCAACATCATGAAATTGACATTGGTATCCACTGACTTTAATCAGATTTCACAAGTTATCTTGCACTTGTGTGTGTATGTGGTTCTGTGCAATTTTATTACACATGTAGCTTCATGTAACTATTACCATAATCAAGATGCAGAATTTTCCCAACACTCAAAGCTCCTTCCTGCTCTATGCTTTAGAACCATCCCTACCCCCTTTCAGCCCCCAGTCCTAACCCCTGGCAACCACTAATCTGTTTTCCATCTCTATAAATATATTATTTCAAGAATATTATATAGATGGGATTGTACAGTATATAACCTTTTGAAGCTGGCTTTTCACTAAGCATAATTTCCTGGAGTCTATCCAGCTCACTGCACGTATCAGTTGTTCATTCCTTTTTATTGCTGAGTAATATTCCCTGTATTCCCTGGTACGGATATTCCACAGTTGTTTAACCATTCACCTGTGGAAAGACATTTGGGTTGTTTCTAGTTTGGGGCCATTATGAATAAAGCTGCTATGAACATTTACATACCGGTTTTTTTCCAAACGTAAGTTTTCATTTCTTCAGGATAAAGACCCAGAGTTCAGTTGCTGGATCATATCATAAGTGCATTTTTAGTTTTAGAAGAAACTGCCAGACTATTTTCCAGAGCAGCTATACCATTTTACATTCCATCAGCAACGTACATGTGATCCGATTTCCCAGCATCCTTACCAATATTTGGTGGTGGTACTGTTTTTTATTTTAGCCATTCTGATAGATATGTAATGAGATCTCATTGTAGTTTTATTTTCCATTTCCCTAATGGCTAATTATATTGAACATCTTTGCTTGTGCTTATTTTCTATTTGTATATCCTCTTTGATGAAATACCTGGTTTTTTTTCGCCCATTTTCTAAATGTATTGTTGTTTTCTTACTGTTAAGTTTTGAGAGATTGTTTTGTTTTTTGGTTTGTGTGTATTTTTCTTTATGTGTTGTTTTTTTGAGACAGGGTCTGTGTCACCCAGGCTGGAGTGCAGCAGCACTGTCACGGGTCACTGCAGCCTTGACCTCCCAGGCTCAAGTGATCCTCCCATTTCTGCCTCCCAAGTAGCTGGGACTACAGGCGAATGTTACCACATCCAGCTAATTAAAATTTTTTTTTTAAGAGACACAGTCTTACTATGTCGCCAGGGCTGGTCTCAGACTCCTGGGCTCAAGCAATTCTCCCACCTTGGCCTCCCAACATGCTGGAATTATGGGCATGAGCCACCACGCCTGGCCAGGTTTTAAGAGTTTTATATATAATCTGGTTACTAGTTCTTTGGCAGATATGTGGTTTGCAAATAGATTTTCCTAGCCTATCATTTGCCTTTTCATCTTCTTACAGGGTCTTTTGCAGTGTAAAAGTTTTTAATTTTTATGAAATCCAGTGTATCAGTTTTTCCTTTTATAGATTGTACTTTTGGCATTAAGTCTTAGAACTCTTAGTCCTAGGTCCTGAAGATTTTCTTCCATTTTTTTCTAAGAGTTTTATGGTCCTATGTTTTATATATAAGTCTTTGATCTATTATGAGATAATTTTTGTATAAGTGTGAAAGTTAGGTCAAAGTTTTGTTGCTTTGTTTTTTTGCATGCAGATGTCTAATTGCTTCAGTACCATTTGTTGAAAAGCTATTCCTCCTTTTAATTTTATTTTAGAAGAGGTTGGGGTCTTGCTATGTTATTTACGTTAGTCTCAAACTCCTGATCTCAAGCAGTCCTGCCTTGGTCTCCCAGATTGCTGAGATTATAGGCATGAACCACCATGCCCAGCCCCTTTCTTCATTAACTTAACATCAGGGAGAACAGTTTCTCCCACTGTCTTCTTTTTCAAAATTGTTTGAAATGTTCTACATCCTTTGCTTTTCCAGATAAGCTTTAGAATAAGCTTGTCTTTATCTACGTGAAACATTCCTAAGATTTTGATAGCTATTGCATTAAACCTATAGATCTGTTGTCTTCATAAAACCTTCCTAAGATTTTGATAGCAATTGCATTAAACAATTAACTGACATCTCTACAATGCTGAGTTGTTCAGTTCATGAACATGGTAAATCTCCCCAGTTTTTAGGTTGTCTTTTATTTTCTGGGTTTTGTTTTTTGAGACAGAGTCTGTCACCCAGGCTGAAGTGCAATGACACAATCTCGGCTCACTGCAACCTCCGCCTCCTGGGTTCAAGCGATTCCCCTGCTCCTGCCTCAGCCTCCCGAGTAGCTGGGATTACAGGCACACGCCACCACGCCTGGCTAATTTTTGTATTTTTAGTAGAGACAGGGTTTCACCATGTTGGCCAGGCTGGTCTCGAACTCCTGACCTCAGGTCACGTTCAGCTTCCGCTTCCTGAAGTACTGGGTTTACAGACGTGAGCCACCGTGCCTGGCTTTCTCTTTGATTTTCATCAGCATTTTCAGATTTTTAGCATAGCGTTTCCGTACGTTCTGTTAGATTTATACCTGAGCATTTCATTGTCTTTGTCACTATTGTAAATGATGGCATGTTTTTCATTTTGGCTTTCACACAGTCATCATCTCTGAGCTCTTTGTGCAGCACTGTGGTTGGAGTAGTCTGAGCTTTTCATGGTCATAGCAAAGGAGAGAGGAGCAGTGGGAGTGTGAAGCTTGAGTCACAGGCATGTGAAAATCAGATATGCAAACGATGTGGGCATGAAAGCAGACAGGACTGGATTCAGATCCCGGCTCTGGCACTTTCTAGCCTTGTGTTATTGTGCAGGTCATTTAGCCTCTCTGAGCCTGTTTCCTCAGATGTCAAAAAGGAGAATAATACTTAGGCAATACTTTGAGATAATATATATAAATATTCTTTGCCTAACATAGGTCTCAAAATGTCTTTTTTTTTTTTTTTTTTTTTTTTTGAGATGGAGTCTCGCTCTGTCGCCCAGGCTGGAGTGCAGTGGCGCGATCTCGGCTCACTGCAAGCTCCGCCTCCTGGGTTCACGCCATTCTCCTGCCTCAGCCTCTCCGAGTAGCTGGGACTACAGGCGCCCACCACCACACCCGGCTAACTTTTTTTTTGTATTTTTAGTAGAGACGGGGTTTCACCGTGGTCTCGATCTCCTGACCTCGTGATCCGCCTGCCTCAGCCTCCCAAAGTGCTGGGATTACAAGCGTGAGCCACCGCGCCCGGCCTCAAAATGTCTTAGTTATTGTGTCTGGCCACAGTGGAATCATTCATGGTTAGATCCACAAGTGAGAGTGGCAAGTGTGCCTACTATTATGAGCAGCAAATGTTTCCTGAACCTCTCTATGGTGCTGATTCCCAAGGATGTGAAGTCTTGACATAGCTCTTGCCCTCAAGGGGCTTATAATTCTGTTGAGGAAACCTACTCTATGAATAACAATTCCAGGACAAGGTATTGCTTGTTAAGTTCCAAATAGGTGGGCAGACAGTGTGAGTGCATCAAAGAACCTTCTCTGGGTTTTGTTTGCCCTTTTATACCCTGTCCATTGAGGTGGCTTCTGGATGTTGTTGATGAGAGGAATGTGTGGAGGTGGGAGAGGGTGTGTACAGGTTTAGGGGAAGGGTGTCATGTGGGAATATGTAATTAATTTTTATACTTTCCCCAGTAAACCATCGACCCTTTTTATGATGTCATGAGGGATTCCTTAATTTTGCAGCTGCTTCCTGATTACGTCAGAGAGGAGCCTCTCACCCCACAGCCTGGAGCTGTACTCATACAAGAATTGGAAACAAATGAAGTGCCGAATATCTAATGGCTTCCACAGGGAGCGCCAGTTCAGACTTCCCAGGCCTCCTCTTGCTAGGTCTTCCTCAAGTATTTCTGACCCCCTGAAGTGTCTTTGTTCTGGAAAGACAGGACTTGGCCCAGAGCCAAGAGGGAGGGAGCCTGGGGACTCCTCGACACATACCTCTCTCCCTCCAGGTGTTTTGCAGTCCTGAGTTTCTAACCCCTTTCTTGGATCTTGTTTGGTGAGTTGTTACTCTTCTTCAGTTTTCAGGATCCTCTGGAACCTGCCAAGAATACATGTGAGAGTCTGACCTGCTCCAGCAATCTTCACCCCTACATACCCCCTCAACAGCATTATCTCCAGCCTCTTTTGATTTTTCTTTCTTTCTTTTTTTTCTTTTGGTAGAGACAGAGTCTTACTCTGTTGCCCAGGCTGGTCTTGAACTACTGGGCTCTCAAGCAGTCCTCCCGCCTCAGCATCCCAAAGTGCTGGGATTACAGGCGTGAGCCACCATGCCTGGCCTCTTTTGATTTTCTTTCTGCAGTAATTTTCATATCTGTGCACTCCTTTTCATTCCCTCTTCTACCTCTATTATAAGAAAGATGTTACCCTTACTTGGCATTATAAACTTTATGAAGTGCTTTACATGTAATTTCGCTTGCTTCAGACAAGTTTGTGCTCTCTTAGCTTCCCAGCTAGTCTCCCTCATTGTTACCTTTTTCCAGCTACCCTAATTAGTCCTACATGCTTTAGCTAGATTAATCTTTATAAAATATTCACTCATTGCTTCATTCAAGAACCTTGAGTGAGTGCTCCGTCACTGTTGAGTCAAGTTCATGTTCCCTGTTCTGGCATTGCAGGCCCTATACTTTGTGGTTCCAGGCAGAGCACAGCACACACAGTACTTGCATGCCTCAAGTAGTACATGTGGTCCCCCCTGCATCCACCAACTCCATCATCGTTTGTCTCTTCCAGCCCACCTTAGAAATGGTCTCTTCTGGCCGAGCATGGTGGCTCATGCCTGTAATCCCAGCACTTTGGGAGACCGAGGCAGGTGGATCACTTGAGGCCAAGAGTTCGAGACCAGCCTGGCCAACATGGTGAAACTGTGCATGCCTGTAATTCCAGCTACTTGGGAGGCTGAGGTGGGAGAACTGCTTGAACCCAGGAGGCAGAGGTTGCAGTGAGCCACGATTATACCATTGCACGCCAGTCTGGATGACAGAGTGAGAATCTGTCTCAAAAATAAAGGTCTCTTCCATGAAACCTTCTGTTACATGCTAGCTGAAATGATTTCCTTTCCCTCTGGTGACAGAAACATCTTACTTCCATCTTCCTTATGATATGTAGTACATTGTGTTGAATTATAGTTACTTGAGTATGTATGTATTCTTCCTGTCTTCCTTATTAGATTACCTTCTTTTCGCAGACAGGATCCTACTTTCCTTTATATCCTCCACAGTTGGGCACTCAGGTGTTTTTGGAATTAATGGGAGAAGATTGGGATTTCCTTTGCCCCCATATCTCCCTACTTTCAGAAGAGCTTTGGAAGACAATCCAAAGGGAACACTGACAGCGAGGGCTCCTAGGGAGGAAATTACCTTCCACCTTCTGTCTTGTCTTCGTGCATTAGGCTGTTCTTGCATTGCTATAGACAAATACCTAAGACTGTATAATTTATAAAGTAAAGAGATTTCATTGGCTTATGGTTCTGCAGGTTGTACAGGAAGCATTTAGGCTTCTAGGGAGGCTTAAGGAAGGCTACAATCATGGCACAAGGCGAAAGGGGAGCAGGCACTTTACATGGCGAAAGCAGGAGCAAAGAGTGGGGCAGTGCCACCTACTTTTCAAGGACCAGATCTCGCGAGAATTCAGCCACTACCACAAAGACAGCACCCAAGCCCTGAGGGATCCACCCCACCATCCAGACACCTCCCACCAGGCCCCATCTCCAGCATTGGGGATTACAAGTGACATGAGATTTGGGTGGGGACAGATATTCACACCATGTCACTTGGCTGTATCAGTTTAGGGAAGTGTTATGACTTGCTTTACACTCAGTCAGCCTCTGTTGCCATTGTGCATGAATAATTTGCTTGGGTGTATTAGTGCCTGATTCTGCTGACTCATTCGTTCTGCTCCTCAGGGAATGAAATGATGAAAAGACATCTCTGCTTTTGCTCTGAGATTTTGTTTTTGTCTGGTTCCTATACAGCGACTGCTTCCTCTACCTCCTCTTCAGCTAGCAGCTGCCACAGGGAACTCTGTGGCTCAAGCAGCAGCAGTTGAAAGATGCTCTCACTGCCCACTTCCTGTAGACAAGGAGGTTTTGGTGGGCTGCTTAGGAACTGTGCCAGCCTTGTGTCTGACTGGTAACTGACTCATGAGAAAAGCAGCCTTATGTCGGAAAGATAAGGGCCAACAAATTGCCTCCAGGTGGTGGTAGTTTGGAGGTGACTGACCATTCATTTCCTTTCTTTGGGAGGAGACAGTGGGGAGGGAATTGGTGAATAAGTGGTCTTGCCTGCATTTTTCTCCAGCTCTTAGTGAAGCAGCCAGGCAGATAGTTGGTTCTCTGTGCTAGAATGGCTCATGGACCCCAGTGCCCTCAGAATCCCTTCTGCTGCTATCAGAGCATTAGACTTATGTGTCATCCATCCTGTGTCTTCTCTTCATTACTCTTATGCTCTTGCCAGGAAACTGGCTGTGTGCACCAAGGGAACTGTGATAGTTCCATCGCTGCCAGATTTTTCTGTGACCAACCAAACTCCATCCCACTGGTACTGGTTTCCTTCAGATCTCTCCCTGATGAAAACACTGGAATTGATCAGAAGCAGTCGTTCTGAACCACCATCTCTCGGCTCGGCTTAGAGGGCCCAGGCAGGTGGGCCTGCCTCCCATCCCCTGCTCTTCCCTCTCCGCCCCTCCTGCCTCACTCCCATTTCCTGCAGGAGGATGCTTTGCCATCCTGGAGCTGTCAGGCACAGCTTTGCTTTGGCAGCACCGTCACACATACTGGTGGGAGAGGGGACGTGTTTATCACTTTTCCTGGAGATTATCTGTTTAAGCACTTCTCTGACAGTTACAATAACAAGGGCAGTGTGTTGTGTTTCCCAGCAGAAGGACACTTGCTGTTGAAAGATGTATAGCACTAATTAGAAATACATAACATCCGGCCACATGGCAGCCTTCTCCCGGCCGCTCCATTTCCTGATTTCATGCAACTTTGACGACAGTTGGTTTATGTTTTCCATGAATATATTCTCAGAAAAATGAGAAAGTCTCCCTGTTACATAGGAGCAAGAAGAATATTTCTGTCCAAGCAGGTATTTGGCCATAGGAATAATAGGAGCTGTGGTCACCTGCCCACATGTGGGAAGGAGCAGAACCAAGCTCAGACCTCAGGTGACTTTCTTAGGAAGAAATATTTCCGTCTGACTTCCTTAGCCAAAACCCTTACCCGAAACCCTTAAGCGAGTCTCTGCTTTTGGAAAGAAGGGGAAAGGCTGTTTCACAGTGTTAATGAGTTCCTCAGCTCCTGTCATGCTCCTGCTACCGGACACAAAGCCAGAGGAACCCAGGCGAATACCAAGGCAAACAATGCCTTTTCCTCCCCCACTCCACATGACTTGTTGGCTTGGCCCAGCCCAACACTAGGGATATATATGGGCATTCATCAGACTAGGGCCAGTTTCCTAGGTCTAGCCCCAAAGTGGGTGGGCTCTGGGAATCTAGATGCTGTTTTCCTACCCACTTGTATAACGGTGAATGCTTTCAGGGAGTGGTGTCTTAGGTTTCTAGCCTGTGGAAGCCTACGTGAGGCCAAGAGCAGCCCATGAAGATGCTGTGCACTTAGTGCATGTCTCGCGTGAGGCACTGGATCCAAGTTGGTGTGGTTACTTGGATAAATAACAATTTTCTTTACCCTATTGAAAGGTCCTAAGGTTGCAGAGACCATGTTTTATTTGTAGCTGTGTGCTCCATCATACCTAGTACAGAGTCTGGAACATTCTGCATGCTCAGTATGTGCTTGTGGTACCACTGAGCCATGGAGAAGGACAGGCCTTCCAGGAGGTGCTCTAGGTAACATGGCCAGTCAGAGAGGCCTGACCAACACTCAGACATGCTGACCCCCTCGATCGTTCGTAAAATCTCCCCCTGCTTGATTACGGCAGAACAGTTACTGCTTAATACTCCGCGTCAGATGGACCAGACACATAAGCTGCCAGTGTTATTTCAAGCCTTTCTTCAGGAGGGGGTTAGGGGATGGGGAGTCGAGGTGACATAACCATCACCAAGGACAGAGCAGTCATGAAGCTGCCTTCTAGCTGCTGCCTGGGAGGTGGCTGAGCACTTTCAGATCTACACCAGAGAGACTCCAGCTGTTGCTGCCTTGCCTGGTCTCCAGACCTTATTGCAGGAGCCCTTAGAAAAGGAGCCAACCTGGAGTCCACGAAGACCGCAGATCCCGTTGTCCATAAGCAGCCATTCTCTGAGCCGCAGCCCCCCCACCCCTTGAACTCTGAGAGACGGTCTAGCTTGAGATTGCCATTTGTCATAAATACAGAACTAGGCTCGGTGAAAGAAACCTCCCCTGTGTTATCCCTGTCCAGGCTCATGAGAGTGTCTTATTGTAGCCCGTGCTTCACAAAATGCCAGTCTCTTGGAGCCAGGACACCCCCCTCCATCCCTTGTAGCCTTCTGAGTGCAGATAACTTCTGCTCAGTTGATGAGGGGCACTAATGTTTACTCAGAGTGTCAGCTACCAGGATGTGGCCTCCACTTGTCGTCTCCCAACTCCCTCTTTTCTGGACTTACTCCCTTCTTCCCGGCTCTGTTGCTAGTTAGAGGCAGGATGTTGTCTGGGCGTGGCAATGGCCTGGACTGAGCTGGGCGGTACTGACAGTGCTGCTGCCTACGGGGAGGGTGAAGGGGAGATGTTGGTAACTTTTCTTGACAACTTACATGTCTTCGCCTTTCGTGCTTTCCATCCTCCCCTCTTCTTGGCTCTTGCATGCTGGTTTTCTTTGTAACGGAGGTTTAGGGCCTTAACAGGACAGGAATGAGACTGGTCTATTCTAATCACATGGATTGTTACCACTTCCTTAACTGCCTGCCACAGTTGAGCTGGAAAGTCAGAGGGTGACATCTGGGACCGGTGGGCATCTGGAAGGTTGGTGGGAAAGCCACAATCAAAGAATTACTACCCTGGATGCTATTCGTTTGTTGGGTCCTTCTGAGCAGTGGGTTGGGGCTGGCTTTGTGTACTCCAATCATACTTGCTCCTGGGGCAGAGATGGTAAGGAATCACTGTGGTTGGGTAATGTCTCCTGGAGTAACAACTTCAATGGGGCCCCATTGACAAGACTGGTGAGCTGATGAGAGGGCTCCCCTTGGCTATTGAGGTTAAAATACAGGCAGGGACAGAGATCAGACATTTAGCTGATTATCCTTTTAACACTTGGAGATTCTGAGAGTTCTCCTGTATTAGACAGGGAATTAACAGATTAGCTGCTGCCAGAGCTAGTGAGCCTGGCCCCTGATTCTGTCTCCTGTGGGTATGTGGTGTCTCCTTCTCAGAGGCTGTGGTGGACTGCTGCCTTCTGTGTGTCACCAGCTCCTCTGGAGTTCAGATGACGTGGCTTTCAGGGAAGGCCACTGATGAAGAGTAGGTACAGGCAGGCTTTTGGGAGTATGTCACATAGCTCCCACCAAAGAATAATTCTGCCCACCAAAAAGATGGCTCCTTTCGGTGACCTGGAGCCAGAAGGAAGTTAGTTAGCCAGGCTGAAAAAGTAATGGAAAGAGGGTACTGGGATTGGGAGCCAGATTTATTTTTTAGCGCTAGGGGAAGGAATTCGTGAAAACAAAAGCCAGCACTGATTAAGTGCTTATTATGTGCCAAGCACTGTTCTGCATAAAATTAACTCATTCCATGAAAGTAGGTTATTTGTGTCATGTGTGTTTTCTTAGGAGGAGGGACATGGAGGAGGTAGGGATGGGACTAAAGGTTGGTGATTCAAGAAGATCATTTTTAGACGAGATCGGGCGCGTTCAGGGTGGTATGGCAGTAGACAGAAGATAATTTTTAAATGTGTATTTTTCCAATCTTAATTCATGACTGTGCTTCTGTTAGTTATACACTAGAGAGACTGAGTTAATTAAATGTGAGTTCTTGTTACGATCGCTTTACATTATCAGTAGACAGCTAAAGGCAGAGACCATGCAGCTCCAGCTCAAACTGCCCTTCTTGAGGTAACTGTTCCTGGGAAAGTGATGTAGAATTGACAGAGGTGACCCTTATCGTCTTACTGAACACATATCCATATGCCAGACCTCGTGGTAAGTGTTTCACACGCATTTGTACTTGGCCTTATGACCACTCTGAGAGGGGGAATATTACTAGCCCTAGTCTTCAGTGAGGAAAAGGAAGCTCGGTAACATGGCCAGTGATGTGCATCTTGTCCGCCTGGGGTGCTGAGAGTTTCGTTTGCCTCTCCTCAGACTGCTTCTCGGAGGAGTGCCGCTCTGTGATCCAGGAACAAGCCGCAGCTCTGGGCTTGGCCATGTTTTCTCTACTGGTCCGGCGCTGCACCTACTTACTTAAGGAGTCTGCCAAAGGTAAGCAGGAGGAGTCCCCAGCCTGGTGGGCTTTCCAGTTGCCTGGCCTTGTCCAGACCTCACATGCCATGCTGCTTTCTCGATGTCTTCTCCCTGTAGTCTCCATGCTTCCTCTTACCTACATGCCCCTCTTCCTTTTGCCTGTCTAACTAGTCCCCTTCCCTTTTACAGTCTGATTGCCTCTAAGGCCCTCTTCTCCTTTTTGTAGAACTCTTTCCTCTCTCTTTTCTCCTTTAGTAGTTAGGATTTTCACTGTACCTATGAGCTGCTGCATGTTCCTGCATCTTCAGGAAACCAGAAAAGTTAGTCTCCATAACTGATGTTGTGTTTTCCCCGTTATCTCTGTGTTTCTCTTTGTGTGGTACCTGGTGAGTTCTGTAACCGCTGTGGACCAGCCATCATGGGAGACTCACTGGACCAGATAGAGCAGGTGCTATTTTTAGCCCTTAGGTTGAGACAGTATCCCATATCCTTGAAGGCCGCCCTTAGAAGTCTAAGCCTGATTGTTATAGCAGTAGAAGGTAGGGCTGAAGGTTACACCTTTCTTTTCAGCTCCTAGATCAATATTAGTGACTTAATGAGACCCCACTGTCACCCCATGCCACACCAGCTTTGTGAATGCCTCCAGCGTTGGAGGCTGCCTTTTTTTTTTGAAAGAAGGGCAACTTTTTATTTTGAAAGAACTTCAGATTTACAGAACAGTAGCCAGAATAGTACAGAGAACTCTTATATACCCTTCACCCAGATTCCCCAGTTAACATTTTACCATATGGGCTTACGTTCGTCTTTCCGTACACACATATTTAAGGTTATTATTTTTCTTCTGAACTATCTGATTTTTAAGTTTACGGAGTTGCTGGCCCTTTACCCCCAAATACTTGACTCTATATTCCTAATAATAAGGATATTCTCTTAATAACAATTATCAAAATCGGAAGTCAACATTGATAAAATACTATTATTGCATTCATAGACCTTATTTAGTTTGTGCCAGTTGCCCTAATTTCTTTATAGCAAGGGGAAAGAAAAGTTTTTTTCTGCTCTGGGATCCAGTGCAGGAGCACACGTTGCATTTAGATATCATCGTGTCTCTTTAGTGTCCTTTAATTTGGGATGGTTTTTCTATCTTTCTTTGTCCTACATGTCCTTGTCATTTTTGAAGAATATAAATCATTTGTACAGTGCCCCGCAGTTTGGGTTTTTCTGGTGTTTCCTTATGATTAAATTCAGGTCATGCAGTTTTGGCAAGTACTCTGGTGCCATCTTGGTACTGTGCTGAAGGAAGGCTGGAAGGGTGGGCTAGAGGCCAGAGTAGAGGCTTCAGCCAAGCCACAGGTGAAGCAGAAGCAGTTGTGTGCAGGGGCAGACCCAGTACACTGGTTCTCTCTTTGTCCTACTTTTCAGAATCCTCTTAGGTGCTGGCGCTTGTCCTCGCTTCTGGGCCCATCTTTCCTGTGGACTTGGTCTCCCTTCCCTAAGAGCTTGCTGCCGTCCCAGCGCCCCAGGCCTCACTCGGGGGCTACAGCAGACATAGGCCCAGTTCTCACCCTTTGCCTCTGCAGCTCAGCTGTCCTCTCCTGAGGACCAGGATGACCAAGACGACATCAAGGTGTCTTCCTTTGTCCCGGACCTGAAGGAGCTGCTCCCCAGTGTCAAAGTCTGGTCAGATTGGATGCTCGGCTACCCGGACACCTGGAATCCTCCTCCCACATCCCTGGATCTGCCCTCGCAGTGAGTTGACTTGCCCATTGCTTCAGCACCACTGGCTTGGGCCTGCCCGTGTTCCTACAACTCCCCTCTTCAAATCCTGCTCTGTTTCTTTCTGCCCACAGCCTGCTTGCCTCTCTGTTTCTTATTTGAACTTTTTTTGAATACCTTCCCTGTCCTCTGATGTTTTAGGTTATTTTTTCCTGTTCTCCAGGCCTCTTCCCTCTCCTCTCACACTCTCTTTTTCCTCTCACTCTCCATTTTGTTACTTGTTCTTGCTGTCACTCCCTCATCCTCACTCCATATTGTGCATACTCACCATCTCTGCAGCTGCCTCTGGAGTCTGGATTTGTGTGGAGTGGATATGTGTGTGTGAGACTTTGTTTCTTCTCTTATTAGTTTTTCTGTGCATCTTGCTTTTTTTTTTTTTTTTTTTTTTTTTGAGACAGGGTCTCACTTTGTCACCCAGGCTGGAGTGCAGTGGCACGATCTCAGCTCACCCAGGCTGGAGTGCAGTGGCGTGATCTCAGCTCACTGCAACGTCCACCTCCCAGCTCATGTGATTCTCCTGCCTCGGCCTCCTGAGTAGCTGGGAACACAGGTGCACACCACCACGCCTGGCTCATTTTTTGTATTTTTTGGTAGAGACGGGGTTTTGCCATGTTGCCCAGGCTGGTCTTAAACTCTTGAGCTCAGGAGATCCACCTGCCTTGGCCTCCCAAAGTGCTGGGATGACAGGCATGACCCACCGTGCCCGGCCTTCTCTGCATCTTTAAGGCTCTCTCGCTGCTTGTGCTGTCTTCTGTACTTTGTCTCCTGGCATGGCAGCGTGTGGGGAGGCTGAGTGCATGCACATCTCTCTTCCATTCACTCATGCCCTGTCTTCTCACTATGCCCCTCCCCTCGCCCCCTGTCTTCTCACCACGCCCCTGCCCTCACCCCCTGTCTTCTCACCACGCCCCTGCCATCACCCCGTCTTCTCACCACGCCCCTGCCCTCGCCCCCGTCTTCTCACCACGCCCCTGCCCTCGCCCCCTGTCTTCTCACCACGCCCCTGCCCTCGCCCCCGTCTTCTCACCACGCCCCTGCCCTCGCCCCCGTCTTCTCACCACGCCCCTGCCCTTGCCCCCGTCTTCTCACCACGTCCCTGCCCTCGCCCCCGTCTTCTCACCATGCCCCTGCCCTCGTCCTGTCTTCTCACCATGCCCCTGCCCTCGTCTCCGTCTTCTCACCATGCCCCTGCCCTCATCCCCGTCTTCTCACCACGTCCCTGCCCTCACCCCCGTCTTCTCACCACGTCCCTGCCCTCACCCCCGTCTTCTCACCATGCCCTTGCCCTCGTCCTGTCTTCTCACCATGCCCCTGCCCTCGTCTCCGTCTTCTCACCATGTCCCTGCCCTCGTCTCCGTCTTCTCACCATGTCCCTGCCCTCATCCCTGTCTTCTCACCATGCCCCTGCCCTCGTCTCCGTCTTCTCACCATGTCCCTGCCCTCATCCCTGTCTTCTCACCATGCCCCTGCCCTCGTCCTGTCTTCTCACCATGCCCCTGCCCTCATCCCCGTCTTCTCACCATGCCCCTGCCCTCGTCCTGTCTTCTCACCATGCCCCTGCCCTCGTCTCCGTCTTCTCACCATGCCCTGCCCTCATCCCCGTCTTCTCACCATGCCCCTGCCCTCGTCCCGTCTTCTCACATGCCCCTGCCCTCATCCCCGTCTTCTCACATGCCCCTGCCCTCATCCCCGTCTTCTCACCATGTCCCTGCCCTCATCCCCGTCTTCTCACCATGCCCCTGCCCTTGTCCCGTCTTCTCACCATGCCCCTGCCCTCGTCTCCGTCTTCTCACCATGCCCCTGCCCTCGCCCCCCGTCTTCTCACCATGCCCCTGCCCTCGCCCCCCGTCTTCTCACCATGCCCCTGCTCTCATCCCGTCTTCTCACCATGTCCCTGCCCTCGCCCGCTGTCTCTGTGTGTCAGTCTGGCATCTCTCAGAGCATTTGTGTACTGGGGACGGGGGGCAGGTGTTGGAGTCTATGTGTCTCCCTGGGTGTATTTACGTAGATCAGTTTATGTGTTTGTATGCCCTTTTTTTTTTTTTTTTTTTTTTTTAATTGTGGAGATAGATATAACATTTGCCTTCTTAACCATTTCTAAGTTCGGTGACATAAATTACATTTACAGAGTGTTGTGCAACCCCGTATGGTTACTTCTTTTATCTTTGTCTATATCTGTGTCTGGGTCGTGTCCGACTCTGTGCTTGTCTAGGTCCATTTGTCTGTGTGTCTGTAAGTCTGCGTGTGTCTTAGTGTCCGTGTCTGAGCGCAAAGTTCTGTGTGTCTGCCTCTGGGGGCCTGTCCCTGTCTGTCTGTGTTTATGTGTCCATGTGCATCCATCCACCTGTGGCCACGTGTGTTGTTATCTGTATGTGTTCGTGTGGGATGTCCGTATCTGTGTCTGTATTTGTATTTGTGTCTATACCTGTTTGTGTCTGTATATCCTTGAGTATATATGTCTCTGTATGGGGTTCATGTGTCCCCACGTAGGTTTCTTTCAGTGTATGTCTGTGTTTCCACCATGTCATTGTGTCCACATCTGTAGCTGTCTTTCTTTTTTTTTTTTGAGACGGAGTCCCGCTCTGTCTCCCAGGCTGGAGTGCAGTGGTACAATCTTGGCTTACTGCAACCTCCGTCTCCTGGGTTCAAGCTATTCTCCTAACTCAGCCTCCCGAGTAGCTGGGATTACAGGCAGCTGCCACCACGCCTGGCTAATTTTTGTATTTTTAATAGAGATGGGGTTTCACCACATGGGCCAAGCTGGTCTCAAACTCCTGACCTCAGGCAATCCACCCGCCTCGGCCTCCCAAAGTGCTGGGATTACAGGCGTGAACCACCGTACCCAGCCTTTTTTTTTCTTTTTTTTTTTGAGAGGGAGTTTTGCTCTTGTTGTCCGGGCTGGAGTATAATGGCGCGACCTCAGTTCACTGCATCCTTGGCCTCCCATGTTCAAGCAATTCTCCTGCCTCAGCCTCCCAAGTAGCTGGGACTACAGGCATGTGCCACCACAGCCAGCTAATTTTGTATTTTTAGTAGAGACGAGGTTTCACCATGTTGGCCAGGCTGATCTTGAACTCCTGACCTCAGGTGATCTACCCACCTCAGCCTCCCAAAGTGCTGGGATTACAGGTGTGAGCCACCACGTCTGGCCCTTTTTGTTTGTTTGTTTTTTCAGACAGAGTCTTGCTCTGTTGCCCAGGTTCAAGTGCAGTGGCATGATCTTGGCTCACTGCAGCCTCTGCCTCCTGGGTTCAAGTGATTCTCCCACCTCAGCCTCCCAAGTAGCTGGGATCACAGGTATGAGCCACCAGGCCTGGTTAATTTTTTTATGTTTAGTAGAGATGGGGTTTCACCATGTTGGTCAGGCTGGTCTCAAAACTCCTGCCCTCCAGTGATCCACCCGCCTCAGCCTCCAGAAGTGCTGGGATTACAGGCGTGAGCCACCACGTCCGACCAATATATCTGTCTGTGTCTGTGCTGATTCTGGGTCCATGTCAGTCTGTGTCTGCTTTGGTCCCATTCATGTCGATGTCTGTGTCTGTGAGTATATGTTCCTGAATGTCTGTGTTCACGTCCATGTTTGTGTATAACTATGTCTCTGTGTGCCAGGAGGGGGGATTTCTGTGTATGTGGGTCTTCCTGTCTCTGCCTGCCTTGCCTTTTACCTGCCTGTCTGTCTGTCTGCCTGTCTGTCCTGGCCTGTCTCTGCCTGCCTGCCTCCGTCTTTCTCTTTGCCTCTGCTGTGTGTATGTGTGTGTGTGTGTGCGCGTGCGCGTGCCGGTATCAGGGATCAGCATACCATGGCCCACAAGCTAATAATGGTTTACATTTTTAAATGGTTAAACAAAAAATCAAACGAGTACTATTTCATGACTCATGAAAATTATATAAAAGTCAGATTTTAGTGTCCATAAAGTTGATTGGAATATAACCATGCTTACTTGTTTACACTGTGTCTATGGCTGATTTCACATTACAGAGCAGAGTTGAGTAGTTGCCACAGGCTATATGGTTCACACGGCCTAGAATATTTACAGTCTAGCTCATTACAGAAAAAGCTTGCTGACTTTAATGTCTGTCCATGTTCCATGTGTCACCTTCTTTGTGTTAGTGTCACTATGTATGTTCATGTTTGTACAATTCTATCTTCATGTATGTGCGTATAGGCTCCATCTCTGTTCAGCCCTGTTGACTGTTCATCTCTCCCTCATGCTCACTTTAATTTTTCCCTCACTCCCTCCCTTCTTTCTTCTTTCTTTCTTTTTCCTTCTTCCCTCCCTTCCTGCCTTCCTACCTTCTTTTCCCAGGGTCTCACTCTGTCACCCAGGCTGGACTGCAGTGGCATGATCACAGCTCACTGCAGCTTCGACCTCCTGGGCTCAGGTGATTCTCCTACCTCAGTCTCCCAAGTAGCTGGGACTACAGGCATGCACCACCAACCCGGCTAACTTTTTGTATTTTTTAAATAGAGATGGGGCTTTGTCATGTTGCCCAAGTTGGCCTTGATCTCCTGGGCTAAAGCAGTCTGCCTGCCTCGGCCTCCCACAGTGCTGGACCTCTCTTTCTTATCTCTACTCTTCCTTAGTGTCTCTGTCTTTCTCTGTTTCACCCCTGCCCACCCCGCCCCCCCGGCCATTTCTCGTTTCCCTCTTCCTTTTCTTCCCCTACTGCACATTCTCTGAGTGTGGTCTTCGGCTGGTGTTGTGTACCCAAAGCTCCTTCATGCTCTGTGTTATGCATTTATGTGTGTTTCAGAACAAGCATCTCCAGTGTTCTTCTCTGGAGAGAAGTAATGCTGGAGGATAGATTATGGAGACCCTGGCTACTTGGAGGGCACTTTTGGGGAGTAGGGAGGGGAGCTTGTCTGGCTTGGGGACCAGCCATGTGAGTCTCCTAGACTCATGGGTGACCTCCAGAGGGAAGGCTAAAGCAGAGATTTCTGGGCAGCAGTTTCTGTGTGGACTGTGTAGTCTGATTCTTCCCCTTTTCTTTCTAAATTTTTTCCCTGTCCTTGCCTTAAAATGCACCCCTGGACTGTTACTAATCTCAGTCTCCCCATGCCCTCCCCACCTCTGGCTCTGTAACGGTGTGGGCGGCACTCACAGCATCAGACAGTTCTCTGCATCCTATCTGTGGGCCCTCCTAGGTTTCCAAAATGCACTCCAGGCTGAAGCCTTGGAGCTCCAAGCTGTGCAGCTGGGGCCACACAAAGCAACTGATGGATCTGCCGGCTAGGGGACAGCTGTTTCTCAGCAGTGATCCCCAAAGAGTTAACATCTACAGCCTCAAACTTTTCAGGCTATTAACCTATAATGAGGACTAGGCAGTTTGCAGTTTTGGAAAGAAAATGCCAAGAAAGGACTCAGTTCTCCAAGTATCTAAGCCACTGCTTCTGAGCATGCACAAGGGTCACTGAGTGTCCCTTCCTTACTCTCAGGGTGGGGAGGCAGACCATCTGTCCCTGGAGCCTGGGCCTTCCCTGGGTCACCTCACCTCACAACCACAGGCCTCTTAGATAGGATTCACACAGCCCCTGTTTACCCATATCCTGGGCCACAGGTCTGTTAGCTCTCTCACGCAGCGTGTGTCCCTTCATCCCTCCTCCCTCTCTCACTCCCTTTTGGCTTTTGTTTGGCTGAGGAAATGGAAAGCTCACACAGGAAGTGCTGGGTCTCATTTGCTTGAGATGCTGAGTCTGTTTTCTCTTTGGATGCTGCAGCAAATGGCCCGTTGCCGGCTCTGAGCTGCTGCCCATCTTTGGGCAAGGGCTCAATCTACAGGCAGGCACGTGGTCCAAGCTACAGCCATCCCCGGCTGGGCTTCACATTCTGGGCTACAGAGAGGCAGAGGGGGTTGGGACATTTGAGTCATATTTGCTTAGTCTTCTCAGACTTCTTCACGAGGAGAGCAAATCTGACCAAACAGTATATTGAATTTAATTACCCAGCAAATACGTTACCGTAGCTGTGGATACCACTTACTCTCTTGTGAAGCCAGTCTGGGCTAGAGAGATAAAACAGTGTAATAGAGAAAAACGTCTCCTTCTGTGCTCTCTTTCTCTCTCTCTCTGCAGTTAGGATCAGCAGCTGGTTATCTCTGGAATGCAAGTTTAAGCATGAAAGACAGGCTTTGCTATCCTGGGGCCTGACCCCAAGGCATGGCTATTTAAGGACTGGTGCCCGTGTTCAACAGAGCAAACCTGGCCTGACTACCACTGAGGGTAGTCCCACCTCAGAGCCTTCAGATCAGAGGACTGGAAAAGTGAAATCAGAATTGCACCTTCCTTCTTTTGTTTCCCATATTCTCATGTAGCTTCCTAAGTAAATACTCTGGTTGAGAGATTGGCAAAGGTATGGTGCTTTTGTGGGTTTCAACTTTATCTCATGCCCACTGACCTTATAGACTGAAGAGGCTTTTCTTTTAAGGTCATAGAGAGTAACCAACTGTAACCCCCCCGATGCTTGTAAAGTCCTTGTTGCTGCTCATCGTTTTGAAGGGTTTGGAAATGCTCCCAAGGGAGCAGGAAGGAAATGGCTGCTGTTTAGTGCCCCTTCTTGGCATGCTTTCATTGGTCTTTGCCTGCGTTTCTTCTTTGCAAAGATACATTTCTCTGATCCTAAGATAAGGTGACCAGAGAGCCTGTTTTTCCTACAAAGAGGAAGTCCCCTTTGCTTTTCCTCCAGAAACCCCACTTCCAAATGGTCCCTGTGACACGTGGGACCCTTCTTTCATCTCTCTTCCTTCATTCCCTCCCTATCTTTAATTTGTTACCTTCTTTCCTTATGTAGTTAGAGAATCATTGCACAGCATCTTCGCGTCTCTGAGGGGAATTCCAGGGTTCATCATTAGTTTCCTTGGTTCTCTCCTCTTTGCCCATGCTCCTCTTCCTTCCAGTCAAATCCACAACAGCAGGCACATGTGGAACACCTAGGATGATGATGAGAGTATCGTTAGCCCTGCAGAGTGATGAGGGCAGGATTGCTGGGCAAGTGTGCCTTCCCTCACTGTGGCACTTATTAGATCTGCGTGTTAGAGCCAGCATGTATGGAAGCAAGTTGATTTCCCATTTGTACCCGTTAGGGATTGTAACAGAATGGCTTCATAATCCCAGGAGATTATTGGTATAGAGGATTATAGTAGGATGTGGAAAGTGGCCTGGGGCCACTGTGAAAGTCAGTGTAGAGTGCTGGGTCTGTTTAGGACAGACTACTTTGTTTGGAGGGCCCATCTGCTTGCCCCACCTGCTAGCATAGTTTGTGTTCCCTTCCACACCAAGCCTCCGGTGAGAAGGGAGAGGCAGCTGCGCCCCTACTTCGGCAAGTGAGCACAAGGAAAGTCGTGCCGGAGAGGAGTAGAGCGACAGGCTTCATGAACCTGAGCATAGTGACCCCTTGCATCCCAGGACCTTTGGCAAGGCTAGGGCAGTGGAACAGCCTACCTCATTTCAGTCTCTGCTGAGGCCAAATCTTCACTTATCCTGATCTCTAGTTCTCAGTAAGTGAAAGAGTCAGGGGACTTTGAGAACATCCAAACCTAGCCCAGCTGTGGCAGTTGGTTTATTGCTTTCAGCTGGTACTTGAACCCAGGTCCTGGTCTTGGAGGCTTTCCCAGGTTTAATCCCCAGAGCTTTCTCTGCAGCTGTATGACACTGCGCTGACCCCGAATGAGGATAGGAAAATAGAACCAGTGCCAAGCCAGAGTCTCTTTTTCATTTGGAGTCTGGCTGTCTGCCCATGACCAGGGTTACATAATGGGAAACATAGCTGGGGCTCTGGAGAACCCGCGTTTCACCAGGCTGCCCAGACCTTCGCATTCTGATGCTATATATCTTCCTAATTGTAGCTCGGATGCATTTATCACACTGTTGGATTGGAGTACTGTTTAAAAAAAACTCTAGAAATTCCTGTACTTGCTGCTTTTCCATGGTTTGTCTTCCATAGTCTACAGAGCACACTGGAGAGGGGTCGTAGGGAGCCCTCTGAGGTCTTGTCACATAGGGAGAAAGAGCGATACGTAGGGCATACGCAGTAAGCTGACTTCCTCAGGGAGCTTCCATGTGTTGACTCTAGATGAGATAGAAATTCTCAAGTTAAAAAACAACTAGTTCACTCACCTTCATAGGGCAGCTCTGAAATAAGAACTAATCCCAAGTCTAATCGGCACCCCTTCAAGGACGCTTAATACGTCTTCCCAAAAGGGCATTTTAGGAGGTCACTGAGTAATAGTCCATCAGCACTTCCCTGAAGGAAGTGGTGGTGACTGTGGGAAGCCCCTTTGCTACCCTGGCTCCCCACCCAGTCTCCCTGGCTCCGGGTTGGGGCGTTAGCACTGCAGCCTGGCACCAGGGGGTTCCTCTTCCTCCAAGTGCTGAGTGTAGGGCACACGTGATCTCTCCCACGGCAGGAGCCTCTGTCCCCTCCCCACGCCTCCCATAGGACTCATTGTGAGAGGAAGGGGTGTTGGCCTAAGGCTCCAGTCTGACCCCAGCAGGGTACAGCAGCTGACCCCAGGGAGAGTACTTTCCAGCTCTGAGCTGAGGTTATTTGGGTCCAGTGTGTGCTAAGCTAAGAAGACGTGTTGGAGTGGTTACAGCTAAAAGTTTGGAGAGGCAGGAACCGTGAGAATCCGCACCAGGGAGGCCGCCGAGGGCTCCACTCATGCCGTGGAGATGTCAGGATCCCCTAGGGGCTGCTCTTTCCCAAACGTAGAGTGCTGATGGGTTTAGCACACCATAGTGATATGACAGAGGCTATACATATGAGGGTGGCTTTGGAGAACTGAAATCAAATAAGGCACCAACCCCGTGCATATTGGGGGCAGTGGATGGTAGAGGTGCTCTGATACTTGAGAAATCCTGGAACGAGGTTACTGTGACCTATTGCTGGCCATAGGGTTCCAGCTGCCCTGCTTAGAACATGGAGAGCTTTATATTCTTGCAGTAGGGCAGGATGACTAAGCTTCAGAATTTGATTTGCCCTTTTAGGCAAAATTGATTTAGGGTGAGTACTCTCCCAAAGTCCCAAGTTGACTTGTTTGTATAAACGAGAAAGAAAGAAAGGATTATCTTCATCTAAGTCTGGTACTCTTTAGTGGTCACCCAGTAAACATCTCTTATTCTTAGAGGATGGTATCTTGCTGCTCATATCTTAACTCCTGGAATGGTGGCCTTTGATACCTTTGTCTCTTCTTTGTATCATGTGGCATCTGGATGACACATTGTTGCTAGAAATCTCCAGGAGCTGCATAGAATTCTCCCCATCTCCAGCCCAGCCCAGGGCTTCTTGAGCTACCTAGCACTGAGGTACCAGAATCAAATCCTTCGCCCACTGCAAACAGAGTTAGCATGACATCTTGGCTTTCCAAGAGGCATACTAAGCCATTTCAAGCCCAGGTATTATTCTTTTAACTCTGCCAGACTTACTGGATTCAAGTCCATTTCTGCTATTAGCTGCTGAATTCCTGCAGTTTTCTCCAGTGGAGTGAGAAGCTCTCCAGGGCAACAGTGGTCTTATGTTAGCCTCTGACCTGTATGTGGACAGTTGTAGGCTAGGATATAATGGCCCACAGGGAAACCGTTTGAAAAGGCAGATATTGCATGTCTTAGGCGTGGTTCTCTTGTTACAGCCATTTGTCTTTGTGTTTGTACCACATGGGTGTCCTCTTTTTCGGCATCCTTGTGCCTAGCTTCTGTGCCATCTTGGCTGTATTTCCAGATCTCCTCACTCCCGGAACCAGAAGACCCAACTTGTTTCCCATCTGTACTGTTTCTCTGATCTTCCATAGCTCTGAAACACAATGCACGGCTTCTTCTCACTCAACTCTTTCCGGGTTTGTTCTGCAGCTGTGGAGTTTGAATGTTAGTGTTTAAACAAGCTGGTATTACACAGGAAATGGCCACCTCCACAGGCCCCAGCAGGCTTGTAACATGGGGTCATTGTACTTGATATTAATCACCAGTCAGCTTGTTCCCCCAGTAAAATATGAAGGAGTGTGTGAGTGCCTCGTCCTCCTTAGACTTGCCAGGAAGTTGGACTGAGTCTTGGTCAGGCGTTAGTGCTCCACTCTTTTCAGACTCTCTCCTCCTCTCAGTCCTGCCCCAGTGGAGCTTTCAGAAAAAGTCCTGCCTGACCCCTTCCCTACGAAGCTGGCAGACTGCCTTTCTGAGTTCTGGGCAAGAAGGTAGATTATTGTGGTGTAACGTGTCTCACCTGGCGTACCTTAATCTGTCAGAGGATGCTGCAGTTGGGTAACCTCTCCTGTGAGAAAAGCAAAATTTTAGGAACACAGAAACCCATGGCCCCTCTTCTCAGAGACTTCTCAGTTCTCAGGGCTTCTCAGTTCCCTGGACGTCAGCTGCCTTTCTACAGCTGTTTGCAGAACTCACCTCAGCCTGAAGGGTTAATCTGATTCCCCGAGTCAGTATCCCCCAAACAACCAGCCAGGAGTGTGTGTTGGTTTGTTTCTGTGAAATGTGTTTCCCCAGTCACCTGGGCTGGCCTGGGCTGCATTGTATCGGCCAGCAGCTGCTCTGTACTCAAACTGACAGATACATTAAACCTTGGAATTCTGAGGCAATAAAAAGTAAATTAACTCTTATTTTTTTCCTTTCCTGGTGGACTAAGTGAATGCATGTCTGTAGGGAAGCAAGTGAGCCTTGGTTCTGAGTGCATACTTGTAACTAGTCACTGCTGGTTTGTCCCAAACTAGGATCTGGCTTTCAGACTCCAGCCAGGGGTCTGCTGTCCTGGTGTGTGGTGTGTTCTGTGGGGTTGGGCAGTGGGTCACCTTGCAGCTGCCGATCCCTGCTCACCAGTCACATCACAGCTGCTGAGAGACTCCCTGGCCATCATTCTGGGAGCCATAAACAGGCTCATTGGACACAGTTGCGTATTCTCTGGCTGCTTTGTGTCTGCTTGGTGAAGAGTCCACCCTAACTTTAGTGGGATATTGTGGACTCTGGGAATTTCCCTAAAATATGCATTGAACCAGAATAAACCAGAAGGACCTGCATGAGTCCACAGCACTCTAGAGGGTCCATTTAGAGTCAAAAGTTTGTTAGAGATTATTTGGGAAACCTTTTGGGAAGTTATTTCCCAAGCATTTCCAAAAGATTGGCAGCTGTTTACAGATCCTCCTCGCCACCCGAATTTGACTTTTGGCTCCTTGGCCCAGGCCAACCTTGAATCCATAGGGTCTAAGGGTTGCTGTTGGGTGAAGGTTAGAAGGTGCTCCTGGTTGGGATGAGGAATTAAAGCAGGAAAAAGCTAAGCTTTTCTCCTTCTACAGACAGGAAATCCTATGTTCACCCACAGAACTGACCTCCCAGCCCAGAGGCCTGATTGGGGTAAGCTGAGGTGATGTTGCCCAGCTTCCAGGAATTAACCTCATCCTTTTGCAAATATCTTAACTTTTGAGTTCAGACATCTCACCTGGTTTTTCTTTTTTTTCTTTTTTTTTTTTTTTTGCGACGGAGTCTCGCTCTGTCGCCCAGGCTGGAGTGCAGTGTCGCAATCTCGGCTCACTGCAAGCTCCGCCTCCCGGGTTCACGCCATTCTCCTGCCTCAGCCTCTCCGAGTAGCTGGGACTACAGGCGCCCGCCACCACGCCCGGCTAATTTTTTGTATTTTTAGTAGAGACGGGGTTTCATCGTGGTCTCTATCTCCTGACCTTGTGATCCGCCCGCCTCGGCCTCCCAAAGTGCTGGGATTACAAGCGTGAGCCACCACGCCTGGCCCTCACCTGGTTTTTCAAAGCACCTCTTCCTTTGAGTTTCCTGACACTCCCTCACTCCTGTAGATAGTCACTGTGTAGCCCATGGGTCTCTGGATAGTTGTGTTCATGTCTGTGGTGTTCGATGAAAGGAGATAACTGATGATATGAATGTGAACTGAGTTTGGGTGATCCCACTGAAACACCAGAAGAAGACAGCTACTCACAATCAGAGTACAAGACCAATCTGAATTAACCAGAGCAGAGATGACCTCTCTTTGAAGCATTTTGTGTGTTTCCTTGGTTCTGCACAGTCTAGCTTGGCTCTTGGACCACATTTATTTATATTTCTGGGCACTCCCTATGTCTTTTGGCATCAGCTGCTTTCTTACAAATCAACATTGAGGTAGGGATTCTCATCCACCTTATTTTTGCAGTGAGTCTTAAGGTTTTGGTACAAGGTGGGTGGTAATGGGCAAAAAGGCATATGTGGGCAGGGGTCCCTAGTGGTGGCCAGCAGTCTCTGGGAGGAGTCAGTTTTGGTTTATCTGAGCCTTAGGGGACAGGAGAGCATGGTAATGAGAACCACATGGTACCACATATTTCTTCATCTTGGATCCAAGATGGTAGGGGTGGGAGGATGAGAGAGGGATGTGGGGCCTCCCACTGTGGCAGCCGTGGGTAATTTTCGGCCGCCTCTCTCTGGCTGGGGATGCTGCTGCCCACACCACCCCCAACCCCCAACTATGTCCTGCAGCAGCCTTGACCTGCACAGCACCAACCAGGGCCCCCAAGCCAAGAATTCAGCTGGGAGACTTTTCACCTTCTTCCTTCTCACTGTCGTCTTTCCTGTTTATTTTCCAAATTGCTGCTCTGCAGCCGAGCAGTGCCTGTTGGCCAAAGCTCACCAGTGCTGTGGGATCAGACTCAGGCAGTGGGCTCAAGTGGCCAGCAGGGCACTGGGGGAGGAAGCGGGGAACTGGAAGAGCCTCCCTGTGCGTCTCCCATGGGCAGCACTAACCTCGGAGGCGGCCCTGAGCAGCCCTATCACATCCGGTGCTTGTCTCTGCAGCCGGGACCGGAGGATAAACTATCAGGGCTGTGGGGCAGTGCATCATTCCTCTTATTATTTTCTTCTCTGCAGATGGGGTCGTGGAAAGTTCAGTTCCTTTTAACCCTCGAAGTTCTGTTTATTCTACAGCTGGTAGCCTGAATGCTGCGTTTCCCATTACATCACAAAGGAGCTCAGGCAGATCTCTGCACAGAAACGTGTTGCAACTGTTTATTTTTTTCCATATTTAAACATTTCTGACAGCCAAACCCGGCTGAGCCAAAAGATGGAGCTTTGTGAATGAGTCTGGTTGTCGGTGTCTGTGCTGAGAGAGGCTTTAGAAAACTCATCCCTCCGGTGATTCTTCCCAAACATGTTCTTTTTCCTGGGTAAAGCCTGTGAAGCAAGTTACTTCTGCAGTACACGTGTGTTGATTATGTGCCGTTGTGTGATTAATGGGGCTGTGTTCCGTCTGGTTCCCAGGACACTCTTGAAAACAAGATGTTTCATTTCATTGCCTTTTCCTAGTGCAATGATTACAGTAAATAAACCATTGCAGCCTCCTTCCACCTGGAGCCAGTCAGGGAGTTCCCGTACCTCTGCACCACTTTCTCCCCCACTGTCAACTTCGGTGGCATGTCCCTTGAATGCATTCTTTTCTGCCATCTCCCAAAGATTCTTGGTCTCCAGGAGAAACAAATTGCTTAGATCTGAGGCCCCTCCCTAGTAGGACTCATAGGCAGTAACTCCACTGGGGAGATTCCAGGATGAAGATTCTTCGTTGTTTTCAGCGAGAGGGTCTCACTGTGTTGCCCAGGCTGGTCTTGAACTCCTGGCCTCAAGTGATCCTCCCTTCTCATGTTCCCAAAGTACTGGGATTACAGGCGTGAGCCACCACACTCCGCCCAGGATGATTCTTGCAGCTCTCTTTACATATTGCCTCTTGCCAGTCTAGCTCATGAATCTAATTGTGAAGCTTTTCTTTGTAATTCTCCTATGCATCTCTCTTCTTTTAGAGTAAAACTTAGCATTCATAGGATACTATCTGTTCCAGACTCCTGGTTAGGTGCTTTCCTGGAGAAGAAAGCCAAGTCTGTAGCCTTGGCAGGCCCTATATGTTTACCACAATTCGTAGTATACCTGGGCAGGCAAAAAAAAAAAAAAAAAAAAACTTTATAGATCCTCAGCACCCACCAAAGCAGGAATCTGACCCACAGTCGATTTTTGACAAGTGATGGTGACAGAGAAATGAACCTCTTTTTTTATAATTCTACCCTGAAATTTCAATTAAGGAGAGCCAAACTTTGCAGTTTCAAGGTTTCTTCTCAGGTTCAGCCAGGACCTGGTGATACGCAATTAGGACAGCCAGCCATCCCAGTTTGCCCAGGACTGGGGGGTTTCTGGGGATGTGGGACTTTCAGTGCTAAAGCTGGGACAGTCTCACAGAAACTGAAATGGTTGGTCACCCTGTATCTAACCTTCCACAAATGAGAGAAAGAGAGGTATGGAATGGCTGAGGCAGCGCTGATGAATTGTGGATAAGAGGCTTTACCTTCCTGTGAGGATCTTGATGGGCCAGGAATGAGGTTTTTGTTTGTTTGTTTGTTTGATTGGTTGATTGATTGATTGATTGCCTGCCTATATATAGGGAAGAGATTTCTAAAGCATTGTAGGAGGAAAACCTACATGACTCTTGCTGTATTGTGACTAGACCCTCCATGGCTGTGGCTGGAGGAGGAGAGGCTGGTGCTCAGTTGCTGTCTGTGTGGCATATAGTTGGCTGGACAGCAGTGGGGAATTCTGGGAGCAGCCTCAGGCACTGGGTGTCTAGAGTGTTTGAATAAGCGTTTCAGGCACACTGTCTGGAAAGATGACAGGACCCTGCATTAGGCAGCTGATTCTCTAAATTCTTTTTCCTCTCTGATGAGGATTAAAAACTCCCCCTAATCAATTTCAACTTTGCATAGAACCACATACACATACCTCAGATTGCTGCCTTGGGCACAGTTTTGTTTCCTAGCATTTTTGGGGTATGATTTCCTGGCAGATGCCGGCCTAGACAACATTTGCTGCAAGTACTTCCCTGCTCACAAGTACTGAGAATACTCTTTTTTACTGGCCCCTCTTTAGAGCTGCTCTTTTCTTACCTTATTTCTCACAGTGTTGCTGTGGATGTGTGGTCGACGCTGGCTGATTTCTGTAACATACTGACTGCAGTCAATCAGTCTGAGGTGCCACTGTACAAGGACCCGGATGATGACCTCACCCTTCTTATCCTGGAAGAGGATCGGCTTCTCTCGGGCTTTGTCCCTTTGCTGGCTGCCCCTCAGGACCCCTGCTACGTGGAGAAAACCTCGGATAAGGTCAGCCCCAGGGCAAACATCCCTCCCCATTCGCCCCTCCTCTTAATTCTCCAGACTTTTATTCTTGGGAAGTTTTCTGTGCAAATGGAACATGATTAAGTCATTGAGAAGGGTGTTAAGGGAAAATATCGACCTTTTAGCCGCTGACATCCAGCTCTGTGTCCTGAAAAAAAAAAAAAAGCCCTCTCGACTTCCTTTGGTGTGTGTGTGTGCTCGCTGGCATGTTGTATATACGATCATTTCCTCACTTGTTTAAATAGTGCAGCTTGTGTTGGCAGTGCTCTCACTCAGCTCCAAATGGTTTGCATCATGCTTAAAGCACCCTCCTTTCTCCCCCTTCCTCCCCGCCCCCCTCCGCCACAAAACTCTGCACTAGGAAAACAGCCAGGGCTTTTTCCCTTCTCTAAGGAGGAGAGTGATAAATAGGTGACTAGAGAGAAGCAGACACCATGTGTTAACTTAGAAAAAAAAACTTGTAGGAATATGAAGCATTCCCCGCTGCCTGGTTTCTATTTTCCTTCCTCTGAGGACTGTGTTTTAACCTGAATGTTTTTCTTGCCTGTCTGTTTATAGAAAACAAAGCCGATTCCCTGTTGCACTGATGGGGACTGTGGAGCTCTTAGTCTCTGCTTAACAGTTGGGTTTTCAGCCAGGTAAAGAGTAGGGTAGTCCAGTCGACTTCACATTTCCCATGTGTAATAACAGTTACTAGGCTAGGGAAGTAGTAGCCACCGAGCTTGGGAGTGAAGTGCTGTGTGGAGGCAGGAATACCCTGTGACTGACTTCTCTGCAGAGTAGTGAGCATCACATCCCCTGGGGGACAGGCCTTCGGGGAGGCTCCACAAATGTCTTCTCAGGAGGAAGTCTTTTGACCTAGATGAAGTATATACTAGGGACATAGGGAGATGTTAAAAAAAAAAAAAAAAAACAGTAAAAATTCCAAACATGAGCCACAAATATGAGAGACTATGTAGAATATAAAGTCTTGGCCCGTTGTAGTGGCTCACACCTTTAATCCCAGCACTTTGAGAAGCGGAGACAGGCGGATCGCTTGAGCCCAGGAGTTCGAGACCATCCTGGGCAACATGAGAAACCTGTCTCTACAAACAAACAAACAAACACACAAACTGTTTTTAGTATAAAAGAGTATTTGTTCACTGTGGAAAATTTGGACAACACACACAAATAAAAAGAAGAAAGATTATCCGTAATCTTTCTTTCTACCCAGAAGTAAGAGCACTGTTATTTTGCTGATCATGTATAATCGTATTTAATTTCTAGTATATACACACACACACACACACACACTTTCATTTTCAATAAAACTGGAGGTTATGTTAATATTTATATATACTATTTGTTTTTATTTTATTTTATTATTTTTATTTTTAGATAGGGTCTCACTCTGTTGCCCAGGCTGGAGTATGGTGGCACAGTCTCAGCTCACTGCAACCTCTGCCTCCCAGGCTCAAGTGATCCTTCTACCTCACCCTCCCACATAGCTACGACTACAGGCACCGCACCCACTTTCATACCTAGCTAATTTTTGTATTTTTTATAGAGATGGGGTTTCACCGTGTTGCCAGGCTGGTCTCAAACTACTGAACTCAAGTGATTTACCTGCCTCAGCCTCCCAAAGTGCTGGGATTACAGGTCTGAGTTAACATGCCCAGCTGTATATACTATTTGTAATCTGCTTTTTTCCTAATATTTTTAATATATTCTTATATGGAATCATTTTTTATAGTTACCCAGAATGCTTTTATATTCCAAGATTTCTTTAACCAATCTTTGCTTTATTGAACCAAGAGAATGTTCCCAATTTTTTTACAGTTACGAATAGTGTATCAATTTCTTGTAGCGGAATTTGAGCATATATTCCCTTTGGTTAAATTGCTGTAAGTAGCTTAAGGTTCTAGACATTGATATATAAAAAACTCATACTCCTTGGATGCATTTAATGGCTACTATATCTTGGGAATCAGAGAACCCCTCTTTCCCAAGAGGAATACTTATTTTATGCCTTTCCAACAAAAACTTAGAGTGAAATTCTGCTCTTCTAGTCTCAGAATGGGAAAATAATGGGGATTTGTAGTATGTGAGGCTGAGGACAGCTAACAAATTGTTTTATACATATGGAAGATGTTGAGTTAGAAGAGAGACTGGATGACATGGCTTGGGCCAGAGGATCCTCATACTTTTCTTTTGCGATCACAAGGTGGTCTTGATTCCAGAGGATGCTTTTGGGAGTTCGCTATTGAAGCTGTCTTGTAGTGTGGGACAGGTGCTGAGTAGAAGAGTCCTAACCAGCTTCAGACTCTTCCTTCGCCCCATCTTCATCAGCTCTCTCAGCTCTAGTGTCAGATACCACGTATCTGAACACAGAGCCAGCAGACCAGCCCTCAGCCTGTGTAGTGATCCACAGGCTACCTAGGGAGCAGTCGCGGCTCAGTGAGACTAAGGTAGGTCTCCACTTCAACGACTGTGAAATAGGTGTGTCAAACCTAACATGTCCAAATCCAAACTCCTGAATCCTGCCCCACCTGCTACCCGCCAACCTGGTCTTCCTTTACCCTTCCCCATCTTGGTAAATGGCAGCTTTGATTTTTGGGCTGCTTGTGTCAAAATGCTTGGGGTTATTCTTGGCACTTCTTTGTCACACTTCCATATCTAATCCATCAGCAGGTAATGTCTTCTTTACCTTCAGAACACATACAGATACAAATCTGTCTTCCCACTGTGCCTGGTTCAGTTTGCTGAAATGCCTTCTGACTGGTTGCTCTGGTTCCTTCCCGCTTCTACTCTTCAGTCTATTTTTAAAATATCAGTGAGATCATGTCATTTCTTAGTTCAAAACCTTCTGATGGTTGCTCCTCTCACTTAGAGTCCAAAGTTTTCACAGGGCCTACGATGCCCTCCATTATCTGACCCCACCTCCATCCTGCTCCCAAGCTCTCTGACCCCAGGTCCTCCTACTGTCCTTCAACCCAGTGTGCTCTAGTCACATCGACATCCTTGCTGTTCCTCAAACCAAGCACTCATGCCTCAGGGTCTTTGCAATTGCTCTTTTCTTAACCGAGAACACTCTGTACTTGGCTGTGTGCCTCTTGCACTCCCTTCTGTCACCTTGGTAAAGAGAGCTTCCCTGGCCACATCATATAATCATATAAAAGTGGTACTCTGCTTTATTATTCTCCATCCACGGTAGGGGAAAATAACATCTCCTGAGTATCTATCATGTATCAGTCCCCGAGCTAGGTACTTCTGTACAGTATTTCGTTAAGTTCTCTAAGCCTACCATGTAAGTATTATTACCTCTTTTTTTTTTTTTTTAAGAGATGGGTCTCACTTTGTCACCCAGGCTGGAGTAAGTGTCACTATCATAACTCACTGCCACCTCAAATTCCTGTGCACAAGCAATCCTCCCGCCTCGGCAGGACCTCTGTCTCCCGGGTTCAAGCAATTCTGTTGCCTCAGCCTCCCGAGTAGCTGGGATTACAGGCATGCCACCATGACCAGCTAAATTTTTTGTATTTTGAGTAGCTGGGACTACAGGCATGTGCCACCATGCCTGGCTGATTAAGAAAAAAAAAGTTTGGCTGGGCATGGTGGCTCATGCCTGTAATCCCAGCACTTTGGGAGGCTGAGGCAGGTGGATCACGAGGTAAGGAGTTTGAGACCAGCCTGGCCAACATTGTGAAACCCTGTCTCTACTAAAAATAGAAAAAGTAGCCAGGTGTGGTAGCGGGCCGTGTAATCCCAGCTACTCGGGAGGCTGAGGCAGGAGAATTGCTTGAACCCAGAAGGCGGAGGTTGCAGTGAGCCAAGATCGTGCCACTGCACTCTAGCCTGGGTGACAGAGCAAGACTCCGTCTCAAAAAACAAAACAAAACAACAACAACAAAAAAACCTTTTTCTTTTTCTTTTTTTTTTTTTGATAGAGACGGGGTCTCACCATCTTGCCAGGCTGATCTCGAACTCCTAGGCTCAAGTGATTCTCCTGCCTCGGCCTCCTAAAGTGCTGGGATTATAGGTGTGAGCCATTTCAAATTTTGTAAAAGAGGGTACTGAGGCTCAAGAGAAAAGAATGATAATAAGCTCATATGGGTCATTTCCATGGCCAACCTAAGAGATGAATCTTTGGGAACTCTTAATCTTTTAGAAATCTGCAAAAGTGGGCGTAGCATGATGGCTCACGCCTGTAATCCCAAAACTTTGGGAGGCTGAGGCGGGTGGATCACTTGAGGCTAGGAGTTTGAGACCAGCCTGGCCAACATAGTGAAACCGCGTCTCTACTAAATTAGCCAGGCATGATGGTGGGCACCTGTAATCCCAGTTACTCGGGAGGCTAAGGCATGAGAAGTGCTTGAGCCTGGGAGGTGGAGTTGCAGTGAGTTGAAATTGTGCCACTGTACTCCAGCCTGGGTGACAGAGTGAGATTCTGTCTCAAATAAATAAAAAATTAAAAAAAAAAAAAAACCTGCAAAAGGGCCAGGCATGGTGGCTCACACCAGTAATCCCAATATTTTGGAAGGCCAGAGTGGGAGAAACACTTGAGGCCAGGATCTCCAAACCAGCCAGGGTGACATAGTGAGGCCTTGTCTCTATAAGCAAGTTTAAAAATAGCCAGGTGTGGTGGCAATCGCCTGTAGTCCCGGCTACTCAGGAGCCTGAGGCGGGAGAATTTTTTAAGTGCAGGGGTTTGATGCTCATTATGATTGTGCCACACTGCACTCCAGCCTGGGTCTCAGAGCAAGACCCCGTCTGGAAAAAAAAAGAAAAAAGAAATTTGAAAAATATAAACATTTCCTCCGGCTTCTAGTGTTCACTACTAGGAAATGTAAAACATATCTCAAGTGCTCATCAGTGGCAGCAATGTGAGCAGCTTTATTACTGGTTGAGATTAGTCTCATGTTTGGTCCTGCCTTGATGCTTATTCTGCAGATATTTACGAAACACGTATTGCCAACACAGCCTGGGAGATCCAGACACATAAGGCAGATATCTTCCTAGTTTGAGAGACAGTTTGTGCCATATATAAAGATGTGAGTGGCACCATAATTGAATTTGAGGAGTTCTTGAGTTTTGTTGAGCTGGTAATATCCCAGTGAAGGCATTGCTTCAAGAGCACTGATTTGGCATTAATGTTAGCATTGTATCTTTGAACCAGAAAAGTTTTCACCTTATATGCCTTTGAGTGCAAATACTCTCTTTGTTCTATTCTTTTCTTCAGTAATTTCTGCTCTCCTGATATATTAGATCTGCATTCTTTGTCCTATATGTCACTTTTTCTGTCATCACTTTAATCTGTTTTTGCTTTTCTTCTGCATTCTAGGAAGGTTTCTCAAGTTTGTCTTCTTTATATATTTTTATAGCATTGATTCTACTCTTTACTACTTCTAGTTCAGGTTTTAAGTCTTCTATTGTATTATTTGTTCTCTTACATTATATCTTATAACCTTTATTTTTTTGCCTGCCTTTTAGTCAGTCCCGTTATATCTTTTTTTTTTTTTTTTTTTTTGAGATGGAGTCCTACTCTGTCGCCCAGGCTGGAGTGCAGTGGTGTGATCTTGGCTCACTGCACCCCCTCCACCTCCCAGTTTTCAAACGATTCTCTTGCTTCAGCCCCCCGAGTAGCTGGGATTACAGGGGTGCGCGCTGCCACACGCAGCTAATTTTTTTGTATTTTTAGTAGAGACGGGGTTTTGCCATGTTGGCCAGGCTGGTCTCGAACTCCTGACCTCAAGGTGATCTGTCCGCCTCAGCCTCCCAGAGTGCTAAGATTACAGGCATGAGCCACTGTACCTGGCCTCGGTCCCCTTATATCTGTCTTTGCTTTTTCATTTTTCATTTAGCATACTTCACAGAGTCTATAATTTGAAGAATTCAGTTGAAGGTCAGGAGCAGTGGCCCATGCCTGGTCATCCCAGCACTTCAGGAAGTCAAGGCAGACAGATCACTTGAGCCCAGGGGTATGAGACCAGCCTGGGCAACATGGCAAAAACCTGTCCCTATAAAAAACATAAAAATTAGCCAGGGTTGATGGTATTACACCTGTAGTTTCAGCTAATCAGGAGGCTGAGGTGGAAGAATTACTTCAGCCCTGGCAGTCTAGGCTGCAGTGACCTGTGATTGTGCCACCATACTCCAGCCTGAGGGACAGAGCAAGACCTTGTCTTTAAAAATAAATTCAGTTGAAAGAATATAGCAGATAGTACCTTCTTTTTCATTTGGCATTTTTTTCCCCAAAATATAATTTGTTGCTCTATTTGTGTGCTACATTCTCCTTTTTATTAATATATTGCAGATTGTTTTCTTAGACCTCAGCTTTAGTTTCTACAATTTGATGCTGGTCACTTACATTTCTTTGAACAAAGAAAGATACTTGCTTTGAACAGATTAGGTAGATTCTCACTGGATACCTTGTCTACAGTATTTATTTATTTATTTATTTATTTATTTTTATTTTTATTTTTTAATTTTTTTCTGTCTCCCAAGCTGGAGTGCGGTGGCATGATCCCCCGGCTCACTGCATCTTCCGCCTATCAAGTTCAAGTGATTCTCCTGCCTCAGCCTCCCGAGTAGCTGTGATTACAGGCACCTGCCACCACGCCCAGTTAATTTTTGTATTTTTAGTAGAGACAGGGTTTTGCTGTGTTGGCCAGGCTGGTCTCCGACTCCTGACATCAAGTGATCTGCCCACCTCGGCCTCCCAAAGTGCTGGGATTGCAGGCATGAGTCACCGTGCCTGTCCATTGTGCTTGTTTCTTTGTGTTTTTGAGACAGGGTCTCACTCTGTCACCCAGGATGGAATGCAGTGGTGTGACCATAGCTCACTGCGGTCTCGACCTCCTGGGTTAAAGCGATCCTCCCGCCTAAGCCTCCTGAGTAGCTGGGACTACAGGCAAGCGTCACCTCACCTGGCTAATTATTTTTACTTTTTTATTAGAGGCAAGGCCTCACTGTGTTGCCCAGGCTGATCTCAAACTCCTGAGCTCAAGTGATCCTCCTGCCTTGGCCTCCCAGAGTGTGCCCATAGACAATAGTTGAAATCCCCTGCTCAAGTATAGAGTTTATACACATTGAATATCCCTAGTCCAAAAATCTGAGATACAAAAGACTCTAAAATCCAAAGCTTGATTTCAGATTTTCCAATTAGGAATGCTCAACCAGTAAGTATAAAATGCAAATATTCCAAAATCTGAAACACTTCTGGTCCCAGGCATTTTGGATAAAGAATAACCTGTATTAGCAAGTCATTAACCTCAAGGGAGTGGGAGGGTGACCAAGTGGTGTGCAATGTCAATAAATGAATTTATTTTCTACATTTTCTGTTCTGTATACAGTGGAGCTACTGTCTCAGAGCTATCGTTCATGTCTAGTTTTCAGTTTTTTTTTTTTTCAGTCTCTTTCATATAAATGATAACTGCAGTATCCTGTCACCTTCTTGGAGCTACCATGTGAAGAAGAAATTCTGTCATTGGGCCACTTTCCATTTAGTGTGGGAATTTGCCTTAGACCTCTCTGAACTGCTGAACCATTGCGAATGGTACTGATTTGTAGCAGTGAGAAAGCTTCCAAGTGGTGGTCTGCGTCTGCCTCATGAGCTGTCCTCACCCTTTGTGGTAGGCAAAGTAACACCCCCACCCCAAAGAGGTTTATGTCTTCAATCTCTAAAACCTGTTACATGTTACCTTACATGACAAAAAGACCTCTGCAGATGTCATTAAGGATTTTTTTTTTTTTTTTTTTGAGATGGAGTCTCGCTCTGTCACCCAGGCTGGAGTACAGTGGCTTAGTCTTGGTTCACTGCAACCTCTGCCTCCCAGGTTCAAGTGATTCTTCTGCCTCAGCCTCTGGAGTAGCTGGGACTACAGGCACGCATCACCACACCCGGCTAATTTTTGTGTTTTTAGTAGAGATGGGGTTTTGCCATGTTAGCCAGGCTGGTCTCAAACGCCTGACCTCAGGTGATCCACCTGCCTCAGTCTCCCAAAGTGCTGGCTTACAGGCATGAGCCACCACGCTTGGCTGGTTTTTTTTTTTTTTCCTTTGAGATGGGAAGTCTGACTCTCTTACTCTGTCACTCAGGCTGGAGTGCAGTGGCGCGATCTCAGCACACTGCAACCTCCACCTCCTGGGTTCAAGTGATGATCCTGCCTCAGTCTCCCTAGTAGCTGGGATTACAGGTGCATGCCACCACGCCCAGCTAAGTTTTGTTGTTGTCATTGTCGTTGTTGTTTTCTGAGACAGTTTTGCTCTGTCACCCAGGCTGGAGTGTAGTAGCATGATCTCGGCTCACTGCAACCTCAGTCTCCCAGGTTTAATCGATTCTCCTGTCTCAGCCTCTTGAGTAGCTGGGACTACAAGCACCTGCCACCATGCCCAGCTAATTTTTGTATTTTTAGTAGAGATGGAGTTTCACCATGTTGGCCAAGCTGGTCTCGAACTCCTGACCTCAAGTGATCTGCCCTCCTCAGTCTTCTCAGAGAATAAACAACTACATAACCACCAAGCAAGCAGCTCAAGAAACAGAATAAGATAAGGGCAATGAGTTACCAGTTCCATTCAGTCCTGTGTTGGTCCTAGTCAGTACAGTAAGATGTGAAAAAAAAAAATGAAGTATTAATAAGACTGTTGGAAGGGAAAAAATAAAGCTGTTTTTATTTGTAGATAATAACATGATACATTTAGAAAATCCCCAAAAAGGATAAATTATTAGAATTATTCTAATAAGTAAATGGAGCACAGTTGCTGGATATAAAGTCATTATACAAAAATCAATCCCATATCTACATACTAGAATCAAACAAAATGAAGATTTGGTGCCTGGCACGGTGGCTCACACCTCTAATCACAGCACTTTGGGAGGCCAAGGTGAGAGGATCACCTGAGCCCAGGAGTTCGAGACCAGCCTGGGAAACACAGCATCTCTACTAACAATTTAAAAAATCAGCTGGGCTTGGTGGCCTACGCCTGTGGTCCCAGCTACTTGAGAGGTTGAGTGGGTGAATCACTTGAGCCCAGGAGGTTGAGGCTGTAGTGAGCTGTGATCATACCACTGCACTCCAGCCTGAGTGACAGAGCAAGACCCTGTCTCAAAAATAAATAAAATAATCTTTGTATTACAAAATAAATGTTCGTTTAGAAATACTTTAAAAATTAAGATTAGCAGCCAGGCATGTTGGCTCACACCTGTAACCCCAGTACTTCAGGAGGCTGAGGCAGGAGGATCGCTTGAGCCCAGGAGTTCAAGACCAGCCTGGGCAATATAATGAGACCTTGTCTCTATAAAAAATTAAAAAATCAATCAAGTGTGGTGGTGTGCATCTGTAGTCCCAGCTACTTGAGAGGCTGAGGTGGGAGGATCACTTGAACCAAGGATGCAGAGGTTGTACTGAGCCTACATTGCACCACTGCACTCCAGCCTGGCCACAGAGGGAGACCTTTTCTCAAAAAAAGAGAGGAAAATCAAGATTAGCAATACAGAAAAGAAAAGATTTTCTTGATCCACTACCCGGAGATAACTACTGTTTCTTGTTCCATGTTGCTCCATATGTTCCAACCTAGAAGGATGGCTGATAGGTAGATGGATGACTGGATCTAAGTGAAGTTTTTTGGTTATTTATTAGAGACAAGATCTCAGCTGTGTTCCTCAGGCTGGTCTTGAACTCCTGGCTTCAAGCAGTATTCCCACCTCAGCTTCCTGAATAGCTGGGATTGCAGGTGCAAACCACCATGTCCAGCACTGATTTTTTTTTTTTTTTTTTTTTTTTGAGATGGAGTCTCACTTTGTCGCCCAGGCTGGAGTGCAGTGGCGCAATCTGGGCTCATTGCAAGCTCAGCCTCTCCCGGGTTCACACCATTCTCCTGTGTCAGCCTCCCGAGTAGCTGGGACTATAGGCGCCCACCACCATGCCTGGCTAATTTTTTTATATTTTTAGTAGAGACAGGGTTTCACTGTGTTAGCCAGGATGGTCTCCATCTCCTGACCTCGTGATCTGGCCGCCTCAGCCTCCCAAAGTGCTGGGATTACAGGCATGAGCCACCTTGCCCAGCCGATTTTTGCTTTTTAACAGAAATAGAATCAAACTTTATGTTTTGTTTTGTAATGTACTTTGTTCACTTAGCAATAAACTAATTTAAATTTAAATAAACATTTAAATTCATGTTTGCCTATAACATGAATTTAAGAGCTGCACAATACTGTATGAATATATCATAATATTTGTTTAGTCCTCGATCATTAGACGTTTTATAGGAAGTTACTGACTTTTATCTGTATTATAAACGATGCCATCTCAGGCAGCCTTACACATAAGTCTTTTGTTCTTACCCTTTGAGATAGTTTCTCCTTCTTAGACCTCCCTCTCTATCATTTCATAGATATTTAAAGGGACTCAGAATAGTTCCCAAGGATAAACAAAGAAGGAAAAGTTCATATGAGTGGAATAGAATGCTCAAGACTGAATTTATCAGCATCTTTCCCTCTGGATTGAATGTTCTTCAAATCTTGGAATGCCCTGGATTCAAAAGCACCTCAAAGTCTAGAATTTGAGTCTTTGAAGAGAGAATTTGATTTTTTTTTTTTTTAGATAAATCCTTGAGACTTGAGAGTGCTCTGAGTGGTACTAAATATATGTAGTCTTATCTACGTCATTTAGGAGGTGTGTTCAAGGGCAAAAATACAAGAGTAGTGGCAGTGCAGTGTCTAAGGACCAGAAGATTAGGTCCAATGTCCTGGACTCCAAACTTTGGAGGCAAGATTGCTTATAGATGAACAGTGACTAATGATGGTGACTGGTATATGAAAACCTGAAGATTAGTGAGCCGAGATCGCGCCACTGCACTCCAGCCCGGGTGACAGTGTGTGAGACTCTGTCTCAAAAAAAAAAAAAAAAAAAAAAAAAGGCTGGGCTTGGTGGCTCATGTCTGTAATCCTAGCACTTTGAGAGGCCAAGGCAGGCGGATCAACCTGAGGTCAGGAGTTTGAGACCAGCCTGGCCAACATGATGAAACCCCATCTCTACTGAAACTACAAAATTAGCCAGGCTTGATGGTGCACGCCTATAATCCCAGCTACTCAGGAGGCTGAGGCAGAGTTGCTTGAACGCAGGAGGCAGAGGTTGTGGTGAGCCCAGATCGTGCCACTGCACTCCAGCCTGGGCAACCAGAGCAAAACTCCATCTCAAAACAAAAACAAAAAAAAACAAGGATCAGTTATGTTAGCATGCCTGCCTGCCTAGCCTTCCTACCTACCTACCTACCTACATACATACATACAACCTTTGTCTCAAGACTTAATAAATATAAAATTAAAATTGGTTAAGAGGAGAATGTATGATGAAAAAAAAAACATTGATTTAAACTTCTGCCCTGGTACTTTTTGTCTCACCCTTTTTAGTTTTCTTTACTAATATCATATATGTAAAAGAATATATTTTTTTACTTGATAGTTACATTTACTTTTTTTTTTTTTTTTTTTTTTTGAGACAGGGTCTTGCCCTGTTGTCCAGAGCGGAGGGCAGTGATACGATCATGGCTCCCTGCAGCCTTGACTTCCTGAGCTCAAGCAATCCTCCCACCTCAGTCCCTTGAGTAGCTGGGGACTATAGGCGTACACCATCACACCTGGCTAATTTTTAAATTGTTTGTGGAAACAGGGTCCCGCTCAGTTGCCTGGGCTGGCCTTGAACTCCTGGGTTTAGGTGATCCTCCTGCCCTGGCATCCTAAAGTGCTGGGATTACAGGCATGAGCCACTGTACCCAGCCCATAATTTTAGATATTCAAAACAATTTAAGGCCGGGCACGGTGGCTCACACCTGTAATCCCAGCACTTTGGGAGGCCGAGGCAGGCGGTTCACCAGAGGTCAGGGGTTCGAGACTAGCCTGGGTAATATGGTGAAACCCTGTCTGTACTAAAAATACAAAAATTAACCAGGTGTGGTTGTGCACCCTGTAATCCCAGCTACTCGGGAGGCTGAGGCACAAGAATCACTTGAACCCAGGAGGCGGAGGCTGCAGTGAGATTGCGCCACTGCACTCCAGCCTGGGCGACAGAGTGAGATCTGTCTCAAAAAAATTAATTAAAAATAAATTTATAGTTAATACCTTTACTTGATTAATCAACTTAATATATATTTACATACAATGAAATGTATACATTTGAATCTATAGGTGTATATATACCCGTATCAAGATACAGAATATTTATATATTCTGCATAAGGACCACTTCAATCAAGATACAGAATATTTCCTTCTCCACAAAATGTTCCCGAGTGCCTCTATCCCCCATCCTACTCCCTGCCCCAGGCAACTGCTGATCTAATTATTCTCACTATAGATTAGATTTGCCTGTTATAAAATTTCATATACATGGAATCATATAGTATATACTCATATCTTTGTTTTGTCACTCAGCATAACGTCTGAGATTCATCCATATTGTGCATTATATTTTTTCAGTCGTTTATTGGTGAGTGGTATTCCATTGTATGGATATATTACAGTTTATCCATTCACTTGTTGATAGATATTTTGGCTGTTTTTATTTTGGAGGGGTATGAAAAAGATGCTGTGAACATTAATGTACAGGTCTTTTTGTGGTCATATATTTTCATTTCTCTTGGATAAATATCCAGGAGTAGAATTGCTTAGTCATTTAAGTATATATCTAACTTTAAAAGAAGCTTCCAAACTTCTTTGAAGTGATTACACCCTTTTATACTCCCACTAGCAATGTGTGAGCGTTCTAGTTGCTTCATATTCTTGCCAACTAGTTTTAGCCATGCTAGTAAGTGTGAAGTAGTATCTCATTTTGGTTTTATGTTTTCGGGGGTTTTTTTTGTTTGTTCGTTTGAGACAGAGTCTCACTGTCACCCACACTGGAGTGCAGTGGCCTGATCTCAGCTCACTGCAGCCTCCGTCTCCTGGGTTAAAGCGATTCTCCTACCTCAGCCTCTCAAGTAGCTGGGATTACAGCTGTAGCATGCCACCACACACCCACCTAATATTTTACATATTTTTAGCAGAGACAGGGTTTCACCATGTTGGCCAGACTGGTCTCGAACTTCTGACCTCAAATGATCCACCCGCCTCGGCCTCCCAAAGTGCTGGGATTACAGGCGTGAGCCACTGTGCCTGGCTGTAGTTTTAATAGTCATTTTCCTGAATAATGATGAGCATCTTTTTATGAGTTTACTGACAATTCTTATATCCTCATTTGGGAAATGTTCTAATCTGTTTGGCCATTTTTAAACATTGGGGTGTTTTCTTATTGAGTTATAAGGGTTCTTCATATATTCTTGACACAAAAACTTGTCAGATACACATCCTGTGAATATTTCTCGTGGTCTGTGACTGGTTTGCCTTTTTTTTTTTTTTAACATAGTCTTGAACAGCAAACTTTTTTTATTTTCTTTTGAGACAGGGTCTTGCTCTGTTGCCCAAGGGATCCTCCCACCTTAGCCTCCCAAGTAGCTGGGACTACAGGTGCACGCCACCATACCTGTCTAATTTTTGTAATTTTTGTAGAGCCATGGTTTTGCCATGTTGCCCAGGCTGGTCTCAACTCCTGATCTCCAGTGATCTACCTGCCTTAGCCTCCGAAAGTGCTGGGATTACAGGCATGAGCCACGGCGCTTAGCCTTCCAGTGGAATTTTGACTACACAGTAGGGACTTCCACTTTTAACTGTTTCAAATATTCTAGAATTGCCATCATTTAGGACAAAGGCTTTTGAAGGTTTGATGTTTTCGTGGGCTATTTTTTGTGATATCATTATTGTCAATGACAGGAAAAAGGAATCTTTAGCTGCCTAAGAGTGAATTCAAGTGTTTCTTAACTACCAGTAAACTCAGAAATAACCAGATGAAATAATATAAAACCTCATTTGTAGTGAATGCTTATCTAGCAATACTTTCTTTTTTTTTTTTTTTGGCTCATGCATACACCCCTCTCTAAAGTGAAGAGAAGAATGATAAACTGTTCTTAATTCTAGAATGCAGAAGAAAACGTGGTTTGCATATGTGCAGCAGAAAACTTTGGAAGATTGAAATTGCACAATGAGTGTAGGTTGAGCAATTGCTTAACAAGGCATACATGTTCGGTGGGGGGTGTCCTTTGCTCTTGTGCAATTAGGGAACTCCAGAGCTCCCTGAATAGGGGATTTCCTTTTTATTTCTCACATGCCATTTAAAAAATTAACTTCTTCCCTTCTTTTCAATGTTCACTCCTTTTTATTACTGCCTTAAATTCTTATTTGTGGTTTCATTTCTTTTAAGGAATTACTCAAACATTTATGTGTCCCACTTCTGTGACTTTGGTTAGAAATGCACCTGGGCCAGGTTCTACTGGTGGTGGGAGGAGAGCTTGCTGATGGTTTAGGGATTTCTAATTGAGCTTCTTGTCACCATTGCAATACCCAGCTGGTTCTAAGCATTTGAAATACAGATTACAAATCAGCCAGCATTTTGCAGGCTTTGTAATGAGTGTTCTGAGGTTTTTGCCTGTTTTGGTTTTATTGGTGACCAACACCTCCTGATGAAGATCATTTGCAGACTTTACTACAAAGCAAAGCCTAACTTTAAGCTGAAAGCGTAAGAGCCAAACAGTAAGATCCAAAGCTAGACAGGATTGGTTTTGGCAAAAGGAAAGTCCATGCTTTCTGCCTTCTTCCCTTTGGCCTGCTCAGTCATACTCATGTTGGATGGTACTCAGTAAGCATGCTTCTAATTGTGATTCCGTTCCACTAACCTTTGTGATAGGGGTACCAAAATCTGATTACCCTCATCTTTGCTCTATTCCAGAGGAACAGGAGAGGTAGTTGGGTCAGTGTGCCAGAAAAGCAGAAGTTAAGTATGTGGATTTCATAGCTGCATGTATGAGTGTTTGTGGGGCAGGGAACTTTTAATGGAAAACATTTGTGTTGCATCGAAAACAGAGTGAGGCCTGGTTAGAGTCTGTCTGCTTTGTCTGTCAGTCTGTTCCCTACCAGCACTAGTCACTGTTCTCCTGGGAGTCTCATGCGTATTGCGGTTTCTTCTGCTCTTGCTAGCCCCTAATCTTGCCAGAGTTTTTGTGTCATGGGTGGCCCCTTGTGCAGTCTGGAATAAGACTGCAAGGTTGGTGACTAATGGCTTTGAAGAAGGTACTTCAGCCCACATATGGGCTTTGGGACCCTTTTTAGGTTAAACCTTAGGAGGGGGGAGGGTCTCCAGCACAAACAGTGGAAGAAACATGCTTAGATACATACAAACGCTTTTTAAAACCCTTCCCTTACTGTTAGCAAAGCATGAACTAGAAGAATGGAGACACACCCGGTGACACCATGCCTGTAATCCCAGCACTTTGGGAAGCTAAAGCGGGAGGATCACTTGGGCCCAGAAGTTCGAGACCAGCCTGGGCAACATAGTGAGACCTTGTCGCCACAAAAAAATAAAAATTAGCCAGGCATGGTGTCGCATGCTTGTAGTCCCAGCTGCTTGGAGGCTGAAGTGGGAGGATTGCTTGAGTCTGGAAGGTCGAGGCTACAGTGAGCAGTGATCGTGCCACTGCACCGTAGCCTGGGTTACACAGCAAGACCCTGTCTCAAAAAAAAAAAACAAAAACAAAACAGAGACAGGAGGGAAAGGCTTGCTGTTTGGGCTTGCCATTTCATTTGTAAGTGCTCATAAGGGATGCACCTGGGTGCCCAGTCTTGCATCTGACAGGCTGATGTCAGTCAGGTTGTGTGTGGCTGGATCTCTTTGGAAAATACAGAAGAAAAGGTGCTAATTTCCCTGAGGATAGTGTCACTATAAGAAGGGCCTGTAATTTGAGCTGTTAACTTTTTTTTTTTATTTTTTTTTGAGAAGGAGTCTCTCTGTTGCCCAGGGTGAAGTGCAGTGGTGCAATCTCAGCTCACTTCATCCTCCACCTCCCGAGTTCAAGCGATTCTCCTGCCTCAGCCTCCGGAGTAGCTGGGTTTATAGGTACCCACTGACCACGCCCGGCTAATTTTTTTTGTATTTTTAGTAGAGACAGAGTTTCATTATGTTGCCCAGGATGGTCTCGAACTCCTGACCTCAAATGATCTGCCCACCTCAGCTTCCCGAAGTGCTGCGATTACAGGCGTGAACCACAGCACCCAGCCTGAGCTTTTTCTAATCTCAGTGCCCCTGAAATTGACATTTGTTCATCATTTTAAAAAAAGAAAAAAAAAGGTAAATAAAAGAGCAGCTCAGCTCAGTTTTCTGGGTCCCCAATAAGGTACTCTACCAATGTGGTTTTCACATTTTCAGGTTTTTGGCTGGTGAATAAGATTGAGCTGAAATGCTTCTTCCCCCGATAACAATACATTCAAATGCAGGATCAGGAACGTGTGGATTAAAACCAGACGGTGGATGATTAATACTTTTGCTTATAGAGGTAGACATGGCAGCTTCCTCCATTTAAATGAAAAGGCCTTTTCTCTGCATTTGTATGCACACATGCATATGTGTGCATATGCTTACATGCTTGTGCCCTTTATGTACAAGCTGCGTTTCTGTACCATTTCCTTCCTCTCTTGAAGCACCCAAGAAGTGCTGGGAGGACTAAGTTGTGAAGCAGAGGCGTGGAGATCAGACACCGTGGTAGGAGTGGGATATGTTCTCTTCTTCAGGCTCACTGCTTTTGTAGCTTTCTGGGTACTGCTGTAACACACATCTTTTTCCATCTTTTTCCATGGAACCTACTTGCTCCCTATGGTCATGTAACCTCATTATAAGAGGCATACTTTTTCATTTAATCTGCTAAATCTTTGGAGGTGGCTATCCTCATCATTTTATTGTAATGACATGAAGAGAAACTTTATTTTCACATGGATACTTTATGTTTTTTCCCTTACCCACTGAAAACATGACAGAGATTTCTTGGTTCATTCGCCGTGGCTCACGCCTGTAATCCCAGCACTTTGGAAAGCTGAGGCGGGCAGATCACCTGAGGTCAGGAGTTTGAGACCAGCCTGGCCAACATGGTGAAACCGTCTCTACTAAAAATACAAAAAGTAGCCGGACACGGTGGCACGCACCTGTAATCCCAGTAATCCCAGCTGCTGGGGGTGCTGAGGCAGGAAAATCACTTGAACCAGCAAGGTGGAGGTTGCAGTGAGCCGAGATCACACCACTGCACTCCAGCCTGGGTGATGGAGAGAGACTCCATCTCAAAAAAAAAAAAAAAAAAAAAATTTCTCAGAGTGTACTTTGTTTTTTTTTTTTGAGACAACATCTTGTTTTGTTGCCAATGCTGGAGTGCAGTGGCTCACTGTAGCCTCAACCTTCTGGGCTAAAGGGATCCTCCCACCTCAGCTTCTGAGTAGCTGGGACCACAGGTACATGCTACCATGCCCTGCTAATTTTTGTTGTTTTTTTTTTTTTGTAGAGATGAGATTTCACCATGTTGCCCAAGCTGGTCTTGAAGTCCTGAGCTCAAGCAGTTCACCCACCTTGGCCTCCCAAAGTGCTGTGATTACAGCCACCATGCTGTCCCTATACTTTTTAATTAGAGATTAGCAGGTGTTTATTATTAAAAATAGTTTCAGTATTCATTTTTATTAAGTTCTGTGCACATTAACCCCTTCCAGCCAGCAGGCCTCTAGTTAGTCTAGGCCTCTGATTTCAGCTTGAATATACACTTTGCTCTTTGGAGAAACAGAGACCTCTGCCTAAATGAAACAGGACATGTAAAGGGAGGAGGAAAACCAGGCTGAGATTTTGTACCTTTTTAATCTCTAAAGAAGGTTGTATTGTCTCTACAACAAGGAAAAAGTTGAAGGACAAAGGGCATAAAATTCTTTTGTTCCAACATAAATTTATGTCTGTTTTCTAGTGTTGTCTCTAATTTCAAGGTGAAAGTGGGCTCTGTCTCAGCCCCGTCACACTCTAGATGTATGCATCCCCAGGTATCCCCAGTCACCGCATGGAGTGGTGTTCCACCAGTTTACCCCTTTGCCACAGAGACTCTCAGCAACCAAGATTGGTGGGTTTGCATAAGTTAAAATTCACTCTGTTGTACAGTTTTGAGAAACACATACTTTCATGTAACCATCACTACAATTAAGATATAGAGCATTCTCAACACCCCCAAAAATTCCCTCATGCAACCAGCTCCCTTCCCATCCCCAGTCCCTGACAACCTCTGATGTTTTCTGTCTCTATAACTTAGCTTTTTCCAGAATGACTTATAAATAAAATCACACAGTACATAGAGCAGGGGTGTCCAATGTTTTGGCTTCCCTGGGCCACATTGGAAGAAGAATTGTCTTGGGCCACACATAAACTACACTAACACTAACGATAGCTGATAAGCTTAAAAAAAAAAAAAGTCTCAAAAAACATCTCATAGTATTTTAAGAAAGTTTATAAATTTGCATTGGGCTGCATGGGCCACGGGTTGGACAAGCTTGATATAGAGCTTTTGAGTCTGGCTTCTTTTCACATAGCATAATACATTTGAGATTCATGCATGCTGTTGCCTGTATCAATCATATGTTCTTTTTTGTTGCAGAGTAGTATTCCACTGTATACATACACTATGATTTGTTTATCCATTCACCAGTTGAACATTTGGGCTATTTGCAGTTCTTGGTGGTCATGGATAGAACTGCTGTAAACATTTGTGCATCAGTCTTTACGTTTCTTAAATGAACTTAAGTTTTCATTTCTCTTGGATAAATACTTAGGAATGGAACGGATGGTTTATATGATAAGAGTATGTTTAACTTTGCTAGAAACCACCAAACTTTTACAAAGTGGCTGTACCATATTGCATGAGCAGTTCCTGTTGTTCTGGCATCATTATCAGCACTTGATACTGTCAGTTTGTTTGTTTTTTTAAATAATTATAATAGGTACCTTGCGATTTTAATTCGCATTTCTCTAATGGCTAATGATGTTGAGCATCTTTTCGTCTGTTCATTTGTCATCTGTGTATCTTCTTTGGTGAAGTGTCTATTCACATCTTTTGCCTGTTGTTAAATCGGATTTTTTTCTTCCTGAGTCTTGAGAGGTCTTTATATATTTAGGATGCAAATCCTTTGTCAGATACAAATGCATTGCAGATATTTTCTCTCAGTCTGTAGCTTGTCTTTTCACTTTAGAGACTAAGTTTTGACCGATTAAATGCTGAGAGCTGAAGGGTTCAGGCTCTCTTCGTAGAGGAACATAAGGAAATTGACACCTTAGTCAGCAGAAAGATGTGAGGGCCACCCCTTTTGAAGCTGTTTATTTAAAATAAAAGAGAGGGATAAGGGGTGGGCCAAACTGAATTGTCCAGACAGATTTCTGAAGCTTTTTTCAGTTCTTTGTCCTGTCCCCGCCTATGATGTAGCTTCTGGGCTCTTACCTTCAACTGGGTTCCTCACTTCTGCCATCACTCCAAACCCATCAAGGCCTCTCCGGCTCAGGCCAACTCCAACAGAATACACGAGAGGTCAGGCCAGCTTCTTGCCCATAGTATATTCCAGAGTGAAGTAGTTTTTTGATAAGTAATCATTCCCAGTTCTAAAGTGATAGCCTCTAAGGAGTCATTGCTTTGAAGAACTCCTTTCATCTCCAGCTGGACGCTTTTCCAAACAAGCATCGGCAGAGCCTAGTCAGGGCTCTGACACACAGGGTTCTGCCATGAGAAGCAAATTGGCAGCAGCAGACAGGACCCCGAGGCAATGGAATTCAGTTCTCAGAACATACTCACCATGGGTCTCTTTCGTGTTGTGTGGAATTCTTTCCACTGGGCAGCCGCATAGGTGTAGGGAAGATGTCCTGCCCCATTGGATAAAAGTCAAGAGAAGATACTGTATGGAATCTTGTCACTTTTTAATTGCTGATCCGTGCTAAGATGTTTTTCTTAAGTAGCATTTGCCACTGACATGACATTAGTAGAGTTTCTTTTTCTTTGTGCATGTGACATGGATCACTAACACTGCTTCTGATGGTCAGAGGAGGCCTGCCTTAGTGCTGGAGATCTGTCCATTTCTCCAGGACAATGGAGCCTGGTGAAAGCTCTCTGACTTCTGACCCCAGTTGGAGCAATGTGTTCAGAGAAGAATTTCTGAGCCTTCACAAATCTCAGTTTTTTGCATGTCTTTTTGTAAGCAAACAGCAACTTGTAGGCAGGCTTAAAACTTTCTTTTTCTGCTCATGAAGGTACAGATTTTACTAGAGACAAATTCAATTGAATATAAAACTGTAATGTGGAATAATAGTTCAGGCTTTAAAAATGGAGGGATGGATTAAAAAGTTCTGCAATAAATCTGCAAATGTGGAATCTAAGGGAAATGATCCCATCTGGAAAACCCTGCTAGTGGTGCTGTGGCTGGTTTGTGGAACAGTGCAGATTGTGGAGTGAAAAAAGACCCTGTAGTCTTGAAAGATGACAAGCTCCTTAATTGATGTCCATTTCAGCTGGTGCTGTGCCAGCTTATGTTGGCCTCTGTCCAGCGTTCCTGTAATTTGGGAGCCAGGTGTGAAGCATTTTTGTTCCATCTTGTTCCCCAGCATCTACAGAAGCCTCACCCATCTTACTTGAGGCAGCAGCATGCCATAGGAAACAGATGTACAGGTAGAGGTGGAAGGAAGTGTCACAGCTGGGTTACAGATTTTTTTTAAATCCTTCATGCTCAAGTGAGATCTGGGTTTGAGAGTTGGGGAAAAGGGTATTTCACAGCCTCGGTGTAAGATGTCACTATCAAGTATCCTAATTACACCAATACTCATTTGTGATTTTTAAAAACATGTCTTTATTACCTTAGAGTCACACTTTGTATAGGCAGAGATCTTTTGTGATTTGCCTTTGCCTGACTTCTGGGAACAGCAATATAAAGTGTAATAGGAAGAACATCTCAAGATGGCCATCAGAGTTGAATCTGATCACTTCCATAGCATCGAGGGCCAGGTGACATAACCACCTAGAGGTGAGCTACCCCTGATGACATGGGGCATAGCTGTGTCCTTTGGTGATCACTTCCATAGCATCGAGGGCCAGGAGACATAACCACCTAGAGGTGAGCTGCCCCTGATGACCTGGGGCATAGCTGTGTCCTTTGGGGATGTTGATGAACACAGTAGACAGTGCCAACAGCATCTGTTCAACACATTGGTATTGGGCCCTTGATACTCTAGACCGGTGGTCCCCAACCTTTTTGGCACCAGGGACTGGTTTTGTGGAAGACAGTTTTTCCACAGACAGGGTTAGCAGTGGGTGGTTTCAGGATGAAACTGTTCCACTTCCCATCCTCCAGCATTAGTTAGGTTCTCATAAGGAGCACGCAGGCTAGATTCCTTGCACGTGTGGTTCACAATAGAGTTCGCACTCCGCTCCTGTGAGAATCTAATGCTGCTGCTGACTTGACAGGAGGCGGAGCTCAGGCGCTCCTGCTTGCTTCCACCGCTCTCTTCCTGCTGTGCGGCCCAGTTCCTAACAAGCCATGGACTGGTACCACGGTCCACAGCCCCAGGGGCTGGGACCCCTGCTCTAGACTGGATGCAGTTGGGGGGAGAAGGCACTCTTTCAGAATCTAACCTGTCTCTTTTCTAGCCCTCCTGCTAAACTGAACATGAACAAACAGGCAGTTCTGCCTTTTAGGATTACAAAACATGAGCAGGATCCTCCCGGTGGGAACATTAAAGTCCTGTGGACTTAGAACTGAAATGTTGGAATTGGTGCTTTGCCACTGACTTACATTTTGATGTAAGGCAAGTTTTAGCCTCTTAGGACCAAGAGCCAGCTCTGTTGCTTGGAGGGCCCAACCCATAAAAAGACAACTGAAGGAGTCCTTTGTTGTTTCTTTCTTTACCTCCGTATCTCACACAGACAGAGCTGAGGACAATATTTGGCCTTGCCAGTCAGACCGCAATGTCAAGGAGTGCCTGCAAGCCCTGCCTAGGTTGCTTTTTGCTCCAGGTGTATGGGGGTCACGGGACAGCCCTTCGTTCACTGGTAGCTTTTACCTGTTCTTCCTTGTGTTGTCAATACCAGAAGCTGCAAAATGTCAAATACCAGAAGAGGCAAGAGGGTGAGGAGTTAGGAAGAGAGGTTAGTCTTACTCTTTAAGTAATGTTCATTCTATTTTTTTTTTAATTGTGATAAAATTTACATAAGACAAAATTTACCATTTTAACCCTTTTTTTTTTTTTTTTTTTTGAGACGGATTCTCGCTCTGTCACCCAGGCTGGAGTGTAGTGGTGTGATCTCGGCTCACTGCAACCTCTGTCTCCTAGGTTCAAGTGATTCTCCTGCTTCAGCCTCCCGACTAGCTGAGATTACAGGCGTGTGCCACCACGCCCGGCTAATTTTTGTATTTTTTGTAGAGACAGGCTTTCGTCATGTTGGCCAGGCTGGTCTCAAACTCCTGACCTCAAGTGATCCACTCTCCCCGGCCTCCCAAAGTTCTGGGATTATAGGCGTGACCCACTTTGCCCAGCCATTTTAACTAGTTTTTTAAGTGTACGGTTCTACAGCATTAAGTACATTCAAACTGTTGTGCAGCCATCACCATAACCATCTCTAGAGCTTTTTCATCTTCACCAACTCAAACACTGTACCCATAAAATAATAAGTCTCCATTCCTCCCTCCCTGCAGCCCCTGGCAACCATCATTCTATTTACTTTTTCTCTGAATTTTTTTTTTTTTTTGAGACAGAGTCTTACTCTGCCTCCCAGGTTGGAGAGCAGTGGTGCCATCTCAGCTCACTGCAACCTCAGTTTTCCGGGTTCAAGCAATTCTCTTGCCTCAGCCTCCTAAGTAGTTGGGATTACAGGCGCCTGCCACCACACCTGGCTAATTTTTGTGTTTTTAGTAGAGACGGAGTTTTGGCATGTTGTCCAGGTTGGTCTTGAGCTCCTGGCCTCAAGTGATCCGCCCACCTTGGCCTCTCAAAAGTGTTGGGATTACAAGTATGAGCCATGGTGTCCAGCCTTTCTCTATAAATTTGACTACTCTATGAACCTCATATAAGTGGAATCATAAAATATTTGTCCTTTTGTGATTGGCTTATTTCACTCAGCATAATGATTTCACGGTTTATCCATGCCGTAGCACGTGGCAAAAGTTCATTTCTTTTTAATGCTGAATAATATTCTGTTGTGTGCATATATCTACCACAATTTGTGTGTCCATTCACCTGTTGATGGACACTTGGGTTGCTTCCACTTTTTGGCTGCTGTGAATAATGCAGCTGTGAACGTAAATGTACAAATATCTCTTTGAGATCCTGCTTTCAATTCTTTTAGGTGTATACCCAGAAATAGAAAGTAGAATTGCTGAATCCTATGGTCGCTCTATGTTTATTTTATTTTATTATTTTATTTTGTGTTATTTTATTTTATTTTGTGTTATTTTATTTTATTTTGTGTTATTTTATTTTATTTTATTTTATTTTTTGAGATGGTGTCTCACTTTGTCGCCCAGGCTGGAGTGCAGTGGCACACTCTCAGCTCACTGCAACCTCCACCTCCTGGGCTCAAACGATCCTCCCACCTCAGCCTCCCGAGTAGCTGGGACCACAGGCGTGCACCACCACACCCAGGTAAGTTTTTGTATTTTTGGTAGAGATGGGGTTTCACCATGTTGCCCAGGCTGGTCTCGAACTCCTGAGCTCAAGTGATCCGCCCACCTCAGCCTCCCAAAGCACTGGGATTTAAGGCGCGAGCCACCGTGCCCAGTCATCTGTGTTTAATTTTTTGAAGAATCGTCATACATTTTCCACGGCAGCTGTACTATTTTACATCCTCACCAACAGTGCACAGGAGTCCCAGTTTCTTCACATTCTCACAACACTTTGTTTTTTAGTAACAGCCATCCTAGTCGGTGTATTGGTGTGAAGTAGTATTGCACTGTGGTTTTGATTTTGCATTTTCCTAATGACTAGTGATGTCGAACATCTTTTCGTGTGCTTATTTGTTGTGTTCATTTTAAATGTATAATTTCTCCTTTCTGAATTGATTGGCCTTGGAATGCTTGAGCATTAAGGTGTCAGATGTTGGCTCTGATGTTTTTTTTAAGAGATAAGATCTCATTATGTTGCCCAGGCTGGACTTGAACTCCTGAGCTCAAGTGATTCTCCTGCCTCAGCCTTCCCAGTAGCTGAGACTACTGGTGTGCACCACTACGCCCACCTAGGCTCTGATCCTAACTTGCTATAAGCTACTTGTGTGGCCTATAACCTATAGCTTTTTTTTTGAGATGTAGTCTTGCTCTGTCACCCAGGCTGGAGTGCAGTGGTGCAATCCTGGCTCACTGCAACCTCTGCCTCCCAGGTTCAAGCGATTCTCCTGCCTCAGCCTCCCAAGTAGCTGGGATTACAGTCACCTGCCACCACGCCCAACTGATTTTTGTATTTTTAGTAGAGACGGTTTCACCACGTTGGCCAGGCTGGTCTCAAACTCCTGACCTCAAATGATCCACCCACCTCAGCCTCCGAAAGTGCTGGGATTACAGGTGTGAGCCACTGTTCTGGCCCCTATAACCTATAGCTTTCTAAACCAAATGAACAAAAGCTCTATCTCATATATACCTTCTTTTGGATTTTCTTTCTTTTTTAAGCAAAAACGAAATATCCCTGTAACCTCTCTGGGCTTCTGTATCTTCTTCAATAAAATGAGGAAACCCCTAACTGCCCTACCCAGCTCAAAGAGCTGTTGTGAGAATTAAAGGAGATCAGCTCTGTGAAAGCACTTTGTAAAGATTCTATAAAAATACAATTCAGGCCAGGCGTGGTGGCTCACACCTGTGATGCCAGCATTTTGGGAGGCTGAGGTGGGTGGCTCACTTGAGGCCAGGAGTTGAAGACTAGCCTGGCCAACATGGTGAAACCCAATTTCTACTAAAAATACAAAACTTAGCCGGGCGTGGCAGCATGCGCCTGTAGTCCTAGCTACCTGGGAGGCTGAAGTGGGCAGATCACTTGAGCTTAAGAGTTCGAGGATCACTTGAACCTGGGAGATGGAGGTTGTAGTGAGCTGAGATCACGCCACCGCACTGTAGCCTGGGTGGCAGAGTCTTGGTCTCAATAAAAAAAAAAAAAAAAGGCATTATCATCTTGAGCCATCAAATTCACTGTTACTGAAATTCTTTGCCAAACCTGAAGGGAAAACAAATTTACAGTCTTTTTGTCTTAGACCGAAGGCTGTATGTTTTTTTGGTAGGTAAGGGGAACAGAGCACAGGTGACCTACTTACTCATATCTGTTCATCTCCCAGTATGGGGTTGCCTCTTCTGAACTAGGGCAAGGGTTAAGTCTCTGACTTGGTTTTCCCCTGAAGATGGTCACAAAGTCTGCTCAGCATTGTTTAGGGATGTGAATGCATTGGCCCCATCACCTGCCCATCTAAAGTAAGCATGTAATCTAACAGATATTTACCATTTAGCATGTGCCAGGCACCGGAGTTCATGCTTGCACATGCTTCACTAGGTTTTACTTAAGCATATTTTTGCATTACTATTGTTTTTTGAGAATTATAACCCCCCACTTATATTATTTTAGTTCATTTAATCATATCTTCTAGGCGCTTTTTCTCCTGTTGTTTCTTTGTTTCAACAAAGAGAAAGGAAAGGAGTCCCTAAAGATTTTAGTTATTTTAAATAATATTTTTAGTTATTCAGATGCTAATCTGAATAACTAAAAGACATGGAATATATATTGAGATTTAGATAGAGCATCATTCATCTACTCAGGAACAGTTGCAGACAGGTGGAATCTACATTGACCCAAACTTCAGGGTGGATTGTGCTTTCCAGAAACTATTCCAGTTAGCAACAGTCACCTAATTGAGTTCAGAATGGATGAACAAGAATGGATTTTCCTCTCTATGGCTTCTTGCTTTTTGTTTTTTCTTTTCTGTTTTTATTTCTGAAGGTACATCAGCATCTTTATGGCTTCTGATGCAAAGGTATGCTGTGTGTGTGTGTGTGTGTGTGTGGTGTGTGTGTGTGTGGTGTGTGTGAGTGATGGAGTCTCGCTCTGTCGCCCAGGCTGGAGTGCAGTGCCGCGATCTCCGCCATTTTGGCCTCCTAAAGTTTTGGCATTATAGGTGTGAGCCACTGCGCCCACCCTACGTGAGGTTTTTAGAACTCAAGGAGTTTAATAGGGTCTTCCATTTTTAGTTGTATGGTAGGATTAGATACACTGAACAACCTTCTCAATTAACACAGCTAAAGTGCTACCTATAGGCTGGGCACAGTGGCTCACGCCTGTAATCCCAGCACTTTGGGAGGCTGAGGCAGGTCGATTGCCTGAGCTCAGGAGTTGAAGACCAGCCTGGGTGAAACCCTGTCTTTACTAAGAAGACAAAAAAAAAAAAAAAAATTAGCTGGGTGTGGTGGCACACACCTGTAGTCCCAGCTACTCAGAAGGCTGAGGCATGAGAATCATTTGAACCCAGGAGGCAGATGTTGCAGTGAACCAATTTCACCCCACTGATCAGCCTGGGCAACAGAGAGACAGAGAGAGATTGTCTCCAAAAAAATAAAAATATAAATAAATAACATAAAATGCTAACTATAATGTAACACATCCTGAGCTGGCATGAAAACGAGAAATCTGCAGATCTTAAGAACTAAATGAACAAAAGATTTCCGAAAAGTAAGCGAGTGCCAAAGCTGGCTGGTGCTTGCCCTGATGATTTCTGTCAAGCCATGGAAGCTTTGGGCTTACTCACTAAAAGCTGCTTGGACTATGGCAAGCAGGCCTGAAAGCGTGGGATGCACCCTAGGTGAAGAATGATATAGGAGGCCCTGCCTAAAGCTGGGATTCCAGCTTTAGGAAACCTCATGGTGAGCATTTTATGACCATGAGCTAACCCTCACCTGAGTTTTTAGTCTGAATTCATACTACTTATGTACTCTGAAAAACCTTGAGCAGCAGATAGTTTAATTTAAAGTGATCTCTGTCTGACAGTGTCCCAGGGTAACCCGCAGAAGCAAAGACAAGTCCTCTCTGGAAAAAAGCAGCTTCAACTCAGGCCACAAAGGATTCCCATGGATACAGTTCCATGGAAATCAGCCCACAGCCTTTAATATACTTAAAGTAAATAATTGTCATTCCCAACAAAGCTATCTTGTAAAGGATAAACAAAGGTGACCAGGCATGGTGGGTCATGCCTGTAAACCCACCACTTAGGGAGGTCAAGGCAGGAGGATCACTTGAGCTCTGGAGTTCCAGACCCGGCTGGGAAACACGATGAGATCCCATCTCTACAAAAAGATTTAAAAATTAATGGCCAGGTGCTGTGGCTCACGCCTGTAACCCCAGCACGTTGGGAGGCCGAGGCGGGCAGATCACCTCAAGTAAGGAGTTCGAGACCAGCCTGGTCTCGAGGTCAACAAGGTGAAACCCCGTCTCTACTGAAAATACAAAAATTAGCTGGGCGTGGTGGCAGGCACCTGTAATCCCAGCTACTCGGGAGCCTGAGGCAGGAGAATCACTTGAACCCGGGAGGCGGACATTGCAGTGAGCCGAGATCACACCATTGCACTCCAGCCTGGGCAACAAGAGTGAAACTCCAATCTCAAAAAAAAAAAAAAAAAAAAAAAGCCAGCCGTGGTGGCATGCGCTTATAGTCCCAGCTACTTGGGAGGCTAAGTGGGGAGGATCCCTTAAGTCCAGGAGTTTCAGCCTTCAGTAAGCCATGATCCTGCCACTGCAGCCAAAACTGATCAAATTGTACACTTTAAATATGTGCAGTTTTAGTACACTTCAGTTATACCCCAGTACAGTTGTGGAGACAAAATCTAAAAGAATACTTTTAACCCCTTTAGCTTAAAAAGATAAAATTTATTATTTACTAACTACAAAATAAGAGTGAAGACATTTTAATACCCTTTTTAAATTTTAATCAATTTATTCCGATATAATTCACATTCCATGAAGTTCAACCTTTTAAGATACACAATTCCGTTGTTTCATTATATTCATAGAGCAATACAACAATCACCACTAATTTCAGAACATTTTTATCACCTCAAAAAGAAACCCTCTACCTGTCGTGTCATCTCCATTTTCCCCTCTTCTAGCCCCTGTTAACCACTAGTTTACTTTCCGTCTCTCTAAATTTGCCTCTTCTGCTTCTTTCATACGAATGGAATCATATAATTATGTGGCCTTTTGTATCTGGCGTCTTCTGGTTTGCTTAATGTTTTAAGGTTCATCCATGTCACAGCTCATATCAGTACTTCATTCCTTTTTATGCCTGAATCATATTCCGTTATATGGTAATTCCACATTTTGTTTATCCATTCATCAGTTTCATAAACATTTAGGTTGTTTGCATTTTTTGACTATTATGAATAATGTTGATGTGAACGTTTGTATATGAGTTTTTATGTGGACATATGTTTTCATTTCTCTTAGATATATATACCTAGAAATAGTATTGTTTGGTCATATGGTAAACTGTGTTTAACTGTTGGAGGAACTTCCACACTAGACAGTTTTCCAAAGCAACTGCAACATTTTACATTCTCACTAGCAGCAAATGTATGAGGGTTCAATTTCCCTATATCTTCACCAACACTTGTTATTATTGTCTTTTTTATTATAGCCATCCTAGTATGTGTGAAGTGGTATCTCAATTGTGATTTTCACTTGCATTTCTCAATAACTAATGATGTTGAACAGCTTTTCATGTGTTCAGTGGCTATTGGTATGTCTTTGGAATACTATTCAAATATTTGCCTACTTTTTTTTTTTTTTTTTTTTTTTTTTGAGGCAGAGTTTTGTTCTTGTTGCCCAGGCTGGAGTACAATGGCGCAATCTTGGCTCACTGAAACCTCCACCTCCTAGGTTCAAGCAGTTCTTCCGCCTCAGCTTCCCAAGTAGCTGGGATTACAGGCATGCACTACCATGCCTGGCTAATTTTTTTTTGTATTTTTAGTAGAGACAGGGTTTCTCCCTGTTGGTCAGGCTGGTCTCGAACTCCTGGCCTCAGGTGATCCGCCCACCTCAGCCTCCCAAAGTGCTGGGATTACAGGCGTGAGCCACCACACCCAGCCGTATTTGCCTACTTTTAAAATTGGGTTGTCTTTTATTGTTGAGTTGTAGGAGTTCATAGATAGATAGATAGATAGATAGCTTACATTGAGTTGTAGGAGTTCATAGATAGATAGATAGACAGACGTAGGAGTTCATAGATAGATAGATAGACAGACAGGGTCTCACTATGTTGCCCAGGCTGGTTTTGAACTCCTGGGCTCCAGTGATCCTCCTGCCTTGGCCTCCCAAAGTGCTGGGATTACAGGCATGAGCCGCCATACCCAGCCTTGAGTTGCAGGAGTTCTTTTAGATTCTGGATACAAGTGCTTTATCAGATAAATGATTTACAAATATTTTCTCCCTCCTATGATTTGATTGTCCTTGTACTTTCTTGAATGTTTTAATTCTTACGAAGTCCAATTAATCTGGTTTATTTTATTTTGTTACTTGTGCTTTGGTGTTATAAAGACATTTTTAAACAATAAGGACTGGGAGAAGCTGGTGCGCACCTGTATTCCCAGCCACTTGGGAGGCTGAGACAGGAGGATTGCTGGAGCCCAGGCACTGGAGTCCAGCCATAGTGAGATCCTGTCCCCCCGCCAAAAACAAAAACAAAATAGAGTTTATCACCAAATATCCTCACTAAACAAAGTTTCTTCTACCTGAAGTACATACTTTAGAAAAGTATCCTAGATTCCAAAGAAATGGTGAACAATGATTGTAACTATAAAATTGGATCAGATTGATTACAAAAGAACCATAGAGTTAAAAGTTTCCTTAGAAGACATCAGGGCTAGTCTTGTCATCTAATGAAAAAATAGTCCTCCAGTGTTCTCAATGGCCTCTGCTCCAGACGCTTCCCCAGAATTTACTCTATTATGAGACAGTCACTATAAAAAGTTCCTCCTCAGACTGAGTGAGGTGGCTTGTGCCTGTCATCTCAGCACTTTGGGAGGCCAAGGTGGGAGGATCACTTGAGCCCAGGAGTTCAAGACCAGCCATGCAACATAGCAAGACCCTGCCTCTACAAAAAATTGTTTAAAAAATTAGCGGGTATGGTGTGCACACCTGTGGTCCTAGCCATTCAAGTGGCTGAGGCAGGAGGATCACTTGAACCCAGGATTTCAAGGTTACAGTGAGCTGTGATTGTGCCACTGCACTCCAGCCTGGGTGACAGAGCAAGATCGCTTCTCTAAAAGAATAAAAAGTTCCTTCTCAAACTGAACACAGCCTGCCTTCCTGTAATTCCCACTGAATGATTTTTAAAAAGTTTTCTCAAAATCACAAAGTGTTTTTTCTATATCTGACACACCTTAGTTATACTTGAAATTCTCTTTACGTTTTCTTTTCTCTAAGCTAAACAAACTAGTGCAATCAAATAGATTCTTGGCCAGTGCTGCAAAATATTATAGGACTTTATGTAATGATGCAGTGTTTAATACTGTAATGATAGAAAGTTACTATTTCTGCACCATCCTGTATTGTAGCCACTGGCCACATGTGACTTTTGAATACTTGAAATGTGGCTAGTGCAACAGAAAAACAAATCTTAATGTAATTAAATTGAAATACCCACATGTGGCTAGTGGCTACTGTGTTAAACTGCAATTCTAGATCATTCTCCTGGCCAGATTTCTCTGTGCCACTACCAGCAGCATCAGATTCACCTGGGAACTTGTAATGTTTTAGGCCCTACCTCAGCCTTTTGAATCATAAACAGTTGAGGGTGGAGCCCAGCAATCTGATTTAACAAGATCTCCAGGTGATTCCAATGCACTAATACTTGAAAGCCAATTCCAGTTTGTCAAGGCTTCTGTAAAAAGCAGTGCTCAAACAAGGTCTGACATGCATGGATTTCACCTAAAGACAGCTTCAATGGCTTTTTTTTAAAAAAAAATTGAATACTACTTTCTAAATAGTGCATTGACTGCATGTTATAAAAATGAATACAATGTGGATATGAAGAATTTTTTTTTTTTTTTGAGACGGAGTCTCGCTCCATCACCCAGGCTGGAGTGCAGTAGTGCAATCTCAGCTCACTGCAACCTCCGCCTCCCAGGTTCAAGCGATTCTCCTGCCTCAGCCTCCCGAGTAGCTGGGACTACAGGTGCGTGCTACCACACCCGGCTAATTTTTTTGCATTTTTAATAGAGTCTGGGTTTCACCTTGCTAGCCAGGATGGTCTTGATCTCCTCACCTCAGGATCCGCCCGCCTCGGCCTCCCAAAGTATTGGGATTACAGGTGTGAGCCATTGCACTCGGCCTGGATATGAAGAATTTAAAAAAATAAAGTGCCAGGCCAGATGCAGTGGCTCACGCCTGTAACCCCAGTACTTTGGGAGGCTGAGGCATGCAGATCACTTGATATCAGGAGACCAGCTTAGGCAGCATGGCAAAACCCCATCTCTACTAAAAATACAACAACTAGTTGGGCATGGTGGCACATGCCTGTGGTCCCAGCTACTTGGGAGTTTGAGGTGGGAGGATCACTGGAGCCTGGGAGGCAGAGGTTGCAGTGAGCCAAGGTCTCACTGCTGCACTCCAGCATGGGTGACAGAGTGAGACCCTGTCTCAAAAATAAAGTGCCCGTTACAGTTTTTAAAAAAATTAGTTAACAGGCAGTTTCCCAGCTGGGCGTGGTGGCTCATGCCTGTAATCCCAGCACTTTGGGAGGCTGAGGTGGGAGGATCACGTGAGCTCAGGAGTTGGAGAGCAGCCTGAGCAACATGGTGAAACCCCATCTCTACTAAAAATACAAAAATTAGCCGGGTATGGTGGCACGCACCTGTAATCCCAGCTACTTGGGAGGCTGAGGCAGGAGAATCGCTCAAACCCAGGACGTAGAGGTGACAGTGAGCCAAGATCACACCACTGCACTCCAGCCTGGGTGACAGAGCGAAACTCCATCTCAAAAAAAAAATTTTTTTTTTTAAAGGTCTTGGCACAGGCTCACACCTGTAGTCTCAGCACTTTGGGAGCCAAGGCAGACAGATCACTTGTGATCAGGAGTTCAAGACCAGCCTGGCCAACATGGCGAAACCCTGTCTCCACTAAAAATACAAAATTAGCCAGGCATGGTGGCGCACGCCTGTGATCCCAGCTCCTTGGGAAGCTGAGGCTGGAGAATCACTTGATCCCAGGAGGCCAAGGTTGTAGTGAGCTGAGATCGCGCCACTGCACTCCAGCCTGGGTGACAGAGCGAGACTCCGTCTCCAAAAAAAAAAAAAGAAAAAAAAAGCAGACACTTTTCCATAAGTTTCACACAGTCTTATAGTACTAGAACCCTGAGCTCTTGATTGTCAGTCTGGTGTGCTTTCCATCTCTTAGGCTGTTTCATGAAATAGGCCTCACTGTTTGGTTTGGTGTCTCCCAGAAGAGAAAAATCTGGTTCCTTGGCATGTATTTTACCTACCCCATTTGGGGGCTGTTTCTTCTGCCTTTTCTTGCACAACTTCCCCATTGTTAGGTGCCTCTGTAGTCACTCCCAATACCCTGGAAACATCTCCCTTTTTTAGGGTTTAACAGACTTCACCTGTATAGTTACCTTCTTTTAATATGACTTTTGTCCTCTTATGCTTGAAACCTAGAAGAACTGGCTTGTTCTGCTGGCCTTGAGCCAGATGTCATAACTTCAGGCAGTGCCACGCTACACATCTCCAGCAGTTTGGAATGGAGAACAGAGTTAGAGATAAGATCAGCAGCTTTAGGTGATGGCTTTGTTTCAAATAAACCGTGCATGACCCAAGCCTCCACTTCAAATGGGGAATGAAATTGCTTTATCCTTTGACAGCTTGCTCTATGAAATACATTTATCTTCACTTAATTGCTTTAGATCCCAAGAGGCTACATACAGTAATTTCTAGGAGATAATTATATTGAATTTTAAAAATATGTGACTGGACATGAATATGTAACTGCAGTGGACAGGGAAGGAGAGAGGTGGGGGAAACCAAAAGTCCTGCTGAACTTGCTGGTAAGTTTCCATTCTTAGAGTTTCCTTGGGTCATAGACCACTTACTCTCTGAATCTGCTGATTCAGATGTGGGGTCCTTTGTACCCCATGCTGCTAGGGTTAAAGCATCTCGTCTACTACTCATATAGCTGGATAGTGTTTTGCTCAGTCTCCTCCTGAAACTGGGAGGGGTCAGGCTGGTGGCGGACTTGCGGTTACATGTCTTCATTTAGTCCGGCTGGGCACAGTCTGTCTACACCGTAGGCCGCAGCCACTGGGGGTTCTGGTTAGTGGCAGCTGAGAACCAGCAAACTTGTTGATTTTAAAACATGACTATTTAGATGTCAGGGATAAACTTCCTGTAGATGGGGGACAGGCTTCTTTATCTTGGCGTGTTTGAGTATCCAGTTCTCATTTCCCTAACCTTTATATTTGAAAAAATCTAAAGCTTTCACTGTCATTTTCACGAATGCCAGCCACTGCCTACCTTTACCGTACATTTTTTTCTTCTTTCTGAAATTCCAGGGTGTGTGTTTTTTTTTTCTTGCCTCCTACTAAATAACTGTATTTCCATGTTGTGATATAACAACTCCTTCAAGACCAAAGGCATTTTCCAGGTGTGGACACAGTTCTGGGCCATCGCTCAGCTCTTTCTGTCTGCATCTGCCTTTAAGACTACACACTGGACAGTTAGATTGTGAGCTCTGTGATACTACTCTCCGACCACCATCCGCAAGTGTCTAGTGTGGTGCTCATGTCTTATGAGGGCTGTGTGAGGAAGAGCCAGTGAGGCCTAGCTGAATGACATGGTTGACAGGCACTCCTGCTGTAAAGACAAGGAAGATCTGACTTGGAGATACAGAGGACATTTGGATTCTGTACTAAGATCCATGAATATCTAAGCCAGCTTGGGGGTGGGGGATATGCCAAAACCAATCAAGGTAGGCTGACTGAAGCAGAGAATCTATACAGCTAAAGACTTTCAATTCCCATCAAGTTCTTTCAAGACCTAGTCCCATGGCGCTTTCTGCTTGCTGGGGTCATTCTCCAGGTGTCTTTTATCCCTTCATTCTCACTTAATCAGGGTCAGCCACACTCCTCAGTTCACTGAGAGGGAAGTGTTGCCTTTTCTTTTAAACTCCTCCTCAAGAAACCTGACAGCTGTGATGAGTAAGCCCATTTGCATTTGAAAAGGTCATGCTGGCGTGCCTCTAAGGGAAATCTGCAGCAAGTACCGTCACATCATTTCTTGGAGTCACATCAAGGAGTTTTTTTAAGGAATTACACTTTACCTCACATCTAAAACATGAGCACCTGAATAGCAGCCTGTGGGGGTCATCAAGGTTAGGGTGTCTGTTCTAGTGTGTTTCTTTTGAGCCAGAAAAACATTTCTCCGTATATCACCACTTTCGGTATTCCCTTCTGGAGAGTTGCTTTTCTCCTGCCTACCTATCAGTGTGGTAGTAGTAACCTGTACCAAGAAGCTTTCCGTGGTTAGTAACCATTTCTTTTAGCTGGATCCTTTTTTTGAGTCAGGGTCTCACTCTGTCACTCAGACTGGAGTGCAGTGGCGGGATCTGCGCTCACTGCAACCTTCACCTCCTGGGTTCAAGTAGTGATCCTCCTACCTCAGCCTCCAAGGTAGCTGGGACTACAGGCGTGTGCCACCACTCCCGGCTAATTTTTTTATTTTTTATTTTTATTTTTTGTAAAGAAGAGGTCTCACCATGTTGCCCAGCCTGTTCTTGAACTTCTAGCTCAAGCAATCCTCCTGTCTCGGCCTCCCAAAGTGCTGAAGTTACAGGCGTGAGCCATCATGCGTGACCTTAATTTGATCTTCTTTCAGGAGCAGAACATGCCTGTTTTTTCTTGTGTTTTATTTAATAAAAAGAACATACTAAACTTATGTAAGGACTTACCAAGAAGGATAATTGAAATTCTGGTGTCTTTAGACAAAAAAAAGCTAAAAAAAAAAACAAAAAAGAAAAAAAGGTGCAGCCTTTTCAGGGATTGAATCATCTTTGGTGCATTTTTTGGTGAATTCCATGAATCCAACTATTTTGGTGTATTCAGTAAAGTTTTCCCAGAGTTTGACTTAGGACTCTGTGTACGTATGCGTGTGTGTGTTGAACATATGTGTCTATTCCTCTGGAAAGATCATTAAATCCAAATTCTGAATAGGGAAATGGAGACTTTCCAAGGAGTGTCAGAAGCAGGCTAAAAGAAAACATTTTGCCACAGATATTTAGAATCAATGAGATAGATGAGATAGGAATGAAGAAATGCCATGATTTATTTCTATTTCATAGAGCTCACTGTATGGCTGACTGATAACAGTCACTAGCCACATTTGTCTACTTAATTGGCCAGGCGCAGTGACTCATGCCTGTAATCCCAGCACGTTGGGAGGCTGAGGTCAGGAGTTCGAGACCAGCCTGGCCAACATGGTGAAACCCTGTCTCTGCTAAAAGTACAAAAATTAGCCAGGCATGGTGTGCATGCCTGTAATCCCATCTACTCAGGAAATTGAGACATGAAAATCGCCTGTACCCCAGGGCGGAGGTTTCAGTGAGCCACGATCACACCACTGCACTCCAGCCTGGTGACAGAGCGAGACTCTGTCTCAAAAAATATGTATATATTTATATGTGTACATATACACACACACACACACACACACACACATATATATATAGGCTAGGTGTGGTATCTCATGCCTGTAATCCCAGCACTTTTGAGAGGCCAGTGTGGCAGGATTGAGCCCAAGAGTTCAAGACCAGCCTGGACAACATCGTGAGAGTCCATCTCTACAAAAAATTTAAGTTAGCTGGGCATGGTGGTAGCGCCTGTAGTCCCAGCCACTCAAGGGGCTAAGGTGGGAAGATTGCTTGAGCCTGAGAGGTTAAGGCTACAGTGAGCTGTGATTGCACCACTGCACTCCAGCCTGGGTGACAGAGCGAGAACCCTGTTTCAATCAATCAGTCAAAACTCAGTTAATTAAAATTAAATAAAATTGAAAAATCAGTTCTTCAGTCACACTGGTCACATTTCAAGTGGTCAGTAACCACATGAGACTAATGGGTACTGTATTGTCAAGCATAATATAGAACATTTCCGTTATTGCCATAAAGTTCTCTTAGCTTTGCTTTGTGATAAAGTCACTAAGTATAACTCAGTTATTAAGATTGGGGTTGGTGGGGGTGGACGAGGAAAGAGGAGATGTTGGGCAAAGGATACAGAGTTTTTATTAGACAACAGGAGTAGGTTCTTGTGATCTGTTGTATAGCATGGTAACTAGAGTGAATAATGTATATTTCAAAATAGCTTAAAGAATAGGTTTTTAATGTTCTCACCACAAATAAATAAGTATATGAGATGACAAATGTGTTACATAGCCCAATTTGATTGTTCCACATGTATACATTTATCAAAACATCACATTGTGCTTCATAAATATATACAATTACTATTTGTCAATTTAAAATAAAACTATTTGGCCGGGTGCAGTGGCTCATGCCTGTAATCCCAGCACTTTGGGAGGCTGAGGCAGGTGGATCACCTGAGGTCAGGAGTTTGAGACCAGCCTCGCCAACATGGCAAAACTCCATTTCTACTAAAACTACAAAAATTAGCCAGGCGTGATGGCTCACGCCTGTAATCCCAGCTAGTCGGGAGGCTGAGGTAGGAGAATCACTTGAACCTGGGAGGCAGAGGTTGCAGTGAGCCGAGTTCGTGCCACAGAACTCCAGCCTCGGTGACAGAGTGAGACTCGAGTCTCAAAAAAATAAATTAATTAAAATAAAACTTTTTTAAAAAGGTCTGGGATGATGACAGGGAGGATATTGAAAGGGAGATACTAGGATTTGAATAGCTAAAGCCATTTAATTAGGAATGAATCAGCATCAGAAGCCGTGGACTTCAGAGAGTGGCAAATTACAAGATTCCTACTGAGATAATTTAGTAGTGTATTTAGCAGGATTCAGAATATTATCTCCAACATGATCAATTTTCATGACCTTCTATAAGGAATTTGTCTACTCTTATAAACAGCCTCCTTTCATAGACTTTAAAAAGTTATTTTGTCTTTATCTCTATGCCTTCATTGTTAACACTTGCTTTTCTAATCTCAGTGTTTCATTTTCATTGATAAAACTTATATCAGCATTTTCCGTAGTACTATCATGATGTATTATTTCATTTGATTTCCACTACAGTTCTACGAGGCATTATCTTTTTTTTTTTTTTTTTTTTTTTTGAGATGGAGTCTCGCTCTTATCGCCCAGGCTCCCAGGTTGTAGGCACGATCTCGGCTCACTGCAACCTTCGCCTCTTGGGTTCAAGCAATTCTCCTGCCTTAGCCTCCCAAATAGCTGGGATTACAGGCGTGCACCACCACGCCCAGCTAGTTTTTGTATTTTTAGTGGAGACGGGGTTTCACCATATTGGACAGGCTGGTCTTGAACTCCTGTCCTCGTGATCCACCCACCTCGGCCTCCCAAAGTGGGCATTATCATATTTTACACCTGAGAAGATTAAGACTTAGACTGATTTATCTGAGATCATATGGCAATATACTAGGTCAGAACCCAGAACTATCATTTTGTATTAGATTTAGGTGAATAAGAGGCCTAAACATAACAGTTTTATCCTCTTACATCAAGAGTCTAGACATAGGCAGTCCAGGGCTAGTGTTCAGGCTCTACCACTTGGCTTCCCCAAGTTGGCAGACACTGGAGCCTCCAGCTCAGTATACAACATCCTATAATGTGGTCCCATCCCAAGATGGTTAGTAGAGCATCAGCAGGCAGCTTAATGGAGGAAGAAAACAGAAAGGGTATGCCCCGTACATTTAAAGAGACTTCTTCAAGGTTTTACGTAAAAGTTCTGTTTACATCTCAAGAGTCACATGGCTATCCTAGCTGCAGAAAAGGCTGAAAATATGGTCACCTGGCTGGCAGAAATGTACCCAGCTATTAGCCACACGTGTTAGCACATACCTGTAATCCTAGCTACTCTAGAGGCTGAGGGCAGGAGGATCACTGGAGCCCAGGAGTTCGAGACTGCAGTAAGCCATGATCATGCCACCGTATCCCATCCCTGGGTGACATATTGAGACCCTGTGTCTAAAACACACACACACTCATACTCTTAGCTAAAAATCAGAGTTATTTTGCTAAAGAAGGGAAGACTGGATTGGGAGGTAACTAGCAAACTGTGCTCCAGCGGTGTTTTGATATTTGGTCTAGTGCTTTCCCACTGTTTCATATTGTCTTTGACTTGTTATGGAGGCTGCCATTTTTTCCAAAGAATTAAACATCAGTTCTCTCTCTCCCAGATGAATAATTACAATAAAAGCTACAGTTTACTGAGTACTTGCCTTATCTTAGATATTATTCTAAGAATTTTACATTTTTAAACTTTTTTTTTCTCCCAGACGGAGTCTTTTTTTTTTTTTTGAGACGGAGTCTCACTCTGTCACCCAGGCTAGAGTGCAGTGGCGCAATCTCGGCTCACTGCAAACTCCGCCTCCCAGGTTCACACCATTCTCCTGCCTCAGCCTCTCCGAGTAGCTGGGACTACAGGCGCCCACCACCACACCCGGCTAATTTTTTTGTATTTTTAGTAGAGACGGGGTTTCACCGTGGTCTCGATCTCCTGACCTCGTGATCCGCCCGCCTCGGCCTCCCAAAGTGCTGGGATTACAAGCGTGAGCCACCGCGCCCGGCCTCCCCAGACGGAGTCTTGCTCTGTCACCCACGCTGGAGTGCAGTGACGCCATCTCGCTCACTGCAACCTCTGTCTCCCGGGTTCAAGTGATTCTCCTGCTTCAGCCTCCCAAGTATCTGGGACTACAGGCGTGCGCCACCACATCTGGCTAATTTTTGTATTTTTAGTAGAGACAGGGTTTCACCATGTTGACCAGGCTGGTCTCGAACTCCTGGCCTCAAGTAATCCACCCACCTTGGCCTCCCAAAGTGCTGGGATTACAACATGGTGAATCCCCGTCTCTACAAAATACACAAAAATTACCACAGACGTGGTAGCACGTGCCTGTAGTCCCAGCTTCTTGGGCCATGAGGCAGGGACATTGCTTGAGCCTGGGAGGTTGAGGCTGCAGTGAGCTATGTTCCCACCACCCTGAGTGACAAAATGAGACCCTGTCGCAACAACAACAAAAGGCAGTATATTTAATGTGCCTTCTTGTTTTTCTCTTCACTGTCCCCTTTCTTCTTCTGTCACTCTCTCAGACCTGAGGCTAGGAAAAGAGATTGACATGCTTTAGATTTTTAGAAAGTTTAGTTCCTGTACCTCATGTAGGAACTTGCATGAGAAAATTGTGCTGGGGAATTAATGAGATGTCTGCAGAGAATCCAGAGGCTCAAAGTTTCTATGTCTTGTTAATAGAAATTTGATTTCCAAATACAATTTTGTATTTTCTCTTCACTCTCACTCCCTCTGGTACTGTTAAGAGTTGTAACAGGTAAGAGCACCATCCATTGATCATCCCACACCTCTTCCCCACAGACAACTCAGTGAGACCGGCGCTTGAATTTGCAGTCTACATGTAGCCTGGGCTTCTCTGCCAGGGTGACACATCTGCTGTTAAGTTGCTCTGAGGCTTGACTTCTCACGTTCATTCAATATTAGATATTTATTGAACACTTACTATTTACCAGGCATTCACAGTGCTAGGGATTTTGTGGTGAATGAGACAGGCATAGTCTCTTACCTCACAGATTTTACATTCCAGTTACGGGGATACAGAGCAAACAAGTAAAGAAATAAATAAGCAAAATAAATTCACTGGGCGTGGTGGCTCATGCCTGTAATCCCAACACTTTGAGGGGCCAAGGCAGGAGGATTGCTCGAGTTCAAAAGTTCCTTTTGTTTTTTTTTTTTTTTTTTTGGAGACAGAGTCTTGCTGTGTTGCCCAGTGCTGGAGTGCAGTGGTGCCATCTTGGCTCACTACAACCTCCGCCTCCTGGGTTGAAGGGATTCTCCTGCCTCAGTCTCCTAGGTAGCTGGGATTACAGGTGCCTACCACCACACCCGGCTAATTTTTGTATTTTTAGTAGGAATGAGGTTTTACCATGTTGGCCAGGCTGGTCTTGAACTCCTGTCCTCAAGTGATCCACCTGCCTTGGCCTCCTGAAGTGCTAGAATTACAGGCGTGAGCCACCGTGCCCGGCTGATTGGTTTTTATTGATTTGCAAGTCTGAATATGAATCTTTGTCAGCTATGTGCGTTGTGGATCACCCAGTTTATAGTTTAATTTTAAATTTATTTACAGCATTTTCTTTGCATAAAAATTTGTGTGACAAATCAGCCATTTCCTTTCTGGTTTATGTCTTATTTAAGAAATCCTTTCTGGCTGGGCACGGGGGCTCATGCCTGGAATCCCCCAGCATTTTGGGAGACCGAGGTGAGCAGATCACAAGGTTAGGAGTTCAAGACCAGCCGGGCCAATATAGTGAAACCCAGTCTCTACTAAAAATACAAAAAAAAAATTAGCTGGGCGTGGTGGCCAGGCACCTGTAGTCCTAGCTACTCGGGAGGCTGAGGCAGGAGAATCGCTTGAACCCGGGAGGCGGAGGTTGCAGTGAGCCGAGATTGCACCACTGCACTCCAGCCTGGGTGACAGAGCAAGACTCTGTCTCAAAAAAAAAAAAAAAGCATTTCTGAGTATGCAATATTGGCCATATATTGCTAAATGTTGAAGCTAGGAGATGATATCAGATTTATTACACTAGTCTCTCCTTTTATGTATGTTTGAGATTTTCCATAATAAAATTTTAATTAAAACAAGACCACTGGCATGCATTTAATAGCAAATATGCTTAAAGTTTTATTGTATATAAAAATCAATTGTCTTAATAATAAGCCAGAGCTTATACTTTGGTGGGGTAAAAGGGGTTACTTTTATCTCTGTGCAAGACTTTGTCATTTGATCTTTTTTTAAAGATGAAGTCTTGCTGTTTTCATCCAGGCTGAAGTGCAGTGGCGCGATTTCGGCTCACTGCAACCTCTACCTCCTGGGTTCAAGCGATTCTCCCGCCTCAGCCTCCTGAGTAGCTGTGGTTATGGGAGCGCACCACCACGCCAGGCTGATTTTTTTTATTTTAAGTAGAAACAGGATTTCACCATGTTGGCCAGGCTGGTCTCGAACTCCTGACCTCAAGTGGTCTGCCCATCTCAGCCTTGTGAAGTGCTGGGATTACAGGTGTGACCAACCATGCCTGGCCCATAGATTTCTTTTTTTTTTTTTTTTTTTGAGATGGAGTCTCGCTCTGTCGCCCAGGCTGGAGTACAGTGGCGTGATCTCGGCTCACTGCACTGCAAGCTCCTCCTCCCAGGTTCACGCCATTCTCCTGCCTCAGCCTCCCGAATAGCTGGAACTACAGGCGCCTGCCACCGTGCCCAGCTAATTTTTTTTGTATTTTTAGTAGAGACGGGTTTCACCGTGTTAGCCAGGATGGTCTTGATCTCCTGACCTTGTGATCCGCCCGCCTCAGCCTCCCAAAATGCTGGGGGATTACAGGCTTGAGCCACCGTGCCCAGCCAGCCTGGCCGATAGATTTCCGATAAGTGTATCTTGTCAGGTTAAGACCATTCGCTTCCATTCCTAGATTGCCATTTTTTTTTAATCACAAATAAGGGCTGAATTTTATTAAATATTTTTTCTTAATCTGTTGATGATTGTGTAGTTTTTGTTTTTAACCTGTTTGTATGGGGTTACACATTAATAATTTTTTAAAAATAGGTTCTTATTCCCATTGCCCAGGCTGGAGTACAGTGGTGCGATCATGGCTCACTGCAGCCTCAACCTCCCTGGGCTTGCCCCTCCCACCTCAGCCTCCTGAGCAACTGAGACTGTGGGCATGTGCCACCACACCTGGCTACTTGTTTGTATTTTTAATAAAGATGGGGTTTCACCATCCCGGGCTCAAGCGATCCACCTGCCTTGGCTTCCCAAAATGCTGGGATTACAGGTGTGAGCCACCCCACCCAGCCCAGTAATAAAATTCTAATTTAAAACTATAATTTTCTTCCTAAAATAGTCCAGTGTACTCTCCCAAACTTCAAAATGAGCATATTCTTGACTCATAGTTGTTTCATGGGAGATAACACATTTCTTTCATTTTCTTGAAGGTTTTTACTCTGCTGCTTGCATGCCATTTTCTTTCTTTCCTTCTTTCTCTCTCTCTCTTTTTTTTTTTTTTCTTTTTTGGAGTCTTGCTCTGTCACCCAGGCTAGAGTGCAGTGGCACGATCTCGGCTCAGTGCAACTGCCACCTCCTGGGTTCAAGTGATTCTCCCATCTCAGTCTCCCAAGTAGCTGGGACTACAGATGCACGCCACCATGCCCGGCTAATTTTTGTATTTTTGGTAGAGGCAGGGTTTCACCACGTTGGTCAAGCTAGTCTCGAACTCCTGACCTCAAGTGATCCACCTGCCTCTGCCTCCCAAGGTGCTGGGATTACAGGCATGAGCCACCGTGCCAGGCCTCAAGTTTACAATAGTGGGTATACAATGCTTGGAGAGGCTTAACAAATCAGCAGGATAGTGGCATACAGAATAAAGCATAAGGCAGTTAGAGTGGCATATAGGTTAGTACTGTTGAAATCAGAATCCGGTGGTTTTTAATCTAACTCTAGAGCCATCCTGTCCAATACAACTTTCTGCAGTGGTGAAAGTGTTCTACTTGACACTGTCCAGTATGGTAGCTACTGGCCGCGTGTAACTGTTGAGCACATGAAATGTGGCTGGTCTACCTGAAGAAATGATTTTTTTAAATTGTGGTAAAATATATACAACATAAAATTTACCATTTCGTGCCCTCCCTGCACTTGGCCGCCGCTGTTCCGTGCCGGCAGCCTGGGGACTGGGAGCGCTCGTGCCTTGGGTACGCTGCCCCACTGGCTAGATGCAGCAGCGCGTAGATGTGCCCGTGGGGCCTTGCCCCGGGCATCGCTGCTGCTGCCGCCAGCGCCCTTCGCCCGTGCCTCGGCACGGCGCCTATGCTCACTTCCTGCAGGAGTCTGCTGGATACCTGCAGCTGGAGCGCAGAAGGAGAGATTTCAGCTCCTCTGGGAGTAGGAAGCTCTCCTTTGACACTTGTGCCTTAGTGTGCTTTCTGGAAGACCATGGGTTTGCTACTCAGCAAGCAAAAATCGTAGTGTCTGCATTGGTCAAGGTCCTGGAGGCCAACATGGACATCGTCTACAAAGATATGGCCACCAAGATGCAGCAGGAGATCGCTCTTCAGCAAATAATGTCTCAGACTGTGAATGTGAAAAAGAATATGATTATTTTGGAGAAGAGTGAATTTTCAGCCCTCAGAGCAGAACATGAGAAAATAAAACTCAAACTACATCAGTTAAAACAAGTAATGGATGAAGTGATTAAAGTCCGAACAGATACTAAATTAGACTTCACCCTAGAAAAGAGCAGAGTAAAAGAATTGTATTCGTTGAATGAAAGGAAGCTGCTGGAATCGAGAACAGAAATAGTGACATTGCATGCCCAGCAAGATCGGGCCGTCACCCAGAGAGGTAGGAAGATAGAAACTCAGGTTGCTGGCCCCAAAACCATGCTTGAGTCACACAAGCTTGATAATATTAAATATTTAGCAGGGTCTATATTTACATGCCTAACAGTAGCTCTGGGATTTTATCACCTGCGGATCTAATAAAGTGTCTATTTAAAGAGGGAGAAAAAAAGGATTTACCATTTCAACAATTTTTTAAGTGTACAACTCAGTGGCATTAAGTACATTCACAGTGTTGTGCAACCATCACTACTGTCCATTTCCAGAACTTTTCATCATTCCAAACGCTGTAACCATTAAACAGTAACTCCCCCTTCCCCCTTCCCCTGGCAACTTCTACTTTCTAGCTCTATGCATTTCCCTATTGTAAGTACCTCATATAAGTGGAATCATGCAATATTTGTCTTTTTTTTTTTTTTTTTTTTTTTTTTTTTTTTTTGAGACAGGGTCTCTCTGTGTTGCCCAGGCTGGAGTGCAGTGTCACCATTATGGCTCACTGCAGCCTCAAACTCCCAAGCCCAAGGGATCCTCCCACCTCAGCTTCCTAAGTAGCTGGGACCACAAGCACATACCACCACACCCAGCTAATTGTATGCACGCATGTGTGTGCGTGTGCATGTGTGCACGTGTGTGTGTGTGTATGTTTGTGTCTGTGTGCGTGCATGCATGTGTGTGCGTATGTGTGTGTAGAAATAGGGTCTCCCCCTGTTGCCAGAGCTTCTCTTGAACTCCTAGGCCTCGAGTGAGCGTCCCACCACAGCCTCCCGAAGTGCCGAAGTGCTGAGATTACTGGTGTGAGTCACCACCTGTGATGCACAGAAGTGTTTAATTTTGATAAAGTCCAGTTAGTTTTTTTTTTTTTTTTTTTGAAACTGAGCCTTACTCTGTTGCCCAGGCCGGAGTGCAGTGGCTTGATCTTGGCTCACTGCAACCTCCACCTCCCGGGTTCAAGTGATTGTTGTGCCTCAGCCTTTCAAATAGCTGGGATTACAGGGGCCCGCCCGGCTAGTTTTTGTATTTTTAGTAGAGACAGGGTTTCACCATGTTGGCCAGTCTGGTCTCAAACTCCTGACCTCAAGTGACCTGCCTGCCTCAGCCTCCCAAAGTGCTGGGATTACAAACATGAGGCACTGTGTCTGGCCTGCTTATTTTTTTCTTTTGTTTCTTGTGCTTTTGATGTCATATCCAAGAAATCATTGCCAAATCCAGTGTCATAAAGATTTTCCCTTATGCTTTCTTCTAAGAGTTTTCTAGTTTTAGCTCTTTTTAGGTCTTTGATCCATTTTGAATTTGTTTTTGTATATGGTGTTAGGTAAGGGTCCAGCTTCATTCTTTTGCATGTGAATATCCAGGTTTTTTTAAGCTCTTTTTATTGAAAAGACTATTCCTTCCATAAGATTGGAATTGGTCTTGACATCCTTGTCAAAAGTCAGTTGACCCTGTATTTGTGAGAGTTTACTTCTAGGTTTTCTGTTCTATTCTATGCCAGTACCACACCGTTTTGATTAGTATAGTTTTGCAGTAAGTTTTGAAATCCAGAAACATGAGCCCTCTAACTTTTGTTCTTTTTCAAGATTATTTTGGCTATGTGGGGTCCCTTAAGATTCCATATGAATTTTTTTTTTTTTTTTTTGAGATGGTTTCTCACTCCATCTCCCAGGCTGGAGTGCAGCGGCACAATGTCAGCTCACTGCAATCTCTGCCTCCCAGGTTCAAGCGATTCTTGTGCCTCAGCCTCCCAAGTACCTGGGATTACAGGCATGTGCCACCACACCCAGCTAATTTTTGTATTTTTAGTAGAGATGGGGTTTTGCCATGTTGACCAGGCTGGTCTCCAACTCCTGACCTCAAGCAGTCCGCCCGCTTTGGCCTCCCAGAGTGCTGGGACTACTGGCATGAGCCATTGCATCCAGCTACAGTCCATATGAATTTTAAGATGTGTTTTTATGGATCTGTGGAAAATGCCATTGGGATTTTGATAGGAATTGCATTGAATCTGTAGATTGCTTTGGTTACCATCGTTAGCTTAACAATATTGTCTTCCAATTCATGAACATGGAATGTTTTTCCATTTATTGGAACTCCATTTTTAATTATATTCAATTTTAGGAAATTTAAATTTAAGTTTGGCCATATTGTAACTAATCATCATCCTATTAGCCAGCACAGCCCAAGAGAATTATCCTCAGATTTTCTTTTCTTCCTAAATCATAGGATTGTAGTGACGTCTTCAGAGACCTTGTAGTATCTGAATGATCACTGGTCTCAGGATGTCTGGATTATATGGAATGCATGGTTAAAAGGGTGAATAAACGGGGTTTTGGTCCCTCCAGGTTATCTCTGTCTTGGAGATATGAGAGGGCTACAAGTCTTGCCACATCAGACTCTGTCTCCTTCTCTATTTTCCCTTTGGAAATGTCTGTTTTTCTCCAGAGCCAAAGAGAACCTCTTGTTTTCCAAAAAATTAGCAAAAAGTAGACTCTGCTCTGGCAGGAATGGAACTCCTTCTGCCTCTTCCTATTTCCATAGAAGAACAGACCACAGTGCCCCAAATGGGGTGTTTTTAAAAGAAAAGCATCTCCAAATGGAGATGCTGATTATTTTATAGCAGTGTATACCTTGTTCATCGTTCTGATGCTGTTCTCATGGGAACAGCAACAAAAAATGCCTTTTGGTGCCAATCATGGTTGTGCTCCCAATTGTGTTTTCCTTGAGGGTCAGCAATCTAAGAGATGCCTGCACATTAGAAACAAAAAATAAAGAATAAACGCTGTAAATAATTAATTAAACCAGGGAACCCCCTTTCCGTGTCCATTCATTTTTCTGCCATGTAAGAAGTAATGGTAGGATGCGGAAGACCTGTGTCCTTAGTACTGTTGAGTCTCCCTGCTGCCCCCTTCTCTAGCTTCTCTCTAAAGACTCCCTGGGGAGATCTGCAGATCTCAGAGTAAACAGGAAATCTTACTAAGTAAAATAGGGAGTCTTAGAGCCTAGAGGGTAAGAGACACAGCTCTCCAGGAAGAAGATGCCTTTGGCCTTGGACAGCCAGGAGCAGTGGGTTTGATATAAACACTCTGTTGTGACTCTCTGCGGAGGAACCCTCCAATCCACTTTAGGCCAGAAATGGAACTTTGTTTCCTGGCCTGCCCGTGACTACTCTACATCAGTCTCTCCTGAAAAGAGGCTAGAATATCACTTGTGTATTCAGAATTGGACTAGCCCAGTAGTTAGCCACTTCGCTGAAACTGATTTCTCTGCCTTACTGCCCTGTGGCCTGTACCCCACCCTTATTGTCACCCCTCTCTTTGTACAGAGATAACTTCTTTACTATAGCATTTGGGATTTCCCACACTGCAGTTGATCTGTCACCGCACTACCAAAATGCCTCTGCCAACCACTTGGGTGTCCCGGTGTCAGAAGTTAGAAGTGTCCCAACTGTCCCATCCAGCCTCCTCAGCTCTCCTCTCTCTCGTGGGTTGTTGTTCTGGAATGATATTCCTCTTGGATTCAGTGTGTGCAGTCTGATTTGGGTGGAGCCTTGAGCTGTACACAGGAGTGCTGGTAATGTCTGGCCTTCAGTGCTGCCAAAGGCAAAAAGCTGGCCTCTTCTCAGTGTAAAGCACATAGTTGGATTGCTGGGGCAGTGTTAAATGGAGGGTGGAGTGAGCAAATACCACTCTCTTCCTACTGTGTTTTCAGGAAGTGATTATAAAAGCAGCTATAAGTTTGAATGAAATCAAAAGAATGAATTGTCACCTTCCCCCAACAAAAACCAGATGAGCACAAACATATACACAAATACACTCCTCCTCTGCACTCCATCCAAGATCCACACCCTGGCTCTGCCAGGCTTCACTTCAGTGCTATTTCAGAGCAAAGAGCCTTTGTTGTGCCATCTCCATTCTCTTCCCTGGGAGAGAGCTTAGTAGTCTTATGAATGAGAGCTCGACTTCCCTTTCGGCATACTGTGGGTTTCACTTCCCTATCCTCTCTCCTTCCAAGAAGAGTGTGGGCAGAAGCATATAGGTGGGAGGAATAACCATTGCCAAGATTTAATTCGTCAGTTAGGGATTGGGGTTTCAGAACTGGCAGTAAAATTGTTTGCAGAGTTAATTGTCAATGAAAGGAGTTTCTGTGCCATCAACACACTTCCATTCCTTCCTTCCAGCTGCCTCTTTCCGTCATACTGCCTTTTGCCTGGTACCTCCGTGGGGTTTAAGCCATATGGCTCTTATGAATATTGTTTGGAGTCTCCAAAAGTGGAAGATTTGGCTGTGCAGCACACAGCACCCCTGGGTCTACTCCTCCCCTCTCAGCAGCTGTTTGCCACTGACCGAGGTGGCGACCGAGCCTATGTGTGTGGCCAGAGTCAGTGACAAGTATCCCACCCAGGCCTGGGGAAGCCCTTAGCCAGTGCGGTTCCTGTGGCAGCAGCCAAACACGCCAGAGTTCCTCATACCTTCAGGGCTATGGTGTAACAGCCAGCTTTATGCGGTAGCATTGTTTAGGGTTGGTTGACTTGACTTCTCTGTCCCCACCCTCTGTGTTTAAGGGAATCTGGCCATCATCCAGTAGGGCAGAAGTTGGCATTTACAGAGAGTGGCTTTCTGCCACCTCTCATGTGGTAGGAGCCAGGACCACCTCCATCTCTGCTTCCTACCCATGTAGCAAAGAGGAAGGGGCCCCTCTGTGCTCAGCCTCCTGTTGTGGAGTTTCAAGTTGCCTAAGATCAGAATAGGGCTATCTGCCAGGTTATCTGCCCAGATAAACATTTATTGTTTACAGGGACATGTTTCAGCTGCTCTGGCTGCTCCCACTGGTGAGATCTTCTAGTGTCTTGAGGTTTTAAGCCAGTATATGGGGCCGACGTCCAGGCACAGAACTACTGGAGCTGGAGAGGCTAAGTGGCTGGCGGCTTCTAACTTAGCTTCACCATTGCCCCCCGCCCCACTTCCCACTGCCAGAGCTAGATTTACATCTCTTGTTCTTAGTTCTGCCTCCTGGATATTGAAGCTGCGTCTACGTTTTAAAGCTTTCTAGCCTTTAGAATTTGGGGATTTATATGAGATCCAGTGTTAGGACACAGCAAGCTGAAGGCTTCTTTTACATGGCAGAACCAGCCCTCTGACACTGTGTGTTCCTTAATAGCTAATGAGACAGCTGTTTAGTGACGGCAACAGGGATTGATGCAGATTTTCTTTTTTTAATCCAACTAGGTCCAGTGCTTCCAAATATTGTCTTTTTATTTTTTAGTGATGTGATTGATTTTCCAACATTTTATTATACAGCAAAGTTGAAAATTCTCCAGTGAGCTCACTTATACCCAATACCTACATGCCGTGATTCTCATTTTACTGTATTTGTCTTATCATGTTATCTGTTTATGTCTCTCTCCCCCTCTCTTCCCCCATCTATCCATCCATCCATCCATCCATTTTTTTCTTCTTTTAAATAATTTTTTTAATGCCTATAATCCTAGCACTTTGGGAGGCCAAGGCGGGCAGATTGCTTGAAGCCAGGAGTTTGAGACCATCCTGGCCAACATGGTGAAACCCCGTCTCTACTAAAAATAGAAAAATGCGCTGGATGTGGTGGCGGGCACCTATAATCCCAGCTATTCAGGAAGCTGAAGCATGAGAATTGCTTGAACCCAGGAGGGCAGAGGTTGCAATCAGCTGAGATTGTGCCATGCACTCCAGCCTGGGCGACAGAGTGAGACTATCTCAAAAAAGAAAAGAAAAGAAAAGACCGCCTGGGCAACATGGTGAAACCCCATCTCAAAAAAAAAAATACAAAAATTAGCCGAATGTAGTGGCTATAGCACCTGTTGACCCAGCTACTCAGGAGAACTGCTTTAGTAGCCCAGGAGGTCAAGGCTGTAGTGAGCCCAAAATCATGCCACTGTACTCCAGCCTGGGTGACAGAGCAAGAGAGTGTCTCTCTCTCTATACACACACACACACACACACACACACACACACACACACATATATGTATATGTGTGGGTGTATGTATATAAATAATCATATATTATAATCCCTTATCTCCACCTCTGTCCCCAAAGGCAAGCTCTGTTCTGATTTTTTCCACCAAGATTAGATTTGCCTATTGTAGAACCCCATATAAATGGAATCACACAGTAAGTACATGCTCTTGAGAAAGGCTTTTTTCATTTAGCTTAATTTTTCTGAGATTCCTCTATGTTGTTACATATATTAGTATATATTAGTAGCCCACTCCTTTTTATTGCTGAGTAGTATTCCATTTTGTGAATATGTCACAGTTTATCTGGTTGACAGACAGTGAATCTATTTCCAGTTTTTAGCTGTTACGAATAAAGTTGCTGTGAATAGTTGTACACAAATCTGTTTTTGGACATGTGTTTTCACTTGAGTAAATGCGTAGGATTAGAATTGCCGAGTCAGAGATTAGATGTGCATTTTTTATTAGAGATCCCCTGGACCAAGCTTGTCCAACCCGTGGCCCACAGGCTGCACGCAGCCCAGGATGGCTTTGAATGCAGCCCAACACAAATTCGTAGACTTTCTTAAAACATTATGAGCTTTTTTGCCCCCCCTTTTTTTTAAGCTCATCAGTTATAGTTAGTGCTATTATATTTTATGCGTGGCCCAAGACATTTCTTCCATTGTGGCCCAGGGAAGCTAAAAGATTGGATACCCCTGCCCTACAGCTTTTTCCAAAGATGATTGTGTTATACTCCAACAATTATGACACTTCCCATTGCTTCACATCCTCATTCTGGTAGGTGTGTGGTGACTGGTGATATATCGTTTTTAGCTTAATTTGTATCTCCCTGATGACTAATGAAGTTGTATACTTTTTGTTTTTTTCAGACAGGGTCTTGCTCTGTCACCCAAGCCAAGGAGCAGTGGCATAATCACGGCTCACTGCAGACTTGACCTCCTGAGTTTGGGCAATCTTCCTGCCTCAGCCTCTCAAGTAGCTGGGACTACAGGTGTGTGCCACCACACTGGGCTAATTTTTTTAAAATTTTTTTGTAGAAATAAGGTATTGCTATGTTGCCTACGCTGGTCTCCAGCATCTGGGCTCAAACAGTCCTCCTGCCTCACTCGCCCAAAGTGCTAGGATTATAGGCGTGAGCCACCATGCCCAACCGAAGTTGTATACTTTTTCATACGCTTACTGACCATTTTGTGTATCTTCCTTATGAAGCATCTTTTCACATCTTCTGCCCATTTTCTTGAGTTATTCTCTTTATTGATTTCCTTATGTATTCTGGATGTAAGTAATTTGTCAGATACATGTTTTGTGAATATTTTCACAAAGTCTGTGTCTTACCTATTCATTTTCTTAATATCTTTTGATAAGCAAAAGGTTTTAATTTTCATGAAATCAATTTATCATGCTTTTCTTTTATGGTTATTACTTTATGAGGGCTAAAAATCCCAAGTGATAAGGATCTTCTACTTTGTTTTCCTCTAAGCGCTATATTGAGGCTAGGCCTGGTGGCTCACGCCTGTAATCCGAGCACTTTGGGAGGTCGAGGTGGGTGGATCGCTTGAGGCCAGGAGTTCAAGACCAGCCTTACCAACACGGTGAAACCCTTTCTCTACTAAAAATATAAAAAATTGGCTGGACATGGCCAGGCACGGTGGCTCATGCCTGTAATACCAGCACTTTGGGAGGCTGAGGCGGGCGGATCACGAGGTCAGGAGATTGAGACCATGCTGGCTAACACGGTGAAACCCCGTCTCTACTAAAAATACAAAAAAATTAGCTAGGCATGGCGGCGGGCGCCTGTAGCCCCACCTACTTGGGAGGCTGAGGCAGGAGAATGGCATGAACCTGGGAGGCGGAGCTTGCGGTGAGCCGAGATCGCGCCACTGCACTCCAGCCTGGGCGACAGAGCAAGACTCCATCTCAAAAAAAAAAAAAAAAAATTAGCTGGACGTGGTGGTACATGCCTGTAATCCCAACTACTCAGGAGGCTGAGGTACAAGAATCACTTGAACCCAGGAGGCAGAGGTTGCAGTGCGCTGAGATTGTGCCACTGCACTCCAGCCTGGGCAACAGAGCAAGACTCCGTCTCAAATAATAATAATAATAATAATTCTGGGCTGGGTGCGGTGACTAATGCCTATAATCCCAGCACTTTGGAAGGCTGAGGCAGGCGGATCACTTGAGGTCAAGAGTTCGAGACCAGCCTGGCCAGTATGGTAAAACCCTGTCTCTATTAAAAATACAAAAATTATGGCCGGCACAGTGGCTCATGCTTGTAATCCCAGCACTTTGGGAGGCGGAGGCGGGCAGATCACAAGGTCAGGAGATTGAGACCATCCTGGCTAACACAGTGAAACCCCATCTCTACTAGAAATACAAAAAATTAGCCGGGCATGGTGGCACACCTATAATCCCAGCCACTTGGGAGGCTGAGTCAGGAGAATTGCTTGAACCCGGGAGACGGAGGTTACAGTAAGCCAAGATCGTGCCACTGCACTCCAGCCTGGGCGACAGAGCAAGACTTCGTCTCAAAAAAAAAAATTAGCCAGGTGGGTGCCTGTAATCCCAGCTACTCAGCAGACTGAGGCAGGAGAATTGCTTGAACCGGGAGACGGAGGTCGCAGTGAGTCGAGGTCACACCTCTGCACTCCATCCAGCCTGGGCAACAGAACGAGATTCTATGTCAAAAAAAAAAAAAGTTACATTGAGCCAGGCACAGTGGCCCACGCCTATAATCTCAACGCTTTATCAGGCCAAGGCAGGAGGATCCCTTCAGTCCAGGAATTCGAGACCAGCTTGGGCAACATAGTGAGACCCCCATGACTACAAAAAAATGAAAAAATTAGCCAGACATGGTGGCCTACACCTGTGGTCCCAGCTACTTACAACCTTGCAGGGCAAGGCTTCAGTGTGCCATGTTTGCACCACTGCACTTTAGCCTGGGCAACAGAGCAAGACCCTAGCTCAAAATTTTAAAAGACGAAAAAAGCTATGTAGATTTAGCTTTTATGTTTAGGTCTATGAGACATTTGAAATAAAATTTTTTTTTGAGACAGAGTCTCACTCTGCCACCCAGGCTGGAGTGCAGTGGCCTGATCTCGGCTCACTGCTACCTCTGCTCCCCAGATTCAAGTGATTCTCGTGCCTCAGCCTCCTGAGTAGCTGGGACTACAGGTGCACACCACCGTGCTTGGCTAATTTTTGTATTTTTAGTAGAGACGGGGTTTCATCATGTTGGCCAGGCTGGTCTCTAACTCCTGACCTCAAGTGATCCGCCTGCCTCAGCCTCCCAAAGTGCTGGGATTACAGGCATGAGCCACTGCGCCCATTCCTGTTGTTTTGTTTTTTGAGACAGGGTCTTACTCTGTCACCTAGGCTAGAATGCAGTGACATGGGTGACTCACTGTAGCCTCAACCTCCCAGGCTCAAGTGATCCTCCCACCTCAACCTTCCAAGAAGCTGGAACTATAAGCAAGCGCCACCACACCTGGCTAATTTTTTAATTTTTTATAGAAATGGGGTCTCACTATGTTTCCCAGGCTGCTCTTGAACTCCTGGACTCAAGTGATCCCCCTGCCTTGGCCTCCCAAAGTGCTGGAATTAACAGATATGAGCCAGTGTGCCTGGTCTTCAAATTAATTTTGTATATGGTATAATATAAGAACTAAAACTTTTCCCCCCCATATGGATATCAAGTTATATCAGCACTATTTATTGAAAAGGCATTTCTTGCCTCTACTGGATTGCTTTGGTACTTTTTTTCAAATATCAGATGAGCATATAAGCGGGGGTGTCTTACGCTTTCTGTTCTTTTTGCTTGTTTTATTAAAAAATTCTTTTTTTTTTTTTTTTTTTTTTTTTTGAGACGGAGTCTCGCTCTGTCACCCAGGCTGGAGTGCAGTGGCGTGATCTCGGCTCACTGCAAGCTCCGCCTCCCGGGTTCACGCCATTCTCCTGCCTCAGCCTCTCCGAGTAGCTGGGACTACAGGCACCCGCCACCACGCCCAGCTAATTTTTTTATATTTTTAGTAGAGACGAGGTTTCACCATGGTCTCGATCTCCTGACCTCGTGATCCGCCCGCCTCAGCCTCCCAAAGTGCTGGGATTACAAGTGTGAGCCACCACGCCCGGCAAAAAATTCTTAAGACAAACGCTAGAATACTTACGGGAGTAAGTTTAATTTACATATCAGTTTTGGGAGAATTGACATCTTAACAACATTTTTCTAGTTTATGAACCTAGTATAGCTAGCCTTTTACCTAGGTCTTTTATACTTTTCATTGTACAGGTCTTATACATTGTCTGTTAAGTTTATTCCTAAATACATTTTATTTTCTATGCCATTATCAATGGAATTGTTTCTAAATTGTATTTACTGATCTTTTGCTGCTAGAATATGAAAATACAATTGACTTTTGTATATTGATGTATCCTTCAATCCTAAAGACATTTTTATTAGAATTTAATCTAGTAGTTATTTGCGCATTCTTTGGGATTTTCTGTGTTAAACAATCATGTCATCTGCAAACAGAGGCAGTACTTTTCCATTTTTATGCTTTGATCTTTTTTTTCTTGCCTTAATACAGTGTCTGAGATCTCCACTAGTGAGTTGAATGGAAATGGTGAGAGCGGGCATCCTTGCTAGGACCACGTATATCTGTGGTTCCAGCTACTTGGGAGGCTGAGGCGAAAGGATCACTTGAGCCCAGGAGGCTGCAGTGAGCCATGTTCACGCTACTGCACTACAGACTGGGCAACAGAGACCCTGTCTCAAAAAAAAAAAAAAATTAAAAGCCATACTGGTGGCTGTCTAGAAGTATTTCATTGTGATTTTTGTTTTGTTTTGTTTTGTTGTTGTTGCTCTCATTGTGATTTTAACTTGCATTTCCCTCATGAGTAATGATATTGAGTGCCTTTTCTTCTGCTATTGGCCATTTGAATACCCTCTTCTGGGGAGTGCCTGTTCCTGATTTTTACCCATGTTTTTCTTGGATTCTTTGTCTTTTTTCTTATTGATTTATAGAGTTTTTTTTTTTTCCAGTATTCTGAATATAAGTCCTATGTTGGATACAAGTATTGAAAATATCTTCTTGCAGTCTGTGGTTCATCTTTTCAGGGTTTTTATTTTTTTGAGGCAGAGTCTCGCTCTGTCGCTCAGGCTGGAGTGCAGTGGCACAATCTCAGCTCACTGCAACCTCTACTTCCTGGGTTCAAGTGATTCTCCTGCCTCAGCCTCCTGAGTAGCTGGGATTACATGTACCTGCCACCACACTCAGCTAATTTTTGTATTTTTAGTAGAGACGGGGTTTCACCATGTTGGCCAGGCTGGTCTCAAACTCCTGACCTCAAGAAACTCCTGACCTCAAGAAACTCCTGACCTCAAGAAACTTCTGACCTCGAACTCCTGACCCCACCCACCTCAGCCTCCCAAAGTGCTGGGATTACAGGCGTGAGCCACTATGCCCAGCCATCTTTTCAGTATTAATGGTATCTTTTTATGAACACAAATCTTAGTTTAGTTAAGTCATATTTATAATTTTTCCTTGGTCGGGTACAGTGGCTCATTCCTGTAATCTCAACACTTTGGAAGGCCGAGGCGGGAGGATCCCTTGAGGCCAGGAGTTCAGTACCAGCCTGGGAAACATAGCAAGACCCTGCCTGTACAAAAAAATAAAAAATAGCTGGGCAGGGTGGCACATGCCCATATGTACCAACTACTCAAGAGGCTGAAGTGGGAAGACTGCTTGGGCCAAGGCAGTTGAGGCTGCAGTGAGCCAAGATCATGCCACTGCACTCTAGCCTGGGCAACACAGCGAGATCCTGTCTCAAAAATAAATAAATAATAAATAGATATATTTTTATTAAAAGTTAGTGCTTTTTGTGTCTTATTTAAAAATGTGGCCAGGCTCAGCGACTCACACCTGTAATCCTTGCACTTTGGGAGGCCAGGGTGGGAGGATTGCTTCCGTCCATGAGTTCAAGACCAACCTGGGCAACATAGCAAGACCCTGTCTCTAAAATTAAATAAATAATTACCCTGGCACGGTGGTACACGCCTAGCTACTGAAGCAGGAGGATTGCTTGGACCCGGGAGTTCGAGGCTACAGTGAACTATGATCATGCCACTGTACTCCAGCCTAGGGGACAGAGCAAGAACCTGTCCTCCCACCTCCCCCCAAAAAAAGAGAAATGTTTTCCTATTCCAAGTGCAACATATTGGAAGGAAGATATTCTTCTATATTTTGATCTAGAAACTATATTATGTTACCTTTCACACTTAGGTCTGTGGTTCATTTTATTGAAAGATCAGTTTTCCCCACTGAACTGCAATGATGCCATGTCGTAAGTCAGATGATTATATATGTTTGGGTCTATTTCTAGACTGTATCTTCTTCCCCAAAGGTCTATTTATCTCTCCTTGTGCCATTACTATTAAATTTTTAAATATTAGTTTGAAAGTTTCCAAAGTTTGTGCCTGTTTTCACATTGACTCTTCTAGAAAGATGTTTACCAATTCCTTAGATTGGTATCCTGTTGAACTGCAGTACTTTTTGATATGTTAGGTGATTTTTTTTCATCCTTATTAGGGCCAGTCTATACTTGTTCATATTGAGAGTTTAGATGGGCCTCTTAAGATTTTCAGGTGCAGACAAAGGGAAAAGAGGAACATTTGATTTATACTGCCAGTGTTAAACACTGTTTGCTAGAGTAGTCTAGGTTTCTCAACCTAATGTTCTTATTCTGGGTTTTTTGCCTTTATTAGAACCCATCCTCCTCAGCTGTGTCTTCCTTCTGCCTCATCTGGCCACCCACACCAGCTATCAGTTAGCAGCCACAAATACTTGCTGTGTTTCCCATCAACCCTGGTAGGATCTAGTTGTGCCCTTCTTTTTATTTATGTATTTATTTATTTATTTATTTATTTTATTTTTGCCCAGGCTGGAGTGCAGTGGCATGATTTCGGCTCACCACAACCTCCATCTCCTGGATTGAAGAGATTCTTGTGCCTCAGCCTCCTGAGTAGCTGGGATTAGAGGCGCCTGCCACCACGCCCAACTGATTTTTGTATTTTTAGTAGAGATGGGGTTTCACCATGTTGGCCAGGATGGTCTCAAACTCCTGAGCTCAGGTGATCCACCTGCCTTGGCCCCCCAAAGTGCTGGGATTACAGGCGTGAGCCATCGTGCCTGGCCCCTGTGCCCTTCCAACTGCATCACAACCCACCTTGGTTTTTGTCTTAGTTGCCCCAAGATAAGGGTATTAATATGGTACTGCCGATAAGGTCTTGTCTGTATTCTTACTCAGCCTGAAAAGGGTTGAATACCAGTTGCCCTTTTTCTCACTCCAGTCCCACCCACTGTTAGACTTGCAGACAGTTTCCCAAAGTTTCTGGTATGGGGTTGCCTAGTACTAATGTATGCTTTCTTCATTTTTATTTATTTATTTATTTTTAGTCATTTCAATGGGAAACTGGAAGGATAGAAGAGAAGCACATGCTTAATGTCATTGTGATTAATCAAATCAATGCTAGTTTTGTTTTCGTTTTTAGGGGGTATTTTTTGTTTTGTTTTGTGATGGAGTCTCGCTCTGTCACCCAGGCTGGAGTGCAATGGCACAATCTCGGCTCACTGCAACCTCTGCCTCCTGGGTTCAAGCGATTCTCCTGCCTCAGCCTCCCAAGTAGCTGGGATTACAGGCATGCACCACCACGCCCGGCTAATTTTTGTATTTTTTAAGTAGAGACGGGGTTTCGCCATGTTGGCCAGGCTGGTCTTGAACTCCTGACCTCAGGTGATCTGCCTGCCCCAGCCTCCCAAACTGCTGAGATTACAGGCGTGAGCCACCACGCCTGGCCTCAATGCTAGTTTTTAAGAAATGAGTTTCTAGCCTTCCAGATTGAATACTTTGAAGGTCATTGTTCATTTGATAAAGGTAGGCATTGGACTTAGAATGTGCTTTCATGGGTTTATATGCGTGGGTTTGTTACTTCATAACTAGTTCCACTACTCTCCTGTGACACTCAGGAGGAGATAATTCGGTGATTGCATGAAGATGCTCCTTAAGCCTTTCTGTGTTGGGTCTCAACTCTATAGGCTGGATATTAGTAGGGACCATACCCCAAAGGTCCAGGAAAGGAAAGATGAAAACAATGAAAGATCTGCAGATTGGAGTAGGAGTGATTGTTTTGAGGCCATGGGTTTTAGGTGATCTACCTGTTTGCTTTCATTTGATAAGAATGCCATATAGCTCACTTGGCAGCTGTGTAAGAGAAACCAGTCCTGATAACCCAGAGACCCATTTAAGAATTTTATGCTCCTGTGGAGCCAGAACCCTTTCCTAAGCCAGCTTTGTTCAAGACCCAGCTGGAAAGCAGGGATGTTTGTTGTATTCTTTGTAACTCTAGTGCATGTTATAATTTTCAGGAATCGGTAAGCAAATGAGTATTCATTTAGAAATTGGGCCTTAGGCCCAGCATAGTGGCTCATGCCTGTTACCCGAGCACTTTGTGAGGCTGAGGCGGGTGGATCACTTGAGCCCAGGAGTTCGAGTCCAACCGGGGCAAATAGTGAGGCCTTATCGCTACAAAAAATAAAAAAATATTGGCTGGGCATGGTGGCACACGCCTGCAATGCTAACTATTCACTACTCAGGAGGCTGAAGTCGCGGGGAGGATCACTGGAGCCTGGGAGGCTGGGAGGTGGAGGCTGCAGTAAGCCTTGATCATGCCACTGCACAGCCTGGGTGACAGAGCAAGACTCTGTCTCTTAAAAAAGAAAATAAAAGGCTGGGCACAGTGGCTCACACCTGTAATCCCAGCACTTTGGGAAGCTGAGGCCAGTAGATCACTTGAGCTCAGGAGGTCAAGACCAGCCTGGTTAACATGGTGAAACCCCATCTCTACCAAAAATACAAAAATTAGGCATGGTGACGCATGTCTGTGGTCCCAGCTACTCAGGAGGCTGAGGCAGGGGGATTGCTTGAGCCTGGGAGGCAGAGATTGCAGTGAGCCATGATTGCGCCACTGCACTCTAGCCTGGGTGACAGGGTGAGAGTCTGTCTCAAAAAAAAAAGTTTGGAGCTCATTACACCTGGCTTTTTTTGTTTGTTGTTTTGCTTTTTAATACAGCTAAAGTATGCAGATTTATTTAGCTTTAAGTTTTGTTCTCAATTTTCTAGTGGAAAAAAAAAGCACCAAAAAAATTCAATTTTTACATTTCAATTCAAATGTAAGAACTTGGAGCAGACCATTGCCTTTTTTTTTTTTTTTTTTTTTTGAGACAGTCTTAGTCACCCAGGCTGGAGTGCAGTGGCTTCAATTGTAAAGATACCTCCTTTTCCCAAGAGTTAGGCCTAATCAAGACTATACCTACCAATACGGAGGGGGAGGGGATAAATCACAACTAAAGACCTTGGCACTTCTGTAAGAAATTTAAATAACAAGCAGACATATAGAGATTTGTAAATATGTACTTGCCGCCAGATAAACCACAGAGAAGATACTGTATTTGTGGTCCAGGGAAGTTTAAATATTTGTGGTCAAACTTAAAATTCAACATAAAACTCTCATCTGTGATGGAAACTTTCCAGAAACTGCATGGAGCGAGTATGCAAGCTGCATAAACTCTCAAAGGCCTCTCCTCTCACCAGGCTGAGCTAGAAAAGCCTGTTCTCCTTCCTTCAGACTGTGTAGCTAACAAGCCCTTCGATCAGAGAAGGAACTCCCTGATGCTCCAGCCACCACCCAAGAAGCCTGCTCTAAGGACCTTTCGGGCCAGGCACGGTGTCTCATGCCTGTAATCCCAGCACTTTAAGAGGCCAAGGCAGGAGGATCCCTTGAACCCAGGAGTTCAAGACCAGCCTGGGCAATATAGGGAGACCCCGTTTCTATAAAAAATTAGCCAGGCATGGTGGCAGGTACCTGTGGTCCCAGCTACTTGGGAGGCTGAAGTAGGAGGATCGCTTGAGCCCAGGAGGTCGAGGCTGCAGTGAGCTATGATCACACCACTGTACTGCATGCAACCGGGGCAACAGAGCGAGATCCTGTGATCTCAGAGGACCTCTTTGAGCAAGATAAGAAAGGACCTCTCTTTTTTGTGGCTTGCACCTTCAAGTCTGATCAAATATTACCTTTCTTAGGGTCTTCTGTTCACCATCTTATATAAAATAGCAATACTCTTCCCCACCCTGCCACTCTCTGTCTCCCTTACCCGACTTTTTTTCACAGTACTTCCCACTACTGTCTGCTTATTTGATTCTCAGTCTCAGAAAAATGTTAAGCTCCATGGGAACTGGAGCATTGTTTTATTCACTGCTGTATTCCTGGTGGTTTGAATAGGGCCTGCCACACCATAGCATGTGCTTAATAAATATTTATTGAATTTCAGTAGAATACATTTAGAACTCAGACTGTGAGATCAGCCTGAAACACCTAGATATCTTACTTTGTGTTCTGTGAGAGCTCTACGTGCTCCTCTGATAAGGAAACTGGCACTGAAGGTGGGTGCAGCGGCCTTCAGATGTACCAGGCAGCTCTTGCTGTAACACCTGTAGCCTACACATAGAAATGGAATCGGAGCCGCTTAATTTTCACAGTAAATACATACATAGCACTCTTTGTTTCTGGCCTTCAAATTTGTTGATGACCCTCCTGATATTGATTCCTCTGGGGTGGGAGCTCTTTCTGGGCAGCGTGCAGACTGGAGCACATGTATACACTTTGCACATTATTTTGTGACATGTAAATGCAGCCCATTTTATCCAACTTTTTGTAATTTGAGACCCTGCTTGGCTGGGGAGACTGTTGCTGCTGACCACTCCCAGGCCCGTTGGACTTGATAATGACTGATGGACTTGAGCACCTCATCAGGGTCTTTCTTCGTCTGCTTTCCTTTGCTGCTTCCACCAGATCTTTCCGTCAGTCCCCCCAACACAGAGTGCTTTATTGTTGATGATTCTTAGTATTTGGCATGAAATGTGCTTCACAAATGATGTTGATTATCTTTAAGATACCGTGTGTGCGTGTGCATGTGTCATAGTATATCACTACTTACATAAATATATCTATAAAAGGTATAGAGAGAGCTCATAGTTAATCACATATGTCAGTAAATGCAGAAATATCTCTGAAGAACATACCAGAAACTCGCAAAAGGGCCTAAAAATCAGAGGTGGGCAGGTTTCGTTTTTAAAATTCAGCCTCTGTATTGCTTGTTTTTACCATGTGCCATGTTTCTAAACTACACATTACTAAACAGCTTCGGCTTCAGTTTGGCCTGGTACTTGATTCTGAGATGCCACCGTATCTTCAGTGCCTCCCAGAACAGATGTTCTCATTGAACTCCTTTGGTACTTTGTCAGCAGCAAGAGTGGCTTTAGCTTAAGTAACAGAATTAAGTGACAGCTTTTAGTTCTGTGTCATCTTTTTTTTTTTTTTGAGATGGAGTCTCACTCTGTCACCCATACTGGAATGCAGTAGTGCAGTCTCTGCCCACTGCAACCTCTGCCTCTGGGTTCAAGCAATTCTCATGCCTCAGCCTCCCAAGTAGTTGGGACTACAGATGTATACCACCACGCCTGGCTAATTTTTGTATTTTTAGTAGAGACAGAGTTTCGCCATGTTGGTCTTGAACTCCTGACCTCAGGTGATCCACCCACCTTGGCCTCCCAAAGTGCTGCGACTATATGTGTGAGCCACTGCGTCTGCCCTCGTGTTGTCAATTTTTTTTAAGTTTAGGGTGTATATAGGTTTCCCTAGTATAGGCTGGTCCAGAAATTTTGTCTCTGTTTTATCAGTATAAAGCACTGAAACTATACTTCAAAGTAGTTTATAATGGTTTGCATGTCTATATGTGTCTTCAAAAGTAGAGTAAGCAGCATGTACAGTTATTGGATTCCTGTCTCTAAGCCTATTCTTAATCTGCTGCCTTGGAAATATTTAATGAAGAATGAGAAGGGCCACGCACGGTGGCTCACACCTGTAATCCCAGAACTTTGAGAGGCTGAGGCAGGCAGATCACTTGAGGCCAGCAATTCAAGCCAACATGGCGAAACGCTGTCTCTACTAAAAATACAAAAATTAGCCAGGCGTGGTGGCACACGCCTATAATCACAGCTACTCACAAGGCTGAGGCACGAGAATCACTTGAACCCAGGAGGTGGAGGTTGGAGTGTGCCAAGATTGCACCACCACACTCCAGCCTGGGTGACAAAGCGAGACTCCATCTCAAAAAAAAAAAAAAAAAAAAAAAGAGAGAGAGAGACATATATTCTAACAGCAGCTTTTTGGTCTCTTTTTCAAATCCTGTGAGAATATACTACATAGATTTGGTAATCAGGAATGGAGCAGATGAGATACTGTCAACTCTAATGCTATTTTGCCAGGACAACGTGCAGAAACATACATCTTCCTGTTCTAGATAGATGTCATAGCCTTTATTGTGCTCTGTGCTAGTCATGAGAAAACTCCAGATAATTAATTTATTGTCTCTGGGGTTGAGTTTACTCTCTGAAAAATGGGGATGACAATAGTTATTTCATAAGATTTTAGTAAGGATTAAATGAGATAAAATAGGTGAAAATGCCTAGGTTTTTTTGCTCTGTCACCCAGGCTGGAATGCAGTGGTGTAATCCTCAACTCACTGCAACCTCCAACTCCTGGATTCAAGTGATTCTACCACCTCAGCCTCCCAAGTAGCTGCAATTACAGGCGCCCGCCACCATGTGCGACTAATTTTTTTATATTTTTAGCAGAGACGGGGCTTCACTGTATTGGCCAGGCTGTTCTCAAACTCCTAACCCTCAGGTGATCCACCCACCTTGGCCTCCCAAAGTTCTGGAGTTACAGGGATGAGCCACCACACCTGGCTCAGAATTTTTTTATTATTATTATTTGAGACAGAGTCTCACTTTGTGGCCCAGGCTGGAGTGCAGTGACACAATCTCGGCTCACTACAACCTCTGCCTCCCAGGTTCAAGCAATTCTTCTGCCTCAGCCTCCTGAGTAGCTGGGACTGCAGGTGTGCACCTGCAGGTTAGCAGGCGTGGGCCTGGTTAATTTTTGTGTTTTTAGTAGAGACAGGGTTTCACTATGTTGGCCAGGCTGGTCTCGAACACCTGACCTCAAGTTACCCGCCCGCCTTGGCCTTTCAAAGGCCTGGGATTACAGGTGTGAGCCACTGCACCTGGCAACATTTTTAAAAATGAAAGTTTCAATATGTGTTTTCATAGTGGAGGCTGGGGATTGGAGAGTGGCTGAGACTCCACAGAGGTCCAGTTACAAGTCAGTCACACACCAGATTCCCATGTCTCCTTCTGGATCATCCTGTCATTTCTGTAGCTGTTTTCTGTAATTCATGCAAATTCTCTGTAATCCTTCGTCATTTCCGTTTTCTACCCACTTAGCTGTTGCCATTATTTTGAGGCATTGGATGTAAAAAAAAAAAAAAAAAAAAACCTGTTAGATTTATCTTGTAGGCTAAGGCTCAGAAATTGGGCAAGGTTCAGGTAGCTTTTCAGAAGGCGAGGCAGGTGTGCTTAGTTACACTATTTCAAGATTCTCCCAGAAATAGAACTCTAAAGTGAGGGCTTGGGTGCCCTTGAAGGAGAGCAACAAAATACCATTTTGGAAATAAAATTCTGCTGTCCTGGGTGTTCCAGCCCCTCCCATGCTGGCCTCCTTTCGGCACCATTCCTTTCTGCAGTCCCACCCCGCTTGGCCCTGGCACGCAGTCCCATGAACATGCCACCTGCCTTCTCTCTCTCTGGCCCCATCCATTGGCTGTTCAGTTTATTTTTTCCACATCCTCACCCTCTTCCAGCTCCAAGTTAAATAACGCTCACAGATGGCTTGTTCCATCAGAGCTGTTTAAGAACACAGGACAGTGAACTAGTGCCCAGAGGAGCTGCCCCAGCCCAAACTGCCCTTCCTATGGAGGCTCAAGACAACTGTGTCATCAGCTATCTAGAGGCCCACAGACAGTGAGCAGAAAGGCTGGCAGGTTGGGTGGTAGAATGTCTCTTTAACACTATAATCCTCTAGCAGCTAACAACTAGTTCTCACTTAGATTTACAAGTCAGAACCAGGAGCCAGATATACTGCATACTCCATTTTCCACAGAAGACGTAGTACTTCGTAGCTGGCATTTCTCCCCCACTTTTTTACAGCATGAAAACCCAACAGGAAATGACAGTCCCCATTTGTGTTTGGGATCATGGTTTCAGTCCTTACTGAACCTCTTCATGAACTCCCGAGAGGTCTAGATCCCTGCCCTGCCTGACCCGAAGGGCAGGATTCCCAGCCGTCAGCGCACCCATGGGAAGACAGGGAACTTCACATGCCTATTAGGAATCCTGCAGAGTCCAGGCGCAGTGGCTCACACCTATAATCCCAGCACTTTGGGAGGCCAAGGTGGGCAGATCACCTGAGGTCAGGAGTTCAAGACTAGCCTGACCAACATGGTGAAACCCCGTCTCTACTAAAAATACAAAAATCAGCCAGGCGTGGTGGCACACGCCTGTAATCCCAGCTACTTGAGAGACTGAGGCAGGAGAATTGCTGGAACCCGGGAGGCGGAGGTTGCAGTGAGCCGAGATCGCGCAATTGCATTCCAGCCTGGGCAACAAACCAAGACTCTGTCTCAAAAAAAAAAAAAAAAAAAAAAAAAAATCCTGCTTAGAGAGAAGATCCCAGAATTTCTTTCACTCTTTCTTTCCTGTCAGCAGGGACACGGAGGTTTCCTGTCTGCCTTGTCATCAGCTTTGGAACATTTTCCTCCTGCATTCCCCCATGTATGTAGTGGCCTGTAAGCTTTGCCCCCTTCATGTTCCCAGCATCCTCCTTCCCTCTCTCATAATTGTCTGGGTCTGGTTAATTTTGCCCTTGTGACAGGACAGCCTTTTCCTTGTCCTCGGAGTTATTCCTGTGGGACATAAGACCTCTCTGGTCATGGTCTCCCTCTCTTTCCCTTCCTTCTTGCTCTTTCCTCTCTAACTATAGCCTTTGTAAATAGACTCCTCTGAGGTCACCGAGGAAGGGTAGTATGTGCCTTTGCTGCTATAGGACTCTCTTTTCTCTCAGTAAGCAGAGTTCCCTTGAGAGACCCCCTCCCTTCCTTTATTAAAAGGCACGTTGGTGGCTTATCTGCTTGAACTCTGGCATAACAGGGCATGGAACAATGGCATGTGCAGAGTGCTTTGGCCAAAGGGGAATTAACTTTGAGCCAGAGACAACAGTTTGAAGAAACTTCCCTTGGTAAGAAAAGAGACAAGAAGAAAAGTGATGGGGTGGAAAGGGAAAATTCTGTGGCAGAGAAGGTCTCCCTGAGAACTCAATCAGAAATCAGTATCTCCTCCTTAAGCCTGGTTTTTCCACTGAGAAGTAAATACTATTCTCTCTTCTCCTCCTTCATACCTTCTCCAAGATCAAGCGTTGCCAGATAAATAATACACTCCGTTGCTTGCAAAGTAAAAGTTACTTGGATTGACAGATTTGTGGAGCCTTTGGGTGCCAAGTATCAGGAGGGAGCTTTGATTTCCATTTTCCTGTCCTCATGATGGACTTTACTCTTTACATTCAGTATAAAAGTTCAAGGCGGTGGTGCAGACAACTTTCAGAGGTTACCCACATACAGGTCTTAACATCTGGCAGTTACTAGTTTCCTGTATTCATTCAGCTCATCAAGTAATCAGCTGAGGTTTTGCCCATATTATGTCCAGTGAAATGAAATGAATCTGAATAATAGAACTCTTTTTAGGGCAGGTATCCTGAGAAATTTTAAATTTCAGTATTTCTTTTCTTGCCTATAGCTTAGTCAAGCACCCATTCAATTTGTGTTCCTCTAAAGGCAAATTCGTCAGAACTGTTTCTTCTGTCCTGAGGGCCTTTAGGCTACTGCTGAACCTGGGCAAGTGTTATTTATTTATTTATTTATTTATTATTTTTTGAGACGGAGTTTTGCTCTTGTTGCTCAGGCTGGAGTGCAGTGGCACGGTCTTGGCTCACTGCACCCTCCGCCTCCCAAGTTCAAGCAATTCTCCTGCCTTAGCCTCCCAGGTAGCTGGGATTACAGGCACCTGCCACCATGCCCAGCTAATTTTTGTATTTTTAGTAGAGATAGGGTTTCACCATGTTGGCCAGGCTGGTCCCAAACTCCTGACCTCAGGTGATCCACCAACCTTGGCCTCCCAAAGTGCTGCGATTATAGTGTGAGCCAGCACGCCCAGCTGAGTGTAATATTTTTTAAGTGAGAAAGACTTGAAGTAGGCTGGGCGCGGTGGCTCACACCTGTAATCCTAGCACTTTGGGAGGTTGAGGCGGGAGGATTGCTTGAGTCCAGGAGTTTGAGACCAGCCTGGGTAACATAGTGAGACCCCATCTCTACCAAAAAAAAAAAAAAAAAATTAGCTGGGTGTGGTGGTGCATACCTGTAGTCCCAGATGTTCAGGAGGCTGAAGTGGGAGGATCACTTGAACCTGGGAGGTTGAGGCTGCAGTGAGCCATGATCACGCCATTGCCCTCAGCCTGGGCAACAGAGTGCGACCTTGTCTTCAAAAAAAAGAAGATGACTTGAAGTAGAGACCTTTCTCAAAAGTGCCCTATACTCTTTGTGAAAGTGCCATTACCTTCATAAGAGGCCATATTATAATATAATGAACTGAGCACAAACTTTGGAGTAAGACAAATCTGGGTTCAAAGCCCAGCTTCATCACTTCATCACTTGCTTTTTCTGAGCTTTAGTTTCCTCTTCCTGTCTCACAGGATTACCATGATAATCAAATGAAATAACATAATTCCTAGTAACCATCTGTCACCACTTCATCTACACCACAGCTTTCCCAGTAAAATGGGATATTTAGGCCACCAAGAAACTGTGATCAATGAAAATTGCAGAGGAAGTAAGATGCTGACTTGCTCTACCTGCCACTACCCTGAACCTTTTTTGTTTTTCAACCCCCTTAACCTCTTTAAAGAGCTTCTGGCATGCTCATGAGTTTTTCTTTCTAGAACTTTCCCTGCCCTAAATTTGTTCAGTATGCATTTTCACTTGTGAGGACTTCTTTTCACGATAAATACCCAAGTGCTTTAGAATGTCTGGATGGTGGCCAGGCACGGTGGCTCAAGCTTGTAATCCCAGCAATTTGGGAAGCTGAGGCGGACGGAACCCTTGAAATCAGGAATTCGTGACCTGCCTGGCCAACATGGTGAAACCCTGTCTGTACTAAAAATACAGAAATTAGCCAGGCGTGCCCAGGCACGGTGGCTCAAGCCTGTAGTCCCAGCACTTTGGGAGGCCGAGGTGGGCGGATCACGAGGTCAGGAGATCAAGACCATCCTGCTAACATGGTGAAACCCTGTCTCTACTAAAAATACAAAAAATTAGCTGGGCGAGGTAGTGGGCGCCTGTAGTCCCAGCTACTCGGGAGGTTGAGTCAGGAGAATGGCATGAACCCCGGGGGGCGGAGCCTGCAGTGAGCCAAGATCGCACCACTGCACTCCAGCCTGGGCGACAGCGAGACTCCATCTCAAAAAAAAAAAAAAAAATTAGCCGGGCGTGGTGGCGCGTGCCTGTAGTCCCAGCTACTCGGGAGGCTGAGGCAGAAGAATGACTTGAACCTGGGAAGTGGAGGTTGCAGTGAGCTGAGATTGTGCCATTGCACTCCTGCCTGGGCTACAGAACAAGATTCCAGCTGAAAAAAAAAAGAATGTGTTGATGGTGATTCTCCTGGAAGTCAAGCCTGCTTTCTCTGTGCCATCACAGAGGTGTTGCTGGCAGACTAATCTTGAGACGACTTCTTATCTCTTTGCACCGAGGCTCTTATTAAGGGGTCTTTCCTGACTTTAGATCTGGTGATGAGTTAGCCCAAAAGAGTGTGCTCAGTCTCCTATAGGGCTCACAGGTTTGGCTTATACCCTCCAAGTGGCCCAAAGGGAGCTACAGGGTGTTGGAGATGGTCATGGGAAAGAAACAGCTCACAAGAAGAGCATGGGGTGAGAGCCAGCCGTTCCCCACTGCCTGCTGGAGCAAGCTCAGTGAGGCTGCTGACAAGAGTCCTCAGAACACTAAACAGGTGATTAAAACATCAGTATAAGTCTTTCCAAGCTTCACAGAAAGCCAAAAACTTCGTTTGGACACCAACAGAAATTTTCCGCTCTGGAGCTTTATAAACTGGTCCGCTGTTTCTTCCTCTGCTCTGTGGCCAGAGGGGAGCTCTGTGCTAATGATTCCATAAAACCCTCCAAGTCTTCCTGAGTGGCTTATCATATGAGAGTAACCCATCCCACCCTTTTCCATCAGAGTAATCTCTAGCCTCTCACTGTTAGCTCACATTCTGAATCTAACCCTTCCAAAAAGGCCAAGCCCAGCTCTTGGCACTGTCCCCTATGACAGAGCTGAGCTCCTCCATCAAGCTCAGTGGCAGAACGATCCTTTCCTCCTTTCCAAGATGACTGCCCAGAATCACAGAAACCTGTAAGAATGGAAAGAGAGTAATCCCAATTCTGGGCATTCACCCAAAAGATTTGAAATCAATTGGTTGAAGAGATGTTTGGACTCTGGGTTCACTGCAGCGTTAGTCACGATAACCAAGTTATGGAATTAGTCTGAGTGTCCATCAACAGATGAATGGATAAAGAAAAGGTGGGACATACACACAATGGAGTACTATTTGGTCTTTAAAAAGAAATTCTGTCGTTTTCAGCAACATGGGTGGAATTGAAGAGCATTATGCTAAGTGAAATAAGCCAGGCACAGAAAGACACATACCATATGTTCTCACTTACATGTGGAATCTGAAAGAGTCCAGCTCATAAAAGCAGAGAGTAGGATGGTGGCTACAGAGGCTTGGAGATGGGGAGATGATGGTCACAGGGTTCAAAGCCTCAGTTCCATGGGAGAAAGATGGGTGTGTGTTTTTCTGAGATCTGTTGAACAGCATGGTGAGCATTAAAATACAGCACTGTACATTTAAAATTGCTTTAAGAGGTCAGACGTGGTCACTCACAACTGTAATCCCAACACTGTGGGGCTGAGGCAGGATGATTACTTGAGACCAGGAGCTCAAACCAGCCTGGGCAACATAGTGAGACCCCATCTCTAAAAAAAAAAAAAAAAATGAAATTAGCAGGGTGTGGTGGTCCATGCCTGTAGTCCCAGCTACTTGGGAGGCTGAGGCAGGAAGATCACTTGAGCCTAGGAAGTCAAGATTTCAAATTTTCTCACCACGATAAAATGATAAGTATTTGAGGTGATGGGTATGTTAATTAGCTGGGTTTAATTATTATACACTGTATTCATAAAATATGTCACTTTGTACCCATGTAAATATACACAAATATAAATTGTCAATTTATAATAAAATTTTGTAAAGGACTAGGAATATAGATCTTCAGAATTATTAGCATCTTGTAGACAAGCCTCAGTAATTTGCCCAGGAGCACACGAGTTATCAGACAGTAAGAGCAGTAATTATCAGACAAGGCTCAAGTCATTTGCCTGAGAGCACACAAGTTAGGAGGCTACGACAGTATCGTTCCACTAGGCCCTGCTTGTCCTAGACCTGTGGCATGTCACCCACCCAGGAGGAGTGCACCATGCCCAGAAGAGTTCAGTCTTCAAGAAATCAGCTCTGAGAGGCTGCCTTTTTCTCTTCTTCTGTGAATTTCCAGGCTAGATGAGAGCTTTCTCCTTGGGGAGATGGTGAGGGTCTCTGAAACACCTGTGAATGTTCTGGATCGTGGAGAGCTGTGGCAGTTAGAACAGTCCGGCGCCTGCACTTACTAGCTGCATTTCCTGAGCAAGTTACTTCTCTGTGCCTTAATTTCCTCACCTCTATAATCGAAGCAGTGACAGTATCTACTTCATGAGGTTGTGGGGATCACATGAGTTGGTTCGTGTCAAGCATTTGGCACAGTGCCTGGCTTGTAGTAACCATTCGCTCAGTGTTCGCTGTGGCTGCGAAGGGTGAGTGAGACATGCAGCAGGTTTTGTTATGTCCCGGAAGGCCGGTGGCACTCTTCCAGGAAGGTAGCGCTGGTGAGCTGGTAAGAGCCTTGAATCAGGAAGTCATTTTATCTGGCTTTGGATCTTAGTTCTTCTGAGAATGTCATTTATTTGAATTTTAGTTTCCTCATCTACATCATCTGGATGTAGTAACTGCATCAAAGAGTGCAGAGGATTTCTAAATCCTAAAAGTGTCATGAAAAACATAAAGTAGGCTGGGTGCAGTGGCTCACGGCTGTAACCCCAACACTTTGGGAGGCCAGAGCAAAAGGACCCCTTGAGACCGGGAGTTCAAGACCAGTCCTGGCAACATAGTGAGGCCCCATCTCTACAAAAATAAAAATTCAAAAATTAGCTGGGCATGGCGATGCATGACTGTCGTCCCAGCCACTTGGGAGGCTGAGGCAGGAGGATTACTTGAGCCCAGGAGTTCAAGTTTGCGGTGAGCTTTGATCATGCCACTGTACTCCAGCCTGGGTGACAGAGCAAGACCCTGTCTCAAAAAAATACATAGATAGTAGTAGTGTTTGCACCTTTGAGAAACAGAGTTGCATTTTGAAGAGTCTACTAAAATTGTGACCACTGTGACCTAACAACCTTCCATCCTTTAAAGCAGTAATTCTCAGACTCAGTGTTGGTAAGCACCTGGAACACTACACACATTCTGGTCGGGCACTGTGGCCCACACCTGTAATCCCAGCACTTTGGGAGGCTGAAGCAGGGGGATCTCTTGAGCCTGGGAGTTCAGGACCAGCCTGTGCAATATCACAAGACCCCATCTCTATAAAACATTTTTTAAAAATTAGGTGGATGTGATGGTGTGCACCTGTATTCCCAGTTACTCGATAGGTTGAGGCTGCAGTGAGCCGTGTTCACACCACAGCACTCCAGCCTAAGTGAGAGAGCAAAACCCTGTCTCATAGAATAAAATGTTTAAAAGTACACATTCTAAGGTCCTATCTTAAGAAATACTAATTCATTGAATTCAAAGTGGAATCCACAGCCAAGGAGTAGTGTTGGGTAAAAAGAAAACAAACAAAGTCGGGCACCAGTGGCTTATGCCTATAATCCCAGCACTTTGGTAGGCGAAGGAGGGCAGATCACTTGAGGCCAGGAGTTCAAGCCCAGCCCGGCCAACATGGTGAAACCCCATCTCTAAAAAAAATACAAAGATTAGGCCAGGGGCGGTGGCTCACGCCTGTACTTGAACACTTTGGAAGGCCCAGGCGGGCGGGTCATTTGAGGCCAGGAGTTTGAGACCAGCCTGGCCAACATGGCAAAACCTCATCTGTACAAAAAATACAAAAATTAGCTGGGTGTAGTGGCACTTGCCTGTAATCCCTGTTGCCCAGGAGGCTGAGGCAGAAGAATTGCTTGGATCTGGGAGGTGGAGATTGCAGTGAGCCAAGATCGTGCCACTGCACGCCAGCCTGGGAAACAGAGCAAGACACTGTCTCGAAAAAAAAAAAAGGTAAAAATTACCTGGGCATGGTGGCAGGCGCCTGTAGTCCCAGCTACTCAGGAGGCTGAGATGGGAGGATCACTTGAGCCCGGGAGGCAGAGGTTGCAGTGAGCGGAGATCTCACCACTGCACTCCAGCCTGGGCGACAGAGTGAGACCCAGTCTCCAGAAAAAAAGAGAAAAAAGTGGAATTCTGGAATCTGCATTTTTAATAAGCTCAGCGTGTGATTGTGATACAGTTGGTTTTGAAAAAATGCCTTTTCATGTTCAGATGTGAAGAAGAGGGAACTAACACTGATTGAGCTGGTTCTGTATGGCAGCCATTTGCTGACTTACACCTTATCCCGAGCTATGGATAGGCTAGTTCGCTTTTGTTAACAAAACTTGTCTTGTCTCCAACTATGAGGCATGGGTCATGTTTGTGATTCAGGACTCCAGAAACATAGAACCTGAAAATGCAATTTAAAATGGCTTTCTACTTCAGCCCAGACCTCAGAGAATGTCTGCATACTACATTTTTTTAATATGCTGTAGGGGTTCTTCTGATGTGGATGTAATTTTTTTTTTTTTCAAAGCGTGACATCAGTGCTTTGAAGAGCATTAAATCTCACTTCTTAGGAGGTGTGTTTTACCTTGACCTGGTACAACAGCCTCCATGGAGTTAAGACATGCCCAGAGCGTGGCTTCTTGTGGTATCTGGTTTCACATGAGAAACTGGAGGCAGCCTGTCAAAGAGGAGTCCCTATTCCTTATTGAGTCCAAACCTCCATGAGGAGCACCCCCCAAACAGAAGGTAGCATCTCCGAGTGTGTCCAGGTGTCTGTGTTGCACAGCTTCGGGGAGCATGATTGACACAGTATAGACAGTATGGCCGCACCACCTCCGTGATATCCTCTGGGATTGTCCTGAGGCTGCCATCTGACCCCCACGGTCAATTTTCCACATCGTTCAGGTATCCATAGTGCATGTTGAATACTGCAGATAGATTTTATTTTAAGCACCCACACACACACACACACACACACACACACACACACACACAGTGTACACACTAGTGCCTCCCCTCAAGAATCTTACTTAGGAGAAAAAAACACGACAGATTAATGGGAGAAAGATATTGAGAATTGTAAATAAAACCAACTGATAAAATTCATGTAACATGGCCGGGCGCGGTGGCTCACGCCTGTAATTCCAGGACTTTGGGAGGCCGAGGCGGGTGGATCACCTGAGGTCAGGAGTTTGAGACCAGCCTGACCAACATGGGGAAGCCCCGTCTCTACTAAAAATACAAAAATTAGCTGGACATGGTGGCGGGTGCCTGTAATCCCAGCTACTCAGGAGGCTGAGGCAGGAGAATCACTTGAACACAGGAGGCAGAGGTTTCAGTGAGCCAAGATCGCGCCATTGCACTCCAGCCTGGGCAACAAGACCGAGACTCTGTCTCAACAACAACAACAAAAAAATGTATGTAACATAAACCTGAGAAGGGAATGCATTCTCAGATGAAAAATTTAGGATCCAAAGAGAACTTAATAGGTTGCAATGGGAGAAGTAAATGACAAGATGAAATCAAATAAGAATAAATGTAAAACCCTACCCTGGTCCAAAAAGTCAGCCACATGTAGCGTGTAGCATGCAGCACAATGGTAAATAATCGGATTTCTTCAGGCATGGGGAGAAGACCTTGGTGAAGGAAAAGATGTGAAAGGGATAGTTGGTGGAGGGCTTGTACTCCATAAAGGGAGATAGGATTTAGCAACATATGTGAAAACAATTTGGGGATTTGTTGATTAGAAGCTCACAATTGGCTGGGCACAGTGGCTGACACCTATAGTCCCAACACTTTGGGGGGCTGAGGCAGGAGGATTCCTTAAACTTAGGAGTTCAAGACCAACTGGGGCAACATGGCGAAACCCCGTCTCTACAAAATACTTAGCCAGGTGTGGTGGCACATGCTTGTAGTCCCAGCTCCTCAGGAAGTTGAGGTGGAAGGATCACCTGAGTCTGAGAAGTCAAGGCTGCAGTGAACCATGATCTCGCCACTGCACTCCAGCCTGAGCGACAGAGCAAGACCGTGTCCCCCCTGTGAAAAGGAAAAAAGAAGCTCACAGTTTATCAGTAGTGCAAGGTGGGGACAACAAAAGTAATGCTGTTAAGTCTATTATTAAAATTGAGTATCCCTGATAGAAATGGGAGGGGATGGTCTACTCTCTGCTCTGCTACCAGGTCACGTGGGCACTCACTGTAGGAGACACATTAGTCTTAGTGAAAGTCTTAGTGAAAGAATAAGCAGGATGTTTAGGAGACAGAGTGAGGCACAGTTGAAGGAAGTGGGACTGTTTAGCCTAGAGAAGGTGTATAACACAGCAGACCTCATAATTTGAGGCCAGTCAGATAAAAGCAGAATTAGAGTTTGTTTGTTTGTTTTGTTTTTTATTTTTTTACATGGCCCCAGAGAACCGAATTAGAAGCATTGGGAGGCAGATCTGGGTTTAAAAGGTGTAAACATCTCTACCAATTAGAAAAGTCCAAAAATAGAATGGCCTTCTGGTAGGAAATGTGCCCCCTTACAGATTCAGCACAGTAACACACCTCATATAGAATGGTCAGAAAAAAAGTCTGTTAGTGTAGATGATAAAAATTACTGGCTGGACGTGGTGACTCATGCCTATCATCCCAGCACTTTGGGAGGTGGAGGCAGGCAGATTGCTTGAGGCCAAGAGTTCGAGACCAGCCATGCCAACATGGTGAAACCCTGAAATTAGCAGGTATGGTGGCTCGCACCTGTGGTCCCAGCTACCTGGGAGGCTGAGGTGGGAGGATCACCTAAGCCCGGGAAGTCGAGGCTGCAGTGAGCCGTGATTGTGCCACTGCACACCAGCCTGGGTGGACAGAGAGAGACCCTGTCTAAAAAAAAAAAAAGAAAGAAAAATTATATGTTTCTTCAATGTTAAGTAATGATTGATTTTAAAAACTCTTCCCGGGCCTTGAGTCCTCTCCACCAGAAGTAGTCAAGAAAGACTTGGATCGCTGAGGGGTATTTAGAGGAGGTTCTCTTGTGGCTCTGAATGATTATTAAGGTCTCTTCCAACCAAAGGGCAAAAGAATTCACTTTGTGATGTACAAGTAGTGCAGATGTGGAGGGCTGCTACTGCAGTCAGAGAAGATGAGTGAAGTGTGGGCCTAGTCCATAGTTGCTGGAGGGATACCTGTGTACTTGGGAGAGGTTAGTGTGAGGTTCCTGTGGAGTCCTTTGCTGGACTGAAAGTCATGTGAAGTCAAGGACTGCATCTGCCTTGTTTGGCCTTATGTGCCCAGGATGTCTAGCAGTCCCTGTCACATAATAGGGCATTACAAAAGATTTGTGGAAGGTAGGCTGGCAGACTGGACAAAGGCTAACTGGCGTCTTGAAGGACTTACAGGCTGGGCTGGGTGGCTGACACCTACAACTCTAGCACTTTGGGAGGCCAGTGCAGGAGGATCACTTAAAGCTATGAATTTGAGATCAGCTAGGGGACATAGTAAGACCTTGTCTCTACAAAAGAAAAAAAAAAAAATTAGCCATTACCCAGGCACAGTGGCTCTCGCCTGTAATCCCAGCACTTTGGGAGGCCGAGGCAGGTGGATCACCTGAGGTCAGGAGTTCGAGGCCATCCTGGCCAACATGGTGAAACCATATCTCTATTAAAAATATGAAAATTAGCCGGGCATGGTGGCGTGCATCTCTGAATCCCAGCTTACTCAGGAGGCTGAGGCACGAGAATCACTTGAACCCAGGTTCAAGACGAAGGTTGCAGTGAGCCGAGATCGCGCCACTGCACTCCAGCCTGGGCGACACAGCGAGACTCCGTCTCAATAAATAATAAATAAATATTTGCCAGACATAAGTGGTGTGCCTCTGTGGTCCCAGCTACTCTGGAGGCTGAGATGGGAGGATTGCTTGAGCCCAGTTATTTGAGGCTGCAGTGAGCCTTGATTGCTAATAGAGCAAGACTCTGTTTCGAGAAAAAAGAAAAAGACCTTATCAAGCTTAAAAGAAGATGAGGGAATGAATTGATTGCTCAAACGTAAAATCACTGCAGGTTGGGGGGAGTACTGTGTGAACTTTCAGAGGTGCCAGAGGAAGCAGACAGCCTGCAGGGTACTGCAAAGGGGGTTGCCTGGGGCCTGAAGTTCAGGATTAGGGAATAATAGCTAGAAGTGCCAGTAGCGATCTTTGGGCGGAGGGGTGGGTGGGCAAGGGTTTACAAGGAGCTTGGGAAGCATTAAGAGAGATTGGGATTTCATTTTATAGCAAGGCTAAGCCCAAAAGAATTGTCCATCCTGACTTCCTCGGGACCCATCTGTCTGAAAGGAATGAAGGAGCAGTGTCCTGGGTCTCTGCAAGGAGTTTTTCTTCTCCCTTGGGCTGAGAATTCTGCCTTCCTGAGTACCGCAGGTCATGGCAGCCGGGGAGGGGCACGTGCTCTCTTGATGCAGGGGTCTTTCGATGTATCTAGTATGAATGTGACCCACGCCACCCAACCCCCCAACTGAAACAGGGATTTTCCTTTGTTCTGTGATGAGTCCCCAGGGTCTGGAGGACAGTGCCTCACACACACAGTAGGCACTTACATTTTCCTGAACTGCATATTGCCTAAGTGTGTTGAAGACTACAGATGTCTCCGAGAGTCCACTCTTGTGCCACACGTAGAATAAATACCATTAGGAGCAAATTTGGTAAAGGAGCCTAAACACAAACCTAAGGGGAGGCCTCCTGGACGTGGCTGTCTAGAAGGCAAACAATGTGGTTCAGAGTGACTAGAGCCCAAGGTTCAGTGCTTCTGGCCCAGAGCTAACTGGCAGTGTAGAAACAGACTGTGTGTGGATATTTGCAGACTGAGACAGATGGGAGGACTTTCATCCCCAGGGGCTGAGCCTGCAGCCTCCCCTGCTGGTTCAGTAAGTGAGGGCCCCAGTGCCTGTGTTCCAGGTTTCAGACCAGCTGAAGCCAGCCAGACCTGAAAGGCTTGTGTTGGCAATGCCAGTATCCGTCCTTAACCCCTGCCAATGTGGGTGGCTGCTCTAAGAGCACTCTGCAGGGGAAGCAGAATTGGACTGAAGCCCGAGCTACTGCTGCCTATAGTTTGCTCTCTGTGACGCTCTTGCCGCTGAGAATGTACCTTTCTGGTACAGCCGGAGCCGAGAGCTCTAGAAAAGAATAGTTTCTGTCCATGAAGGAGTAGTTCAAGAAGAGCAAGCTTACTCTGCCTATGGAAGACCAGACTCCTATCTGGCTTTGTTTGGAATATCTAAGCTCAGGAAATTCAGGTGGGTAGAAAATACCATATTGGGGATCTTCTCATCACTACTTTCATATTGGGAGACATGAGGCAAGGATCCAGCTGGGTCTTATTTAAGAAAGATACCAGGCTGGACACGGTGGCTAATGCCTATAATCCCAGCACTTTGGGAGGCTAAGGCAGTGGGATTCCTTGAGGCCAGGAGTTCGGAGCAGCCAAGAGCAGCCTGGGCAACAAAGCAAGACCCCATCTTAGAATAAAATAAGATACTGTTGGCCAAGCAAAGTGGCTCACGCCTGTAATCCCAGCACTTTGGGAGGCCGAGACAGGTGGATCACTTGAGGTCAGGAATTCGAGACCAGCCTGGCCAATATGGTGAAACCCCATCCCTACTAAATATACAAAACTTAGATGGGCGTGGTGGCACGTGCCTGTAGCCCCAGCTACTTAGGAAGAATCTCTTGAACCCAAGAGGTGGAGGTTGCAGTGAGCCGAGATCTCGGCACTGCACTGCAGCCTGGGGCGACAGAACCAGACTCCATCTCAGAAAGAAAGAAAGTCACTGTTGCATGGTTTGCAGGGCCTCCTCAAACCCTTAACAATCCCATTAGCAAAGGCAGAGCCACCGCCCATGCCCCACTGTGAAGGGACCTCATGGACAAGGCAACTGTGACTATATTTCTGATACATTTATTAGTGGCCCACTTGTTCTGAAGCCCAGGACCTTGGAGCCTCTCTAGATTACTGGAGTAATGCATGCATACCTATGGTTAGGTCCAGAGTCTTTTTGAAGAATAGGAAGAGGGATTGCTGAAGAGAGGCAAGGTCTTTCCTCCCCTGCTTGGCCAGCCCAGTAGCCTGGATCTAGCACCTTAATTCTGAATAAAATATTTCAGGCCCTGAGTGGTGGCTCGTGCCTGTAATCCCAGTGCTTTGGGAGGCCAAGGTGGGAGGATCACTTGAGGCCAGGAGTTTGAGACCAGCAATATAGCAAGACCTCATCTTTACAAAACAATTTTTAAAAATTAGCCAGGTTCCCGCTTGAGCTCAAGAGACTGAGCCTGCTGCAAGCCATGATGACGCCACTGCAAACTCCAGCCTGGACAAATATAAAAAAATTTTTTTTGCAGCTTCAACAGCCAGGTAAGCATTTCAGGGCCTCTCCCCTTGGCCCTTGGCTATGTGCCAGCCCCATGCTTCCCACCTTGCCTCTCAGACTGGCTTCCAAACAGCTCAGCCGTGTTAGGCAGTGCCCCTCCCACCTCTGAAGAGAGTGGAGAAAAGAGGAAAAAAAAAATGCCAGCTGCTCAATTATCGAGCACCTACTGGGCCCAGGCATCTGGCTAAGTATTTGATATGTATTCTCTCTGTCTTTTTTTTTCTTTTTGAGTCACGATATCACTCTGTCACCCTGGCTAGAGTGCAGTGGCTAGCTCATGGCTCACTGCAGCTCTGACTTCCCCAGCTCAAGCGATCCTCCTACCTCAGCCTCCTGGTTAGCTTGGACCATAGGTGTGGTGCACCACCATACCCAGCTTTTTTGTTTGTTTGTTTGTTTTTGACAGACAGTCTCACTATGTTGCCCAGGCTTGTCTTGTCTTTTTTTTTTTTTTTTTTTGCAACAGAGTCTTGCTCTGTCACCCAGGCTGGATTGCAACAGCACAATCTGAGCTCACTGTAACCTCCACTTCCTGGGTTCAATCGATTCTCCTGCCTCAGCCTCCTGAGTAGCTGGAATTACAGGTGCCCGCTACTAACCCAGGTAATTTTTGTATTTTTAGTAGAGATGGGGTTTCACCATGTTGGCCAGGCTGGTCTCGGACTCCTGACCGCAGGTGATCCGCTGCCTCGGCCTTCCCAAGTGCTGGTATTACAGGCATGAGCCACTGCACCCGGCCTGTATTATCTTTTAAACCTCACAAACAACTTGAGCGAACAAAGGCTCAGAGAGGTTAAGTAACTTGTCTAAGGATAAACAGCCAGGAAGTGGCAGTTAGTACTTGAACTCAGGTCTGTGTAACTATGAAGCCCAGGCTCTTGTCCAACGTCTTGTATTGCCTTATCTTGCCTCTTGCCAGAATGGCCCCGTTTTTTATACTTTATTTACCTCATTGCTTCCTGTGTATGCTTCACAACTCCCCTGTTCCCCTGGTTCTCCCTTCAGTGTGAACATCATCTCCTTCCTAGTAGCCAAATACACCCGTATCTTTTGGGATCTTCAGTAACCCTGTCTTGGGACAGTCTCCCCACCAGCACCAGGTCTTGCCATCTGACCATTTGCCAGTTCCCACCTCCCCCTAAGAGACTTCAGCACACACATGGTGGTTACAGGTGGAGACCGCAGTTATCTGTGCAATGCTGGCTGATTGACAGTGGCCCTCATTGCCTCCTCTAAGAAGAAAACACAGCTGTTGGGACCAGACACATGGAATGGTGTGGTTGCTGTGGGTGGACCAATGATGTTAGCATTTCATCTTGTGACCCAATGACCTTTCAGCTAGCACAGGCCAACCATAGGACTAGGGAGGGTTGGATCTGGACACTGGGATTAGAAATGACTGAGAAAGGCCGGGCGCGGTGGATCACTTGAGGTCAGGAGTTCAAGACCAGCCTGGCCAACATGGCGAAACCCCGTCTCTACTGAAAATACATAAATTAGCCAGGCGTGGCAGTGCGCACCTGTAATCCCACCTACTCAGGAGGCTGAGGCAGCAGAATTGCTTCAACCCGGGAGGCGGAGGTTGCAGTGAGCTGAGATCATGTCAGTGTACTCTAGCTTGGGTGACTGAGCAAGACTCTGTCTCAAAAAAGAAAAAAAAGGGGCCAGGCGCAGTGGCTCACGTCTGTAATCCCAGCACTTTGGATGGCCAAGGCGGGCGGATCATGAGGTCAGGAGATCAAGACCATCCTGGCTAACACAGTGAAACCCCGTCTCTACTAAAACAAACAAACAAACAAAAAAAAACACAAAAAGAATTAGCTGGGCGTGGTGGCAGGTGCCTGTAGTCCCAGCTACTCAGGAGGCTGAGGCAGGAGAATGGCGTGAACACGGGAGGCAGAGCTTGCAGTGAGCCGAGCTCGCACCACCGCACTCCAGCCTGGGCGACAGAGCGAGACTCCGTCTCAAAAAAAAAAGACTGAGAAAGTAGCTTGTACTTAACGCTTTATATAGAAAGAGGCCCAGCTATAGCAGGGGTAGGGAAAGAGTGAAATACTGTTTGAATTGATCCCTTGGACAGTATGCTCCGAGGTTGTCAGGAGATGCATCTGGTCCAAGGATGTGTGCTTTTTCTCACTCTGTCCCTCTTATCATTCAGCCCCCGCGCAGGTTCTTTGTTTCACTCCTCTCTGACCCATGAGCCTCTTTCTCAATTTCATACCAACTTCTTCCGACTCAAGTAGGCTGTGAATGTCTGTCTCCCCATCCTAAGCTACTGCCTGTGTCTTCAGAGTGACTGTGCATCCTTGTGGCCAGTTTCGCTCCTGCCTTCTGGAGTCTGCTTCCTGCCAGGAGGCCCCTCCCCCTAGGAATGTGAATAAACCATTTCCTCTGTCCTCCCAGCTCCAGAGGATTCCCTGTGTGGTATTTTTTATTTCTCGTGTCTGAACTTCCATTGGCAGACCCCTTCTTAGGCTGGCCCACCCTTGGCTGCTACAGAATTGAGCTTCCCACCCTTCAGTTTCCTCTGAGGGTGAGTAGTGCATAACTAGAGTTTCCCAGTTTGTGAAAACACATTAGTCTGAGTTAAATTTCTTGTGGCCAATCCTGGAGGTTTGGCTCATTAAAGATGATAATTAACCCATTGCTAATTGACCTCAGAAGCCAGCCAGGCAGCCTGTATTTTACCAGCCTTAGTGTTGGATTTGTAGGCTATTTTAAGGTTTCTTAATAATCTCAGCAAGACTTCACGTTCCTGTCTGCATCTTATTTGCTCTAAGGACATTCTGTAAAATTAACAAGCTATAAAGTTTGATTGAAGGTTTCAACAAATGTGAGAATAATTGGCTCCATTTAGAGAAACAAGAAAAACAACCTGTAAACTCGAGTTTGTGGGGGGAAACCCGTGTGATTGTTCTCTTTAACTGGAGGGGCAGTAGCAAGCTGGACTGTTAAGACTAGAAAAAAGAACTGACTGATGGTACAAGTTTAAACTCCGATTTCTCCAAACCAAAAATTCAGAAAAAGAAATTTTGCAGAATGACTAGTAACCGTGGTTGTGCCTTCCAAGAGGCCTGTTTGGAGAAAACGGGGACCAGGTAATGATAGAGCGAGTCCCTCACTCCCTAGAGCTTGCATCCAGGGTCCTGGCTCTCCAGCCCTTCTTCATATTCCCTGGCTAGATTTGGAGGTTTTCTCCCTGCCCCGGGGCTGCCGTGAGGTATTAAGTCTTGCAACTCAGAGCACATCAGTATGTGATACCTGGTGCTTAGTTCCCGTTTTCTCTTACCCTCCCTACCTTCATAAAGCAGCATATAGCTCATTTTCTCTCCCCAACCCCCTCCTCCCCCCGGGCATCTCTACCCACACCGTGCTTGTTCCCTACAGAGCGGCTGTGAAGAGTCACCAGTTTTCGGAGAACACCATTTTTCTTCTTTTCTTTTTCTTTTTTTTTTTTTTTTTTGAGACAGAGTCTCGCTTTGTTGCCCAGGCTGGAGTGCAGTGGTGCAATCTTGGCTCACTGCAACCTCCACCTCCCAGATTCAAGCGATTCTCCTGCCTCAGCCTCCCTAGTAGCTGGGACTACAGGCTCATGCTACCACGCCCGGCTAATTTTTGTTTTTTTAGTAGAGATGGGGTTTCACCATGTTGGCCAGGCTGGTCTTGAACTCCTGACCTCAGGTGATCTGTCCACCTTGGCCTCCCAAAGTGCTGAGATTACATTCGTGAGCCACCGTGCCCAGCCGAGAAACACCATTTTTCTTTACTTCTCCACCTCTCCACCTTAAATACCCCAGAACAGTTACCCAGTCTTCTCTCTTGACCTAGAGGTTTTCTCCTTTGTTCCTCGCTCCTCTTGGCTCCAGCCCCTACTTACCCCATGCTTACATTATCTCTCTCTAAGGAACTGAGCCTAGGAGAGAACAGCCTCCTGTATCGCCTCCCCACATCTCACTTTCAGTTTTCCTTTCTGCTTGGTTCTTTGCGTGTGGACTTGATTAGAGTGATAACTGGAGCCCTGAAGCTAAAGGTTTCAGTTCCTGCTGCAGTGGTGAGCTGCCTCCGACAGTCTTCAGGGGAAGGGAAAGGGGCTTGCTTTCAGCTCTTCCCTGACCTAAAGCCCCAGTTTTCTTTCCCAAGCTGATTGAAATGATTTGTATGTGATATTTTGTCAATTAACTTGGGAATTCTTGACAATCGCCTACACAGTGCGTCTCCCTCCAGAAGGGTCAGGACTGTGAGTGAGAAGGTACACCACAGAGGAGAGGTCCGTAGGCGCCCCGGGGTGTTCCCTGGCTGGCAGCCCTTTTAGTCGCCTCTAGCCCCAGTCCAGCCCCACGTTGCTAATGTAGCCCAGGAAGGGAGCCTCTCCCGCCCAGCTCTTTCTCCTCTGGAGGATCCAGAGTTTGCCCCCAGAGCCGCGATATACATGCCACTTACATTCTGTTTTTCATTGATATAGAGTGGAAAAATGTGCTCACGAGCGGAGTTACTGTGGGGGTGATGTCACAGGCTTCATCTGGAGCCCTTCCTCTCCAAGGAGGGAGTCCAGCTTTAACCCCTCTCCTGCCAGGAAGTCCTCCGAGACCAAGCAAACATCATCTTGGATGAAGTCTCTTATTAACTGTATTTAAACTGTTCTGTGTTGTTCTTTCCCTGACTCAAGTGCTGCGGGCTTTATCTAGGAGGATATTCCTGTAAGTCTCCTACAGAACTCCAGCATCAAGAGAGCTGTGGTCCTCTCCCCAGTGGGCTTATTCCCCCAACGTCAAGGCAGAATGCTTTTGCAGACAGGCCAGTGAGCTACAGACAGAACGTTTCTCTGTGCCTCTGGGCAAGCCCTGGACATTCTGCCTCTCAGTTTCTCCATCTACTAAAGAGCTCAGACTGTGTACTTCTCACTCCCACAGTACACTTTACACAGCTTTGACCATCCTCCCTGCTGCTTGGATTGCAAAGGACAGGATACTCTTCCAAAAGACAGACAACCTTTCTCTTTCCAAACAGGTAGAATCCTTTTCAGGCCTGTTAACACCAGGTCAGAGACCCCAGTAGATCACAGCCTTTTGCGTATCAGCCAGGAGTGTCCTTGTCCTAGAGGAGGAACTAATAGCTATGGCAGACACAGTCTCCAAGGAAACCAATTTCCTCCTAAATGGGGTGGAAGTGAAACCGGGAGAGGGCTACTCCTCGTTGCTTGTGTCCATGGAATTGGAATAGACAATTCCCACAGAGCCTGTAAGGATGTGCTGCAGGCGGCCTCAGGATGTCCACATCCCTGGGTCCCGCTGTGCCCTTGAAATCCCCATCTCCAGGAGTCCCACGTCCACACATGTGGCTTTTCTCCCTCGGCCGGGAACCACGCTTTCTTAGCCACGCAGCATACCATGTAGCCCGTGCTCTAGCAGCAGCAACACTCCTGCCCGCCTCTCCATGCATGCATCCATGGCACACTCCTGTCCTGGGCAGGTTTCCTCTGCACACTTAGCAGGGGTGCCAGTGTACCTCTCATCGTCTAGGTGAGGCCAAGGACAGTTGCAAGCTTTTCCTCTGTCCTCTTCTCACTCCTTAGCTCCCCTCTCCTCTCCATTCAGTGGCAGCAGCCTCACACCAAAAAGGAAAGTCCTGGACCCATTACATAATTCTCCATAGTGCAAGCAGTAGCTGGGGCGTAAGGTCAGAGGTCATAGTGGGGTCAGGTGGCTGACACACACTGTAACGACAAGGTGGTTAAAATTAGACCACAGAGAGGAAACTGGCAGTCTTGTGGAAATGCAGAAGTTTCCTATGCAAGTGAGAGGCTGGAGATGCAGGGAGGCCACTGTGCGTGCTGCCTGCCAGGCTATTACTCATTTCGGCTCTGTTCTTTAATGCCTTTTAGCCCCTGCTTCTGTATTTCTAGCCTTCCTCATCACATGTTTGAATACACGCAATGGAACCATGCTTACCTGCCCTGGGCCAAGACAACCTTTCCTTCTCCTTCACGGAGGTAAGCCCAGGACCAGGCACCCCAAGCTCAAGGGGCTGGACTTTTTCTAAGCCCTTCTGGTTAGCTGAGAACCTTCTACATCAACCTCTCAGGTGAAGGTGGTCAAAGTACTTAGCTTGAGATTCCAGCCTATAATGGTAACAGGGCCAATGGTGAGAGAAAGCAGAGAACACTCCTAGACCAGGTAGGAAAGCGGGGTTGACTTTTGGTGAAGGTGGCAGAGGATGCAGCCACGGAGCGCACAGTTGACCGGCGTGTGCCGCACTTTCCTGGGCAGCCAGCCTGCACAGCGGTGCTCATTTATTTCCACTATCTTAGAGAACATGGGTCATGCCTGCTTCATCTGCTCTCTGTGGTACCCAGCCGAGCTTCCCTGGGCTGTCCGTCTTTACTGTGAGCCTATTGTGTGCACAGCTTGTCCTTACAATTGTTGCCAGTGACATATGAAAACGATGAGATTTAGGCTTTGCCACCAGAGGAGTTGCTGTCCACATGAAAGAACACCTGCACCTGTAAAATGATCATCAGTAGCCTCCAGATTAGTACTTCCCTATGTGCTGCAGATAGAAGGGACTTATTAATAAGAAGTTCCTTTCACATTCAGAAATGAGGATGCATTAAAAGAGAGGCAGGGGCTAGTCAGTGAGGATGAAGGGGCCGTCCCTTGCGGCACGTCTGGCCACGGACGTGTGTTTCCCATGTGGAATGGCCTTCAGCTTTCAAGCTCCAGATCCAGCAGGGCCCCTCTCCCTTGGTGAGCACTCAGCCAGTAGGGAGAAGAGGATGCTGGAGGCTAGAGATGAAGAGAAGGGCACAAAGGGGCAAGCATGGAGGAGCGTGTGAGCCAAGCAAACAGGTGTGAAGGAGAGGGCATGCATGTGTGGTGCCTCCGGAAGGGGGGCCCAGACTGGGGGACAGTGGACACTTCATCTGAGACACTTACACATTTGACTATTGCTCAAGACACTGAGTTTCATCTCAGCTAAATCAGCCCAAACTTCTCTGACAGCACTGACTTGTGTGCTGATGTGGCCACATGGGAGCAGGTTGGCGTAAACATCAGAAAGAGTAGAGCTTTGGTGAAACATCCCCACCTGCTCTGCCTGTCTCTCTCCTGACAATTTCCTGCCTGACTCCAGTCTCTTGAGCATGAGTAGCTCTTAGATAGGGCAGGAACATGTCAGGGGAAGCCCAAAATGATCTGGTTGAAACGAAACAGCCAAGAAAGCCCTTAGCATTCAATTTGCACTTGGGCTGAAAATTCTCCTTTTGGGACTCTGGAGCAGGGGTGCTAGGAGAGGAGTGGAGAGTGGCAGCGAGGGGCCCCAGAAAACTCTATGCTGTGAAAGCACTCCACTCTTCCCTCTGCTGGTTCTAGACCAAACTTAGAAGAATGTCATGTATTCTGTTTTGTATCAGGACCTTAGTCAAATAAACGTAAGGCACCTGTCACTGGTCCCTGGGGTTGTCTGCTGCCCCAGAGATAACCTATGGAGAGATAACCTCAGAAGATCTTGGTCCTCAGCCTGCCCTGGGCCCTCACCTACCACCTGACATGCCCTTGTGCCCTCTGCACCCCGTCATTCATTCTGACCCCCTTGCCTGGTAGCTTTGACACAGTTCCCCTGTGCCCCTCAGCCGGCAAGCAACATCTCGTCTCCATCTTCCCTTTCAGAAAATGCTGTTTTTCTTCTCTCCCTCTCACCCTGTAGGTTATTGCAGCTGACTGCAAAAGGGTCACAGTGCTGAAGTATTTTCTGGAAGCCCTTTGTGGACAAGAAGAGCCTCTGCTGGCATTCAAGGGTGGAAAGTATGTGTCAGTGGCACCCGTCCCAGACACCATGGGAAAGGAAATGGGAAGCCAAGAGGGAACACGACTGGAAGATGAGGTACTATGCGGGAAGAGCCCGCTGTGGCAGAGGGAAGGCCCCCTCCCCATTCTGCCCGTGGCTTCAGCTTCTCCTCCTGCTTATTTATGAGCACAGAGGACAGTGTCTGTGTTAATGTGACCAGCCAGCTTCTCGAGAGTGTGCTCTGATGGTGCCCCTTCCTGCCAGTCCACCCCGGTGCCTCCATCCTACTCCGCTACGAGTTCCAGATGCTTCTTTTAATGCTGCATTGAGGAGAAGGGAGGAAAAGAAAGAAAGAAGGAGTTGAATAATGTGCAGCTCTCGAGGCTTAGGAAAGGGAGAGGGGGGTGGTCAGGATCAAGTTTATAGATGTGTGGAGCCCAGTGCAGCACAGGCCTGAACTCCAGCCTCCAGCACACGTACAGGAAGAGCTGACATTGCTGGCCCTCTGTGGAAAATCACCCCTCCCCTGTCCTACCCTCCCTGCCTTGTTCCCTCCCTCCCTCCTGCACATCCTGATGTGATTAAGGAATTCTCCTCTTGTTTGTTTGCCCTTGGTTGTTCCTGTAGCCCTTGCTTCACTCCAGACTCGTGTGTGTGTGTGTGTGTGTGTCTGTCTGTCTGTCTGTGTGTATGTGTGCGCACGCGTGCACATGCATGAGCCTGTGTACCCACCCCTGCAAAACTCCACTGGCAGTTGCCCTGCCCTATATATTGCCGTTGCATATATGTGTCTTTCTGGGGGTGATTGTTGATGTGGGTCTGTGTGTGCTGGGTTTGTGTGTCAGTTTAAGTAAACACTGCTGCCAGCTTCCCTGCTGTCTGTGGGTTCTGAGTGGTTGTGAGTGTGATGTTGTTGGAGCATGTATGCATTTAGTATCACTTCCAGCTGCCCTGCTGTGTGTCTGGGTGTGTGTAATTCTGTCTGGATGTGTGTTCACACACATCTCACTTTTGCCTGAAGGTTGACTCTTCTTTTTACCCCACAGTGTTACAGACAGGAGACTTAGGTGGGAAGGAACATGGGACTAAGGGAAGGGATGGAAGTGATTCTAGCCAGGGGCCAGGTCACCCATAGGCCAACACAGTCATTTGGCCCGCAGCAGTCTCAAGCGCCCGGTAGAGCAGGGCGGGGTACAGGGATGAAATCAGCAACAGGCCAAGGAAGCCAGATGTCAGCTGGAAGCTGTCGTTTGTGATCTGAAACAGTGATAGAGTGGCCACCTTTGGATCAGAGTCTTGAGAGCAGCAGAATCTTGGACTGGCTTCATTAGAATAACTGGAGAGCTCCACCCCACCCCTGATGACATAGGGCTCAGCTTCCAGAATAGAGGTGGTTCCAGGGATAAAGCTGAGCCTAGGATTCCAGACTCTCCAGATGAAACCTGGGCAGAGAATAATGGGAAAGAATGAGCTGTTAGCATGGGAGGGGACAGCAGGCTTGCTAAAGCTGGCAGGGTGTCCAGGCTTCAGGCAGGGCAGAGCAGTGCCACCCAAGCCCTGGGCACTGTGTGGGGAAGCACAGGTGGGGCAGTGCCTCCGTCAGCTCTCTCACCCTCACTTTAAGGCTGAGGGCAGAGCCAGGTTAGCTTCCAGGCTTGCCCAAAGATGCCCCCTGGCCAGTGGAGCCTGCAGTCCCAAATACAGTGAGGCAAGTGAGGCCCAGAGAGGGCCACAGCATCAAAGCCAGAGAAGGCCTTCTCTGCCCTCACAAGGAACAGATGAGTTCTCTGGTCCCATATCTTGGTAGTGCCACACTTTTTTTTCTCGCTCTAAGGCTTATTGACCAGACAAAGGTTGTGACCCACACCAGGCTGCCCACTTCTTCCTTTTCCCACGAGTCTCCTGGGCTCCTTCATGTTAGTGGTCTCTGGGAAACTCTGCTCACCCTGGTCTGTGTCATTTCATAACCTTGCACTTCCTCGTTTACTGTGAGAGCTGAGCGAACCTCAGACAAGCTTCTCTGACCCTCTTTTGACCTCAGTCAAGCACACTTCAAGCCCCGTGATAACCTTGTAGATCCCTAGTCAGACAGGCAGAGGCAGTGTTCCCCCATGGGCTAGGCAGGCATTCTGTCCCATTCACTGCAGTCTGGGTTAACCTCATGAACAAGGAAGTGAATGTGCCGAGTTTTCCTTCTTTCCACGGCCTGGGCCTCTCTGGAGGTGAGCGCTGTGACACTATAGCATGCCTGTGTCAGATGAATGGTGACTGTGGACAGCGTCCCAGACCCCTGACATCTTTTAGGATAGTGACAGTTCTGGCCCCATCCTCAGATCTCATCTCTCCCCAAACTGCAAAACGGAATCACTTCAGCAGATTGGGAGAGGTAGGGAAAGATGTTTCTTCAGACATAGTTCTTTGTGAATAGAACACAGTTTAGTCGCTTAGGGATCCTACCAAAACACCCCTAGATTCTGCTCACAAGACAAAATATACCCCCGTCATCTACCCAGCCACCCACTTGTGTAATCCCTTTCAGTCAAGAGACTCCATCTGTATATTACCTTGAGCTGGACAGTTAGAGAGGAGAGCAGTCTGTACTGAACAGGTCTAGAGTGGGCTTACAGCAGGCCTAACGATGCTGAGCCACTAAGGGCTGGGTCTGAGCTTATGGTCTAGATTCAGGGTGGCTTGGCTATTAGTATTGGTAAGAGCATAAACTTTGGAGTCAGATTCACTTGGGCTTGAATCTCTGCTCTGCCTTTACTAGCCATGTGACCCTGAGCAAGATGTTGACTTCTAAACCTCAGTTTGTTCATTTATAAGATAGGGATGGTGATAGCACCTATCTTATCTCACAGGCTGTTGTGAGGATTAACTGAGTTAATACATGAAAAATGCTTAGCCCAGTACCTGGCCAATAATAAGCACTCAGCAAGTGATAGCTGTTGTCATCACTGTCATTATTATAATCCAGTTAGAAACAGGAACCTTCTACTAAATTATTCCCTGTGTACCCATGCTAACCCTGTCCCTCAAAGGACGCTATCTTGGGCAGCTGCATGTTCTCTGTTGACCAAGGCCAAAAGTAAGGAAGCAAGGAATGGAGACTGGGACCACCCAGGGAGTGATGGCTGCTAAGAGCTGAGGCTGCAAGTAGGGAGGTGCCATCCTTGGGGAATGTGCCACCAGCCTGGCAGGAGGCTCCTTAAGCCAGCCAGCCACCTCCTACCCTGCCCAGGCCCTGGAGGGCAGCTGAGCAAAGTCATGTCGTGTGAATTCCTGTAAAGGGGCCCAGCAGTCCTCACACCACCAGGCTGGAGTCTTAAAAAGAAACCAGGGCAAGGTCTGCTGAGCTGCAACATCTGTCTCTGATGCTGTCTGCGGCAAGGGAACTTCCACGCCTAATTCCCAGCTGTTGGCCAGAGCTGATTCCTATCAGATCGTTAGCATGAATTAGATTTAAATTGGGTGGTTTAAATCTCTCTTGTTTCCCTCTTGAATCATTGGTGACTTCAGAATGAAAATAGGCCTAAAGTTTGACTTTGTGAGTGTGTACCAGGAAGAATACAGAGTGTGAGTAAACCATGCAGGTATATATGTGTGATTGCAAGTGACTTATGGTGTAACTCTCTGAGGGAAGAGTATAAAAGAGAGCAGCTCCGGGGAAAGAGTGACAGCTTTTGTCAACCTCCCTTTGCCTGAGTAGAGGGAAGCACACACCAGGGGACCCTTTGCAAGGGATGGCCCCAGTCTGCATGGGTGAGGGGCCACAAGGGCAGTGTCGGGTTCAGTAAGTGCCATGGGCCCAGCTAACTGTCTCCTCTTTGTCCCGGTCGGCTCCACCACCCAAAGGAGGAGGATGTGGTGATTGAAGACTTTGAGGAAGATTCAGAGGCTGAAGGCAGCGGGGGCGAGGATGACATCAGGGAACTTCGGGCCAAGAAGCTGGCTCTGGCCAGGAAGATAGCTGAGCAGCAGCGTCGCCAGGAAAAGATCCAGGTGAAGTCGGCCTGGGGAGCGTGGTTCCCACTATGGGGGTTGCTGTCTAGGGCATGAGAGGGTGTGGGCAGAGAGCAGAGCTGGGCAGGACACTAAGGAAGAGTCAGCCCTGCGATGTTCTCTCTAGCTCTACCCCTGTGTTTACTCTACCACTCAATTCTGGTGGCAGGTTTGGTGCCTAGAGTCTCCCTGATCCTGGGCTCCAAGGCAGGGGTAGGGTCTTCTCAGAGAACCTGAGAAAAGCTGCTTCCCCAGTGAGAATCTACAAGTGCACACCACACATACATGACCTTTCACACAATTCGAGGGGGTTTCAGAGTTTCCCTGAGCCTTATCCAGATACTCCTGGAGAGGCTGTGGATTCTCAGTTCAAAACACCTATTCTCAGGGAGAGGATGTCATGGCCACAGTCTGCTTACCTGGATTCCCAGTGAAATGGAAGACCCCCTGGACAAGATACTCCCTACACCCTTGCAGAGACAAACTACTTAATCTCCACACAGGGACTTTGATCCCCATCAGCCCTCTCATGGGCCTGTGCCTTCACCCCCAGCAAGTGTTTCTTCCTGGCCTTCCTAGGTCTGTTCCCTTGTGCTGTGAGGCCATTTCCCATCCTCTAGGGCTAGGGGCAGACAGGAAAGAGGCAGTCCTGCCCCCCGTTTAAAGGTGAACCGTGTGCATAGGGAAGCGTCAAGCCACCCGCTCCGTCTCTTTAAGGATGCCCATTTCCCTCTCCTTTGGCATAGGGTTTGATGCATGTGATCAGGCAGACCCAATGACAGTCTAGGCCCTGCCGCCTAAATAGCTTTGTAACATAGGGCAAATCATTCAGCTTCTCAGAGCCTGTTTCCTCATCTGTTAAATGAAAGTGCTGGCCAGGCACGGTGGCTCACGCCTGTAATCCCAGCACTTTGGGAGGCTGAGGCGGGCGGATCATGAGGTCAGGAGATTGAGACCATCCTGGCTAACACGGTGAAACCCTGTCTCTACTAAAAATACAAAAGATTAGCTGGGCATGGTGGTGCACACCTGTAATCCCAGCTACTCAGGAGGCTGAGGCAAGAGAATCGCTTGAACCCGGGAGGCGGAGGTTGCAGTGAGCCAAGATCGCACCATTGCACTCCAACCTGGGCTACAGGGTGAGACTCCATCTCAAAAAAGAAAAAAGAAAAAAAAAAAAATGCTAATAGCACCTATCTCTCAGAGTCACTGTGAGGCCTACATGAGATAGTGTATGGAAAGCACTTAGCATAGTGCATGGCACTTAGTATGTGCTCCATAAACGGCCACCTGTGTCTGATATTTGTCCAGTCACCCTGACCAGGGAAGAGGAATAAATACCAATCGAGATTCGTCTTTTTTTTTTTTTTTCTTTTGAGACAGAGTCTCGCTCTGTTACCCAGGCTGGAGTCCAGTGGTATGATCTCGGCTCACTCCAACCTCCACCTCCCGGATTCCAGCGATTCTCTTGCCTCAGCCTCCAGAGTAGCTGGAATTACAGATGCCTGCCACCACGCCCAGCTAATTTTTTGTATTTTTCATAGAGACCAAGTTTCACCATGTTAGCCAGGATGGTCTCGATCTCTTGACTTCGTGATCTGCCCGCCACGGCCTCCCGAAGTGCCCTCATGCTTCTTTTCTTGCTCTTCCTTACCATCTGTTTTCCCAGAAGTTCTGTTTCTACCATCATTTCTTGACTCTCAACCCAGCAGTTATGGAAACTGTTGTGTCAAAAATCACCAATATGGCCAGGCACGGTGGCCCACGCCTGTAATGCCAACACTTTGGGAGGCCACGGTGGGTGGATCATTTGAGGTCAGGAGTTCGAGACCAGCCTGGCCAACATGGTGAAACCCCATCTCTACTAAAAATACAAAAGTTAGCCGGGTGTGGTGGCAGGTGCCTGTAGTCCCAGCTACTCGGGAGGCTGAGGCAGGAGAATCTCTTGAACCCAGGAGGCGGAGGTTGCAGTGAGCCAAGATTGTGCCGCTGCACTCCTGGGCAACAGAGCAAGACTCTATCTTAAAAAGAAAAATCACCGACGACCTATCTTTATCAAATTTCAGTCTGTGTCATAGTTGACCTCCCTTTGTCTTTGGGCCCTAAAGCCACCTTCCTTCAGCTTCACTTTAGCATCAGTGAATGACCCCTTGTCTTCTCTCTGTTCACCAGACCACCCTCCTGGGCTTCCTCACCACCATTCTATTTTTGGTCTCCTCCTTCCTTTTACTCCTTAGTCTCAGCAAGCTGAGTTAGTGCTCAGCAGATATGTATTCAGTGGCTGGGTGCGGTGGCTGATGCCTGTAATCCCAGCACTTTGGGCGGCTGAGGCTGGCAGATCACTTGAGGTCAGGAGTTCAAGACCAGCCTGGCCAACATGGTGAAACCTCATCTCTACTAAAAATACAAAAATCAGCTGGGCGTGGTGGCGGGTGCCTGTAATCCCATCTAGTCAGGAGGCTGAGGCAAGAGAATCACTTCAACCCAGAAGGTGGAGGTTGCAGTGAGCCAAGATTGAGCCATTACACTTTAGCCCTAGGCGAGACCCTGTCTCAAAAAAAAAAAGTATTCGGTGACAATAATAGTAGCAACTAGAGCATCATCTTAAATTCCACTCTGGCTTTTAACCCTTAGTATCTAATTTCATATTAAATACTATTTATTCACACATTTATTCCCTCTTCTCCTCTCTGTTTCCATTGCCACTACTATTATTCTAGGTCAAGTAGTTGCTTAGAGTATAGCAGTCAAGGCCCCTGCGTTGCACAGCCCCAGAAGGTGCCATTTGCCTTGTCTCTGTGAGTGGCACCTCCTGGAGTTTGTGGCACACCAGGCTCCTGTTCACTGCACTGCCTCCATCATTCTCTTCCTGAAAGAGCTACTCCCCTGCTCAGAAATCATCAGGCCTTTGCTTGGCTAGTAAAATAAAGTCTAATTCCCCATTATTGGCATTTAAGGCTTTTTGATCTGTTCCCAGTCTGTTTTTCCAGCCTCTTCTCCCACTACTCCATCCCTCATGAACCCTTACTAGCTATATGACATTGGGCAAATTATTTAACTTTTCTGAACCTGTTTCCTCATCTATATAATGAAAGCATGCCAGACACAGTAGGCACGTGCCTATGGTTCCAACTACTCAGGAGGCTGAGGTTGGATGATAGCTTGAGCCCAGGAGTACAAGGCTACGGTGTGCAGTGGTCATGCCTGTGAATAGCCACTGCAACATAGCAAAACCCCATCTCTTAAACACTTTTTTAGTGAAAGTGGTAAAAGCACCAACATTAGAGCTGCTATGAGGCCTCAGAATGAATCACAGTGCATGTAAAATGCCTGTCCAGACACTAAGGCCCTCCTGCCTGGAAGTGACACTAACCTTCCTTTCCACTCCCTAGACCTGCTCTGCCCTTTTCCACTCAGGTTTTTGTTCATGCTGTCCCTCGAAGCAGAGTGCCCTTTTTCTGCTCCATATGTCTTGTTACCTGTCGAAATTCTATTCCTCCTTCAATCCCCAGATGAAACTCCACCTCCCCAGTGAAGCCACCTCTGGTTTCCACCAGGAGGAATCCGTCTCCCTCTGCTTAGTGTTCCTGTGACACTCATCAGACTTCATTTGTGGACCTGCTGTCATGTCTCATGTTACAGTTATTTCTGGACTTGTTTCCCACATGGTACTGTGAACTCCTTGGAATCGGGAGGCATGTCTTCAGCTCAGTTTGGTATTGAGCATTTACTAGGCTAGTGTCTGGGGGACACAGAACTGATCACATTCCAGAGTGTACAATGGTACAATGTGGTAGAGTCCTTGACAAGTGATTTGAAGTGTGAATGAGCATCCATACAAAACGGATGTCCAGGATGCTGAGGGAGCACATGCTGCCAGGATCCATCCCCTTCTGGAGCTCGGTGTTTAGCTTTGCCTCTCCAGCGACCAGCAGCACCTTCAGAATTGGAGGTCTCCTCCAACGCTTGACTTCCCGTGCCCCTGGTGGGCCCTGTCCGGGCTGCCTGTTCTCCCGATCAGCTCCTTCTGAGGAGGCTGCTTAGACCCAAGCATGGAAGGCCTGCTGCGGGCCAGCTGGAGCTGGGGTTGCTGTGGCCCCTTTAAGAACAGGCCCCACATGCACCAAGCTGGCGGCCCTGCCTCCTGTCAGCCTCCTTCCTCCAGCCTCACAGCCACAAGAGGATTTCTCAGCAGAGGAAAAATTCGCCCCTTCCCTTCCCCCCCCTCTTTAATGCCCGGGGCCCTTCACTTCCATAATTCTTCATTTTCCAGCCTTGAACGTAAGCCAGACACATCTGTCTGGCCATATGCGTGAACCCTGGAGTCTGTGCCGAGGTGGCTGTAAAACAGGGCCGGTGAAGGCCCTTCTGGGAGAGCACACACATGTGTGCCCTCAGGCCATTGGCTTCCTGCCCAGAACCACGGGGGCTTCAGTGCTCCAAACCCATGCTAACCTTTTCTTATTTTTCCTCTTTTTGTTTAATTTAAGGGGGGAAAATCCAAGGAAAAGGTATAAATTGTCCTGGGAGTGGGGGAGAGGCTCCTAGCTGGAGAGGCCATTATTGTTGGCAGGTACCTGGGTCACACTAATACAATAAGGAAGAAAGGAGCATCGAGTGAATTAAGATTGGAGGGATGGGCTGTAAATTACACTGCTCTGAACTCCATCAGTCTCCAGGGTGTTAACCGAGAGGTGTAAGGCAAGTCCCCAGTTCCCAGCGCCTTTCACAGATGTAGCAAAACAGGAACCACACATGTTTGGGGAAGGGGATATGAAGATGGGGTTGAAAAAAATCCTCCTGGCCCCCAGGATAGCTGTAAAGTCCAAGTGAGATCTGGGGCTGTAACCACACCCCCACTTCCCTGCTCTTACCTAGACCCCTGGGCCTAAGCTCTTCTGTGAGCATGGGGGAGGTGAGGCCTGGTCTCCCTCTGCAGCATGTCCCTCCCTGCTTCCGGCGTTGCACAGAGGCTGGTGAGTGGGGCCGACTGGAGGTCAGAAAAGGGGTGTGGGGAGCTCTCAGAGCCCGTGCAGCTGGAGCTGCAGCGCCCAGGCAGGCCCCTGGATGCCGGGGGCGCCAAGTCCGCCCACCCAGGGCTTTGAGGCCACACTCTCCGGCTCAGCCCACGCTCTGTCTTGTTGCCTGAGACAGCTCCTCCTGTTGGTTCTGCCCACCTTGCTGCTTTTCTCCTGAGTTCTTTTCGTTCCCATTGCCATTTGGAGTTGTTCAGAGACCAGGGCAGGGTACATGGTTTGGGAAGTTGGTCAGAGGTGTTTGATTCCTAACCAAACCCCCAGGGCAAAGCAGTCACTGAAAATGCTCCTCCAGGCATGAGGCGTGGCCTCTTGGCACCTCATGCTGGCCCTGGCCCTGTGAATCCCCCGCTTCCTCACTGCCTCTCTGAGGCTTTGCTGTGATTTGTGCTGCTGTCGGGCGGGGTCAGGTTTCCTGAGCAGTTGCAAACATCCCACCTGAAACATAACAGGCTCTTCCTCTGGCCACATCTATTGTTTCCCTCAGCATTATGGCCACAGTCTTGCTCTGTGGCCAGCAATGACATGTGTTCTCAAAATAGCTTCTCTCCCCTGTCCCTTTCCCGCCCACCCGCCCTCCTGAAGATGTAGTCCCTCTTTTGTGGTGGCCCCAGGAGTTCCACTCTAAATTTAGCTGCCGTCCATTCATACTGCCACCCAGCTAGGGGGGGCTGTTGTGGAACAATGGGGTATGCAGAGAGCCCCCCACACCTGTATGGAAGCTGGCGGAAGGCAGACACTCTGGCCTGGCTCCTGGCTGTCGGAGACAGGGTGGGAGCCAGCACAGCACCAGGCCAGGGGCACGTTCACGTCAAGGCAGGAAAGCACATCAGCCTGTGGAGCGGGCATCCGCCCTTCCCACCCAGACCCGCTCCAGCCTCCCCAAAACCTGAGTGCTGGGCCCCAGCTTTTGCTCCAGCACCATCCACTGGGGGCCTGGCTTCCCACAGAGTGGCCAGGCCACTGTCGGAAACGCCCTCAGGCTGCTGCTCGGAGCAGGCTCAGAGGTGTCATGCTTAGCCCTGCCCCTCCCTCTCCATCAGGAAAGGGCCTGCCTGCTTCTTTGGCGTTTTAGATCAAGTTATCAGTTAAAATTCAATCAGATTATCATTAAGTGCCCTTCAGCTCTGAGAGCCAGTGACTGAGCCCACTGTCCCCTGAAGTCCTGTGATACAACAGGCGGTATGTGAGGTGTGACAACGGAAACGGCAAGAAAAGTAGGCAGTTCTCCTGGAGCACTTGACAGTCTAGTTTGAAAATAAGATCAGTCCTCCTAAAACGGTAAGAAATAGCAAACAAATTGCCATAGTTATCATTTTTAAAAAGAGTGCAAGAATATATTAAGCTCTGTGGTACGTTTGGACATCCAGAAAAGGGGTTCTAAGCAGCAGTGTTTTCATTAGCAGTGTACCCCAAATGAAGATGCTCCTCCTCCTGCTCCCAGAGGATGCTGCTGGCGGCCCTGCCTGCCTTTCTAGCACGCTCAGTATCTGCCCTCGTTGGCTTCTGCTGGCCCAAGATGAACAGTCAGCCAGTGCCTATCTCACCCACTGTTCCTATTTTTATTTTATTTCCAATTTTTCATCTACATCCACATAGTTAAGATACATACATACAATAAGTCTTTTAATAGAAATCAGTAGCCGGGCATGGTGGCACACACCTGTAGTCCCAGCTACTCGGGAGGCCGAGGTGGGAGGATCACTTGAGCCTGGGAGTTTGAGGCTGCAGTGACCTGTGATCACACCACTGCACTCCAGCCTGGGTGACAGAGTTAGACTCTCTCTCTCTCTCTTTTTTTTTTTTTTTTTTTGAGATGGAGTTTTGCTCTTATCACCCAGGCTAGAGTGCAGTGGCATGGTCTTGGCTCACTGTAACCGCTGCCTCCCGGGTTCAAGCGATTCTCCTGCCTCAGCCTCCCGAGTAGCTGGGGTTACAGGTGTGTGCCACCATCCCCGGGTGATTTTTTAAGTTTTAGTAGAGATGGGGTTTCACTATATTGTCCATGCTGGTCTCAAACTCCTGACCTCAAGCGATCCGCCCACCTCTGCCTCCCAAAGTGCTGGGATTACAGGCACGTGCCACCATGCCTGGCTAATTTTTATATTTTTAGTAGAGATGGGGTTTCACCATGTTGGTCAGGCTTGGATGAGACTCTTTTTTTTTTTTTTTTTTTTTTTTTTTTTTTTTTTTTTGAGAGGGAGTCTCTCTGTGTTGCCTAGGCTGGAGTGCACTGGCACTATCTCGGCTCACAGCAACCTCCGCTGCCTGGGTTCAAGCGATTCTCCTGCCTCAGCCTCCCGAGTAGCTGGGATTACAGGCGTGAGCCACCACGTCCAGCTAATTTTTGTATTTTTAGTAGAGACGGGGTTTCACGATGTTGCCCAGGCTGGTCTCGAACTCCTGACCTCGTGATCCACCCGCCTCAGCCTCCCAAAGTGCTGGGATTATAGGCGTGAGCCACCGTGCCTGGCCTGAAACTCATGTCTCTTTAAAAGAAAAACGCTGGGCACAGTGGCTCACGCCTGTAATCCCAGCACTTTGGGGGACCGAGGCGGGCAGATCACTTGAGGTCAGGAGTTTGAGACCAATGTGGCCAACATGGTGAAAACCCATCTCTACTAAAAATACAAAAATTAGCCGGGCGTGTTGGCTCACGCCTGTAATCCCAGCTACTTGGGAGGCTGAGGCAGGAGAATCACTGGAACCCGGGAGGCAGAGATTGCAGTGAGCCGAGATCACACCACTACACTCCAGCCTAGGCATCAGAGCAAGACTCCATCTCAAAACAAAACAAACAAAAAAACACATCAGTAGTCCTCTACTCCACCTCTCCTCGTCCCCAGTTCTATTTCCTGGTGGTTTCCCCCCGATATTTATGTTCTGGATATGTAGAAAATAAAAAATAGAGTTAGGAAGGAAGAAAGGAAGCTGGCATTTGTTGAGTTACTAATATGTGTCAGGCACTTTGCTAGGTACTTTCATATATAAGGTGAATGTGGAAATTTCCTGTGTTACAAAGCTTCTAATTTCTGTTGAAGACATTGCTCTGGCCAGAGAGGCTCAGGGATGAATGATTCTTCACCCCGTAGAGGAAAGGAAACAGCCGCACCCCCTATGGGACCCCCTAAGCAGAAGGAAGACCTCAGAAGGCCCTCTCCTGGTCTTGCTCTGCTTCATGATCCAGGCTCTCCAAGTGCCACACCTCCTGTGTCAGCTCATTGAATTGCTGTTATTTGTAATGGTGTGTCTCAGCTTGCAGCGGTAAGCATCATAAGATCGTCTCCACCGTAGAGAAGGAACTTAACCTGCAAAAGTTTTCCCTGGAGACCCAAGCCTGTTAGCTTCCTCCTTAGGTATTATTGTATATGATCTCCTTCCCAGTTCTCTGCCAGCTTGCTCCAGGAAACTCCCATACCTTAGAGAAAGTTGGTTACTTAGCACCTTCCAGAAACAGAATTATTTTTCTCTTCCACATTTTATGCCAACTTGGGTCCTTGTTGCCACCAATCTGATTCAGAGTGTCCATACGTTGCTTGGGTTCCAAGTGCACTATCCAGGGATCACTGTGGCCCAACCTTAGCTGCCGTTAGAAGGTTCCTGTGGAACTCTCCTTCCGGGTCAGCACGCTTGACTCCATGCCAGGGCCAGTCTGTCTGAACCACAGCATTCCGATTGCACCCCCCTCACCCCCACCAGAGGCTTCTGCAGCTTTTTACTCATACAAACAAAAATAAACCTCACTACCGGCCTCTGAACTCTGCAGCGGCATGCTTCCCGTGCTCCCCAAGTGTCCCATGGCTGCGAGTGGGGACTTGGCACTCTCCCCACCGACATCACTTTTTCACTCCCTGCGCATCCTGTGTCCTCCTCTTACCGTGCGACCCAGAGATCGGAATGGGACGTGACGGCCGGCACAGGCGCCGTGCACAGCTGCCAGGAATCTGACGGGTAAAATCTGGAAAAGTTGGGAGGGCAGATGCTAAACACACACACACACACACACAGCGCCACTCAGAAAGGGCCGGAAATGCAGACACCCGTAGAAGGGTGCCTGTGGACTCCGAAGCCCTCCTCGGCCTGCCGCTCTTTTTAAGGGGACTGAGCCAGTCTTGTGACCCAGGTGTGACCGCCCTAGAGGCCCACCGGTACCCCAGGAGAAGAGGGAGCAGCTTCATCTCATCTCCTGAGACTCCGTGAGGGCATGCGGGGAACAGGAAGCAGTTGTTTGGTGACTCACTGGGCAGAGCCAGGTTAAGGGAAGTTGTCTGCGGGCGTCCCTGGGACCGGATGATGGCAGCCCAGCTCTGACCACCCTCACGGGGCTTGGCCCCACCCCACACCCAGGGAAGCCCCCTCTGAAAGGCTGTGGCCTATTCACCTTTCTAGTCGCAAGCCAGAGCTAAGAACCCGGGGAAGTTAGAGCATCTCTGGACCTCGCTTCTAGATTTTTCTTCTGTCCTGCCATCAGAACACACAGGTAGGCTCAGTTTGTCCCCAGCATCCCTCGGCCACCTGGCTTCAGGGCTCTCCTGCCTAATTGCCAGCAATAGAGGTAGGATGGTACCAGGGCTTAGGAACTGACTGTTCACATAGGGTAAAAAAAAATGCAGCCAGTTCCACTTCCTTGATAGAGTCAGACCAGGCTGGACGGTCGTTTCTCAAGGCAGGAGAACTGAGATTGGAGTGGACTTGTGGGACAGGGGCAGAGGCAGAGGCACAGTGCAGAGCCGGACCCCCAGCCCCTGTCACTCCAGCTGCCACTGCTCCCAAGTCTCCCTGAGCCATGCTTGTTCTGTCCCTGCTCACCCAGAAAGATAGATTTGAGAGCCACGGTACCAGGAAAGCATGTCTGGCAGCAGAAGAGCTAGACAGAGAGCGCATGGCCTGAGAAACGAGGAACGAGAGTGCTGATGCTCCTCCGCAAGGGGAGAAAGGGCAGAGGGGTTTACTGAGCCTGAGCAGGACCATTTCCTGTTCTTACAAGATGCCCAAGCCAGGTTTGTTGGAGTGCACGTCACCCTCTAGGTGGCAGCCCTATGCAGAGGGTCAGTGACCCCGCGTCCCATGGGAAGGTAGCCCACAGTAGTGGCACCTTGCTCTCATGAGGTGAGATCAGTAGGAAGGCTTCAGCAGAGCGGGCCCCTGAGCTGCATTTCTCATGCCTGCCAGCGTCCTGTAGCCTGTGCCTTCACCAGCTGTGGTGGCAGTGGCAGCACAACTTACTCATAGGGAGAGGTCCCTGGCAGGTCACAGAGAAGCCACCCCCATCATTTGAAGGCATGCCCTTTCAGTTTTACTGTCATTGTCAGTGAAACCTGAGCAGCCTCCTCACTGACTGTTGGTGGCCAGGACCAGCACCGTGGGCCCCATCTCGGTTGGCACGCACGTCCACTTCCCCTGCCCTGTGCCTGCATCTGGATCTCTGCAAGTTGCTCTGTGGCAGAAGGCCATGAGAGGGTGTGACAGGGCTGGGACCTGCCCTCCTGGCCCTGCCAGGTTTGTGTGGGTGCCCTCTACCTCCCTGCTCAGGGAGCCTGCTGTCTGGGCAGATGCCAGCAGACCAGTTCGATTCTTGGCCATGGTCCCCAGAAAAGGAAGCAGTACAGTAGTGGCCATGTTCTCTAGTGACAGACATACCCAGAGCCTGTCTCAAAGGGCCGCTGCCACACGTGTAAGGCTGTCAGAGAAGAAAATCAGGCTTTCGCAAATGTGCATCTCTCGGGAACTTCCCTGAGAAACGTCAAAGTCCACAGGGAAGGCAAGCGCTGGGCCACGTGCTTGGTGAGAGGCGCTAGAGGAGGCGGTGGGTCAGTGGGGCCAAGGAGGCTCTTCTGCTTTTATTCTTTTGTCTGCTTTTTGTTTGGCAGTTTAGCTTGCACTAGTAAGCATACGACTAGGCTGTCAGTTGCTTAGTATCATGATATGGTTGCTGAAGAAGAGGCTAAGAAAAAAAGTGACAAAGTCAGTTTAAAGAAAAACGTCGAGTAAATAATAGTGTAGCTTGTACAGATTCATGGCAAAGGAGCAGAAGTAGAACAGAAAAGACCCGTGTTTAGGAAACTGTGTTGGTCAAGGGCAAGGTGGTGGGCCATTGTGATCGACCTGGGTGTTGCTCTTTGCAGACACGTGAATTGGGTCTTAATTCATCACATTGCACAGACTTCGGCTGCTGCTGCAGGAGAATTTCGCGTTATTAGCTGTCAGTATCACTTTTGTATAGCGTTTGAGTTTAACTTCATTGTTCGTTGTTTGTTGTTGTTGTTTTTGTTTTTTGAGACAGGGTCTCGTTCTGTCACCCAGGGTGGAGTGCAGTGGTGCGATCGCAGCTCACTGCAGCCTCCGCCTCCAGAGCTCAGGCAATCCTCCCATGTCAGCCTCCCAAGTAGCTGGGACCACAGGCGTGTGCCACCACACCCAGCTAATTTTTTTTTTGTAGAGACGGGGTTTCAGCATGTTGCCCGGGCTATATTTTATTTTGTTTTGTTTTGTTTTAGCTACACAGTGAAGTAAGTTAAAATAACAGATTTTATTTGCATATTCATGTCTAGATTGAAAAGTACCTCCTCTGTAGGCTTTCTAGATAATATATGTGAAACCACTTTCATATCTAAGGAACCTAATTCTCCCTTGTTGAATTTTTGTCCCAGTCTTACTTACTTTGAGAGACCTGTTACTTTGAATATCCTCAGGATCCTTTCTTGGCCCTAGGCAGGGTTTTACCCATGCCATTCCCTGGGCCACTTGATCTTTTTTTATTGCAGTGCTGTGCTCAGCCCTTGGGCCTATCCCTCAGGCCTGACAGGGACTGGTTATTACTCTGGAGGGGAAGAGGTTCCTAGGGGCAGGATGCTGACACACCGTAGTGTCAGGGCCCTGGCTCACCCACCTGCTTGCCTGCTCGCTGTCTGGCTCATTCACCACTCTGTCCCCGTAGGCTGTCCTGGAGGACCACAGTCAGATGAGGCAGATGGAGCTCGAAATCAGACCTTTGTTCCTCGTACCAGACACCAACGGCTTCATTGACCACCTGGCCAGTCTGGCGCGGCTGCTGGAGAGCAGGAAGTACATCCTGGTGGTGCCCCTCATCGGTGAGTCAGGCGGGAAGGGCAGAGCAGCCTTGCACGTGCACAGCAGCCCCCTCCACACACGCCCCACGGCCTGGGGGCCAGGCAGGCAGAGCCCTGCTGTGCGTGTGTAAGACGGGATTTGCAGGGGAGTAGGGAATGCGTGGGGCAAAGAAAATTGTTTAATAATCAAAGCAGTTCAAATTATCATGGCTGATCCATGGCTTAAACTGCTTGAGCAAATGGACTCCTGTGTCCCAGCAACCAGAGGCTGCATGAGCCCAGCCCTTGTTTTTATCCTTATAAAGCTTGCAGTAAAACAGCAAAGCTGGTTCCCGTTATTGGTAAACACTCAGCCCTGGCAGATAACGGCAGTGCTGCTGGGTGGTCTGGCAGGGAGGCTGGGAGGATTTTGAAGTGGTTAGATGCCTTTGGTCTGATTGTCTTGTAGCTTTTCATGATCATTCTGTTGGTTCGAGGTAGCATTCTTCTGGCCAGTGTCACCCTAAGGCTAGGCCAGCAGGAACCCTCCAGAGCAAGCCCTTGGCTCATGCCTGTGGATTCCTACCACTTGGGCCCTTACCACTGTCTGGGCCTTGGTGCTGGTGCAGGGTCAGCATCTCAGGACCCAGCTAGCTTGCTTTCCCACCCTCTAGCCAGAGAGGCCCAGCTGGGCCGTCTCCACGGGACTGTCTGGGTACCCTTAGTTCTTGGAGCTCTGTGGTGGGTCAGCCTCAGGGTGGGCTCTGGGCTCTGGGCTCGTATCTAGCTGATGGCCTCTGCGGAGGGAGAGGGTCTAGGAGATGATTGAGAGGCCCAGGCGTTTGCACATCCCCTTCTCAGCAGCTACTTGGAGCAAGTTTGAGAGCCTTGTCTTCTGGAAAAGCCACCAGACTGGCAGTCTGCCTGCCAAGCCACCTTTGACATCCATGCCAAGATGTTCCAATGGGCCTTCCCTCCCAGTCCCAAGTGTCTTAGTGCCAGATGGGGGTGGAAACAAAGGGCAGGAAACATCCGCCCCTGCAGAGGCTGCAGAACCCTGGGGGGTTGTGGGAAACACGTTAGCACCACCTGAGAATGTTGGCACTGAAGCAGCCCTCCTCCCTGCCTCCACCCTCCCCGTCTTCCTTCCCCTCCCCATGTGGCCTGGCCAGAACCTCTTAAATCCAGGCCCTTAGACCTAAGGGAAGGCTTTCTGCTCTTCAACAGTAGAGCAGTTTCTGTCACCAAGGCAGGGCAGCAAAACGATCACGTTGTCCCAGGCTTTCCCTTCTCCTCACTGGGGCGGGCTGCCTTGCCAGGTCATATGTCTCTCTGCTTTCCTACCCAGGAGCTTTTCAGGGGAAAGAAAGTGTTTTGCTAGATGGTCAGGAAATGGTACAACTGAAAGAGGCTGCGGACATCTCAGGAGCCCCCTAAGAGCCGGAAGGTGCCTCAGACGCCGTCCCAGACTACCAGGGTTTTTCCGCACCAGGACTGATCGTACCCCAGGCTGTGGGCTCAGTCTCCTTGTTCTTGAGAGATCCAGTGAAAGGCAGGGCTGTAGCCCTTGGCCCTGAGGAGCTTAGGGTTTAGTAAGGAAATCCGGATTCGGTGGGGAGGGAGCAAACGTATGAGAAAACCCAGCAGATACATGCAGGACAAAGAGACGACGCCTAAGGGTGCTGGGAACTGACAGTTGTGCTGCAGCCATGCAGGCCAGCCTCTCTGGACCTGCCTCAGCTGGGCAGGCCCCTGGACTCTCCCAGGGGCTGTAAGAGGAGGGCTCCTGTTTACTGATGCTTTCCTTGGTGGACTCACGCCCTGTGCCCAGAGCAGCAAAGGGTTAAGCCGCCAGCTTTCCCTTCTTGTTTCTGGTGCTCTTTAACCTGCTCTGTGCTCCGCAGACCTGACCCCAGCGTGGAGAAGCCCCGCCTGGTGCAGAATCACAAACAAGCTTCCTCTTTGAAGCCTGTTTAGTTTGGAAGCAGGAAAGCAGATTTTGGGATAGAATACCCGTTTTTCCTGTTTGATGTTGTTTGCTGTACCGTACACCCGTCTACCACTGCTTCCCAACCTCAGCCATGCATTGTGTGGACACTGCAGCTTCAGGGTGCCGAAAACATGGGCATTGTGTGTGTGTGTGTGTATTCCCACATGGGCCCTTTCCAGAAAGTGTCTCCGAATACCCAGACAATGAGTGCCAGGCTCACCATGGAACAGCATGCTCATGCCGGCTCCCTGAGCCATGAATCACTGCGCTAAGGAGAGGCCTCAGACCCCAAACTCTCCCAGAGCCCCCGAGGAGCACATATTTCCCACTTGACCTCAGGCTTTTGGCTGGAATTTTGGAAAGAATCTTCACCAGAAAATGAAGCCATGTCCCAGACACATAGGCAGGCAGACAGGCACACACACACACACACACACACACACACATACACATGTACACACACATGCATACACATACACCCAGACGCATACACACATGTACACACACACAACGCATACACACACGCACGTACACACACAGACATACATGCATACACAGACACACACACACACATACACACACACACGTGCAGTATCAGAGAAGGTAGATGTGCCAAGGTTCTGGTCTTGAGGAATACCAGGGCCTTGCAAATGAGGCTGTGACTGCCCCTTCCTCCATGGTGACCTCCCTGCACTCCACCAGTGGGGTTGGGGGTAGAACTTTACCCCTCCTGGACTGCTGTGTGTGGGGGCCCAAAGAGTTGAGGAAGGATGCCTCCCTTTCCCTTGAGCTGCTGCATACCCTGGACTCTCCTGAGGGACCCTTGCACGTTGGTCCTGTAACCAAGGAATGCAATAGAGGGACCAGATTTCTTCCTCTAAATACAGCAGCTCCAGAAGATTCCTCTAAGTTCCTCCCAAGAGGAGGGCAGGGCCCAGGAGAAGAGACAGAAAGGGAGTAGAGTCCTGTGAAATCTCAAGACACTTCTTGCCCCGACAAGCTTCCCTCCGGCCCTAGTTAAGTTCGAGACACTTATTTTGCCCCCACAAGCTCTCCTCCTGCCCTAGTTTCACTGGAAGACTCCTGTGGGGGAAGGATGGCTTCTGGTCTGGGAAGGTGCTGGCTGGGAAAGTGAATGGACAAAGGCCTAGGATAAAAGCTGATTGCTGAGGCTGATACTTTGTGGGGCTCTGTCTCATCAGTGATCAATGAGCTGGATGGCCTGGCCAAGGGGCAGGAGACAGACCACCGGGCTGGGGGCTACGCCCGTGTGGTACAAGAAAAGGCCCGCAAGTCCATCGAGTTCCTCGAGCAGCGATTCGAGAGTCGGGACTCTTGCCTGCGAGCCCTGACCAGCCGTGGCAATGAACTCGAATCCATCGCCTTCCGCAGTGAGGACATCACTGGCCAGCTGGTGAGACCCCGTGGCAGGAAGGGAAAGCCCACAGCCAGCTTCCAGAACAAGGTCTCCAGGAAGGAAGGGCTGAAGGAGGCCCGTCAGCCTGGGCAGCTGAGGGCCAGCCACCATGGAGGCCCAGGTGGGGGAGTTCCTTCTCCCCTAAATCGCTCTTAGCACAGTCAGACCAGGCCAGGCAGGGCCAGGGCATGCATGGGAGGGATCGGGGAGGTGGCCCTGCCCAGGGCCCCAGAGGCAGAGGATCCCTCCTCCTCCACATGGCGCCCCCTTCTGCCCAGTGGTGCTTCTCACACATGTCTTCCTCCAGGGTAACAACGATGATCTCATCCTCTCCTGCTGCCTCCACTACTGCAAAGACAAGGCTAAGGACTTCATGCCCGCCAGCAAAGGTACAGCTTTGCCTCTGCCTTGGGATCTTCCATCCCCACTGCCCTACCTCGTCCTACCCATCCTCAGCCCCTGAGAAGGGCTCCACTGACTCTAGCCTGGGAAGTGTAAGGAATCAGTGCTAGGGCTGATGCACGCCTGAGGCCCAACCTCCCTGTCCTGGCTCCCCCAGCCCCAGGGAATGCCAGGTGCACCCTGGGCCAACTAGAGATGAGCCTAGCCCAGGAAGCCCAGCCCTAGGCCGCGAGGTTCTTCACCCAGCGTGCATCCATTTCCTTTCTTGGGTGTCCTCAGTGAGTTCCATCTGACAGCAAGAATGTCTTTATGATTCACTGTAGCTGGTTCTGGCCATGGTCTCCCGAGCCCAGCCCTCTGCAGCTCTGAGGGCAGCCCCCAGGGGTCCCTGGAGCACACTTCCCTTTCTTGGCCATGCTCACCTTCCTACCTTCGCCGTTCACCCGAGTGTTTACCCTATTTCAGGCCTGGGGCAGAGGCACTTCCCCAGTGAATAGTGGGCTTTGCTTCCTGGTCTCTTTGGTGACAAGCTGTAGCACTTTGGCTAGAGTTGGAGGTTAGTGAGAGCTTGAGGACTGAGCCCTTAGCCCGGTTTTCAAGACCTTTTGGGGTAAGCAGAATCTCATCTTTGGGCCAAAGCCCCACTCTGGGGTTCTCACCCAAGCACTTGACCACCTCACCCTCAATCCTGAGCTGGCCTTCATGCATCACCCTACAGGTCAGTGACACGAGGGTTTTCTGCTCCTGGCTCCCAGGATTCTGGCATTTTTTTCATTTGGAAGGAATTCCTAGGACCTGCCAGCTCTGTGTCATCTGCAGAGCTGGCAGTTCTCACCTTTTCGTTTCTGTCTACCTATAAGTGGTCTCTTGTCATTGCCTTTCCATCTCTGCTGCTCTCTCCTTTCTGTCTGTGTTTCTAGCCCTTGCATTCAGGCTGCTCTGGGAGTTGACTCTCTCCTGCGTCCTCTCCCCACACAGACACAGCCCCTCACTCCTGCATGAGTCTCTTTACTAGGGGCTGGTTACGAGCCCGCAGCTGCTGCTCAAGAGAGGTCCTGTCCAGCCACCAGGTTTGCATGCCATATCCCTCAGGACCAGATATGAGCATTAAAGTCATAAAAGGAGACCTGGCTGAGCCAAACAGAGGAGCTTATGTTCTGTAGTCTCTGAGTATCCCCTCATCCGAGGCCATCCTCTCCCCTCTGCCCACCACAGCCCCTTGCCTCCCTTCACATTCTCCTTCCTCCTGTCCTCTTCTCTGACCACCACCAACCCCACAAACCTCTCCCTCCCGAATCCTCCAAACTCCTCCCCAGGCTGAAAGCCAGTTCTCAGCCTCCCTGCCTGGAGCTGGCAAACCTGAGCTTCCTAGAGGGGTACCTCCTGAGAGTGAGGTAGGCAGGATTGCCGAAGGCCTTGTTGGGAAGTGTGGTTCCAGGACTGCTGGGCCCCACCCCAGCCTCAGAACTTTCTTTCTCAGAACGGACACATTTTGGCTTTGGCCCTACCAGTCCGCCCACCCCCGACTTCACCCCAAACAGCCTACAGGAACCCATTGCCATCCTGGGGACTGCCCTATCAGAATTACATCAGCAATGGCTGGTGTAATCAAACCTCATTTGTCAGTGTGAATTCTTAGCAGATTAACTTGTCAGATTCACAGAGAAACCGTCACTAAATGTTTATGTGTAAACGATGTTGAATTTTAAAATCATGTGGATTATGGCGGATGGGGCCTGACAAGATGACAGTCTCTGGTTTCTAACAAAGTGAAGTTACCAGTGTCAAAACAGAGGATGTTTATTGTGAAAAATGTCTTAAAGTATCCACAGAAACCCCTGCAGACCCCTGCCAGCAATGTCGGGCCTTGGTTGGCTGACCTAAGGCCTGGGACACTCCTGGTTTGAGGCCCAGGGCAGGAATGGTGGGGCCGCGACAGACGCAGCCAGCCAGCTGGGAGCCCCACGCAGCCCTGCATACCGCCACCCCAGCCACACTTATCTGCAGAGGGGCCCAGCCCAGGCAGCTGAGTAGTCTGAGTATCCCCTCACCCAAGGCCACCTTCCCTTCCCCTCTGCCCACCACAGCCCCTTGCCTGCCTTCACACACTCCTTCCTCCTGTCCTCTTCTCTCACCACCACCAACCCCACAAACGTCTCCCTCCCGAATCCTCCAAACTTCTCCCCAGGCTGAAAGCCAGTTCTCAGCCTCCCTGCCTGGAGCTGGCAAGCCTGAAACTGCTCAGGTCAGACATGGATATTTGCAGCCCCCCACCCCCGCCAGCCCACGCAGTCAGTGAGCACGGCAGGACACTTCCTGTGCCTTGCTGTCTGCCGGACCTGGACCTCTGTCAGGAGATGCCCAGCCTGGGACTGAGGAGTAGACCTGCCACCCAAGCAGGCATGTCAGGGTAGGGATGTCACTTGTGTGAGTGCTTGTCCCTGGCTTAAATTCTCTCCAACGTGTTAACGATTAGGGAGTTAAGGAAAGAGAGGTAGTGGAGAGACTGTACTAAAAAAAAAAAAGTCATCTAGAAAGAATGAAAGATATCTGTACCACTATAGAAAGATCTTTTAAGTATATACTCTGAAAGTGTGGCTAATATGATCATGATGATGTAGGAAAAAAAAAGGTTATACATCCAAGTGTATGTACTTGTAAATGTGCCTAAAGAAACCTGGAAGGATACACACATCTTCCCTGGGGTACAAGACAGAGAACTGGGATCATCGTCTTAACTCTACTCTTCCTTTTTACTCTTCTGTCCTCTTAGAGACTTTTGCCTGTATACATGGATTACTGTTATTTAGCAGGGGCGATCGGTTGGCCAAAGCCTTGGTGTGCCCTTGGCACAATTCTGCAAAGACCCTTACCCTCGCCTCTCTCCTCAGGGCTCCCTTAAGCTAACCCCTCTCCCCACACCTGGAAAACCCTGGATACATTTTCTGTTCCATCTTTCGTTTTCTGCCTCTGGATGGCTAAAGCTTCAACCTGCTCACTTTTAGAGGGAGAAGACTTGTTAAAAAAAAAAAAAAGTGGGGTTTGGGGAGAGCGGTGTTGTGATCTGGGGGCCAGCCATGTGGTAAAAAGGAGTAGAGGTCAAGGGGCTGCTTCTGTTTCCTCAGTTTAGGGTCCTGGGAGACAGGTCTTTGGAGGCTGGTGGGTTTGGGCAGCTCTCGGGAACTAGGCAGAAGAGAGTCCTGTATGGGAGGCGGGAGTCAAGGCAGAAGCCCAGTGCAGCCCTCTCTAAGCCAGCAGGGGAGGGGCCCCGGGGTTGAGAGCCCGGATGGAGGAAAGGACTGGTAGAAGGGCCAAGAAATGGCTAGCGTGGCACCCCCTCCCCAGGACCACATTATCCAGGGTGAGAAGAGCAGCCAGCCCTCTGCCTCCTGTCCTCAGTGACAGCCTTCTGCTCTCTCATGCCCACAGAGGAGCCAATCCGGCTACTGCGGGAGGTGGTGCTGTTGACAGATGACCGGAACCTGCGTGTGAAGGCGCTCACAAGGAATGTTCCTGTACGGGACATCCCAGCCTTCCTCACGTGGGCCCAGGTGGGCTGAGGGAGCCACACTGGGGCCCACCCCTGTGGAACCATTCCTGAAGGGCCACCAGGCGCCCAGTGTAGCACGGAAGATGCCCACGTGCCTGAGCCACTAATCCACCCAGACAATAAACCATCCTCTTCCAACCCACTCCGTGGCCATGCTGTGGGGGAGCTGCCCCTCACAGAGCCCCTCCCAAGGATCGGGCGGAAGCTGCTGGGACCCTCCTGGGCTGCCAGGATTTAGCAGGGAGGTGGCTGACTACAGCAACAGCAGCTGGGCAAGCCAGATAGGCCGCCCATGCTCTCAGCCTTTCTCCCTCCCCCGTCTCATTCCAAGGCTGGGGGAGGGCCTTCTCGCCTGGGGACGCAGCCACTTGCTCCGGTGGAGACAGGGCAGGGGTTCAGAGTTTCCGTCAGATGCAGTGAAATCACAGGTCCCTTTCATCTTCAGAACCTCTATCCTGAATGTGTTCAAGAGGCTTTATGTCAGAAAGAAGTGCCCAGGGTGTGTGTCCCCAATCTCCCTGAGGCCTGGACTCGCCTATGGACCCAAGTTGGCTTCTAGACACCATGTTCCTAACAGCAGCCCTGGGCCCCCACCTCTTCTACCATCCACCCCAGACTTAACACGCACCCTTCCTGCTGCTCTTCTTCCTGCCCTTATCAACCTGGGTCCCTCACACTTTGCCAGTTGCTTCCCTGTGGACAGTCATGAGTCTAGAGGAAAGGGGCATCTGGTCTCAGGCCGTGCTCTCGATGGCCTCCACCTGCTCCCTCTCTCCTCACTGGCCTTTCTTTCAGTCTAGCTTCCTCTTCAGGAAATGTCCTGACTCTCCTCAGCTCCCCCTTCACCCCTCCTTGCCCACCTACCCTCCCGTCAGAATAGCCCCTCACCCTCCTTCCCCTTCTAGTTGATCCTTTTCACCTCCCTGATCCCCTTCACTTCTTCACCGCGGTTCCTCGTCATAGGGGTTCTCACTCTGAACCTTCCCTCTCTACTACCCAAGCCAGGAACCTCGTACAGCTCTCCCACCCAGGGCCTCCCACCCTCGGCTCCTGTGCTGGGAGAAACTTCCAGGAGTGGACAGCCCAGCCTGAGGCATTCCAGTGCCTGGGGCAACATCGCCTAACCTGGTTTCTAGCTTTGCCCTCACTTCCCGGAAGAACTGACACAGGGGCCTTTTCCTTGCCCCTTTAGCTGGTACCTCAGTGGGGAGGCTTCCTTACCAAGAATGAGTTCCTGAAACCCAGGGCCAGAGATGAGGACAACTTAGGGGAAGACAGGGTTTTCGGTGGAGCCAGGGGCAAATCTTAATGGGACCAGTGGAGGGCACCCCAGAGCCCATGGCCTGACTGCACAGCCTGCCTGGAGGATGGGTGCGCAGCTCTGCCCTCCCTGAGGCCCAGGACTATGCCAGAAGCGATGGGGTACCGTGCAGGGGAGCCAAGGCCAATAGTTTGGGGGTAAGAGTCCCCTAGAGTCTCAGAAGACTGGGCTCTTTGGAGTACAGGGTCCCCGGCCTCTCCTTTAAGATTCTCTCCCCAGCTGGAAGGCCGATGACTGGGTGGTTGGGAGGGAGACCCATCTCTCCTTTCTGTCCCGTTCGCAGCACTGGTTTTGTTTCCTTAATAAATTTTTAGTTATGAAACATACCTGACCTCTTGCTGATCTGTTTCTGGGCCTGGGGAGGGAGGCAGGTCCAAGCCTCTGCACCTGTGTGAGGGGGGCCCTTTCTGGCCCCTCCACCCAGCAGGCGCAGCCCATCCAGGTCCTTGTGCAGGGGCAGAAGAGAGCAGCGGGGTCGGGGTCCTTGGTTACTGCTTTATTGCTGTTTGGTTCGAGTATAGAAAATGGAAGCGGCTCTGGAAGAGCCTGTGTACAAGGTAGGAAATATACAAACGAAGAGGAGGGAGCTAAAGAGACCGCGTTCCAGCCCAGCCCAGCCTGGGCTCGGGATGGGGGGGGCCGCCGGGGCGCATGCAATAAATATGGTCCGGGGCCCCAGGGAAGGGATGGGAGGGCACCGCGGGTGTGGGAGACCCGGTAGGCCAGGGCTCTTCGCCCTCTGACTCCAGAACTCCCCGCCCTTGGTGGTTGAGGAAGGAAGGGTTGGCCCTGGGGCTAGTGCCACTTGTGCAAAATGAGGAACTTCACATTATCAGTCCCGGGGTGGGTGGGAGCGGGGGTACGGGGGGCCCTCCGGCCGGCTCAGTCCCCTCCCCACTCCCCAACTCTGCCCGACGCTCCGACCCCAGCGGGGAGATTCACAGTGAGAATGGGTGTGGTCGCAAGGGCCGGAGGTAGGGCTAGTAGTGCCCCAACAGTGACACCCCTCCCCCTCTAAGAGCAGCGCGGAGCCGGGGGAGGGGGCCGACGAACCACAGGAAGAGGCGGGAGGGGCCTGGGGTCTCCTTTGGTCAAAGCTGATATCAAAAATATAAATTTCCCTTACCCCATCCCACCCCCGTCCCGGGGTTTTCCCCCGACCCCCGAGCTAAGGCACGAAGCAGTGAGGCCAGGTGAGGCCGCCGAGAGGTGGAGCCGCCACTGCGGCGACGCTGCGGTTGTCCCGGGCACAGTGGGCCTGCGCGCCGCCCCCGCCGCTCCCTGGGGTGCGGGCCAGGGCGGCGCAGCAGCGACAGAGCGGGCTGGCGAGGGGCGCTCTAGGTGGGAGAGAAACGGTCGATGGTCCGGCCGTCGGGCCCGGCCGCCAGGTGAGCGCCCTGGCTCAGCACCTCGGCCGCCTTGTCGGGGCTGAGGCCCAGCTCGGCCGTGAACTTGGCCAGCGGGTAGAGGCTCTCCAGCGCCACCTTGGGGTCGTGCAAGAAGTGCGTGGTCTGCGCCAGCAGCTCGGCCGCGGCCGCCTTGTCCTGCTGCTTCAGGCTCAGCTGCTCGGCCGTGAGGCGAGCCACAGCAAAGACGCCCTCGGGGAAGTCGAGCTTGCCCTTGCCGTCGGGGCCGGGGACGCCAGGGAGCCCCCCTAAGCCCGCCAGCGCCCCGGCCGCGCCGGCCGCGCCCCCCACGGCGTGCATCTTCATGTGGCTGATGAGGTTGCGTTGCTGTGCGAACTTGCCCCCGCACACCTGGCACTCGTAGGGCTTCTCGCCCGAGTGGATGCGCATGTGCTCGGTGAGGCGGTACTGGCGTGTGAACCGCATGCCGCACGCGTCGCACGCGAAGGGCTTGAGGCCCAGGTGGCTGCGCATGTGGCGCGTCATGGTCCCACGCTGCGTGAACTTCTTCCCGCAGATGGTGCACGGGTAGGGCCGGGTCAGCCAGTGCGTCTTCTCGTGCTGCCGCAGCGTGGCTGGGTCCTTGTAGCTCTTGTCGCACGACGCGCAGCGGTAGGGCCGCAGCAGCTCTCCCAGGCCACCCGGAGCCCCGGCGACTTTGTCCCCGCCGCCTCCAAAAGGGGGCCCTAGGCCGGCAGCCCCAGCGGCCACTTCGGCCGCCTCGGCCCTGCCGTACAGCGCTTCTTCCTCCTCCACGTGAGCCTCCACGTGCGCGTTCAGCTGCTCAGAGCTGGGGAAGCCCTTGCCGCACGGAATGCACACGTACAGGTTGTCACCGAAGCTCTCGGGCTCGCCATAGGCCAGGTGCGGGCATGGGTAGCCCTCGAGGTGGCCGCCAGGCGGGCTGGGGTCCTCACTGCTGCCGGTCTCCTCGCTGCTGCTCTTGTAGTCGTCGCCGTCGCCGCCTGCGCCGGGCCCGTCCAGGCTGCCAGGGTAGCGCGGCGGCGGCGCCAGGCCGAGCGGGGGCCCCCCGGGCGAGACGGCCGCGTCCCCACCACGCTCTTCGCAGCGCTCGCTGGGGGAGCCGCGCTCCCGGCCCAGCTCGTCGCCATAGCTACCCAGGCCCGGCTCGTGCTTCATCCAGCGATAGAGGAGACTAGGCCCGTCGGGGCGGCCGGGGGGCTCGGGTCCCGGGCTGCCGCTGCCGCCGCGAAATGGGTCGGAAGGCGGTGCGGCCTCCTCCAGCTTCTGGAAGGGCAGAGGCGGCAGCGACGGCAGGGCGAGCGGCGGTTCCTTGTAGGCGGCGGGGCCGGCGCTGGGAGGGCTGTCCGGCCGCGGGGGCAGCTCGCGCTCAGCCAGCGGCCGCTCTGGCGCCGCGGAGCCCGGGGGGCTCTTCTTGGACAGGTCCAGGCCACAAAGAGGGGAGCAGCGGCGCTCCGAGGCACAGAGTGCGGCGGCCGGGCCGGGTCCCGACGCGTACAGCTCGGCGCAGTGCGTGTTGACCGCGACCTCTGGGCCCGAGGGCGGCTCCGCGGCAGGCGGCGGCGGAGGCCCGGCTGGGGACGGGTAGCAGGCCTGGATGACCGGCGTGGCGGCCCGCAGGCCCCGGCCCGGCCGACCATAGGGCGCGTAGCCGCCGCCGCCGCCGCCGCCGCCCCGCAGGTGGCAGTACTTGCCGTGGCGCTTGAGGCGCTTCTTGCACAGCGCCACGAGGTCGGGGATCTGCAGGTAGCTGGCGGCGGCCAGCACGGCGCCCAGGCTCGGCTCAGTTCCCGGGGCCACGGCCGCGGCCGCAGCCGCCTCTGCGCCGTCAGCCAGGCGGCCGGTGTAGATGAAGTCCAGCACCAGGCGGAATACGGCCGGGCTCACCATGTCATGGTCCAGGTTGAGCAGGTTGTCATGCACCACCAGGGACTTGAGGTAGGCGCTGCTGGCCGCCAGCACGTTCTTGTGCGCGCGGAAGAGGGCGTTCTGCACCACGATGATCACGTCGCACAAGAAGCCCTTGGTGCGCTGGTTGTTGAGCTGCAGCAGCAGCTGCCTGGAGTGGCCGGGCGCCTCCATCGTGTCCAGCATCGTCTGCCCAGCACACTCTCCTGCGGGGACACACACCGGCCGGGTGAGAGCCGTGCGGCGCCCTGGCCGCCTGGCCCCAGCCCGGCACTTCTCCCCTCCACTTCCCCTTCCCTCAGCTGAGCGGGGGCATCAGCCCTGCGGCCTGGGCACCGGCGAAGGACCGGCTGCCCTCTGGAGTGGGAGCCCAGGCCGGCCCGCCCGGACCAGGAGAAGGAGCAGGAGGTGAGCGGCCGCCGGTGGAGGGGAGGCCAGGCCGGCCTGCACGCCCCAGGGCACCTGGCTGGGTGCTGGGGCTTCCGAGAAGAAAACTGTTCAGGCGAAGTGACCCTTTTGGAGACAGTTACCCGATTTAAGTAAAATGTCCGCTTCAGGAAAAGTCATTCAGGGCGGAGAAGTTTGCCCAAGTAGGGAGAAAGGGAGCCGAGGAACCAGCGCCTCCCGCCTCGGGAGAAGTTGCCCCAGTTGGGGGAAGTGATACGGAGGAGGGGAGCGCGGTGCCCGCCCTGGCGCCGCCCTGGCCTGGGGCTGTCAACCCTCGGTCGGGGCTCGGGCGGCGGCCGCGCGGGGTGCGGAGGCAGCGGCTGCCGTGGTGGGCAGAGCGCGAAGGCCGGGCTCGGCGCGGGGAGGGCGTTATATCGGGGCAGGAGGCTGAGGCAGGAAGCAGGTGGGGGGGAGGGGGGAGCCACGCAGCTCCCAGGGGAGGGAGGGGGCAGCGCCCCGGGCGGGCACGGCGCACAGCCGGCTGCGGCCCTGACCCGGGCCTGCGCCCCACCCGCGTCCCGGCCTCGGCCTGGGCCCTACACGCGCGGGCCCGGCGCCTCCCTCCGCGGCTCCCCCGGCCCCTTCTCCCCTGGAACTCCGCCGCCCCAAACTTGGGGAAAAGTTTTCCAACTGCAGACAGGGCGGGAGGAGTGCGCCGGCCCCAGGCCCTCGGCTCGCAGCTCTTCCTCGCGGCCCCCAAATCCGGCGGCAGAGCCCGGAGCCGAGCCCTGAGCTCCCCTGCCCGCTGCTCGCCCGCCCGACCCCGTTCCCCTCCTGGCCCGCGGGGCCCCGCGGCCCGTTACCTGCGGCCCCGGCGGGCCGGGCTCCCCTCCCCGCGGCGGTGGCAGCTCTTAGCCGATGCCCCACCCGCCGCTGCCAGGCCCCGAGCTGTGCCAGGGCAGCGCCCCTGCCAGCCCCGCCCGCCAGCTCCCCTTCCCTTCCCTTCCCCTCGCCTCTCCAGCCCATGTGCGGGCAGAGCCGGCCCCGGGCCGCTGACCCCGCCGTGAACCCGGCGCGGAGCCGCGGCCCGGCGGTCCTGAGTCCGACAGGGACGACACCCGGAGCCCTGAACGCCAGCCACCAGTCGCGATGGGGCACCCGCGCCAGAAGATGCGCCCGAGGCGGCCGACGCACGAGGACCGGGCTGTCCCGGGTCCCCCGTCCCTCCCGGTCCCCGGCTCGAGAACGCACCTGGGGGGCATGTCGAAAGCCCCGGGCCCGGCTGCCGGCGGATCCAGGGGGGACGTGGCTGCGCTGCCCTCCGCCCGCCGGGCCCCCGGTCGGTCTGTCCTGCTGGTCCGTCCTCCCCGCGTCCTGGTCGCGTCTCAGCCCCGCCGCGCTTTCCGCACACTCTTATCTGGAGCGGCCCGGGCCGGCGGGCGCTGCTGCGGCTATGGCGCCACCTCGCGGGCGCGCAGGGCTCTGCGGGACAGGCCGCTGCCTTCCTCCCGCGCACCTGAGCTGGAGGCGCACAGATGCTGAGCCGGCGGAGAGGCCCACCCTACCTGCAGGTTCGCCCTCCCACCTGTACCCACCTGGGACCCCGACACCAGACACGCGAGTCCCAGAAACCCTGGGGCTTTGAGCTGAGCGCTCCCATGTACGTATTTCTAGGCACACAGCCCCAATTCGGAAAAGTCCTGCCGGCAAGCACGGGACTCGGGTGGTGAGGGAGAGGTTATCCTGCGCAGGAGTAGCCAAGCTCTCCTGGAACTCTCCGTAGACTTTACTGTACGGCACTGTCCACTTGGACGAACTCCCCAACACACTCACCCTCACTCAGGCTCATGGATTCGGTGTGCGCGGCATAAACCAGTTTGTCCCCAGCCCTCTCCAGGCACTGATACTAGCAGGCGCGCATGTTTCCAGACGCACACCCGCCCCTTCCCGCAGTCCTGGCGCTCTGGGATACTCCAGGGGCAGCCACGTAGGGCCCTCCGGGAACCTGGGCAGAGGTGTTACCCACACAGCCCGCCCTGAACTTTCGGGTCTCCTAAAGGAACCCACAACGAGTCATCAGGGCGACTGGAAGTGGCTAGACAGCGCCTCCGGGGGGTCCGCAGAAGTAACCATGGGGCCCTAGAATCCCCTTGTACTCCGTTTTGAAGAATCCCGCGTGGACTTTTTCTCCAACCCGCCCGCCCGAAGGAAACCACAGGGGCGCCTGCGGCTAGGACCCCGCAAGGTCCCGTGCCCCAGGTGACGGTCAGGTTTGTGTGGGTGACGTCTCTTCTGGGAGGAAGGGGACCCCGCACTGTCGCGCCGCTGCCCGCAGTACTACTCCGGAAGTGGCCCCGTGCGGCCCCGCCGCGCACCAAGCCTCCTGCGAACGCCGGATCTCCGCGGCCCACGCTCCGCCTCCGCCCCGCACCTCCTGACCCCCGCCCACACGCGGCGTGGAGCGGGAGGGGTGGGGGGGGGTTCCCGAGAACTCCGCCGCTTCCGATTGGCTGCGCCTCCCTCCGCCGCGGAGAGCGAGGGGCTGGGGCGCAGCGTTACCATGGCAACCGATGAGGTGCGCCCGGATACCGTCTCTCCGAGGCCTTGGAGAGCTTAGCAACAGCGCTCGCCGCCCCCCGCGCTGTCCTCTGGCCCCCATGGCCCAGCCAGAGGTACCGGCTGAGTCACCGGGCGAGGGGCAGCGGGCGCGGCTACCAGCGGCCCCCGAGCGACACCAAGGTCTCGGGCGCCCTCCGGAGGCTCCCTTTGCTGCGCAGGCGATTTCACGGCTTCGGTGTCTGGCGGAGGCTTCGGTCCAAACAAGTCCGCCTGATTCCCGCCGCTGCCTGAGTCCGCCCCATGTTCTGGATCCATCTTACCCACTCCCTCTCCCATGTCTCCCCATAGCATCCTCACTTTAGAAGCAGTGAGGTCCCAAAGAGGAAAACGGAGGCCTCCGGAGCTGCCGGTCTCTAGGGAAGGCGGACCCCGACATCTCGCCCGAGGGACGTGCTGCGGCCTGAGGTGGATGTTACGGAGTGTTGAGGGGAGGTGGAGAGGCTCCTCATAAGTGCTCCTAGAGCTGGGCTTTGACGGATGAATAGGAGTTCTTCCACCAAGCAGGAAGGCGTTTGTGAATAATAGAACTCCTGGGACAAAGGCTAACGGCAAGAAAACTGGAGCTCTAGGAGGCCAAATCCATTCTATGCAGGGTCTCTCTGACCCCATCTCTTTTATCTTTTCTCTTTTTGATAGAGTCAGATCCCCCCCCCACTTCCAAAGAGCCCCTCCGCCCCATGTATCTTGTGCAGTGGAGTCTGTGCATTGCTAACCTGCCCCAGGGGTCTGCTGTGCCCACAGTCTTTATTCTTCAGCGTTTCCCCCACATCCGCTCCCCAAATTAACTTACTGCCCCTAACCCCCATCCTCAAGCCCTCATTGCATCTGTAAGGGAGGGTCTCACAGCCCTGCCCCAGCCCAGGCAGTGTGAGGACCGCCTTGCCCTCCTGTGCACTTCACTCTTCGACCCTTCTCTCGCTGCCCCGCTTTTCCGGCCATGCCTTACACAGCCCTCCCCATCCTGGTCCAGCTCCTCGTCTGAACACACTCCTCTCATTTAGACCCTTCCTCCATCTCGATGGAGCCAGGCTGGGCCAGGACCATGCATTTCCCCGCTCCCAACCAGGGGAACTGCCGCACAAGTCATGGCTCTCCCTGCCAATTCCCCAGGAACATTAACTCCTCCAGGAAACGGTCCTCCTCATCCCCTGGGGTCCCCTCTTGGCCAAGCTGCTGGTCTCCTTCACTCTCTATTACCCTAACATGAGCTCTGGGAGCGTCCATCATGCCACAAATGGTCCGAAGGTGGGTCCTGGCTGCCAGGCTCTGGAGCGTGGCACTGACAGCCTTTCCTCTCTCCCTTGCTGAGGCTGCCCATTCCTCTCACCCCTACCTCTGGCGCATTCCCCCAGCTCCCTCATAGAGGATCCCTTTGCTCATCATTTCTGGGGAGGTTGGCCCACCTTCCCAACTTCTCTGCCGTCCCTCGGGTCTCCACCTCCTGGGTGGTACCTGAATCCCCGCTGGGCCTTCCGTCCCAGGCCCAGGCTCCTCCGCTAAAGACTCCTGGGCTACCTTGGGCTCCCCTACTCTTCTTCTCCCGGCCCCCGACGCCACAGCCCTAGCTGCGCCCCAGGCCCCCACGGGAGTCCAGCTTCCTCTCCTGCCCACCCTGCAGGAAAAGAGGGTGGCGACACCGCAGTGGCCTTGCGGGGTGTGACGGCAGAGTCGTCAGGTCCAGGAACTGAGGAGGGGGAAGGGGCTGCCAGGTGAAGACCCCCAGGAGCCGCGGGGCTCCGGAAGGAGATCGTGAATAAGCACGAAGGGCCCGCCGCGCCCCTCCGCGCCGCCTCCCCGGCCCCCGGCCCGCGGTTCCGGAAAGTTAACCCCTTGTCGGCTGGACAGGGGCGCGGCTCCCCCTACCCTGCCGCTGCTTCCGCACCCCCTCCTCCCCTCTCGGTCGCCTCGGTCCCCACCCCCCGCCTCGCCACTATAAATAGCCCCTTTTCCCATTTCCTAAATTCCCCGCTGACGTCGGCAGCGCGTCAGTGTGTAGGAGCCGCGGCCGCATGAATGAGCCGCCGCACGAGTACTACGCGCGCCTATAAAAGCCGCCGCGCCGGCCAGGCTGCGGGAGGCGACCGGGCAGTGGCGACGCGGCCCGCCAGGTAAGCGGGACGGACCAGCAGCGGAGGGACAGATGTGCGGACACGGACGGGAGGGCGAGGAAGGGACGGGCAGGCGGCAGGTGGGGTGGCCCCTCCGGGGTGGGGATGGGGGCGGACGGGGGGCACCAGGGTCCCCTCGCGGATGTGGAGCCGGGGCCAGAGACGACACGAGCCCGCGCAGCACCTGCCGGCGCCCGATAGAGACGCAGCTACTTCGGAGGAGCATCGAATGGAGGACCGACCTCGGAGACACCCCCCGGCTTTCTTGGGGCTCCTGCGCCATCCTCCCAGGAAAGTGAGGCGAAGGTGCTGGCGCCCCAGGAGACGCGCCCCCTCCTCTCCCTCCCTGAGGCGCGGTGACTCAGCCTCGCTGCCCGGACCGGCTGAGCGGGGGTGCAGGCGAGAGACGGACGCCCACCCCCGCTTCCCCGGCCCTCCTGGGACCCCCGCCCCGCCTGGCACCGGGCGCCCCTTCCCGGCAGGTCCCGTCCAGCGGGTCCCGCGGCGCCCACGGCTTCCCGCCTCTGCGAGCGGAGCTGTCCTCTCAGGACCGGGGGGCGGGGCCACGCCAGGGCCCGCCCCGCCCCCCTCACGTCCCCCGCCGGAAGTGCCCCCTCTGGGACATCTTTGACGTCACGGACCTCTGACGTCAGGGGCCGCGTGCCTGGTCGCGAGCGCCGGGCGGGGCAGGGCGGGAGACGCGGGGGAGGCGGAGCAGCAGCGCCCCCAGCCGGGGCGACCGGGGCACCCCGCCCGGACAGCGCGCCGGCACCTTGGCTCTAGACTGCTTACTGCCCGGGCCGCCCTCAGTAACAGTCTCCAGTCACGGCCACCGACGCCTGGCCCCGCCCCAGGACCGCGGCCCCGGCCGCCGCCGCCGCGCCCGGGGACCCCAAGTCCCCGTCCCTCAGGGCCCCGCCCCCGGCCCGCTGCCCGCGCCGCCGCTGTCCGCGGTGCTGATCAACGCAGGCGCCGCCATCGGGCCGCCCCGTCCGGGTCCCTAGGGGCTGCGAGGGGCGGTGACCCACGCGCGCTCCTCAGCCCCCGCCGCCCCGCCCGGCCCCCCGCGGCCCTGACGTCAGCCCGCCCCGCGCCGGCGCCGTCCGCGCGCCCCGCCCCCGCGTCTCCAGGGCAACCGTGGCTTTCGATTGTTACTGTGGGAACTGGAGGTAACAGTCTACAGCCATGGTCGCCCCGCAGCACGCCCACGCGCCGCGCCACGCCGCGCCCCGAGCCGCGGGCTGAGGACACGGAGGAGGCGGGGGCGGCGAGTCAAGATCCCACGTGCCCGCGCGGGTGGCAGGAGGTGCTGCGCAGGGAGGCGGCCTCCCGGGGCTGGCGGCCGAGTCCACCGAGGCTCGAGCGCGCGCGGCCTGCGGAGTGCGTCTGGCGGCCAGCCTGAGGCAGTCCTGTCCTCCCTGCCAAGGTATCCCAGCCAGGGCTCGGCGAGAGAAGGGGTCGGGCTGGGACTCGGGTTCTTTCGATTTCGGTGAGAGGGAAGCCACTGGGACCAGCAGGCTTGGAAGGAGGTTTGTCTCCTGGGGCCTGAAGACAGTAGAGGGAGGAAAATTTTCTGAGATACTCCACAGCCCCGTTCTTCCAGGAACCCCTAGCTGAAGTGGGCATTGAGCGAAGAGTAAACTGTTGAATCTTTCCCTCTGAGCTAGGAGGATAAGAAGGGTCCCCAACCCTCTGGAAGCCAGTGAGCTTGTAAAGTTAACCTGGTCCCTGAAGCGTGTGAACAGATCAACATGCTCACCTCAGCCTATCTCTAGGTGCTGGATTCCAATTTGAGAGTTTCTCAAATTAGCCCTAAAGAGGAGTGAATACCACAGGGGCTGAAGTCCTCCGGTGCGGGTGAAGTGTAAACAAGGATCTCTTTAAAAATATTATTGTATATGTCTCCTGTCTCTGCCAACATCACCCACTGCAGGGGATGTCTATTGAATATCAGGTGTGAGACTTCCCCAGAGATAGTGTTGGGAATGGTTAATGCAACCCAGCCCACGACACGTTAATCCAATTTTTCTTAACGTCTCACGCCCCACCCCCCGCTTCACTCCCCACCCGGCTCCTTTGTGAAGTACTTCTAAGACACTCGTGCCCGGTTTCCCAGCTAATCAACACCCACATGCTAGCCATCCCACCTCCCCAGGGCCCCGAGGTCTTGCAGATTAAAAGCACTTGCTTCTGGGTTCCAGTGGATGTCTGGGTGGACTGCAATGTACTGCTGGGTGTAGTGCTCTGGGAAGCCAGAGGTCCAACCTGGCATCATCAGCAACTGGTGGTTAAGGGGCCATATTCTGTTTCTGAGCTTTCTGTAAAACGGGATAATAATCTCTTCTCCTCGGCAGGTGCATTGTGAGGATTAAATAGGATCATGTAAGTAAAAATCCGAAAACAGCAGAATGTTATTTTGATCTAAAGTATTCTGTTAGGCTACTACATGTTTGTGAAGGGGTGGTGTTGGGAGGGGACCCCAGCTCTGTGCACTTAGGCAGAATGAATGGGATGCGGGGGGTAGACCTTGAGCTTTAGGCTATATATATTTATTGCCTAATATATATGTAATCTATATTATATATATGTTATACATACATATACTTTTATTTTTTTTCTTCTGAGACAGTCTCGCTCTGTCGCCCAGGCTGGAGTGCAGTGGCACTATCTTGGCTCACTGCAACCTCCGCCTCCCGGGTTCACTCTGGGCCTGGGGCTGTTGAGGGGTTCCTTGCTAAGGGGGCTCTCTCTCCTAAGAGCTTTAGGAATCCAAGGTGGAATCAGAGGTAGAAAAGAGAAATGGTTGGGATATTCTGAGAAGAGGTCAGAATGTGGTCAGAGGGGAAAGAACCAGAGGATTGACCGTACAACATCAGGGTTGTTTAGCATCTTAGAAATCATTTAGGGGCCGGGCACAGTGGCTCACGCCTATAATCCCAGCACTTTGGGAGGCAGAGGTGGGAGGATCTCTTGAGGCCAGGAGTTCGAGACCAGCCTGGGCAATACAATGCGACTCCCATCTCTACAAAAAAGAAAGGAAATTAAAAAAAGAAAATTAGTTGTGCACACCTGTAGTCCCTGTAGTCCCAGCTACTTGGGAAGTTGAGGTGGGAGGATTGCTTGAGGCTGGGAGGTCGAGGCTGCAGTGAGCTGTGAGCTGGAGCACCACTGTACTCCAGCCTGGATGACAGAGTGAGACCCTGTCTCAAAAAAAAATCATTATTTAGGGCTGGGAGACATGGCTCATGTCTGTAATCACACCATTTTGCCAGGGGGAGCCGAGGCTGGAGGACTGCTTGAGCCCAGAAATTGGAGACCAGCCTGGGCAACATAATGAGACCCCATCTCTTAAAAAAAAAAAAAAAAAGCCAGTGTGATAGGTAGCACCTGTAGTCTCAGCTAAGCTACTCAGGAGGCTGAGGCGGGAGGGTCACTTGAGCCCAAGAGGTCAAGGCTGCAGTGAGCCATGATCCTGCACTCGGTGACAGAGGTAGACCCTGTCTTAAAATAATAATCCAGCCTGGCCAACATGGTCAAACTCCATCTCTGCTAAAAACACAAAAAATTAGCCAGCCATGGTGGTGCTTGCCAGTAATTTCAGCTACTTGGGAGGCGGAGGCACTAGAATCACTTGAACCCAGGAGACAGAGGTGCAGTGAGCCGTGATCATGCCAGCCCGGTGGCTGAGTGACACTCCGTCTCCAATAATAATAATAATAATGGTACCTACCTCATGAAGTTGTGAGATTAAACATGAAGTTGTAAGGTTTAAGCTATATATATTTATTGCGTAATATAGATAATATATATGTGTTATATATATATATAATTTTATTTGTTTTTTTCTTCTGAGACTGAGTCTTGCTCTGTTGCCCAGGCTGAAGTGCAGTAGCATGATCTCGGCTCACTGCAACCTCCGCCTCCCAGGTTCAAGCAATTCTCCTGTCTCAGCCTCCTGAGTAGTTAGGACTACAGGTATGTGCCACCACCCCCAGCCAATTTTTGTAGTTTTTTTTTCTTTTTTTTTTTTTTTTGGAGACAGGGTCTAGCTCTGTCTCCCAGGCTGGAGTACAGTGGCACAATCACAGCTTACTACAGCCTCAAACTCCTGGGCTCAAGTGATCCTCCCACCTGAGCCTCCCGAGTAGCTGGGACCATAGGTGCATGCCACCACACCCAGCTGACTTTCAAATTATTTGTAGAGAGCGGGGGTCTTGCTATGTTTCCCAGGCTGGTCTTGAACTCCTGGGCTCAATTGATCCTCATGCCTTAGCCTCCCAAAGTGCTGGGATTATAGGCATGAGCAGTTGCACCCGGCCCTAAATTAGGCAACATTAAAGTTCTTGCTTATTACAGTGTCTGGTATACAGTTAGTACTCAATAAATGCTATTCTGGCCAGGCACGGTGGCTCACACCTGTAATCCCAACACTTTGGGAGGCTGAGGTGGGCGAATCACTTGAGATCAGGAGTTCAAGACCAGCCTGGCCAACATGGCGAAACCCTGTCTCTACTAAAAATGCAAAAATTAGCTGGGAGTGGTGATGCACACCTGTAATCCCAGCTACTCTGGAGGCTGAGAGAGGAGGATCACTTGAACTCGGGAGGCGGAGGTCACAGAGAGCAGAGACTGTACCCCACTGCACTCCAGCCTGGGTGACAGAGCGAGACTCCGTCTCAAATAAATAAGTAAGTAAATAAATAAATGCTATTCCTGTTTCTATCCTTTGGACCTAATTTTCCTTTGCTATAACCAGTGATTCTTCTGGGGAGCTTGCTCCCCTCCCTGGTGGGTTGCATGAAAGTCACACTAGGGGTTTTTTCAAATACACCCTCACCAGAGACTTTTATTCAACTCCTAAGGCAGTGGTTTTTAAATACCCTGCTTGGGAATGATGGGGGCAATTTGCCAAAATGTAGATTCCTGGGTCCCAGTGATTCTGATTCAGTACATCTGGAGTTGGCCCCAGAATTCAACTTGGTTTTTTCGAAATGGAGTCTCACTCTGTCACCCAGGCTGGAGTGCAGTGGCGCAATTTCAGCTCACTGCATCACTGCAACCTCTGCCTTCTGGGTTCAAGCGATTCTCCTGCCTCAACTCCCAAGTAGCTAGGATTACAGGTGCATGCCACCACACCCAGCTACTTTTTTTTTTTTTTTTTTTTTTTTTTTTTTTGAGACAGGGTTTCGCTCTTGTTGCCCAGATTGGAGTGCAATAGCGTGATCTCGGCTTACCACAAACTTCGCCTCCCAGGTTCAAGCAGTTCTCCTGCCTCAGCCTCCGGAGTAGCTGGGATTACAGGCGTGTGCCACCATGCCCAGCTAATTTTGTATTTTTAGTAGAGAAGGAGTTTCTCTCTGTTGGTCTGGCTGGCCTCAAACTCCCGACCTCAGGTGATCTGCCCGCCTTGGCCTTCCAAAGTGCTGGAATTACAGGCATGAGCCACCGCGCAGGGCCAGAATTCAGGTTTTAACAAATGTTCTGGATGTAAATGGTACACAGAATCTGCGTATTGGGGGTGGGGAGAGGGCACAATCCCCCAAGTCTCTCTTGCTCCTGGCGGCATGATGGGAAGTGACCTGTTCACTTGTTGAGAACTAGTGGACCCCATGTTTCCCTCTAGCTTGGACACTATGGTTCTCAGAAGGAATCCTCATGCCGACCAGGAGCCCTTCTCCTCCACCTGCTACTGCTGGGCTCTACCTACCCCACTTCTAATTTTAAGCCTTCGCTCAAAATTCACTCCCCAATATTTCTCCCCCTCTCTCTACTTTCATCAATAATCCCAAGCAGCTGGGGTATACAAGTCATTTTTCACCTCTTGGGACTGTGCTAAAGGGGGCAGCCTATGATTGCCATGAGGGTATGGGAGCCCTGAACTGCAGATCTGTCATTTCCAGAGAAGCCAGAAATCTGAATTTTTCTGTGTAATTTCTGAAACTTTAAATCAGAATTTTTTCTAAAATTCAGTGGGTCAGATACCAGTCTTGTAATCAACCCATTCCAAAGTCTCTTCCTTTTGCTAAAGGAGAAGATTCCTTAAAACGACAAGGCAGAAGCCAACTGAAGCAAGGGAGAACCACCTCCCACCCCTCCCCACACACTTTCCACACCCAGTAACTAGGTCTCTGGGCAGATAATTCCTGTTTTTGTTTTTTTTTTAATTTTGGACAGCTACTCTCTGTCGTGAGGAACCTAGAACTTTCGGTAATGTAAGGGATATCAGTCTGGTTGTCAGAAAAATGGGCTGGAGTATTTGTGCTGCGTCCCTGACCACAATTCCTGCTCAGTTGCTTAGCTCCCTGGCATCTATGTCTGAGGGCTAAACAGGAGTTGGTGTGATCTTCCAGAAGAACAGGCTTCTTGTCTTGCAGAGGCAGGAAGTCAAAAAAGAGTGTGTGTGTGTGTGTCGGGGTGGGGTGGGGGGGTGTCAGGTGGCACTGGAAATGGGAGGGAAATCGTTAAGAGTGGGCAGTTGGCCAGCTGAGGTGGCTCACGCCTGTTAATTCCAGCACTTTGGGAGGCCAGGACAGGTAGATTGCTGGAGCTCACAAGTTGGAGACCATCCCGCACAACATGGTGAAACCCCTTCTCTACAAAAAATACAAAAATTAGCCAGGCATGGTGATGTGCGCTTGCAGCCCCAGCTACTTGGGAGGCTGAGGTGGGAGGATGGATGGCTTGAGCCTGGGAGGCTGTCAAGATTGTGCCACTGCACTCCAGCCTGGGTGATAGAGTCAGACCTTGTCTTTAAAAGTAAAGAAAAAAAGAGTGGGCAATCCTAGGTAGGTGCAGTGGCTCAGGCCTATAATCCTAGCACTTTGGGAGGCTGAGGCAGGTGGGTTGTTTGAGATAAAGAGTTTGAGACCAGCCTGGGCAACGTGGCAAAACCCTGTCTCTACAAAAAATGTAGAAATTAGCCAGGCATGGTGGCGCATGCCTGTAACGCCAGCTACTCAGGAGGCTGAGATAGAATTGCTTGAACCCAGGATGTCAAGGTTGCAATGAGCCAGGATCTTGGCCACTGCTCTCCAGCCTGGGTGACAGAGTGAGTCTGTCTCAAAAAAAAAAAAGAGTGAGCAATCCTCAGAGTATCCAAGAACAACTACACGACCCAAAGGGAAAACCAGCTGGATTGCTTAGGCCTTGGCTGTAGTCACTAAGGAATGGCATCAATCTCAGAAACCCTGAAGATGGGGTCAATTTAGGAAGAAGCTATTTATTCTGTACTGTCTTTGGCCTCCACCCAAGGTCTGGCATCAACCCATCCTTCAAACTCATAGTTCAGCGAGGTTAGAGCACTTAGGGAGATGCAGGGAACACAGCCAGGGTTTGAGAGAAGACCAGCACACAACTCTCAGTGATCTGGATAGAGGAAGACTAAATTACTGTGGTTCAGGCAGCCTTGCCAGGTGATGTCTTCCCAAAACTCCTCAGGTGTATATTCCTCCCTGATTGTGCCACCGAGGCCTCCTTCCCTTCAGTTTGGGACTTAAAACTTCCACCAATAACGTGTGAGTATGTGCACCCATGCAGGAACTTGTCCCGGAACTCACAACTGGAAACACCTCCCTGCTTGGCGCTGCCCAGAAGACTATGTAGATGGCCAAGAAACCGACTTCCATTATAAAATGTTTTTCTGTGTATACCAGGAAAAAGATGCTTAAAATCCCAATCACCACTTTATTATGTGGCAGTCACCATGGTGCCAGCCTCTGCCTTCCCCATGTCACCCTAATCCAGGGCTCTCCAACCTTATTCATGTTTGAGTTTTCACAAGTCAATGTCCATTAAGGCCTTGTGCTCCCCTTTTCTTCAATACAGGGCAGGGCCCATATAATTTGGGTCTCAAGAATTGGTGGTTGTCTCTTAACTGGTCCTGGTGAGGCGCACTCACAGCAGTGAGTGCAGAGTCCTGGGAGAGCACGGATGACGGAGGCTACCCCAAGAGGGGCTGGATGTAGGAGCAGAGACATTTCTTGATCTTTTACTCTGCAAACTGGTCCAAGAACTTGAGGTAGGCCTGACGCTGGGGTGCAGCTGCTGGAATGAAGTGGCCACCAGAGTGGGTGAGGGTGATGGCTCCGGGAAATCGGCTGGCCAGTTGCATACTCTCCTGAGAGGGGATGACTTTGTCAGCGTCCCCAAAAACATGCAGCGAAGGCAATGACAAGGGCCTTTGCAGGATGGATTCCTTGAACCCAATGCCCCGGGGACAGAAACCAGACACCAAGATGATAAACCGTGGCAAGGGGAAGCGGGGATCGCCTGCCTGGCCCAGGGCACACACAAGGGCTGCTAGCGCAGCCCCTTGGCTGAAACCAAGAAGGCCGTCAAAAGGCCCCAGCCTGTTCAGTGCCTGTGCCACCATCCCCAGTGATTCCTCCAGGCCCCTGCATACGGCGGGCTCTTCCAATGCGAAGAAAACGTCGGCCTCCTGCTCTGAAAACCACCAGCCTCGAGGCTGCTCCTCTGGAGGGCAGGACCCTACAGAGATATGAGGAAAGAGGATGGGATTAGGGCATGGGAGGCTCCAGGAAGGAAAGAAATGAGAAAGGGCAGGACGGTTCGAGATGACAGAAAGGAAAAGAGAGGGAATCGAGGCGAAAGTCTGGGGGAAATGAGAGGGGGTAATGGATTGGCCTGAACAGGAGACAGCGGAGGAAGACGATGAAGGCGGAAGCCTGGGAGGAGAGGCTGCAGTTTGAGCAAAGAGGGTATGGGCCGCGAGAAATGAAGGGTGTGGACTGGGTGGGAGGAATGAGGGTGGACGCAGGGTGGGGGATGCTGAAGGGTGTCGAGGGGGACGAAACAAGATGGAGAAAACTGAGTGCATTTCTGGAGCGGAGCTTGTCTCACCGAAGTCTGATCTGGCGCCCTCAGGGCCCAGGGGGTCGGGGACCGGGTGCGGGCCGCTGAGGCACACGAGCTCGGCGCGGCCCCGCAGCGCCTTCCTCAGCGCCCCGGTCTTCTCACGGAAGCCCCGCTCGCTCTGCCGGAAGCCCGCCAGGCACAGGACCCGCAGGGGTCGCTGCGCGGCCATTATGCCCGGCAAGGAGCGACGGAAGCACCGGAAGCGGTCTTTCCCCGAGCGGAAGCACAATGCAAGGGGCGGAACCAAACGTCGGCACCGCCCCGAGGGCGGGCCTCGGAGCGCCAAGTCGTTCCCATGACAACGGCAAAAGGCGGGGCGCAGCCAGAGCAGGGGCGGATACCTGAGGCCCGGGAGCGTGTCAAGGAGCAAGCGGCGCCACCTTCTCGTCCCTGCAGCTGCAGTCCTCGCAAGCCGCGGCTGAAGGGGGATGCGTGGACCCCTCCTGCACCTGAGGTCGCAGACTTTGGTCAGGGTCTCGCTTCTGCGACCCTGCATTTCCCTCCGCTCCGCTCCTGTGCATTTCCCGTCGCGGTCGCAGGGCGGCGGCCTCGGCTCGTGTCGCCAGGGAGGCGGCCAGTGCCCAGGCGCGGTCTCTCCTCCCTCCTGGAAGCCCCCGCCTACCTTCCCCCGCGCGGGCCGGCCCAGGGTGTGGGGACGCCGGTCCTGACCGTGGTTCACCGTCCAGGGCCCCAAGGAGCTGCCAGCGTAGAAGTCCATCGGGTAGGGCTGCTGCCAGGAAATGTCCCTCAGAGCCACGGCCGCCTAGGGGAGGGGAGGGAGTGGACAATAACATTTGCCAGGGTTTTTCTGCTCCTGGATTACTGAATTCAGTCCTCAGGACGGCCTGTGAAGGGCACACTGTCCCCTGCCACAGAAGGGAAATGTGTGGTTCAGAGAGGTTCAGGGCCTTGCCTAAGGCTACACAGCTAGGAAGTGACTCCGTTGGAGAAATCAAGACGGACTCCGGAATCAATGAACATAACGAAATGCTGCCCACCCACCCCACTCCACTCCAGACCTCACCCCACTCCAGACCTCACCTTTGAGAACCACGTCCAAAGCCCACTCTCTCCCAGAGCTTGGTGTTACCTCATAGGGTGTCAGCAGCGGCTTGGGGAAGGCTGTGCCCCAGTCAATGGAGAGACGTGGACACGCCACCTGCACCCACCTGGGAAGGGAAGCCAGGTCAGACCCTAGGAAGGGCCTCCTCCTCTCCCAGGCAGCATGCTGAAGAACATGACTGCCCCCAGCACACCCATTCATTAACAAGCTTTATGAATCCTAAAGTAAAGACAGTGACCCACTGCTGTTTGGAATACTGTATTGTTGTGTGTTTTCTCCTGTTTCCTCTGCCGACAATGAGCTTTCTAGGGCAGCTCACTGGCGATAGTATCCCCAGAACCAAATTTAGTACCTGGTACAGGGCAGGTGTCAGCCACCGCTCAAACTCATCTCACAAGGACAAATGTGATGTTGCCATTGCCTCTGAGCCCCAAAGTCCCAAAGCAGGTATGACCCAGTTAGCCCTCCCAGGGAGGTCTCTGTAAACAGTAAAATTCCATGACCATGGAAGCAATTCCTGTTGGCTCCAGCCTTCAAGACGAGCTGGCAAGACCCAGCTTCTAAGCTTCTTTAGCCAGTCATAGCCAGGCAGATACTCACACGTCCACCTCGGGAAGTAGGCTAAGCTTGCTGGGGAAGATCTCAGAAAGCAGCAGCCTCACGAAGGGAAGGCCCAAGGCTCGGAGTCGAGATTCCAGGTGCTGTTGGGAGAGGGAGGCAGGGTGGGGGGTCACCTGGGCAAGCAGCCAAAGCTGAACCTGTGGCCTACTGGTTTTCCCAGCTGTGTTCCCAGTCACTCCCCTCCTCCAGAGGCTGTCCTGAGCCCACTGACCTCCAGGATCTTAGGACTGCCCTGGCGGCCCAAAGTGCCCAGAATAAGGCCCCAGGACTTAGCTGAGCGGGCAGTGGCTATGGCTTCTTGGCGAGCAGCCTGCATGTGCTGGTGGTCATAGTGCTCTCTGGATAGGACTTTACTATATGGGTCATACCTGGAAAAGAAGCAGTCAGGGTCACTGTGGCAGCCGCTGTCGGGACCACTATTATGCACACAGCTCCTGACTCAGCCCCGTGGGCTCCCGAACCTTTAGGCCCCACGCAGGTAATTAGGAACAGAGGCAAGAGCGGGGATTGTCGTTAGGAAGATCTGTCCCACAACTGGAGCAGACAAGAGTGGGCGGCTTTAGGATCTCCGTGTAAACCCCAGGAGACGGGTAGGCAACAGCAGCCCTGGGGCTAATGCCAAGATCCAGGGCCCAAGTGCCTCAGATCCTTAGGGCTGGTGGGTTAGTGGCCAGGAAAGGGGGATGCAACCAATTGAGGACCTCAGTGGCAAGGAATCTCACCCCTCACCAGCTGGTCAGCCCAGCCCGGCCCAGCTCATACCGGTAAGCGGGGACATTGGGGTTGGCAATCATGACAGACTCCAGATGGAAGCGGCCATCTCCAAGATACCTGCAGGGGTGGAAAGGAGGCTGTAAGTGTGGTTTAGGGCAGCACAAGAGGCACTCGCTGGCTTAGAAGTCCACAGGGCTGGCCGGGCATGGTGGCTCATGCCTGTAATCCCAGCACTTCAGGAGACCGAGGCGGGCGGATCATGAGGTCAGGAGATTGAGACCATCCTGGCTAACACGGTGAAACCCTGTCTCTACTAAAAATACAAAAACTTAGTTGGGCATGGTGGCAGACGCCTGTAGTCCCAGCTACTGGGGAGGCTGAGGCAGGAGAATCACTTGAACCCAGGAGGCGGAGGCTGCAGTGAGCCGAGATCGCACCTCTGCACTCCAGCCTGGGCGACAGGGCAAGACTGTCTCAAAAAAAAAAAAAGTCCAGAGGACTGAGTTCACAGCTGGCTGTGCTGTGACTGTGTAAACTGGGACAAGACTTCATTTCACCTCTTGGAGCCTTGGTTTTCTGACGTGTGAAATAAGGAGTTTGAATTGGATGACTCTACAGTCCCTCTATTTACATAATGCAGTATCTAAGAACTGTCCCACCGCAAGCTTCTGGGGAAGAGTGAAGGCGCAGCCCGGCCGTGGTGAGGCCACCTGGGGTTCTAGAGCTCCTCATTTGGAAGTTGGGGAACACATTCTCCTTTGCAAGCTCAATACAGATGTGGACAGTAGTGTTCAAGGAGTCATCCACGCCAGCAGTAACCAACATTTTTGGCACCGGGAACAGCTTTCGTGGAAGACACGGGTGGGATTGGGGGATGGTTTCAGGATGAAACTGGTCTCACCTCAGATCATCAGGCATTAGAATCTCATAAAGATCATGCAACCTAGATCTCTGGCATGCACAGGTCACGATAGGGTTTGAGCTCCTATGAGAATCTAATGCCGCAGCGGATCTGACAGGAGGCGGAGCTCAGGCAGTCATGCTGGCTGGCCCACCCCTCACCTTCTACCGTGCGGCAGGGTTCCTAACAGGCCATGGGACCAGGGGTTGGGGACCTCTGACGTATGCTGTACATGAGGTTGCAGGACATACAATGGCTACTTTCTGCCCAGACTAGCTCTTGGGGCCAGTTACTGAGTTATAACAACAGCTACCAGATTTTCATTTTGTTTTTTTGAGGCAGGGTCTTACTCTGTCACCCAGGTTGAATGACTCGATCATGGCTCACTGCAGCCTCGACCTCCCAGGCTCAAGTGATCCTCTCACCTAAGCCTCCTGAGGAGCTGGGACTACAGGCATGGACCACTGTACCCAGCTAATTTTTCTTTCTTTCTTTTTTTTTTTTTTTTTTTTGGAGAGAACAGGGTTTCATTATGTTCCCCAAGCTGGTCTCAAACTCCTGGACATATGCAATTCTCCTGCCTTGGCCTCCCAAAGTGTTGAGATTCCAGGCGTGAGCCACCGTGCCCGGCCGACAGCTCCTGTTTATTGGACTTGTGCCTTCTATGTACCAGGCATAGAGCAAGTACCTGATGTGAATTAGTTCACGCAGTCCTATCTACTAATCCTCCAGGATGCGCAGAGTGTACCTCGTTTACAGAAGACAACAACTGAGGCTCAGGGATGTTAAGAAACTTGCCTGATATTAAACAGCTAGGAAGCAGTGTGTCTGAGGCTCAACCCAGGCTGTACCAAGTGTGCCCCCAGACGTGCTGTCCCTGACAGGAGCTTCCCAGCCCACGAAGACTCCAGAACGTGGAAGATAACCTGCCTGTGGCAGCTCCTTCTCTCCCTCTTGGAGACCACACTTCATTCTGATGAATGGCTAACACTCAGCGTGTCCCTCCCTCCAACATACACTTTGAGGCCCCCAAGGGTAGCGACTGAGTGACGCCGGCACAGGGGAAATGCCGCTCGGTGCTGCTTGGGGAGCAGGGCTGCCAGGTCTGGGCTGGGGAAGGCCCTGATGTGGGCCTGTCTGGGGCAGGGGTGTCAGGCCTGTGGAAACAGCCTCCGAAGCCCCAGAGGTGGGACCGAGTCAGGGAGTGCCCCTCCCTCCCTGCCATTAGCACGGAACGGGGCTCCCTTCCCTAGTCCCAGTCGGGGGAGCTGTCGGCTCTCAGGCTGGCTGCATTCACACAACATTAAGCATTTCCATTACCTAAAATAATTAGGCGGCAGGAGACACGCTGCTTCTGCTTGTTAGCTGTCCGGATGGTAAATTAATGGGGCTGCAGCCTGGGCGTGCCCATCCATCTTCTCCAATTATATTCCCACCATTTCCAGCCCACCCTCACCCCCCATCAGGCCCTCTGATTCCTGCCCCCACCCTGCACAGCCTTCTGGCTGATGGACTGGGCAGTGGAGAAGGCGACAGTAGACCTGAGGTCTGCTCCCTGTTTGGTCCCTCCCTTGCAGTGTGACCTTGGCCTCACAGGTAAGGAGCATTAGATTTGGTTTCTTTCCTGGATGATGAAGCTCAGGCTCCCTCCCAGGGTACACGCATGTCTCTAGGAATTACTTGGCCCCCATTTTTAACTTACACAACGGCCTCCACCTCTTTGGACAGTCGGGGGGATGTGCAGCCCAGGATCTCTCCAGGGGACAGGGGCTTGCACTGTGGGACACTCACACGATACTCGGCTTTCAGCTCCTGGGCGGCTGCCTGTGGGAATGACGAGGGAAGTGAAGCCAGTGGCTGGAGCAGGAGAGCCAGGGCTGAGAAACAGCCTGGAGCACCTGGGGATCCAGCAACAGCCGGAGAGTGGCCGCTGTCCACCCTGCGGGAGGCCGAGAATCCTCGTTCCACCCACCTGCAAGGTCGACACAAACTGAATGGTGCTGACCAGGGCAAGGGCAGTGGCTGGGGGAAAGGTGAGGCGGAGAGAGTCCAGGAGGTGGGCAGTGTCTATCCGGATGTCCACAAAGACGTACAGCACCCGGAAGTCTTGGGCAGAGGTGTCCATGGGAACTGTGGGAGGGAGGAGGTCAGGGACTGTTTGGGAAGGCAGGAGCAGCAGAGGGCCTGGCCAGGCTCAGGTCTCTGAGCAGCCAGGCCCAGTGGCTTCAGCCTGGGGGTAAAAGGACAGAGTAGGAGAAGGGGGGGTCACAGGTCCCCTAGAAGCTCCTTCTCAATCAGACTTCTCTGTCACCCGGCCGGGGCCCGGCCTGCTCTACAACCAACAGCCTTTCAAACACCTGCATCTGGGACACAGCACGGTTGCCAAGGCAACCAAATCCAAAGGAAAGATCCACCTGCAGAGCAGGAAGGCAGAGGCCACCCCAGAAACCAGGAGGGACCTCGTGTCTCCAAGCAGGACAAGAAGGCACTGCCATGGGGAAGATGAGTGTGTAGCCTGCCTCCCTGCCAGCCCCGCCACCGTCCAGGTGTCCTGGCCCCACCATACTCAGGCAACTGTGGCCGTAGTGCACCAGGAAGTCAGCTCCCAGGGCCCTCGCCGTGAAGTCATCCACACAGCAAGCCCCGTAGGTCACGTCACCCATCACCATCACCTCGGCCTCTGTGAACCTGTGGGGGCAGGGGTGGGGAACGGTGGGACAGGGACACAGGGAGTGAGGTAGGAGAGATCCAACCCTGGGAGGGTGTCTCAGGGCCCAACTCCTCTCTCCCTACCTCTCCCGGTTCCTCGGGTTGGCAGCTGCCACTTCTGCCAACAAAGAGTAGGAGGGGCACAGCTGCCGCCTCCCCCAGCCTGGCAGCCGCTCCTGGAACTGTTGCTGCATGAGGACCCTCATTCCTCTACCCAGGCTCAGGCTGCAGGAGGACCCCAACCTTCAGTCCAGCACACATGGGGTCAAAACACAGACGCCCCATGCCCTGACTCACCCACCCAGAGCCACGAGCATGCACACACACCCAAAGGTCCTCACTCCCTCGCTGAGTGCTGTGGTGGGCATGGGCGTGGCTGCATGAATACACACAGCCTCCCTCTTGCCGGGACCCTCACTCCCTCCCTAACACAGGCAGGGCCCTCTCGCCCGGACCCCCACTACCTCCCCACCACAGGCAGGGCCCTCTCGCCTGGACCCCCACTACCTCCCCACCACAGGCAGGGCCCTTGGTGCCCTGGACTGGGGGACCCAGGCACAGCTCCCCATAGTACATGGCACCACCTACACGCCTCCTGCGTCAGGAAGAGGAGGCTCTGGCCAGAACACTGCCGTGGGAACTGCTGCCAGGCCTGAATCACTGGGGGAGGGGGTGGGTGGGGAAGACCTTGCACCCCTGAACTCACCCTAGAATGGAGGAGAACCCCCTCTTCCTTGGAAGAGACTCACACTTGGGGCGTGGAGCCTGGCTCAGTGACTGGGGTGCCCCCATCCTCCCCCTGGGGTGTGACAGTGGAAGAGTTGAACTCCTGCTAGTCACCCCCTCCTCCACCCCCTTCCCCAAATCAGGCTGTGCCCAGAAGCAGATTATTCAGCTCCTTAGAATGCAGCCCAGGTGTCTGAGTCAGCCAGAGCACTTAATTTTTTATAGATTAAAATGTATGCAAATTGGCCTGAGCCCCAGAGAGCATCCCCAAGGGGCAAGAAGGTGGGAGCAGGGAAGTGAGTCTGTGGCAACAAGATGGGGCAGCAGGGGAGGGAGGGCAGCAGCAGGGGAGGGGGATGGGGGAGCAGGGAAGGGGGATGGGGAGCAGGGGAGGGGGATGGGGCAGTAGGGGAGGGGGATGGGGGAGCAGGGAAGGGGGATGGGGCAGTAGGGGAGGGGGGGCAGCCAGGGAGGGGGATGGGGCAGCAGGGGAGGGGGAGAGGGGAGCAGGGAAGGGGATGGGGAGCAGGGGAGGGGGATGGGGCAGTAGGGGAGGGGGAGGGGGCAGCAGGGGAGGGGATGGGGCAGCAGGAGAGGGGGATGGGGGAGCAGGGAAGGGGAGCAGGGGAGGGGGAGGGGGCAGCAGGGAGGGGGATGGGGCAGCAGGGGAGGGGGAGAAGGGGAGGGGGAGGGGGCATCAGGGGAGGGGGAAGGGAGCAGGGGAGGGGGCAGCAGTGGAGGGAGGAGCAGGGAAGGGGGATAGGGGAGCAGAGGAGGAGGAGGGGGAGCAGGGGAGGGGATGGGGCAGCAGGGGAGGGGAGGGGGAGCAGGGCAGGGGAGGGGAGCAGGGGAGGGGGAGGGGAGGGGAGCAGGGAAGGGGAGGGGTAGCATGGGAGGGGGATGGGGCAGCAGGGGAGGGGGAGCAGGGGAGGGGGATGGGGCACCAGGGGAGGGAGGGTGGTGGCAGGGGAGGGGGATGGGGGAGCAGGGGAGGAGGATGGAGGGGCAGGGTAGGGGGATGGGGCAGCAGGGGAGGGAGGGCGATGGGGCAGCAGGGGAGTGGGAGGTTCCCAGCATGAGATGACCTCCTCTTTCTTCGTTCCCCTCCCCTGTTCCTGTGCTGGTTCCAGATGGCTGAGCTCTCACCCTCCCCACCAAGGGCGGCTCATTGTATTGCAGAAACTTAGAGTGACAGGGGTAGGATGTAGAGGAACTAAATACCTTCTCCCAGGCACCTCCCCGCTCCAAACCCATCCTTGCCCTAATTCCCCAAATGTGCCTGAGGAAAAGGTGCCCCCCGCCGCCCCCCAGCGGCAGACCTCCTACTGACCACTCAGTGCATTTCAGGGCAGCTTGGAGAATTCTTAGGTTCCTCCCCAGGTCCTACCACCTGCTCTGGGCCTAGCTTTGAAGACACTGGGATTGATTTCTTTCTCTGTCCCAAATGTTTAGGGGAGGGGGATTTGCAGGGACAAGCAGGGCTCTCAGCAAGCTGGGAGACTTGTTTTGGGTTTTCCCTGAGTGTGTGTATGGTTGTGGGAGGGAAAGGGGGAAGGTGGAGGTTCAGAAGGAAAACATGCCCGCCACCAGGGCATTACCCACCCGGGTAATGAGCATAGGGGGTGGGGGAAACCTGGCTCACCCTCCTCTCCGGTGCCCCAAGCCTCACCTTTCCAAGATATCCACAATGGTGCAGGCAAAGAGGAGGAGGCCTTCTGGCATTTGCAAGGCCACTGCAAGACGAGCAGAGACATGAGAGGTGGAGGGCTAGGAAGGGGCTGCAAGGGGGACACTGCCCCATCTGGGCCAGGCAACCTCTCCGCCCCCACCCCAGCTCGATGGTCCCGGCCTCACCCTTCTTGGCCTGGGCTTGTTGGATCCTCCAGATGGTCTTGGGAATCTCAAAGTTGTAGTTGGAAGGCAGGGCCCGGACTGCGGCCTGCAGCTGGGGGCTCTTCAGGATCTCAGGGGGAATCTGATTGGCCACACGGCCCCGAGGGGCCCGACCTAGAATGGATATAAGGCCTGAGTTGGTGTCTGTCTTTGGCCGCAGCCAGATTGAGATGGAATAGGGAGCCCTTTTCAGGGCCTGCTGGTGCCCCCTCTCAAGCATAGAAATAAAAATTTTGAGTCATCTCAAGAAAAATCCCAGGCATCTTAGCTAGCAATTAGGGAAGCAAATAACCTGCTAAACAAGAAGATAATAAACAACAGTCAGAGTCGCGAGATGTCTGGTTCCCACAGAAACTACACGTAACACCTTGACATATATCCCTAAGTTGTTTTTCAGAAACCAGGACCCCCACCCCCCACCAGGTGAAAAATGCCAACTAATTGCTGTCATGTAAGACCTCAGACAGACTGAAGCCAGCAAATAGGTTAAGAAAGTTCCAGAAATTCCCCAGCCCTTAATTCACTTTAAAGCTCCCTCACAGCCCAGCCTTTAAAAACCGTCTGCAGCGGGGCGCGGTGGCTCAGGCCTGTAATCCCAGCACTTTGGGAGGCCGAGGTGGGCGGATCACGAGGTCAGGAGATCGAGACCATCCTGGCTAACACGGGGAAACCCCGTCTCTACAAAAAATACAAAAAATTAGCCGGGCGTGGTGGCGGGCGCCTGTAACCCCAGCTACTCAGGAGGCTGAGGCAGGAGAATGGTGTGAACCCGGGAGGCGGAGCTTGCAGTGAGCCGAGATTGCGCCACTGCACTCCAGCCTGGGTGACAGAGCGAGACTCCATCTCAAAAATAAATAAATAAATAAATAAATAAATAAAATAAAATAAAAATAAAAACCCTTTGCCTGTAAGCCATCAGGGAGTTTAGGTCTTAAGCTTCAGCTGCCCAGTCTCCCTGCTTGGTGCCTTACAATAAATGCTTGTTCTCTCCCTGCAAATCTCAATGTCAGTGTTTGGCTTTGCTTTGTGAGGATGGGAAGACCCAAGTTGAGTTCGGTAACAAGACCCAGCTAAGCTGTTAACTCCACCAAGTTTAAGGGCCAGATCCAGACAACCAAGGGGGTTGGCCCAGCTTTTGTTCTCACTGAATTCATCCTGAAGGTAGAGACAATTCATTAAGCCAGAAGGTAACCGGTATAATTTCCACGTTGTGAAATGACTGGGAATCGAAGACTTGAGCCCATGAATAGAACATGGTTCACCTTCTTCCTCAGGAGAGCAGAGGTGACACCAGGGGCTAAGGAGCAAAGAATGAGTCTGAGTCCATATACTGCTCCTTGATAGAGAACAGCCCTGTGGAAAACCTAAGTCAGTCTAGCCAGCCCAGCCAGCCTGGGAGAATGTCCCCCCTCTCCCACCTCCTGAGGACACCTTGAAGTTTTGAGCTTCTAATGAGGTCTATAAAAAAACCGTTAAACATGAATACTAAGTTAAAAGACTGCCCTCCTTACTCAGAATCCCACTGACTATGGCCACACTGTTCATTCTTTCACGCTTACCTCCCCTCATTTAAAAGGGAAATAAACATCATACATTTCACTGACTTAGCTGTCCCATTGCTCCTCCTTACTCTTAAACCAGGAAGGATGGAAAGAACACTTGAGTCAGGGTGGTGGATGTATCCGTAAGGACAGAAAAGTGACCTCGTCCCTTAGTGACCAGCAGTCTAGGGGGGGCAAAGACAGGTGTACACATAATTACAACTCCTGGAGTAAAGGGGAAACCGTGGCCCTTAGTAAGACTGCAACTCTTACTCTGGTCTCATCCTACTCTTAAGTAGGATAAAAAATAATAAGCTGAATAAACAATTCAGCTTATTATTTTTTAAGGCAGGGTCTCACTCCATCACCCAGGCTGGAGTGCAGGGGCGCAATCATGGTCCACTGCGGCCTCAACCTCCTGGGCTCAAATGATAATCCTCCCACCTCAGCCTCCCCAGTAGCTAGGACCACAGGCATGTGCCAAGACGCAGGGCTAATTATTATTATTATTTTTTGAGACAGAGTTTCACTCTGTCTGTCGGCCAGGCTGGAGTGCAGTGGTGCAATCTCGGCTCACTGCAATCTCAGCCTCTCGGACTCAAGCAATGCTCCTGCCTCAGCCTCCCGAGTAGCTGGGATTACAGGCGTGTGGTATCACACTCGGCTAATTTTTGTATTTTTAGTAGAGACAGGGTTTCACCATGTTGGCCAGGCTGGTCTCGAACTCCTGACCTCAGGTAATCCGCCCGCCTCAGCCTCCCAGAGTGCTGGGATTACAGGTGTAAGCCACCGTGCCCAGCCATGCACGGCTATTTTTTATTTTTTTGTGCATACAGGGTCCCCCTATCTTGCCCAGACTGGTGTGGAATTCCTGGGCTCACACAATCCTCCTTAGCCTCCCAAAGTGCTCAGACTAAAGGTGTAAGCCACTATGCCCTGCCCCCACAATTAAGCTTAGTTCAACCCCGTTATCTCTTTAGGAGCCACACAGTCTGAGGATATGAAAAAGCAAGAAATTAACTTATTCAACGAATATGTATTGAGACTGTACTATGTGCCACAGCTTCTGCTAGGGCCCCACACTACGATAAGAGGGACCCGCCCAGACATGAGGCTTCATCCACTGTGTGGGCGGCGGTGGGGATGGTCCAGTGGAGATCTAGTCTGGCAGGCTGGGGCCCTGAGACCAGATTTGAATGTTACCACTGCTATGGTTTTTGGTCAGTTGTTTCAAAAGCCTTGGACAATCAGCCTAGGCTTCCTAGGCCCATTACATATCCTCCTCTGACAGGTCCCTAGTGGTCGCTGGGGTGTAGGAACTGCTAACATTAGCCCTTCAATGTGTCCCAGGGACCAGCAGGCACCTCCTCCTTTATCACGTGGCTATGATGTGTTTACATTAACATTCCCCCAGTAGACTGAGATCTCTGATTCTAGTACCTGCACCCAGCGCAGGCCTGGCATTCGGTGGGCGCTCAGTTAATGCCTGGCGAATGAAACCTTATGCCTCTTCCCTGAAAGCATTCTCTGAGAGCGCACTCGTAAAATGCCCGCTGCAACTGGCCTGGCCCTTTCCCTCCCCGTCGAGTCCATTTTATCCGTCAATCTTCCTCCGTCCGTCTGCCCGCCAAGGCAAGGCTGTAGTTTCCGATTTGAGGATTAAGGGCCGCTCTCGGTCGCGCCCTAAAGCTGCAAAAGAGTGGTACCCCTGGGCTCCAGTTGACAGCGACCCCGAGCTGGTGACAGCGGCCCAAAGCGACTAACAGCGGGATCTAGCGGAGAAAGGCGCCGCCGCCGTTAAAGGGGGTTGGTCCTGTCCCTAATTTGAGGGCCCCGCCCCAAGATGCGAGGTCTGGAGGGCGCAGCGTTGCAGCACCCACCTCTGCCAGGGCCGTTTCGGCTGCCCTGCTCCGCTGCCCCGGACACAACCAGCGCCGCCATCACCTGCCTGCGCACGTGGTACTAAAAAGACAGCGCTGGAAGAACGCGGAGAGCGCAGACATTGCGATCGATCGCCGATCGGTCAGCGGGGGCGGGGGCGGGGGCGGGGACGGGGGGGGATATCCGCTGGGCGGGGCCATTAAAAAAAAGGATAAGATAGGGGCGGGGCTATAGTGGGCTCCACCCCAGCCCAGAATGCCGGGACTCAGGATTTCCCTAGTGGTCCCCGACTACGGCAGTTGCCCTCACCCTGCGACTTAGTCTCCCACTCCTCTCCCCGGCCGGGCACGAGCCTGGCACTCCCGGACCAGTGTTCTCCTATGTGCGAACTCCCTGCACGAACTCTGCAGGCCGAGTCTTGTGAAGGGGGAAACCCACCAGATGTTCCTTGAGCCCCCCTGCCAGTCTCCCCTCCTGGTAAGCAGTGGTCGGTCACCCAGCCGCCGTGTGGGGCCACGTTCCCTACCTAGGGGGACTCCACTGTCCGGCAGGACAGAACTCAGGGACCAACAGCCCAGCTCCAAGTTGAGAGTCTTGGTGCAGGTTTCTGGATCGCCCTTACCACCTTTTTAAATTATTTTTTTTTGAGACAGAGTCTTGGTCTGTCACCCAGGCTGGAGTGCAGTGGTGCGATCATGGTTCACAGCAGTCTCAACCTTCTGGGCTCAAGCTATCTTCCTGCCTCAGCCCCCTGAGTACCCGGGACCACAGGCGTACGTTCAGCTAATTTTTTTTCTTTTTTTTTTTTCTTTAGTAGAGATAAGGTTTCATTATTTTGCTCAGGCTGGTCTTGAACCTCTGGACTCAAGCAATCCTCCCACTTTGGCCTCCCAAAGTGCTGGGATTACAGGCATGAGCCACCGCACCCAGCCTTTATCATCCAGCGTGTAGACCCCGTAGAAACTGCCCCTCTGGGGAAGGCCCACAGCCTGAGGGTGCTTTCCTGGGAGGGTGGGCAGTCGAGGACTGTGATGTCTAACCCTTCTGGACCCTGGCCAACCTTTGCCCTGCCCCTCAGGGCTAGTCTTTCTCCTGATCACTGGCCAGAGCTCCAGAGACCCCAAAGAGAAGACAGCCAGTGAGACGGCTTTGACCTTTGGAAGAGCAAAGTACCTGCAGGACTGGCCCTCAGCAGTCTGTCCCGTGGAACAATGGTCTTTCAGGGCTGACGGTCTACCCAGCCCCCTGGCATCCTCCTCCTCTCTCTGCGGTGGTGCTGTGAGCACAGCTGGTCCTTTAAGTCAGCTCTGTGGCCTCAGGCTCCCCCAGAGGCCCTCCCTGCTTGGAAACCCCTAATTAATGTGCAGGGAGAAGTGAAAACAAGCAGCCAGAGACAGGCCCTGCCTGGGAGGCTGCCCAGACAGGAGGAATGGCTGGACAGGCAGGCAGTGAGCAGCTGAGGGGCAATCACCAAGGGTCAGTGCTGTGCCCTTAAGGCCGCAGGCACTCTTAGGACAGGTAGCTCTAGACAGAAAAGTGACCAATGGGGGTCCCAGGAACACTCCCCTCAACTCGATAAGCATCCAGACTAGACCTTCCCATCTCCCCCCAGCTTCTCTGGATCCCCAGGGTGCAAGATCTGAATTCCAGGAGCTCAGCCCCTCCTCTCTCGGGACACCACCGCCCAGCCTGTGGACAGCCTTAGCTCTGGCTGCAGCATGGAGTTTCAAGGGGAAACGACTGGCTCCAACTGAGCAATGGCTTCTCCCTAGCAGGCGCCATATCCCTTGGGACCTTTCCCTCATCAGAGGTGGGGCCTGTTTGATGGCAAAGGTCCCATCCCTCTTGTAACATTGCTCCGTATCCACTGTGCCTAATGAGCTGCTCTGGCCCCCATTAGGAAGCCGGATGATGCCTAGGAGAACTGGACATGAAGAACAGATGTGAGAATGCTTCTCCAAGACCCCGTGGTGCAGGACATTGGGGGCTGCCATTCAGCTTGGGCTGAGGGCACCTCCATCTGTCTGTGGGGGTCTCCCTGCCTGAGTTACTCAGCAGTCTGAGTAATTACTGCCTGACAAGAAGGCGGGCACAGTGCACCCCCACAGTACACCACAACACCCGCCTTCACTCGCCCCCACCCCCTGGCTGGACTCCAAGGCAGCACCCAGCCCTCCTGAGGCCTGAAATAACTCTGCTTCTCACACTCACGCCCAGCCCCAGCCAACTTTTCCTGAGATGCTAGAGTTTGTGGGCTAGGGGTTCATGGGGAGGCGGCTTGGGGAGGTGGAAGGAGGATTATCCCACATTCAGGCCATGAGTCAGACCCACACTTTATCGCTGACCTGTGATGTGACGCTGAGCAAGTTGTTCATCCTCTCTGGGCCTCGGTGACAGAGGACCTCCCAGGCTCCCATTGTCAGGGCTAAGTCCGGCAGTGGGGTCAGCACTGCCTTGCAGCTGGTGGCTAAGAGAAGGAATACCTTACCTTCTGTTCCTACCCCAAGAGGGACCAATCTTTTTTTGTTCGTGTTTAACTGCTCCTGTGGCCATGGGCAGCGTGCCCAGAGTAGCAGCCATCAATCTTTTTTTATCTTTAAACATTTTTTTTTTTAAATAGAGATGGAGTCTCACTATGTTGCCCAAGCTGGTCTCAAACTCCTGGCCTCAAGCGATCCTCCCACTCCAGCCTTCCAAAGTGGTGAGATAATAGGTGTGAGCCCATGGTCCTCAGGAAGGACCAATCTTATTCATCTTCAGAACAAGGTTACTTCTCATCTTCAATCATCTGCATGGAATGCCCTTCCCCCTTCTTAGTGTGATGAACTCAGCCTTCAAGACCTAACTCCAAGGGCACCTCTTCTGTGACTGTTTCCTGATTATCCGGTAGCCCCTGGCAGAGCTAGCAGAGCCCTTTCGCAGTCTTTGTGACTTCTGTCAGTCACACTCTAAGATGGTTTGTGGGTCTTTCTTTTCCCACGACACCTGAAGCTTTTGGAAGTCCAAGCCCAGAGCCTTAGCTCAAATCTGAAGCTTCAGTGCCACCAAATGCAGGTATGACTGAATATGTCAGACTGGCCTTTTTTGTTTTGTTTTGTTTTTTTTGAGACAGTCTCGCTCTGTCACCCAGGCAGGAGTGCAGTGGTGTGATCTCGGCTCATTGCAACCTCCATCTCCTGGGTTCAAGAGATTCTCCCGTAACCTCCCAAGTAGCTGGGATTACAGGCACACACCACCACGCTCGGCTAATTTTTGTATTTTTAATAGAGACAGGGTTTCACCTTGGCCAGGCTAGTCTCGAACTCCTGACCTCAAGTGATCTGCTCAGCTTGGCCTCCCAAAGTGCTGGGATTACAGGTGTGAGCCACCGCGCCCAGCCTGGCCTTCTTTTTTGTTTTTGAGACAGAGTCTCGCTCTGTCACTCAGGCTGGAGTGCAGTGGCGCGATCTCGGCTCACTGCAACCTCCGCCTCCCGGGTTCAAGCGATTCTCCTGCCTCAGCCTCCTGAGTAGCTGGGATTACAGGCGCCTGCCAGCATGCCCGGCTAATTTTTATATTTTTAGTAGAGACCAGGTTTCACCATGCGGGCCAGGCTGGTCTCGATCTCCTGACCTCGTGATCTGCCTGCCTCCGCCTCCCAAAGTGCTAGGATTACAGGCGTGAGCCACCGCGCCCGGCCCTGACCTTCTTTTTGACCTTCCTATCATGTCACCTTTTCCTACAAGGAGGGATTCGGTTGGATTTCTGCCTGGATGTCACCTGCTCAGAGTAGCTTTCCTTGACTGCCACCCTTACCCCCGTATCAGCTCCAGAAAATACTCTGCTTGTTTTTCTTCTAAGCACAATCTTCCCATCTTCTCTGGACTTTCCTCATTTGGCCCCTATTAAAATGGAAACTCCTTGAGGACAGGGCAAAGACAAGTCTTTAAAAAGTCTGCTGAATTTTCAGGAACAGTAGTGCCCCACACATGCTGAGCCTTCAGTGAATGTGTGTTGAATGACAGTCTTGGTCCATCACTTTTTCTTCCCTCCGAATCCCTCTGATCCCAGGCCAGTAGGGGGTGCCGCCTCCACCCAGGAACTCGCCTGGCCCGAACCTTCTCTTCCCTCAGCTCAACAGGCCCCTGCGGGACCCGCTTTCCAAGCGGCGCCTCCCCCATTTTCCGCGAACCCCCTAGCGGGGTCTGTGTGGACCAAGGGAGATCACAGACGGCCCCACACCCCACCCAGGCGGAGACAGCCCACCCGAACCCGCACGGGTCCTTCTTTCTCCCTGGAATTTGCAGCTGGCCCTTTCTGAATGCTTGCTCCCCTCCTCTCCCCACAAAAGAACAGTGTCCTGGGACTCGGGGTGCGGGGCAGCCGGGTTCGCTGGAGCTGTTCAGTGCGGGGAAGAGCCGTCGAGACTGGGAGAAAGGGCGCTGGCCAGGGAGGAGCCGGGGCAGGGAGCGGACTCGCGATCCGGACTCTGGGCGGCGGTCCTCGCGTCCCAGCCGCCTCTCCCGATGACCTCCAGCCGCGAAGGGCGAGCGGGCGGGGGCTGGGCTGCGGGTTCGGGCTCCGGGAGGCCTGCGGGGCCGGGGAGGGGCGTGGAGCGGTCGGAGGACCGGCTTGGGGACTGGGGCAGGTGCCTGGACGGACGCGGGCCGAGGATCTTCCCCGGGGGCGGGCGCAGTGAAAACACCTTGGGAGGCGGCGCCGCGCGGCTGAGCGCTGCTGCCCTGGGAATAGGACGGCGCTCGGCACCGCGAGCTGAGAGCACTTTCATAAATTTTGTATAGGAGGCGCTCCGTGAGCGGGGGCGGGGAGCGGAGCGAGAGGGAGGGAGCTAGCGAGCAAGGGAGGGAGGGAGGAGGAGAGGAGGGGGAAGCCGGGGGGAGGAAGGGAGGCGCCCCGCTCCGCCGATCGCTCGGTCCTGCAAACGCGCGCCGGGCGCTTTCCCCCGAGCTCGGCGGTGCGTGCGAGCGCCCTTTTGCAGCAGTCGCGGCGGCGGTGGTCCGAGGGGGCGGAGAGGAGGGGGCTGCGGCCGGCCGGCCAGGGGGCGGCGTCCCCCCTCAAAACCGCCTGCAAAGTGCTCCGGGTGGCATAAGCAGGCCGCCGGCTCCGCGGAACAAGCCGCTCGCCCCGGGGCTGAGCAAGCACGCGGGGCTGCCGGGCAGCACCACGGTTGCTTGCGGGCGCCGGTGCCCTCGGCGCGGGGCTGGAGCTCACCATGCCCCTGCGGGGCCGGGCCACCGGGCACGAGCGGATCCCCGGCTTGCCCCCGCCTCGACGCGCTCGGATTAGCTGCAGCTGGCGCCCAGGGATTTGAATCTGGACCCCGGGAGGGAGTGCGCCTAGGCCGACCTCGGAGCGGCGGCCCCGTGGCCAACATGCTTCGCAAAGGTGAGTTGGAGCCGCAGGGGCAAGTTGAAGTTGAATGCGCTCTGGAAAGAGCCGCGAGCCCGGGAGCCGCCCGGAGCCGGGGCTCCCGGTCCGGGAAGTAGCCCCCGGCGGGCTGGTGGGTTTTGCCTGGCGCACCCGCCGAGGGGCTGCTGCTGGGGCTCAGCTCCCGCCGGCGGCCAGTTGTGAGACACGGGGTTTTCTCCATGGATCGAGTGGCCAGGCCTAGAGATCCAGCCCGGAGGGGTCAGTCGGAGACCAGAGTGAGCGGCCGGTGGTGGAAGGGGAGCCAGCCTCCTGGGACCTTTGCTTTGCTGTGATAAAGTTTTGCACTTGCAGCCTCCATCCCCTGCGCGGGCACACGCCCTTGCTTCTGCCGCTTTGTGGAGGCCGAGTCCGCACGGCGCTCCTGTGCAGCCAGCGGTCAGTGACCGCGCGGCCCGGGCACTCCCCGCGCGCCCTAGCTCCCCAGACGGGGCCGGGACGCGGACGTCTTCTCTGCAGTCCTGCTCTGATCCCCAGGGATGGGCTCTGGGCACCCAGCGGCTGAGGGTGGGGAGCGGCCAGCGCCTGATGTCCGGTTCCTCAAACTTTCCTTATGCTGGGAGCGGAGGGACGCGAAGGCCGTGCCGCCAGTGTGCGCGACCGGTGCCCGGCTCAACTTGAGGACAGCTGGCTTCGCGACCACCTTAGCTAGACGCCCCGGCAGCCCGGCCCGGTACCGAGCGCGGCAAAGTTGGTGCGGGCACCGGGGAAGTCCCGCCGCGCCCCCACGTGGTTGCCACGCGGGTCGCCGTCCCCCGGGCCCTGGGAGGGCAGGTGATCACGCCGGGAGCCCACGGGCCCCGCCACCAGCTGTTCCAGCCTCTGCGTCTGCCTCTCTCCCCTCCCAGGCCGGAGCGGGCTGTGGCGCCCCGCCGGGATCCCCCCCGCGCCTGGCCCGGCCGGGAGGCTGAGAAGCCGCGGCGCCTGCGGCTGGCTGCCCCGGCCCTGCGGGAGCCAGCTGAGGCGGGAGCTCAGGTAGCTGAGGGGCCTGATCCCTGCGCTCCGCGCTCCAGCCTTAATCCGCCCCTGTTTCCATGGCAACAGACCGAGGTGTCGTAAGCACAGGATTCTGACCTCACAGCAGGATGGGGAAGGAGAAAACGCGCACGGGGAGGGGGCGGAGGGGGTGGAGGTGGGGGGAAGCGAAGCCCTAAGATGGGCGGAGAGAAGCAGACGTGGAGTTGATGGTGAAGACCAAGATATAAGCAGGTCAGACAGGTGGGTGGAGGAACCACGCCTTTGGTGGGGCAGTTAAGGCCGCGTGGTGGTCCTAGCTTGGGCCGACCGAGGAAGCTGAGTTGCCCCGTCGTCTTGGAATAGTCACAAACTTGTGCGTGACTTGTGCCCTCCACGTGGGTCGGTGCAGTTCAGGGAGAAACGCTGGCTGCCCTCGTTGTGGTATGGAAGAGTCTCTGGGGCTAGTTGGAGAAACCACTTCGCAGACACACCCCACGTCCTCCTTTTCGCTGCAAAAACGGACAAAAAGGCCTTTCGGCAATCGAGCAGTGCTGGCTAAAGTGTCGTTGCACACAGAAGATGCTTTTTACAGAGCTGAGCACAAGCCCGGGTCTGAGAAACTTGGGTCTAGAGCATGCGAACTCGCCCTAGTCGAGAAAGCTTCCCAGACAGTTCTAAGAAGCCGCCATGTCTGGGCTGTAGGTTTGTGATAGGGATAATGGAGAGAAACTGACATCTCATTTCCCTTTTGGTCTTTTGTCTTTTGGCAGTTTATAGTTAAAAATGAGCCACCAAGCAGCCTACGCACTTTATTTATATGGTTTAGGTGCCCAGGGAGGCTCCAGCAGCCTCCAAGAGCCTTTCTCTCCCACCCTGGCTAGCCAGAGGCCCAGCTGTGGATGAGCCCAGTGCATTGTGGGGGCCGCTCCCCGGGGGTAGGATCCTTACCCTGCACAAGAGGTGGCCACTGGAGGCTTAGCAGTCACGTGTGTTTGCCACTCGGGCTGTTTTTTCCTTCCTGCACAGCTTGGTTGGCTGGAGAGGTTCCACCCATAGGTTTCCACCTGGATTGGCCCAAAGGAAGCAGAGCAGAGAAGCCCTTCACTGGGCTGAGCTCAGCCTGGGTAACCTGGAGGCCACCCCTAGGACACTGTGTGGACAGGTGACTTCTGTTGGTTCTTTCCTGGGCAGGCAGTTTTCCCTCTTGGCCCCAGATCCTGATCTTTTGGATTTGTTTCTTCTGCACACCTGTATAGGACACTCAGATTCTCTGTATGGATTCTAGGTAGGCGCCTAAAGCCAAAAGCATGCCCGAGGCTAATTCCCAGGGAGGTGGCCATTGAAGTGTCTGCTTCTAGAATTGTTCCCAAAGTCTCCAAGCAAAAATGATATAGGAGGCCAGGTGCGGTGGCTCACGGCTGTAATCCCAGCATTTTGAGAGGCCGAGGTAGGAGGATCACTTGAGACCAGGAGTTCGAGGCCAGCTTGGGCAACAGAGTGGGACTCCATCTCTACAAAAAAAAAAATTTTTTTTTTTTGAGACAGAGTTCCACTCTGTTGCCCAGGCTGGAGTGCAGTGGTGCAATCTCAGCTAACTGCAACCTCTGCCTCCCAGATTCAAGCAATTCTCCTGCCTCAGCCTCCCAAGTAGCTAGGACTACAGGTGCACGCCACCACACTTGACTCATTTTCTGTATTTTTAGTAGAGACAGGGTTTTGCCATGTTGGCCAGGCTGGTCTCAAACTCCTGGTCTCAAGTGATCCGCCCACCTCGGCCTCCCAAAGTGCTGGGATTACGGGTGTGAGTCACTGCACCTGGCCAAAATTTTAAAAAATTTGCAGTGGCGTACACTGGTAGTCCCAGCTACTTGGGAGGCTGAGGTGGGAGGTTCACTTGAGTCTGAGAGGTGGGGGCTGCAGTGGGCTGAGATTGTGCTACTGCCCTCCAGCCTGGGGGACAAAGCCAGACCCTATTTAAAAAAAAAAAAAAAAAAAAAAGCTGGGCACGGTGGCTCACACCTGTAATCCCAGCACTTTGGGAGGCCGAGTTGGGAGGATCACCTGAGGTCAGGAGTTCGAGACCAGCCTGGCCAACATGGTGAAACGCCATCTCTACTAAAAATACAAAAATTAGCCGGGCGTGCTGGCTCATGCCTGTAATCCCAGCTCCTTGGGAAGTTGAGGCAGGAGAATTGCTTGAACCCGGGAGGCAGAGGTTGCAGTGAGCCAAGATCGCACCACTGCACTCCAGCCCAGGAGAAGATGTGAGACTCCATCTCAAAAAAAAAAAAAAAAAAAAAAAGGTATAGGATGTGTTTAAATAGTTCTTGTGGTTTTCTTGCCTATAACATGCAGAGCCCTATGTGGGGTCCTGGACCTGAGGGAGTGTAATAATTTAATTATGATTCTGAAAAGGGTTTGAAAGATGAAGAAAGAGTAGCCCTCCCTAGATCCTGTGGGGAGGAGGGAAGAGAAAAAACCCCTCATCTTTCTGCAAAGGGCAGGGCTCATGGTCTTGATAATGGGGTGCCCTGTGCAGTGAGGGGTCCAGTGGTATGAAGCCCCAGAGGAGGAGGAAGGCGGGAACAGACGTTGGGCCATAAGGATCATCTCTCTGATTCCTGGTTGTCCTAGTAAAGCTGTCCCCTGGTACGACATTTTGGGAGGACTGAGGGGACTGCCTTGCATCTCTTAATGAAAGGACTCTACTGGCCACAGCCCCACCTCTGTGAACTAGAACAACCCCAGTGGGACCAAGCTGCTGACAGTGCTGGTAGCTGAAGGCTTCAGCAGCTGCCCTCCCTGCTTCTCCATCTCGTGGCCTAGCCAGCAAAACCAGGGATATTAAAAGCAAGCCTCTGGTTAAGAGGTGAGAGGCAGCAGGGCAAGCGAGTCCCCAAGCCACCCGGCAACATCCAGGAAGGAAGGGCGGCCCACTGGGGGGTTTGCTTTGCCAGAAGTGGCCTACTTAAGGTCGGGACCAGTGGTTTTCATGTGTAGAGCTATAAAAACAGAATGCAAATCAAGAGCCTCTGGGCTAATACAGAACCTTTCCTTAAAGTTTTTGTCTTGTTAAGCAAGAAAATAGAGTGCCAAATAGGCTTTGTTAAGTGGCAATCTAATTAATAATTTAAAATCTTGTAACTGTGTTTCATTAGAATTTATCTGTACATCAACCACAAAATCAGTCAAACACACTCATTTATAAGTTAATGCCATCCCTGAATAATTCAGCAAGAGCTAGATTAAGGCCTGCAACCCCAGTACGATACATTTGGTTCCGTTGGTTTCCATGGGCAGATGGGCTGGTCTGGTGGCGGATTTGGGCTTCTCTTTTGTGGGAAGAAGGGAAGGCAAAGGAAAGGAGGGACCGTGGTGGCATCAGATGGTTGCTTCACTTGAATCCAGAGCTCCTCTAGGTGTTTGGAGAGTCTTCATGTGGCCAGATGTGGGCAGGCTACATCTCTGCCTCTCTCTGGGGGCGACCAAGACTTGGAGCTATTAGTAATATAGCTGCCCTTTGCCCCAGTAGCGAGGGTGAGAGAAGAGTGTTCCCTGCACGGCCAAGATACTCTTTTCTGCTGCAGAGGAAGTATAGAGGGGAAGATACAAGAGCCCTTATCAAGGAGGCTGAGCTGTGAGACTTTTTAGCCCAAATCCAGGTGCAGAAGTCAAATTTTGGTCTTCCCAGCCCATTTCTGTCCCAGTCAAGGCATGTAGCCTGGTGGAACCAATCTCACCAAAACAGCTTCTCTCCTTAGGAGCTTCAGGGCTGCTGCGCTCCTCAAAGCTCCGGGTCCTTATGCCAGAAAAAAGCAGCCAAGAGGAGAGATTCTGGGGGAGCACCCTGACAGGGAGGAGAGGCAGAGCGAGTTGCTAAGTAAAGCCTATGCATGCATTTCCTCACCAGTAGCCAGAATAACAGCAAGGACAGCAGAGCGATGTTCCCTGTAAGCTCAGACAACATAGAAAATGTGTTTTGGTTCGGTTCCCACCATGCCAGCACGGAAACGGTCCCTTACTGCGGAGTGTTCAGGTCCATTGTCTACAGGGAAACTGTTCATGACCCAAACTCCCAGCACGAGCCCTCGTTCCCCCACAGTAGGAGTGAACTTCAGAGTTTCTGGCCTCCGCCTCAGCTTGCCGACCCGGAGCCCTCTGGGCAGTTACATGGCTCTGTTGATGGAGACCAGGTAGAGACCCGGAGCAGACACGCACTCCGTGCCAGGAGAGGTTCTTGGCCAAGTTTGAGAAGAAGAAGTCTCAGGAGGAAAAGGCAGGGGAAGGGGTAGGTGTTTGCCCCTGGCCAGTGGTGGAGTTGAAAGCATCAAGGAGGGGGAGTTGTGTGGGGTGAATCCAAGTCCAAGCTCTGGCCATGTCTTTGGGATGAGGCTTTAAAAAGGGCAGAGCGGTTCACTCGCTGGAGATGAGAAGGAGGGCCAGGCGTCGTGAAGGATGTCGAGAGCGGAACTGCCTGGTGCCATCTGCAGTGAAGTAGTGGTTAAGGTTAAAGCAGAGAGGAGATGACAGGGAGGGAACAGATGGCCGAGGCAGCAAAATAGCTGGCGAAACGGGAACGGAGCCTCCAGGGACGGCAGAAGCCAGGACCTCCACGCAGAGTGCCGGAAGCAGCCCTTTCCTCGGGGTGCAGTGGCCGGACCTCCCTGGGCAGAAGTGAGACAGAGAGAGGAGTTGGGAAGGGACCCCAGCGTGAGGGGCCCCCCAAGGCCTGGAGAAGACTGAGGGAACCATCAGCTCCAAGGCTAGGGCTGCAGGAGCAGGGGCCCCCGGGGAGGTTGAGGAACTGGGTTGAGAGGAGCCCACTGAGTTGGTGTCCATCACTAGAATGAGTCCCAGCCACCTTGGGCTTCACAGAGCATGCGCAGCCAAGCCTGCTGGGAGGAGATATGGATGCTAGCTGGAAACAGGCAGCAGGCAATAACCTGCTCTTCCCCACCTGCCCGTCCCTGTCCACATGCTGCCAATAGCCGCTTGTGTGGACTGAGCACTTTTTACAGCCTCACTGAGTGTGCTCCACGCCTTAACTCATGCCACCTCTGCATGATCTGTCTGTGCTCATTCCTCCGTGTCAGATGAAGAAACTGAGGCATAGCTAGCTGGAGTCCCTTTCCCTGGGCCACCCAGCCGGCACACTGCTGAGTCAGGATGCAGCCCCCGCTCTGTCTGTCAAGCCCACCCTCTCCCTTGCTCTCTGGACCTTTGTGCTCCACTGTCTCACGTGCCCATCTGTCTTGATTTCTCTGACATTTGTTTTGTGGGGCGCTGGCACTGCTGATTCATTTCTGGCTTCTCACAGAGCTTTCTGGGGTTCCCATGCACTCCCCTCTGTGGTTACTCAGGAGCCTCTCTGGCTGGGATCTGGGACTCCTGGGGCCTGAGCTGCTGTTTCATTTGTCCTCTGCTACTCCCTCTCCCCGGTATCTGGAAGACACAGTCCTCACCTCTGTCTCCTGCCCTGGTTTCTTCCTTGGGGACAGAGATGGGACAGTGGGCCAGGAACCCTCCTGCCTGCTTTCGTGCCTCTGAGGAAGGCCGAGGGCCATGGATTATTGGGGGGCTGTGCTCTGCTTGGGGTCTCAGCCCTCCGCATGGTTTGCTCTCCCTGGCTTCCCTTCCAGGGTGACCTGATGGACTTGCTAGCACAGCCCTGGAACACACTGGCTCCTCCACCTATACCTGCCCCTCTTGCCTTGTAATGCTGTCTACCTCCTGGGGGGCCTTCCCACAGCCCAGCCCTAGCCTGCCAGGCAGGATGGCAGCTGCAGGGTTCAGCTGTCCTCCAGAAAGGGCTTCTTCTGTCCCCTTCCAGCCCACTGTTGAGTCCCAGAGAGGTCAATTCTCCCTGTGATTCTTTAGGAAAAGAAAGAAGATGAAACAAGGCAGAGAGTCTAGCTGATCTTAGGGTGCAGGAGTGTGGAATCCCGCTTCAGAGTGGGGGCCTCCTCCGCTGTGGTGAGGCGCGTGCTTCCGAACCTGTGATCACTGTCTAACCAGTCAGCGAAGCGTGGAAACGAAACCGCAAACAGCCCCTGCTATCTGATTCAGGAGAGTTGCTCTGGAGGCCTCTGTGCTGGCACAGCAAAAGAGTTGGCACCACAGTGTGTGTGTGTGTGTGTGTACAGAAACACACCTGGCAAAGCACGCAACAGGCTCCCTGGAGTGTGTGTGCTAGAGGTCACTGTTGCAGAGCAGGACCCGCTAGTGCACCAGAGCCTCTGCTGGCACCCACACCATCGGTCCACTAGCAGGGCTTGGCACCGTGGCACGCTGGCGAGCCACTCAGTGGGGGCAGGGGCTCCCAGGAGTGGGCGGGCCAGCGTTGTGTGTGCCACATGTCAGGAACAACACTTGCTGAGTGGGTGTGTGGCTCGCCCTCACAGGGGGTGGGTGGGCACGACTCGTAACATGTCTGCCAGGGGACAGACCACTGCAGCCCCCAGCGATGGGCTGCTTGGCAGCTTACTGAGTTGATTCCGGAGGGTAGTGGCATCATGGCGACAACTACGTGAGCAAGGGTCTTTCCCAAGTCAGGACAAAAGCTGGGCTCCCAACTTTCAGCCCACTGAGGTGGTAGAAAGTTTGCTTCTGCCTCCAAAATCATCCTCGCAGGGTTTGCTATCTGTTTCTGGGCACCAGAGCCAGCACATAGTGAAGGGGGCCTTTACATATGCTTATGTTGAGAGATTCATGAGGCCCTAGGGGGGAAATCGGCATTCTCTGACCATGATTTATTTATAGGGCAATAGCATGATGGGGATATGGAGGCTAAGGTGCCTCCATTAGTGAGAAGCATGCAAGGCAAGAAGCCGTGCTCTGCATTTGACATTTAGTGGGGCGACTCCTACCAGGGAGCTGCTTTTTCTTTTAGAAGGTTTTGCCTTTAATGTTCTATTCATGGGCTTGTCTGAGCAAGCTGTGAGAAGGAAGGAGCACGTGTGGAGGTGGGCCTGGGGTCTACAGCCGGCCAGCCTCAGGGGAGGCAGGGCCGAGGGAGGTCACTTGATGGCCAGCGTGGGGCACCTGGGCAGGCTGAACGCTGGGGACAATGGCTATGCTCTGGCGCTGCAGCCCGGCCGCTCGCCTGCCTGCCTGCCTGCCTGCCCGCCCGCCTGCCCGCCTGCTGCCGCCTGTCACTGGCATGTGCCGCACGCCACACGCTGCGTCTCTCTGTCTCTCATCACACGCTGCCAGACCCCGCCTCTCACCGCAGCCCTGTGGCAACCCTGGCTTTGGCGTTGCCACGGTCCTTTCCTTTCCAGGAACTGTGGGGCTGTGGAAAGACCACCGAAGCTGGCACCCCGGGGCTGTGTTTGGTCAGCTCTGGGGCGGACTTAGTAGAACCCCAGACATGTCTCCTCGTCTCTGGACCTCAGTTTACCCATATGTAATATGACTAGATCAGTGGCCTTTCAAACTTTTTTTGTTTTTTGTTTTTGTCTTTGAGACAGATTCTCGCTGTGTCACCCGGGCTGGAGTGCAGTGGTGTGATCTTGGCTCGCTGCAACTTCCGTCTCCCGGGTTCAAGTGATTCTCCTGCCTCAGCCTCCCAAGTAGCTGGGATTACAGGCACCCGCCACCACAACTGGCTAATTTTTGTATTTTTAGTAGAAACGGGATTTCACTATGTTGGCCAGGCTGGTCTCAAACTCCTAACCTCAGGTGATCCTCCCAACTCGGCCTCCCAAAGTGCCGGGATTACAGGCGTGAGCCACCGTGCCCGGCCTTCAAAAGTTTTTCAACAGCAGGAGTTTCTTCAAATGGTACCTAATGTCAGAGCCCAAGGCAGGGGGGCCATGATCAGAGCCAGAGCCAGGGGGAAGGGCTTCCTCCCTTGGCCTTGGTGCCACCCTGGCCGCCCCTCCAGCTTGGAGGCTCTGGAGTCCCCTGTGGTCCCTCCTAGCAGGACATAGGAAGCCGCTGGGTGTGCTGAGCATTGTGTCTTAACAAGGAGGACTGTCCGCTGTCCACAGGGCGAGGGGTTTGAGTTCTGTCACCTGCGGCTGGTGGGATGCTGCATCCCCTCCTTTCGGACCCCTTGCGGCCGCTCAGCTCTCTCCGCTCGGATCGAGGAAGGGTTGTCCACACTTGGAGTCTCCTTATTCTCACCTCTCACTCCTCAAGCCAGACCCTGCTTTTCCCCCGGCATCCACGGTCACTGCTCTGGCTTGATGCTAAACCCGACGGACCTTTTCCTTATCTCCTTGACCTCTGGGGCATCGGCCCTGTTGGCCGTCCTGCTTCTCCGGCTTCCCTGATGGCAGCCTCCGCGGTTCTGCGGCTGCCCCTCTCGGCCATCTTGGCCAGCTTCCCTACTCTTGCCACCTCTCCAATGTGACATCTCCCCACGCAGCGCCATGCTTGGCTCTGGGGGCTTTCAGCACGGCCGTGGCTGCAGTGGCCGGCCATTGGCTGACTCCCCTGATATCCCATCTCCAGCCTCTAATGTCCAGAGCCACCTGCCCACCGACCTCCAGTGCCTTCACTGGTGGCCTCACAGGCCTCTCAAACCTGGCGTGTCTGAAATTGCCTCTTCCTCAATTTCCCCTTCATGGCATCTGACACCATTGCTCTCCAGCCACCCCCAGCCCAAGAGCTGACCCCTGCCCTCCCCACACCCTCCATCCCTCGCGAAGCCCTGCCCTTCTCCCATGACACCCTTCGCACTTCCTCCGCCGCTGCCTGCTCTGCCTCCACCCGAGCCCAGGTCACCATCGTCTCCTGACCCTCCCAGCAGCCTCCTGTCTTGCCTTTGCTGAAACCAGGCCTTACACAGTGGCCAGATTCCACAGTGCCCTGTGCTCTTGTCTCTCTCTTCTTAGAACCCCTCAGCGATTCCCTTTCTCATCAGGGAATGGCCTGCCACATCCTTCCCCCTGGCCCCACCACAGCTCTGGCCTTCTTCCTCCCCACTGCTTTGAACTCTGAGCTCCAGGTCCACTGAACTTCTTTGGATTCAACTGAATCATGTTCTTTTTTTTTTTTCCTTTGAGTTGGAGTCTTGCCCTGTCGTCCAGGCTGCAGTGCGGTGGTGCAATCTCAGCTCACTGCAACCTCTGTCTCCCAGATTCAAGCGATTCTCCTGTCTCAGCCTCCCGAGTAGCTGGGATTACAGGTGAACACCACCACACCTGGCTAATTTTTGTATTTTTAGTAGAGACAAGGTTTTGCCATGTTGGCCAGGCTGGTCTCGAACTCCCGACCTCAGGTGATCTGCCTGCTTCGGCCTCCCAAAGCGCTGGGATTACAGTCATGAGCCACCTCGCCCAGCCTGAATCATGTTCTTTTGTCTCGAAGGATTTGCTCAAGCAGCTCATTCTGCCTAGAACACTCCGTGGCTGCTTCCCCTGCACTCCCATCCTCAGGTCTCAACTTACACACATCTTCTGGGGAAGGTCCCTCCACGCCTTGAATGGGGAGAGTAGGGGATCCTGAGAGCTCTGTGGGGCTCTGCACGTCCCTGTCATGGTACTCAGCCTGCCTTGTTGTGATGGTAATACTTTTACATGATCTGTCTTCCCCGCCGGATGGTGAGTTCCATGAGGAGACTGGAACTTCTCCACCCTGTGCCCCTCCAGATCCCTCATGCTGCTGTCTGTCCTCCAGGGTTGGCCTGTCCAAGTTCAACAGTGGGCTTCCACACCCTCCCACTTCCAGCTGGGTTGGCCAAGGGTGAGTCCCCGTGGGCACTGGGTGTCCCTCCCAAAAGGTTACCCAAAGATTTTCCCAGAAGCACAGCCTGAGTTTCAAAAATTCAAGCAAGTAGTTTATTTGGGAAATGATCCAAGGAAATGCCAGGAAGTGAGTGGGAGGGTGAAACAGAGAAGAGGAGAAGCCAATCAGGGACTCACTGGGTCAGGTAGTTACCACTGTGGGTACCAGAGCTTAACCCTGCTGCACAGCTTTGGGATGCAGTCTAGAACCCGCACCTCAAAGTTATCAAACCCCAAGGGTGAGGGAGCTGGGGTATTTATGTTCCAGGGTGAGGGAGCTGGGGTATTTATGTTCCAGGGTGAGGGAGCTGGGGTATTTATGTTCCAGGGTGAGGGAGCTGGGGTATTTATGTTCCAGCGCCCACCGGTCACTGGCTGAGTCTTGTTCCTGTGGTGGTATTCATTCCCAGCACATTTGGCCTGCTCTGTAGGTGAGCAAAGCCAGCTCCGCTGCTAGAGAAAGCCCTGAGGCAAAGAAATGCAAGTCTTGGCAGCTGGAAGTCAGGCTGGTGTGCCGAAATGGTCAAAGCAAGGGCTGTGGGCAGGCCCTTGCAGTATCTGCTACACAGCCCCTGCCACTAGCCCTCCTGGCAGCTCTTTCTACCTCTGAGTTCAGTAACAGCTCCCCCTCACTCAGTCCTGGGGGTCTGTATATGTTGGGGGTGGTTATGACATTATCTCTTAGGGCTTCCCTGTCCCCCTCACTTCTCTCTTCTTCTTTATTCATCAAATGACTCAATCCGAAAATGCTCTTTCCTATCAGGACCCCACTAAAACAGTATCCTGCACAAAATAGAACATAGCAGGATGGGCGCAGTGGCTCACACCTGTAATCCCAGCACTTTGGGAGGCTGAGGAGGGCGGATCACCTGAGGTCACGAGTTCGAGACTAGCCTGGTCAACATGATGAAATCCTGTCTGTACTAAAAATACAAAATTTAGCCGGGCATGGTGGCGGGTGCCTATAATTCCAGCTACTTGGGAGGCTGAGGCAGGAGAATTTCTTGAACACAGGAGGTGGAGGTTGCGGTGAGCCGAGGTCGTGCCACTTCACTCCAGCCTGGGTGACAGAGCGAGACTCCATCTCAGAAAAAAAAAAAAAAAAAAAAAAAAAAAGAAGGCCGGGCGCAGTAGCTCAAGCCTGTAATCCTAGCACTTTGGGAGGCCGAGGTGGGCGGATCACGAGGTCAGGAGTTTGAGACCATCCTGGCCAACATAATGAAACCCTGTCTCTACTAAAAATACAAAAAAATTAGCAGGGCGTGGTGGCGGGCGCCTGTAGTCCCAGCTACTCAGGAGGCTGAGGCAGGAGAATGGCGTGAACCCGGGAGGCGGAGCTTGCAGTGAGCTAAGATGGTGCCACTGCACTCCAGCCTGGGTGGGGGACAGAGCCAGACTCTGTCTCAAAAAAAAAAAAAAAAAAAAAAAGAAGAAGAACATAGCACGTAGTGACATTAGGTAAAAAGTGCTGGATCAGTAAACTTGCGTTGATTGGCTAATAAATGTTGATTGAATGATTGTACATAGATTGGACAAGAAACTTAGTACCAAAACCTAATATTTATATTGTTCTGTAACCATAAGAAAAATTAAATCATGATCTAGGGCTTAAAAAAAAACAGAGAGAGAGAGGGAGAAAAAGAGAAAGAAAAAAATAGAAACAGTACCAGGAACCAGGAGGAAATGGGGAATTTTTAGTGAGGAGGATGTAGAAAAGAGTCCTACCACGCACTTTTCCCTGTGCAATGCCTCATTAAAAGCAGAAAACGCACGTCTCATTAGTCCCAAGTTACAGATGAGGATACCGAGGCTCCAAGGGGCTAAATAGCTTGGGCAGGGCCCTAGGGCCGCCTCACCCCAGCCCAGCTGTGTTCCTCGTGGCCCCAGGAAGCCAGCAGGCACGGAAAGACTGGCCTTCTGAACCACAGAGGATGCCCAGCAGAGCAGGCGCTGTGTTGGGAAAATAAATAACCTCTCGCTTGGAAAAGTTTAGGGTTGTACTTGGCAGATTTGTTTGGAACAAAATTTGCACTATCGACTCCGTAGCAAATGGAAACCTCTCGTGGACACTCTCTGGGCTTCAGAGATCTGAAATGTTTAAAAGAGGCCGGACCAAACATGATAAAATTGCCAGAGGAAGCTGAGCTCAGGTGGTGCCTGGGATGAGAAGACTCTGCCTCTTTTGTCTTCGCTCCCATCTGTGAAATTGACGCGTTACTTTGAACTGCTTCCTCCCCTCCCAGGGAGGGCTCCAGGGGTGTTGCTCAGGACTGCGGTTTAAAAACAATATCCCCAAGCAAGCAAGGGGCGAGGGAAAGAGGCTCAGGAACTTCTTGGGCTACGCTCAAGAGAATGCACCAGCCAAAGGGGACATTTTACCACTCACACGCAATTAGCCCCGGGGCTGCCTTGAGATTGTAGCAATGATCATCTTACCGTAATTGGCCCACTGCCCCTGATGGGCTGGTTATTTCTGCTTCCATGGCCAATTCTGATTGCAGAGATTCATGGGAGCTCATTGGAAATGGGGGATTATTGCAAGGAGATGAGTGACCTGGACTCCCAAGGCCTCCAGGCAAGGGAGTAGCTCCAGAATGTACAGCCCTCCGTGGTCCCTCTCCTGGCCTCTCCCTCCACCCCGCCAGCTCCTCCTCTTGCCCCACATCCAAAGCCACGGACCGGACCCACCCCTTGCTCTCCAGCACGGCCTTTCACCTTCCCCTCCCACAGCTAAGTGCCTCCAATTCCTGGCTTTCCCAGCTTTATTTCCCAGAAGGAAGAGCCCAGCGGAGCCAGCCATGTCACGACTCCTGTCGGAGCATGTTACAGACCATGATCACCGACCAGTTCTCTAGCCATGGATGAGCGGCCATCTTTTTATCTTGTCAGCCAGGAGGGGTATGGAGGGGCTCTCTCCATTTGAAAAACGTTTATTTTTATTTTTATTTCTATTTTTTTTTGAGATGGAGTTTCACTCGTTGCCCAGGCTGGAGTGCAATGGCGCGATCTCGGCTCACAGCAACCTCCGCCTCCCAGGTTCAAGCCATTCTCCTGCCTCAGCCTCTGGAGTAGCTGGGATTACAGGCATGCGCCATCAAGCCTGGCCGATTTTGTATTTTTAGTAGAGACGGGGTTTCTCCATGTTGGTCAGGCTGGTCTCGATCTCCAGACCTCAGGCGATCCGCCCGCCTCAGCCTCCCAAAGTGCTGGGATTACAGGTGTGAGCCATCGCGCCCGGCCGACAAATGTTTATTTAACAACGATTAACTGCCTGCCTACTGCTGGCTTGGCACTGAGGACGAAGCGATGAATAAAATCCAAGGCACTGAGCACAGTGGTTCACACCTGTGATCCCAACGCTTAGGGAGGCCGAGGTGGGAGGATCACTCGAACCCAGGATTTCAAGACCAGCCTGGAAAACATAGTGAGACCTCATCTCTACAAAGTGTTTTTGTTTGTTTGTTTGTTTTTAATTAACCAGGCATGGTGGTGTGTGCCTGTAGTCCCAGCTATCTGGGAGGCTGAGGCGGGAGGATTGCTTGAGCCCAGGAGACCGTGGCTGCAATGAGCTGTGATCACACCACTGCACTCCAGCCTGGGTGGCAGAGCAAGACCCCATCTCTAAATAAATAAATAAATAAATAAATAAATAAATTCCAAGTTTCCTGTTTTTTTGGGAGCTTACATTCTAGTTGGGGTGAAGAAATACCCAATAAACAACTATATATATATACTGAGACAGAGTCTGGCTTGGTAGCCCAGGCTGGAGTGCAGTGGCAAGATCTTGGCTCACTGCAACCTCCGTCTCCTGGGTTCAAGCGATTCTCGTGCCTCAGCCTCCTGAGTAGTTGGGATTACAGATGCCGGCCATCATGCCTGGCTAGTTTTTTATTTTTTATTTTTTTTTAATTTTTAGTAGGGATGGGGTTTCACCATGTAGGCCAGGCTGGTCTCAAACTCCTGCCCTCAAGTGATCCACCCACATCGGCCTCCCAAAGTGCTTGGATTATAGGTGTGAGCCACCGCGCCCTGCTAAACAACTATATTCTATCAGATGGGGTAAGTGCTTTGAAGAAAATTAATAGTTGAAGAACAGAGGGTGACCAGAGAGCGGTTATTTTAGGGAGATTGGCAGGGAAGTCTTTCTGATAGACAGACATTCGAAGAGGGTCCTAAGCGGAGTGACGGAGTGACGGAGGGCACTGCAGACATTAGAGCTGCTTCTCCCTGGGGAGGGCTCTCCTGGCAGAAGGAACAACAGCAGGTGCAAAGGCCCTGTGTCAGGCGTGTGCTTGCTACAGTACCTGGCTGTCTCCATGGCTGGGGCTGTGGGCAGGGCTGGCATTCTGTGTTGTGGCCTGTGGAGTGGTTTAAGATTCCTTTGAGAGTACCAGAACTTGCGGTCAGTCCCAAGTCCATCAGCCACTTGGCCAGGGGTTCAGGGACCAAGGCAACAGCTATGGCGGTGGGCAGGAGGAGAGGTGGCTGATCTGGGGATCCCCCTTTACATAGGGGTCAGATGCCTCTCCTGAGGTCAGGAGTTCAAGACCAGCCTGGTCAACACGGAGAAACCCTGTCTCTACTAAAAGTACAAACATCGGCTGAGTGCGGTGGCTTACGCCTGTAATCCCAGCACTTTGGGAACCTAAGGTGGGCGGATCATGAGGTCAGGAGTTTGAGACCAGCTTGGCCAACATGGTGAATCCCATCTCTACTAAAAATACAAAAATTAGCTGGGCGTGGTGGTGTGTGCCTGTAATCTCAGCTACTCGAGAGTCTGAGGCAGGAGAATTGCTTGAACCCAGGAGGCGGAGGTTGCAATGAGCCGAGATCACGCCACTGCACTCCAGCCTGGGTGACAGAGCAAGACTCCATCTCGGAAAAAAAAAATTATCCAGGTGTGGTGGTAAGCATCTGTATTCCCAGCTACTCTGGAGGCTGAGGCAGGAGAACCGCTTGAACCTGGGAAGCAGAGGTTGCAGAGAGCCAAGATCGCACCACTGCACTCCAGCCTGGGCGACAGAGCAAGACTCCGTCTCAAAAAAAAAAAAACTCCTGACCTCAGGTGATCCACCTGCCTTGGCCTTCCAAAATGCTGGGATTACAGGTATGAGCCACCACCCCTGGCGAACCCTGCCCTTTTACTCCACAGCATACAACACATAGAACTTAGTTCTGTGTACAGCCTTGTCTTTTTCAGTCCCTGTCTCGTCGATACATTCACCCTATTTACACCATCAGTTCTAGCCAGATCAGAGCCCCTGTGCCCTATAGTCATTTCCTGAGTGAACTCTCACTGTGCTCCAGGCAGGGTGGGAGCGAGTAAACCCTGGGCTGAAGCTCAGTCTGCAGGCCCAGGAAATTTACAACCTGCTAGGACAGAGAAGCCACACCCTGGATAAGTGAAAGGGTGGTGTAGGTGATAAGGAAGGCACTTTCAAGCCAGGGGGAAGGCGGCTGGAGGTGAGGTACCTGCTCCCCAGGTGCACCTGGGAGGCTTTGTGAGAGGAAGAGGGGCTTGATGGGAAGGCTGGAAAGGCTGGAGAGCAACGCGACAACCAGTGCTTAGGCCATGGTCACTGTTCGTGCCACGGAGCGGTGGCGGATCAGTTAGTGGTAGGGCAGATTGGTGGGAGCCCAACTGTTGCAAAGCCTCAAGAACCAGGGAGGAGGAGGGTTGGTTGACTCAACAGCCACAGAATTTTTTTGAACTTCCCAAATGCATACCCAGGGAGCAAACACTGGAAACCTACAGATTGGCAAAAAGAAGAAAATCACTACAACCCCACAGCCCAAAGAGCAAAGTGTGGGAATGCTTCACCCCTCCCGGGGCGTTCGTGCATTTCATAATCCGGCTACGCTTCCTTCCTATATTCACGCAGATGCACCCGTCTCGTTTAATTAACAGTATTTCTCAAACACCTTTCTATGTTGGTAATTCCTTTTTTTTAATGTGTCAAATTTTTATTTTATTTTTTATTATGTTTGCAATTCTAAGCCTCAGTTGGGGTAGTCTTTTTTTTTTTTTAGCCGGAGTCTCGCTCTTGTTGCCCAGGCTGGATTGCAATGGCGCGATCTCGGCTCACCGCAACCTCTGCCTCCCGGGTTCAAGTGATTCTCCTGCCTCAGCCTCCCTAGTAGCTGGAATTACAGGCATGTACCACCACACCCGGATAATTTTGTATTTTTAGTAGAGATGGAGTTTCTCCATGTTGAGGCTGGGCTCAAACTCCTGACCTCAGGTGATCCGCCCGCCTCGGCCTCCCAAAGTGCTGGGATTACAGGCGTGAGCCACCGCATCCAGCTAGACAAGGTCTTAATCTGTCCTCTGGGCTAGAGTGCAGTGGCATGATCGCGTTTCACTTCAGCCTGTAAGTCCTGGGCTCAAGCAGTCCTCCCACCTCAGCCTTCCGAGTAGCTGAGACTACAGGTGTGCACCACCATGCCCGGATAATTTTTTTTGTTTTAATGGAGTTTGCCCAGGCTGGTCTCGAACTCCCGACCTCAGGTGATCCTCCCACCTCGGCCTCCCAAAGTGCTGGGATTACAGGCATGAGCCACCATGCCTGGCCTAAACCTCAGCTTTTTGTTGTTGTTTGTTTTTTTGGGTTTTTTTTTTTGAGACGAAGTCTTGCTCTGTCGCCCAGGCTGGAGTGCAGTGGCGCGATCTCGGCTCACTGCAACCTCTTCCTCCCAGGGTCAAGCGATTCTCCTGCCTCAGCCTCCTGAGTAGCTGGGATTACAGGCGCCCGCCACCATGCCCGGCTAATTCTTTTGTATTTTTAGTAGAGACGGGGTTTCACCATGCTGGCCAGGCTGGTTTTGAACTCCTGACCTCATGGTCTGACCGCCTTGGCCTCCCAAAGTGCTGGGGTTACAGGCGTGAGCCACTGCGCCCAGCCAAGCCTCAGTTTTAACGGCTGCAAAATGCTCCATTGTAGGATTTGCCAGCACCCTCAGGTTGGCAAGACCACTGTTAGAGACCATGCCACAGCGAGCATCTGGCAGCCTGGCCTACCCACTTGGTGAGTTTCTGAGCAGAGGCAGGGGAGCAGGATGAGAGGCCAAGGTCTTCACAGGGAGCTGGCTGGGTGGAGGCCAGAGCAAGAGGTCAGTGACATCCATTGGCACCACCCCAAGCAGCCAGACGGGACTTGAATTACGATCATCCAATTATTTGGAGAGGAAGAGTGTGTGTGTGTGTGTGGTGTGTGTGTGTGTGTGTCTGTGTGTGTGTGTCTGTGTGTGTGTGTCCGTGTGTGTGTGTCCGTGTGTGTGTGTGTGTGTCCGTGTGTGTGTGTGTGTGTGTGTGTGTGTGTTGGGGCTGTGAACATGGCCTAGATCTCCAGTGAAGCTGACTGTGGGTGATCCGGAGGAGGAAAGCGTACAGAGGCATTCGTTTTCTTTGGGATCCGGGTGGCTTGTGGCATCAGAAAACTGTGGCTGGAGTATGAGGAGGGGCATACCCCTTGCTTCTGATTTGGGCCAGGGGATTTGTGTGATTTTGACGTATTTGTAGACTTTCAACTGTGGCACTAGAAGGGACCTTATAGCTGAGAAAATTGAAGCTTAGAGAGCTGCAGTGGCTTGCCCAACATCATACGGCACTGGAAACGGTCAGCCAATGTGTTCCATAGAGCACGGTGGGTAACACACCCTTCATCTTTCCAGGACCCCATCGCCAACCTTTTCCTGTACCTCTACCCCGCTGAGCACACATTAAAAAAAAAAGAAAAGGCCGGGCACAGTGGCTCATGCCTGTAATCCCTGGAGTTTGGGAGGCTGAGGCAGGAGGATTGTTTGAGGCCGGGAGTTCAAGACCAGCCAACATGGCGAAACTCCGTCTCTGCTAAAAAAAAAAATGCAAAAATCAGCCAGGCATCGTGGTGTGTGCCTGTAATCCTAGCTACTCGGGAGGCCGAGGGACAAAAATCACTTGAACCGGGGAGGCAGAAGTTGCAGTGAGCTGAGATCGTGCCACTGCACTCCAGCCTGGGCAACAGAGCGAGAGATTGTCTCAAAACAAAACAAAACAAACTTGGCCAGGTATGGTGGCTCATGCCTATGATCCCAGCACTTTGGGAGGCTGAGGCGGGAGGGTCACTTGAGCCTGGTAAGTCAAGGCTGCAGTGAACCATGATTGCACCACTGCACCCCAGCCTGGGTGACTGAACAAAACCCTGTCTCAAAAAAACCCAGCTGGGTGCAGTGGCTCACGCCTGTAATCTCAGCACTTTGGGAGGCTGAGGTGGGTGGATTGCCTGAGGTCAGGAGTTGGAGACCAGCCTGGCCAACAATGGAGAAACCCAGTCTCTACTAAAAATACAAAAAAATTAGCTGGGTGTGGTGGCACGCACCTGTAATCCCAGCTATTTGGGAGGCTGAAGCTTGAGAATTGCTTGAACCTGGGAGGCGGTGGTTACAGTGAGCCAAGATTGTGCCATTGCACTCCAGCCTGGGCCACAGAGAAAGCTCTGTTGCAAAAAAAAAAAAAAAAAAAATTGCAAACCTCCCCCAAATATGACATTCCTAATTCCCCTTACCCTACCTATTAAAAGAAAAGAGGCCAGGCGTGGTGGCTCATGCCTGTAATCCCAGCACTTTAGGAGGCCAAGGCGGGTGGATCACGAGGTCAAGAGATCGAGACCATCCTGGCTAACAGTGAAATCCCGTCTTTACTAAAAAATACAAAAAATAAGGCAGGCGTGGTGGCATGCGCCGGTAGTCCCAGGTACTCGGGAGGCTGAGGCAGAAGAATCGCTGGAACCCAGGTGGCGGAGGTTGCAGTGAACCAAGATGGCGCCACTGCACTCCACACTCCAGCCTGGGCGACAGAGCGAGACTCAGTGTCAAAAAAAAAAAAAAGAAAGAAAGAAAAAGAAAAGAAAAAAGAAAGAGAAGGAAAGAGAGAGAGAAAGAGATGGTCTTGCTCTGTTGTCCAGGCTGGAGTGCAACAGTGCAATCCCAGCTCACTGCAGCCTCCACCTCCCGGGCTCAGGCGATCCTCCCACCTCAGCCTCCTGAGTAGCTGGAGCCACAGGTGTACGCCACCACACCAGCCATGAGCCCTGTGGCCTCTCTGGACATACCGGTGACTGTCCTTCCTCAGCGGAGGCTTCCTCCTCATAAGAGGAAAGGGCATGGCAGGGAGGGCCTAATTGCAAAGGTCAGTGGCCAAGCCCTTCACATCTGAGTGGAGTCATTAAGCCAGAGCCAGGTTGAAATCCTGGGAATTACCTTTTTTCTCCAGACTTGAGTTCATCTGTAAAATGGGCCTAATAATAGTACCTATCTTGTAGAATTGTGAAGATTAAGTAAGACAATGCTTCTAAAGCTCTTGGTGGCCGGATGTGGTGGCTCATACCTGTAATCCCAGCACTTTGGGAAGCCGAGGCAGGAGGATCATTTGAGCCCAGGAGTTTGAGAACAGCGTGGACAACATAGTGAGACCACATCTCCACAAAACGTGAAAAACATTAGCCAAATGTGGTGGTGTGCACCTGTAGTCCCAGCTGCTGGAGAGGCTGAGGTAGGAGGATCGCCTGAGCCCAGGAGGTCAAGGCTACAGTGAGCTAAGATCATGCCACTGCACTCTAGCCTCGGCAACAGAGCCAGACCCTGCCTCAAAAATGAACAAATAAATAAAAATTTAAAAAGCTCTTGGCACTTTATTGTGGCCTGACCCAGAACAGGAGCTCAATGAACACTGCCATTCCTACTGCTAGTAGCAGTGGTGACTTCCTTCCCAGCATACTTCATGTACCGTCCTTGCTACCGCCCACGTCTCACTGCCCTTTCGAGTTTTGCCTCTCTGCATCCAGAGCTGTGTGAGTGATCAGGACGGACACATGCCAGCCCTGGCCAGGGGCAGGAAACTGAAGACCAGCAGGGACAGGTCACGTAAGGTGGAGGGGGCCACCCTGTTTGTCAAGGACTATCCTTGCTCTGTCCTGAACCCTCTGCCCTCTCTGCCCAGGGCCAGGGAGAAGTCCCCTAAGGCGGTGCAGGCGGAGCTGCGGGAAGCATTTTAAAGTGGTTTCCACTGGCTTGGAAAAGTGAGATGAGGGTGAAGGCCTCCCCAGAAAACTGGTGCATTATCCAAGAACTGCCAGTCCACAGCCTTGACCTCCAGGCAGGCACTTCTTCCTTGTCTCTGAAACAGGGTCCCCCGATTGGAAAAGAAAGCCCCGCCTCAGCCCACTGCCTCCGCCCCCTGGCCTGCAAAATAGACACTGCTTCTTTGTTTTGTTTTTG